>NW_023425344.1:173378778-174619849 GCF_014108415.1 Molossus molossus | reverse complement strand
CCTTTCACATCGATGTTTCTCTCTCTCTCTTCCTCTCTCTCCCTCCCACTCTGACTGAACAAAAAATGGAAAAATGTCCTCGGGTAAGGATAAAAAAAAAAAAAAAAGAGTGGAGAAAAATAAAAGAAGGGGGGAAATCGAAGAATTTGCTACTGGGACAAATGTTGCTCTGACTAGAATAAGATGAAGACAGGGAACTGACCTCTGGGTCTGGCCAAGAGCCGATTGTTGGGGACTTTGACCAGACTGGTGAAGATACAAATCTGTAAGCCATTGGTTCACATGGGAGAACAGACTACACTTCAAGGACTTCCGCTGTGGGGAGCAGAGCAGGGCATTTGCAAATTGGAGTCTGGAGATTATTGTTTCGAAGGTGGAAGTTACTAGAGCCTATTTTCATGGTAGTGGGTATAATCCAAATAGAGGATAAAACTGAACATGCAGGACAGCAACACAGTAACTTCCGAGCCCAAGTCTCCGTGTTGGCGAGAAGGATGCGCCGTCAGTGTGGAGGTCAACCGGAAGTAGGAGCAGGGAGGTTCTGCTGCGATCCAGGGGCAGGCACAGTGCATGGGCTCGTCTGCTTGCAGATCTGGTCCTGGGAAAATGAAATGAGAAGCCTGATTATCAACTTAAAGAAGATGAAATATAAAATGGCTGTCAGGAAAGTGAGAAAATTAAAATGCTAGGGTATGCGGTAGGTTTGGGCAGTATGGAAAGCCTGCCAGAATTCCGTGATCATCAACATCACGTGATCTCTGCCCAGTTGTTTTTCTCTAGTGACGTTCAGTAGGCTGGTTGCACACAGTCTTTGGAGAGGCATATACAGCTTTGAGGATTTTGAGAAGAAAATAAAACAAAATAACAAGGGGCAAAAATGTTAAAGGTATGATTAAAGCCATAGAACCTGGACAGTGAGCCAGGTGAGAGGGATGTGAGCCTGGGTGGGCTCCACAATAGGGGGTGGGGGGAGAACAGTGAAATGTGGGGGAGTCAATGACTTGAGGTCTGGATGAGGTTAAAAGTTTTAGAAGGTGAAGACTAGAACCAGTAGGCTCTCAAATTAGAAGGTGGTGCTTAGCAAACAGGAGGTTTAAAATCCAGATTTTGGAAGTAATGTGGTTATTGACGCTGACAAAGTTGGTCCGTGTTTCTCACACTTTTTGGACTGCACAGTAAATAATATGATTTTCAAAACAACCTGCTATGCCTGTCCACATCTGATATGTACCTGAGAGAATTTTTCATGAAACAATGTTTACCTTACTCAATGTAATAAACTGGTATTTTAAAATCTATTCCATGTTACTAAAAAGAAAAATCCTGGTTATCACTCATTAAATCAAATCAAATCTCATTGACATTTATGATTACTAAAGAACCATCACTTTCCGTTTGAAAACACAGCTCTAATGACTATGGAAATGAATAACTGGGGGGGGGGGGGCGGGTAAGCTGTGGAAATTAGAACTCGGACACCTGTGAGTCTACAGGGTCAGAGAGATGTATTATCTACCTAGACTGGGAAGCCACCAAGGATGACAGGAGTAAAGGGCCAGCGGGAGACAGTGAAAAGGATGCTAATTTAGTTCATAAATGAGGCATTGCCAAGGTGATAGGTACACGACAACCAATCAGGTAGGGGACATGTTGATACATTCTGGTGCTGGTTTGTGCTTCCAAGAGGCCACTGATGTTAAGGAACTAGGGAGGACATACCAGCCCCAGGTCCTGGATGTGGGGTGGGAAAGGAAAAAAAAAAGAGCTTCCATTTTGAAGGCCTCAGGGGAAAATGTCGACTTGGAATATATTCCCTGGTTTCCCCCTGAGCAAAGTGGTGAGCAGAAAGCCGAAAGAAGGGAGAGTGGATCTGGGGAATGTGTTGGCTGCGGGATTGTTTTAGGTTTGGGCATTCTGTGGGTGCGGGGAAAGGCAGAGGGAGGTCAGAGATGGGTGGGAGATAGGGGCAAACGGAAATGAGCTGGGAGGTTTGGACTGAGATGTACATGGATCAGATTAATCTTGGCGGTAACTCGGGGAAAGGTGGGTGGTCACTTCACGTAAGCCTCCGCACTGGCTTGTTCCCTAGCTAGTCTGTAAAGGTGAGATGGTGGTGTTTCAGTTGAGGAAGACTGACCTCCTGGGAACAAGGGAATTCCAGGGGCTTCCCTTCAACCCTGAAATAGCTGATGTATCAACAGAAAAGGGTTTGGGGATGTGAGCAACGGGCGTTTCATTGAGCTCTTTGAACTCAACTATGCTTCTTTCTGCAACAGGACCTTTGTACATACCTCACCCTGTGCCTGGAAACTATCCTACTGTCTGTCTTCTCTCAGATCTCTACACAAGCCTCCCATCCTCAGGCAAACCTTCTCGGCCTCCCTGGCCTCCCTGACTCTTACAGCACCTTGCACTTCACCTTTAAATCTATTTATCCATATGTCACAGTTTTGCATCTATCTTTGGGATTGTTTGATCAAATATGACTCCTTTCCTAGACTAAGTTCCATACAAAAGGGGTAGCTAGCTAGACCTGCTTTTGTTCACTCTTGTACCTCAAGGACAGTGTATGGCATATAGTAGGTGCTCAGCAATGATAACATGAATGAATTAATGAAATCAGAGCTAGCAGATGCTGATGACTCCCTTGGCGTGGTCAAAGGGAGCTGGAGGGAATCAACAAGGGATCTGTGGGGTTTGCAAGGAGGACATCTTGCTACAGTTAGTGAGGCTCCTTCTGAAGGTCTGTAGCTCAGTCCTCATGGACATGACCTAGCCATTCTCGAGAGTGCAATACTGTGAGCCTGGTATCTAAAAGCAAAGACCTAATTAATAAAAGTTGTATTAAGTGCTACACTAATTTCTTGAGGGATGTGAGATGGAACTTTTGGGGGACAATGGAAATCTGGAGGCAACTTCAAGGGTAGCTCCTGCAAGAACTCAGTCCCGACTAGGGAAATGACAACTGTTACAGTCCTGTGTCTGAGGGAGCAGGGTGGATCCAAGAGAGAAGAGATGCTTTTGAGCTTGGTGGGATGGGGTGGAGAGGAGCAGAGGAGAAGAGGATAGAAAGAAGCATTGCAGAATTTTGAAGCAAGGAAGTAATTGGCCATATTTAAAGTAAATTCAGGAAATGGGGCACTTTAGGGTAGTGTGGCCATGCCAAAAACAGTTACTTGGGAAAAGCAGATATAGTCATATTTGAAGCAATTGACTTAACTAGCTGGGATGTGGAGTTCTCTCCCAACTGAACAGGACCTGGAGTCTAGACGTTGGAACGCCAGTGGTTTAATGGGAACTGCACTCTTCCCTTACGCTACCAAAGTCACTCAAGACAAATATCACACGGTCATCTTGGAGAGAAGTCATAACAACGTTAAAGAGTCACCTCTAAGGGAGATTTCATTCTGTTTCCATTTTAATGTTGTAGCAGTCAGGAACACCATTCCATTCCTTTCACACCCACCCCTCTTGCATTTACAGTGCATACTCTTCATTTGTCTTGTTAAGACCTGCGTGTGAGAAGTGATTTTTTTCCCTTGCTAGATCATCATTCAATGGCAGAGCAGGACACCTCTGAGCAATCACCAGTTCCATCTTTCTGGCACAAAGAAAATCAGTGACTCACCTCTTGCAACTGCATTAACTCCTTCAGGCCAAGAGGCCGCTGGCCAGAGTTGTGCAGGAAGTCATTTACTAAACGGTGCCCTTGTGGCCAGAAAGCCTGGACACACAGGAGAGAGAGCAGACACGACTTCCATTCCTCCTCTTCAGAGTGTTGGAAACAATTAGGATTAATTATGTGTTTGTGTGTGGAAGTGATGATATGAATTTCAATAGCATGTAGGAAAAGGAGATAAGCCTATTTTTTAAGGGAAATAGTTCCGGTTTAAGTCCGTTATAGCTATACAATGTCATTGTGAGATATGAGAAGGAGATAACTAAATTATTCATATTATAATTTTATTTGTATTCTATTCTTTATTCTTCCTGTAAAATGTCCCTATTTGTTATTGAAACTAGCATGTTTTGTAAGAGATTTATGTTAATTACACAGAAAGATGCCTCAGTCAGAATAGCAAATTCTATAGTGAATTTCAGGTTTTTTTTAATGTGTGATCTCTATGGTGTGGAATATTTCTTGCTAATGGTTCATGCCATCTATATATCTAGTGATCTTTGAACCCATGTTCATTATTACGGTTATAGCTGTACCCAAATGGCAACATATTATTAAAATATGAGGCACTGATTGAAGAATCCAGATATAATTATGCTTGTAGAGGAAAACAAACCTTCTAGGAGTTTTTAGGAAGACAAAATAATTTCTTTAATATGTTATACTCAAAGTAAACACAATACGACAGATGACAAATGTCAGGTTTTCAAACAAAGAAGAAAGGAGACTGATCACAGTATCAAAGGCCATCTCCAAAAAGTTCTTATTTCAAAAACTACTTTTTGTTTACTTGGAAGTTTCCTAGTATTATCTTTTATAGATTGGAAATGTTTTTATTGTTCAAATGAATAAACATAAACTCATTTTTGTTTCAGCAAATTCTGAAGGCCTACCAGTCACAGTGTCATCACTAACTTTGCGCTGTTAACTTTTAGCCCAGTAGATCAATTTCTGTGTCATGAAGGCTAGGAACCTAAAAACAAAATAATAAACACCAGTCCCATCACCAGCCGAACTAGTTCCATTATTATATTAGCCCTGACAGTTCCGGGGGGAAAACAGGTATCAAATCCTTTCATATCAAGATGCAGAAATATCATGTCTCACAATGGAGACCCAGAATTGGAGGGTTGATCTTAAGCTAAATATCTTAAAGACCAACCAAGAGTTGATCATGGGTCTATTGAACTTCTCTCTGGAAGGAGATATATTCACTATCAGTTAGGACCAGATAGACAATTTGCATTTATAGTATATTTTAATGTAATAACAGCTTAATAATATTGCCAGGTGTTTGGAAAGTGTGCTTACTTTGGATACAACTATAAGGAATAAATATTTTTTAGCACAATAACCTTTTTTCCTAACTATATTCTTTATCAAAAAATTATTTATGAAAATGAGTTTTTGGACTGCATGAAAATTTAGATGTTTGTACTGATAATTTTTTTAACACTGGTCCTTGTTTTAGGGCTCAATTCTGAGCGCTTCCTGAGAAAGGAAGACACGTGCTCACATAAAGAAGCTAGAAAGCTGGTAATGAATCAAGCATCAGGGGAAAGAAGTGGTAATGGCTAAGGTCAGGGGAAAAAAAGAACGAGCAAAGAGAATTGTACAACATTTTTTAAAAAGAAAATACAGTGGTAGATGAGATAGGAAATGAAGTGAAAACTATCTCAGAAGAGAAAGAAAAATAAGACCCGGAAAAAACATGTATATATCATAAGAAATTACCACCCTGACAACATGATTCCCATTAATCTCCTCCCAAACACCTTTCTTCACATCTGTCTGGTCATTCCTAAGCAGACAAGGCTGAGCTATCTGCTGTCAGCCCTAAGGTATCAGAACATCATCGTTTGCAGCTGAGATGCTGGAGGTAAATCCTGGAGTGGGTATGAATATGAAGAGATTATAGAAAAACTTATGCCATTTACCTCTAAGTGAGTTTCCCCTTCACAAAAACATCTTACCCAAATCAGCAAAAAATATGAAAGAAGAGCCAGAAATTAACAAATTACAGGGCTTCCACATTAAAAACAATTTAAGGGCATGATACTATGGAATGTATCATAACATAAACATCTATCGGCTGGGCGGGGTGAGCGTGGGGTGGAGTGGGTCAGTGGGCGGGAAAGGGGAGACACCTGTAACACGTTTAACAACAAAGATAAATTTTTTAAAAATCTATAGGCTGAACTGTGTTAAAATACCTTGCTCGTTGTTTACCTGGATTGCTAGCCAGTGTTTAACATATTTTTCCTTCACCTTATTGATTGTCAGGTTATGGTGCGTAGGGTTTCATCTAAATCACTATCAAATTGTAAAACGACAAAATACCAAAAATGGGAGTGAGGTGATTTTCTGCAATGAACCTGCGTCCACCTCTTTGAGAATTAGGTTAATTTTCTTCTCATGGTTTTGGGGTCTAGGTGAGCACCCCCTTATTCTCTGAGTAACGTAGTGGTAGACACTATTTCTTCCAGAGAAATTTCACTTGTGCTGGGAACTTTCAATGTTAATTCACGACACAGGAATGGGATGCGTTTAATTATTCATCTTGCCTTCTAAAATCCGTTGCAATTATTTAGTGGGTATAATATGTGCTACTAAAAAAAAATAATAATAATACGTATCACTTAGAGCAAAAGTGAAAGCGCCCTGCCCCTCTCCTGACAAACTCGATGGCCTCACAAAGGGTGGACGCGGACGAGGAGGAGGGAGCGGCGGAAGTGGGTCATTATTTGTAGCAATGCTTTTACTGTTATTCGAATGAGACAGACTAGCAGTGGCAGCAGTCATTTTGCTGAATCAAAGTCCATGTTAGTCGCATTATACACTGCCGCAAAAGGTTGTTAAGGCTGGTATTAGCATGTACCACTGAGGACACTGGAAGGACTCGATCTGTCACACTAAATCGCCTTCTTGCCCTTAACCATTGAAGTCTCCAGCTCCTCTGACATGTTCTTTCATTAATGGCCCGGCCTTGACAACTGATCCTAATTGCCTCTGAGCCGCACTTCATGTATTATTGGTGTCTGCCTGCCCTGGTTCATGTCAACAAGCCACAGCACGCACAGGGTGTGCCCAGTGCCTTTGCTGAAGCCACGCTCACATTGTCCCAGGCCTCGGAGGGGCTCGGGTCTCTCGGGGGTAAGAGAGAAAGCTAAAGGTTTTCCTGTCTCTTCTTGGTAATACTCTAATGTCAATTTGTGCTGTGTACTCGTGAAGCTTATATGAGGACTCACTAAAACATTAAGCCAATCAGGCAACATTCCGTTAGAGCACAGAGGATGTAAATGCTTAAATGTGCCCTTATGTTCGTAACTAGTAAAATGTGTGTTTATTGTAAAATTCTTTTTCAACTTTAGATAGCATGGTTTACATTATTTTTTTCCTTAACTAGGCATCACAATTTCAATTTGATGTGCAATAATGGACAAAAAGGTCTATAATGTTACATAGTTTCCAGGTAGAAGTACAAATCACACCAGAATTCCCCTAAAGTAAATTATCAAAGGTTTAAATAGTATTTTTTTTTTACTCCTAACATATATCAACAGGTTTATATTTGCCATCCTTTGCTAGAATTAGTTAAAATAATCAATGTTAGTGCATTGCATGTATTTAAAAGTATTTCTGACAATTTTAGAAGATACTCATACAAGACAAAAGAGTTTAGATGGATTTTAATTTATATAGTGCGAGGTGAGTTGTTGGCTTATAGCAAAATAGTTCACAATCTAAAACATGATATTAGAAATGCTCAAGATATTTACCTCTTTTGCGGGGGGGGGGGGGGGGCGGGTTCTCTGAGATTTAAAATTTACCTCATTCCTGTGACCGTTTTTTACAATCTTGTCTCCAAACAATATTACGAGATTCTTTCAATCTTCCCATCCTTTTTTATTTATTGAAGGCAGTTTTCTGGTGAGCCTTTTAAGCATGCAAGTTCCACCCGTGATCATAAAAAATAAATCATAGACGCTCTTCGGTGCTAGGTATCATTTAGCCTAATCTAGACAGTGACATTTGGGCCACTAACAGCATAATCATGGTTATTGCTACAAATTGCTCCATGTTTGATTTTAATGTTATAAGTAAATTATGCCACCGGATAAAATATATGTTTCTTTGGGAATTAAACATGTTTATTTCAGCAGTGTGTCCATGGACTCTCACGTAGACTTTAGCCTTCTTTCATGTAGCACTACTGCCACCTGCTGAGCCACAGAGGGATTGTCCTCAAGGTTAGCAAGGTTAGTCGTCTCCCTCAAAACTTCTCAGGTGTCCGTTTGCGGTGATCCAGCAGCAAAATGAGAGCCTTCAAGTCTAGAAACTGCCTGGTTTTCTCATATAAAGGATAAGTTTGAGGGTAACGCTTCCTTTTAAATGACTAAGAATGCGTATGGATATCCAGCAGTCAGTAAAAATACTATTTCCTTGTTTCATTTTACCACTAAATTGCCTTTTCTTTTCCAGACTTGAAAATTACCCTGACTGGTGACTTGCAGCTCCCTGGCAGGCAGCTCAGTTGACGCAGAGATCATTCTGGGCTGGAAGTCACACGGGAAGAGCGGTGGCCTGGTGGAAGTGGGGCAGTGGTGGCCACAGCTGGGACAGGGAGCAGGGGATGGCGAATGCTGTTTTCCTATCATTCAATCAGACAGTATGCCCTTCAGCAGAACAGCGGGCCCTCCTGATTCTTCAGAATTAGTGAGATTAGCATGAAGCACATAATGCAGGATGATGGAATTTGTCATAATTTGCATTGTCCTGGAAAAATGCGGGTTGATAGAGCGACGCATCTTGGAGCATGTCATGTCCTACGGGCAGGTCGCAGAGGAAGCTTGGCAGAAATAATTTTGTGATATGTGCATCAGTTGCAAATGCTTCATAAACAATTTGTCAAAATAAAATAAAATAAATAGGAATGGGTTAGGAAGGTATAGAAAGTCAGGTCATTGCAAGAAGCATCTCAAAGAATTGGCTATGCCATCCTCCGGTATGGCATTTGCGAAAATGAAAATACGTGGAATGGATGACTTCATTCTCCTTTTAGTTTTAAATTCCCAAAGCCTTACTGGTAAGCCTTTCCTTTGTCCACGGTCTGAGAGTCAAATCTTGCAAAATACACGTGTGTTTCTGCAAAGTTTATTTATGAGAGCCCCTTGGAGAAATGATCAAATACAGCTACATTAGAAAAGCTTTGCTGAGAGATTGCTTCTGACCTTGATAATGTTTCCAAACAGGAGATAGGAAAGGATAATCAGCATGTAGTTGACAAAACGAACATGACAGTGTTACTTATCTGCAGCAGCATTTCTGGAAATGGGCATGTAGAATTCAGACAGGCAAGAGGAGCACGCTTGTTTAGCGTAGCATTGCAGGAACGAAAGGCCCAATGTCAGGAAGTGTCATTGGTTTATTTATGGAGCACCTGACAGTGGGGCCATTGTCTTTGATATTTAGGAATTTCTTTACCCAAGAACATTATAACTAGTGTTTGCAGGTTATGTTATTTATCATGTCAATATCTGCTTCTACTTCACAAAGACATTTTCAGTGTCTCCTTTATTTGTCTTTATCCATTTCAAACAAAAGATTAATGCTGGCAGTTCGGTAACACTGATCTTTTATGACAGTTGAACATTTGTGGGTTGAGGGTCTAATAAGAAAAAAAATGTTTTAAGTAGTTTAAAGAAAATGAAAAAATAATCACTTGTGAGGATCAAGCTCACAATAAAAATGTTTATTCTTACTACAGTGGTAGATAGGAAGAATACTCATTTTCTCAGATGGTTGCAATTGTGAATTAGGTTTTATGAAAACTAAAATCACCTTAGGGCACAGCTCACCGTGAATAAATCTTTCAACACCAAGTATCTGGAAACATGATACACATGAAACTAATAATGCCCTGCAATTACAAGGAGATCAAGAAAAACTGTGTGAAGTTTTTAAAAAGTATTATTTATTGAGTTCCATAACATGAAAGTGACTCCAGATAATTGTTAGTTCAGACCATTTTAAATCATTTGTTGTTTGTAAAATAATAGCCCTCTATATAAACCTCATATGTTTTTAAACTTGCCCCCCTGTCTGTGTTCTTCAAAACTGATTGCTTTCAAACAAACTGTTTTACTAATCAGAGATAATAACCGCTTTATGGTGCCAATTGTCAAAAACTACGTTTTTTATAAACATTATTTTCATAATAGATCATCTCTTGACTCATAAAAAGAGCTGGGTTGTAACGTTTCAGCCCAATGTCAGCATTGTGGCGGCTAGTGGATTTTCTGTTCGATATTTGTTGCCTTGAGAGCTGGGATTGGAGACCCCATTTTTATGGTCTGTACCATATTTTCACTATTTTTCTCCATTGTCTTCTTTTTGATGACTACGACCATGCAAAAATAAATAAATAAGTAACAGGCACCTGTTGCTTCTGTGAAATTTCTTTTTTCCCAGGAAATGTGCTCACAGTGCCAGATAATTTGCCTGGGTTAGAAGCCAATTAGCATTTTCTCTTGAATGGCAAAGCCACAGTCTTCTGAAGTGATGTTCATAGCAGAAACCAACCAGCCAACACACAAAAATGTTATGAGCTTTCTTTGCAAATAACTATAGCGAATGACTAAAAACAAAACAAAACTTTTTCACATAAGTATGTATCTCACCACTCACCTTCCAAAATGTTTCATAAGAGTTGAAATTGTCTTTTTTGTACAAAGTTTTTGAAATTGAATTAACAGGGCAACGTAGTCGATGGATCCATTTTCACAGTGTCTTTTTTTTTTTTTTTTTTATCCTCACCCAAGGACATTTTTCCATTTTTTGTACAGATAGAGTGGGAGGGAGAGAGAGGAAGGGAGAGAGAGAGAGAAACATCGACGTGAAGGGACACATCGAGTGGCTGCCACCTGCACGACCAACCAGGGCCGGGGACAAACTGGAACCGAAGTACGTGCCCTTAGCGGGAACCGAACCCGGGTCTCTCCGGACCGCAGGCCGATGCTCCAACCGCTGAGCCAAACCTGCCAGGGCTTCACAGTGTCTTTAAGTTGTATTATTCTGTCGCTCTACCTAGTGACCACTACCCTAACCATCTGGCTTCATTCTTGATGTCTCATGAACTGCTCAGTTAGTCGCTTGTCACTCAGTCATTATACGCTCCTCCTGTTTACTGTCCTATGGAGGACACTCTGTGAGAGCTTATTGCCCAAAGGAACAGAGAGTGAAGTGAGCAAAGAAGGCCCCATCAGCGAATCTGATCAAGAATATTTACTGGGCAAAGCACCTCATCCAGAGTTGATGGCGTTGCCACTGTGCGAATGAGCCTTAGAAAACGAAGAGGTAGCTACAGGAATTAGCTTATCAACATCCTATCATCACATCTGGACTGGATGCAGTTGTTGGTGCTCCCCAGGAAAATCCATCGCGTTGTCAAAGTACTTGGTACTCTCTCTGTTAACAGGAAGGTATCTACTCTGGTTCTTTGTCTACCTGCACTGTGATGCAACCCAAATTACCAGTTTAATTTTAATTTGAGAATAAAGTGATTTTTTTTTTTTTTTTTTGCTCAGTGTAGGTGACTTGGAAGAAAATCATACTTGTTTTCCATTCTTTTTATTCATCTGTGTTCTTTAACAAACTTACTGCTTCAAGGATGATTAATGCTGTTTGGATGCTTTTGCCTTTTGCTCTAGCGTTAATAGCTGCCCAATGAATTCTACCATTATCGAGTTGCTTTTTTGGATTCTCTATGTTGGGCAAGTCGTCTCAAGAAAGAAAATAAGGATTAAATGATGATTGAGTCAACCAGGAATGCCATAGAGCCAACACAGCTGAAGAAAGAACGTGACGTGAACTCTACTGTAGACATTCAGGGTAGACAGGCAACTTCCTTGAATAAATGAGAATGTTAGCTAAACCACTACCCATGGACTTTAATGCAAAGTATTTATTCCTAAGTACAAAGGAAACAGATTAAGTAATTACTTAATATTTACTGAAAATTTTAATTTGAAAGTTATGATTTTAAAGAAAAATATTTGGTTACTATAAATTCTTTGAAAAGTTGTTGGTAATGCAAAATAACAAAAAAATCAAGTCCAGGAATAGAATATACCTATTTTTTAAATATAGTATTCTTTTCCCCCACCACTGTAGATGTCTCTAATACCCCTCAATGTATATAAATTTTGGAGGTTCACCCATTAAATTTTCTTTTATATCTCTCATAGTTTTGCTTCTTGTAATACAATAGTCAAGTACTTGTTTCTGGCTTAGACTTGCCACCTAAGCCCTGAAGTTCTTTTACTAGGATTATGGGGGAAAGAAGGTCTTTCTCCCCCTCATCCACCCTTACTTTTCCAAAATTACTATCCCCAAACCCCAACAAAAGTAGGGGGTCCATCGGCTGTTATAAAATAATTTATGCATACCCTGGCTGGTTTGTTTGGCTCAGTGGTTAGAGCATCAGCCCGTGGACCAATGAGTCGTGGGTTCGATTTTTGTCAAGGGCACGTACCTCGGTTGTGGTTTGATTCTGGCCCTGGTAGGGATTGTGTGGGAGGCAACTGGTTGATGTGTCTCTCTCTCTCTCTTTCTATCTCTCTCTCTCCCTCCCTTCCACTCTATCCTAAGATAAATGGGAAAATATCCTCGGATGAGGATTAAAAAAAAAAAGACAAAATAATTTATGCATTATAATTATAATTTATATTACAAAATATTTTCAAAGTTATAAAATAAATAAATAAAATGAGTTCTCTTACTTGTTTTCTCTTCATTAATTTTTAAACCATCATTTTTATTGCCCAGAAAAGTTTGTAAGTCTCTTGGTCCATGATGCAGACAAGACTCCTTGGAGAATTTCAGTGTAAGAATTTAGCCAAGTAATAGTCATATTACCTTAAAGGGGCAGAAGCATCACTTCATTTCCTTCACATACATGATCATTTTATTCCTCAGAGATGATTCAGGGGATTTCTTCTTGCATATATTACATGGGAGTTATTTTATTTGTAAATATGTGGTAAGATTATACTGTACACTTGTTACAGTGGTACGTCATCAAGCTCTCAAAGTTTCTGAAAGTGTAGGGCATTTCATGAGTAAGAAAAGATGACAAAAGATTTTTAAACAGCCACTGATCTCACTGTGGAAAGTGATCAAAATCACTCTTAAAATGGAAAACTTCCCTGTTGACAGAACTATGTCCCTAGGAGAAAGAGTGTCCCTGTGTCCTGTTGGACCCTTGAAACTGGATTAAAACAAACAGATTCTAAAACTTATGCTTGATGAAGAGCACATCATCCAAAATTACAAAGGGAGTCTGTAGAGAGCCAGAAGAATCGAAAATGGAACAGTTCTTGCCACCAGTGAATTTACATGCTTTGGCATGTGTTTTAAATTAAGATGTTACCGCCAGCTCCCTAAGGCATTTGAAGCTTGTCTAAGACTATGTGTGTGCATGCTGTCTGCCCAGTAAATACAGGAGACCATCTTTCTTGCTAGAAATGGTGCCATTGTTGTTACTTCAGGTTGAAAGTGCTTTGGTGTTGATAACGGGACTTTATAGGCTCTTTCCCTGGAGTTGGAGGGGATGGAAGGTTCCTATGAGTAATGAGTCATTTGGTAGCACCAAGAGAAGTGGGGAGACGTGATAACAGCTTGCATCTGGCCAGGCGAGGGAGCTAATGTGGTTGAGTTGAGGGCCAGGGAAAGATGACATTCCATCCAGGGCCATGTGACTATTATGAGAGAACACCCAGAATGCAAGTGAGAACAGTAAGTGAAGGTGCTTAGCTCTACTGCATAGAGGGACCATTTTTAACTGCAAGTGAGTTCAGACCTAATAAAGAAACCAACTGGGGGCCAGAGGCAAAACCATAGAAACTCAGTATATTCCTCATGCTAAGCTAAGCATGCATCGTTTAATCCTCACAGCTGTTCTTATAGATAAATATTCTTATGCCCATTTCTAGGTACGGAAGCTGAGCTCCAGAGAGGTGTAACTTGCCCCGAAGCACACGGCTAGTGACTGGTAGGACAGGGTGTGAACCTCAGTTCTATCTGACTTCAAGCTTATGTTCTAATCCTACGTCATGTATCAAGCTTGGGAAAGAAGAAACCCCATAAAAAAGTGAAAACTAAGGTCCTTAAAAACCTATGTGCAGAAACTGAATCCTGCCTTAGTCGTAACGAAAGCAAGTAAAGATCTGCAATATTAGTTTTTTATGAGAAGAGACCAGAAGAATTTGGGATTGTCCTAGAGAAGCAAGGACTAATAAGATGAGTTGAATATTATTATACTCCTTTTTCTTTCTTTAAATATATCTTTATTGTTGAAAGTATTACAGATGTCCCCCTTTCCCCCATTGACCCCTTACACCCCCCCACACACACAATGCCTTCCCTGCACTATTGTCTTGAATATTGTTATGGTGTCTAAATCGTAAAGTATCTTCATGAGAATAATGCCAATGTGGTTGTTTTATTAATTGAAGACATTGTACCAGAAAGTGAATTTAAGTAAAAGCAAGCAAACAAACAATTTGCTGCAGATGAGACTGTCTTGACCAGAGGGCCCTGAAAGTTACCATAGGCAACCTGAGATGTCCACAGTGATGTCTCCAAGCACATTCTTCTGTGTTGGCTCTGAGATGCTCTGCTCAATGCCTCTGCCTGACACAGAGTAGATAGTCAATATGTGCTTTAGGAATAAACAAATGAATGAATACTTTTCTTACCCAGCCTGGGAATTCATAAATGCCTTGCTGAAAGGGATGCCACCCGAACAGTAGGCTGATTTTTTTTGGGGAAAGAAGAATTAATATCGAGAGGTCATGACTTCGTTAAAAGCCATAGAAAAGAAAATGAGTTCCCTGCCTTCCAGCCGCCTGCTCAGGTCAGAAGGCATGTCTCCTCTCGGGCATTTTAAGTGACACTAAAAAATGTATTATTAGCACATGTTTTGTGAATTTAAAAAAAAGTATTTGGGGTCAAGGTATGTCAATGAATATTTAAGTGATAATATTTAAATCACCATTTTCGGGCAGTGTCTTCCTTGAGTCTTCAATTTCACAAGCTATTGTAGAGAATAGACCTGATTTTGTTTTAGAATGGGTTATCTTTTAAATTCGGAAAGGAAGTAGGGATGAAATTTACCCTTGAGACCTCACAAACAAGAGTTTACTTAAGGAGCAAGACTCTGGGTGCACTTTTGATCCTAACAGGATGGTTCATTCAGAATTGTAAATGAAGTAGTACTACGAGATAGACAGGCAATTATCTGTATATCTGAATATTACATTTGACAAAGCATTTATCAGCAGAAGGCCTAGAATTATCTGCCCAACAAAAACCTAGAAAAGCTGACAAGTTTGCTATAATACCTGAGAGAACTTAAACTTTTACAAATTGATTCTTTTTGCTATGAGAATTATGAATAAAATGGAGAGAATTCATAGGATTTGCATCCTCACTGAACATAACAAAGGAGAAAATATTTTTTACCTTACCTATTCAACAACGCTGTGGGTTTTGTTCAAGCATCCAGATATTTACATGTGAATGCTGTCACTTTACTCAGTGAGCCTCGTTGATCAATAGTTCTCTGTGGCTGTGCCATGTTGATACAGAATGATCCAGATGTCATATTCGTGTCGTTGCCCCGAGCCTCATGTGTGCGGCTGTGACCTGCAGAACACACAGCTCTCCCTGGGGTCTCAGTTATCAGGGCATTTTCTCTCTCTCTACCTTTTATTGTGTTTTTTTGTTTTGTTTCATTTTGTGTTTATCTTTTGTTGAAAGTATTACAGATGTTCCTCTCTTTTTTTTTATTAAAAAAAATTTTTTTTCTTTATTGATTTGAGAGAGAGAGATGGAAAAATCGATGAGAGAGGACATTAATTGGCCACTTCCTGCATGCTCCCCAATGAGGATCTGGCCCACAACCTGGGCATGTGTCCTCACGGGGAATGGAACCGGCGACCTCTTGGTGCATGGGTCAATGCTCAACCAGTGAGCCACACCGGCCGGACCCTCTCTACTTTTTAAAAGTCTAGCCATCTTTAAGTGCCAGCTTAAATGCCATCTCTCCCATGATGCTTTCATCCCAGCCTCGCGACTTGCGTCAGCTCCAACCTCCAGTGTCACTTCTTGGGAAGACTGGTGATCTGTTCAGAAGCCCGCGTTGGCTGTTTAAACAAACAGCAGGAAATGCTGGTGGTGCTGCCCGGGTCCGAGACCTAGAACTTCAAGGCAGGAACGGACCAGCCCTCAGGAAGTTTCTAGGAACTAGAACTAGAACGGGAACTGGAATCAGAATAATCATGATCGAAAAAATGGATGTTGTGTGCATCTGCCGGCTCCGGCTGCTATAACAAAATACCATAGACCTGTGGTTTAAACAGCAGGTATGTTCGGGGAGCTGGGGAGCCCAGGATCTAAGCGCCAGGCAGCCTGGTTGCCGGGGAGGTTTCGCATGGCCTCTCCTCAGTGCGGACGTGGAGACCTTCCCCTTGGTGCGAGGCACCAGCCCTATCCCCGGCGCTCCGCCCACACGGCCGCCTTTAATCTCATTATCTGCTGGACGCCTTAGCTCCAAATATAGTCTCCTCGGGGGTTAAGGCTTCAACATATGGATTTGGGGAGAATGCAGGTCAGCCCATAGTATCCTACATCCTAGATACCAGGCCTTATTACAAGCACATTACATGGATCACATCATTTGATCCCATAAAGGAGGTCCTGTTTTACAACCATCTCATAGATGGGGAACAGAAAGTAGTTAAAGTTATGTAACTTGCCCTGGCCAGTTTGGTTCAGCGGTTAGAGCATCGGCCTGCGGTCCTGAGAGACCCGGGTTAGGTTCCCGCTAAGGGCGTGTACCTCGGTTGCAGTTTGTCCCCGGCCCTGGTTGGTCGTGCGGGTGGCAGCCACTCGATGTGTTCCTTTCACATCGATGTTTCTCTCTCTCTCTCTCTGTTCCTCTCTCTCCCTCCCACTCTACCTGAACAAAAAATGGAAAAATGTCCTCGGGTGAGGATAAAAAAAAAAAAAAAAAAGGTTATGTAACGCCACAGGCCACATAGCTTATAGATGATGAAACCAGGTTTGAACACGGCTGTCTGGCCGCAGAGAGAGCCCATGCTCCTAAACACTGAGCTGAGCTGCTCCTCCGGAAGCAGCAGGACCCCCGTCACCTCTGCTTTGGTGGCAGGGTTTGCGCGCTGGTGCCCCGTAGCTTCCTCCTCTTCTTCAGTCCACAGAAGTTTCCATATGCCGTGTCTTTCAGTCTCCATCCCCTGGACCTCAGCAAGGAAGTTCCAATACAACCAGGGATCAGCTTTGGCCCCGCATAGTGCCCACCGATGCTGATGGGAGAAGTGGAAACATCGTCACTATGCTCTCTAACCGCGTGGCTCTCCCTGCGTGGGTGCTGTCCCAGCCACGCGGGTAAAGGTGCTCTCCTCGTGTCCACACATCCTGTTTAACTGCTGCTCTCCCCTGCAATCCGCCTGGAGTCAGACGCTGTCCTTTGAAACAAGTTTAATTATTGAGGATTTTTCACTGTGTGTTTTATCTTCTTGCCTAAGGAAATATTTGCAAAGGATATATTTATTCTTCCTGTTTTTCTTTAAATTGTGGAAAGAGAGGTATTGCATTGGGGGTGGGAGGGATGGGTCATGCTTATTTGTGTGATTGTTCAACTAAGTTGACCTCTCTTTGAATCCCGTTATTCCTAAAGGAACGGTCTGTGGTTTTGGCAGTACGGTACTTTGTGGGAATAAGGGTTACTTTCCTAATGTGAGAGAAATTTGGCTGAACTAACCATTTTGTGTGGAAAGGGGGGGGGAGCTAAAAATAATAATACTTTTCCTCCCACCTCTAAGTTTTTCTAGCTGGGTCAATAATCAAATTAATAGGGACAGATTAACCACAGAAAATCAAATTTTAATACGTGTGCACAGGGAATACACACGAGCATGAAAAGTCCAAAAACAGTGAGGCAACGTTGGGTATATATGTCATTTTGGACCAAGGAAAAGGTGGGGAGAATGAGGGGGTTTCACAGGAAGTGGGAATTTCCAGGCAGTTGAGATAGAGCAGAACACACATGCCAGGTAGATTCTGCTTCCTGGAGACAAAGGGGTGATCCAGCTACCAGGCCCCCACTTGGCACCTGTCTGTCTACCACACTGAAGTAAAGCCAGGCTAAGGCGAACATCCTAAGATTTCCTTCCTGGAGGGGCAAAAGTTCTTCTGAGTCTTTTGTTTCTTAATAACCAGCTTAAAATCAATATCCAAGCCCTGGCCGGTTTGGCTCAGCGGTTAGAGCGTTGGCCTGCGGACCAGAGAGTCCCGGGTTTGTCCCCCGCTAGGGGCATGTACCAAAAGAAAAAAAAAAATCAATTTCCAAAAGACAAAACTCTGGCTCCCTTCAAAGCCTTATGTTTGGCTGCCAATGGTATCCTAGGCATGTTCACACCCTCCCCTCACTTCAGCTCCTTCTCTCTATCTGATTAGAGAGATAACTAAGGGATTTGTAAGAAGAGAATCTTGGCTTCAACGCCACTTCTGCCATTTTGCGAGTGATGTGACCTTTGGCAAAGTCACTGAACTTCTCTGAGTCTGTTTACTGAGCCATAAAATGGAAATGATCCTTAATGTCATAAAACTGCTATGAGGATTTCATGAAAATGTATCTAAGTATTTTTGTGTGTGTGTGTTAGAAACTCAACAGTATTGGCTTTGTATCCCACTGTCTTAATTAAGAAAATATGACCATAATAGAAAGATGTGCTGGGCTGGATCCTTCCAGGCAGCTGCTATTCCCCACATATTCAGAGCATTTTGAAGGAGCATTTAGTATTTCAGGATACCAGAGGGTATTGGAGACATGACTTAGACTTTTCTAGATAGCCTTAAAGAAGTAAAATAGACCAAGTTTCCACTATTGTGGACTAAATATATTAAGTCCAAAAGCTGTATAGAAATAACTACTGAAAATTAGCCATAACTGCTTTTGTGAAGCCTGGAAAAAAAACTGTAGTAATCAGCCTTGTATACTTCTGTCCAAGATTTGAGAACCAAAGCCCAGATGATTCTGCTCACCATGGAAATGATCTTACCTGTGACTTACAATGCAAACAACAAAACAGCTACCAAGATGAGCAGAACTGGATGCTCTGTTCACAGCATCGCTTCTCTGAAAACGACTTGCGCTCCAGCCTGGCGCAGACTGAGAGTACAGCCGCCCGTCTCCTTTGCTTCTCACCTCAGGTTGGTTTCACTTGTAGGTGCCAAGGAGTGCGGCTCTGTTGTTGCTAAAACACAGCAGTTCCGGCTACATGGATTGCATCTTGTATTTCAGTTGATATTTTTTAAGAGTTTAAAAACACAGCCTTAATAATGTGGGGGGAAATGTAGAAAAAGAGGCTCTGGAATTCATTGAAATGAGCTTTTTCTTACCAACTGAAACCCCTAATAAGTCTACACCTCTCATTGTGTTCAAAGATTTCAGGGCTTCTATAAGTCCTCCCTACTCCTATAGATTTAGACAAACCCTAGAATCAGATATTTCTGGGCACAATCAATCGCTAATAAATTTGGGAGAGTTCAAGTTCATAGGATAGCAGTGAAAGGAAAAATATATAGGTCTCAAAGAATGACTTTGAGAACAATCTATAGTCTTCAAACATATGAAAGGATTTTATTCAGATGGTCCTCACAGTGTGCTTTCTACTTTCGTAGAATACAGAGGGTGACTCTGAATAGCAGCAAAGGATCTGGGGATTGATAGTGAGGAGTTATTTTAAATGATTCATCTATATAATTATTTTCTTAGAGATTTATATAATAAAAAGGTAATTTCTAATGTCAATAACACCCATCTTGACTTTGTTCTTCATGTCACCTATTTAGTATTTCCTGTTAAATTTAATTTTCATCTTTTTAAAAAAAATTTTTATTGATTTTTGAGAGAGAGGAGGGGAGAGGGAGAGAGAGACAGAAACATCGATCAGAGAGAACATCAATAGGCCGCCCCCTGCAAGTCTCCTACTGGGATTGGGCCCACAACCTGGGCCTGTGCCCTGACCAGGAATCAAACTGGTGATCTCTTGGTGCGTGGGTCAGCGCTCAACCACTGAGCCACACTGGCCGGGCCCGTGTTAATTTTACATTGTTCTCTTTACCTAATGCCCTCTCCTGCCTTCCTCCTACCCTGCCAGCCATGTCTTCTCTATCTTTTCTCCTCATGTGCCCTACCTGTGGTTACTCCCAGTTGCTGGCCCTTTGTGCTTTTTCAGACCTTTTATTTTTTATACCTTCTATTAAATTAGCCTATCTGTCCTTTCAGTTCTACAGCACGTCTTCCTGTATGACTTGCTCTCTTCTAATCTGTTTCCAAAAAAAAAAAAAAAGAAACTGAACATACCCTGTAACACCTCACCTTCACTAAGTTTCTCTTTATCCTCTTTGAAAAGAAAGAAAAAGAAGGCTCTCCTTCCTCGGTGTTTCTTTAGTGCTGTGAAATCCGCAGTCTTCCCGGCTCCCGAAATAGGAGCTCTCAAGTCACCTTTGATTGTTATCACCTCCGTATCAAATTTGTCACTGAGTCCTGCCATTTTTTCTTTAATAAGCCTCTCAGGTCTTCCTTTCATCATCTTTCCTACCATTGCCATTCTTAACACCTTTTATCTAGACTAATGCAATGTCTTCTATCTGGTCTACTTGTTTCCACCTCCTTCCTAACTCTTCCTGCAAACACGGCTACAACACTGTTGTTGGTACTCGACCGTTCAAGTCCTTCTGTGTCCTTTAATATACTACATCAAGTTCAAGTGACACAGTCTGGCTCCCATGAGGTTATTGGTGGCGTTAATATTGGCAGCAATCAGATCCCATTGGAGCTGAGACCCAGGACTCCCATATCCTGTCCTACCACCCACCCTCTTCCTCACAAGGATCTCAGGGGCGATAAATACACACAAAGAGCAACGGCAACTGAGAATGTGAGTCATATATCGTATTAGCAGGGTGTCTGCAACCTTCGGATTATTCCAGAAAACTGATGAGCACTTGGAGATTTGGGCCTAAACTCAGCCTCTCCATCCTGCAAACGCCAGCTCTGGCCGTAAACAAATCACCAAGCTGAGATAATAAGAACTCCTGGGAAGCTAAATGCTCTTTGGGTTGGGCAAGACAGATAGAGACAGACGGACGGAGAGTCAGGCAATAAACAGGCAGGAGCAAGCACCTGCCCTGAGAAGGGCTCACCCCTCAGCTGGTGAGAAAGCAGCCCAGGGTGGGGGACCCGCGGACGCAAGGCCTTCATCCCTTCACAGATCTCGTTTCAGGGGAAGAGCAGGGGAGAGCATCTGCCCCGTGTGACCTTTGCAGCGTCGCCGAGGGCGGCCCGTCCTGGTCAGGCGTCTCGCCCCGTCGGGGCCGCGGCCCTCGCTGCCGGTCGGTGGGCAGTTTGCAGCCCAGGAAGCAGGAGCCCGGCAGCCTGTCCGCCCTGCTGGCAGCTGTTCGGTTCTCGCTGCACTTCACACGCCCGGTGCGTGTCTCCACTTCCTGGGCCGGAGCATTTCCTTCAGCTCGTCCTCCATCTGTCTAAATCTTTGCATTCTTTCAAGATCGGTTTTTATGACTGGCCTCTTTATCGAAATCAACTTTTGCTTATACATTTCTCTGAATAGCTATGATTTTTATGGTTATTTCTACCAAAGTTGACACTTACCTGTGTTGTAATTATCGTGTGTCTGAGTAAACTCCTTGTGTGCACCAACTGTGCATTTCTTTCCAGCAAAGCTCCTGATACAGTACCTATTACACCTATTACATTGCAGACACACAGAGCTAGATAGGACAATAGACGGCATTATCTAGGATTATTGGTTCATGAAATAGTATCTTTTTGATTCTTCAGTTATGTGTATATGGTACTGTTAAATAAAGTTATAATGAAAGTATGAAGCCTGGTCTGCCACCTTTAGATATTTGATACCAAAAAGGAATAATACTCGTAATATTAAGCAATCGTTATTGAATGGGCACTGACCAATCAAATGGATTCTGACAGTACAGTACCAAATTAATATTACTCGAATGAAAGTACAAACTCCAACTAGTTCAGACCTAAAATAAACTACAAGTTTAATCTCTGCTTTGCCAAAGATTAACAGTTGATGTGTAGCCATATCTTATATATCTCTATTGTATTTTTTGTGAGTTTTGTTGTTAATCCTTACCTGAGGATATTTTTTCCATTGATTTTTTTTTTTTTATAGAGAGTGGAAAGGAGGGAGGGAGGGGAGAGAAAGAGAGAGAGAGAAACATTGATGTGAGAGAGAAACTTTGATCAGTTTCCTCCTGCACGTGTCCCAACTGGGGCCAGGGATCAAACCTGCAACCCACCTATGAGCCCTTGACTGGGAATCAACCCCACAACCTTTGATGTGTGGTTTGGTGCTCTAACCACTGAGCAACACTGGCCAGGGCTTTACTGTATTTTTATTAGGTCTACCTATAAGGCCAATAAAAGCCAATCAAGTTGATTTAATACTTAATCTGGCCATGCTTTCCTTTCCCCTTCCTGCCACCATCCGTCTCCTATCGGTATACTGTATACTGTAGCATGATTGCCCATTCCACACCCTGTCTATTTCAAACTTCTGTTAACCTATAAGCCTCATATTTGGAATGTCACCATCCAGAGTATATAATAAGCATATCCATTGGCCACTCCATAACTATGAAGTTGGTACAGTCGCAAACAATGCTGAATAGCAGCCCGTGCCTTTCACAATAGAATGAAGTCTTTTCAGATGACTTCTTTTGTAAAACTCTTTGTCTTATCTTTCTTATTGCAAGTATTACAGACGTTCCCCTTTTTTCCACATTGATGTCCTCCTCCCCACTCCCAACCACTCCTGCCTTCCCCATACTACAGTCTATGTCCATTGGTTGTGCATATATGCATGTAAGTTCTTTTACTCCTTATGCAGAACTTACCTTGGGCCTAGATGTTTTTATATTACACATACTTTTATTTTTATTTTTATTATCCTCACCCGAGGACACCTTTCCATTTTTTGTACAGATAGAGTGGGAGGGAGAGAGAGGAAGGGGGAGAGAGAGAGAAACATCGATGTGAAAGGGACACATCAAGTGGCTGCCACCCGCACGACCAACCAGGGCCGGGAACAAACTGCAACCGAAGTACGCGCCCTTAGCGGGAACCGAACCCGGGTCTCTCCAGACCGCAGGCCGACGCTCTAACCGCTGAGCCAAACTGGCCAGGGCTACACATACTTTTATAAAAATGTATTCCTTACGTGTGTCCTGAAGTACTTACATTCAGAGTCAACCAGTTGAAACTATAAATTTTATAGTAGAAGTAGCTCGCCATCTACACTCTTCAACATCAACAAAGTAATTCAGGTATTTTGTTGCACTGAGTCAGCCACACTTTATTGTTACTACAAAATACTGATGATGCCGCAACTGTCACATAACTGCACTATGAAAGAGAAACTGTGTTGTTGTTGTTTTTAACTTGTTAATTAATTTTGTGTTGTTTATTTTGGGATTGGTTCCATATTTTACCTGTCAAGTAGTGAAAATTACTATTTCCAAACTGAACTCTAACATATAATGGAAATAAGTGTGAATGTTTTTAAAGATAATAGATTAGTCTCAATTCAAAAGTAAAAGCTATGTAGTTTTTTAAAAGGCAGAGAGAAGTCTTGCTGGGTACTAACACCTTCCGGAGCTATTGTCACCATGTAACAGAGGGACTGTCTTGCAGATGGAGAGAGTAATGCTAAGATTCCCGCCAGACGTTGTCCTTCTCTGCCTTCCCCCCGTGCAGAGGAATCTGTCAGATCTTCCTCCTCTCTTTGAAGAAGTGCCTAAATAATGTCACTGTAGTCTGGCTGCACTTAGGCATCGTGTGGAAGATTGTGGATGCTCTAAGAAAAAGAGACATTCTGAAAAATGTAATTTAATTTAAGAATTATCAAAAGGAAGTTTTTTTGGCTTTCTATGACTGGGTTTAAAGTTTACTCCTTTTCATAGTAATAGTTTCTTACATTTGTATTGTACTTTTTCTTTCTCACTTTAAGATCTTGCTTGATTCTCATTATAGTCTACATTTAATTTAAAGTTAACTTACTATAATGACGCCCTGGCCGGTTTGGCTTAGCGGTTAGAGCGTCGGCCTGCGGTCCCGAGAGACCCGGGTTCGGTTCCCGCTAAGGGCACGTACCTCAGTTGCAGTTTGTCCCCGGCCCTGGTTGGTCGTGCGGGTGGCAGCCACTCGATGTGTCCCTTTCACATCGATGTTTCTCTCTCTCTTCCTCTCTCCCCCTCCCACTCTACCTGAACAAAAAATAGAAAAATGTCCTCAGGTGAGGAAAAATAATAATAATAATAAAGTTATCTTACTATAATGAACATAACAGTCTGAGGAATGGGGTAATCCCAGAGACGTGGAAGTGGGGTACAGACTGACAATCCCCAGAAGAGGGGCTGGGGGGGAGAGATGAACCACAGAACTTATATGCATGTATGCATGAACAATGGACATGGACAACAAAGCTGAGGACAGGGTGGGGAGGGAGGGGGAGAAGGGAATCAGTGGGGGGAAAAGGAGAAACATCTGTAACAAAAATAAATTAATTAACTAAAATAAAAAAGTTATCTTACTGTGTTTGTAGTCCAGAACAGTGCCTTGTGTTTTCTGACCACCAGAGCCTCTAGTTTACGTTTGCTCATTTTTCTAGTAGCCATGATGAATTATTTTTCACTGTATGAACTACAGACAATCTGGCCCAGTCCAGAGGGCCATAATTATTTATCTCATAATAATTATGAACATTAAAGTATAATATATTTTCATTTAATCATTTTTGAATGTCCGGAGGATTCTCTGATTCCTGTTTTTCATTTTATGCTCATCATCCACCTATGGAGACCAAATGTCTCATCGATGAAGTCCTCCCAGACTCCCAACAGAGTTAGGTACTCTGTGTTTCTGCTCCCAGAACAACTTGCACACTGTATTGACATTGTACTGGGGGCTGAGTTAGTCGTACCTGTGTCATGTTCATCTCTGCTCTCAGGACCTAGCTCAGTAAATGTCTGTTGAACGAATGCACAGGCGAATATGCACATTGTGCTTAGGGTTCCCTTGACGGCTATTTCACATGGCTACTGCTCGGTTCCCACCACTGAGACTGAGGGTGATTCTAGCAACATGATTGGGAAATGCAGGAGCTGCCTAAAGAGCATCTTTATTAATTACAATTACATTAAAATTTTGTTTTTCAAACAACACTTGTAGAAGAGAGTGTTAATGAAAGGGAGAGGTCCTTGTCTCACCTACTTGCCATTGGGCATGGATTTCTTGCAACAGCCCAAGAAAAAGAATTTTCCGAGACTCACAAGGGAGGATGCAATATTGTAGAAAGCTTTATTTCAGTAGAATTACATCCCTCGGTTTCCAAAGTCCCATGTCCCTTGCTGCATTAATAGAAGAAGTGTAACTGGGGCGTCAGTAGAGCTAAAATCAGAGCCAGTGTCCAGAGTTTCCTTTCCACGTTGGAGCCGAGTCCAGTCCAGCATCAGGCTAGCTTAGCTCATGTTTCCCGGCTGCAGTCCATCACATGAGGGGTTTGCAGGGCCACATGGCTCTGGAGGAAGCATGGGAAAATGCAAGGAGGCCAAGAATGAGCCAAAGCCAAGCACAACAAGAGCAACAAAAGTCAAGCACAACAAGAAAAAGAGTCAAGCACAATAAGAGCAACAAGAGTCAAGAGCAACAAGAGAGAGAATTCCTTTACTTAGGGAATCATGTATTCCCAAATTTTTTCATGCTTGCAGTGGCCACCCATTTGGGCCAATGATCTTTGTTCTCAGGTGTGACTGGCAGGCAAGTACCTTCCCTGTGTCATCCCAAATTTACTGGACATGCATCTATCTTCCCTTTGTTGGATCTCTTCCCCCAGTGTTTTTCAGGGAATAGGCTGGAGAGTGAAAAGTTGCAGCTTCTTGGTGAAATTGCCCAAACAACATGCCTATAATATCTGACTTCCCCCTTTGCTCCTTTTCTATTATTAATAATTAGCTAATTACAACAGTATGAAGAGGTCTAAGAATCAAAGACACTCTATTATGGTTTATATATGGCCACAGGATAACATAGAAGAGATACTAAAGTGTTGGGTCAGGTCAAGAAGAAATTTTAAGTGCTATTTTGAGCAAAGCTTTGAAAATATTTCAGGGAAAGAATGGCATCAGTTGTAACAGAAAAAAGAAAATTGTTGAAGAAATGAATGTCAAATGGAATTTAATTTTTAATGAGTAGATAGTACTGAAGAAAACAAACAAAACTTTGGTAAATTCTTGAAATAGATTGTGCTCCTTGCTCTAGAGAGGGAAAAGAAACTAAGATATTTAAGAAATATTTATTTTAGTGTTTATGTTCTTCCTTTTATCCCTAATTTATTTATTTGTGTGTTTATTTATTGATTTTTGAGAGAGAGGAAGGGAGAGGGAGAGAGAGACATAGAAACATTGATGAGAGAGAACATCGATTGGCCGCCTCCTGCAAGCCCCCCACTGGGGGTTGGGCCCACAGCCTGGACTTGTGCCCTGACTGGGAATTGAACCAGTGACCTCTTGGTGCATGGGTTGATGCTCAACCAATGAGCCACACCAGCCAGGCTTATATCCCCAATTTAAAAATGAAACTTGAGCCATATGAGTGAAAAGTCAGCATGGACTAGAAAAAAGGTTATTAAACAATTATAAATTATTTTCTCACATGTAGAATATTTTCTTGGCATTATTCTCATGAATTTAGAGACAGCATGGAAAGATTCTTTTAGAGTTAATTTATACCTATAATATTCCCAGGTATTATAGTCCTCCTGGGGGTTTGTGAAGATTAATGAAATGTTTATAAAATGTCTGAAATCTGTAGATGAAATGTGATATGTAGATAGAGTATTATTGTCATTTGGTGTGACAAACTAGTGAATAAAATATCTCTCTTAGTTATCAAAAGTAGTAAGTTCAAATCCATTGAGATGTTTCTCTTCATTAGAAAGTTTTCATGTCTTTTTTTATCATGTCAAATACAAATCTTACTTTTGGCACTTAATTATTCACATCAAGGTAAAATTCCCCAAGACTCAAACATTTTCAAGATATATTCCTTATTTGAGGGTAAATTTTTAATTTCCTAGTTATTTATAAACAAGGGCAAATTTTTATATGGCTCTCCCATTTTAACTTTCCACTTCTTTTTCATTGATTTTTTTCTTTTTTTGAGAGAGAGATAAATATCGATATGAGTGAGAAACATCAATCAGTTGCCTCCCCGAAACCTGGCTATGTGCCCCGACCAGGAATCAAACCCGTGACCTTTAGGTGTATAAGATGATGCTCCAACCAACTGAGCCACACCAGCCAGGGCTTAATTTTCCACTTTAAGACATGTAAGCATGAGAGTAATCTGGTGCCAGATTCCTGGAAAATATTGTGTTAAAGATCTCTCAACAAAGTCTGGCAAGAAAACAAAGAGATATTTATGCAATTAGGAAGCAAAGAAAACCTTGCATGAAAAGCTATGCATTAATATTTCTTAAAAATCAGTTAGAAAAGTTTTTTTTTTTAAAGGGACACATTGAGTGACTGCCTCCTGCACAACCCCAACCAGGGCCGGGGATGAATCTCAGCCAAGGTACGTACCCTTGGTCGGAATTGAACCCGGGACTCTTTGATCCATGGGCCGACACTCTAACCACTGAGCCAAACCGGCCAGGGCTAGAAAAAGTTTTTTTTTAATTTTTTGAATTAAATGTGGAATAAACATATTCGGAGTCATTATTAGAATTAGAAGTTTTTATGAAATATGTTATTTTTGAAGCACTTTGAAGATTACATGAAAATTTTTGATATCACTTTTCAAACAGGACATTTTAAGGGGCTCTAATAAATCTAAATGTTTAATAAAATAGGAAAATGGTAAAAATGTATATGAACTTAATGATCGTCATAGAATCTTCCATTAAAACTAGTCTCTGCAATACACGTATTAGTTGTATTACACAAAACTCCCAGGATAGCGAACACAGAAAAGCCAAGGGCCCTACTCAGTAGTTCTCACGACCCAGCCCCATGTCACCTTGTAAATGTGCGTGGTATTCACTTCTCCTTCACTACTGTAAATTCAGTTCCCACTATTTCAATCCACACTTTGGGTCACTGTAATTCAAAGGTATTTTCTTTTTCCACTGACTTCCTAGATGTACATTCCTACTCCATTCTGAGACATCAGTTTACCCAAGCTCTTCCATTCCATATGTAAAGTGTATGTCTAAATCAAACCTATATTTGTGACTCTACCAGTGATCAAAGTGGAACTGTGCAACACAGAGAAATGATGCAGTAGCACCTTCAAAAGACAGTCCAGATGAGAAACAATCGTCATGAAGAGAATGAAGTTCAACTTGAACTAAAAGATCTTCAAGAGGAGCAGGGGAGAAACCCTGAAAGCCAACAAAGTCCTCTTGAAAATACTGGATTCCAGACTAGCGGAATGTTCCCGTGATGCGGCCGCGTGCTGGGCGGCGTGCTGAAGCGCTGGGCCGCCTGGGGAAGGAGGAGGTCTCACCCCAAACCGAGGGAGACCGCATACGGAATGTATTTGGGGCACCCCATGAAAGGAGAGACCGGCTCATCTGGGTAGGAAATGGGACAAGAAGAACTGAGGTATGCAGAAATGAATTCCAAGAGGAAATGATTTAATATAGTGTGGGCTTTGACTTCTGGGAATTTCTTTTCATAAATCAATAGTCATGACATGAATAACTAGAAGCACGGGTAGGTGTTAAAATGTTATGTAGAAAATATATAAAGTGAGAGAAATGACTTAGGGTTCTTCCAGAAAAATTAATGAATATCACTAAGTAACAGTTTTGCTGGAATCCCCTACAGATCACATTGACGTCCTTGGGCCCGGTGCATCCGGCAGCGAAGAGCAGGGAACTCGGAAGGAACCGAAAGACTTTCGGAAGCGGATTGCCTGAGGTCAGAGGCTAAAAAACAAGAACCAGAAGATAATACAGTTGTTGTAAAGAAACTCTCCTCTTGAGACAGGGAAGGAGGGAAAAAAAAGAAATGAAGTAAAAATAAATGAAAATTAGTATCTGAATTTTTATTACAGCTAATGAGTTGAGGAACCATTGTACAAAATGCTTCATTTATCCTAAATTCACAGAGGAAAGAATACTCTATATAAGAGGAATTCAAATTATTTATGTTATTTAAATATTTTGAATACAACGTTTTTCTAAAATCTATTTTAGTTTAGCCTGCATGTTGAAAAGAATATACCGAAGATTTTACTTGTTCTTAAAGAACACTATTTTATTCTAAAGTAGTGATTCTCCCAAAGGCTATTGAAGTTAACAGGACTATTCATCCCTGCTTGGATTTCTGAGAATTTGTACTTGGTTTGTGTCCTTGTCTCTTCCCTGGGTACTGGTCGACTCACGGTCACTTCTTGGTGTTACCCATGAGCTTGAGTGTAGTGACTCTTTCCCTGTCTTTTCCCAGTTTGTCATCTGACTTATTGTGGGCAGGAAAAAAACACAGACAAGAAGGTTAGTGTAACCATAACTCAAGTAAAGTGAGTTTTGAGGAGACATTTGAGAAACTACTGAGATTGTGTGACCGTAAGCATGTGGCTCTTTTAGGGACAAGGCTGGCTGCTCAGTAGCTTTATTTTGGAGAGAGGTGGGAAGGGGGCCCCCTGGAGGCTCCTGACTGCAGTCTGGGCAGTGAACATGTGACCAGACTTCTCTCTGTCAGCTCACTGGTTTGAAATGGCCTGTGTTCACCATACAGAGATAAAAGGCAGCTGTAGATCCTGTTTCCTGTGAAGCTGGGCTTTATCATTGAAAGCTTATTATCTGTTCTCTATTACTTGTAAATAAATACTATTGCTAATTACAGGAATATATCATTTCCCTATATGATAGGTTATGTGTCAAAGACACCGTCTTCTCATGGAAAGTATAGTGTACACACACACTCGTGGTTGTATTTGTAGCAAAACCTTCACTTGAATAATTCACGGGTAAGACAATGGTTCTATTCTTTTGATTGTCCCATAAGGTCTTTAGAGAAGTGGAGCAAAAAGTGTTGGCTTACGTTTGCCTTTGCAGAAATATGACATAAATCAGAACATACCCAACAGAATTCAAGAGTGAAAAGGGAGGGATGGATAAGCATAATAGGAGGAATCTGAAGGAGAAGAAGAAGAAGAATATGGAGGACTAGAGCCAGTAAATATACATGGGAAGGAGAAAGGGATTAGAAGCTAAAGAAAGTATAGGTGTGCATATCACCGACTAGTATAGGTGTATATATCAAAGACTAGTATAGGTGTATATATCACCAACTAGTATAGGTGTATATATCAAAGACTAGTATAGGTGTATATATCACCGACTAGTATAGGTGTATATATCAAAGACTAGTATAGGTGTGTATATCACCAACTAGTGAAAGTATAGGTGTGTATATCACCAACTACTATTGGTGTGTGTATCACCAACTAGTGAAAACAAAGGAGTCCTTAGGGAACCATGTAAAAGGTAAATGTCCAAGTACTGGCAAAAAAAGAGTGAGCATGTCTCAAAGCAAACTGAGTTTTTATCTTGGTAAATGTTTTGTACCACACTGACGTACTTCTAAGCTTCCTGAGCAGCACAAGGTAGAAGAAAGGACATTAAGCTCTGTTCTAGAGAGCTTTCTGATCATTAATTAACCCAGACTTTAGTTTTCTTTCTAAAAATTATGAAATGAAAGTTTATATAATGAAAAGGTATCTATTATATAATTCTGTACTTCATTATATATTTATAGAATGAAAAATTGTGAAATGAAAGGTTTACACCAGATGATTTCTAATATCATTTTCAATTCCAAAATTCTTTGATTTTCTGAGGAGCACATTGTAGAGTATTGGTTTAGAATTTGTACAGCCAATGACTATCACAATCAAAGTGTCCTTTTTGAAAGAAAGATCTCTTATCCTTTGAGAGTACATGGAGGGACCTGGAAAATATCATCCTAAGTGAAACAAGCCAAACCGAGAAAGACAAGTATCATATGATCTCACTTATTTGTGGAATATAATGAACATAACAGTCTGAGGAATGGGGTAGTCCCAGAGACGTGGAAGTGGGGTACAGACTGACAATCCTCAGAAGAGGGGGTGGTGGGAAGAGATAAACCACAGACTTATATGCATGTATGCATGAACAGTGGACATGGACAACAAAGCTGGGGACAGGGCGGGGGGGGGGAGGGGGGAATCAGTGGGGGGAAAAGGAGAAGCATCTGTAACAAAAATTAATTAATAAAAAAAAAAAAGTGTCCTTTTTCATGCCTTACACTCGTCTTAACCATTCGGGAGGCTGCCATGTCATGCTCCCTGGGAGAGGCAGCGTCCGCTCACCTCCTCGGGGAAAGAGCTCCGGCTGCTCCTGCGTCCAGGGCATGCCCGCCGCCACCCCACACACTGCCCGTGACTGCTTGTCCAAGAGGCTCAAGGACAATCTTTCCATTAGTATCCAATGGCCTTATAAAATGGCTTGTCACCAACTAAATTAATATCCTCCCCAAAAAGATATGTGTTGGGCTAGTATCAGGCTGCTCAGGTGAAAAGAACATGTAGGGAGGAGTCAGAAAGTAGGAGGGACCATGATGTTACACAGGACAGGGGAAGTTGCAGTCCATGAGAAACCAGACCCTAACAGGCTGACGAGTTCTATGCCAAGGGGGGTTAAGTATTGATCCGGTCCCTTTATTGCTTGCATTTATGTCCTAAGGAGAAAACACTTAAATTGTTTAGGGGTACCACTAGTCAACCAATAGATGCACGGTGATTACAGGAGAAGCGAGAACGCGCACACACAAAACAAAGCTGAGACCAAACACAAGCTAACAGTTATAGATTGTCTGAATGCTGGAATTCCTGGGCACCTGTTCCTGAGGTTCTGACAGCTGACCTCAATCCAGAGCGAGAATTTGGTTGCAGTACTCATGGGGCATTTTTCCAAAGTTCTGTTTCCTACAATGCCCTGTGTCCACACAAATCCTCCTGTCTTGAACCTGAGTTGCACATACCCCAAAGAGCCCCCTCAAGAAGTTGTTACACTTTTTGCATCACTCCCCCAGCTACAAAGTCTTGCATCAACCCTTTTGGAGTAGGTTGGATCCTATTTCGTGGTTATGGAAACTCAGAGAAAGTTAGCAACCTTCCGGGCTTTTGGCTCTAACGTGTTTTCCAGGCGTATAGATAAATACCTGTCCAATCTGGTGTATCTCTGACTAGATCCTTTACCCTCTCTGAAAAATCCAGCCCTATCATTTTTTTCTCAAAGATGTTACATGTTCCTAAGAAATAACTTACATAAACATGAAAAACTAGTACCCTTGGCTATTTATGGAGCGTCTACTATTTATCTTCTCCTTCCCTGCTTTGCTATACTGATGTCGTCTTTAGGGGGTGATACCTACCCATGTCATTACTGACACTAAATAAGGGCCCTACATTTCATGCTAGTGGCACTCAATCTGTTCTCAAGTCAACAACACTCTCCCGCATCACTACCAAACCACTGACATTCTAATCAGTGCCGAAGTAGCCAGCATCACGACTTCTAATGTCTGTCAACAGATTCTTTTCCATTTTTCTTTATGCTCTCTTGGCATATTTCTTGCCCTAAAATTTAGAGATGATAAAGTCAAAATAACCAGTGTCCCCATTTGCTCCCTGCTACACGCACCACGCACACATAGACACACACGAACTTGCCTATTGGCCCTAAACCAAACTTGTAAACGTCTCTCTTTCCCCTTAGATTAGGACAGGTGTTCTTCCACTCATCTCTAGCCTCCTGACCCCCCATCTTGTGAATGGGCCTGTGGTGGACCCAGACCACCAGCCCTGCAGACGTGCCCAGACGTGGCTGAGCCCTGCCGTGAACACGGATGTGGATGTTTACCGCACTGTGGTTAGTGACGGAGCATCTTCCTGTGTCTCCACACAGCCTCTTTGTAGATTAGTACTGATGGTTTAAATAACTTACCTTTTATTTCTAAATAAACAAAATATTATAGTTTAAGGACATTGAGTATCCTGAGAAGCTTCAGAGATAAAAAATATATTACTTATGAGAATGGCACTTGACTTCTGTGATCGTCCTCCTAAAATTCCGTAATGCCCGTCTAACCATGAGAAAATCATCAGACAAAAAAAATTTTTTTAATCAGAGAAGAATTTATAAAATACCCGATGTGTACTACACAGAGCTGTAAAGGTCATCAAAAATAGGGGTGTTGGAGAAATGTCACAGTCCAAGGAGCCTAAGGAGATGCAATGACTAAATGTAATGTGGCACCCGGATGGGATCCTGCAACAGAAAAAGAACAATAGCTAAAAGCGAAGGAAATGCAAATACAGTGTGGACTTCTCTTAATAACAGTGTGTCCATATTGGTCCACTGGTTTGTACCTTGGTCATGGAAGATGTTGACAGCGGAAAACCGAATGTGGGTTACACAAGAAGGCTCTGCACTATCTCTGCAACTTTCCTGTGAATCTAAATTACTGTACAGGAAAAAGTTAATTAAATATATATTATGTGTATACATATACACATGTACATATTTATTTACATTATATAAATTTATATGTAGGAATATAAGTCAAAATATAAACATATTTGTGTATATAATGTATGTACACACACAAACCTTTTGTGTGTGTGTGTAATGTACTTTTATGGGGTATATATTATTGTGTAGTTGGACAAATATATATTTTTTAATTCTGACAGGATGAGTAATGATCTAAGGATAGCAATCAAATTGTTTAGGAGTACCCCAGTCAACTAATAAACTCATTTGATTAATTATTTAACAGTAAGCAATGATTTGAAAAGTCAACAAAAATTTCAATGCAATTTTTACCGAAGCTAATGAGGGCAAATTGGCCCATTCAAAATCTGAAGGACACGTTCAGATTCTCCAGCACTGTTCCACGAGCCGAGCAACTTCCAGTGGCTGCAGGGATAGTGATTATAGAAACATATCTGAGACAATCGTAACAGTTACCTCTGGGGGTAAACAGCTTTTTAAAATAATCAGTGTTAATTCTTTAAGAGGTCATAAGGAGCATTTGAAAGGAATCTTTCCATGTTGGAAACTATTGAATTTCCGACCATTTCTCATGAAGCCTTCGGTGAGGCCTAGTCTTTAACCCTCATTTATCTTCACTTTTGCTCTCTGGACTCCCCAGTGATGGATGCCCGGAGACTGCAGAGTGGTTTCAGAACAGCGCGCCCGTGTAAGTGGACCCGGGCAGCTCCAGCGCGGCACTGATGCTTAACCTTCCTCCCTTCTGTGAATGTTTATTTGTAAATATCTTGTCATAATGGATCACTCGGCTGTCACCAAAGGATGTATGTATGCCATCTTGTTTCATATTTCTGTTTTCAAAAACCCCAAGTAAGGCAAGAACCTTTTTGTGTCACCTTCTGTACCTCACATTCTCCAGACCATGGACGCTTCTGAAGTTCAACTGCAAACACCCTTGCAAATTGAGCTGCAAACACCTCTTCCTTAAGGCACGAGCCATAAATGAAAGGAATGATCACTTCAAGATGAAACTTCTTCCTGTGTCTTTTAAAATCAGAGTGGAAGTAGGTCAATGAAATTTAGGCTATTTTAGAATACGTACAGTATTGTATTGTTTGCCAGTACCTAATTTACAATTACAGAGCTCCATGAATATTGAAACGGTTCAGCTTCCCATTATAAATGTATGTGGCAGTTTGGTTGTTGATCAGTTTATGAAGTTAATGCAAATGGAACTGTCTTCCTGTCAGCGTTTGAAATCTATAATGCAGTCATGTTGTATATTCAGGGACAGGCCATTGACAGTCAATTAACAAGTTTGATTGGTATGTCAACTCATTCTTTTGAATTGTTAATAGTATGTTAATAGCATTCATTTCTTTGTGCAGTCCCATTTGCAGCTTCACAGTTCCAGCTATTTTTTATAATTCCGAGTAACCTAAAATAGTGCCTTAATAATAGATTATTAAACACCTGTCTAGTGTAGCTTAGGGAGGTTTTTCTAGACTGGGAGTTTGCAGTGGATCCCTTTGATATTCAAATCAACAAATGATAGCCTTTTTATTCAAAACGTAAATTCTTTTGATGGTTAGCTTGTTAAGAAATACTCGGCTCTAGTCTGACCCGATCCGGTTTCCCATGGAAAAGATCTGATGCCGTTTGAAGGTTCATAAATGGAATGCCAATGACAATTTGTTGTTGACGTCCCGCCGCCTCGGCCATCAGATGCTGCTGGTTGATGTGCCGTTTTAGCTTCACCAAATAATCCTGGCAGGTAAAGGGTCCATGGATTGATCAGATGGTTTCAAAGCAAAGAGGGCTCGTCTGTGGTCTGGAGTTTTAGGCTTGGAGGGGTACTTTAAAAGGCGCATCACGGTTGACAGATGAATCTTAAGGCGTCGAAGGATGGGAGAAAGCAGAAATGTGGGAATATTTTTAAGTGACTAGCATATTACTTAGACTTTTGAAAACCTTCAAATGTCGATCAAATCTGTTCCCCATCGCAGATTTATTTCTCCCTTGGTTTTCGTTATGGTTGTTTTGTCTGTGTGCACAGGTTTACTCTCACTTTTCTGGGGAAGTTGATGAGACATTAAACGTATTATTCCCGAATGGTGCTTCGGAATCAGGTTGTGAGTTCATTTGCACAACCATGTTTTATTCATATAGTTCCTGTACACCAGAATATAAGAATCTGCCACTTCTCTAGCCTAAAAAAAATTGTCTTTACCCAGGAAGCAGTAAAAATTTTATTCCTTTTACCTCCTGTTCTTCACTTCTCTTGGTGATGCTCTCCACAGCCTACGTAATTTATGTTTAATTTCATCGGCGGAGGTTTCTTTATAATATGGTGAAAAAACTGCCACCAATGTCGTTTAGGTATTTCGTTAATATTTTTCTGCTCTCTGCTTCAGTGAATTTGGAGGAGCAATTTGCATGCCTTTGAATTTTAGAATTAGATGGTACTTGAGAGATTGCTACTCAAATATCTGTAATATACAGATAGGGAAACTGCGGTGTATAGTGAGATCTCACAGGTAGGCTCAGACCCAGGTCTCTGTATTCCTAACTCTGTACACATCTACTTTCTGCCCTTAGAAATATGTAGAGACTCAGTTGACTAATAGAAGTGTAATGCACAGTTCTCATCTGAACTCTGGTGGAGTCCTCTAGCTATGACATAAAAACCTGTATACTCTAGTTTACAATCAAGAAGTATATTTGACACCAGAAAAAAAAAGAATCATAAAGAGTATACATTTTTAATATGTAATTAAAGTATCTGTACATCAAAAGGGAAGAAGGAAGGAAGAAAGGAAATTCACTACTGTCTTTGCCGGTTAACTTCACCTCTGCCCTGAGGCAGGACCACAGAACTTGGGACCTGTCTCAGGTCTGGAGGAGGGGAGGAACAGAAAGAGGCAAGCCTGTGCTAATTGATAACAGATTTTATTGTGCCACCTTAAATAACCTTCCGGCAGTGTTTTTTGAAGTGTGTTCATGGCTCACTAGTTCCACAAGATGCTTGGCCACCGAAAAGGGTTGGCATCTAGAGAATCAGGGGGTATGCCCTTCATGAAGTGTCCGGCGTCACAGTAATTGTCGGCAGAGTGCAGACTCTGTCAAGTCCTGCAGTAAAGAAACTTTTGATCTCATTTAACTCAGGATTTCCAAAAATAGTTTGAACACAAAACCTTTGTTTATTCATTTATATGTATGTTCCTTTTAAAACCACGGAACACCTTTCATGTGAACTTGGGGGGTGTTTGAACAGCCTCGGGCAAATTATTTGATTTCTCTATAGTTCAATTTCTTTTTTTTTTATTTTATAGATGTTAGGATAGTGCCTATTGGCTTGAGAATTAAATGAGCTGCTATACATAAAGTACTAGGACAGTGTCAGTCACACGGTGTTATATAAGTATTTGCTATTGGTACTATGTATTAATAGTAATAATGTTTGTGTGAGGAGTGCCATCGTTTTACTTGCTTTGGTTTACCGGATGTACATACGTGGTAAACTGTGTACAAGGCGTTGTGTTGAAGCTACAGACTTTGTGAGTCAATAGGATAAGGTAGAAATAAGAGGAAACAGACATGTAAGCTGATAAATCATAAAGCAGAACAGGCAGTAATGAAGATAAGAAGGGAATCACTATGGGAGTGTTGACAGCAGGGAGCCTACTGCCAACGCAAGGCGACCCAAAGGTTTGTCTTAGGAGCTGACAAACAACTGGACGGCTGGGAAACGACCCGAGGCAGAAGCAGGGAAATTCCAGCGAGATTAGTTTTACCCTCTGTGAGAGACTTCATTTCTGGAGAAGGAGGACACACCAGTCTTATCAAATGGCAAGGCATGCAAAGCCAGGCGGGGTAGCTCAAGAATAAAGGACCTTGAATCCAAGCTCAGTTTGAGTTTTATCCCGCAGACAGCAAAGCGAGCGGAGAATTTTTATGCATGAGAATGAGGATGATCAGCCTTGTTTTTCAGAAAGAGAAACTTGATAGCTGGGGTGGGAGGGACAAGAGGGAAGGGAGACTTGGAAACATGGTAAAGGTGTGGACGGAGGCAGCGGCAATAGGGGTGGGAGGACATCCGCGGCTTAAAGAGACATTTCTGAGGTAGAATTGATAAGAATCCATTGGCTGATCAGATGGAGCAGGAGGACTAGAAATGTGGAGAAGTCAAGGATAAGATCATTAGGACTAGTTTGGGAGGTTGTGTAAATGACAATTCAATTCAGTTTTATAGAGACACTGAGTTTTTCAAAAAAAACTTCGATGTGTCCACAGCCTGCCATCAGTTTTATCACAGTGACCTTCTGAGGGGAGACTAATTGAACATATGTAGATTGCTTGATACGACTCATGAAAACTACGGGTGACACACATCAAAAGTGACTAACTCCCGAAGTAACATACTGGAAGCATATGGGAATGTACATTTTAAAATTAAATGTAAAATTACATATACAATGTTTAAAATCATAGCAGCATATCTGCATGCTCACAATTTTACACACAGCTTTGCTAAAGCGCTTCTAATATTTTCATTGCATTTATTACTTCAATACTTTCTTCTTCTCCTTTCTCATTCTGAGTTTCTCGGATCCTGGATCTTGTTTGTCTCTGTATTTCCCGACCCATCCACAAATGATACATCGTGGGTACCTAGGAATGGAACACCTGAAACACCATCACTCTAATTTCACTCTAAAAATAGATATTCAAAACATATTTGGCACAGCTGTAACAAAAATAAATTAATTTAAAAAAAATATCCAGCAATATTAAGTATAAAATATCACATAAGAGCTTTTGCATCATGTGTTCCCTGTACCTTCAAAATCTTGAGGTTGTCGTGGCTGCTCACAGAACTGTGAATGGTCATGGTACATGCGTTTAGTGGGGATAAAAGCCCAAATTCTTAGTTTGATGTTTATTAAATGGCAGTTTCTCTGGTTTATACAGCACTTCACATTGGGGTGAGGACGTCTTAAGTTATCTGTTTCAGCAGTAAGCCTCTCTTCTCTGGCGTGGAACCCCTTGTGGGCATGGCCTTCTGTTTGAAGACACACGGTGCTCTGGTCTTCTGGAGAGATTAAGCCATTCGGTGTATCTTACACAATTTTATCAGAAGTTGGTTGACTGCTCTTCCTATTACCTCATGCTGTGCTTGTAAGTATTTTAATCTGCTTTTATGTTGTGCCAGTTTTCCGCATTCCCTAACACATCACACAAACTTAAGTGATAGCAGAAAGGACATTATCAGCTCCAAATTCAGAACTAATATGCTATTTATAAAGTTGTTTTTAATGTCCAATTTGGAGCAGCATATTACTTTCTATTCTCTACTCTATTTAAACAATACCAAGATTCTGAATCTGTCCTGCAAAGAGACAAGAGTAAATAATAACCAATATAAAAACCAAGGAGGTCCTGACAGGGTAGATCAGTTGGGTGGAACGTCATCCCGATACTCCAAGGCTTCAGGCTCGATTCCCAGTCAGGGCACATGCAAGAAGCAAGCAATGAATGCATAAAAAAATGGAACAACAAATCGATGTTTTCCTCTCCCTCTTTTTCTTTCTCCCTTCCTCTCTCTCTCTAAAAATTCATAAATAAAAAAATTGAAGAAAAAAGACTGTGGAGGTTTTGAAAGTTTTAAGAATTATTCATTCCTTCATAAAGAATTTTACATAAAATAATTTATCCATGCCTTGGTTAACCCCCAGAAATGTTGATTTATACCCTGTATTTCTTTAAATATTTCTAATGTTCCTTCTTTGGGGAGAGAAAGGAAGTTATGCTTTGAAAAGAGAATGTAACCATGAAAAATTCTCTCATTCCCAAACCTGTTTTAATCTAAACACCCATTTTTTTTTTCACTGTAGTTATTTTTCTCTAATCACAAGTCTTTCCTAATTCCCCGTAATATGCCAGGTTTTCTCCAGGTTGTGGAGTAATTATATCCATAGGAATAGATATGTTTCATAAGAGGCTGATTTCTCATGGGACAAGTTCAGGGATGCTAGACCCTGGAAGTACACGAACTATCCTGTTGTTCAGTAAACGGTGCACATTCTGAATTTATTCAGCCATACAGATCGCTTCTTCCTCAAGTTATTGCAAAATATGTCAAAGATCTGGAATTTTGTAATGTAATTCTATAGCGTTCTCCAGTCCTCCATCTTTAGTCATTGTTAATTCTGATACTTTAGACATGTTTTCATTAGAAATATTATTAAAGCAAGGGAGACAAATTATAATGCATAAAACGTTAAATATTACTTGCCCTTTAATTATATAATCATTATTGGGAATTATATCCACAGCTCCTCTAGATTGGGTAAAATTCTAACTTCATCGGTATATATTGTTTTTCTTACAAAATTCTTGCCAATTAAGTAAGTCCGAGATAGCTTGTCACTTGTACAGCTTATACCTTCAGTTACACATGGATTCCTAATATATTTTTTTTATATAAGAACTGTAGACAAAGTAATATCGTTATGCCCTTTGCAGTGTTCGCCATTGATTTTATACTGTATTCCACACTTTTCCCCTTTAAAATCAGCAAACTGTAACTGTTGGACGGTTGATCCGGGTTTCTGGTTTCGCTCCCTGGTTGCCTGCCGGCAGAAGCAGTGTTCGCAGCGATGAAACCCGGCCACTTTCACGTTTTACCTGGTTTTACTTTCTTGTTTTTGTGACTTTTATTATTACTACTTTTAAACTAGTACAATGAAACCAGTTGGAAGAATCAAACACAATATGTCAAGTGGGCAAAGAGGCACAGTCAAGATCGAGAAATGGCATGCGTGTCGCTTTATCTTTGGCATGGGGATAGCTGCAAGCCAAGAGAGAGCAGCGGCTCTGCGTTCAGGCATCTCCCCTCCGCTCCCAGTCGAAGCAGCTCTACCACAGTCCTGAAGTTCCTGTTAATTAGTCGGGGCTAAAGAGATTCATTTTCAGTAAGTTAAGAAATCCAGATTTATTTTGTGACTTGGTAGAAGTTACTTGGTGGCAAGACAGTGAGTTCCAATAATGAGAGCTGGCAGGCCAGGATTTGTGCTCCACTCTGTTGGCGTATGAAATTACAGCACATCATTCAAACAAAACCAGTAACCCAACTTTTATGTCCTTTGCTAGGTACAGTGAAAATTTCATTATTCTGCGATCGTTTTATTCTTCCTGGATTAGGTCGTGTGCTGTAGCCGTAAGAAGCAGCTCAAGTAGATAGAATATGCAGGACCAAAACTTGATTTGCCCTAGCCAGAGTGCTCCGGGGTTAGAGCATTGGCCTGCACACTGGCCTGTTCACCTCAAGGGCCGCGGGTTTGGTTCCAGTCGAGGACACATACCTGGGTTGCAGGTTTGATCCCTGGCTCTCACATCAATGATTCTCTCCTCCCTCCCTTCCTCCCTCCCTCCCTTCCACTCTCTCTAAAAATCAATGGAAAAAAATACCCTCTGGTGAGGATTAACAAAACAAACAAATAATTTTTTTAAAAAAACCTTGTATTTTTACTCACATACCAAAATGACTATAGACTGTTCAAGGAAAGATGCCGTAAAAGTCAGACTCTTATTTCCTTAACTCATCCCTGTAATATCCTGAATGATGTTTAGAGGTTCAATTTGCCTAAAAGAAGGAATGTTGCCCCTTGGTGTGCAATGAGGTTGCTAAACTGTGTTATTCCTTAACTGAGGCAAACAGAACAGCAAGAGATTGTTTCCTCATCAGGTGTGCACTACATGAACAAGGAGAGAAAATCTGACCATATTCTTTTTGATGGAGCTTTTTCTGCATCCCTCTTGTCTATGTATCGCAAGGATTCTTTGTGGAAAAGACAGATTGGTCTGAAGGAAGGTCTACACAGCCATGAAAGCCGGGTAATAAATTTACTTTAAAGCATCAGCTCCTAAAGTATGTTTGCATAGTCAAGTATGGACCAGGCCAAAATCCAGGCTTAAACATTTTCTCCTTGTTATCACCTCGTTAAGCTCCCCACTCCGAGCCATGCCTCCTACAGTCACAGGTATGGTGCCACTAATTAAGAAGAAGGGGCTCATTACCAGTTCTCATTAACATCAATTGGAGTTTTAAAGCCAAATCCCTGGACTGAAAATTTACCCCCTTAATGTTCAACACAGGTGAACGAATAAAATCATTTAAATGCCTGTATCATGGGGTAGTGCAAATGGGCTCTCCAAGGATGAACAAATTGCTTCCTGCAGTCTGGCACTAATCCCAGTGCTCAGAGAAAAGCAGGCAGAGCTTTGAAGAAAAATACTATTCAGAAGGGAGACACTGACAGGGACACCATGGTGTGTGATAACTGATATCACAATATACACATTATCGTCTAAATACGTGTCATCTCCAGTAAGGATATATGGATGAACGAGATTAACTAAAGATGGTGCCTGACAATCAAGTACTTAACAAATTTCTGAATTTAATGAATGAAAGAATAAATGTTCACCAGTATGTGTTCACCTGCTAATGAAACTTACCTCTCAGACTCAGTACTTGCCTCAGAATGTCCTAGACTGTCGATGTGCCTTAACCCTTCTTCTGTGACTGTAATTTTTACAGATAACAATGTAAATTATTTTATCGTGGGAGGCCGTTAAGACATTTCAAACGCATAATTTCATGAAAAGTTAAAATGTGTTGATTTGGTTGATTTGAAATGCTCTTCTGCAGTTCATTGAAGTGATAATCTGTATGGAAATTAGTCTTTGCAAACCCAAAGGCTAACCAATTTGTAGAGTACATTTTCACGTTCCCTCATAATTTCCCTTCCTTACCCCAGTGTAAACAATGACCCAAAAATAGTTATAAGATGAATGTTTGCTCCTAAACTATATGTGGATTGGAGAATTATTTTTTCTGGTTTTATAGACTCTTGACTTACATGATAGATTCTTTTCATTTATGAATTGCCCATGTTTTTTCCTGAGTGGGCAAATTAGTCGTATTTCATTTACTTTAATGATGTGTACCTTGACTAACATACCCCCCAAAGTTACTTTGTTCTGAATTTCTCCAGTGTCAAATGTCCTCATGAGGTTCCTACCTGTAAATGGCAGTTAGGGAATCACAGAACATTGTAGCTGGTAGGCACCTTCCCAGCCTTCACATTTTCCAGACAAGGAAGCCTAAGTCCAAGAAGTTTAATTGCCTTTCTCACACTCACAAGCAGAGGTAGAGCCTTAGCTAGAACTGTGTCTCCTTATCCCCACGTCAGCCCAGGTGTTCACAGCTGACTCAACCCAAGCATGTCTGTAGAAGTCTGTAGCCTTATCCAAGCGATCTTCTTTCGCAATTCCAACGTTGTTTTGAATTTAAAATTAATCAGAGAGAAAGAAACCCTTGAGGAAATATTTGTTTGGATGTTTGGGAAGATCAGGCATTTTACTTAAGACAGGCCTGCCTTATACGCCTTATAAGCTTATAAGCGTTAAGTTTTCATCTTTTCACCTGCTTAAAAATTGAAAGACAGTGATAATGGATGCAGAAGTGCATCATGGGATGAATAAATTGTGCGAGTTAGAGAAGAGAAAATGAATGTGCTCGTGAAGGAGCGAGCACATCAATCAGTGGCTGCATGGTGTTTGCACCAGTGTGTCCAGGGGACACCTCACCAATCAATCATTCAGGAAGCTCCCTCCAGCTTTCAGAAGGAGAAAAAGATTTCACACTAAAGTGCTGTAGAGAAAGCGTAGCATTTAAAGAGGTCATTCCAGGGACTCTTTGGGCTCCTAGAGGAGAGGGGAAAAAATGAGAAAGGGGCAAAATACCATAGAAAGCCTATAGCTTGGAATTTTTAAAAAATGCTAAATGCATTATGAACCATTCTTATTTTATATTGATTCAAAGCATTAATCAAACATCATTTGGTATATCTGAGCATTAAAAAGTGACATTTGTATATAGCTTCTGCCTTCAAAGGAGCTTAAAAACAGAAAAGTCTTTACTCTTCAAAGCTTTCATTACTGTACTGAATTATAATCTAATACTGCTGTTTTTCTTGAGCATTAAACATATCAACATTCCCTGGAAATGTTTCAGGTTCATGAATCATTCATACACTAATCATTGGTCATGTGCAAGATACTACTTTAGCTGCTGCCTTAACCTAGCTTATACATGGGCAAGGCAAATAAAATTAGTTTAGAAATAGTTGTGTTGTAAGATAGAAAGGTATTAAGCGACAGGATTATTTAGGCAACTTGGTTTATTCCTGAATTTCCAAGGGGTTAAAGAACTATGGCAAAGGCTGCCCAAAATAACCTCATTACGGAGCTGCAGGTCTGCGCGTCCACTCCCCGAGTGGCTCCGCTCTCGGTAGTGTTTGCCCCTACAGGTGGTGTACCGTTGGTGGTGTAGCTAATTATAGCAAGAAACATAATGAAATGTCTTAAAATATTGCCCACTAGCAAGGAAAGGCAGCTACTGCCAATAAAGTGATTTTGTAAGCAGGAAGTAATTCTTGCCACACGATTCTGACAGCATGACTTCCCTCACTGCTTACGGTCATTCTTTCTGCGCTGGCTTTTCAAGTCCAGAAACGGGGAGCTCTATGTAAGGATTGCCATCAAAGTGGAATTGTAAACAAAAACTCAAGCAGCCAAACATTAACTAAGTGTATCCATTCCAACCCGAGGAAACCAGTATCAGTCATTACATACAACGTAAAACTTACAGCATCTAAGGTAGTGTCTGGTGTTTAGTATAGAAGCTGAACGCATCAAGCTGGGGCTGGAACAGGTAGGGTTTGAATGCAGCCTCTGCCATTTGGTAGCCGCTTCACCAAAGATTTCCCTTTGTATCTGTGTTAACATCACAAAAATGGTAGTAGTTGCTGCTTTCCGTCATTTCCCTCCTTTCTCACTTAAAACAGAGAGCGATCATTTCTTTAAATGCCTGAGCTCTTATCATACTTTGTCTTTCATTGTAGTTTGCTATCAGCTCATCTGTTGCCCACTTGATTGCAAACTATTTGGGGGACAAGAATCTCTCAAATTCTGTTCATGTCTAAACAGTACTATACACATAGAGGCCTTGAAAAATAACTATTGATTTGAATTTTAAGAATGATGACAAATAAGCCAACTGAATCTAAGGCCATGTGAACAATTCATGAATCCTTACCAACAATCCCAGTCTGATTAGCATCACTATGGATCAAGAGTAGTAGTCAACCCATAAGTAATTTTTCTAATCTCACGAGTTTTTTTCTACCACTAACAGTAACAATAATAGCTATCACTTATTGAAAACTAGTTATAAATCTGGTGTTTTTCATACATTAACTCATGTAGTCCTTATAATCACCTCCCACAGAAGACATTTTAATCTCATTTTTAAACATAATTTAAAAATAAGACTTAGAAGGATGTTAATGAGGAGGTCCAAAGTCACAAACTTGTAGAAAAAAACCCTGAAATTTAACTCAGTTCTAACCCTAAAGGCCCATGTTTTTTCTTATTACTTGTATTATATTTGTAACATTATGGGTCTTAAATTGAATTTTTTTAATTGTGTTTTATTGGAAGTATGATATCGAATAGTGAAATTCAGAGGTGTGTAAACATTTGTACTGCTTATAGGTAGCATTTCATTTCAATCTCCCTAAGACTTTCTAAACCACTTAACTATTAATTTCGGGATTCCCAGGTCCAGGGCTCTCAACAGATCACCAGATGATATAATTTGCATGAACCATTTGTCATCTACCCATCAATTTTGTCCACTGTGAACTAAACATATTGTTTATTAATAGAATACATGTGTGTCGTGGAAAGCAATATCTGGGAATTCAGGTCTTGAGGATATTAAATAACTAAATGACTTCCAGATTACATTATTTAATTAAAGCAACTATTCCTTCCTACTACTGATTATTTATCTAAACTCATCAAATTGCACCAGATCGCAGGTAGTGATGATCTACAAAACGGACATCAAAATCCTGGTTGATTGTGATTATGATATAAAGAGTAGATCCCTGAATATGAACAATACTTGAGGTTTTCTAACATAAAATCACGGTAAGGCAAATTCCTTCAAGAGATTCTGTGGCCCATAATGAGGACATTTTTATTTTAAAATCCAGAAATTGACTAGAAATCACTTCAGATGTAGCTCGATGCAGTGTTCACATGAAATCATCAGGTTCCGTCTCTCAGCTCTACTTGTTCCAGGTTTGCTCCATCCTGATATGGTCTCCCAGCAGCTCCAGTCCCTCTCCTCATTACCACCGCAGCTCCAAGCTTTTTATCCCCGTATACCAAGCACACATGGAAATGCGGGAACCCATACCTCATTTTTCATTGTAACAATATTGAATTACTTGCACTGATCCAGTTTAGCTCTCATGTTCAATCCAACTCCAACTGATAAGGCCATTGAAATGCAATGTGTTCATGGGCTTAAAGCCTCTGTTACCTTCCCATTTCTACATCTGGGTTCGGTCCATGCGTAGAATCGATATTATTGAAATGACATAGTTTGGACATTCAGAAGGATATTAGAAAGGAAGAAGAGGAAAGTTCATTCTGGGAAAGATATTAGTAAATAGCCGCTGGCCTCCTGTTCTCACTGCACATTTGGGTCAGCTGTGTTCTAAACCTACCGAACTTCAAGCTGTAGAGGTGGCAGCCTTTCAGCCAAGTTGTGAACCCAGCTGGAATTAGCAGAGTTTGTTTGCGTGGAAGGAGAGACATAGAATCCCAGCCGTTGGGGTGTGGCATGTGAAGCTCTGGATATACCACTGTTGCTCTCACCACCGCCACCACCACCTTGTCACTCCACCCTACGAACAAAACACAAAGGAGCCTGACTACCATACTTACTCAGCTGGAACACAGGCTTGCCATTAAATACAGCTTTTCAACTGAATGTACCAGCAATTTCTTATATGCCCAGTCTGGGGCGAGCCAGAAGAATGAGTCTTAGTCACTCAGACTATGACTATCTCCTAACCGTTCCTTCCTTTACTCACTCAATGCATTGTTTTGATCTTTTTATTTTATTTTTATTGAATTTATTGGGGTGATACTGGTTAATAAAATTCTATAGGTTTCAAGTGTACAAATGATATAATAGCATCATCTGTATATTGTATGGCGTGTTCACCGCCCACAACCAGGTCTCCTTTCATCACCGTTTAGCCCCACATTCCCTCTTGTAATCGCCTTACTGTTGTCTGTGTCTATGATTTATTGGGTTTTTTTGGTTTTGTTTTGCTTAATCCTTTCACCTTTTCCACCCAGCCCCATCCTCCCCTCCCCCGACAGCTGTCAGTCTGTTTTCTGTATCTGAATCTGTTTCCATCTTGTTTGTTCCTTAATTTTGCTCATTAGATTCCACCTATAAGTAAGATGATATGGTACTTGTCTTTCTCTGACTGGCTTGTTTCACTTAGCACAATCCTCTCCAGATCCATCCATGCTGTGCAAAAGGTGAGATTTCCTTCTTTATTATGGCAGTCAACCCGACTCACTCAATAAAGTTTAAGCACCAACTGTATACCAAGCACTTTCCTGAATCCTAGAAGTATAGTCATACACGAAACATAGTAGGTGCCTGCTGTCAGCAGGGGATTACAGACAGTAACAAATAGACAAACAAATCAACAAAATATCTTTAAAGAGTGTTAAATACTATGAAGAAAATAAACGTGAATGAACTTGGAGACAGGTAAGCAGAGCATTCATTCAAAGAGGTGATATTTGAGCTGAGACTTGACTGACAAGAAGAAGCCAGCCTCCCAAAGATATCTAAGAGCACTCAAGTTAGTGGAAATAGCACACAGGCAGGAAGTGGAAATAAATTTGGCATGTTAGAAAACAAGGGGAAATAAATCAGAACCTGGAGCATGGTGAGCGATGAGAGAGGAGGTGGGTACGGTCAGAGTGGACCTATGGCCACTCCCGTGCACAGGTCTGCTGTGTCTGTCTCTAAAAGCAGTTGGAGTTCAGCTGAAGAAAAATGTCAAATTTCTACTGTCTTCATTGTCCAACACTTCCCAAGTCACCGGAGTGTTCCAGAAAACCCTGGTAAGATCTTAATGGTCCATTCTGCACAACACTAATGTCTACTTTTTATTGATTTTGTGTTAGAATATCTTTATTTCTTTATTTTAGAACCTGTACAAGCTTATAACATCCAAGAGTTTTAACAACAAAATAACTTATTTTGTGCATACCATTTTATATTCTCCCAGTTTAATGAAATACCATGGACATTGCTTCATGTTTGTACATCTACCACCTCCTTTGTTATTTTTCTGGTTGCATGATTTTTTATTGATGAGTGTAACTTATTTCACCAGTTGTCTGTCGATGGCCATCTAGGTTATTTACAGTTTTTTGCAAGTGTAAGTATTTCTGTAGTTGAACATTCTTCTACAAATATCTTGACATTCCTGTGCAACCACTTACTTTGGATAAATTTCCTATAACAAAATTGTTGAGTGAAAGTATGAGAATAAAGATAAATATTGCCTGAGTGCCTATGAAAATGTTGTATTGTATTATACTCTTCCCACACTTGGCCAATCCTAGAACCTATTAATAGTTTTCATCTTTGCAAATCTGATAGAAAAAAACAATGTTTCACAAGTTCCCCTCATTCCTTACATATTGTAACTCCAGGTTCTGGGTCAGTTCTTGGTGATTATAATATCCTTCCAAGGTAGACAAGGTAGTCATTCCAATACCTACCTACTCTTCTTCATCCACAGACACTAAATCTCATGGTCATACACTGAGCCTTTCTATTTTACTAATAACAGCAAGAAGTCCATAATCTCACTTCAAGCATTTCACTCTCTGCCATCTCCTGCCTTTCCAGTTCACTCCCTGTAGGAGTCTGATTCCACTGGGACCTGCCATCCCTTAATGCTCCTTATTCCCCTCAGTTACCTTCAGCCCTCAGTTACCTTCCTCTCTTTGTGTTTTGAGTGGATGTGACAGCCCCTCAGTATAATCACCCTGCCCATGCTCTCATCTTCCTCTCATCCTCCCTTCCTCCATTACACTCCCATGACCAACCCCAACCCTGGCTGAATCCAGTTCATGGCCCACTTTTTACCTGCACCTGGGCATCTAACCACGGCTAAAGAAAAACCACAGTCATTCTGACGGGTCCACTTTAAATCTGTGACCTTTTATCCTAACTGAGCACTTTGTGCCAACTCAGCAATCTTACTGCATATTCTCTAATCCGTTCACTCTCTGATGCTCCTTGATGATTGGTTCACAGTTTCGCCTCTCATCCCAGACCTCCGACACTTCCTCCTTTTTTTTAGTTACATAAATTCACCCATTTATTATAGGCCAGCAATATTTCAAACTGTGGAGGTTCTGCTAGTCTTTCAATTCCTCATCTTCAGATGTCAGACTTGACTGTGCGGGCAGGAGGGGTGTTGTAGCTCCAGGAACGACCATGCCAGGGCCACAGCTGACTGGCTGATTTCCATGTTCTTCACCATTTTCCTGGGGGAGGTGCCATCGTGGGTCCTGTGTTTACTGACAACCCCGCCCTTCCTGGTGCATTTAGCCAGATCGCTGCAAGCTAGAACCGAACCCAGAGAGGAACAGCAATTCTCCCTTTCTCTTGGCTCTCTGATGATGACCTTCATTCACAGAGCTGATAAAAGCAATCAGAGGAGTGTTTCCTCTACACTTACTATTCTATTTACACCTGCCTTTCTCCTGTTACTGCAGATGAACTGTTTGTGCACCTGTCTAAGGCCAATTCTGAGGTGAGGGAACTTGACGTCGTGAACAGGAATACTGCCTGTGGAGTGGTTAGTCTTTGCCTGGGAACAGGCGAGGTAAAAAGCGCCAGATTTGTTGTCCGCCTTTCTGTGTGTTGACATTACAGTGAACAAACATACTCTCCTGATTCATGTCATCATGGAAATAGACAGGACACCATAAGTCACTTGTCTACCCCCTCATTTTACAAGTTGGGATCCAAAAAAGTAAAATTTTTTTCCCAAGGATATATATATATTTTAATGGGCAATTAGAGGAAGGATGACAGGCAACATAAGGGCAACTTCACAATTTTTTTTTCTGTAGAACTTACTGAAAGTTAACAAAAGAAGCAAAAAAAAAAAATGTATGATCAATGCTATAAATAAGTAAGGATCAAATGTGTGAACCAAATATAGCACAATTTAAATCAAATTGGAACAAGATGGTAGAAATTTGCACAGAATTCCTCTTCTAGGGAGTAAGTAACAAGGGATAATATGCGAATAAAGTTATTAAAAAGAAACTCACTGATGTTCTCCTAATTATATCATAAATTTGAATGGATAAAAATTAGAGTTAAAATAGGGCAAATAAATATCTGTTGACTGATCCCTGTAGGAACACCTGTCTCTTGTTGCTTCAACACAAGGACTTGGAGCCGTGGTGTGAAGAGTCACTGAGCTTGATCGTTTCTGTTCTGGGTCCAGGAGGAGAGAAGCAGAGATAAGGGGGATAATCTGTGTGCAGTCACTGGCTTGATCAAGAACAGCAAGCAGCAGCCAACAAAATCAGGGAGGCTGGGGAAAAATGGACTGTCAAACCATATAGACCCCGCAGGAAAATATCGGGTTCTGCAGACATAGGAGAACAAAGTGAAGTCCAGGGTACTTACCCACCTCTGAGCTCCACTGATGTATGAGGAGAATGAAGGAGACCCTGTCAAAAACAGAAGTGCCTCCCTTTCTCCCATCCCCTCTGATATGATAGCTGAGACACAAAACAAATAATACTGAACATTGGCATATGCCCACTGCATATGTTCTGACAGAGAGTTTACTGAGTTCCCAGGCACTCAAGAAGAAGCAGCAAGGGGAATGTGCCCACGCTATTTTAGAATGAGGAAGGCTTGGATGGATGGCCTCATTCAGAAATGAAAGCTAGCAAATAATTTTTTTTAAATTCTTAAGTAGAAATTTATTAAATCTTCTTTTAATGTTTTGTTTGTTTTTATCTTTATTGTTGAGAGTATTACAGATATTGCCCCCTTTTTCCTCCATTGCCCCCTCTACCCGGTTCCCACCCTGCCCCAGGCCTTCACTCTATTGTCTGTGTCCATGGGCAGTGCATATATGCATGCAAATTCTTTGATTGATTTCTTCCCACCCCCTCACCCCGCTTCCCTCTGAGAGTCATCAGTCTGTTCCATGTTTCCATGCTTCTGGTTCTATTTTATTCGTCAGTTTATTATGTTCATTAGATTCCACATATAAGTGAGAACATGTGATATTGGTCTTTCTCTGACAGCTTATTTAGCTTAACATAATCTCCAGGTCCCTCCATGCTATCTCAAAGGATAAGAGATCTTTCTTTTTTACAGCTGCATAGTATTCCATTGTGTAAGTATACCACACTTTTCATTCACTCATCTACTAATGAGCACTTAGGCTGTTAACAAATCTTAGCTATTGTGAATAGTGCTGCTATGAACATAGGGGTGCATATATTATTTCTGGTTGGCATTTGGGGATTCTTAGGATATATTCCTAACAGTGGGATATCTGGGTCAAATGGTAGCTCCATTTTTAATTTTTTGAAGAAACATCATATTGTTTTCCATAGTGGCTGCACCAGTCTGCATTCCCACCAGCTGTGAAATAGGGTTCCTTTTTCTCCACATCCTCACCAGCACTTGTTGTTTATTGATTTATTGATGGTAGTCATTCTGGCAGATGTGAGGTGATACCTCATCATCATTTTAATTAGCATCTATCTGCTGACTAGTGATGTTGAGCATTTTTCATGTCTCTTGGCCATTTGTATGTCCTCTTTGGAGAAGTGTCTATTTAGGTACTCTGCCCATTTTTTAATTGGATTGTTTGTCTTCCTTTTGTTGAGTTGTATGAGTACTGTAGATATTTTGGAAATTATGGTTTAAATGGAAGTTGTAAAACCATAAAAATCCTAGAAGAAAAAGTAGGCAACAAAATTTCAGACAACTCATGTAGCAGAATTTTCACCAATATATTGCCTAGGGCAAGAGAAACAAAGGAATAATAAACACATGGGACTACATCAAACTAAAAAGCTTCTGCACAGCAAAAGAAACCAGCATCAAAATGAAAAGGGAACCCACTGTATGGGAGAATATATTTGCCAATGATACATCTGATAAAGGGTTAATTTCCAAAATAGCAAATTAATTTAGCTCCCACAAAAAAAAAAAAAAAGAAAGAAGAGAAAAATAAATAAACCATCCAGAATTCAAATAGAGGGGATACTTGGAAAGAAAATGAACATTAAAAAATGGTATAAAAATTTTACAACTGTTTTGCACACTCAAGAAAACATAAATAACTTTGACTTGATGAAATCATAGACTTAAATATGGGACAAGACAAGGAAAAGGTGAAAAGGAAGTTGGTGGAACAAAAAAGAAATCAAAAGAAAGAACACCACAAGAAAATGTATTCATTCAGAAAACTCACGCAGGATTAAGGACAGGATTGTGAAAAGTCACACAAAAATAGGAAGTCATATAAAGTCAAACACTTAAAAATACCAAAATAGATGTGAAGAAAAATGAAAAGCTAACATATGGTTATTTCTGTGTGGAGGAGGCGAGGGTGCAGAGTAAATGAAATCCACCAAAATTCCAAGAAAAGTCTCTAGGAGTGAAAAAACAACAATCCCGAATCTATAGATCTAAAAGGTTCAATTTGTTTTAGAAAATGCTAGTAAAGAATGACCAGTATCGAGATACATTTCTTTCAGTTATTAAGCTGCCAAGATGAAGAAAGCTTTCAGAAAGACGATGATCATCTAACAATGGGAGACTTAGAAACTCTGATTTTTAAAAATTACATTGTCTACACAATTCTCAGGTTAAAACTATATGTACCATCCTGGCCAGTTTGGGTTAATGGTTAGAGCATCGGCCTACAGACTGAAGGGTTGTGGGTTTGAGTCCCAGTCAAGGGCGAGTACCTGGGTTAAAGGTTCGATCTTTGGCCCCCGGTCAGGGTCCTGTGGGAGGCAACCAATAAATGTGTCTCTCTCACATCAATGTTTCCCTCGCTCTCGCTCTCCCTTCCTTCTACTCTTTCTGAAAATCAGTGGGAAAATGTCCCTGGGTGAAGATGAAAACAAACAAACTATGTGCATCAGCCAAATTGATGTATTTGAGAAAAATTTACATTCTCAAATGTGTAATGACTCAGTAAATGTGTTATCCATGTCTGATATCTCAATGTCATACTTAAAACATAACCCAGACTTTCATCTCCAACAATATGACAGATTAGATTTGTCTGATAGAGCAAATAAAATACTGGAGGCCCAGTATAATCTAGATTTCAGATACACAATGAATAATCTTTTAGTGTAAGTATGGCTTATGCCATATTTGGGCTTTACTTGACTAAAAGAATATTCCTTATTTATCTGAAATCCACACTTAACTGTGACATTCTCAATTTCTTGCAACCCTAGGTAGTCTGAGAAATATCCCAAACCATACAACCAGAAATGCTGAATTTGAAAAAGAAGAAAGACAAACTACAATATTTAAATTGTGTAACTAAGCTCAGAAAGTTTAAAGAAAATCTCTAGGGGAACAAATTAGAAAGAAAACTGATAAAGCAGAAGCTGAAACAAATGGGAATTACTTGCTAATCATGGTGACTGAAATGCTTGTGTTTGGATGGCCACGTAGGGACAGAAAACAGTGCTTTGGAGCTGCATAAAGTAGACAGTCAGATCTGAGGCCCTTCCATGAACCAGCACCCCGGAAAGGCTGTAATCTCTGTGAAAGGATGGACTAAGGAAATATGCTCACAGCAAAAGACAACAAGCAACCTGTCTGTCTTGGCCTAGGCTCTGAGTAGCATACAAAACACATCTTCCAGGGAATTCAAATGCACAGGTGTTTCCTCAAACAAATTTGGAGTTGAAACGTTATAATCAGTGTTGTCCTGGAAACCCTAAGCAGATAAATTAATTTCGGGTAGTTCCAAGTTAATATATTGGGGGTGTGGACTGGCCAGTGTGGCTCAGTGCTTGAGCGTTGACCCATGCACCAAGAGGTCACTGGTTCAATTCACAGTCAGGGCACATGCCTGGGTTGTGGGTTCAATCCCCAGTAAGGGGCATGCAGGAAGCAGCTGATCAATGGTTCTCTCTCACATTGATGTCTCTATCTTTCTCCTTCTCCCTTCCTCTCTCTCTCAAAAATCAATAAAAATATATTTAAAAAATATAAATAAATAAATAAACTGGGGGTGTGGAACAACTGACAGAATCAAACAAAAACTCCTCTGAAGAAATGCACACTGAGACCAGGACTTACAGGAGTTCCACAGCTAAAGTCATGCCAAGCAACAGTTCACCATCCAAAATAACAGACCACTTCGAGAAACAAGCCACCACAGAGAAGAGCCCTTGGGGTCATCAAGACAATAGATGAACAAACAAAATAAATCTAAGAGAAAACAGCAGAGTTAGAACCCTAGGATCTTCCTCTGTTAGAATGGCTGGATACATAATATGAAGTATTTGAAAAGACAACAACCAAAAAAAATCCAGTACACTACTAAACGTAGGCAAGTTTTTAAAAGAAAAAAAAATTGAACATTTAAAAATAAAAATTATAGTCAAAAATTTCAAATTCTGGGACTGGATTAAGCAGAAGATTAGACACAGTTGAAGGAGAAGATGAGCAAATTGGACTATAGCGCCGAGGAGATTATCCAGAATGCAGCACAGCACAACAAAGTCGTGAGTAATAGGAAGATAAAAAGAGGAACCTAACATAGGTTCAGCTGTGCTCTCAAAGAAGTAAATATGGGGAATGGAGTAAAATTAATACTCAAGGAGATCATGAGTGAGGAGGTTCTAGAATTGAGGAAAGCTTCCTCATGCAGGACAAATAAGAAATCCTCACATAAGCATATGGTGATTTAAACTCAGAAACAGATAACGAGACAATTTTTAGAGTGTATTCTGCTGATGAGCATGTGTACTTATCAACCTTTCTAAAGTACAGTTTAGCAGTATTTCTAGTTTATCCTAATGTGATAATCTGATAACAATTATGTTGATCTCTGCATACTTTATAACAATACTTTGGATTCAATTTAAATACCCAGAAGTAGGAATGTCAATACATAAGAGAAAGCGTGGCACAGTGAAGCCAAAACCACTGGGTTTTGTGGACTTCTCACATGATTCTGTACAAAACACATAACTTGATATAATGACCAGAATTACTGATCTAAATTTTGAAACCCGGTAGGTCCTGTTGAAAACCCAGAGTCTAGATTAAATTCACTTATTCTTTGACAAATACGAAGTTGAGCATCGACCCATGCACCACAAGGTTGCTGGTTCGATTCTCAGTCAGGGCTCATGCCCAGGTTGCGGGCCCAAACCCTAGTGAGGGGCATGCAGAAGGCAGCCATTCAATGTTCTCTCTCATGGATGTTTCCATCTCTCTCGCCCTCTCTTTTCCTCTCTCTCTAAAATCAAAAAAGAAAAAAAATATTGATGACGTGGCAGTCGAATCTGCACACTGCTGCCCTGGACTTTGTGTTCTTGTTGTTTTGCTTACTATCCCAAAAAACATATTTTTATATTATTCAGTACAACTTGATAATAACTCCAGTTTTGAATGGTGCACATTTCTCATTATCAATCTAAATGTGCAGAATGTTTGTTCTGTTTTCAGTCACTATACCATGTAACACTGGTGTATTAAGAATAATGTGCTGCCCTGGCCGGTTTGGCTCAGCGGTTAGAGCATCAGTCTGTGGTCCAGAGAGACCCGGGTTCAGTTCCCGCTTGGGGCATGTACCTCAGTTGCAGTTTGTCCCCAAGGCCCTGGTTAGGTTGTGTGGGTGGCAGCTACTCCATGTGTCCCTTTCACCTCGATGTTTCTCTCTCTCTCTCTCTCTCTCTCTCCCCTACTCTATCTGAACAAAAAATGGAAAAATGTCTTTGGGTGAGGATAAAAAATAAAAAAAAGAATAATATGCCATATTTGCACATTTATCTGTTTTAAAAGCCTCATGAAACAATTATTGCAAATACACAGCCGTTGCTTTTTATTTTATTTTTTCTGCAAAAGGTTTTATTGTTTCCATTTGGTCCAATGCCGAGAGAGGGCTCCAAGGTGGTTAAAAGGATGGTTAATGGTTTTGAGGAGAGGCTCAGGCAAAAGCCAGACACCAGGGGACACAGAGGGGCCCCTCAAAGGCCCCGGACACCAGGGAATGCAGAGGGGCCCCTCAAAGGCCCCGGACACCAGGGGATGCAGAGGGGCCCCCTCAAGAGCCCCAGACACCAGGGGACGCAGAGGGGCCCCTCAAAGGCCCCAGACACCAGGGGACGCAGAGGGGCCCCTCAAAGGCCCCAGACACCAGGGGACGCAGAGGGGCCCCTCAAAGGCCCCAGACACCAGGGGATGCAGAGGGGCCCCTCAAAGACCCCGGACACCAGGGGATGCAGAGGGGCCCCTCAAAGGCCCCAGACACCAGGGGATGCAGAGGGGCCCCTCAAAGGCCCCAGACACCAGGGGATGCAGAGGGGCCCATCAAAGGCAGAGGACACCAGGGGATGCAGAGGCTCCTGGTCGTGCTTGAGGCTGAGCCTTTGGAAGAGACACACCCGCAGCCCAGCCTGGGGGCGGCCGCCTGCGGAGGTGAGTCAGGTGTCGCCCGTCTTCTTGATGAGTCTCACCTGCTCACCAGGCCTGGTTCTCAGGAAGCCCCAGGGATGAGGGTCTGCGCGGGCAGAACCTGGGACCTGCGGATCCACAGGGGCCTGGCTCCGGGTCCTCTCCAAGGCCACGGGCCCCCCGGCCTCCCTCCCGAGCTCGCCCACCGTGCGGGGAAGGCTGCAGCGGGTCCCGAAGGGCAGGCGCCCAGCGCGCTGGTTTTGCGTCTCGAAGACCCGCTGGGCGCCCGGGCTTCTCCTCGGCCGGCAGAGGGGCCGCGCCCTCCAGCCACGTCGCGGTGCACAGAAGCCCGGGGAGGTGGGTGCAGGAGGCCCAGGTGCGGGGTGCCCCCGCGGTGCGATCATTCTCATGAGTCTGGGAGCTCGAGGTGGTTCGGCAACAAGGAGTTAAGGCCGAAACACGGTGTCGGCTGGTCTCGGAGGCCGAGGATGGCCGAGGTGGTCCCTAAGGTGGCGAGTGGAAAAGAGGTTGGAGGGTGGTCGGAGGCTGGGAGAAGGGGCGTCCCTGGGCCTGTTCCGTCCAAACACTGTTGAAGCAAGAGACAGATCCAGGGGACACCGAGGGCACTGCTGCTTTTTAAGTATTTTTTAAAGGCACTGTTATCTCCTCTCCTATGTAAATTGCATACATTTTCGAGTGTGTGATCTGGACCAAAGGAGTTGCAAAGGTTTAAACAGGAAAACATTCACAGAGGAGGAGACTGTTCAAGGAAAGGAATTATAACTTGTCGTTTTGTGCAAATGATAAACTTGTAACCTAAAATAATAAGCTTGTTCTTTTGCCAAGTCAGGTACACATTGTAAATAGAAAGAAATCCTGGATGTCTCTACAAATGACAGCCTCATTTCAGCAGAGACTGTTTACCTAGACTGCAGGCCACACAGGGGTGCTGCTTTCTATGGAGCAAGGTACAGGAGACTCCACTGTATCACTTAAAGGTGATGATTTCTGTTCTAAAGGACTTTTTCCTTTAAGATCATTTCCATATCTTCATGAGAGCTGATAGGAGCATATTTATTTTTAATAAAAAGACAATTCTATGTCTCTGGAATGCTAGCTACTGCCATCTTAGTTCCCAGGAAAGAGACCCAAATTGAAAAACAATTCTACCAAATTTCATTAATTTATCTAGAATTTTAACACCGCCCCTTTCGGTTTTAAGAAAGCACATATGTTTTTTCAACTCTATGACCATGTTCAGTTGATTAACATATAATTCAAATGCACACCAGAAGTTATATTTTAGTATCTGAACTACAGTTTTTTTTTAAAGCCTTTTAAACATAAATAGTTGAATGAAATATTTCACATTTCACTGTTCAATATCACCATGTTAGCTAAATAAGAGGATGCTAAGAAGAGAATATTATCATATATCAAACTAAAAGTTTGCCACTTTGCAGCTCTTACCCTGTTGCGAAGAGATGATTTCTGTCTAACTTCATCAGTGAGAGGTCTTTATTGCCTTAAGTATTAATTGATTGGGTTCTCATTAAGGTCAAAAGTACACCGGGCTGACCAGAGGCAGCCAATTAGCGCAGTGTGGGCCATGCTCATTTACACCGACTGAACATAATGGTAGTTATTTGACTGTCAAGTCACAAGGTCACTGAATCTTTTGTGCACTTTGCCCTCCAAAAGGGCAACAGTCATTCAAACACCACAAAGCATTCATAACAAAGATTTAGTTTATTACTTATTGACTTAAATCACTCTTAGAAACAGGTGTTTCATTCTCTTTGGACAAGTGATGTATCATTTCTTTGTGAAATACTTGAGGTCTGGTTGAAGTCCTGTGGTTGATTGTCTCTGAGGATTTTTGTTCAAGCAGCTTGCAACTGAAACTCTAAATAGCTTTTTAAAGAGCAGACCAATCCAATGACTACATCCCTTTGCAATACAGACTTTTCTCCTGCTAAGTGATTGCAGCGAGTTGGAACAGGTTGGGCACACAGGTGCTGAAATGCCTCTGGGGCATCAGTTTCAAAGGTGAGGGTTAGAACCACATTTGAGTTTCACCTTAATGAGGACATTGGTGTGCTTTTTAAACACGCGCTGTTGACATGAGATATTGGATATTTGCTGTAGAACAAAAGGAAAATGAGAATGCAAAGTTATTCATGGACCAGTCGTCTAAAATGTCTGTCCCAGTGGTTTTTATCATCATAAATTATTACACCTAATTTATATGGTGGTAATTAACTAGTTCCATTTGTTAGCTTTTTATTTTTATTTTTTCTCTTTTATCTCTTCTACTTAAATTTTATTTTATTGGTTTAAATATCACAGATGATTCCATGTACTACATTTTTAAAAATGTATATACTGTTACTGATTTTTTTTTTTTAGAGAGAGGAAAGGAGAGAGACAGAAACATCCATGTGTGAGAGAGAAACATCGATCAGTTGCCGCCTACACGCCCCCACTGGGGATCAAGCCCAAAACCCGGGCATGTGCCCTGACTAGGAATCGAACCGGGACACTCAATCCACTGAGCCACACTGGCCCGGCTCCATGTGTTACTTTTTAAGAAGAAAATATTTTTGTTTAGCACATCACTTTTACAAGTTGTGCGCCTAAATCAAATTAGAAACCGGAGCCTCCGCCCGGATGCTTTCCTTTGCACTCTGCCCTCCCCAAAACGCCTTCCGCCAAGCATCACATGCCGTCGGTTCTGGGTAGTGGGTATCATCAACGGATGGAAGTGCTCTGCACTTCAACCCACTGCGCTGCCTCAGCTCAGCAACTTGCCTCCTGACTCACCTGTTGTAATACCTGTCCACTGGTCTTCACAACGATCCAGTGGCCCTGTCAGCAGGAATATCTTCCCCCTGGACCTTGACTCTTGCAGAGGAGAGTGATATATGTTCACATTGTATCCCCAACAAACATTTAGTGCCTGGCACGTAAAGGCAGTCAGTAAAAATTTACTGAATAAGTAACTGACCATAATTAGCTTTATGCTACATATAATATAAACCTTGATAGAACAGTAATTTGTTATGATTTAAGAACTCATTAAATCAAACTTTTCACTAGTATTAAATTATTAACATTTTCTCCGACTATTATAAGAAGCAGTAAGTTGTAATTCATTCATGTGACTAAACCAACAACATTAAATATGAAGACAGAGTGAGAGTCCAAGTCAAGGAAAAAATTACTACCATAATTCTTGGGTAAATAAGTTACCAAGTATATGTAGAAAGCAAATCCATACCCTATCAAAACATTTGCTTTATTTGTGGCATTGAATGTTTTTCTGGTGATTCAACATTGGATTAACAGTTACTATTTATATATTGTTTACCAAAGACTGAGCACTCCATATACATGATCTGTCATCCTCTCAAGTACCACGTAATATACATATACTGATTTTCATTTTACAGATAAGAAAACAGGGTAGCTTATCCAAAAGGCACATAACCCGGGTCTTGCTGGCTCCAAAGCCTGAGCTCTATCTACCACACTAATCTGACTCCACACTAATGTTTGCCTCCTCCTTGAACACTTTGGACAATCTAGTAAACATTATTCTGAAACTCCATTAGATGTTGTATAGTAATATTTCATATCCAGTGTTGGGTCAGGGGCTGGATAATCAGTAAAGCCAAAGATGAGGAAAATGACAGTGGAATTTAAAGGCACTATGACTTAGTCGTTAACAATGCATGGGCGTTCACATAATACAGCCCTACACTGGAGTGCCAAGTGTACCTGTGTGAGTCCAAGTGAACTACTCGACTTTCAAGTTTCAGAGCACGAATTCTTTTCCAAATCAGATTTTCGTGAAACCTTTTCATTTCTTGAACGAGACAAATGAATGTTCTCTAATGCATCCGTTGTTAAAATTCAATTCAAAAACAACTCTAAGGTCAAATGCCAATTTTGTTATGTTTCATTTGAACAATCCTCTTCTCTTTTCTTTGGCATTAGAACAAATTGCAATTACCGAAGTCCAAAAATTATAAAGAATTACTTAAGCATTCATGTTAGAGATCAAGATCAGACTAGCGCGTGAAAGGATAAGATTTCCGAGACCAGATGGGGCAAGTTGTAATGGTTTTGAGGACAAAGTAGCATATTCGTTTTAGAAGGTAGGGAGGGAGATGACTTGCTGTGACAGGGGTTTAGACTCTTATTTTAAAAAAGGTAATTGTCTTCACATTTGAATCGAATAATATGCTTTTCCCTTTAACAGAGAGTTATTTTTCCCATATGTCTATGGCTACACTTCTCTTAGACTACGGAAACTACTTATAAAAGGAGAATTGAATTGAAGAGGGAGCACATTCTTTGCGATGACTGTCCCCAGCCCTTGCCTCAGGCAGCCGGAGTCAGCTGAGCACTTAGCACTGGGTCAGACCCAACCTGCTTTGATTCCTTTGCCACAGAGCACAGACGCGTAATCCTGGATCAGACTAGCTGGAGTGCCCTGGCTGGTTTGGCTCAGCGGTTAGAGCGTCAGCCCGCAAGCCAATGAGTCTCGGCTTTGATTCTAGTCAAGGGCGCGTACCTCGGATGCGAGTCATCCCTGGCCCTGGTTGGGGTCGTGGGGGAGGCAGCCACTTGATGTGTCCCTTTCACATCAATGTTTCTCTCCCTCTTCCTCTCTCTCTTCCTCCCACTCTATCTAAACAAAAATGGAAAAATGTCCTCTGGTGAGGATTAAAAAAAAAAAAAGCAAACAAACATGCTGGAGCTTTGTTCCTCCTTCCTCCATCTACTCCAGTTGACCACTAACACGTTCTGACTGTTTTTCTCTCCATTTGTGCAGAGAATTTTTATTTTCAACTCTTCTAATTTAACAGGAAAAGGTTAAAAACAAAGTCAACCCCCACCCCCTTCAAGAAAAAAAAAAAAAAGTCCACAGTTTTCCATTGAATTAAAGCCAAAAACTCTGCCAGTTTTGCTCTGAGCTGTGCCCTGACCCTTCACAGGACGAGTGGGCTTTTCGCTTGAGGGCTACCTGGGCGCCTTTCTAAAAGTGCTGTCTGCGTCCACATTTCAAAACACTCACAGATAGTTTATCATTAATTAGTATTCATATTATGTCTCAAACAATCTGTTCATGAATAGGGGAAGTGAACTAGTTGAACAGCTCTGCTGTTTGGTGATTAGCATGGGTGATGTATGTAGAGGCAAAGACCTTACTTATAAAGGGAGGAGGCGCTCACATGTTGGGGAGGTATCTCCTGAAACATTTAGAAGCTTACCTACTTGGGAGTCTGGACTTCTCCAGAAAAACTATCCTTGGCAAAGAGGGTGGGGAGACACAGGCCCATTTAAAAATAGACCCATGCCTCTTTGATTCACAGCATCCTGGATTCACTTCTCATCACGTTAACATGCCACTTGGGAGCTGGCTGGACTCCCTTGTTCAGTGACATATCTTTCATAGTGTTGTGTGTGTGTGTGTTTTAAAAACCATTTGTTCTTTGCACCACAACATGCTTTGCGCTTCTCTTTCAAATTTTAAGTTGTATATATAGATTGATCAAAACACTATTTTTAACATTCTAAACAATTTAGAAAGATAGTGGATGGGTGTCAGTTAATCTATTATGTTCATCTCTTCCTCCTCCCCCTCTTCAGCTGCTAATCTTAGAAAGTGTGTGCCAAGTTGTGTAAGATATTCTTCCAATAGCTACATGTGTGACTCTTTTGTGAGCTCTACAGACAGTTATGAGGACAGATTTGGAACTGCATATGGGACTGTCACATGGTTTGAGTGCCTTGTCTTCCAGGCACTGAGATTTCTTTTCACTGAGCTTTAATACGGAGGGATTTTTAGTTGTGATAAAAGTTTAGCAAAGTCTCTGTTAAAGAATGTACACAGCCCAGGAACGGGGAAGGAAAAATAAAAGTTTTTACTCACCATCATCTCTATTTGGCATCTATATACATTGAACAGTTCATACGTTTACTTTTTCTAATAGTGAAAAAAATTCCCAAAATTTGTATGAAAATCAAGAGTTAAGGGCCTTTGTTATCCTCCTTGCTTTTTTGGAACAAGATCCAGTAGATATCTCGATGGAAAAAGAAAGCAGATGCTTTGTAAAAAAAAAAAAGTCTCATATAATTTATGTCCAATTACAGGGGGTGATTTGCAGAAAAAATGGGATCTGTCAATTGTTAGGAGCAAAAGATCCTGTGCCGTTAGCCTCTGAGATGGTGAGGAGCAATTCGTTTTCAACTTTACAGACACATGTTGGAGACCCTGTTTCAGGACCCAACACCACAGTCCCTCCTCCCACTGAACCACAGTGCCACCTTTGAGGGATGCACAGTCTTAAAACAAGATTTCTCTCCTAATCTTATTTCAAGCGTTTCTCAGGAATACATAATCCTAGTGATACCTGTGTCTGATGAATGAAGACATATGTTATGATATTAAAGTGTTAATCACATATACTCAGAGCTTTTTCTTTCTTTTAATGCCCAATGTGTATGACTATTCTTCCTAGTATCAATTCCACCCTGTAAAACAAATATTGTAGTTAATTGTTAAGAAATGAACCTTAACTTGGTTCAAGTCTTTTTTAAAAATTTTTTTCTTTATTGATCTTTTAAAAGAGAGAAGAAAGGAGAGGGAGAAAGAGACAGAAATATCAATGAGAGAGAACATCGACTGGCCGCCTCCTGCATGCCCCCGACTGGGGATCAGGCCCACAACCTGGGCATGTGCCCTGACAGGGAATCGAACCGGCGACCGCCTGGTGCATGGGTCAGTGCTCAACCACTGACCAACAGGGGCTGAGCTTGGTTCAAGTTTTAATTCAGAAATAATAATGATGGCTCTTATGTATCTATAAAATAGATATTTTATATACATTACTTCTAATTCTCAGAAAAACCTACCAGCGTAGGAGTTAACTCCTTCTTCACAGTTCAGCAGGAACTCAGGCTAGCTTGAATGAGGACACAAGGGTATTTTCTTATTTCAGACCTTCAGTTCCATTTCCTGCTTTAGGCGGGGGAAGTCCTGCACCTTGCTGGGCAAACTGCATTAGTCCCGTGCACAGGGAACTGGTGAGTGGTGGGAGCACGGAGGGAAGCCTCCAGGTCCTTCGTGCACACTCTGGACAGTGCGGGCGCACAGGGAGGCGCTGGATGGCACGCACCCCCACGGCTCGCTGAGCGGACACGCAGTGGGCTCGCCCGGCCGCGCGGGACACCTGGCGGAACGTAAGGACACACACAAGGGTACCTATGGTATCGAGTTCTCTGTACTCTACAACAGAGCAATTTATGAAAAGGATTTCTTCAGAAAATGCCGAGTCTTTCCCAGTGCACCTCCTAAGGGCTTGAACTACATCTGGCATAATAAGGTTTGATGGAGCCGTGATGTGCCTCTAACAGCCTGTGCACGATGGAGGGAGGAAACTGCTTGATAGAAACTTATAGGCACTGCAAACTTTATCTTCATTCTTCAAAGCAGTAAGTTGAGAGTTCTTTAAGAACGGCTGAGGGCTCTTAGGAAGTGTGGGGAAATCCTGTGTTTAGGAGCAGTTCGGCCTTTGTGTCACACTGCACTTTGGGGAAATGGGGGAATATTTTTCTGACGTTTTGTTCACTTGGGGTAGTTTTATCTTATTTCTCCACAGACATTTCAAAAGAAATTTATCAACCCATTATCTAAAATATTTAACGAATATTGGTTTTCAGCATGAGATCTGTACCCTGTTTAGGGGCGTAGCTCCTAGTTATCCCTCAGACATCACAAACCATTTCTGGAATATATTGAATTTAGATCATACCATTATTTATAGTATTATATCGTTAGAAAGTAATGGATTTGTAAAATGAATAATAGATCATTGATTTGAACTTATTCTAGAAAGAACTTAGAATCTGTTCACTGTTAATGTTATAAGTTATATTGACAATACAATCATTATTTGCAAGTGATATTATTATCCGCCTGGTAAACCCACGAGACACGTGAACAACACGTAAAACTAATAAGCGCTTTAGTAAGTTTAGGGGTTAGTAAGATTTAGATTTAGTAAGATTGGTACAGTCTTATCTAGAAAATATGAAGAAATCTTTTACTTTCTAAATATCAGTAGTAACCCATTAAAATGATAAGGGGGGATGACAATATGTGCAGTAGCATTAAAAACTGTAAGAAATTTCGGGGTTTCTGTAAAGAAAATCATACATCTTTATGGCAGGATGAAGCTTTAAAAAATTGGAAAGGCTTCCCATGTTTCTGAATGGAAATGATTTAAAGACACCTGTTTTTATTTTTATGTTTTTAATTCTTATCCGAGGATATTTTTCCATTGATTTTGAGAGAGAATGGAAGGAAGGGAAGGAGAGAGAGGAAAAAAACATCGATGTGAGAGAGACACATTGATTGGTTGCCTCCCACATGAGCCCAACTAGAGCTGGATATCGAACCCGCAACCCAGGTACATGTCCTTTACTGGGAATCGAACCTATGACTCTTCAGTCTGTGGGCAAAGACACCTGTTTTTATCATTTTATTTTTTAATAAATTTAAAGATGAAATAAATTTAATTATTAGGATCAAGGCTTACAGGGAATGTACTTATTACAATCATTCTATAGTTATAATATCGAGGGGATCACCTTGTAAAGTATATGATTGCCTAACCTCTATGCTGTCCTCCTGAAACTAATACAAAATAATATTGGTTGTAAACTGTAACTTAAAAATAAAATTAAAAACCAAAAAGCAATGTTAACAACCAGGTAGCTTTATTTATTTATTTATTTATTTATTTATTTATTTATTTATAAAGTAGATATGGAATGAAAAAGGAGGCAAAAATTGCCTAGAAAATTTTAGCAAAAGAAGAAACTGGAGGAGAAACAGAGGCATCGAGGAAAGGAGGAGGAACAGGAAAGCCTATACTACCAGCTATTAAAATAGAGTGTGAAGATACAATTAGAATCCATCCTGTGCCATCGGTAGAGTAACAGATACTGATTAGTGGCTCACGCCTGAAATTTCTCTACGACAATGTATTTTCACGTTTAGAGGTGGGAGTGTTTCTGCAGACCCAGCAGGAACAGAGGCCACACTGCCCGCTGCTGACTCCGCACCCCTTGCTTTGGCGAGGCCTTGGCTGGCATCAGTGAGCCTGCTCCTGGCTGCGCCTGCTACCAGGTGGAGCGTGCCAGCCGTCGGCACTGGCTGCCTCGGACTTTGATCATGACACTTGCAGTTGCTCGGATTCCAGTAGGATCCAGCGCTTGTATATCTGAGAGCCTTTCCTTCCCTGGGACTCCTGGGTCCTATAGAATTCTTATAAACATTGCTTTCTTCCATGGATAAGGAAGCTATTTCCTGGATTGATGCTTTCTTTTCATTTGTTTTTGCTGTGGCTGACACATTTGAATTTGAGCTATTTCACAGATTACTCCCCCACCCCCTGTGGTTTCATTTGATATGAAATGCAAGCTAAAAATAAGAGAATATAACATTTTAAATGATCTAAGCTAAACTTAAGTTTTAAGGTAGAGTAAACATTTATTCATAGTGTCATCATGGCTTTCTTCCCATTCATCCACAAATGTGGCTCCTGATTTGGAAAGAGTTTCTACAAGAATAGCTGGTAGAATATTTTCAGGGAGACTAAGAGGCAAAATAAATACTGGTCATCTTTAAGGATCTTGAAAAATAAAGGTGTTTTCTCAGCATGCCAACCACACCCACCTTACAACTAAATGTAATGCAAATTACCACATCAGAGAATCTGAGTATTGCAGTGAGTGGTATTTAGTTTCCTGGTACATTAATGTCTGTTTAGGTCCTGCTTATATTGATTTGCCACAAAACGATTGCATGTCCTTATTTAGCTGTTGCAAGAGAATACATTCGTAGCTAAAAAGAAAATGAGTTTGGGAAAGATGATTTTGCTGAGTTGAAATTTATGGCTAATATTTTAAGGTATAATGAATATATCTACTTTTGCTTTAAAAATGACTTGCTATCAGAAGTTAAATGATCATTTTATACGTTTCTATAAAGTGAAGGTGTTTTTAATTTAATTACCCATGCCTGAAAAGATATTTGACTATATCTTATTGGAATAATTAGTGATCTGAACTTACCATAATAAGCTATTGTACTCCCCCCAGAGCACGTCTTTGTTCTTCGGTTTTCTTTAAGGTGCTAAGGCGTGCAGGCTGCCATACTATTCAACATGCTGATACTTTTTAGGCTCATAATGTTGGTTCTTTAAACTTTACTAAATTAACTTGCCAGCTTCAAATGAAGTATCATCTTGTGTTTTTTCTTTGTCCATCTTTTTAAAGACGGTGTCATATACTATGATGGTTTTCTGAGTGGTTTTGCTATCTCATTCATCAGAGTAATCAATGGGGAGAGGCGCCATATGGATTGTAGTCCATTGGTATTGGCTAAGACAGATGGCATTATTGATAGATGGAATCATTCCAAATATTTATTCTATAATGATATCACAAGGACTCTGACTTCTAAATTTCAATACATGAATTTTTACAGTAACTGGCAAATTTAAACAATTTATTCAATTACATGTATCCATTTAATTCTATCATTGCGTGAGTGGTAACATTAATTACCTTCCAGTTAGTGCTTTGTTTTACATGATGAGCATGACTCCTTCTAAGCCTTTGGGTTTACTTATCTGGTTTCTGACCAAGTTATCCGTTTGGTCTTGAGGATTTTAAAGCTTAAAACAATATTTGGAGCAAAAATAAGTTAATGATGGGATCCCAGAAGTGAACAAAGTGGAGATTACATAACACTTCTCTCCCAATACAACCTTTGTCCCCTGGGAGGCAGAGGGGAAAGGGATAGTCTTGAAGAGTCTCTTTACATTTAGCTCTTGGGTAGTTTCTACACTCAATAGATTTCTTAAAATTATGTTCTAACATAACTGTGGACATAGGACATAATTATGTGTTTCAAGTTTTAGTTATATATTTTTTTCTCCATTTGAAATTGAGTTATTCAGGAAAGGGTTACTGCTGGTGTAGTATTGTTATGGCAGCTTCCTCCCAAATATTTGACATCATTCCAGAATCACATTTGCACTACTAGAAATAAGTGAGAGCCAATAGGAAAGAGGTCTTCATTTTTTACTTTTGTATTTTATATTATTGTGTCATTTAAATGCCTACTGAGTGCACATAATCATCCCTCACTTTTGCAACTGCAAACTTAAAAAATGTTACACATTCTAAAACTTCCATTGTTTTTGTTTCATTTTAAATATATTGTTAACCCCTATCGTTGATGTCCTACTATGTGTTTCATCACTGCTAGGAGCTCAGATAGTACCTCCAGATTAGTTACTATTTTATTTAAGAAATAATATAAATTACTTCAGATAGGAACCATTTTTTTCCAAACTAAAAATCAGGACACATTGTCCAACAGTGGTCTTTATGTTTTTGTTTTTTAATTTTGTGAATTTGTTACTGTGAAAAGATTGCAAAGGTTTAAAAACTAAAGGTTTCTCCATTTACGTCATAAATGTGTTAATGTACCTTCATTATTGATGGACACCACTGCATTCTAGCTCGCTGCCTCGCACGAATGGAGAGCCCAGCGTTGCTCACTGTGATGCTGATCAGCAGGGCCGGATGGTGTACACCCACAAAGATAAATGGAAACATACGGAGTTTAGTTATATGCTTTCAAAATGATAATGTGATCCCACTAATCAAATTGAAATGTTACACTAAATTTTGATAAGATCCATCTTTTAAATAAGTTCTCATAGAGATAGACTACGTAATTATAGTGGAAGAGGAAGTTGACCAAATTTGATAGAGTCAAAAATATCTACTAGTGTTCAATGGGCCAAGAGAACAAAATAACTTAGACCTCTCTGGAGACACCCCTTCCAGACAGACACTCTGCCATAGGATCCTTCTTTACAGCAAAACAGTGCGACTTGCGTTCCTACTGCCCTGGCCAATCCGAATGGACCGAACACACCCTGATGAGTCCAGATTTCTGACACTCTAGGGCAGTGGTTCTCAACCTTCCTAATGCCGCGACCCTTTAATGCAGTTCCTCATGTTGTGGTGACCCCCAACCATAAAATTATTTTCGTTGCTACTTCATAATTATAATTTGGCTATTGTTATGTCTTAGGCGACCCCTGTGAAAGCGTCGTTCGACCCCCGAAGGTGTCAAGACCCACAGGTTGAGAACCTCTGCTCTAGGGCAAGTTCAGAAGCATTGACTAAAATGGCATAGATAGCATTCTGATAGAAATCTCAAGACTAACAACAAACCAAGAAAAAGACTAACACTAAAGTGATACGGAATTTGAAATATTCTGCATATATTTACTGTTCCTTTAAAGAAAAACAACAACAGTCTAAGTAAAATAAAGAGGCGCGAATAGTCTGTTGTTCCTAAGCCTTTTGTTTCCTTTGCTTATGGAATCACACTCATGAGTGTTTTCCAGTAAAACTGGGGAACAATGTGTGCTCAGTAGTCCCCCCTCATCCGCAGTTTCACTTTCTGTGATTTCAGTTACCTGCAGTCAATCATAGTCCAAAAACATTAAATGGAAAATTTCAGAAATAATTCATTGACTTTAAATTATGCACCATTCTGAGAATTGCGATGAAACCCTGCTCGCTCGGGCCCAGACGTGAGTTGTCCAGCGTGTCCCTGCTGTGTACACCACCTGCCGCCCTAGTCACTGAGCAGCCGTCTCTGTTCTCAGATGGACTGTGGCAATATCGCAGAGCTTGTGTTCAAATCACCCTTTTTTACTTAACAGTGGCCCCAAAGCACAAGGGTAGTGATGCTGGCAATTCGAGTGCGCCACAGAGAAGTTGTAAAGTGCTCCTTTCGAGGAAAAGGTGAAAGTTGTCGACTTAACAAGGAAAGAAAAAAAATTGTGTGCTGGGTTTGCAAAGATCTATGGGAAGAAGGACCTTCTATCCATAACACTGTAAAGAAGGAAAAAGAAATGCTGGTTTTGTTGCCGTACCTCAAACTGCACAAGTTACCACCACAGTGTGTGATAAGAGCATACTTAATATGGAAAGGCACTAGATTTGTGGATGGAAGACGTGAACAGAATATATGTTCCTGGATGAGGGGGGACTACCATATCTATATTTGTACCCCTTAACCTTCCCTGAGCATTTTTTTTTTTCAGTTTTCTCATTATCTTTGTCTCTCTCTGTCTCTCTCTCCTTCTTTTTACTTTTCCATACATTGAGAGACAGAAAATTAAAGACAGACAGATGTATCAACTATTATTTTGGATCCCAAACAGAAACTCCTCCTCTCAGGAAAACACTGCAATGTACTTATGTTGTTTTGTGGTTATTGTTATTATAAGAAGATTTTTATTTCTCCCTTTTTATTAAACTTTGTGTATTTATAGACATTTTGTTATATGTTTCCAGTGATGGAAAGAAAACTCTATAACTGAGCAGTTTGATTACATTTATAGTGAATGAATGACTCTTTTTGCTGTACTTTGTTAGAGTTTTTTTCTCAAAGTTCTTATCTCGAGTTTGGGGTAGGACCATATTCCCCCCACCCCCAAAAGATCATACATTCCCAAAAATAAGTCTTGAAGACTAAACCTCACATTTTAATTTGGTGCCAAGAATTTTATATGACCCCAAAGTATTTCAATACAAACAAAATATATTAAAATTGAGTTTTAAATAAGCAAGGCCTGCCTGGAAGCAAATTCTCTTCATAATATTTTAAGAGCACTGGAGTATTTATCCAACTAATCTTCTTTAAGTGTGCACTGCTCTTACAGAGGAAATAATTGAAAGTGCTCAATAATAAAATTTTTTTAAATTCAGTGATGAGTCATTCGGACTTTGATTTAATCAAATTTATCAGCAAAAAGTTTTTTTCCAGGCCACTTACTTCATTTCTGAAGACAGAATGGCAGTAACTGTCGTGCTAGTGAATAAAGCAGTAAGTCTGGAATTCTAAGGCAACGCAGAAGCCGAGGCTCTGCAACAAACGCCGCGTGTCAGCTATGGCGCCTTTAAGTTACAGGAAAGATTGATGTTTGCCGAAAGAAAAATGTTTTCAAGCTTAGAGAATTGCTAACAATGAAAGGGAAAATAAACAAAAATTCAGGTGTGCAATATTGTTCAACCTTGTCAAGGAAATGTTAATTGAAATCAGGACTCCTGTTTGACAGCATAACATGAAATCTCCTCCGAAAGACTGCTCAAGGGTCTGACAATGACTGCAAACGTAGGATAGTAAAGCTATAAGGTGATAGCTGACATTAACCAAAATTGTGGTGTTAGGTTATCAAAAAGCTATGCCCTAGATTTTATTGTCAATGATCTCCTACTGGTTAATTAAAATAATTAATTATGTTTTAAAGGAAAGCTAAGAGTTTTGACAAATATCGACATGAACCATGTGAAACTCAATCATGAATTCAATAGTTAAAACGTGTAGTTACTGCCCTGGCCAGTTTGGCTCAGGGGTTAACTCATAGGCCCGAGGGCCAAAGAGTCTCGTGTTTTATTATAGTCAAGGGGACATACGTTGGTTGCAGTTCAGCCCCAGCCCTGGTCAGGGTCATCAGGGAGGCAACCAGTCGATGTGTCTCTCTCACATTGATGTTTCTCTCTCCCCCCCTCCCTCCCACTCTATCTGAAGATAAATGGGAAAATATCCTCAGGTGAGGATTAAAAAACACAAACATGCAGTTACTATTTCTTCTGCACTATCAGATTTGTGACATTTACTTGGTAGCTAGATATTATTTTGAATGTTATTATTCTCAATATTAATATTGAGATATTAAAACGTAGTTCGCATATGATCCATGTTAAGAACATGAAGTGCATTCAGATAACTAGGTAACATTGGGCCTTTCATCTCAAAATGGTGTGTTTCATTTTCCTAGGGTTGGGATTAAATTGAGATTGTTGTATTTATTTTGAGTAATTGCAATGAGAATATTAACATGTGTCAAATGGAGAACAGTGGCACCCTGGAAGTGGTAAGAAATAATTTACTCTTTTTATACATTGTTCCACACTGGGGTTGATAAAGATTACCACGCCTTGTTTAACGATGCGGTGTTGTTCTATTTGTGAATCTAATGAAACCTTTGGCAGAAAAGAGCACAAGTTGCTCAAATGAATTTTAGAAAAAAGTAGGCATTTGAATCAAATAATTGTACATTTGAAACACATGAGATACTATCAACAATCTTTACCTAAAGAAGATCAGCGATATAAATATTTTTTAAAAAGCTCTTAGTGTTTTCTTTTTATTCCCATAATGGAAAGTAGGGGGGAAATTGTATTTTATTTGCCCACAGACATGGGAAAGAATGACCCAGCAGAGCTACGTAACCACAACAGATTTTTCCAGACTCCTTTTCCCCCTGAAGCCGTCTTTTTATTTGAGCAACGTAAGTGATTTTCCATCTTTCTCACTGAGTGCCCAGGTATATTAACACCACTTTCCCTCTCAGGATGTTGACTCTGTTAAATCCAACAGGAAAGAAACGATGGCTTTGTGCTGGTTGTTTATGTGGATCAGCCTGTGAGTAAAAGCTGGCCTCTCACTGCGTTCCCACCTCCTGAAAACCATGTAAACATCATAGCAGACTGAACGGCATCACGTGATCTTAGAAAAAGTTTCTTCAGAACAAATGCAGACGTCAATAAAATCCTTTGAGCTCTACCTGATATTCAGAAGCTCTTTTAGTGCTGAAACTTACCTAGTGATCGCATAGGGCTAGATCACACTGTCTCAGAAGAATATGATAAGTTGGGTCAATGTAACAGTCTCAAGTTATACATTTTCTTAGAGAGTTACAGTCGTTTGCCCTCAGTGGAAATGTATTTATGCTGAGCACATCCTAGCATGGAAACTTATTTGAACATTTCAATATATCCAGCCATTACTACAGGAAACAAGTGTTGCTCATCCAAGAATTAAGGAGAGTCTCCCACTTGGTAAACTCCCTGTTGGAATGTGGAAGTTCTGCCGTATGACCACCATCTATGGTCTTCCCAATACCACTAGGAGTGAACATATTAATACAGTTACTATTCATTATTTATGCTTGATGAAGGCCTTTCAAATGTGCCTAGAAAACAGCCTCTGTTACATAACAGAGAGTCCACATGGATATCTAGAACAATGCAAAGATGTCTAGCAATAGCACTATGATTTAAGATTAATCTGAAAGTTCTAGACAGTTCAATGAATTGATGAACTGGTATAAAATTTATTTTTAAAAAGAGTAAACTTATTTTTATGAAAAATGTAATTTCATGCAATATAATTTAGAACAAACATATCTAGTATTACCCAGGAATTAATTACTCATCTTGTTTCAGAATAATAAGATAAATTGGGGTGATGGGAATGGGCAGACATGATATAACTTTTTCTAATACAATTTTAGACTCCTACCTTAAGTAAATGTATATTATATTTATATTGAGCACATTCTAACATAAAGAAACCTAAGTAAATAAAATTTAATGAAAAATTACTTGAACTAAAAAGAGAATTAAGATGGCAAAATACAAAATAAATTTTTAAATTTTTTCATCTATCATAATATCTTGATTTGGAGGTGAGGAAGAGGGAAAGTAAATTCATGGCAAGAGTCACAAGTCTAAAATATCTGGTAGTATTCTTAATGGGAATTATATAAGACCCCTGTTTGGAATAAATTACAAAACTTTCCTGAGCAACATACAAGACGACAAGTAAATGTCAAGAATTATGCTTCTAAAGGGGACTATTATAAAGACAGCAATTAATGCTAAACTTTAGCACATTAGTCAAAATTCTAGCAAGATTATGTTAGAAACATGAAGCAATTCTCACATAGTAATGATTCAGAATATTAAATAATAATTTTAAAATAATAAGTAGAAATATAATTTATTAATATGAAAATATTTTTTAACATTACAGTATTTAAAATAGTATGGTCTTGGCTCCCGCCAGAATCTACATATAGATGAGTAAAATGAAACAGATAAATATAAAATCAACCCTATCATTTTTATGAACCAAATATTACAAAAGCTCCTAAAATGTAGATAGGATAGATTATTCATCATCATCTCATAGTTTTCATGTATACACCTTTCATCTCTTTGGTTAAATTTATTTCTAGGTATTTTTTTATTGATACTATTGTAAATGTGATTGTTTTTAAATTTACCTTTCTGACACTTCATAGTTAGTGTATAAAAACAAAAGATTTTTGTATATTGGTGTTGTACTCTGCAACTTAGCTAAATTTGTTTAATAATTTTTGGTGGAGTCTTTACAGTTTTCTACATATAAAATCATGTCATCCACAAATAATGATAGTTTTACTTCTTTCCTCTTTGGATAACTTTTATTTCTTTTTCTGTCTGATTGTTTTGACTAGGACTTCCACTATCATGTTGAATAAAATGGCGAGAGTGGGCATCCTTGTTTTGTTCCTGATCTTAAAGGAAAAGACGTAAGCTTTTTGCTGTTGAGTATGATATTAGCTGTTGGCTTGTCAACTATGGCCTTTATTATGTTGATGTATGTTGCATCTGTACCAACTTTGTTGAGAGTTTTTATCAAAATTGGATGCTGAATTTAATCAAATGCTTTTTCTATTTCTGTCAAGATCATATGACTTTTATCCTTCATTTTGTTAATGTAGTGTATCAAATTGAAGATTTGTGGATGTTGAACCATCCTTGCATCTCTAGAGTAAATCCCACTTGATCATGGTATTTGATCCTTTTAATGTATTGGTGAATTCAAATTGCTAACATTTTGATGAGGAATTTTGCATCTATTTTAATCAAGGATATTGGCCTGTTATTTTCTTTTTTTGTGGTGCTCTTGTCTGGTTTTCATATTAGGGTAATGCTGGCCTCATAAAATTAGTTTGGAAGAGTTTGTTCCTCTTCAATTTTTTGAAAGAGTTTGAGAGGGATAGTTATTAAATCTTCTTTGGCCCTGGCCGGTTTGGTTCAGCGGTTAGAGTGTCGGCCTGTGGTCCTGAGAGACCCGGGTTCGGTTCCCGCTAAGGGCGCATACCTCGGTTGCAGTTTGTCCCCGGCCCTGGTCGGTTGTGCGGGTGGCAGCCATTCGATGTGCTCCTTTCACGTCGATGTTTCTCTCTCTCTCTCTGTTCCTCTCTCTCCCTCCCACTCTACCTGAACAAAAAATGGAAAAATGTCCTCGGGTGAGGATAAAAAAAAAAATCTTCTTTGAATATTTGGTATAATTCAACAGAAAAGCTGTCTGGTTCTGAACATTTGTTTGTTGGGAGTTTTGAGTTTTTGCTTCTGTGTGGGGGAGGTGAGGTGTTACTGATTCAATCTCTTACTAGTAATCCATATGTTAGGATTTTCTGTTCTTCATGATTTAGTCTTAGGAGATTGTATGTTTCTAGAAATTGATTCATTTCTTCTAAGTTGTTAATTTATAGGCATATAATTGTTCACAGTAGTCTCTATGTTCATTCGTATTTCTTTAATATCAATTTAACTTCTCTTTTTTCACTTCTGATTTTATTTATTTGAGTCCTCTTTTTTTCTTAGTCTAGATCAATGGTTCTCAACCTTCCTAACGTCACGACCCTTTACTACAGTTCCTCATGTTGTATGTGGGAGTATCTGCATGTGGGTGGACCCGCCTAGAGATGGTTAAAGGAGAGGTGTCTCGGTTCCTAAGACTATCAGAAATATGTGTTTTCTGGTGGTCTTACGCGACCTCTGTGAAAGGGTCATTTGACCCCCAAAGGGTTCATGACCCATAGGTTGAGACCTGCTGGTCTAGATAAATGTTCATCATTTTTTCTTTCTTTTCAAAGAACCAGCTCTTTGTTGACCTTTTATATTGTCTTTTTAATCCTTATTTTACTTATTTCTGCTCCAATCTTTATTATATCCTTCCTTGTACTAACTTTGGGCTTCACTTGTTCTTCTTTTTCTACTCCCATTAGGTATAAAGTTAGATTGTTTATTTGAGACTTTCTTGTTTCTTTTTTTCTTTTTTCATCCTCACTGGAGGACATTTTTCCATTTTTTGTTCAGACAGAGTAAGAGGGAGGGAGGGAGGGAAGGAGGGAGAGGGAGGGAGGGAGGGAGAGAGAAACATCAACGTGAAAAAGACACATCACACAACCAACCATGGCTGGGGACAAACTGCAACACATGTACATGCCCTTAGTGGGAACCAAACCTGGGTCTCTCTGGTCCACAGGCTGACACTCTAACTGCTGAACCAAAGCAGCCAGGGCTGCTTGTTTCCTGAGATTAGCCTGTATCACTATATACTTCTCTGCTAGAACTGTTTTTGTTACATCCCATATACAGTGATACCTCGGTTCTCGAACATAATTCGTTCCAGGAGGACGGTCGAGAACCGAATTGTTCGAGAACCGAAGCAATGAAACCCAATAGGAAAGCGTGACTCCACAAAGCGTGACTCTCTCTCTGCACTCACACTGATGACGCAAGCAAGGCGCGCTGGGCCGAATGAACGCCACTCGGCTCAACTCGGCTCATCTCGGAAGTTCGAGTTCCAAATATTTGTTCGGATTCCGAGACAAAAGTTTCTCGAATCTCCTGGTCGAATACCGATTTGGTCGAAAACCGAGGCGTTCGAGAACCGAGGTATCACTGTACTTTAAAATATTGTAATTACATTATTTTGTATCAAGATATTTTTAAAATTTCTTCTTCAATTTCTTTGTTAACACATTGGTTGTTCAATAGCATGTTTTTCAATCTCTACTTATTGTTTATTTTTTCTGTTATTTGTAATTGATTTATGATTGCATGTCATTGTGGTCAGAAAAGGTGCTTGACATGACTTCAATCTCCTTAATTTTTTTTCTGTATTGATTTTAGAGAGAGAGGAAGGGAGAGAGAGATAGAAACATTGATGAGAGAGAATATCAATTGGCTGCCTCCTACATGCCCCCACTGGGGATTGGGCCCACAACCTGGACATATGCCCTGGTGGGGAATTGAACTGACAACCTCTTGGTGTATGGGTCAATGTTCAACCACTGAACCACATTAGCTGGGCACTCATTAATTTTTTTGAAACATGTTTTGTGGCCTAACATATGTTCTATCCTGGAGAATGTTCCACGTGGAGTAATTTTCTCTCTGATCTATCCATTCATATAAGTGGAATACTAAAATCCCCCACTATTATTATATTGCTTTCAGTTTTTCTCTTTAGGTTTATTAATATTTGGTTTATATATTAAGGTGCTCTTATTTTAGGTTCAAAAGTATTTATAATTTATATATCTTTTTTACTGGGTTGCTGGATGCCCCCATATCATTAGGTAATGTCCATCTTTGTCTTCATAACAGTCTTTGTTTTAAAGTCTATTTTGTCTGAAATAAGTAGAGCTACCCCAGCTTTCTTTTGATTTTCATTTACATGAAACATCTTTACTCCTTCACTCTCATTCTGTGACTGTCCTTACATCTGAAGTAAGTCTCTTATCCATTAGACTACTCTATATCTTTTTATTGAAAATTTTCAGTAATTTTTTCTTCAAATACTTTTCTGTTCCTTTCTCTTTCTCTTCTCCTCTGGGACCCCTATAATGTGAAAAAAAAAATTGTACTGCATGTTTTTGTATAGGTCCCTTAAGCTAGCTTCACTGTTTAATTTTTTATTTTTTGCTGCTCTGTTCAGGTGAGTGCCACTATCCTGTCTTTCAGATCACTAATTCTTTCTTCTGCTTCATCTAGTCTGTTTTTGATCCCCTCTGTTATTTCTTTTTTTTAGTTCAGTGGTTGTACCTCTCATCTCTGTGACTTGCGTTTGATATTTTCTTATATTTTTCTTTCTTTGTTGACGTTCTCTCTGTGTTCATCCATTGTTCTCCTAAGGTCAGTTAGTATCCTTATGAGCATTATGTAACTCTAATCAGGTAAATTAAGGTTTGCTCCCCGGGGTTTTATTTTGTTCTTTCTTTTGAAGATATTCCTTTGTCTTCTAATTTTACTTGATTCTTTGCATTATTTCTATATATTAGGAAAAATAGCTGTCTCTACCAGTCTTGAAAAAGTGGCCTTGTGTAGGAGATGAACTTTATAATTTTTTTTTTTATCCTCACCGGAGGATATTTTTCCATTTTTTGTACAGATAGAGTGGGAGGGAGAGAGAGGAAGGGAGAGAGAGAGAGAAACATCGACGTGAAGGGACACATTGAGTGGCTGCCACCCGCACAACCAACCAGGGCCGGGGACAAACTGCAACCAAAGTACGTGCCCTTAGCGGGAACCGAACCCAGGTCTCTCCGGACTGCAGGGCGACGCTCTAACCGCTGAGCCAAACCGGCCAGGGCTGAACTTTATAATTTAACCTTGCCCTGTCTCTTGGCTGTCTCTCAAATGTGTGTGATTATCTATGTATTCTGATTTTTCCTGGTAGGTCCTAGCTGTAGAGGATATGCCAAGACCTCTGAGTGTTGCTGAGGGAGGGATCTCAGTAAGCACTTAGTTTCAGGGTAATTAGAAGCTAGACCCTCAGTCAGAAGCTTTTAAGGTGTGCAAATATACATAGTCCTGTGGGACTGCAATTGAAACCATGTTGGCCTGCAGACCAGACAATCTAGAGTTCTCCCCTTAGCAAAAGTTTCAGAGATTGTGGCTCTAGATGTGCGTATGGGCTCCTTTCTGGGAGGTACCAGCATGCTATAGTGAGGCCAAGGGAGAGGACAAAGATGGCATTGCCAGCCTTGATTCACTGACAGCACTTTTGTAGCCTCTAGAAGTGTGGCAAACCTGAAGCCTGCCCCACAAGCTGAAAAGGACAAGTAAAAAAGGGCTTTTTCACAGAAAGACTGGGGATGGGGGGGGCGGGTTTCAATCTGCTATGTGGTGCCTAGGGGTGTGAGCTTGCCAAGATCTGCCTCTCCAAATGTTTCAAACCTGTGGGACCCAGGAACACAATCTTTCCAGGCCCCCAGAACCAGGTGCTTGGGGGTTGTCCCCTGTGTGTCCTCTGCATGCCCACTGGCTTTGGCATGGTCTGTGGAGTGGCAAGGGGAGGGGGCAGTCTCCTGGCAGGCATTGGTTTGGGACATGGGAGTGGTGTGGGCAGTGGGGCATGCCCCCTGATGCTATCAGGTTAGAAGGAGAGTGTGGAAATGGTACCCACCAGCTGTGATGCTAGCAAGGTAGAGGGAGAATGCAAAAGTGGCTCCCACCAGCCTCTTCTTCCCTGGAGAGAATCACAACAGGTTCCTGCCTCTCCAACAGACACATTAGAGTTAAGAAATGGTTCTCCTTCACCTATGGGCTGGATGCTTTTCAAACTGCTGCGTTTGCAATGGGTCCCAGGGCAAGTGAGCCCTTTAAGTGGGGAATCACCATATCCTACCACCATATGGTTCTCTGGCAACCCATTGGTGCTCAAAGTCATATATTTTGGGCACTGATCTCTCTGGTGCTGCCTTCAAGGGTTGAAGTGCCTGATGTGGGACACAAGCTCCTCACGCCCTTACTCCTCAGAAAAAAACTCCCTATTTGTGAGCTCCCTCCTGATTGTGGGTCACTGTGCTTAGAGCAGGGTTTTTGGTGAGACCTGATCTCTGCCTCATCTACCTGTCTCAGTGCAACCCTTTTATCCTTTGTTGGGGAGGGAATGTTCAGCTAGGTTTCAGGTCTCTTTCAGAGGGAACTAAACCATACATCACTGTCGATTTCTTATATCTATGGGAAGAGATGAGTTCAGGATCATCCCATACCACCATCTGGAATCGCCTCTATATGCAACTCTTAAGAATTATTTTTTGAGCAGGCAATGTTCTTCTATGACAGCTATTCAGATCAAGACTTCTGATCCTTTTATGCTTGCTGTTACTTTCAAACTATAAGATGCAGCTCTGGTATTCCTCAAGAAAAACTTATTTCATATTTGTTCACCTTAAGAAAGTGATTTTAAAAGAAAGAATAGCCAGCCAGCTTTTCAAATCGAATAGACATGCACTTGAGTCAAAGGATAGAATAAATGAACAAATCTTTATACAAGTTTTTTGGTTTGCTTACAACTTTCTTTTAAGACTCCAAAGACCTTTAAGCAAGTGATTTGTTGTATGTGTATGCGTGTGTATATTATTTTTTTCAGAAAGAATGTGTTAGTACGGCTATTAAGCAATTAGTTTCATGCATATAGATCATTCATTTTGCACCAAACCATATGATGTGATTGGAATTTATAGAAAATCATCTTTCTTGCCAGGAATCAAGGCGAGTTAATTCTCTAGTTTGGAGAAGTATGGTCTTATGGCTGCAATCTGTACCCTTAAAATTAGGAGCCTAGTATTCTATATTTGATAGCTTAGAAAAGCACATAAAATATAAAAGTGTTGTCTTTAATAAATATAGAAATGGGGAAAAAAAACTCAAGTGTAATACCTGATTCATATTGCATTCTCACTAAATGTTTATTAACTTACAATAAAATAAACCCAGCAGGAGTTGATATTAGTTTTTGTTTTTGTTTTTTTACATAAAATATATGCCATGAGGTCTTAAGTCCTTGTCAGATTTGGCTCTGAGCTTTCTAGCAGTCTATGCAAAAAGGGAAATGCAATCAGAGAAGGAATCTGTAATGCCAGTGAAATAAAAACAAACTGGATGCTCAGGAGAAGCCCAGCTATTTCTAGGGATTTAATAACTATTTCCAGAATGAAGGAAGGATGATGAAATCTGAGAAAAATTTTCCCCATTTGCATTTTTAGGAGGTCACTGGGCTCTTCACCATCTTGACAACAAACAGCAGGGACCTTCATGTGGCTATTTCTCAGATCAGTGCCCAACAGTAGTTCAGGGAAACTGCTTTTATGGGGGTGAAACACCGTCGTTGCCTGATAATGTGCCTTAATTCAAAAAATATTCAGCAGTACCTAGAAATCCTGGAGCAGCAGTAAATCAATCGCATACACTTCAGGCATGTATACATTTTCCATCTGTAAAATAAGATTCACGGCCACCTTTTGAAGCTCTAGTTATACTTTACAAAAGGAGTGTGTTACCATCTTGTCTCACTTTTATAACACTCATATCCCTAGCCACAACCATTAATCAGGTGTGTGTGTGTTTTTTTTTTTCTTTTTGTGGGGGTGGGGAGCAGGAATGGAGATTAAAGTAAAAATCCATAGACTGTCTACTACAAAATGTAAAATTCTACATGACTGGCCTTTTGTATATATTAAGCAACACCAGTAAATCAAAGTGATCAGATTAACATATTTTAGCAGAAGCATCCATATGAAAGGAAACGTTGGCATTCTTTATGAAACCTGCTTTTTTCCCTTTACTGCTGCCATTTTTACTGTGGATTTCCCTGTTCAGCACTTAGTTCCAATTTTTTAAATGATCCATTTCAACACTAGACAGCAATATTCTTCTAGTCGTATGAGTTTGGGGTTGCATTTTATTACATTAAACATTTCAGAGCTCCTACTGTGAATCACAGTATTAACATCCCCTGTATTTTAGAAGACTGTTCACGAGGATTATTATGACTGGGTCCAAGAATTCTTTGTTTGGATTTTTGAAGAGAAAAGTCCAGTGCATTTTAATCCTCAGTAGTGACAAAGTTATGAGTTCACTGTATGACTTCAAAAATTTTTTGAAGTACAAAAGCAGTGGGTAATTCTTCAAGAATCCCAAAGAGTTGTTTGATGTGAAGGAAGTACTCCGATGATAACACTTCCAAGCAGTCAGCAAACATACCTGACTATAGTTTCCCAGAATTTTGCTTATAACTTAGTTGCTGAGCTCAAAATTTAGTTCTCTTAGAAACAGTGCCATAAATTGAAGTCCATCCAATGGATACTAAGTCCCAATGCTTTCTCCACCCTTAAGAACTTACTTGCTGGTGCTGTGGGGGGAAAAGGGAATAACCTGGCAAATCTCTTTCAACACATTGTCAAGTGCCTGATAAGGCTCAAAATATGGCAGAAGGCCACCAGCAAATTTCAGAATCAAGGAATGAATGAACTGTTACCAGCTTATTCTATAGACCAACTACCCAGAATGGGGAGGTTTGTGCTAACATCTTACTCCCAGCACTTGTCATTTTTTTCTTCTTCCAGCATAAATACCTCACTACCCACCTCCCCCCAAAAACAGATAGGGCAGGTAAAATGCTTTTCAGCTAATGTTCCAGCTAATGGATTTATGAATGTTACCCTGTTTGTAAAGCCTAGAATCTCTACTGAAGACTCCCCTGTCACTTAAGTGATGATTGATATTGAGCCCCAAAAATGACAAATTGGCAAAGCTTTAGGGATCTATTGAGTAGAAGTGGCAGAATTTCTGACACCATAATCTATTTTTACTTGTGATCATTTTATTTTATGATCTATTTTGCAGAGCACATTATTCTCGTTAATATTTTGAGAATTGTCTATACTGTTTCACCTTCAACATTATGTTCATATTTGGAGACACACGATTCCTTTTCCCAAGGATCCCATTGTGAGCATGACTGAGAACCCAATTCCAGTAAATGAGGAATACTTTATTTTATCAATACTCACACTTTTCTCCTGGTTTCCCGATCAAGATGACACTTAAAATATTTAACATGTCCGCCCTGGCCGGTTTGGCTCAGCGGTTAGAGAGTCAGCCTGCTGTCCAGAGAGACCCGGGTTCAGTTCCCGCTAAGGGCACGTACCTCAGTTACAGTTTGTTCCCGGCCCTGGTTGAGTCGTGTGGGTGGCGACCACTCGATGTGTCTCTTTCACGTTGATGCTTCTCTCTCTCTTTCTCCCTCTCACTCTATCTGAACAAATATCGAAGGATGTTCTCGGGTGAGGATAAAAAAAAAATTTAACATGTTCTACAGCATCCACCCTGGTTCACCAACCAGCCTTGACTTCTAGGTTCTCCTGGTCTCTCCCTGGAGTCCTCGGAGCTGTTTCCATAGAGACTGAGGTTCCCACAGCTTCAGAAAGGACTCAGGCCAGCGGCCTGCGAGAATCCCCGTGGGAGCCCTTGGCAGTGGCCAGCAGGCAAGGCTTTGAGAGACTGACTGGGCAAAGTTAGCAGGTTTCTGGAAACCTGGGCATCAGCCAGTGTCACCAGAGTGTGTTTACCAGACTGTAGAGAAGTTTTAAAATATCTTAATAACCTGTGGATCCTTACCTTTAAATACTGGCTGAGTATCAGACCTGCTCACAACCCATCTAAAGAAACTGGATCTGTAGATTTAAGGTAGTGGGGATAAATGGACATTTTGGCTTGCTATCTAGATGTTTCCTTTCCTTCCATACTGGAATCAGACCTTCTCCTGCTTGGAACCTGGCTGGGTTCAGTGCCTACAAGACTTCTTGATACCTGTTTATACCCAAACTTTTGACTTTTTACCTACATCTCAGTTCCCTTTCCTGTAAAATGGTTATATCAATTGTTTCACATACTGTTGCTGTGACCTTTAAGTGAAATAATGCAAAGGAAGCCCTTAGTACAATACAGGTTGTGCCAGCTACCATCCATACTTTTCATGGGATCTGCAATTTATAGATTGTATAGCCCTATATGCAGGGACATAGCTGATTAGTAGATTTTACTACATGAGCACATGCTGTGCATTGTGTTAAACAAAAAGGTGACCTGAAAACTAGGTTATTACTGGGTCTGAGATGTTTTCAGCTTTGAGACACTCTAGGGCTGTTGTGCGCTGACGACTTGGAGACGTCCAGGGGCTGATGGCAGCCTGTGGCTTCGGGGCTTTTATTCCTAATGAGGAAGAGGCGTTCGTTCTCTCTCTAGAAAAAGGGAGCTCCTTTGTCAAGCTTCAGGTCTCCCTGTACTCACATATTTATTATCTTTTCCTTTGACATTGGCTCAAAACCAGGGGATAGAGCAGATCTTAAAAGCACCAATGTCAGGAAACCCCAGGCTCTTTCATTTCTGGGCAACATAAATGAGAAAACTGTCATAAAAGATACAGAAACTTAGGAAGAAATAAATAAAAATGAATCCTAGAGGGCAGCATGAGAAACTGTATAGAGAAACCGTCAACGAGTAAATGAGCATCTTTAACAAGGTTTTCTTGTCATCCTCTCTGACTGGCATCAGAGTCTTCATTTGAGCCGCGTCATGTCACGTTAGGTGCTCTGAGCCAAAGTCAATTATACTGTCGCCAGCCGATGAGGACTGCAGGTCAGAACAGGAGTTTGGGGGGAGCGCCGCGGCGCCCCGGCTGGGGGGAGCTTCTCGGAACCCGCCCGTCTCCCGCTCCCCGCTGCGGCATCGTCCAGAGCGCGTGTTCTGTCTTCTGACGTCCCTTCTGTCCTGTGCACAAGCGGGTGGCATTGCCCCAGTCACACACTGGCATCACAATGACTAATTACTTAACCTTTCTGGTTGTCTTCTTTATTATCCAACCCCTCGGAAAACTCCCAGCTCATTCTCTAGCTGTGATTTCTAAACCAAAACTATTTGCGTTCTTCCCACTCTAAAAATTTTTGGTATGAAAAATTAATGTGTGATGATGCTCCTTCTTTGAAGAGGTCTTGTTTAAAACACTTTTCTCCTGTTCTTTCCATGTAGCCGAGTTTATTGCTGCCTATGAACAACTCTCATGACCATCTAGATTAGTAAGTAAAAGCCAAAAATTAGAGAGAGAGAGAAACGTGAGGCTGAATCTACATATGAGAAACTATCAAACAATAATTGCAGAAATTAAATAGAATCCAAATATTGCTAATCTATCTTAGGTTTGACTGTCTGGCAATATTATTTTCTTTATGAAATAAAAAATTCTGTTCTTTTTTGGGAAGTTGGGAGCATTAGTAAAGCCAGATCTAGTGAGTGTCCCAATTTCTCTTTCCTTACATTGTTCTTAGCAAGAAGAAATGTCTGAAAGCTTTTTAAAATTGTAATGATACTCTTTCATCTAAATATTTTACTATTCAGATATTAATCATGATATTATACATTGATTTACTCACCACATACATTATATTTGCCCTTGTCATATTAATTCTGAGATGGAACATAAGAATTTAGTGTTATAAATGTGTGAAGCTTTCTCTTTGATTCATTAGAATTTTACTATAATTTAATTTTTTTCTTTATTGATTTTAGAGAGAGAGAAAGGGAGAGGGAGAGATAGGAACATCAATGAGAAACAACATCAATTGGCCGCCTCCTGCATGCCCCCCACTGGGGATCAGACCTACAACCTGGGCATGTGCCCTGACCGGGAATCAAACCAGTGACCTCTTGGTGCATGGGTCGATGCTCAACCACTGAGCCAAGCTGGCCAGGCAAACTTTTAGTGTAATTTAATATAGCACATATTATTTTTAGTTACAACATTAACTTACATCTCTGTCTCTTCCCCCACCCTTCAAGACTGGCAGTTTCTGGAAAGCAACAACCTTGCCTGTCTTATGATCATTCCTTTCATCACGTAGGTTCTTCACATGGTGCCTAGAAATAGTGGGCACCTGTTTCTTTAACTAAATGAATGCCATTGATGTTACAGCTGCATACGAATTGTGCAGGGTTGCTATAAAAGTTAAAAATCAATAGTCTTATGAAATAATGTTGACTGGTGCAGCCACTATGCAAAACAATATGGTGTTACCTCAAAAAATTAAAAATTGAACTTCCATTTGACCCAGTGATTCCACTTCTAGGAATATACCCTAAGAAGCCTGAAACACCAATCAGGAAGAATATATGTACCCCCATGTTTATAGCAGCACTATTTACAATAGCTAAGATTTGGAAACAGCCCAAGTGTCCATCAGTAGACGAATGGATAAAAAAGCAGTGGTACATATACACAATGGAGTACTATGCAGCTGTAAGAAAGAAAGATCTCTTATCCTTTGAGACGACATGGAGGGACCTGGAAAGTATCATCCTAAGTGAAACAAGCCAAACAGAGAAAGACAAGTTTCATATGATCTCGCTTATTTGTGGAATATAATGAACATAACAGTCTGAGGAATGGGGTAGTCCCAGAGACGTGGAAGTGGGGTACAGACTGACAATCCCCAGGAGAGGGGGTGGTGGGGGAGAGATAAACCACAGAACTTATATGCATGTATACATGAACAGTGGACATGGACAACAAACTGGGGTAAGGGCAGGGAGGGAGGGGGAGGGGGAATCAGTGGAGGGGAGGAGAAACATCTGTAACAAAAATTAATTAATAAAAAAATAAAAATAAAATATCTGAGGCAACCTTAAAAAATATATAAAATAATAAATAAATAAAAAAAGAAATAATGTCAATTAGTTACCTGTATGTTAGTATACATTAAAAAGCAAATAACCCTATAAAGATCGACACTCAAGCTTCATCCTAAGAAGGCTCTATGCCTCCATCCTATGTAGTAAGAAGGATGTGGTCACTGAAGACCTCTCCTAAAGCTTAGAATAGGACCCAGTTGTTCACACATATGGGGAAATAATAGTTAAACTTAACAGTCAATTTTATTGGGAAAAATAGAGCTAGTCTGTTTCCAAATGGGACTGCCACCTAAAGAGAGGTAAGTCATGATGGAAGGAGAGGGTGGAATGCAGAGGAACTAGTATCTATGCTCTCTACTTAGTACCAGACACTGTGCTAGGAGCCGCACGTGTCGCTTACAGCAGTTCTCACAGCAGACTGGGGGTTAGGACTGTTATCCCCTTTAGGAATGAGGAGACAGATTTCTCACAGCGATCAAGTAGGAGTCCTGGGTTTCAACTGGGACTGTACAATTCAAAACCCATTCTTTTGCACCGTAGCAGAGAACACAATGGAGTTTCACCCTGCCTTAAATCTTTTCTGGAATAATGCAGAATGTAAATCAGTTATGCAAATTATTCCCACCAGCTTTCTCAGAAGTCACATCCATTTCAGCAGGGGAGGGAATGAGGGGTGGGGGCGCACCGCGAAGATGAACTTTGATCCATATCCCTGTTCTGCCTCTTGGAGACCTTGTGCAAGTTACTCAACCAGGCTCATCTTTAATTGTATAATGAATGCAGTGCAGATGTTCATAGCATTTCCAAATGACAGGTACACCGCCTGAAGCAGATGAGGCCTTCAAAAATGGTGGGTGCTTGAGTCACCATGTAAGTAGAATGGTGCTTCATCCTATTTCCTGGGGATGCTCCATCCTTTTTCCTGGGGTGTTCCTTAAAGAAGGACTTGGCCATCAGAGCAGAACAGAGAGAAAAAAGGATTGTCTCAAGGAGGCTTAGTTGATTTTATGACAAAGGGTATGGGTCAGTTTGATGTAAAGTGCCTTTGACACACAGTGATGCATGGCCTATTACATTGAATTTATATTTTGCTTATTATTTGCTTCACTAAAAAGTGATTGATGATCCAGCTTGAAATTCATCATAATTTTAAGCACACTATTTCTGAGAAAACAACTACAAAGTAACTTCAAGGAATTTGCAAATATAATATACTATAAATTAAAAATAATGCTACTAACAAATGCAATGGAGAAGTCAAAACAGGGAGATACATTTCCAGATTTATTTATTTATTTACTTACTTATTTTCTTTATTGATTTTAGAGAGAGAGGAAGGGAGAGGGAAAGAGAAATAGGAACATCAGTGAGAGAGAACATCTATTGGCCGCCTCCTGCATGCCCCACACTGGGGATCCGGCCACAACCTGAGCATGTGCCCTGACTGGGAATCTAACTGGCGACCTCTTGGTGCATGGGTCGATGCTCAACCACTGAGCCACACCCATGCTGGGCTACATTTCCAAATTTAGAAGATAATTCCAGGTTTGGGAGTCTTTCTGGGTCTGAAGTTACAAAATGGATTCTCAGAGCTAAAGAAATGTGAGAAAAATGGAGAGAGGGACATGAAGATCAATACCTTTGTGATACAAAAATAAGAGTAATATTAGAAAAACTCAAGTGTAGCATGAACTAAAGCTAGTGACAAGTCACTTAAATGCAACTTTTCGAGTAAGAAATTAGCGCAAAGAGGTGATCATCTCATTGCTTGGGAAGCTACTGCAAAGGTGGAAGTTGAAAGAAAAGAGCACCATCACCTACTTCCTGCGTCGTCTGTATTCTCTACAGCCTTGAGGGTAACTTTCAAATCCGAAAGGCAGAACAGTAACACTAATAACAACAGTGCTTTGTCATTGGCACCCGGCTTTCATTGCATCTCCAAATCCCACAGCAGTAGTTCTCCTGAAAACTAAGTGGACAGAAATCACGACTTCTCATTCTAACCCATGGAACCGAGCACTGTGCCCTTGCCACTCCTTCTTTTGAGCTGCTAATGAAATCACTTTGCATGACTACTTCTTACATCATAAAATATAATAATTCCAAAATCATAATTAAAGAAGCAGACCCAACCCCAGGAATTATAGCTCCCTCCTCCAGTGAAAAAGAAGCAAGGCATGAACACTAAGCACTAATGAAATCTAAACCATTGCATCTGGCAGCTAGTCCCCAACTTATAACTGGATACCACTAAGCAACTCTGTCCAGTGCATTTTCAGCAGTGATATCAATGAATCACTCCACTACAGGTGGTGCATTTGCAGCTCTACCTGGCTAAAGCATTCAGAGTGGAATCCTACTCAAAATTAGGCCATCATTACACAGTGTCGTGTCGTGGGAAGAGCACAGGCTTAGACAGACCTAGGTTTCTACGCAAGCTTTCCAAATTATTAACTGTGTAATTATAAAATGACGATACTATCCACTTACCAGTTGTCATGGTCATTTAATACAACTATATATTTGGGGAAACTGATATTTATTGAGCACCTACCATGAGTCCGGTAGCCTGCTCTTTAATCTTCTAGGCAACTTAATGAGGTAGAGAGGATAGAGCCAGGCTTTGAACCCAAGTCGTAGGCCAAATTTCATGTGCCTTCAATACCATGTAATAAGATGCCTGTTATGGTACCTAGCACATTGAACAGATGATAACTATGGCTTTGTCCAGCCCTACATTTTTATCATTTCTGTGACTTTTAAAACTTTCAGCACTCAGAAATTTTCATGTAAAAAATATCTATTTGGAGCAACTACCACCAGAAAGGCTGACCGCTATTTGCAACTCTACCTTCTGGGCAGTAACCAGGCTGGAGTTTTTTTTTCACGAAAAAAAAACTACATACCAGGCTGCTAATGTCATAGCCATCCACAGTTTATTCCAGATCTCACTCAGGTCTGTTTCAGTAGTGATTTAAAGCATTTCTCTGCCCTCCTTTTGGAAAGATCACACTTCAGAACTGTATACTTACTCTAGTACATGAGTACCCTGCTGTTGTCTTGTCCTCATACACGGCCAGCGGAACTGGGTTTGGATGAGCATCCCTTCAGTCCTGATGTGTCTGGCATCTTTCAAGAACGTTGTAGTTATTACTCTTTTCTTGTCACTTGATTTCCGGTTGGGGTGACAGGTGGCCCAGATGAAATTATTCCAAAAGGTAAGAATTTCAGACGTTGTCCCTGTTGTCTATGCCATGGTTTATATGCCTGTTGAATATTGGAAAGCGCTACTTTTTTTTAGTCATTTGTTATAAATTGGGTTCTTCTGCCACATTAGACCTGTATTTTCTCTCCATTTTTCTACATATGTATCTTCTCTTTCAATTCAACTCTATTATCCTTAGTCAATTTCTATAAACCTAAAAGCAAAGTTCCCTGGACGTCTCAGTTGCATACTTCAGCGGAGAACCATGAACTGCCCACAGCATCTACGCTGGAGATTGCTCAAGGAGCTCACTTGTTTTCAGAACTATTAAAGCTGAACACTGAAATACTGATGTCACAGAGTGACCCGCTGTCTGTGTACACTTTAAGGACACACGCATGCTAGGTGAATATTACCATGACTTCAAATGCTCCCTATAGTCTATTGAGTTTGAAGAATTAACCTCAGTTTCCAAAGGCTTGATCTAATTTATATAAACTCTTGGAACCTAGTTGTATCTAAAGATACATATAAACGTGTTAAAAGACACAGGTCAGGAAACGCAACTTTCCTTCTTTTCCAATGGAAAAGGGGTCAAGCAATTCACAGCAATCAATTAACCTTAGTACATAGGTGACTTTTTTAGGTCAATTTCTTTATACTACTTACAGTAATCCTCTTGATCTTGCCATTTGAATTTTCATGAATTGGGGAAGTTTAACCCTTGCTTGTAGGTTTAGGTCTACTCCAGGCTTGGATGCCAACCCTATAACTAACTTTTCAATGGAAGGATTATGAGTTTAATGAGTAGCCTAGATTCAGAATATGGGTTCCCACTCTCTCAGTTACTGCACTTCTAATTTTCTTTTTCTTTCTTTGAAAGATTTAGAGTAGCTTTTCTGGAATACTGATAATGTCATTCTTCTAAAAGCATCCAATCACACTTGGCCGAATGAATCCATTGCAAAAACAAAATCTACACAAACACAGCAAACAAACATAGAGCATCGGCTTGCAGAGTAATTTACAGAGTTGCAGAAATATGCAGATAAGTTTATTGATTGTCGGATCTCCATATGTTGCAGTTTGATTTACTGGAAATTACATGCATTGGATTCTGTAGTATCTTTATTTTTCTGAACAATTGTATCCTGGACATGCAGAACCTAGCAGGTAAATTCACATTGATGACTCATTTCTCCAACAGAGTTTGGCACATCTAATTACTATTTTTAGCCCCAGAAAAGGATTATAATATCCAGTAATTTTTTAAAAAATAAAGCCTTGCTAATATTCACCTCTGTGGGCCCTTTATTCTGGTTGATATTGCTGTGTTTCCTGAAAGATGGTTCTATTTTAACATTGCACATGAAGAAAGAAACCTATCTTAATAAGTTGAGACTGTGTTTTTTCTAACAGAGTTCATTTACTTTTAATTTATATCAAATTCAGTGCATTGCTTTAGTCCTTACAGTTACCTTTATAAGTTGAATAACAAACATTATCCTGGATGTTAGATATTGCACAGTATTTCAAGGAAATTGAACTTGAGCGAGTACTGATTTCAGCCAGACTCTGGGTCCTCTGTTTGTCAAGAAGTTAATATTTTGTTAAAAGATAAAATGACTTTATAATCTACAATTATTTTCTTATCAATTGCATTTTTATGATTAGCTGGTCCTTGGTGCTTAACTTTACATTTTAACTCTGCGGGGTCCTTTTCAACATTATTATTGCAAAGAAAAATCAAAAATCAAAGTGAGTTCTTAGCATTATACTTGAAGTAACAGAGGAGCAATTGCTGAAGCAGCAGCCAAGCATTGTGCCGCAGACTCACTCACAGCTTGGTGCCCAGTCCCCGCTGAGGAGGAAATGTAGGGGAACTGGCAGAGTTTTACTACATCTGCTCCCTGCTGCTAATGAGCTTTAACCTGTTTCATTCTTATTATGCTTACTGTTTAGATATTTTGCTTGCAAAATTAATTCCTCAGCTGGCAGAACACATGAAAGAGGATATGATTTAGAAAGTAGGGCTGTTTAAAAATTAAAAGGTATCAGCAAGGGAGATTAAAGGCTATAATGAGTGATATGGTTACTTAATCTCCATTCAGGGGCAGCAGCTCAGGTGGTGAAGCTGGGGCTGTTTCTCACTTTCAGCTCTTCCTGCAACGTGGGCTGCAGCTTCAGGAGGCTCAGTCTTTGTTTGAGCTTCTACACCAAAATACTTTATATCTATCAAAAAGATGTAACTGTAAATATATATATTTTTTGCTTTGAAAGCTTCGTTGCTGCTCAAATGGGTGCCAACGTTTTCGTGATGTGCAACCTCTGAAAACAGTCAGGTTTCAGCAACACTATTTTATGATAGCCAAGAACTACCTATACTCAACTACTACAACCTCTACCTGATCCCCTAAAGAGAAACAACAGGAACGCAAAGAGTAAAGAGGCCCTGCGATTATTCTTAATGAAATAGTAATAATGCCATCTGTATAGCTATGGACTCTTACTATTTAAATAATTTCCATACATTCCTTTGGTCATCACCTTAACTTTCTTGGCTAGTCATATAGGTATTGTTCATTTTACAGATGTCACTGCGGAAGCTTGCAAATGCCCTGTCATGACTGGATAAACAGTGTCAGTGGGTCAGTATGAATCAGTGCACATCCTATTGGTAGGGAGAGGGATGATCATCTTTAGATTTGCAGAACCATCTTCACCATCCGCATTATGGTCTTTGCTAATATAAGCTCACAAAGATATCCTGCTTCTTGAATAGAAGCCAAATGTATTAGGTTTTAGCAAAAAAGTATACATTATTTTTGGCAATGATAAGTATCAAAGCATTCTGCAGATTAAAAAAGCAGGTTACTACAGCATTTCTCAAACTTTTTACCCTTTAAAGTTAGAAAAAAATTCTTGCAGATGTCCAGTTTTGGCCTGCATTATTTTTATTACAATGTTGTCACTTGTACATGTAAAACACTAAAACTAGCAATGAAATCCTTTACCTATTGCTTTTATCAACTACACAATCAAAACAAATGTAAAGGGTAAGTAAAAATAAACCTACAAAACCAATACAACTATAATTAAAAGCATCACTTTATTGTGACGCATCCTGTAATTAATTTGAGTCACAATTATATACAACTTTATTTAGAAGTGATACTGTTGTAAATAACCCAGTTAATAATGAACTGGAAAGGAACAAAGGGAAGCTGCAATTTAGACGCATGCCCAGTAAGGTCTGGGTGATGTAGGGGAGGGTGCTTACCTGCCAGTCACACCTGGGAATGTGTCATTGGCCAGAGTAAGCATGGCCACTGTGAGTGTGGGAAAATTTGATATTTAAACTCCTAAATAAAGGGAGTTCCCTCTCTTGCTTGCTCATGCCTTACTCTTGGCTTGCAGGGCTCTCATGCTCCTGCAGTTGCCCACAAGGCTCATGATGTGTGGCCTCCCCCCAAATACACACACACACACACACACACACACACACACACACAATGGACTGATGGACTGGAACTAGCCCGACACTGTGCCAGACTCAATTCCACTGTAGAATAGAAACTCTGGACACTGGCTTTGCTTTGAGCTCTGCTGAATCCACAGCTGCAACTTTCCCAGGACTAGTTTAAGGGAAATGGGATTTTAAAAACCAAGGGATATAATTCCACGCATATAAAAATCACTCATTCTCCCATACAAGTCTTAGAAAATTCTATTTCTAAGGATACCATGAGAACCTGACCCCAGCACCCAGTGGAGAAAGGGAGCCCCCACTTCCACTGGTGGACACCCCACTTCCAGCAATAACAGAAGGACAATCATTTTACCTTAATATAAATTAATTTTAAAAAATCATTAAACAAAAATGTTTCTACACACTGCTAATGAAATACTTCAAATTAATACTTTACAAGTAGGACTTATGTAATATATCTCCTAACCAAATAAGTCTTGACTCTTATGGTATAGCTTCTTTTCAGGCTTGTGGGGCTATACTGCAATATGACATGTAATGACTCATTTCTCCACAGTTTCTCTCCGTGGGAACCATTGTAAAACCTTCTTTTGAACAGATTGTCATGGTATCATTTGGCATGTGGGCATTATTCATGTATTTATCTGAGCACTTTTCCTGTTAGTGTAAGACACAGTAGTACATTACTCCACTGCAATATAATTTCTTGATGTCAAATCATAACTTCAATTTATTAAATAAGGTAGGAAACTCAAGTTTTAGTTATTGAAATATCTTCAGTGGTGAATTTGTACTACAAAGAAGACTTGTCTTTATAACTGAGAAGACTCTGAGGGCGGTCACAGTGAACCAAAGGAGACTGACTGCTGTGTGCGGTGCCCGTGTTTGCACAGGTTGGTGCCAAATGAACACTTGATCCAAAAAGAACTATAAATGTTCTCAGGCATCAACACAAATGTAAAACATGGTCATAAATACTGGTGGCAGCACCCAAATAGAAGGTGGTCATTAGATGAATCCAAAGATGCTTGACTTATTCTCATAGTGACACGGAGACGGGAATTAGTGTTATGTCCATTTACAGTTAGGAAATTGAGTTAAATGATTGCCCTAAGATCACACACCCGTAAGTGGTGAGCCATGATTCAAGCCTAGTGTTCTGGCTAGTAACAGAGTTCCTAATCATTGAAAGTGACAATTAGAACAGTAATGTCAATACAACTGCATTCAATAGTCACTTAAATGTACATGCTTATTTTGCTATGTTCCCTTTTTGATGGAAAATATAAAAGAATAAAATTTTTTAAATTACTTTCAATGCCTACTTCACTGAGGGCACTATATATATATATATATATATATATATATATATATATATATAATTTTTTTTTTACTAAAAGACTTACAAGAATAACATTTTTTTTTCAAGAAAATTAAGTAGGCAAATGTATTATTTGACTAATCAGCATTACAGAACTCACTAGGCAAAAATATATGTGTATGTATATATATTCTAAAACCAACTTTCTTATTTCAAAGGGCAACCAAAAACTGAAAGGAAGTTTTTAGGTCTCTTACATTCATTGTAAAATAGAGTCATTTCCATTTGAGAGTCCAACTAAGGATATTCTCCCCATTGTTTTTAGAGAGAGTGGAAGGAAGGGAGGGATGGGGGGCTAGAGAGAGAGAAATAGCAATATGAGAGAAACACACTGATTGGTTGCCTCCCCCATGTGGGCTGGGGATTGAACCCATGACCCTTCCGTGCACCTGCTGATGCTGTAACCATGAGCTACACCAGCCAAGGCTTGAGAATACCTTTTGTAATCTTGCTCAAAACTACCACTTTCTTTTTCTTTTAATATTTTTTTCTTGCTAAAACTACCACTTTTTAAATTCATTCATTCATTGACCTCATTCATTCATTGACCTAGTCATTTATTCACTCGACATCAATTTATTAATTAAAATAATATTTTTATTATATAGTAATACATATTCATTACGAATGAATTCACTAGAGTACAAAATAACGGTAATGAAAATCTTCTCTCTTCACCCAAAGCCAGTGATTGTTTCATATTTTTGTTGTATTTTCTTTCAAGAAGATATCCCGGATGTGTCTGGGCCTGAAGGGACAAAAGTCTGCCACCCTGAAGCTGCTGTTTGGGATATTGACTTTAAACTGCTGATTAAGAAACAAAAGATGCAGACAGAGTTTTTGACCCTCCCCCGAGTCCTGCCCAGGATTCAGACAGGGGGACCTGCTTTGGAGAGGAGCTCTCAGGATGCTGCCAGCCTGACGTGGATGCAGCGTGGTTAACCGGAGGGATTCGGGCAGGCACCTGTTAGCCAGACACCACTGCTCCCTCCTGCAGGTGAGTTCCTCACCTAGATCCGCACATCGACCATTCTCACTTCTGAAAGCTGCTGCCCACTCCCTGACTTTTCTCCTTTGTCTAAAATGTCATATGCCCAACGTGGCCTCGCTGTCTTTGGTGTTTCCGTGGATTTATTGTGTTGATGGGAATTTCCCATGTGCTTGTATTAAACTTTGATTTTCTCCTGTTGATCTGCCTCTGTTAATTTGGGTTTTGGCCCAGCCAGAAGAACTTAGAAGGTGAAAGGAAAAGTATTAATACATTTTTAGCCCCCCAGGCCCTCCCCTCACCCCTCCCCTTGCTTGTTGCCCTTGCAGAAGTCTGCACCTGGTCACCTCCCCTCAGAGCAAAGCTGCCTTTACAGGGTATAAGGGAAGAATAAAGATGTTGCTGAAGCTTTCTAATTCAAGTTGTGCTTTTCCCTGCTACTTTCTCTAAAAAGTTTACTTGAATTTATCCTCAGCAATATGATTGAGAAGCTGCTGTCCCTAACCCTAAATTATACATATAAATTGTGTGTGGGTGTGTGTGTAATTGTGATATATATTAATATATATCACAAAAAACTTTCTATTAAAGTTCTTTTTTTTTTTTTATTTTTATTTATTTTTTTTTGTTTGTTTTTTTTATTGATTAATTTTTGTTACAAATGATTCTCCTTTTTTCCCCCAGTGGTTCCCCCCTCCCCCTTCCCTCCCCGCCCCTTCCCCCGATTGTTGTCCATGTCCACTGTTCATGCCTATATGCATATAAATTCTGTTGTTCATCCCTCTCTCAGCTCCCCACTCCTTAGGGGATTGTCCTCAAACTGTTATGTTCATTATATTCCAGAAATCAGTGAGATCATATGAAATTTGTCTTTCTCTGCTTGGCTTGTTTCACTCAGGATGATACTTTCCAGGTCCCTCCATGTAGTCTCAAAGGACAAGAGATCTTTCTTTCTTACCGCTGCGTAGTACTCCATTGTGTATATGTACCACAGCTTTTTAATCCATTCGTCTACTGATGGGCACTTGGGCTGTTTCCAGATCTTAGCGATTGTAAATAGTGCTGCTACAAAGATGGGGGTACATATATTCTTTCTGATTGGTGTTTCAGGCTTCTTAGGGTATATTCCTAGAAGTGGGATCACTGGGTCAAATGGGAGTTCAATTTTTAATTTTTGAGGTGACACCATATTGTTTTCCATAGTGGCTGCACCAGTCTGCATTCCCACCAACAGTGTACTAGAGTCCCCTTTTCTCCACACCCTCGCCAACACTTGTTGTTTGATGATTTGTTGATGGCGGCCATTCTGACCGGTGTGAGGTGATACCTCATTGTTGTTTTGATTTGCATCTCTCTGATGATTAGTGATGATGAACATTTCTTCATATGTCTCTTAGCCATTTGTATGTCCTGTTTGGAGAGGTGTCTATTTAGTTCCTCTGCCCATTTTTTAATTGGATTCTTTGTCTTCCTTTTGTGGAGTTGTGTGAGCACTCTATATGTATTGGAAATTAACCCCTTATCTGATATATCATTGGCAATTATGCTCTCCCATACAGTGGGTAGCCTTTCCGTTTTGATGATTGTATCTTTCGCTGTGCAGAAGCTTTTGAGTTTGATGTAGTCCCATGTGTTCATTTTCTCCTTTGTTTCTATTGCCTTAGGTGATGTGTCAGTAAAAATTCTGCTGCATATGATGTCTGAGATTTTGTTGCCCACAGTCTCCTCTAGGATTTTTATGGATTCATGGGTTACATTTAAGTCTTTTATCCATTTTGAGTTTATTTTGGTGTAGGGTGTAAGTTGATGGTCTAGTTTCATTTTTCGGCAAGTAGCTGTCCAATTTTCCCAGCACCATTTATTAAAGAGGCTGTCCTTACTCCACTGTATGCTCTTGCCACCTTTGTCAAATATTAATTGAGCATATTGCCTAGGGTCCATTTCTGGGTTCTCTATTCTGTTCCACTGGTCTATATGCCTGTTCTTGTGCCAGTACCAGGCTGTTTTGATTATGGTGGCTTTGTAGTATAACCTGAAATCTGGTATTGTGATCCCTCCAACTTTGTTCTTCCTTTTCAAGATTGCTGTGGCTATTCGAGGCCTTTTTTGGTTCCATATGAACTTTTGAAGTAATTGTTCTAATTCTTTGAAGTATGCCGTTGGTATTTTGATGGGGATTGCGTTGAATCTATAGATTGCTTTGGGTAATATGGACATTTTAATGATGTTAATTCTCCCAATCCATGAACAGGGTATGTTCTTCCACTTTTTTACATCTTGCTCTATTTCATTTTTCAAAGATCTGTAGTTTTCTGCGAATAGGTCCTTTATCTCTTTGGTTAAGTTTATTCCTAGGTATCTTAATTTTTTTGCCGCAATGGTAAATGGGATTGTTTGCCTAGTTTCTCTTTCTGTGAGTTCATCATTGGTGTATAAGAATGCCATCGATTTCTTGACGTTAATTTTGTATCCTGCTACTTTGCCAAATTCATTTATTAAGTCTAGTAAGCTTTTGGTGGAGTCTTTGGGATTTTCTATGTACAGTATCATGTCATCTGCAAATAATGACACTTTCACTTCCTCCTTTCCAATTTGGATCCCTTTTATTTTTTCTTCCTGTCTGATTGCTGTGGCTAAGACTTCCAGTACTATGTTAAATAGGAGTGGCGAAAGTGGGCATCCTTGCCTTGTTCCTGTTCTTAAGGGAAATGCTTTTAGTTTTTGCCCATTGAGTATGATGTTGGCTGTAGGTCTTTCATATATGGCCTTTATTATGTCTAGGTATGATCCCTCAATTCCCACACTGGTGAGCGTTTTTATCAGAAATGGATGCTGGATTTTGTCAAAGGCTTTTTCAGCATCTATTGATATGATCATGTGGTTTTTATTCTTCAATTTATTTATGTGGTGTATCACATTTATGGATTTGCGAATATTGTACCAGCCTTGCATCCCTGGGATGAATCCCACCTGGTCATGGTGGATAATTTTTCTGGTGTATTGCTGGATTCGATTTGCTAGTATTTTGTTCAGGATTTTGGCATCTATGTTCATCAGGGATATTGGCCTGTAGTTTTCTTTCTTTGTTGTGTCTTTTTCTGGTTTTGGAATTAGAGTTATGCTGGCTTCATAAAACGAGTTTGGCAGTCTTCCTTCTTCTTGAATTTTTTGAAATAGTTTGAGGAGAATGGGTATTAGTTCTTCTTTGAATGTTCGGTAAAACTCCCCTGTGAAGCCATCTGGGCCTGGGCTTTTGTTTGCTGGAAGAGTCTTGATTACATCTTCAATTTCCTCTGTTGTTATTGGTCTGTTCAAGTTTTCAATCTCTATCTGATCCAATTTTGGGAGGCTATGTGTTTCTAAAAATTTGTCCATTTCGCTTAGATTTTCGAATTTGTTGCCGTATAATTTTTCATAGTAGTTGTTAACGATCTTTTGTATTTCTGTAGGGTCAGTTGTTATCTCTCCTGTTTCATTTCTGATTTTATGTATTTGGGTTCTCTCTCTTTGTTTCTTGGTGAGTCTAGCTAAGGGTCCATCAATCTTGTTTATCTTTTCAAAAAACCAGCTCTTTGTTTTATTGATCCTCTGGATTGTTTTTTTGGTCTCTATGTCGTTTATTTCTGCTCTGATCCTTACTATTTCTTTTCTTCTGCTTGCTCTGGGGTTTTCTTTTTGTTTACTCTCTAGTTCTTTAAGTTGTGAGGTTAGGTAGTCTATTAGAGATTTTTCTTCTTTTTTGAGGTAGGCCTGTAGTGCTATAAACTTCCCTCTCAGAACTGCTTTTGCTGCATCCCATAGATTTTGTATTGTTGTGTCCTCATTTTCATTGGTTTCCAGGAAGTTTTTGATTTCTTCCTTGATTTCCTCGGTGACCCATTCATTGTTTAATAACATTCTATTTAGCTTCCATGTGTTAAAATGTCTTTGTATGTTCTTCTTGCAATTGATTTCTAGTTTCATACCATTGTGGTCTGAGAAGATGCTTGTTATAATTTCAATCTTCTTGAACTTGTAGAGACTTAGTTTGTGCCCTAACATGTGGTCTATCTTTGAGAATGTTCCATGTGCACTTGAGAAGAATGTGAATTCTGTAGTTTTGGGGTGTAGTTCTCTGTAGATATCTATTAAATCCATTTGGTCTAGTGCTTCATTTAGAGTCTCTGTTTCCTTGCTAATTTTTTGTCTAGAGGATCTATCCAGTGATGTGAGCGGGGTGTTGAAGTCCCCTGTTATGATTGTATTGCTATCGATTTCTCCTTTGAAGTCCTCCAGAAGATTTTTAATATATTTTGGTGCTCCTATATTGGGTGCATATATGTTTATCAATGTTATATCTTCCTGTTGGATAGATCCTTTCAATATTATGTAGTGGGCTTCTTTGTCTCTAGTTATGGCCTTCAATCTGAAGTCTATTTTATCAGATATCAGTATTGCTACCCCAGCTTTTTTTTCTTTTCCATTTGCTTGAAAGATTTTTTTCCATCCCTTCACTTTCAATCTGTGTGAGTCTTTTGTTGTGAGGTGGGTTTCTTGTAAACAGCATATAGATGAGTCTTGCTTTCTTATCCAATCAGCTACTCTGTGTCTTTTTATGGGAGCATTCAGTCCATTTACATTTAAGGTGGTTATTGATATGTACTTATTTATTGCCATTTTTGTTTAGTGTGGTTCTATTTTTCTTCCCATTTCTCCTGGTAATTACAGCAGTCCTTTTAACATTTCTTGCAGTGCTGGTTTGGTGCTAATGTACTCCCTTAGCCTTATTTTGTCTGGGAAGCTCTTTATTTGACCTTCTATTTTGAACGATAGCCTTGCTGGGTAGAGTAGTCTTGGATTCAGATCCTTGTTTTTCATGACCTTGATTACTTCATGCCATTCCCTTCGAGCCTGTAATGTTTCTTGTGAGAAGTCAGCTGAGAGCCTTATGGGGGTTCCTTTGTAGGTAACCTGTTGCTTATCTCTTGCTGCTTTTAGGATTCTCTCTTTGTCTTGAATTTTTGGCAGTTTGATTACTATGTGTCTTGGTGTGGGCCTGTTTGGGTTCTTCTTACTTGGGGCTCTCTGAGCTTCTTGAACTTGAATGCCTTCTTCCTTCACCAAATTAGGGAAGTTTTCTGTCACTATTTCTTTGAATATATTCTCTAGCCCTCGCTTACTTTCTTCTTCTTCAGGGACTCCTATGATACGAATATTATTACGTTTCCAGTTGTCCCACAATTCTCTTAAGCTCTCTTCTTGTTTCTTAATCTTTTTTTCCTTTTGGTTTTCTGATTGGTTGATTTCTTCTAGCCTGTCCTCTAATTCACTGATCCGGTCCTCAGCTTCCCCTACTCTGCTTTTTAGACCTTCCAGTGTGTTTTTCATTTCTGATATGTCATTCTTCATTTCTTCCTGTTGGTTTTCATTTCCAGATGGTTTATTTTCAACATTTCTATGTCTTTACTCATGTTGCTCATGTCCTTACACATGCTGTTGAGCTTCCGCAACATCATGGCTCTAAATTCTAGTTCTGTTAACTTGCTTAACTGCACCTCATTTATTTCATCTTCTGTAGAGGTCTCTTGATCTTTCATTTGGCTTTTGTTTCTGTTTCTCACCATTTTGGTTATCACAGTGGGCTTTGGAGTCTGCCAAGTTTTCCCAGTGGGTGTTCATGTTTTGCTGTCTGTGGCTCCCTCTCCTGGGTTTGGATGCACCAGGGAGGACCCACTTTAATCCCGCCAAGTCCCCTGTTCTCCGGGAGTCTGTGTGGCTCCAGCGGAGAGTTTAGCAGGCTATAGCGTTAGGAGGGCCCATGCAGGGTGGCAAGGGAGGTGGTGGGAATAATTTCCAGCCAAGTTTCCTGGTCCCGCCCAGTTCCCTGGGGGCCGTGAGTCCGTGGGGCTTCAGCGGCTGCAGAGTTTCCAGGGCCGTGCACGGCGGGGAGGGAGGCGGTAGAATTAATTTTCCGCCACGTTCGCAGGTCCCACCGAGTTGCCTGGGGGCCAGGAGTCTGTGTGGCTTCAGCGGAGAGCCTAGCCTAGCAGGCTACAGGGTTTCCAGGCCGTGCACGGCGGGGAGTGAGGCGGTAGACTTAATTTTCCGCCGCGTTCCCCGGTCCCACCGAGTTGCCTGGGGGCCAGGAGTCTGTGCGGCTTCAGCGGCTACAGGGCCTTGCACGGCAGGAGGGGAGGCAGCAGAATTAATTTTCCGCCTAGTTCCCCGGTCCCTCCGAGTTCCCTGGTCCCGCCCAGTTCCTTGGGGGCCAGGAGTCTGTGCGGCTCCAGCGGAGAGCCTAGCCTAGCCGGCTGCAGAGTTTCCAAGGCCGTGCACGGCAGGGGGGGAGGCGGTAGAGTTAACTCTCCACCGCGTTCCCCGGTCCCACCGATTTGCCTGGGGTCTGCGAGTCTGTGCGGCTTCAGCAGAGAGCCTAGCCTAGCCGGCTGCGAGTCTGTGCGGCTCCAGCGGAGAGCCTAGCCTAGCCGGCTCCAGGGTTTCCAGGCCGGGCACGGTGGGAAGAAAGACGGTAGAGTTAACTTCCCCTCTAGTTCCCTGGCCCCTGCCCAGGCCGCTGCGGACCCTGGGCTCTTGGTCCCCTCTCCCGTCCTCGCAAGCCTACCAGGACTGAGTGGGTGTTTCTGGTTAAGTGGTCCTCCAAGGTGTCCTTCAGCTGCCCTTTCCTGACGGTTTGCCTTTGTTTTCGTTGTAAATCCAGTTTGGTCTTGGGAGACGGTCTGGGTCCCTCCATTCACTTCGCCGCCATTTCCCCCTTCTCGCTATTAAAGTTCTTAAAGCCAACTAAAAACTTCCATATACAGTATTTGTCAGTATACAAAACCATGGGTAAATAAATCAGTTCTCATTTTACCTCAAAAATTACGGTGTAGTTTTCTTTTAAGAAAAAAAGGTAATGACTTCTTATTTATGGATTGAAAGTTATTTTAATTTGGTCTTGAAGAGGGAACTGCTGTTTTGTTTATATAGACGTTCTACATCAAAACTACCATTTTAAAATTCGGCTACAAATGTACATCGGCTCAACCCGTGACTTTGAAGTTTCAGCAGAAATGTACTTAACACTCCTCCTTTCCTTGAGTCTGGCCACAGTAAACCTTTACAGGCCATTTCTGGGATTACCAGAACGCAAGGGATGTGAGGAGGGTTGGACAGAAGTGCATTAACCTTCCGGGAAAGCCTAAAAGACAACGATTTCCAAAATTAGTAGAATAGTAACATACATTGGCATACGCCGACACATTCATCCGATGACTATCACTTGGAGCCAACCCTCATCACCAAAATCCTTAGGCAGAATCATATGTTGTTGTCTCTAACCAAGTGTCTTACAGAGGGACAAGAGTCACTTTCACATTTTCCCATGTCACCTGAAAACCCGGTATGGTCTGCTTCTGCTCGTTAAAATAGACTCTGTTGTGCAATGGAGCATGCTCGATGATCTAAATAACAGCGGACTCCCAAGCAGACCCCAAGCTTGTGGATGATGCTATGATAAAGAACTCTGAAAGTCTAGGGGAAAAGATGGTCCCCGGCAAAGACAGGCCTAGCCAGGCACTCAGAAACTTAAAGTAACTGATTTAACAGCCTCAGACAAAGAGAGCATGTCTGAAAGTTTGGCTCAATGTTTGGCTTGACCTGAGAGAGTTTCCCTGAGCCTTATTTTCTAAACAGTACCCGGGCACCTTGGGCCAACAAAATGGCCTTTAAGCTTGAATGAACATGGTATTTCTTTTCCTTTGGTGCAAAGCTTGCGTATTTCATCTTTTCAAATTCTTTCACTGCACTCAGTGAGGAATTATATTGACAAGGGTAGAATTTATCTCCAAGAGGAGAACGCCATGCTTCTGCTAAGTGCTAATATAACAGTTATGTGCCGGTACCTTAATAACAGCCCCAGCTTACCTAATGAAAGTTGAAAGCAAACAGCCCTCTCAGATTTTTATTATGACTGAAGTGACTGCAATTTGAGGCAAATTATCCCTATTTTCGTCCCCATATCGAAAACAGAGATGCTAAAGCAATTGCTACATGTTTGGGATGGAATTAGGTTCCACTCTCATTAATCTACAAGGAAGAGCATTTTTCATGTAAACAGCTCACGAGGGTCAGGGAGAAGAGCTGTTTCTGTGAAAAAATGCTTGTCAATAACTTTGTGAGTGAATTTTGAAATAAAGTGCCTGTAACCTGTCATTATTCCTTCCTCTCAAAGTCGGGAGTGGATGAGAACGGAGCGTGCGAATTGCAAGCAGGGTGAGTGTTACGGCCTTATCGACTGCGGGTAAAACGACTGCTTTAACTTGTTATTATTTTTCCATTCAGAGGTCAGGCAATGCACAGTGTTACCAGCATGGACTGCAGTGTAAGCAAATTGGTATACAAAAAGGCTATTACCCACACTCACAAAGCAGGGGAAAGCATAATTCACTAATATCAAGTGGACGCGTGCTCTCTACAAAAACGGAACAACCCCCGGTGCTTTGGAAAAGAATAGAACAGGCGAGTGTGTACGAAGCGCCTAGGAGGCAGAAAATAGAAACCTGTTTAAATAGAGGTGCATGTGTTTGGAAGGCAGGTAAAAAGTATGCATTTTGGTGACCGTTTTTTATTTTTATTTATTTTTTATCCTCACCGGAGGATATTTTTCTATTTTTTGTACAGATAGAGTGGGAGGGAGAGAGAGTGAGAAACATCGACATGAAGGGACAATCGAGTGGCTGCCACCCGCACGACCAACCAGGGCCGGGGACAAACTGCAACTGAAGTACGTGCCCTTAGCGGGAACCGAACCCGGGTCTCTCTGGACCGCAGGCCGACGCTCTAACCGCTGAGCCAAACTGGCCAGGGCTGGTGACCGTTTTTTTAAAAAAAATCACATATTAATCATCATGTGTTACCAAAAACTTATGGGATCTGAATACTGAATGGCAGGCATCCCAACTCTGCATGTCACCTTAAAATATTTTTTTCCTGCCTAAGATCATCTTAAAAGTAATTAGCTGCGAAATTTCAAGTTCATCTGATGTATTCTCATCCAAAGCAATATGTAGCGGTGGTCTTCCTTTTCCCTAGAGAGAAAGAAAATCAATGAGGCTTCGAAACATCAAAAGCCCTTCCCTTGTCTTCTAGATTTTGATTTCTAATTATAAAGAACAGCTCAGGAATTGAATGTGGCTGTCAGGTTGGCAAGAAAAACATTTTTCTGCGAGTGGTGTCAGGCCCATGAAAGGTGTATATTTAATTTTATTGTCCAAATGCTTTTCTGTTTCTGTTTCAGAAGACCATCCAGTGTTTTTGTCTGTGATACTGATTTTTCCATTCTAGACTCTGTCGGCCAGAAAATGGGCAGATTGGCCTAGAAATTAAAAGAAGTTATAGAAGGACTCAATGACTGAAAGCATTTTAGGGGGAGAAAGAGTTATATATAGTTTTGAAGATATGTGCATATATCTATTCATCAGATCTCCCCATAACGAAAAAGGTTTGGGTCCTTCTTACTTCTAAACCAGTTTTTCCTGTCTTCAAAATTATAACCATGACCTAAGATGAAAAGAGATATGTTGGTATTTCTTTGCTTCATATTTGCTCCATTTATTCATTTCTTTAAACAAAGTTGGCTGGTTGGACATGGTGCCAATCGGTTGGACATGGTGCCAATCGTGAAACGACAATAACTTGAGGAGAGTCCTTGCTTTCATCGAGTGAGGGGAGTCGGGAAGCCAGGGAGATCCATTGCCATGACCCCGCTGGAAGAACGCAGCTCCTTGGAGGCAGGGGTCTTTGTTTCTGTTTGGCAACCTCCTAACCACCTGCACCAGCACCTGGTCAGATGGAGCAGACATCTGACAGGTATTTGTTGAAGGCCGAACGGATGTGACTGCGGCGTGCACAGAACATTAAAGACAAGTATCACATGATCTCACTTGTGGAATGTAATGTACAAAATAAACTGACAAACAAAATAGATCCAGAGACATGGAAGTAGGGACCAGACTGATGAACCTCAGAGAGAATGGGTGGGGGTGGGGGGGGAGATTAGCCAAAGAACTTATTTATATACATAATCCATGGACACAGACAATACTTGGGTAAAGGTGGAGGATGGGGGAAGGATGGGAGCAGGGTGGAGGGGATCAATGGGGGATATCTGTAATACTTTCATAACAAAGATAACTTTTTTATCAAGAAACTATGAGAAGGTCAGGGAAGACTTTCCCACTGAAAAGCAGGTCCAACCTCCAGGTACGTTGACGTGCTTGAGTCAGGCAAAGCGGGAACAGGGCCTTCTGGATCCAGGAAGCAAAGAACCCCAAACTGTAGTGCGAGGGAGCAGAGCGCATGGGGTGCCCTGCACTCCCCCGGGCTCCCCCGAGAGGGCTGGAATGCCGAGTGGGGTGAAGTCCGCAGCGGCCCGATCCGAAAGGCCTTGTGAGCCATGAAGGAGTTCGAATGTTAGGTCAGAAGCCACTGAATGATAGTAAGCATGTAAGGGCTTAAAAAAAAAGCAGAGGTATCTTAGAAAAATAATTACTGTGGCTGAAGAGTAACAAACGGAATGAAGAAGATTGGACTTAGGGGGACCCGTTAGGAGGCTTCACAGAAATCCAAGTAACACATAAATGACAGTGGCCCAACTTAAGGTAAAAGTAGAGAGACAGAAAAAGAGGCATGTTCCAGGCGAGTTAAGGAGTTAGAAGTGATAAGACGCGGTGGAGACAAGTGTCAAAGGCGGGCGGCGGGGACCAGGACGGGCACAGGGAGTGGAGAGCAGACTGTTCCACCACGAGGGAGGTGCGTGTGGTGGGGAAGGGGGCAGGTGTATTTGTGGATTTGCTGAGGCGTTTGAAGCACCATGTTTCTATGGCCTGGGTTTCTGCGCTGATCCCAACTCCTAGACTAGATTTGCACAAATCTATTACAAACGGATAAAACAAATCTAAGGACCTATTGTAATAGCTATGAGCATGGTTTTCTTCCATACAACACAATTTGCATTTTTCAATGTCAACATATTCTTCTTTCCTCATAAACATCTTTATGAAACGCAAAGCTATACAAAAGAAAACTGTCTCTAAGCATTATTTTAATTATTCTGAACTGTGACTGAAAAGCACCACGAGGAAGTCGCCTCTTACTAGTCACCACAAATGATGCTCTGTGCCCTTTAATTATGAGCGTATCTCTACAGGTACATACACTTTGGTATTTTTGCATTTACCACTGTATGACATGCAGGGTCTAAAGTAATAAGTTGACTTGAATGTACATGTCAATCTATATTTTTTAAATATCTTTTTTTTTTTTTTTATCCTCACCTGAGGATATTTTTCCATTTTTTGTACAGATAGAGTGGGAGGGAGAGAGAGAAAGGGAGAGAGAAAGAGAAACATCGACGTGAAAGGACACATCGAGTGGCTGCCACCAGCATGACCAACCAGGGCCGGGGACAAACTGCAACCGAAATACGCGCCCTTAGCGGGAACCGAACCCGGGTCTCTCCGGACCGCAGGCCGACGCTCTAACCGCTGAGCCAAACTGGCCAGGGCTTAAATATCTATTTTTTATTCCTCTTCTGAGGATATGTTTGTTATTGATTTTTTTAGAGAGAAAGGGAGGGTAGGAGAGAGAGAGAGAGACAGAGAGACAGAAACATCAATTGCTCACCTCCCTTATGAGCCCCAACCCCACCAGGGATCAGACTTGTAACCTGTATTTCAACCCATTTCCATTTATTACATAATCATTTAATTCACAAAGTATTTACTGAGTGAGGATGTGTACCCCTCAGCAGGGTCTGCCCTGGAGCAGGTCCATCCTGGCATCAGCACCTGGTGGTTTGCCCGTTTCCAGGGGGACGTGCCAGTGAGCTCCCCCCAGCGGCGGCCGCAGTTCCAGGAGCATGTAATCGGGCAGCATGTCCTTGCAGAGGCGGATGAACCATGTAGAGGGGAGCGCTTTGCTCTGAAGAAGATATCTGGGGGGGGGGGGTCTTCAACTCAAACGTGAAACTGGGGGGTTCAGTTCTGCTTCCAGCGCATCTGTCCCCACTTCTCTGGGATGGGTGTCACATTCTGTTTCCTCACCTGGTGTAGCTGTCACTCCAGAAGATCTATGACTGTTTGTACCAGCGTGGAGAAGACTCTCTGAAGACAATCAGGCTGCACCGTTGTGTTTTAGGAGACTCGATAAAAACGACAGCATTGCCGCTGGAGGTCTGCAAGCAGGTAAGGGAACAATTTAGAAAAGTGAAAGGAAAGGACAGACTGGAATCACATCAGGTATGCTCCCTGGGGAGGGGCGGGGAGAGGGGGAAGGAGAGAGAGGGAGAGTATGAGAATAACTTAAGTAGCACAGGAGACCTATGCCCCAGTCCAGTGACAGTGAGTGTGAAATGGGAGTCCCCTGTTCCTTCTTCTTTAAAAAAAGTTTTTTTTTTCTTTATTGATTTTAGAGAGAGGAAGGGAGAGAGAGAGAAATATCGATGAGAGAGAACATAGATTGGCTGCCTCCTGCATGCCCCCCACCAGGGATTTAGCCCACAATCCGGGCATGTGCCCTGACCAGGACTCAAACCGGCGATCTCTTGGTGCATGGGTTGACACTCAACCACTGAGCTACACCGGCTGAGCCACTGTTCCTCCTTGATCTCCATTCTCTTAAGCATTTTGTGTGAACCTCTCACTATTCTACAAGTGATTCCATTGTTCAAAGAAATGTATTTTTCCTACCACACAGCCCTTTTTCCTGTATTCCAAACCGTGCTGTACACATTATACATTTTACAGACATACTTGTGAATAAGTTTGTGTAAACATGGGTACTATGCTTAGAGATGACGCACAGGTTTAAACCAGCCCGATGTAAATCTCAGTGCATGGTGCACACACATGAAGGAGCCAAACTCTCACCCCCAGAGCAGCTGTGACTCAGAAGGGAAAGCCACTCTTCATTTTCCAGGAGCAATTTACTAAAAGGCTTTGCTTCATCCTTCTCAGAGCCAGAAACACACCCATGTGCACTTGGCATCTCTCACTGTGTGGCTAGCTACCAGTGTCAGGGTCTGAACCCAAAGGCACATTTCACTTCATCCAGCAGGTTATACCCGAGAGTCAGAACATGTAGCCCACCAGCTGGTTAATTTCCAACTTAAATACATGGGTAGGTCCTCCCCTTCCCAGGCCTGGGACATTCTGGTGTTCATTTGGGCCAGACTCCTGAACGGGACTGACCGAATCTGACTCAGAGCAGCCGGTCCCAGTGTGATGGACTGTCCTGTATCTATGGCATGGCCTAGATTGCGTGCGAAGCCCCCCTGTGGGGGTTAAGTGGCCGTTGTAGCTCAGGCCCTGCTCCGGCTGCATTTGAATTCAGTATTTACAAAGTGAACTGGACTCTGAACATCTCCTGGAAGTTAGCTTTTAAAACACAAGATTTCCTGTATCAGATGTTTCTAAAGGGAGGTGAGGCACTTAACTACCTGCTCAGGTGTCTTTTGTTTAAATGCAGATTTCAAGATATTGAATCTGTCCAAAGCAAGAACCTTTGTGTGGCTAACTTCTCCTTAGGTCTTTTGGTGATTGTTTCTTTTCAGACTAAACAGAATGATGACAACGATCTCACACCAACACCGTGGTCTTATTATCCTTATACTCCGGAGAGGAGAGCAAGTCACAGGTGCTTCTGGTCACCATCCCGCCTGGCTCCTCAGTGTACAGTTAGATGGAAAAGCCTCATGATCTGAGTTATGGTTGAATGTCTTTTCATGCCCCACCGTCTGCTGCAAGAAAAAGGGAAAATATGTGTATGGAAAATAGAGAAGTGGCCACTTCCCAATGTCATTATAAAGCCTATCAGGGGCTTTGAAATTGGCTCATAAAGGGAAAAACAGAGACTATACTAATAAACTCAGTGCCTAATGAGCGCAACTAAATCTTTTTGCAGCCCTGGATTTTCCATAGTTTAATCCTTTGTGAAATAAAATGCACCAGAATGGCCCTAACATACTACCCTGGGACAACTTTAGTTTGGGGAAAATACTTAGTACAGTTGTCTTCATAAAACATAATTCCGGACATAGCTCTTGGTACCTGGATGCTAGTATCTAAGGGCATTCACATTTTTTTAATACGAATATGCGATATTGATCTGTATTCTTTGGATCGTGTAAAAGAGGTACTCTAAGAACCCCATATCCTATTTTTTCCTTCTCAACCTGACGCCATATTAGAAGGCAATTCAGTTTGACACCCTTCAATACACTTAACACATGAAATAAAGAAAGCAAGGGACATGTAACAGAGAACAAGCTCTCTCATCTGGGAAGCCGGGAAGCCGGGAAGCCACGTGGAGCCTGGCAGAACCTGCTTGTTGTTCTATGAAGACCAGTTTCAGAGGAAAAAATGAACTTGGTAAAATGTTACCACTTCCGTTTCGCAGCATGCCTACCCACTGGGTTGCTGACATTCCGCAATCTCATAATATTCTTTGACTAAATTATACTCTTGTTGTTTGAAACAAAATTTTAACATATATTTCAATAGTGCAGTTTAGCGGGGGAGAGGAAGTCTGCTGAGCTGAGCTTACACTGAGGGCCCTGGGTGCAGGCTGCGTCGTCATGGTTTTTATGTGCGTGTTCATCTTCAGATCCTCTGCAAAGTCTCCAGGGCCCTAGCGCCCATCATCATTATGATCAGTGAAATCTACTTTCTGGGGAAAAGACAGTGGGCCTTTTAGAGGCAGCACTGGATTGTCAGTCAAGAGGACCTGAAGCAGGACTGCTCCATCGTCCTGGGCACTCTGCAGGAACGAACCCACGCAGCGCCAGTCAGGCAGCCTCGGTTTAAAGTTTGTGATTCAAATGTCCTCTTCTGCTTCACAAAGCAGCATCATTTACCGCAGGAGAAAATAATGAACAGGAGTTCCTGTGCTCCGGCATTAAACACTGGCAGGTTCTTAATTGCAAATAAATTGTTCAGAATTATCATCAATATCAAAACTTTACTTCAAGCGTTTCCCCCACCTATTACAGTTCCATGCGTGTGTTAATAAACGCTGTCCAAAGAGGCAGGTGAAAAAAATCACTGAAAGTGTTTTGAACTAAGCCTCATTAAGTTCTTTCGATCTCAGAAGTATGTTGAATCTGCCATTGTCTTTCAGCAAACACAACAGAGGCTTGGCTTCTCGGTGAAATCTCCAGCAGCAGAATTAGAAGTAGATTTGCAGGGCCAAATTCCATTCCTTTGGGGATGCATTTAGTGTGATCTGAAGTAAGGGAAGGCTAGTACCTTGTGATCAATCCAGAGGGTCACTGCTCATGGCCGTCCCTGTCTCCTTCTCTTACCCCTATTACGTCTTTACAATTGGGGTAGTTGATGCAATCCAGAAAGTTCTCAAGAAAAGAGCAGGCCAGAGAAGATGACTTCTTTCCTCTGTGAGAACATTGGAGGCCCATGCAAAGTGTTCTGAATTTTAACAAGGCTCTCAGAGATCATTCTTTGCTATAAATGGTCCAGCCCCTTAAACTCTCTATCTAAGCGTAGGGGTTCCCAGCTTTCTAATTTTAAAGTAGATGGTTAGGTATTTGAACTTTCTGCCTTGTAAAAACAAAGCAAAAACAAACCAGACATAACATCACAGAATGGACCAAAATGAGTACCATATAATGTAAAATGTAACTTTTAGTACAGGCTATTGTTGACACGTTTTTTCATCTGTTACTGAGGTTCATTTTTAATTTTGTGAAACATGTTGTCATCAAGAATGACAAATAAGTTTTTGGAAACATGGCCATTTCTTCAAAGCCTCAATGTCCTTTTTGGTAAAATGGAATGACTAGCCTTGTCCACATTTAGGGTGCCGATGGTGATCAACTGAGAGAGCATGTGTGCAGGGTGGTTGTGTCCATTGTTGTCTTACACTCAGGCAAGTTTTTGCTGTTGTGTTTGCTACTCTTCTTCCGAGATTCCTACTGGCTTCAAAAAGGGTGTCACTGGGGTTTCACTCTCTATCACATACTTTCATAAATAGGCCTGCCCTAAAATTTAAAAGCATACTTTAAAGGTATGTCTAGTGTTACAGCTGATCTTGACAAATAGATTTCCCTAATCCAGGCACAGAGCGGCGTTGAGATCACGGAAGGGAATTCGCTTTCATGAACACTCTTAACTCATGACGCTCCTTAGTGCTTCAAAAAAATGGAAAATATTTCCGACCTTAATCAGAACCTTTCCTTCTGGTGCCTTTTGCAAATGCTTATTTCTGTTCCGCTCCCCTTTCCTGGGGCCTGGCAGCGGGAAGAGGTTCAACCTCCAGCAGCCCAGCCCCCCACAGGCAGATGGGTCAGTGCCTCGCCACGGGCGGCAGGCTGACGGTGGATGGGGCCCCTTCGGAAAGAGTCCTGCAGTTTGATGTTTTGCAACATTCTTTTTTGTTGAGATTCTTAGCATCAGCATCCAAGCAGCCCTCACTTTCAAAGAACGTTGAGCCAAGGGTAGGTAGGGTGTCTTTTGCATTCTTCTCGCTTCACTGCCGCAACATCATCATCTTTTTGGAGAGTTTTTTGTTTTGTTTGTTTGGTGGTGGTTTTGGTGCCAAAGTCCAGGAATAAACCATTATCATCTTTTTAACCCTATGCAATGTTAATTGGAGCCTAAGGGGCATGTTATATTTCTGTGACTAAAAGTTTTGAGCTAAAACAAATAAATAAATAATTCTTAGTTATTGGTTTCAAAAGTGAAATAATGCTCAGCACTGTCATTAATTTTAGCAAGTATGTTAAGAAATCCAGGCCCTGGCTGGTTTGGCTCAGTGGTTAGAGCGTCAGCCTGCGGTCCCAAGAGACCCAGGTTCGGTTCCCGCTAAGGGCATGTACCGCGGTTGCAGTTTGTCCCTGGCCCTGCTTGGGTCATGTGGGTGGCAACCACTCCATGTGTCCCTTTCACGTTGATGTTTCTCTCCTCTCTCTCTCTCTCTCTCTTTCTCTCTCTCTCTCTTCCTCTCTCTCCCTCCCACTCTATCTGAACAAATAAAAAAAGAAAAAGAAATCCAGTACATGGAAGTTCTCTTAATGATGCTCTTGTTATGGAAAAGACTCAGACAGAACACCCACCAGAGGAAGCGGAAGAGATCCCTTTATTCACGCATGCGGACCCAGAGGAGGCAGTCTCCAAATTCTTCCCCCCCCCCCCCACCCGAGCTGCAGGGCATGCCTGGCTCTGCAGCAGGCTGGGCGGACATTCTTTAGATGCGAGAGTTGTAAGATGCGAGAGTTGTAAGCAGCTTACAGAAGCAGGAAGCAAAAGGTCTGGTTATCTCTAGGAGGCAAAAGGATCTAGTTATCTCCTGGGAACTTGCTTTCTCTAAAATGGCAGTTTACTTCTTCTATCACTCTGACAGTAATTCTGATTGTTTTTGTTACTATAAGACCCAAAATTATTTGAAATGAGATGTGTAATAGTTAAACTTTGTAGACACATGGAATTGTACTGATCTGTGGCAGATCCTGGACACTTCAAAGCTTTGCAAACCTTGTGTCCTTCACAGACTTCTGAAGCGAAGTCACAGTCCTGAAATGTAGGTTGCTCAGATTGTAGACTAAGATTAGCTGCCTAAGTAGACTTGGGTCTTCTAATTACTGATCACAATGACTTAACTAAACACGTTTCAGCTAATTAAAGGTTTAAGCAATGTTTGCAGTTAAAATAACCCCTGGGCTCAGCATTCGCTCTATTTCGACATAGTAGGAGCAAAAGATTCTAATCCTCAAAACAGATTAGGTTGAGTGCTGGCAAATTCAGTTTCATACAGCATTTACAAGTATATTTATATAGAACTGAAATTAATTACGTAGAACACTTTGAGTTTCGATACCTATGGTTATGAAACTTGGAGCTGTAAAAAACAAGGGAGCCTTTATTGCTATTGATATACTTAAAGGGTTTCCCTCCAATTCTGCCTTCCTTGACAAATTTTGACAGTTTTTGAAATTTTTTTCTCTTCAAAATTAATTTTAATTTCCTATAAGTAAATCAAAGAGTGTTTTCTGCCTGCGTGCGCCATCTATTAAGGTGAGGTATTGTTTCAACTGCATGAAACTGAGGATTCAATTTTACAAATACTTACTGGCGCCCAAAGATTAATAGGGTAAAATTTCTGCCCACTTGCCATATAAGTCTTAGAATAAAGAGGGGATGTGTAACGAAGGTGTTTTAGCTGAGGGCTTAACTTAGTTTGTGAGGCTACTGTATTTGGGTGATCCCTATAGTCCTAAGTATTAATCGGGGAGGACGCCTGTAGAGTATTTCTTAATTATTATTTTTTTTATCCTCACTCGAGGACATTTTTTTATTTTTTGTTCAGATAGAGGAGGAGGGGGAGAGAGGAAGAGACAGAGAGAGAGACATCGACGTGAAAGGGACACATCAAGTGGCTGCCACCCACATGACCCAACCAGGGCCGGGGACAAACTGCAACCGAGGTACATGCCCTTAGTGGGAACCGAACCCAGGACTCTCCAGACCGCAGGCCGATGCTCTAACTGCTGAGCCAAACCGGCCAGGGCTAGAGTATTTATTATCCATCCTTTACCCACAGTTGCGAGAGACCTCACTTAAGAGAAAATATTATATATGTAAAGTTACCAAACAGATTAATTTGGGGGGAAGGGGTAGACTTCTATTATAAAAGAGTTCTTTTTGAAAAGATTTATTGTGAAGGTCATGATTAGCTGTTAAATTGGTAATATACCTGCCTATGGCAGACTAGGCCAAAGGATGGTTATAAGGCACGGGGTGAAAATAGGGCGCGTGACCCTTCTGAAATTGGGCTTTTCTCCCCGCCCACAAAAAAACTACATTATAATTGAAAATAGAATATGCGCAATGAATCATTTTTACACCAAACTGTTAATTTAAGAGGACTACACTGAAAAGGGAAAACTGGGAAACAGTTGCTGACTGCATAGAGGAGGAAATTTCACTGCTGATTCTTACAGTTTTTTTTGTTACGAAAGCAATGATTTTGCCAACTTTCATGGTTCTCAGGCATCAGAACGCTGCTGCTGTTCCAAAAAGATCAAAATAAATAATAACTAGTTAAATTAGTGTTTGGGGAAATGGATGAGATTGTAATATATGCATGCAATTAAGCAACACTGACTTGATTCACTGTGATGTCTAAAATGGCATTTTAATAAATGAAAGTAGCTAAATTTGGCCCTGATAAAATATATAGCAGCAACGGGTTAGGAATTTTGCAGTTTTGCCCAAAGAGTCCAATCAAACAACCCATATATTAGGTGGCTGTTAACATGCTGGCAGCTGAATTTTTTATATCAGTTTCCAAGGTTGCACAGTAATTACATCTACTGTGAGTCATTTTTGCAGCATATTTTATAAAACTTTTACAGGTTTGCTGGGAAGGGATTATTCAAAGTCACCTTTTATAGATTCTGCCATGAATATTAGATAGTTCTTTGAAAATGTTAGTGTTTACCACTTACAATGCTTCTGGTTTAAGAGTAGTTGGCATCCGAGGGTTTCGTGTAGTATATGAGTGGAGCTTCCTTTTCTGTGAGGACCTTCTGTTCCCCAGCATTGCTAGTTTATGTTCCCTCTGAGCTGCTGCCAGAGAGAAATAAATCCAGTTGCCTTTTGCTGCTCAAGGCCAACCTAGTAACCATGGAAGAATTAGTTGTCTTGAGCACTTGTCCTAGGATGTTATTGGAGGGCAGTGATGTGGAGTTTCATGACCAATGCAGTCCACACCGGGTCTGTTCGTTCGGACGGCTGGCTAATTCAGATTTAATATTTCGGGGCTTGCTCTTTGTTCTCATTCCCAATTACATCCAGTCAGTGCCCAGAGATGTATTTAAGACTTGACTGGATGAACTGCTCAGCGTAACTTTGAGACCCACTGCTTAGTAAGTCAACAGTGCTTTGGTTTATTCTATTTGCGTTCGTAATTTTCACAGCTGAGTGAAAAGTCCTGATTGTTTCTTCAAATTAATATTTTAAGCATAGCTTACTGTTTGATTTCAGGGATGGTATTATATTCATTTTAGAATATGGAGGCCAGGTAGAAAAATACGCTGTTACATACTGGAGATGGTGCGTGATCTTACTAGGAAGGGACATCAGTATTGGAATTGAAGGTGGAGGAAGATAAATGGCAGCAAAGCTGGGACTCTGTGGAGAGCAAAAAGCCAAGAGGGACAGGAACACACTGGTCTCCTCTGCACAGTTTCCAGTGAAGCCCAACTGCATTTCAAAGAGGGGGTATCATGGTTGTCACAGGAGAACCAACCTCTTTCATTCTGTTGGTCACTTGTGGATCCAAAAAGCACATCCACCTCTGCCACTTCAAAATCCTGATTTACAGAGAACTAGCCCCGGCTCCTGTGCCATTTGTGTCTCTGTGTGTGTTTTTTTCTTCTCCTCATTCAAAGGAGAACACGTTTTTGAGAACAGATTCCAGACCTTAAAGTTCTTAAACAGCAATTTCATCGTTTTGGGAAAACACTCTTCTAGGCATTGAATGGTAAACAGTTCAACGATCTTGCTTTCATGGAGCTTACATTTTGGTGAAAGAGAAAGTTGGTAAAAAAAAATAATAATAAATTCCTGTAAGTGTGATGGAGATCAATAGAGCCGGGCCAGGGAGAAAGCATGACAAGGTCGTGGCTGTTTTAGGTACAATGCTCAGGAGGAGCCTTGGCGAAGAGGAGCCGTTTGAACAGAGACCAAGAGGGAGTGAGCACTGCAAGGCCCTGGGGAAGGAGTGTGTCAGAGGAATAAATAGCTCTTGCCAAGCCCTTAGGAAAGGACAAGATCGGCACACGTTGAAAGCAGCAAATGTAGCCAAAGCAAAGCACAACATTAGAAGGCAATAAAGATGAAGAGAATAAACAGTGGCCAGACTATGAAGGACTTTTGAGGTCACACTTCGGTAGCTGGACTTTATTCTCAGTATTTGAGGACACCACAAAGGTTTGGGGCAAATAACATTTTCTAACTTACCTTTCTAAAAGATATCTCTGGCTGCTGGGTGGAGAATATTGAGTGGGTGTCGGGGATGGGGATGAGGATGGGGATGGGGAAGAGGCAGGGAGATCCATTAGAAAACTTGGCAGACGTTTATGTTAAAGGTGTAAACGTCTTGGACTGCATTGAGAGTAGTTGAAGGGGTGAGAAATGGTCAAGATTCAGGATATATTTTGAAGAAAGACCTGATAGAACTTTCGATGAATTTGGATGAGGAGTGTGGGGGAAAGAAGAGTCAAGGATGCCTCCAGGCTCTGTGGCCTGAACAAGTGGATACATACGGGTGCTACTTATCAAAATGGGGTAACTGGAGAGGAGCAGGTTGGAAGGCAAAGGGGGGGGGGGTGTATTAATCAGCTCCAGTTGCCATAACAAAATACTCTAGGGTGGGCTTAACAGAGATTTCTCACAGTTCTAGAGGCTGATAAATCTAAGATCAGAGTGCCAGATGATTTGGTTTTTGGGGAGGGCCCTCTTAGTGTCTAGTAGACAACTGCCTTCTTGCTGTGGAGAGAGAGAGGTCTCATATCTCTATAAAGTCACTAATCCCATCCAAATAGGGCTCCACCCTCATAACCTCATCCAACCCTAATCATCTCCTAATTGCACCCATCTTCAAACACCACCTTATTGGGATTTAGGGCCTCAATGTATTAATTTACTGTGGCAGGGGCGGAAACACATTCAGTCCATAACTGGGAGATAAGGTTTTGGCCATTTTTCTTCTAAATTACAGATGCAAACATGTCCATCAATCATTCAAGTGAAGATGAGCAGACAGGGACAGCGGTGTGGAGCTCAGGGAAAGTTCGAGGCTAGAGATATAAATTTAGAAGGCATCAGCAAAGGGATGAAAACACCTAGAAAGTTGAAGGCAAAGGGAAAATAACTAGGTCCTTTTAGAAGTGAAAGATGTAGAATTCAGCAAAGGAGACTAAGAAAGAGAGGTTTCGGAGGTAACAGGAACACTAGCAAAAGTATCTCAGCAACCAAAGAAAAAAGAATGCATTTCAAGAAAGAGAGACAGCTTAACTGTGTCAAATTCTGTAGAACAGTCAAGTAGGAGGAGAAGAACTGACCGTTGGGTTTAGCTACAAGGAGAATGCTGGGGATCCTGACAAGAATGGTTTCTGTGGAGCAGTGGAGATAACAGCCTACATGGAGCCGGTTGGAGCAGAAAGGAAGAGAAGAGATGCACACAAAGGGTATAGACACAGAAGCCTCTTGAAGGTTTTACTGCAAGGGAGAGCCGAGAAATTGGGCAATAGTTAGAGGGGATGCGGGGCATAGAGAGTATTTTTTAATGGGAGATATTACAACCTGTATTTATGCTGATTGGGAATTATCCAGTAGACGCAAGAGAAAGGTAGGATCATTTTAGAAGTGAAGTCTCGGATTGGTCCAGAGGGAATTGGATTCCTGTCAAATAGAGGGGTCAACCTTACATAGGAACGTGGTTCCCAGTTTACAGGAAGAGAAGGCAGGGTACATGGAAACAGATTTGGTAGTGGGAAGATGAACCAATTCTCTTCTCATTTCTCCATTTTGATTTGAAATAAGAAGAAAGGTCATTATCCGAGAATGAAGGGGAGAGAGGAAAAAAGAAAACGTTGTAGAAAACATTTAGTTTAGGTATTAGAAGAATAAACTGACTAAATGTGGTAGGATTCTTGAAGGTCCATTTAAGATCAGTGACCATAGATCTAACATGAGACCAGTGAACATTTCTCTATTTAAAATGAAGTCAGCCTGTGCTTTTCCTGGCCCCCTTTGCTCTTTGGGAGTAGGTGGGGAGTTGGGTTTTAAGAGGATTATGGTTTTGCTAGGCGAGTAAGACAGAAGAAGAGAGAACTGATTTTTAAAAACCATTCCCCAGTTGTCTTTTGCTCAAACGCATTTCCCTAACTAAAACCAATTGTGTATGCTGGAATGTAGGCGTTCAATTTTTTCTTAGTCATGCCATCACTAAAAAACTGAAAAATAGCTTTCCTAACATAAGTACTATAATTTCTTCTATCTCTCATTTATTTAATTCTAGTTGAAGACTCTATTTTTAATTCCTTTTACCAGTTTTTCTTACATAATATATAACAGCATAACTTGTAGAGAAATAATTATGGATGTTATTAACCTTGGTACCTTTGAGTTTCAAAACAACTTGTCATAAGACTGTTCAGAAAAACATGCTATTCAAACAAGGAAATTTATTTTAAATGATTCAGATTATATTTAGTGAATGAATGCATATAACTCCGTAAGTCCATGAAAACTATAAGTGAATTTATTTTTATTGAGAGCCATGATGAAGGAAGCAATTCAAACACTGATTAAGCAAGTTCATAGGGGTAGGGGGAAAAAGGCCTGTATAGTCTGATAGAGATTTTTTTAAAAAAGCAGGCAGAGATCTTACTCCATTTAAAATGTAGCCTTTGGTCTCACCTCTTTTCTTTTTTTCTCATTTCTGCCCTCCCATCTCCTCTAGAGAGGGGCCAAGATGCAAACCAGGAGCATACAAGTAAAGAACTAGGGACTATGGAAATACAACAGACAGGAAAGTGTCACAGTTGGAGCCTAGACAACGTCAGGTGCCCTCTTCCCCTCCTGTCTGTTTGGAACGTGGTGGTGTTTAAGTACTACCTAGGGATCCTAAGCCTTCAAGTCAAAAAATTTGTTTAATAGAAAAAGCAAAGATATTATCAATCTAGAAGATTCGATACGGTTTTTTTGTTGGTTTTTTTGTCTTGTTTTTAATTGGGTGGATTTGGAGTCCTGCTTGGTAGGTTCCTTCGACATTTGGTTGCTGTGGCTCCGTGTCTAGGCTTAAAGTTTAGGAAACTGCCTGGCTCTAGGCTCTTAGTTTACGAAGGAGTGTGAACAAAAATCTTTTCAATTTCTCTCTTCATTGCCCAACTAGTTTACAACAGGAATGGCGACTGAGATTCAGAGTGGATACCTTATTGAGAATTAGAGTAGCCATCCATTGGAAGGACTCATTCTGTGTGTTTCTCATTATTAACTTCATGATGCATGCACGGGAGCCCAGGGCCGAGAATGAACCTCCAAATGAGGCACAGTGGACAGGACTGAAGGAAGAGCTAGGAAATAAGGTAAAGGGCCCTAAAACAGTCTCTAGAACTTAGGGGTAGTCATGGATTCCTTTGAGAATTTAATGAAGGCTATGAGTCATCCACCCCTCCCCAACAGATATCCCAAAATTTTAGACATAATACATCAATTTCTGAAAACAATGTCAAAAGTTCAAGATGGAGATAAGGGATTATGATCTTAAATATGATTTTATAATAAGATAAGTGGTTATGATCTCAATGATTCTATATGATCTTTCTTTAAAAAATATTTTTTTATTTTTCAAGCAGAACAGAGACTCAGATACAGAGAACATTTTGATGATTGTCAGAGGGGATGGGGTTTGGGAAACTGAGTGAAACGTGAAGGAATTTAAAAGTACAGATTGGTAGTTGCAGAATAGTCATGGGGATGTAAAGTACAGCATAGGGAACATAGTCAATAACATTGTAATAACTGTGTATGGTTTCAGATGAGTACTAGATTTATTGGGATGATCATTTTGTGAATTATGTAAATGTATAATCACTGGATTGTATACCTGAAACAAATATAATATTGTATATCACCTGTAATTGATCCTATATGATCTTTTTTTTTCTTTATTGATTTTAGAGAAGAAGGAAGAGGGAGAAAGAGATAGAAACATCGATGAGAGAGAACGTTGATTGGCCTCCTTCTGCATGCCCTCCACTGGGAATTTGGCCCACAACATGGGCATGTGCTCTGACCAGGAATCAAACCAGCGACCTCTTGGTGCATGGGACAATGCTCAACCACTGAGCCACACCAGCTGGGAGATCCAAAAGATCTTAAAAATGCAAGCAGCCATCCTTCTTTAGGATGTGAAGTTCTGAATTTGATGTAGGGGTGTGATTATGTCTTGGGTATGTGTTTTTTTGTGAATTGTTTTGATTTTCTTCAAAATTTGAAAGGCTTATATACTCAAACAAACAAAAAATTTGAGTAGCCACTGACTGAAAAGTTTATGGTATGGTAAAGAATACCATCAGAGATAAAGACACTACAAAGAAAGAAAACTACAGGTCAATATACCTGATGAACACAAATGCCAAAATCCTTAACAAAATATTAGCAAATCGGATCCAGAAATACATCAAAAAATTATTCATCATGACCAAGTGGGGTTCATCCCAGGGATACAAGGCAGGTACAATATTTGCAAATCAATAAACATGATACACCACATAAACAAAATGAGATAAATATCATATGATCTTATCAATAGATGCTGAGAAAGCATTCTACAAAATCCAGCACCATTTCTGATAAAAACGCTCAGCAATGTGGCAATAGTGGGATCATATCTCAACAAAACAAAGGCCATATATGGAAAAACCTACAGCTAACATCATACTCAATGGGCAAAAAATAAAAGCATTTCCCTTAAAAGCAGGAACAAGATAGGGATGCCCACTTTTGCCACTCTTATTTAACATAGTATTGGAAGTCTTAGCCACAACAATTAGACGTGAAGAAAGAATAAAAGGGATCCAAATCAGAAAGGAGGAAGTGAAACTGTCATTATTTGCAGATGATATGATATTGTACACAGAAAACCATCCAGACTCCATCAAAAATCTATTACATTTAATAAATGAATTTGGCAAAGTAGCAGGATAAAAAATTAACATCAAGAAATCGATGGCATTCTTTTTTTTTAATCCTCACCTGAGGACATTTTTACATTTATCTTCAGACAGAGTGGGAGGGAGGGAGAAGAATAGAGAGAGAGAGAGAGAGAAACATCCATGTGAGAGAGACACATCTACTGGTTGCCACCCACACGACCCCAACCAGGGCCAGGGACAAACTGCAACTGAGGTACATGCCCTTAGCAGGAACCAAACCCAGGTCTCTTGGTCCATGGGCCAACGCCCTAACCACTGAGCAAAACTGGACAGGGCTCGACAGCATTCTTATATACCAACAATAAAGTCACAGAAAGAGAAACTGAAAAAACAATCCCATTTACTATTGAGGCAAAAAGTTAAGATACCTAGGAATAAACTTAACCAAAGAAGTAAAGAACCTCTTTGCAGAAAACTACAAGTCATTGAAAAAAGAAATAGAGGAAGATATAAAAAAGTAGAAGCATATACCTTGTTCATGGATTGGAAGAATTAACATCATTAAAATGTCCAAACTACATAAAGCAATCTATAGATTTAATGCAATCCCCATCAAAATATCCATGACATATTTTGCAGAACTAAAACAAATACTCCAAAAGTTTATATAGAACCAAAAAAAGACCCCGAATAGCCACAGAAATCTTTAAAAAGAAGAACAAAGTAGAAGGGATCACAATACCAGATATCAGGTTATACTATAAAACCATTGTAATCAAAACAGTCTGGTACTGGCACAAGAACAGGCATATAGATCAATGGAACAGAACAAAACCCAGAAATTGACCCAAGTCATTATGCTCAATTAATATTTGACAAAGGTGGCAAGAGCATACAGTGGAGTAAAGACAGTCTCTTCAATAAATGGTGCTGGGAAAATTGGACAGCTATGTGCAAAAAAAAAAAAAAAAAATGAAGCTAGACCACCAACTTACTTCACACATAAGAATAAACTCAAAATGGATAAAAAACTTAAATGTGACTCATGTATCCATAAAAATCCTAGAAGAAAATGTTGGCAACAAAATTTTAGACATCATACGCAGCAGAATTTTCACTGATGTAACACCTCAGGCAAGAGAAACAAAGAAAAAAAAGAACGCAAGGGACTACATCAAACTAAAAAGCTTCTGCACAGCAAAATAAACAAGTATCACAATGGAAAGGGAACCCACTAAAAGGAAGAGCATAAATGTCAATGATATATCAGATAAGGGGTTAATTTTCAAAATATGTAGAGCACTCGTACAACTCAACAAAAAGAAGACAAAAGAACCCAATTAAAAAATAGGCAGAGGACCTAAATAGACACTTCTCCAAACAGAACATACAAATGGCCAAGCGACATATGAAAAGATGCTCTATATCACCAATCATCAGAGAGATGCAGATTGAAACAACTATGAGGTGTCACCTCACCCCTGCCAGAATGGCCGCCATCAACACATCATCAAACAACAAGTGCTGGAGAGGGTGTGGAGAAAAGGGGACGCTCGTACACTGCTGGTGGGAATGCAGACTGGTGCAGCCACTATGGAAAACAATATGGTGTTTCCTCAAAAAATTAAAAACTGAACTGCCATTTGATGCAGTGATTCCACTTCTAGGAATATACCCTAAGAAGCCTGAAACATCAATCAGAATATATGTACCCCTATGTTCATAGCAACACTATTTACAATTGCTAAGATCTGGAAACAGCCCAGTAGATGAGTGGATAAAAAAGCAGTGGTACATATACACAATGGAATACTATGCAGCTGTAAGAAAGAAAGATCTCTTATCCTTTGAGACTACATGGGGGGACCTGGAGAGTATTATGCTAAGTAAAATAAGCCAATCAGAGAAAGACAAATATCAAATGATCTCACTTATTTGTGGAATATAATGAACAAAACAAGCTGATGAACAAAATAGACCCAGAGACATAGAAGTAGGGTACAGACTGACAATCCTTAGAAGAAGGGAACGAAGTGGGGAGGGAAGAGACAAACCACAGAACGCATGTGCATGCATGCATAACCATGGACATAGATAACAATGCTGGGGACGGGGTGGGAGGGCAGGTGTCAGTGGGGGGAAAAGGAGAAACATCTGTAACAAAAATAAATAAATTAAAAAAAAAAAAAAAAAAAAGACCATCAGCCCTGGCCGGTTTGGCTCAGCGGTTAGAGCATCGGCCTGCGGTCCTGAGAGACCCGGGTTCGGTTCCCGCTAAGGGCGCGTACCTCGGTTGCAGTTTGTCCCCGGCCCTGGTTGGGTCGTGCGGGTGGCAGCCACTCGATGTGTCCCTTTCACGTCGATGTTTCTCTCTCTCTCTATCCCTCCCATTCTATCTGAACAAAATATCAAAGAGTGTCCTCGGGTGAGGATAAAAAAAAAAAGACCATCAGAAACCTTCCCAGATGAAACCTTCCCAGATATCTTTAAGGCCTGATGATCATATTCACCCTTCTTAGTCTCGGTCTCATCTCATGTGACAGAAACCACTTTTCTGAAACAGATTATGTAATGATTCGGGGTCATCAAGATCCAGTTCAGAAACTCAAGATTGTAGTGGTGTCTGTCAAATACTTCAGGAGACAATGTTTTAAAAAACCTCCGAAATAGAGTCGGAGAATTTCTCCAGTGGAGAATACCTGTGCAGGTCCTGTAAGCTGGATAAAATTCCCAAGCTGTGATACTCAGAAATGTCTATGTCTGTGATAGGCATCCCCCTTATAAATATATTTAGATTGCCTGTTTTGAACAAATGCAGAGCACCCATAAACTAACTGTATTTCTCTATTTGTGGCCCATGGGGGCTTTCCTGTGTGTCAAACTTCAGGTAGCAATAGGATTAGAGGTGCAAAGGTAAAGAGATCAAGATAGATCATCCATTTGTCCAAATTAAAACAAAGGTAAGAACAGTGCCTTTCTCAAACAGTTTGAATAAATTTGCTTTTTCTGGTCTTTTTCCACCTTTCGATCCCCTTCAAATAAGTGTGCCCCATTCCATCCTGTATCCCCCACCCCCAGCCACACAAGGCAAAGGTAGTTGTGTTTTAACCTTAAACTACAAAGAAGAAATCTTTTCATGCATATCATGCTACTTCATAGGAGAGGCTTTAAATGTTAACATTCCGGTTAAAAAGGAAAAATTTAGTTTATGCTTTCTAATGTTTTTTATCTTTTCAAATAGCTTCCCAAATGTATTTACTTGGGCCATTTATGTCCTGCTTCCTTTTGTACAACTTATGACAAAAACAAGTCTAAAACTTTAGCCCTACAAAATCAAGATTTGTGTTCTTTTAATTATAAAAAGAAATCTTGATATAGACCACATATGTTATAATCAATATGAGAAAAATATGGTTTTCTTACATCTGGGCTGGGTTTCTATAATAGAGAATCCAGAAGTCATTAAGCTTTTAGGATTTCTCATCAGAGATGAAAGAAGACCAAGTTATTGAGGAGTTATCAGTGGGGGGATGGGGGAGTTAGTCAGACCCCAAGCTCTCTTCTCATCTCTAAAAAAGGCAAGTAGCTCTGCCATAGAACAACTTCGAAGACACATTTTACTGAGGATATTTCAAACTATGCCCAGAAATTATGAACATTTAAGAAAGGGTACAAGTCTTCTTTATTTGCCGTGACACACATATGATGTGATTCAAAATCATAGCAGGAAGGTCTCATACGATAGCACTTTGCTTATGGGAGAACACGTGAGTCAAACGAGACTGAACTCCGTGTGTGGTTCCCTCTTCCCTGAATGTGACCCAGTCCCCCTCGAGCTCAGTGTCACTTTTGCATGCACATTCAGACTTGATAAATGCCACCCGGGCCTGTGTTTCGCCTAAGGACAGCCAAGCCCGTGGCTAATACGACGCAAGACCCAGAGATGCATGGCCACCCTTGGCCCCGCACCTGGGGGGTTCCTGGGACAAGGCAGTGCAGTGTGGTGGCTAGAGCACTGGACCAAGAGTTGAGAAGTGTAGTCCCAGCTCTGCCACATCCCAGCTATACGAAGTGGGCGAAACCTTTAATCTCCCTGAATTTCAATATGCTCCCCTATAAACTGGAGGGTAATTATGCCTGTTTGCCTCATATAGTCGTTATGGGAATCAAATGAGATAATGTAAGTGAATATGCTTCAAAAACCACACGACACACGCACGAGGTAGAAGAAAATCTGGATTCAAATTTTATAGTTTTCTGGCTCTTGTTTGGATTTATGAGGAGTTTCATAAATCCGTCCTGTTTTATAGTTAGCTCTAATACTTTATAATGATGCAAAAAGGGATGGGAATGTTCTGGTGCCTTTTCTTTTCCATCTCACTTAACCTCTGCCAAAGGTCATACACAGGCCACAGCATCAGGTCCATTTTCCTTTGCGGACCTGTCAAGCCTTCCAATGTAAAGGGAAGAAGTCGTGAGTTTTTTAGAATGTGCAAGTTTTCCGAAATACTCTGAGGGTGAAAGAACATTTTCCTCATGAGCCTGACTCATCCACGTTTTTCTAAAACGAATAGATTTTTTCCCCGCTGTCCTTCTTTGCCTCTTTGTCTCAATCAAACTTGTGACTGTCTGATTATAATCATCAATGGTCTGTGATGTTTCTGCATGATGTCTTACAACAGTGGAGGGCCAATGTGTCTCCAGGGCCTCATAGGCGTGATCATGTTAAGGCTACTGTAGTCAAAGGAACTTACTACTATAATAATCCCAATTTCATAACAGTTCATGCAATTTTTCTTACTGGTGTGGCTTTCAGTCATACTCAAAATATAAAAGCACAGCACTTTTTAAAAGGTATACATTGTTTCGCAGTGTGTTAACATTGGTCCTGGAGAGAAAATTCTTCTATTTTATATGCAACAAATTACCTACTATGTGCTTGACAGACTACTGAGAATAATGACTACTCAGAGTAATGGTACCAATAATATTAACCATTGGTTGAGACCCTACCATTTGCCAAATACATGCTTCACGTCAATGATATAATTTAATCCTCACAGCAGCCCTAGCAAGTAAGTTTTCTTGTTCCCATTTACCAGTTGAAGAAATGAGACTGAGCAAAGTTAAGTAACCTGTACAAGCTCACAATTCAACAAATATTTATTGGTTATACAAGTCAGGTATCAGCTGTCCTTCCTCCCTCGGAAGATGCAGGTTAGATTGTCTTAAACTACTCAGTCATGCAGCTTTTGAAATCCAGCTGCCTTCCCCAATTTTCTGCCGATTCCTCTGATTTTCTATATCTCATAGATTCCAACTATGCTTTGCCCCAAATATAAAACTGTGCCCTTTCCAGGTTTTTACAACAAAAAGCCCTGCATCAAGCATGTATGTAATTTTTAGACTTTCGGTAGGTTTGGAGGGCCCTGCTGAGGATTCTCATTCATTCGCTCTCTCCCTCCTGCATCCCTCCCTCTCTTCTGGACTGCCTACATTTTTCTTTCTTTCTCTTACAGAGCTCTTCCACTCCCCACAATGCCTGGGTCAACCCTGCATACTCAGCCCATGCTGCTGCTCTGAAGAACCAGAGATGTTCCATTTCCCAAGCCCTACACTTCTTCAAAGGCTGTTGTAAGTACAGAAACAATGTGGAGTCGTTATACGTTCTTCTTGGGTATTAAACCATAAGAAAGAGTTATGTACAAATATCAGCTATGCATTTATTCTTTTAAATTCAATAGCATCACTAAACAAAAGATAGGGTCTGATTCTATGGACTCTTAGACAATAAATTTGTACAAATTTTAAAAATTGGGTGGAAAGGGAAAATAGTATATCAAATATCCATGTGCCCTCTACCCTTCATTTCTTTTCCTCTATTTTTTTTATTTTTATTTTTCCTTTATTGATTTTAGGGAGAGATAGAAACATCAATGAGAGAGAACATCAATTGGCCGCCTCCTGCATGCCCCTCACTGGGGATCGGACCCACAACCTGGGCATGTGTCCTGACCGGAAATCGAACAAGCAACCTCTTCGTGCATGGGCAAGCACTCAACAACTGAGCCACACTGGCCATACTACCCTTTATTTCTTATAAACATATGTTCTTTGGTTCCATTGTTGCAGGAGTGGGGATATATTTTTTTTCTGTAAAGGGCCAAATAGTAAATATGTTTCACTTTGCAAACCATACAATCTCAGTTGTAACCATTTACCCTTCTTTTGCATATTGACTGCAACCACAGACAACACGTGAACAAAGGGGCAGGCTATATGTCAATAAAACTGTGCTTATGAACACTGACATTTGAATTTCACATAATTTTCATGTCATGAAATATTTTTTCTTTTGGATTTTTTGCAACCATTTGAAATATAAAAATTTTAAATATAAAATTTATGTATATTTAGATATACTATTTAAATATAAAAATTATTTTCAGTTCCATACAAAAACTGGCAATGAGGGCTAGGGTTTGCCAACCCTTTATCAAACTATCTTTTATAATTGTAAAAAAAACATACTATTGTTATATATTTTTCTGCTTGCCCTAGCTAAATTTCAAAAAGGGTATCTCCCCTAAAATGTACAGAGTGTCTGTAGATTCTATTACATTTTGAAAATGAAGTCTATTTTAATAAACACTGATTTTATAATTATTCAAAGTTGTGTATACATTTTAGGGGACACCCTATATATTCTAGGAAAAAAAGATACTCTTTCCACAAAGAATTACAAAGCCCATCATTTCTTACTCCTTCCTCTCATCTTAAAAATGGAGTATAATGATTTTTGTCAAGAAATAGTCATGGGTGACTTCCGGTCAAGATGGCGGGTAGGTAAACGCAGTATCGCCTCCTCCCACAACCACATTAAAGATACAACTAAACTACAGAACAACCATCATTCAAAACCGCCTGACATCGAGCTGAATGGACGTCCTACAACTACGGAATTAAAGCAGCAGCCACATCCAGACAGGTAAGAGGGGCGGAGGGGCTGGTCCCACACCCACGTGTGGCGGATAAAAAACAGGAGGATACCTCAGCTGGGAAGGTCCTCCCTGAGGACTGAGGGGTCCCCGTCCCACACCAGGTGCCCCGCTCAGGGTTCCAGTGCCAGAAAGAGAAGTCCCCATAACTTCTGGCTGGAAAAACCAGCGGGAACTGAGGCTCAGGGAAGCTGAAGCGGCTGGAGCCCCAGGCAGCTCCTTAAAGGGCCCGCGCACGGACTTATCAGACTCTCTCCCTCTAAGCTTAGAGGGGAGGCAGCTCGAGGGGCACCAGAGACACACAGGGAAGAACTGAGCTGTTTGGCACTGGTGGGAGAGCTGGAGAGGGGGCTTTCTCTGGGACAAACGTGTTGTCAGAGGCCTTTGTTCCTTTCGTGAGCCCTTCCCTGGGGCGGCAGACAGAACCCATATCTGGGACTCCAGCAACCTGGCTCACACTGGCAGCCCCACCCGGGTGACTCCCTGAGGCCCCACCCCAACCAACTTTCAGGCCCATCCAAGCTGTTGCCACTTGCTTTACCATGGGATTGGCCTGTCTCAAATCCTGCTTCAGGTTTTCCTAAATTCTTTCAAGCAAGCAGCATCTGGTGTCAGCTAGCCCCATATCTTTCGTTAAGTAATACACAGAAACAAACACAGGGAGGCAGCCAAAATGAGGAGACAAAAGAAACAGGTCCCAAATGAAAGAACAGAACAAAACCCCAAGAAAAGAACTAAGTGAAATGGAGATAAGCAACCTAACAGATGCTGAGTTCAAAATACTGCTTATAAGGATGCTCAATGAACTTAGTGAGAACCTCAGTGAACTTAGGGAGGGCCTCAAGAGCATAAAAAAGGACCAGTCAGAAATTATGGATGCACAGTCAGAATTGAAGGAGGCATTAACTGAAATAAAGAATAATTTACACAGCTTCAATAGTAGAGTACGTAAATCCAAGAAGCAAACCATTGATTTGGAATATAAGGAAGCAAAACACACCCAATCAGAACAGCAAACAGAAAAAAGAATCCAAAAAAATGAGGATAGTGTAAGGAGCCTCTGGGACAACTTCAAGCGTGCCAACATTCGCATCTTGGGGGTGCCAGAAGGAGAAGAGCGAGAACAAGAAATAGAAAACCTGTTTGAAACAATAATGGCAGAAAACTTCCCTGACTTGGTGAAGGAAACAGACATACAAGTCCAGGAAGCACAGAGAGTCCCAAACAAGATGAACCCCAAGAGGCCCACACCAAGACACATCATCATCAAAATGCAAAAGGTTCAAGACAAAGAGAGAATCTTAAAAGCAGCAAGAGAAAAGCAGCTAGTTACCTACAAGGGAGTTACCATTAGGCTGTCAGCTGATTTCTCAAAAGAAACTTTGCAGGCCAGAAGGGAGTGGCAAGAAATATTCAGAGTGATGAAAAGCAAGAACCTACAACCAAGATTACTCTATCCTGCAAAGCTGTCATTTAGAATCAATGGCCATAGAAAGACTTTCCCAGACAAGAAAAAGTTAAAGGAGTTCATCACCACCAAATCATTATTATATGAAATGATGAAGGGTCTTTTTGAAGAAAAAGATAAAATATATGAACAAACAAAATGGCAATGAATACATATCTATCGACAATGGAATCTACAAACAAAATGAACAGGTAGAACAGAAACATTCTCATAGATACAGAGAACATTTTGTTGGTTGCCAGATGGGAGGGGGTTTGGGGGAATGGGTAAAAAAGGTGAAGAGATTAAGAAGTACAAATTCACTGCTAGACTGACAAACCTCAAAGGGAAAGGGGTTGGGGGGTGGGAAGAAATAAACCAAAGAACTTATATGCATAACCAATGGACACAGACAATAGTGTGGGAAAAGGCGGGAGGGGGGTGGTAGTGGGGAGGAGGGGGTCAATGGGGGGAAAAATGAGGAACATCTGTAACACATTCAACAATAAAGATTTAAAAATATTTAAAAAAAAAAAAAAAAAGAAATAGTCATGGGTTAGGAAGGGTGTATTCTTCTTTGCTCCAATGTTTCCTAAAGTGTGTGCTGAAGAACTCAAATTCCCCTAGTTTTTTGTGGGTTTTTTTATCCTCACCCGAGGACAATTTTCTATTTTTTGTTCAGATAGAGTGGGAGGGAGAGAAAGAAACATCAGCGTGAAAGGGACACATCAAGTGGCTGCCTCCCGCACAACCCAACCAGGGCAGGGGACAAACTGCAACCGAGGTACATGCCCTTAGCGGGAACCGAACCCGGGTCTCTCTGGACCGCAGGCCAACGCTTTAACTGCTGAGCCAAACGGGCCAGGGGTCCCCTAGTTTTAACATGTTAAAAAAAATAATGGAGGGGAGAGTCTCTGGCATGTACCATTTAAGTTAAGCAAATGATCACGGGAGTAAAGCCAAATATGGTTTCTTTTTACAGAACCTGGGGTTGTTCAGAGCTTTCAATATGCTCATGTTAGAGGATGATATGGCCACGTGTTCTTTGTCCTACTAGCCACTGAGCTCTTCTTCCTTGAAGTATTTCAAGGAACTAATATTCTCAGTTCTAGAAACCTGCTACTCAAAGTGTTGTCCACAAGCCAGCAACAAAGCAGAGGCTATACCTGAAAACTTGTTAAAAATAAAGATTTTCAGACCACTCCCAGGCCAACTGAATCAGATCTTCATTTTAATATGATTCCCGGCGGTTTTGAATGCACCTTACATCTAGAAAACACTGCTACAGAACAAAGCTTTGTAAATAATGCTTTAAGCTAAGAGAATAGCGTGGATCCAGAAGCTGAAATAAATTATACCATGAACTACTAGAAACTTGGGTTACTATGAAGTAAAATCCGTTTGCCTGGGTTAAAGTGAAGAAACTCAAACTAGTCCTCTACATTTTACATGTCCTCTTTCATTCCATTCTGACGCTTGCTTTTATTTCTCTTTTGTTTCTGTGGGCTGGAGAGCAAGAGAGAGACAATGCGATTGAAAAATGAACTTACAGAGCATACTGTAATTGACTCCATGTTCTGAATGTCTTCAAAGCCTTTTTTAAAAACATAATTTTTGGAACCGGAAATGTAAACTAAAAAAAAAGAAAAAGTTGCCATTTTTGTTTCTGATTCTTAATAGAAGCACTAATCTTCATTATCATAATCTTTAATATAGCCATGATTCTCTTGAGGAGTGTCTGAATCTTTATATTTTTTTTTTTCACCTTGAAGGAATACAATGAGGTCCCCGGTGAAACCTCTAGCACCACAAACTTTGGGTATTTAGGTAGGAGTAACAGCTAAATGCAACTAAGTAGGTTTCTGAGGAGCGTGTATAAAATTCACAACCTAAGCTCTGCCTTCCAGACATATATTTGTTTAAAACTCCCATGCTCCGTGGGCAAATAGTTTTCTTATATTTGTAAGTGCTGGTTATGAATAACAGCTGTGAAGTGACTCCGTACTTCACTATTGGCAGATACTGTTTGGAAACCAAATGAGATTCTTAAATAGGTTCATATAAATTTTCATTGTGTGCCACTACTTCAGATAGCTAAGGAACTTCTCTAGGGCTATTCTCAAGGCCCCCTTTTGCTGTTACTATTATTAAATTGCACCATATGATAAGAAATATGTTCCTGATTGTATTCTGCCATTGTAACCCTGGTTCTATCCTTCTCCCCACCCCGCCCCCTATATCTCAGAAAGAGTCATCTGGTTTTAAGAGGTGGGCGGGAAGCACAATTGAAGATAAGATTCACATTGTCTCTCTTTGCAAAAATCTCTTCAATTTCCAATTTGCTGGTCCCTTTCGTAAAACAGTTCAGCATAGAAGATTAAAAAGTCATGAGACTCCCAATGGCCTGGATCCTCATTTTCCTCCAGGAAAGCCATCGAGAGCATTCTGCACTGAAGAGATGAGTGGGCCAGGGGGCAGAGCGAGCATCTGGGCCACATATGTAGTTAGCATGGATGGATGTGCACAGCACAAACATTTCTGCACTCACCGTGCAGTAGTGACACAGAAAAGACCCTAACTCCAGCAGTAATTTTTACACAACTCTAGTGCAATGATAGTCGGTGAACAGTTGACCCTAGTTGTGGTCTATTGCAGAATACAGTTGGTCCTTAAATAACATTGTTTCATTCAACATTGGTTCATTATAAAATTGATGAGAAAAAAATCTATTCCCGGTGGGGGCCACTGTCTTTGTGGAGTTGGCACATTCTCCCCAGGTCTACGTGGGTTTTCTCTGGGTACTCAGTTTTCACCGCATCCTAACGGTGTGTGTGTTAGGTGAACTCGCATGTCTGAACGGTCCCAGTCTGAGTGAGTGTGGCACCCCGTCCAGGGGCGGGTCCTTCTTTGCACCCTGAGCCTCTGGCAGAGGCTCTGGCCACCCGTGACCCTGCACTGGAATAGGCAGGTGGGGAAACAATTATCTTACTTGTTTTCATTCATCTTTTTTATGTGCAGAAAGGTATGCCTAGCACATATTTATTTCAGTGTTCAATATGTGTTTGGGTCTTTATTTAGAAGTTTGATGATGCTTTTGTGACCAGAAATAGGCCATAGGAACTCCTTAACAGTTAGCCTGTGGCAGAATTGGTCCGTTCTGGTGTACTTTGTTCCACTTCAAGTCACAGCGTTCAAGAACCTGTCCACGACAGTAAGTGAGGACTTACTGTGCAACTTCATGGGTTTCCAAATGGCTACTGCATAATCTCACTATCCCTAAAGTCTTTCATTTCTCCCCCACTGATTTGAGATGCCACTTTTCATCATATACTAAATTCCTGCAGGTATTTTGAGTCTCTTTCATCTGCCAGAATGACACCACCCTTAAAGCTTTATGGTTAGTATCTGATAGGTACGGTCTCCCCTCGTTGATCTTCACCTGGTTCTCCCAAATACACTTTAGAATTAGCTTGTGTAGGTTGGGGGAGGAGGGAAAACAACAAAATCATGTGCTATTTTTTAGGGAGTAGAGATGTTGTTAAATTTACAAACGTAATTGTTTTGTTGAGAGTTCTTTCTAAGTACATGGTTTGTCTTTACATAATTTCCAAGTGTGCTTGTGTCTGTTATCAGGAGTGCTTCCTCAAATGGGTTTTTCACTTTTTCTGTATAGTTTATCCCTAAATATTTTACCATTGTTATTACTATTATGTTGGGTATTTATATGCATGAAGGCTGTTTTTTTTAGTTCATGAATTTCACATTAACTGTCCTGCTAAACTATCTTATTGTATCTAGTGGTTTTTCAGCTGAACTTCTCGGTATAGGATCATAGCATCTGCAAATAGTGTAGCTCTGCATTCATTCTCCTTTACAACTTTTCTACCTGTCTCATATGATGTTATCTCTTTCTTTTATACAATTCGATTATATAATTTTGTTTATAGTATTATATAAAATAATATTACTATAACCTTATATAGTCACTTTCTCTTATATAATTATGTTACCTAATATTCCAGGTCATTGCTGAATAGCATTATGGTGGTAGACTTCTTTGTCTTGGATCTGACTTTAAGAACTGTCTCCAGCATTTTCCCATTAAGTTAGAGGTTGACTTTTGGGCTGAGATATGTTTATTTTATTAAGTTAATGAAGTGTCTACTGACTCCTTTGGTATTGAGTGTTTTTAAAAGAATAGGTATTTAATTTTTTTTTCTTTATTGTTTAGAGAGAGAGGAAAGGAGAGGGAGCGAGAGATAGAAACATTGATGAGAGAGAACATCTATTGGCCGCCTCCTGCATGCCCCACACTGGAGATTTGGCCCATAACAGGGCATGTGCCCCAACTGGGAATCAAATCGGCAACCTCTTGGTGCATGGGTCTACGCTCAACCAGTGAGCCACACTGGCCAGGTGGTGTTTAATTTTGTTAAATGTCTTTTCAAAGTCTGTGGAGAGGTTCATGATTTTTCTCCTTAGATTTATAATATGATGAATAATATTAACCTATTTCCTAATATTAAACATTTTTGCATTTCTGGCATAAATCTCCTATAGGTGTATAAGATTTTTAAATTAACAGTTGGATTCTATTAGGTAATATTTTATTGGTTTTTGCAGTAGTATTTATAAATGAGCTTGTTCTATAGATTTATTTTTGCACAAACCTTTGCCCAGATCCATTACTTTATAAAGGGTTAGCAGAACAATTATATTATAATTCTATAATTTATTTAGTTATCAATCATTAAATCTATTAATTATTAGATAAAATATTTCTATAACGAGAAACTTTTCTTCATAAACTATTGGTTACACTGAGGCCTAGCTTTACTGAAAATGCAGATTAAATGCTCCATTTACCATTTTCAGGAATAATGAGTTAGTTTCCCAGTATTCTCACAAAATAACAAATGAGATTTTGTGGATTTCTGCGAACTCATGAATTTTTAACATGCTTGATGTGTTTTAATCATTGCCATTTTAATTTTTATTGATACTCAAATCGGCCCATTTTGGGCCAGAGGAAGTCTCAAAGATTCAGAGTCTTTGATGGTGTCCCTGCCTTCTTGTGTGTGGAGTTTCAGATTCATCTTCAACAACTTCTCTCTTAGGCCAGAACAGCCAATTCTTCACACTTGCCTCAGTCACTGAATCCGGTGCTACAGAAAAGGCATGAACCTGAGCAAGGCAGCCCAGCTCAGGTGGCCCCTACAGCACCGGCAGCTGGAGGCTCGGTGTTGACGGCACTCATCACGGCAGGGTCTTGGGTCCTCCCTGGAGGGAGATCTGGGTGACGCCTCCTTCTGTTCCCTACACATGTCAATGTTTGGTCGAGTGAGTGAGGCCACCAGGAGGAGTGCGTAGTGTTCAGTCAACAGTTATTACGTGTTACAGCAACGTTCAGAGGGTAAGCAGAAGAGGAGCCCGCGAAGAGAATAGGGAAAAAGACCAAACAGGTAGATGAAAACCAGGGACACACAAGGCTACTGAAATCTCTCTCTTTTTCCCATCACCGTGTCTCCTTTGCACCCATACAAAAGTGTCCGGCCCATAGAAAGAACTGAGTAACTGTTCATTAAAGAAATGAATGGTCATCTGTTTCAAATTCTATAAAAAGCCCAGCTAAATCATGGAAAAGGATTCAGTTGCTTTGTCAAAAGGAAGATGACGGTAGTCATGGTGACAGTGGGGCGGAAGCTGCTCTGGGATGAACAGTGCCCCGTGGTCCAGGCAGGGAGACCATCCACGGTCTGCTCTGGAAGCCGTTTGACCAAAGATGAGAGGCTTAACGGTGGCTAGAAAGGGGGGAGGGCAAGGACCTTGTCTTAGTTTAGGTTTTTTGTCGTTTGTGTGTGTGTGTTTGTCGTGCTCTGTGTTTTAAGTTGGAAAAAACCTAAATATCTGTAGGCTGAGGGAAAAGAGCAAGGGGATGGGGGTGGGGTGGGGGATGTTGCTACCTGCTAGACAGAGAGGGTAGGGTTTCTGAAGCAACACTCCTGAGGAGGCAGAAGCTGTAAAGATTCATAACACAGGTAGATAGACTAACCAGAGCAGAAGGAAGGCCAAGGAAACAGGAGGAGACAGGAGGAAAAGAGGGAAGCATGGTGAGCATTAAGTTCTTCAGTAAAGCATAAGAATGGTAAATGCAGAGCTAGGAGTCATAGATAACATTAATAGTCTTTCAATAGTCTTTTATATGCACTCATACTAGTTAGTATTTCTGTGCTTTTTTCCCTACTGTTTGCAAGGAGCTTGTGTTCATAATATTTTATTACATAGTTATATATTGAGACAGATTAGAATAAAAGCAAAGCCTCTTCTCCAAAAGGATCAGAGTAGATCAGAGAGGGTTGAACCGGGAATCAAGAAGACCCGGGATATGGTCTCAGCAAGACCATATAGAAATAACTAGGCTTTTTGAATCATATACATTCATAAGACATTTAGGAGATATAATCAAGAATGCCTGTTGATTAGATACGAAGTGGGAAGGAAGAAGAAAGAATCAAGAATGACTCCCAAGTTTCTAATTTTGAATAAGTGGATGGGTGGTAGAAATACTGACGAAAAAATAATAATAGTGGATTATTAGGATCCGTTAAGATAATGCATATATTCAATCTATATGTAAATTGAACCCACTCTACAAAAGACATTAATGTTAAGAAGCTGATATATAGTATTCACTGAAGATATGGAATGTAGAGAACAAAACAATAATTAGCTAAAATGGGGAGCAAAACTATAGTACAGTCCTATAGCATGTGCAATGAAAGAAAAATAATAAAAGACTATCTTACTGTTAACTTAAAAGAAATGACAGGAAGAGATATTGAGAAATTTTGTTTTGTTTGTTTTATCCTCTCCCAAGGACATTTGTTGATATTTTGTTCAGATAGAGGGGAGGGAGAGAGAAAGAGAGAAACATTGACGTGAAAGGGACACATCGAGTGGTTGCCACCCGCATGACCCAACCAGGGCCGAGAACAAACTGCAACCGAGGTATGTGCCCTTAGCGGGAACCGAACCCAGGTCTCTCTGGACTGCAGGCCGACACTCTAACCACTGAGCCAAACCAGCCAGGGTGATATTGAGAAATTTTAGCAATTTAAATTTTCCTATATTCTTCTTTATCCTGAGGTGCACCACTCCTGTTATTTAACTTACCCATTATTTCTTCTGAAACAATTACATCACAGTAAGAATAGATAAATATAGCCCTGGAGTATTATAGGTTACCAAAATGTTGGTTGTTTCCAACAAAAAGAAGTATCAAGTGAAGTCAATTCTTAGATTGCTGTTCTCCTGGGCACCAGCCCATCCTTCAGAGCTGTCAAAGGGTCTTGTCACTCCCAAGCTTCCGTGACACACAGGACTAATTGTTTCCAGCCCAAGGCATTGCATGTCCCACTCTCAAAGGCATCAAGACAAGCAATCTTCTGAATCACCTGATCACTCTAATTCTTCTATATTAATGGCACAGTAACGGAGTTTTAAATTCCTCTGTTTTACGTTAGCAATTCTCACTCACTTGCTGGGGTTAATCAAGTGTTCACTCTACCCACAGATGATTCCGATTATTTTAGACCATCTATCTTTGTGAGTTTCAGATGCATTTTTAAGCTATTCACATTTTGGATAACTTGCTTTAAGAAATGTAAAAATCATCTTGATCTTTGACCCAAAAATCCTAGAACACTCATCTGAATGACTCTTTTCTTACAGCTTCTGCTGCCTGATACTGTCTACATTTTATATGGTTTACCCTGTCTTTGTAATGAGATTGAAGACCTCTGAGGGCTGAAACAGTCTTATACCTTTTTTTACATTCCCTGTGCATAATAATATTCTGTATGTTTTCAAAACTATGACCAAATATTTACTGATCATAGAATAAGGTAGATTAGCACTAAAACAAGCTGCCAGATCTCTTCCTCAGAAGCTCTTTGAACACGCTCTCTGGCATCCCTGCTCCTCAGTTTGCTCACCTATGGAATGGGGATAATAATGCACCTACTCACAGGATGGATAGAGGAAGACACGGGTTAATATATGTCGATCATTGAGATCAAATGCTTGCCATATAGAAAGTACCAGATGAATGTTTGCTTGATAGTGATGATGATCTCTATTTAGCACTTTGGAGATAATTTATTCCATTATGTGACATCACTACATATAATATATATTAACAGGTGTTTCCTCTAGGAAAATAAAAATTAGGACCATCATCCCCACTTGCATTTTTTTAGAGTTACTTACAACTGTTCCCAGGATATCTCTGACCTGAGTAACATTAATGCTGGATCAACAGGACCATCTGATGAGCTGTCTGGTGACATGTTAGGTGGCAAAGTAAGGGTGGTAGTCACTATACAAATACCATTTTATTTTTTATTTAAATATTTTTTTCTTTATTGATTTTAGAAGGGGAGATAGAAACATTGATAAGAGAGAACATTGATTGGCCACCTCCTGCATGCCCCTCACCAGGGATTGGGCCCACAACCTGGGCATGTGCCCTGACCGGGAATCGAACCGGTGACCTCTTGGTGTGTGGGTTGATGCTCAACCACTGAGCCACACCAGCCAGGCTAACTGAACACCATTTTAAACAGAGCAACCTACCCAGCTGAGAGTGTCAACACACCACTGATGTCACACCCAGCAGTGCCAAGGCTTGGTGACAGCACATGCTGCACACTTTCGAGTTTACCTCCAGTAGCACCATTCGGGGTACTCCTGGAATATGGCAGCTCAACGGGATTAGTCTAGGAAAGAGAGGGAAAAGGGAAGGAAAGAGAAGGAAAGAAGCGATAGAAGGGCAAAGAACAGTAAGAAGCACTGGAAGAGATCATGCTGAAATACTGCCGAAGGAAAAACAAACTACTGATTTTTCCCTCCCACTCCCTGTAACATCCAAAAGAAAAGATGATATTTAGAGATACGAACATGAACTTATTAAAGAAGAAAAGAGAGAGATTAAGAAAATAATTGCTGTTTAGTGTTCAGGACTGTACTGCTACAAAGAGAGACGGCAGAAAAATTTTGACCCGCCGAAGGGATCCACCGCGGGAGACGGGGACAGGAACGCGGGTTTCCGAGCGCGTGCAGTCCATGTCCTAGAGGAGGCTGCCAGCCTAAGGGACAGCCAGAGGCGTTTCCCCAGAACGTCACAGTGTCTGTGGCCGCTACCCAAGCCGTATGTTCTCAACTCCTCCAGATGAGAGCACTGGTCAGTTGGTCTTCCTAAATCCAGGCCAGTGTGAGTTACAGACAGAGGAAGTTTAAAGGACACGAGGACAGCAAAGACAAAACTCACGGTGAGTGCCAAGCATGCAGAGCATGGCACTGCCATGCCAGGAACACTGAAATGGTCACCTGGAAATGCGTATGTGCGCACAGAAGGCTGAAAGGAAATTCACCAAAATGTCCATAGAGGTCATCTCTACATAAAGGCGGGATTGCAGATGATTTTGGTTTTCTTCTTTGTACATTTCTTTATATTTCAGAAAAGTTATCTTGTAAAAAAAAAAAAAAGAATAATAAGCCCTGGCCGATTTGGCTCAGAGGTTAGAGCATCAGCCGGGTACCAATGAGTCACGGGTTCGATTCCGGTCGAGGACGCGTACCTTGGTTGCGGTTTGTCCCCAGCCCCAATCTGAGTCATGCGGGAGGCAGCCAGTCAATGCGTCTCTCTCACATCAATGCTTCTCACACTGATGTTTCCTCTCTCTCTCTCTTCTTCCCTCTCTCCCATTCTATCTGAAGATAAATAGAAAAATATCCTCTGGTGAGGATTTTAAAAAAAGAATAAAAGAAAGAGAGAAGAAAGATTAATATATAATTATCTGTATGGTTAGGGTTATTTTCCTCTACTTCAATCTCAACAACAGTCTTTGCCTCAAAATCCTTAAAAGGCGAAGTACTTACCAAGAAAAGTGAAAGACAAAAAATTCACTAGGAACAATATACCTTCATTATAAAAAATACAGCTTTTTCTCAGTGCTTTTGTATTCTTTGTGTTAACCATTTCAGTCACGTTCTAACTAGGCCGGGGTAATTCGGAGCTCTTGGCTTATTAGCATGACCCGCCTAGCCCAGATTAAAGATTGTGAAAAATTCCTAGTTATCAGCACTGGTTTGAAATAAATTGACTTGGATTTTTGAGAGAACAGAGACAGAGATGAAAAGTCAAATTCCTGGGGTAAATGAAAAAGATAGATAACAAAAGATAGATTTTTTATTAAATACTATGCATTTACTGGAAGTAATAGAAAGTAAAGATTTGGGGGAAATGCCCCCCAACTAAGAAAATAATTAAATTAATAGTTAAAAGTGAAAATAAGAAATTAAGGAACCTGAATTAGGTAATTTCTAACATGAAAAAGCATTAGGAACTTAACAGCTTGATAAAGTTTTCATTCATAAAAAAGATTCCAATCTTATTAGTTTACATTTTTAAATATCATTGTGTGAAGTGTGTGTTCAGTGGGTAATTTCTAACTACATTAAAGTCTCTTAGAGTTATCAGTATTTGGGGCTCTTTTGGTTGTTGTTGTTGTTGTTGTTGTTGTTATTAACTTTGTTTAGTTTTTTTTGGTCCAGTTTATATGAAATATATGTTAAATTAGTTCTTCAGTGTTTCTCAAAAGGAGCCTCCTTCAGGGAAGAATGACAGTAAGACCTACACATTCTCCTTGTATTGCTGGGATAAGATGTATATTTAGACCAGGTGTATTTGAGGTCTAACTTTATTGATTTAGAGTTGAGTGTAGATGGCTTTAGCAGGCCATGAATCAACCTTGGGTGCCTTCATTTTGAATTTTCATTTACACTGTTCATTTTGCCTGTGAAATGTCAGAGTAAGAAAACAGCCCAAGGCTCATGCCAATGAAGGGAGGACAGCTAGGTCAGGAGGTCCAAGCTGGAGGTCTTAGGTGGGGCGGATGAGGCCCCGAAAGGCTAGAGAGGAGATGGTGAAGAGAGGCGAGCAGTTGCAGGGAAGAGTAGAATCCCCTCTACTTTTCAAGGGACTTTTAGAATATAAATCATGGCCTGGATTAAAGATGGTGTCTATAAACTGTTGGTCAGCAAATCCTCAAAAAAAAAAAAAAAATCACATTTTCTTTGAGAAACCACGGAAAACAGAACAATGGTAAAGTTGCTATGGATACTGACTAGAAAGTCTGTCCTGAGGGCTCTGAAACCTATGCTTTGTGGGGTCTAGCCCATCATTGTTTTCACTTGGGGGGTCTAGCCCTTCATTGTTTTCCTGTGTGGGGGGGGTCTACCCCTTCATTGTTTTCCTGGGGAGGGGTCTACCCCTTCATTGTTTTCATCGGCCCTTAGTCCTCTTTGCATTTATGCTGAGTCCAGTTCCCACCTCCAGAAAAGATCACCAGCCCCAAGGATCTCAGAACCGAGGCAAGCTGGGAACACCAAGCTCCATTCTGCATCAGGACCCTTCAGCCCAGCCTCAGCTGAGGGGGGACGGCCAGCTGGGCAGTGGACACGCCCACACAAGGCCCGCATGACAGCATCTGGCCCCATTTCTCTCCTCCTTCCAAATATTTCAGGCTTCTCTGTCTGGTCCCAGGCTCTTTAGACTCACACTAGCACTTCAGCAAACTGTCATATCTTTATAACACTTTTAAAATGTAGAGTTTTCAAGCACTTTTTTTCTTTAAGTAGTGCGTGTATTGAAATAGCTGTATAACTTTGCCCAGCAATAAATAACTCGGGGAGGGGGGGTTCTTTAAGATGAATATTCTGCAAAACTCCAGAATTATTGTGAAATCACATTTTTATCTACCATTTTCGGAGCCTATTTGATTTATCCTAGCTTGGCGTATTAGAAGAGACATGGGATACAAACAGCCTGATAGTTAAAATTTCGTCTGCATATGAATCTCCTCTGGCTTCCTCCTCTGCCAGGAAAATTTTTCCTGTTGTCAGTCAACTGATCCTAATATCTTCTTGGAACTGAGCAAACATTTTAAAGTGCAAAGCAAAAGTCCTCCCCCAGCCCTGGGGAAAAAACTTTTTTTCCCCACCTTGAGCTGTTGATGTCTTTAAGAGAAATGACTTCAGTTGGTTCAGTCAGATGACAGAGGGCACAGTTAACTCCATATAAAGGAAAATGTTTGAATCCAGTACCATTTATTTCAAGTAACTCCCCAGTTATTCGGATACCATTGTGTAAGAACATAATCTGAGTCATAAATGGCGTAGGAGACAAATCTCTCTTAAGGAACAGCAGAAATGTAGTTTTGTTGTACTTATTAATTTTTGTATTATTACTTTGTAAAAAAAAAAAAAAAATCCTGTATTAGTGTGCATCTTGGAATATATTTATCAACTGAGAAAGAAACTCAGGCCTCTGGACCATGAATTGTATTGCTTTAATGAGCTGATCATTTCTAATTTCCTTCTAGAGCTTGGGTCAGAATGAGTTACTCTGAACCTAAAGAAGAAAATAAAGACACAGCTTTATCTTAAACATTAGTAAAGGGTCTTGTTTTAAGGTAGACAAAGCAAATCTTCTTAAGACAGCCTTATGGTAATTGATCCGGAATCTCAGCTTATTTCAACTACTGTCCCAGCACACATTATTCTAACTGTTGGCTGAATGTAAATTGTTCACATGACAGAAAATAGTCACCAGGGAGAATACTCACAAATCAGAACGCAGTAGTGATGGTCACCGAAAAGAGATGTAATCACACACACACATACACACACACACACACACACAACTAAACAAGACAATAAAACTGCCCAGTATGTTAGAATGTCTGTAAAGCTCTCTACTGATTTTTTCTTTTAGAAAAAAAAAAAAGTGTATGAGGGATGATTCATGGGGTTAGGAAAGTGGTGAGGATCTAGGTGGAGGAGGGAAAGAAACCCAGGGAACAGAAATTTGGGAAAGAAAAAATCATTCTTTTTGAGCTTTTAAAGTTTTCATTATTAATCTGAGCTAAAAAGAATAGAATATTTTGGCTCTGGCCAGTTTGGCTCAGTGCTTATAGCACCATTGGCCCGCAGACCAATGAGTCGTGGGTTCGATTCCAACCAAGGGCATGTACCTCCGTTGAGGTTCATCCTTGGCCCTGGTCGGGTCTTGTGGGAAGAAACCAGTCAATGTGGCTCTATCACATCTATGTCTCTCTCTCTCTCTCTCTCTCTGTCTCTCTCTCTCTCTCTCTCTCTCCCCTCCCTTCCCCCCCTCCCTCTACCTCCCATTCTAGCTGATGATAAATGAAAAAAATATCCTTGGGGAAGGAATTAAAAAATAAATAAATAAATAAAATATTTTGGATCAATTTAAATAAAGCAATTGAAAGGTGCCCAAATTAAAATACAGAATGACTTTGTTTCAGGAATAATCAGAGTAGTGCCTTATTTGAAAGGTGTTTGAGCGATAATAGCTATGTGAGGCAGGATTCTTTTGAGGAAGAGGACCAATAGGAGATATAACTATGTATCTAATATTTATATCTATATCAAGAGAGAGGTTGAGATGTTAAGGAGTTGACTCCCACAATTGTGCTCGGAAAGTTTGAAATCCTTAGAGCAGGCCAGCACTCTGAAAATTCAGCTAGAAGCTGATATTGCAATCTTGAGACAGAGTTGCTTTTTCCTCAGGGAACCTCAGTCTTTGCTCAGCTGTCTACTGAGCTGTCTACATCATGAGGTCCACCCAAATGATGAAGAATAATCTGACTTCCGGTCAAGGTGGCTGTGGGAGACTATTTGCATGGCATCCATTTTGTCACAATCTGCTCTGCCATCTCCTGCCCCAAGGCAGGATATCTCTGTATACATGTTTCTGCATTCCTTTAAGTAACCATTTACTCAGTCAGTTATGCTCTGTTTATCTTTTGTTCTACCCGTGATATTTACCTGATATTTAATTGAAACTGCTTCAGGGTGGTTACTACAAACTTATCGCTTGGCAACAAATGTTCTTTTTTTTCTGCTTCTTGCCCTATATATTGTGTGGATCTCCCCAGAATAAACGAGACTTGATCAGAGCCCTGTCTTGTCTCCATTTCTCGTGTCTTTTGTCCCTCCTCATCCTCACTCCCCTTCTAGAGTCTCGTTGCTCGACCTGCGGGACGGGTCAGATGGCGGAGTAGGTAAACGCGGTATCGCATCCTCCCACAACCACATCAAAGTTACAACTAAACTACAGAACAACCATCATTCAAAACCGCCTGAAATCAAGCTGAATGAAGTCCTACAACTACGGAATTAAAGCAGCAGCCACATCCAGACTGGTAGGAGGGGCGGCGGCGCGAGGGCCGGTGGCGAGATGGGTTGCTCCCACACCCACATGTGGCAGATAAAAATCAGGAGGATACTTCGGCTGGGAAGGACCTTCCTGAGGACTGAGGGAGTCCCCGTCCCACACCAGGTGCCCCGCTCAGGGTTCCAGTGCCAGGAAGAGAATCCCCATAACTTCTGGCTGGAAAAACCAGCAGGAACTGAGGCTCAGGGAGGCTGAGGCAGCTGGAGCCCCAGGCAGCTCCTTAAAGGGCCCGCACACGGACTTATCGGACTCTCTCCCTCTCAGCTTGGAGGGGAGGCAGCTCGAGGGGCACCAGAGACAAACAGGGAAGAACTGAGCTGTTTGACGCTGGAGAGGGGGCTTTCTCTGGTAAAAACGTGCTGTCAGAGGCCTTTGTTCCTTTCATGAGCCCTTCCCTAGGGCGGCAGACAGTCCCCATATCTGGGACTCCAGCAACCTGGCTCACACTGGTAGCCCCGCCCTGCTGACTCCCTGAGGCACCGCCCGCCCCACTCAACTTTCAGCCCACCAAGCTGTTGCCAGTTGCTTAACCATAGGATTGGCCTGTCTCAAATCCTGCTTCAGGTTTTCCTAAATTCTGTCAAACGAGCCGCATCTTGTCTCAGCGAGCCCCATACCTTTCGTTAAGTAATACACTGAAACAAACACAGGGAGGCAGCCAAAATGAGGAGACAAAGAAACAGGTCCCAAATGAAAGAACAGAACAAAACCCCAAGAAAAGAACTAAGCGAAATGGAGATAAGCAACTTAACAGATGCTGAGTTCAAAATACTGCTTATAAGGATGCTCAATGAACTTAGTGAGGGCCTCAAGAGCATAAAAAAGGATCAGTCAGAAATTATGGATGCACAGTCAGAAATGAAGGAGGCATTAACTTAAATAAAGAATAATTTACACAGCTTCAATAGTAGAGTACGTAAATCCAAGAAGCAAACCATTGATTTGGAATATAAGGAAGCAAAAAACGCCCAATCAGAACAGCAAACAGAAAAAAGAATCCAAAAAAATGAGGATAGTTTAAGGAGCCTCTGGGACAACTTCAATCATGCATGCCAACATTCGCATCTTGGGGTTGCCAGAAGAAGAGAGAGAACAAGAAATCGAAAACCTGTTTGAAACAATAATGGCAGAAAACTTTCCTAACTTGGTGAAGGAAACAGACATACAAGTCCAGGAAGCACAGAGAGTCCCAAACAAGATGAACCCCAAGAGGCCCACACCAAGACACATCATCATCAAAATGCAAAAGGTTCAAGACACAGAGAGAATCTTAAAAGCAGCAAGAGAAAGGCAGCTAGTTACCTACAAGGGAGGTCCCATTAGGCTGTCAGCTGATTTCTCAAAAGAAACTTTGCAGGCCAGAAGGGAGTGGCAAGAAATATTCAGAGTGATGAAAAGCAAGAGCCTACAACCAAGATTACTCTATCCTGCAAAGCTATCATTTAGAATCGATGGCCATATAAAGACTTTCCCAGACAAGAAAAAGTTAAAGGAGTTCATCACTACCAAATCATTATTATATGAAATGATGAAGGGTCTTTTTGAAGAAAAAGATAAAATATATGAACAAACAAAATGGCAATGAATACATATCTATCGACAATGGAATCTACAAACAAAATGAACAGGTAGAACAGAAACATTCTCATAGATACAGAGAACATTTTGTTGGTTGCCAGATGGGAGGGGGGTTGGGGGAATGGGTGAAAAAGGTGAAGAGATTAAGAAGTACAAATTCATTGCTAGACTGACAAACCTCAAAGGGAAAGGGGTTGGGGGGTGGGAAGAAATGAACCAAAGAACTTATATGCATGACCAATGGACACAGACAATAGTGTGGGAAAAGGCAGGAGGGGGTGGGAGTGGGGAGGAGGGGGTCAATGGGGGAAAAATGTGGAACATCTGTAATACATTTTACATTCAACAATAAAGATTTTTAAAAAAATAAAAACTGGGGGGAAAAAAGAATAATCTGCTTGGTTCAAGTCCACTGATTGTAAATGTTAATCACATCTAAAAGCTATCTTGGTGTTTGGCCAAGGAACTAGGCACTATAGCCTAACCAAGTTGACACATCACGAACAGCTTTAGAGACTACCCTTCAGTTTGTACGCTTTAGTTTCTTCTAGTGTCTAGGAAGAATGAAATGATGTTTAAGTTTCAAGTTGAATGCTAGATTGTATATGTATTTATGATACTTTGGAGTTTGGTGGGCATCTGTGTGTCAATGCCTTCAAGTTTGTGTCATATGCTCAATAGTATTGATGTGCACTTCTAACTTACACTAGCAAACAGGTGTGTGCCACCACAGCATTCTCCTGCAAATGTCCAAAGGAATGTGATCTGTACATTTCAAAACTGCAGTTAAATATCCCTCCAATGATAGCATTTAATAAAACTTCCCTTTAGATTCTGAATCATCTGGCTAATACCATTGAGGGTGAAGGCTTTAAACATAAAGGAAATAAATGGTCCATTAGGATACATGACTTCAGTAATCTAGACATTGACCTTTTGTCCTTTGTGTTAACACAAGCATGATAAAAAATATATATATGATAAATTTTATTCAAGCCATTTACATTGATTTTCGAAAGTGGTTGCTTATAAACCTTAAATGCTTTGTTTTTGTTTCGTTTGTTTATGTTTGCAGAGTGGGTCATTCGGTTGGTTGGGTGATTGGTTGTTGTGTACTTGGATTAAATACTTCATTCATCAAGACTAGAAAAAGAGAGATCTATGAATATAAATGGAAATTTATGGAATGATTTTGAAGAAACGATCATAGATTTTAGTTGGTTTTAAAGAAAGTACATCATTAATAAGTATAAACAATTTCACTAGCTTCTGTAAAGTAATGCATTTTTCTCTCTCCAATATTTGCCTTTCTATTGAAATTGGATGATAAATAGTACATAAAGGGAAACCATCAAGAGCAGTCATAATATATACATTTAAGCAAGCCACAGTATCTAATTTTCTATTTGTGAAATGGAAATAAGTCATTTAACAAAAATGGTACCAAAAGATCAAAGTAATAGGTTGAAATCATTTAAATGATTAAGAAAACTAATCATATTAGCAGTTTAACTATCTGTTTAACTTTTGATAGCATATATTTCTATCTCTTTTATAGTTATTCAGAATTATATCCATTCCTAGTATAGTCAAAGCCCACAAATAAAAGCATTGTCTTTATTTGCTAAGTTTGCAAATACCTGTTTTACTTGGAAATATATACAAAAAAAATTCTAGCTTTATCCTTCAAGATTATTTTATTCTCTTTATACTTTGACAATCTCTCTCTCTCTCTCTCTCTCTCTCTCTCTCGTTTTGTTTTTAAATAAATTTTTCTATAGCAGCTATTAAAATGACCACAAACTTAGTAGCTTAAAATGACACAAAATTTTTTATATTAAGTTGTATAGGTAAGAAACCTGAAATGGGTCTCACTAGGTTAGAATCAAGGTGTCAACAGGCCAGATTCCTTCTGCGGACTCTGGGGCAGAATCTGTTTCCTCTGCCTTTCCCAGTTTCTTTAGGCCATAATCATTCCTTGGCTGAGGGCTCCGCTTACCTCCATCCAGCAGCATCGTGCGGAGGCCTTCTTACGTGGCCATCTGTCTGGGTCTCTCTCTTCTACACTTATAATGATGCATGGGATTAGACTGGTCCCACCTGGAAACTCAGGATAATCTCCCCATTTTAAGGTCAGTTGATTAGCAACCTTAATTTCATCTGCAGTGATAATTCCTATTTACCTTCACCTAACACAGTCATGAGTTCCAGGTTTTAGGACACAGACATCTCTACGGGGTCCATTATTCTTCCTGTAAGTTAATAATTCTTGCAACTAATAGGTAGGCACATAGCATTCATTGTACCAACCTGTCCATTTTTATAGGTTTTAACTTTTCCAAAACAAAAAGGTAAAACAAATAAATTTAGGATTGTATATAACCCAAGGAATTGTGTCTAGAATAGAAAGTTAATATCCCAGATTAAGTTACAACCTCATTAGTATTCAGCCTTTTAGGAAATTTCCATATTTATTTCCAGTGAGCTAGCTGAAAAAAAAGATAAAATAATGCAACAATTTTTGCACTTAAAAATATAAAAACAGGAATACATTTTGCCTCCAGCAAACAGCCCTTCTCCATTTTTCATGCCAAAAAAGTGTTTTAAATAATTTTTTTAAATACTGATTACTCAAAACTTGTACATTTGGAGAGCTCTTTCATATCATCTGCTCCAAGCACCCTCTGACACATGACTTTCCTACCAAATGATCATCCATACTTTCATTGAACATCTGCAGGGTGAGGGGTGGAAGGTCAAACCCTCTGATGTAGTCTATCTCATCCTTGGACAACTTTGATTATTAAGATTTTTGTTGCACTTACTTGACTTTGGAGAATAAGTATAATACTACTTCATATAACAATCTACAAATATTTGAAAGTCACTCATGTGTCACCGTGAGGCGAAATACCTTTAGTTTCTCTAGACATCATTGGCAACCTGAAACTGGTAAAGAGTGAAAACTGTGTCCCTGTGAAACATACTACTGGAGGTAAACCAGTCGATTAGATTTTTAATGAAAATTCCTCAACAACTTAGTTATCTAACAAAATGAATTGCAATACATTGGCAGAATCTAGATATTTTACCTGTGGCTCAACTCCAAAAGCCAGCCATACAGATTTTCTGAGATTCTTACCTTCCATAGAAATGATATTCAACCAGATGGTAAGTGATCATTTTTGTCCTGGGTTAGTCCTAGACATGGCTTTCCCGAATACCTGTGAGCTGTAAGCCGAGATGAACTAGGGAGGTCAGAGGAGCTCAAAACTGTCCAACTGACCTGACGTGTTTTCAACCTTCACGGAAGACCTTTTATTCAATGAGGACCAGTTGAATCTCTGCCTAACTTAGGAGAGAAACTGACCTCTTTCCACCAATTAGCAGATTTGAAAACCAATTTTACCTAAAAAGTAAAATTTCACAGAAAATGTATGTTTTCACATTTCTAGTACCTAGTTAGACAAGATTCACTGAGAAGCTTAAAATAACAAAGCTAAACAAGAGGCCATAGCCTTGTAAAATTTAAAGTTTTTAAAGCTTCTTTAACAGATTTTATTGCCTCGGGAAAACCTTGGTTCTGAAAAGACATAGAGGAGGACCAGAGCCATGTCATTAGATTTCATTAGACAATAAAGATAGTTTGTAGTCAGAGTTAACATAGGTATTAAATGGGTGGGGAAAAAAAATTGTAGAGGCCCAACTGATATGCAGGATGCTTAGTGCTTACTATCTTACAATGCAGCTAACTGTCTTAACTCTTGTCAACCGGGGCTTCATCCTGTACAGCTGATTGAAAATATAAATCAATAAAGGCCCTAGTTAAGACATTTTGCCCTCAAAGCTATTCAGTGACATTTCTGAACTGAGATCTTTCCTCTTTGATGGCTTGTTTTACACTTTTATAGACCCTGGGCATAGTGGCTCCTGGTGGGAGTCTACAGTTTATTCCATTTTCAGAAAGGATCATTTCTATTCCCCCATATCATAGACTTACTAGACCACTTGACTGTTCACCTAAATCATACACACCCACCTGCCTGACCAGTTATTAGCCTTAGCTATTCAGGACAATTTTCTCATGAGGAACTGGTGGCCTTCAGACTTAGTCATTGTGCTATAAACTGCCCCCACACTATCGTGTTTTTACCACTCCTTGGAGATACCTATCAGGGCCATTTTCAGGTTAAGTACAGCTTTTACTGACTTTTGCCTCTGTGGAAAGGGACCGGCTATGGGCTAAGAAACATGAACTCAACAGAGACCATTCTCCTAACCCTATCCCGATTAACATTTTATAAAAATAGAGTCAGATTCCTTAAACTAGAGTTAGTGTTGGTCAGGATGATCTTTTAACACAGCACTTAATTCTTTCGTAGTTTGTGTGCTGGCCCCTTTTCTTTTGAACTTGCTTCTAAACAACGTTATAAGAATGTCTGGATAAACTCAATTAAAACTCCCTTATAATGAAGACTGTCTGAGTGATGCAATTTAAGTCTTGCAAACTCACAAGAGCCTGAACAGGCAACTCATCCGGCTAGCTAATCAACGTCCGAAGGAAGGGCTACATGTCAACCATTCTAAAACCAGAGCTTGTGTGTTTGTGAGGTGTCTGCGTCTTTTACTTGGTTTAAAAATAACAAGCTAACCAGCAGGCTAACTTATTTATTTGGATTGGTATAAATGTCATGAACTTGGCAGATATTTAGGCAGTAGAATTAGTAAAGACAGACATTCTGTGAGTGCTTTATTAGATTGTGTTTTGACAAAGGAGGCATTTGCTTATACCCCCTTTAAAAATTATTTTCACAACTTATATTTAAGTCTTTCATCCATTTTTTATTTATTCTTGTGTACAGTGTAAGTTGGCATCCTGGTTGCATTTTTTTGCATGTACCTGTCCAATTTTCCCACCACCATTTTTTGAAGAAACTATTTTTACTCCATTGTGTGCTCTTGCCTCCTTTATCAAATATTAATTGAATATAAAGGCACGGGTTGACTTCTGGGTTCTTTGTTCATTAAAATCCTAGAAGAAAACATAAGCAGTAAAATCTCAGACATCTCTTGGAGCAATATTTTTGCCAATATGTCTCCGAGAGCAAGGAAAACACAGGAAAAAATAAACAAATGGAACTACATCAAACTAAAAGCTTCTGCACAGCAAAAGAAACCATCAATAAAATGAAAAGGGAACCCACCATATGGGAAAACATATTTGCCAATGATTTATCTGATAAGGGGTTAATCTCCAAAATTAAGAAAAACTTATACAACTCAACACCAGGGAGATAAATAATCCAATTAAAAGTGGGCAAAGGGCCTGAATACACACTTCTCCAAAGAGGACATACAGATGACCAATAGACATATGAAACAATGCTAAAGGTTACTAATCATCAGAGAGATGCAAATTAAGACAACAATGAGGCATTACCTCACACCTGTCATTAATGGCTACCACCAATAAATCAACAAACAAGTGCTGGTGAGGATGTGGAGAAAAGGGAACCCTAGCACACTGTTGGTAGGAATACAGACTGGTGCAGCCACTGTGGAAAACAGTACGGAGTGTCCTCAAAAAATAAAAAACGGAAATGCCTTTTGACTCAGCAATCCCACTTCTGGGTATATATTCTAAGAATCCCAAAACACCAATCAGAAATAATATATGTACCCCTATGTCCATAGCAGCATTATTTACAATAACAAGATCTGGAAACAGCCCAGGTGCCCATCAATAGATGAGTGGATAAAAACACTATGGTAAATTTACACAATGGAATACTACACAGCTGTAAAAAAGAAGAAACTCTTACCCTTTGCAACAGCATGAATGGACGTGGAGATTATTGTACTAAGTGCAATAAACGAGTCAGAGAAAGAAATACCATATGATGTCACTAATATATGGAATCTAATGAACAAAATAAACTGATGAACAAACTATAACCAGAGGCATGGATACATGGAACAGACTAACAGCTATGGGGGGGGGGGGGGGCACTGTATAAAGAAAGATGAAGAGATTGGCTAACGATCGTATATGCATAACCCATATACACAGACAATAGTGTGGTAAGAACCAAGGGAGGGGGGATCTGGGTGGAGGTGGTAAAGGGGGAGAAAGCGCCAATATGTCTCCAAGTGTCTGCAATATTGTCAACAACAAAAAAATGAAATACAAATATTATTATCAAGTGAAAGTTACATCAATGCTATAAAAAATAGGACATTGGGGCCTCTATCACCCATCTGTTCATCTGATTAAATGACTTCAAAATGATTATTTTGAAAAATTTTGGTCTTTCCAGAGGGTACAGTTTCAACTCACTCAGGGAATAGGTTGGTTTTTTCTCAATTGATTTTTTAGCTTCCATACAAAGATGTAAAATAGATCCAGTGTCTGCCAAGATTCATCAAAGTCTACTCAGTTAGCCTTATTCCTAACTCCACTATATCCTTTCCCTCAATTTTTTCCTTTGTTCACAGTTGTTTTTATTCATTCTATGTATGATTTTTATGTGCTATTTGTGATCTTTTAAGTAACTGTATTGAATAAATGAATGGGTAGACAGGGAGACAGATGGGGACATGTGTCCTGCTTAAGAATGAACCTGAGCCCTTTTCTGCAATACAGGTCATGTTTATTAACACATTCCTGATGGTCTTTCCAACCTCATCTCCTGACATTTGTCACTACGCCACTCACACACCAACACACTAACACACTGAAGTGGCGATAGCTACGTAAACATACCAGTTCTTCCTTGGGACAATTTCTTAACCACTTGGGACCTCATAGTCTTATCAGAAAAATGGAAATAATACCTACCTTATAGAGTGGTTGAAAGGATTTAAAGCATTAATTTATGAAAAGCTCATAACATGCTACCTGGTAACATAGTAAGTACATGTTAGTTGTTATTCTGATCGTTGTGGTGGTGATGCTCATATTTTTCCCCAGATTCATGGCTTTTTACGTATTTTTTCTTCACCTGAAATACTGCCTTGTTCACCTAGAAAATTTATATTTATTTTCCTCAGTGAGGCCCTTCCTAACCCTTATAGAGCAAGTCAAGGTCTTCCTTCTCTGTTCTTAAAAACATTTTTATAGATCTTTATTATTATACTTAGTACATTGTACCCTAATGATATGCAATGTCTTCATGTATTTTTTCCCCCACCAGACTGTTAAAGGTGAGGGATGTGTCTCCTAAGAATATCCCGGGCACAACACAGAACAGATAAGTCATATATGGGCGGGAAGGAAGAAAAAAAGGAAGGGGTTGGGGAGAGAGGGAGGGAGAAACAGAGGAAGGGAGAGAGGGAGAGGGAAATGGGAAGTTAAGGAAAGAAGGAAAAGAAGGAAGAAAGGGAGAGGAAGGAGGGAGCAAGCAAGCAAATGAATCCAGTCTTCTGGCAGCTCTCCTGTCCTCCATCATTCCGGGAAGATCCCAACAGTGATGCATTGATCTCATTTACAAATTCTGTCAGTGTGCTGATTAACAGTTCCCAAGTTTATCACTCAGGGCATAAATAACTCTGGTTCTGCAAGATATTAATTCATTCACAGTGACTAATTTGCCTCCTATTTGATGATAATGCCAACTATTGACTAAGGCAAAATCCCTCAGCTTGCCAAACCCCCCAAATCACTTATTCAGGAAATGGCTCATATAGGAGAGAAGCAGCTGCTTTTGAAATGGACACAAATAAGCTAAAATGTGTTTGTTTAAAAAAATTGTATTTCATGGATTCATTTCGCTTCAGTGGTGAGGTTTTGGCGAAGAGACGAGAAGTGGAAAATGAAGGATAAGGGAATACGGAGTAGATAAGCGCATCGATTTTCTTCATCGTTGCTTTCTCTTTGATGATTTTCCCTGTCTAGATTTCCTAAGTTACAGAGGCAGGATTCTTACTGATCTAGCCTGTTATATTGGAGACAGAAAATTCACTCAGAAAAATAAAATTAATTATAAACTGGAAACATTTTCTCATAAAGAGCATCAGCTTTTCTCCCTTGATGTGACAAAGATCCTCTTCACAAAGATCCTGTTGGAGATGCTGTTCATTGGCAATAGAGCTTATAAAAGTGAGTAAAAATTTCCCCTTTTATGAACCAATATTTCAAGCTCTGAAAATGCTGCAATATATAAGTTTTATCAGATAGACGACCCAGTAATCATAGGGGTTGCCAATTTCTTTTCTGTGGTGAAAAGGTGTGTGATGACTACAATGTCAGTGAGGTACACACACACACACACACACACACACACACATACGCATGCACAGTTCTTTTGCCACCAGTAAACAGAATGAATGAGCACAAAGTCCCCTCTCTTCTTTCAGCCCAGGTTCTTTCCCGAGCCAGTCTGTTAGTGGGATCCAACCATAGAGGATGAGGACCTCCCTTTGGAACAGACGGAGCTCTTCTCCCGGGAGCTTGCCGTCCTCTCTGCTTTCTGTCTGGTGCTCCCTCTTGCAGAGCTACCAAGAAGCCACCAGGATAAATCCTACTTGTGATTAATCCTACTCCACTGTTACTTGCTTTCCATCTTCAAATAAACACGTCTTTTGTTTGTATTTTTCTTGACCTCTTTTTCTAAATCGTTTTGGACCTTTTATAAGTCTTCTGTATCTTTGGACTCTCTTTCTCTCATATTTCCCCCCACCCTTATTCTTACTCCTAAAATTCTACTGCAGGCATATGATTTCTACCCCTTCCAGCCCATCCTGCACACCAAGGCCACAGCATGTTTCCTAAGTTGCAGCTCAGAAGAGGCTCAAATGTCTTAATCTCCTATGGTAAACCTTTTGCAATGTAGTCACAGTAGCCTCTTTTAAGCCACAACTCCCACTGCTTGGACTTTTGATTACCACCTCCTTCTCTCAGACTTGCTCCCTCCCCAGTCTTCCTCAGGTCGGTAATTGATATGACCAGCCAGCCAGTTACTCAAGTCACAGACCTAGGGATTTCCTTTGAGTCCTTCCTTGCACCCGCCACATCCAGTCCCTCGGTATACTTTTATAACACATGTCCAGTCTATGTCATCTATTTGTTCTACTACCTATCCAAACCACTATTATCATTCCACTGTGCTACTGGAGTAGTTCCTATTTGGTTTCCTCTTGCTCTCCTTAATCCAGTTTCCACACAACTTCTTCAGAGAGTTCTGTTAAAACATAAATCAGATCACATCACACCCCTGCTTAAAACTCTCCAGTGAAATTCAAAAGAATATATGCACCCCCGTCTATGTTCATTGCACTGTAATTTACAATAGTCAAGATGGGGAAGCAGCCCAAGTGGCCATCAACAGATGAGAAACTAAAAAAGCTATGGTACATGTATTCAATAGAATATTGCTCGGCCATAGAAAAGAATGAAATCTTATTGTTTATGACAGCATGGATAGACCCAGAAGGTATGATGTGAAGTGAATAAGTCAGACAGAGAAAGACAAATACCATATGATTTCACTTATATGTGGAATCTGAAGAGCAAAATGAATAAACCAGCAAAATAGAAACAGACTTATAGATTCAGAGAACTGACTGATGGTTTGCAGAGAGGAGGGGATTGGCAGGCTGGGTGAAAAGGGTGAAGGGATTAAGAAGGACAAGTTGGAAGTCACAAAACAGTCACGGGGTGTAAATGAAGTACAGCATAGAGAATATAATCAATAATATTGCAGTAACTATGTACAATGCTAGGTGGAATATTGAAATATTGGGGGACCCCTTTGTGAATTATATGATTGTCTAACCACTATGCTGTACACCTGAAAGTAATACAAAATAATATTGAATGTTAACTAATTGAAAAAAAAAATAAAAGGAAAACCCTCCAGTGATATTTTATTCTACTTAGAATAAAATCCATACTCTACCCCTATATCATCTGAACCATGTGGACCTTTGAGACCCCAGCAGCCACCCCTTTATTTTCTCTCACTGTACATCAGCCACGCTGGCCTTTCTTACATTCTTTTCACACACATTCTCACCTGAACGCCTTAGCACCAGCTGTTCCTTCTGCCTGTCATGCTTTGCCCCCGTACTCTGCATGATCACTGTCTTCATCACTCAGCTCTAAGTCTTAATGTCACTGTATTTTTTTAAATACCCAATATAAAGTAGCTGCCAGATCACTGTCACCACACCCTGATAGTTAGTTGATATTTCTTTTTGCTTTTGTTTTCTTGTCTGTATGCTCATTTCCTGTCTTCTTCATTGCTGAATTCTCTCATAACTACAATAGTGCTTGGCTCTGAATAAATGTGTTTAATTAATGAGTGAACTTTGCTTTCCCACCTCTCTGCCCTATTCTCAACACACAGTATTTCTGGTGGAGAATAATAGGACCAACAATCAGAGGTGGGTTGAGGTTGTCTGGAGATATAAAGGCTGAAGAAGAGGAAGAGAACAATATGACTATAGGAAGACTTTTGGTGAATGACAGCCACTAGACAAGGTCAGCTAGGACCTTCAATATCATATTTAAAAAATTTGAATCAAATTTGATGTTATAGAGGCCTCTTCTTAAAATAGACTATAAACTTCATGAGGTCAATGATGTTTGTTTTGGTCACTACTGTATACACCAATACCTGAAACATTAGTTGAAATACATTGGGTACTCAACAAATAGTTGAAGGCATGAATGGATGAATGAATGAATGAATGAATAAACATAATATAATATTTAAGATTTTTTATTTGGAAATGGTTAATAAGACCCAAAAGGAATAAGACTAGAATAAAACTTCTCAAAATCTTGACAGTGGATTATATTTAAGTGATTTATTAAAATTTAGTGTCCTGTGTCTTTCCTAAGGCCTACTGAGCCATCTAAGACTAGAATCAGGAATGTGAATGTTACGAGTTTCTTCCATGTTTGACAATGACTGCCCTAGAAGAGAGAAGATGATGAAAGACTTAAAGTAGGGTCTATATTTGAAGGAATTTATGAAAGACAAGTTGCCAGAATTTTCTGAAGTAGAGGAAAGAGTCAAAATGACTGTTTCCAACCTGGAAGGCAGAGAAAATGACAACACCGTTGATAAATACAGGAGACTTGTGCATCGTTATGAAAGGTTTCATTTAAAAAAACATATAAGGCGATAGATTTTCCCCTTTGGGGTGACAATGTAAAGGCTTGTGTAAAGGTGAATGTGAGGCTGAGCGAAGAACGTTGTGTCTCCCCAAACCCCGAAAGGTACTGCACTAGAATAAATGGCACAGGCATCGCCACTGCATTCCACCGTGTGAGAGTGCTAAGGGCAAGTAAGTCCTGTTTCTTATCATCAAAACCTATATTACAGGCCTGTTACTCCTGTTTATTTTACAGCAAAAGCATTGCATGTGTCTCAGTAACTAGCTCTTTGTGCAACAGATCCTTAAAATTGGCTTTCTCCCAGCCATGAAAAAGATATAATATTGGAGCAATGCTAGAAAGCAAGAAAGGAATGCCAGAGATCTAATTTGAAGAAAGATCTGAATGCAAATGTCTCCAGTAAATAGTAACATTTAAGGAAAGTATTCAGTGCTCAACATGACTAATCACCAGAGAGGTGCAAATTAAAACCACAGTGAGGTATCACCTCACACCTGTCAGAATGGCCACCATCAAAAAATCATCAAACGACAAGTGTTGGCGAGGGTGTCGAGAAAAGGGGACTCTAGTATACTGCTGGTGGGAATGCAGACTGGTGCAGCCACTATGGAAAACAATATGGTGTTACCTCAAAAAATTAAAAATTGAACTTCCATTTGACCCAGTGATCCTAGTTCTAGGAATATACCCCAAGACGCCTGAAACACCAATCAGAAAGAATATATGTACCCCCATGTTTATAGCAGCACTATTTACAATAGCTAAGATCTGGAAACAGCCCAAGTGTCCATCAGTAGACGAATGGATAAAAAAGCAGTGGTACATATACACAATGCAGTATTACACAGCTGTAAGAAACATGGAGGGACCTGGAAAGTATCATCCTAAGTGAAATAAGCCAAACAGAGAAAGACAAGTATCATACGATCTCACTTATTTGTGGAATATAATGAACATAACAGTCTGAGGAATGGGGTAGTTCCAGAGACGTGGAAGTGGGGTACAGACTGACAATCTCCAGGAGAGGGGGTGGTGGGGGAGAGATAAACCACAGAACTTCTATGCATGTGTGCATGAACAATGGACATGGACAACAAAGCTGGGGACAGGGCAGGGAGGGAGGGGGAGAGGGGAATCAGGGGGGAGGGGTGGGAAACATCTGTAACAAAAATTAATTAATTAAAAAATATATATATATAAAAAAAGAAAACTATTCAGTTTTTTATAGTTCAGATTTTATCCATAATCCTTAGGCTTAAGAATCTTGAATTGATACTGAGAATCAGATCTATTTTTTGTATAAAGATGAGCTGAGGCCAGTGAATGCTGCTCATGAGAAGGAATCTTAAAACCTGGAATGACTTTTGCCACTGTTAGCCTCTGTACTTTTGTGTTATAAGGAACTTGACATTTAAAATACTCAGTGATGGGAATGCAGACTGCTGCAGTCACTGTGGAAAACAGTATGGAGTTTCCTAAAAAGATTAAAAATGGAAATGCCTTTTGACCCAGTGATCTCACTTCTGGGAATATATCCTCAGAATCCTGAAACACCAACCAGAAAGAATAGATGCACCCCTTCGTTCATAGCAATGTTATTTACAATAGCTAAGATCTGGAAACAGTCCAAGTACCCATCAGTAGATGAACGGGTAACAAAGCTGTGGTATATTTACACAATAGAATAGTACGTGGAGGTAAAAAAGAAGGAAATCTTATCTTTTGCAACAGCATGGATGGACCTGGAAATTATTATGCTAAATGAAATGAACCAGTCAGAGAAAGACTAATATCACATGATCTCACTAATATGTGGAATCTAATTAACAAAATAAACTGACCAACATAGAATCAGAGGCATGGAAACATGGAAAAGACTGACAGCTGTCAGAGGGGAGAGGGGAGGGGGATTGGATGAAAGAAGGTGAAGGGATTAGCCAAAGAACATATATGTGTAACTCATGCACACAGACAACAGTGTGGTGGTGGCTAGAGGGAGGGGAGGATGGGGCTGGGTAGAGTTGAACAAAGGTGGGGGGAGGGGACATGTGGACATCTGTAATAATGTTAATAATAAAAATAAAGTTACAAAAGAGATTCCAAGTGAGGGATTCCAAAATGGTGGTGGAGTGAACAGAAGCTACACAAACCGTCTCCCAGAACCAAACTGGAATTACAACTAAAACACAGACAAATCGATGGAAAAAAGCAACCGAAAAGCAGTTTGCGAGGATCATATAACGAGGGACACTGACTCGATCCTGGTAGGCTTGCTAAGGCGCGAGAAGGGGGCTGGGAGCCCATGGTCAGCAGCTCAGCGGCGGCCTGAGCTGTTAGCAGCACCCTTGGGTTAAAGTCCCAAGTGGCTCCACAGAGGCTAAATTAGCAGCAGCCACTCACCTTGGGCTCTGGCAGAGGGAGGGCATACTGGACTGGAACTCTGTGGGGACACTCGGGATTTGGAGGGCACTCAGAGCTTTTGCTGAGTTGCAGCCACGCAGGATGATGGCCATATTGCTCCTTCCCAGGGATCTGGGGACAGGCACTAGCCCCTCCCTCGGAGATTCAACCCCATCCTGTGGGCCATTGAAATGCTAATTGAGGCTCACTGACAACCAGCATCTGCCACACTCTCCAGAAATCCCCTTACACTGAGCACCTGAGGGAGTTTTTCAATCAACTAACAACCCAAAACTCTTCAAGTAACCTGGACTGCTAGCTTCCAGGCAAAAAGCTAGAGGATAAAAGTACCATTCCTGAGCTAGCAACTCTAACCAGGAAAGTAAGACTTGACAGTGGTGTTTAACATGGGTCCTCCCTCATCCATCTAAACCCAGGAGAGGGAGCCACAAAGAGCAGAACACCAATACCCACAGGGAAAACTTGACAGCCTTCAAAGCCCATTGTGATAGCCAAAATGGTGAAACACAGAAACAAAAGCCAAATGAAAGAACAAGAGACCTCCACCAAGGATGAAATCAATGTGGAGCAGTTAGGCAAGTTAACAGAGCTAGAATTCAGAGCCATGATCTTGAGGAAGCTCAACAGCATGAGTAAGGACATAGAGATGCTGAAAATAAACCAATTGAATATTAAAAACAACCAAGAAGAGATCAAGAGTGACATATCAGAAATAAAGAACACATTGGAAGGTCTAAAGAGCAGAGTAGAGGAAGCTGAGGACCGGATCAGTGAATTAGAAGACAGGGTAGAAAAAAATGAACCAATCAGAAAACCAAAAGGAAAAAACAATTAAAAATCAGAAAGACAGCTTAAGAGAACTGTGGGACAACTGGAAACGTAATAATATTTGCAACATAGGAGTCCCCGAAGAAGAAGAAAATGAGCAAAGGTTAGAATATATTCAAAGAAATAGTGACAGAAAACTTTCTTAATTTGGTGAAGGAAGAAGGCATTCAAATTCAAGAAGCACAGAGAGCCCCAAGTAAGAAGAACCCAAACAGACCCACACCAAGACACATAGTAATTAAAATTCCCAAAATTAAAGACAAAGAGAGAATCCTAGAAGCAGCAAGAGATAAACAACAGGTTACCTACAAAGGAAACCCCATAAGGCTCTCAGCTGACTTCTCACAAGAAACACTATAGGCCAGAAGGGAATGACATGAAGTAATCAAGGTCATGAAAAACAAGGATCTGAATCCAAGACTACACTACACAGCAAGGCTATCATTCAAAATAGAATGTCAAATAAAGAGCTTCCCAGACAAAAAAAAACATAGGCTAAGGGAATACATTAGCACCAAACCAGCACTACAAGAAATGTTAAAAGGCCTGCTGTAATTAGTAGAATAAATAGGAAGAAAAATATAACCAAACAAAACAAAAATGGCAATAAATAAATACGTATCAATAATCACCTTAAATGTAAATGGAATGAATGCTTCGATAAAAAGACACAGAGTAGCTGATTGGATAAGAAAGCATGACTCATCTATATGTTGTTTACAAGAGACCCACCTCACAACAAAAGACTCACATAGGTTGAAAGTGAAGGGGTGGAAAAAAATTTTCTAAGCAAACGGAAAGCAAAAAAAAAAAAAAAAAAATGCTGGGGTAGCAATACTCATATCTGATAAAATAGATTTCAAAATGAAGAACATAACTAGAGACAAAGAAGGCCCCTACATAATATTGAAAGGATCTATCTAACAGGAAGATATAACCTTGATAAACATATATGCACCCAATATAGGAGCACCTAAATATATTAAAAATCTTCTGGAGGACTTCAAAGGAGAAATCAACAGCAATACAATAATAGCAGGAGACTTCAACACCCCGTTGACACCACTAGATAGATCCTCTAGACAAAAAATTAGCAAGGAAATAGAGACCCTAAATGAAGCACTAGACCAAATGGATTTAATAGATATCTATAGAGAATTACACCCCAAAACTACAGAATTCACACTCTTCTCAAGTGCACATGGGACAGTCTCAAAGATAGACCACATGATAGGACACAAACTAAATCTCTACAAGTTCAAAAAGATTGAAATCCCATCAAGCATCTTCTCAGATCACAACGGCATGAAACAAGAAATCAATTGCAACAAAAACATGCAAAGACATTTGAACGCATGGAGGCTAAATAGCATGTTATTAAACAATGAATGGGTTACCGAGGAGATGAAGGAAGAAATTAAAAACTTCCTGGAAACCAATGAAAATGAACACACAACAACACAAAATCTATGGGATGCAGCAAAAGCAGTTCTGAGGGGGAAGTTCATAGCACTAAAGGCCTACCTCAAGAACCAAGAAACATTTCTAATTGACTGTCTAACCTCACAACTTAAAGAATTAGAAAGCAAACAAAAAGAAAACCCCAGAGCAAGTAGAAGGAAGGAAATAGTAAAGATCAGAGCAGAAATAAATGACATAGAGACCAAAAAAACAATTCAAAGGATCGATGAAACAAAAAGCTGGTTTTTCAAAAAGATAAACAAGATTGATGGACCCTTAGGTAGACTCACCAAGAAACAAAGAGAGAGAACCCAAATACACAAAATCAGAAATGAAAGAGGAGAAGTAACAACTGACACCACAGAAATACAAAAGATCGTAACAGCCACTATGAACAATTATATGGCAACAAATTCGACAATCTAAGCAAAATGGACAAATTTCTAGAAACACACAGTCTCCCAAAACTGGACCTGGAAGAGATAGAAAACTTGAACAGACCAATAACAACTAAGGAAATTGAAGAGGTAATCAAGACTCTCCCAGCAAACAAAAGCTCAGGCCCAGGTGGCTTCAAGGGGCAGTTTTACCGAACATTCAAAAAAGAACTAACACCCATTCTCCTCAAACTATTTCAAAAAATTCAAGAAGAAGGAAGACGTCCAAACTCGTTTTATGAGGCCAGCATAATTCTAATTCCAAAACCAGAAAAAGACACTACAAAGAAAGAAAACTACAGGCCAATATCTCTGATGAACATAGACGCCAAAATCCTGAACAAAATACTAGCAAATAGGATCCAGCAATACATCAAAAATATTATTCACCATACCCAAGTGGGATTCATCCCAGGGATGCAAGGCTGGTACAATATTCACAAATCAATAAATGTGATACACCACATAAGTAAAATGAAGAACAAAAATCACATGATCATATCAATAGACGCTGAAAAAGCATTAGACAAAATCCAGCATCCATTTCTGATAAAAACACTCAGCAATGTGGCAATAGTGGGATCATATCTCGTCATAATAAAGACCATATATGAAAGACGTACAGCCAACATCATACTCAATGGGCAGAAACTAAAAACATTTCCCTTAAGAACAAGGAACAAGACAGGGATGTCCACTTTTGCCACTCTTATTTAACATTGTACTGGAACTCTTAGCCATAGCAATCAGACATGAAGAAAAAATAAAAGGGATCCAAATTGGAAAGGAGGAAGTGAAACTGTCATTATTTGCAGATGACATGATATTATCCATAGAAAACCCTAAAGACTCCATCAAAAATCTACTAGACTTAATAAATGCATTTGGAAAAGAGGCAGGATACAAAATTAACATCAAAAATTCGACGGCATTCTTATACACCAATGATGAACTCACAGAAAGAGAAACTGAAAAAACAATCCCATTTACCATTGCGGCAAAAAAATTAAGATACCTAGGAATAAACTTAACCAAAGAAGTAAAGGACCTATTTACAGAAAACAAGACATTGAAAAAAGAAATAAAGGAAAATATAAAAAAGTGGAAGCATATACCTTGTTCATGGATTGGAAAAATTAACATCATTAAAATGTCCATACTACCCAAAGGAATCTATAGATTCAATGCAATCCCCGTCAAAATACCAACGACATATTTCATAGAACTAGAACAAAAACTTCAAAAGTTCATATGGAACCAAAAAAGACCCCGAATAGCCACAGCAGTTTTGAAAAAGAAAGACAAAGTAGGTGGGATCACAATACCAGATATTAGGTTATACTACAAAGCCACTATAATCAAACCAGCCTGGTACTGGCACAAGAACAGGCATATAGACCAGTGGAACAGAACAGAGAACCCAGAAATGGACCCAAGGCAATATGCTCAATTGATATTTGACAAAGGTTGCAAGAGCATACAGTGGAGTAAAGACAGCCTCTTTAATAAATGGTGTTGGGAAAATTGGACAGCTACATACAAAAAAATGAAACTAGAACATCAACTTACACCATACACAAAAATAAACTCAAAATGGATAAAAGACTTAAATGTGACCTGTGAATCCATAAAAATTCTGGAAGAAAATGTAGGCAACAAAATTTTGGACATCATACGCAGCAGAATTTTTACTGATACATCACCTAAGGCAACAGAAACAAAGGAAGAAATGAACACATGGGACTACATCAAACTCAAAAGCTTCTGCACAGCAAAAGAAACAACCATCAAAATGGAAAGGCAACCCACTGTATGGGAGAACATCATTGCTAATGATAGATCAGATAAGGGGTTAATTTTCAAAATATATAGAGTCCTCATACAGCTCAACAAAAGGAAGACAAAGAACCCAATTAAAAAATGGGCAGAGGAGCTGAATAGACACCTCTCCAAACAGGACATACAAATGGCAAAGAGACATATGAAGAAATGCTCAACATCACTAATCATCAGAGAGATGCAAATTAAAACAACAATGAGGTATCACCTCACACCTGTCAGAATGGCCGCCATCAACAAATCATCAAACAACAAGTGTTGGCAAGGGTGTGGAGAAAAGGGGACTCTAGTACACTGCTGGTGGGAATGCAGACTGGTGCAGCCACTATGGAAAACAATATGGTGCTACCTCAAAAAATTAAAAATTGAACTTCCATTTGACCCAGTGATCCTGCTTCTAGGAATATACCCTAAGAAGCCTGAAACACCAATCAGAAAGAATATATGTACCCCCATATTCATAGCAGCACTATTTACAATAGCTAAGATCTGGAAACAGCCCAAGTGTCCATCAGTAGACGAATGGATAAAAAAACAGTGGTACATATACACAATGGAGTACTACACAGCTGTAAGAAAGAAAAATCTCTTATCCTTTGAGACGACATGGAGGGACCTGGAAAGTATTATCCTAAGTGAAACAAGCCAAGCAGAAAAAGACAAATACCACATGATCTCACTTATATTTGGAATATAATGAATACAACAATCTGAGGAATAGGGTAGACCCAGAAACACAGAAGTAGGGTACAGACTGACAACCCTCAGAAGTGGCGGTGGAGGGGGGTGGGAAAAGATAAACCACAGAACTTATATGTATGTATGCATAACCAATGGACATGGACAACAAATCCGGGGACGGGGCGAAGGGGATGAGGAGGAGGGTGTCATTGGGGTAAAAAAAGGAGAAACATCTGTTACAAAAATAAAATTTAAAAAAAATTTAAAAAATAAATAAATAAATAAAAATCTGAAAAAAAAAGTTACAAAAGAAAGAAAAGGCCCTGGCTGGTTTAGCTCAGTGGTTAGAGCGTCAGCCCATGGACCAATGGGTCATGGGTTCTGTTCTAGTCAAGGGCATGTACCTCGGTTGCAGTTCATCCCCAGCCCTGGTTGGATTGTGCGGGAGGTAACGCATCAATGTGTCTCTCTCACGTTCGATATTTCTCTCTCTCTCTCTCTCTCTCTCTCTCTCTCTCTCTCTCTCTCTCTCTCTCCCACCATCTCTCCCCCTCCTACTCTATCTGAAGATAGAACAAATGTCCTCAGGTGAGGATTGAAAAAAAAAGGGAAAATAGAAATAAATTCCCAGTAAGTTGAATACCTAAAAGTAAATTAGTCTTTCTCATGATGAGTAGATGTTTAACATAAACTTGTAGAATGGTTGTCATAAAATCCCTAGTGCCTCTTCTCAGTTTTCAGTTAATCACTATCACATGAAAGAAGAAATGAAAGGAGAAAGGGCAGCTGATAGGAGCAGGATTAGACAATACCTACAACTGCACTCATGAGACTGCTTGCTTCGCTGCAACCATTTTTTAGGCTCTGACTTTTTTATGAGTCTGTTGCAAAAGTAAAGGCAATACCATATTAAGAAAGTCTGTGTGAACTGCTCTACAGATAAGACCTTTCTGGTTTTTCCTCCTAAGTTGAAGAAATAATGTTGGCCTCAGTTTTTATTTTGTTTTGTTTTTTTTAAGCAGAAAAGATGAAACTACTGGTTGAAAATTGATGCCACAAAATTTGGGTTCTTGGAAGGACCTGGAGAGTATTATCCTAAGCGAAACAAGCCAAGCAGAGAAAGACAAATATCACATGATCTCACTTATTTGTAAAATATAATGAACATAACAATCTGAAGAGCAGGGTAGTCCCGGAGATGTGGAAGTGGGGTACAGACTGACAATCCCCAGAAGAGAGGGTAGAGGGAAGATGATAAACCACAGAACTTATATGCAAGTACATATAACCAATGGACATGGACAACAAAACTGGGGACAGGGTGGGTAGAAAGGGGGAGGAGGGTGTCAATGGGGGGAAAAGGAGAAACATCTGTAACAAAAATAAAATTTAAAAATCGGGGGCTTACATTAGTTAGGTGTGGGATACAATAACTATCACTTCATTGTTCCTGTCAAGGGAGTTAGGAGTCTCTTGCCAAAAAAAAGCCCAAACTAAGTAAGCAGGATATCTAACAGTCACAATTTCCCCCCTGCTACCCCCTCACGGGTCTAGTGAAACCAACACATTAATGAAGAGAACATAGTTAAACATTTCAAAAGGACCAGAATTTGCTTCGTGGAGTTCTCTGCTTCACAGATGACCATTCCTAGGAGGACATTTTTCACATAGGAATTCTAGGTCGAGAAACTGACACTTCATGAGGGAAATAGTTTAAACTGCTTGAAGCGTGCTCATAATTACTCTTGAACAATCCCAATTCAAATGTTGCAAGAAGGATCTTGAGGTTATGTATGCACTCAGGAGATCAGTATCTGTGAACAACCTTCTCTCGGCATGACATAATCATGTTTCAATGCCAGTCAGCGGTCGGAGCCTTGCTCAGCTGGACCCAGCACTGAAGAAGGAAGTGAATGACTCCTGCTGGGGATCCTCGGCTTGTCTCCGGACCAAGAGCCCTGGTTAGTAGAAGCCAGTGGCTTTTTTCGCTTGGTCCCCTCCAGTGCCGGGCTAGTTAGAGGAAGTTCGATACAGCAGCAGAAGATGGGGAAAGAAGCAGTTCTTATCTGGAGGCTCAGAGCACTGGACACAAATGTCTACTCAAATATTCCAAAGAAGAAAGTTTTTCTGTGTCCTTGTTATGAAATGGCTGACTTTTAAAAATACGAAGACCTCCTCTCTTCATCTTAATAAGTTAATATTTCTATCGTTTTTATCCCTTTCTCCCACATGGACAAAGTTCTGGTCAGACACTCAAAGGAAAACCTGTTTTCTTTCTGAAGAGAGATCTGTCTTTACGGTTTTCTGTGCGCCAAGGACAGCCGAGCTCCAAGGCACGCGTTAGATTTATTTAGAGTGAATTTATACAGGGCTAAATTGTGACATTTTATTTCACTCAAGTTTGGCCTTTAAGCCATGCCACTTTGTTCTGAAGGTGTGCTTTTACTTTTATAAATGTTCGATTTATAGATTTTTTTTTTTTGTGAATGAGAGATAATATTATTAAGTTTAGGTATATTTTAATCATTCAGCAAACTACTAATAACCAGTTGCATTTAGTGAAGGACAGTATTAAAAAACTTCAAATTCAACTCTCCTTAAATCTTTGTTGATATTTACATTTATTCTTCAAGGTTACTATGCTACAATCACCTTGAAATAAACAGTCCCTAACTAACTTTGCCTCATATCTAGTCCTTTCAACAACAGCTAATCAAACATATGTTTAGAAAGCAAAAATAAAAGTAAATTTCACTTGTGATAGTCAATAGCTACAAAATGATTTTTTTTTTTTTTTTTTTTTTTTTTTTTTTTTTTTGCAGAAGATGATACTGCTTTTTCTAGGGCATAAAAAAGGGTGGCACCAGAGACATAAATATAAAAGAATTAAGTCAATTTCAACAACTTAGTTTAAAAACAATGAACTCTGGGTCATCTCTCAGTCGATCTCTATGTCAGGAAAATTGAGAGGAATTTAGAAAAGCAGAATACCCTTTACTAAATAGTTCAAATCCAGGTCTTTCGTCTGTATTACAAGTAGATGAAGCAAGAGTGAGTTAAGGACCGGGCAGGCACTCCCAGGCCGTGAGCACCCATGTCGCACCCATCAACACCTTCTGAGTAAACGCGTGCCCACTTTCCACACTCGCTGCCACAAAGCCAGACCAGTGCCAGCTCTCACCTCTTCTCTGACCCTCCCATTCTTCGTCCTCGCGAGACGGGGCACACTGCACAGCCGGCCAGCAGGCTTCTCCGGGATAAAGCGGGACCCAGATCCCTTCCCTTTACTGTGATTCCCGTGCATTAACTATTAAAGAGATGCTAAAACAAGTTTATAAACTTTGTGGCATACTGTAAAAGTTCAATCCTGACCATGGATCGCAGTGACAATTTGGATAATCTCATCCGGAGGCAAAACCAAGAGCCTAGATGTGAGGCCTTTTATGAAAATGAGAACAGACCGCGTGGCTCTCCGGCTCTTTCTGTAATGAGCCCTGCTGTTGCCTACCAGCTTTCATTCTCTTGCAGTTTTGTAGCAGGTTTCCCTGCCACGAGTATTTCACACCTTCCGTGCACCCTCCCTAACGCTGCCAGAGTGATCTTTTGGAAATCCTCTTTTGATCATGTTATTCCCCAGCTTAAAACTCTCCTCAGATTTCCAGGCATCTGTCGGGTAAGCCTGGCCGCCCCGCAGGGGACCACAGGAGCTCCCCTGTGCTCCAGCCTGGCCCTGGCTGGCCCCCCATTCCCACCGCCCAGGGCCTTCCTTCTCTCCATCAGCCTCCACGCTCTGCCCACTTCCCTTTGCTCACACGGTTCTCTCTCTTCATCTGCCTGCAAAGGAACCTGCTCCTTTCAGGGGTCCACACAAGCCTTTGCTGACTCCCCCAGGAGACTCTGGCCACCTTCCTTTCTGGGGCCCCGCTGTAACCCAGTAGTTACCTTTTTTATAGTCTTTATCAGTTGCTGCACTTAGTTGCTTATGAGTTTGATTCACTTTGCTAGGCTTGACATTTCTTGGAGGCAGGGACTTGTATCCATCTTAGATCCTCAATGTCTGGGGTACAAGGAATCCTAGATTAATACGTATTGCAATATTTTCATCGATGTTTGTTGTTCAGTGGGATTTCTTCACTTGTTTCTTTTCACCAATTCCATTTTTGAATTAAAAAAAAAAAAAACCTTTAATCTTAATGAAAAAAAACCCACTTTAATCTTAAGGAAAAAAAAACACTTTAATCTTAGTTGATAAGAGTGAAAATAGTGTTATTCAAAGACTTTGATCATGAATAAGTAGAATTATATTTTCAAGGTGAATTCTTACATAACTTTTTAAAAAGCCATCAGCTCCTAAATTCCTTGAGAATATAAGCCTCCCCATCAACATGTTCCCACCTCTCTTCATCTTCTCATGAAATTCTGCTTCTCTTCAAGCGCTGGGAGACAAGAAGATGTTACGTTTTTATTCAATTTTATTATTTCTCTCTTTGCTTTTATTGCTGCAGTATTTTTTTTCCTGCTACTTGTTCATTTCAAATGTATAATGTTTCTGCTACATTATAGATAAGTGACTTTCATGAGCTGGCCTGCCAACCCCTATACCATCCGTAATAGCTTTTTCTGTGGGGAAATATATTTTAAGTTGCAAACAATCTGCCTCAAGATTCTTTTGGAACTAAGCACATTTATAGGTTGTGGATTCTCCACTGAGATTAAGAAATCTGATATGTATTAATTTGAATTATTGATTCAGCAAGTGTTTATTGATTAACAACATTTGTCAGGATGAACTCCAGGCACTGAGGATAGGAAGTGAGATTCATTAGGTCCCTGACTTTAAGGAGTTTACTACCTATGCATAAATTTTGCTAAAAATTGGCATATTTCTCTTTCTGCCTCTTCAATATTTATTGCTCCTTGTGAAAACAAGTAAATTCTACATATGATCTTAATCACATAAAAATAGCTATTATGGGGATCATAACAAATTAACTTTTATCCTCCTGAGAAATACTTTATGGATATAAGAAATATTTTGTCATCTTTGTTTCCTTAAATACTTATTTGAGATCATATCATCCAAGAATGTTTTTTAATGAGTTTCCCTCCATGTCAAAGAGTTTTATGATATTTTGTTATTTCATTGTATTACATTGATCCTTAAACCCCCTACTGGAAAGACTCCTCTGACTATGCACTTATTTTTGTAACCATCTTTTTCTATGGTCTAGACTCTAGAGGGAAGAAAATTCATCCACATTTAAGGCTCTCATTTATTGTCTTCTACCAAGAGAAAAATGATAATGGGTCTGGAGATGTAAGGTCTTTAACAATATACAACCCTAAGCATATAATATGTGAATTAGTGGTCTTAAATGGTTATCCTTTAATCAGATCAGAATTATTCTTGGCAACTAATGGATGTATCTGTAAAATGGAATTTGTCCATTAATGATAGAAAGGTTTCTAAAGATCTTTTAACGTGAGATAAATAAAGCAGTAGATCAACAGAAGATAGGTACATTTCCTAATAATCATTCTGGAAGAGCTGTTTCAAGTAATAATTACCCATTCAGGACTGATGGGGGAATTTCTAATGGCTAGACCTGTAAGAATCACTTACCACGTGGCAAGACAAACCTAATATTTCCCCAGGCTTAAAATGGGAACATTTTCTAATGGGAAAGTAATGTTTTAATTCATATTCAAAAATTGTTTAAATTAAATTAATAAAATGCAATGTTTCCATCTCTGCATTTTATTTATTATTTTCCTAAGGATAATTTTTTTTTTTTCAAATCTGTCCTTGCATGCATAAAAAGCAGGCAAAACAATGTATCCCTTTTCTGTCCCCATGGAAGCCTTCCTCCTATAAGACATACCTTACCTTTCCGATAAAGTTCTTTCTTTGACCATTTCAACTTTTGGTGGTTTTCCGCCAAAATCTCCAGTTGAAATACATTTCTATTTAGGGGCTTATTTAATTGTGGAAGCCTCCCTCTATAAAAATCAGGTGAGCCCTGGCCAGTTTGGCTCCGCGGTTAGAGCGTCGGCCTGCGGTCCGGAGAGACCCGGGTTCGGTTCCCGCTAAGGGCAGGTACTTCGATTGCAGTTTGTCCCTGGCCCTGGTTGGTCGTGCGGGTGGCAGCCACTCGATGTGCCCCTTCACGTCGATGTTTCTCTCTCTCTCTCCCTTCCTCTCTCTCCCTCCCACTCTATCTGTACAAAAAATGGAAAAATGTCCTCGGGTGAGGATTAAAAAAAAAATCAGGTGAAGCTCATACCACCCAGGAAAAAAAACAAAAGAAAACAGTTTTTTGGGGGTTTTTTTTGGTGCCAGTCTTGGAGGAACAAAGAGGTCGTCTTCTCCTACTGAGAGCTGAGTAGGGGAAAGGAAAATCGATGCCATCTTTCTCGCCAATATATTGATTTGTTGGTTTATTCATTCAATTAGTATTTACTCTAGACAGGCACTAGCTCAGGGAGCTGAAGTAAAGCTGGGGAATGTCCACACAGTGGAAATCACCATACAACACAGGATGGACGGGGCACCAGAACTTTATACGAGGTGCTCCAGGAGTTTAGGGAAAGATCACTAAACCCCGACAATGCTATTGCAATTACATTCATCACTGGCCACTCAGTAGATTCTATTTGTCCTAAGATCTCATGGTTCTCTCACCAGGTAATTTCTTAATTATATGAGTCAGTCAAAGGACAGAGCTGACTTCAGAAACTTCCATGGAGAGCTTCTAAAACTAAATGACTTTTAGAACATCTATAACACTACTTTCCATTATACCCCATCATTATCTTATTTGGAAAAAAAAAAAATGCAGTCCGGCGGGTGTGGCTCAGTGGTTGAGCATCGACCCATGCACCAAGAAGACGCTGGTTTAATTCCTGGTCAGGGCACATGCCCAGGTTGTGGGCCGATCCCCAGTGGGGGGCATGCAGGAGGTGGCCAATCAATGTTCTCTCTTATCGATTTTTCTATCTCTCTCTCCCTCTCCCTTCCTCTCTCTCTAAAATCAATAAAGAAAAACATTGTTTTAAAAAAAAAATGCATAGATCCTCAGCAATCGTAGATTAAATATTAATGATTTTTACTGTTCTCAGATGACTTCTGTTATAAGAAACCTGCTCAGTGTCAAGTAGGCCCATGTGCTTCAGCTATCCACTGAATGAACCGAGGCCCAACAGAATCGTATAAAACCAACTCAACAAACTTGTTTAGAACCAGGTTTTTCATATGGAGGATATAGAACCTGAAGGATATTCATCATTGGAAGAGTTTATCTACCTCAAGGGCCAAGAACTCAGAATCCTGCCCTGTGTGTTGTGCTTCCTTCCTCCTCGGGCTCTGCCTCCAGCTCTTTCATTTCCGGCAGCAGACCTCCTGACTGCACGGTAGCGATGCAGCCCCTCCTCGTCTGTACAGCAGTCCACTCAGGGTCGGTATTTTTCAGCTCTGAGGATCTTTCTATATTGATTTTGACATGCCCAAACATACAATGTACTTTTTTTTTTATTTGAAAATTATGTCATGTTTACTAGGTATCAGATATGGTTCTTACAACTTTGCAAATACGAACAATGGTTTATAGATTTATAGAGTGATTTATAGATTTTCTGAAGCAAGATTTGGAATCAGAAATATTTTTTAGAAGGTGTCACTTAACCAGTGAGTGAACCTACTTGACTACCCGGTATTCGTATCTCACCATCTAGCACTTTTATTTCTGTTCAGCTTTGTTGTTGTTTTTTTTTTTTTACTTCTCTTCAACAGTAACTGTCGTGAAGATTTATGAAAACAAAATGACTCAGTAAAGAAGGCCAACTGCTAGAGCTGTTGATAGAAATAAACAGAAAGCAAAGGAATTGGGGGAAGTAATGTTTCTTAGCCAGAAAATATATGTTTTCTATAGATTAAATAATGGAATGCTAAATGTGATAGTGGATCAGATATGTAACAGGAAAGAATTCACAGAACTACTATGCAAAGTAAAAGGAAACCATTTCAGCCTTGGCTCAGTTGGTTGAGCATCATCCAGTGCACCAAAAGGTAACTGGTTTTATTCCTGGTCAGAGCCCATGCCCGGGTTGCAGGTTCGATTCCTGTTGGTGGGGGTGCATGAGAGAGGCAACCAATCAATGTTTCCCTCTCTCTCTTTCTCCTTTTCCCTTCCTCTCTCTCTCAAATCAATTTTTTAAAGTTTTTAAAAAATAAAATAAAGAAAACTTTTTCGGGGAGAAGATTCATGTACCAAACCAATGCAATATTTATACACCACAGGAAAAACATTCAGTGGAAGTTGAATTTGTTTCCTTAGTTTTAGGAGGATAAGTCCCAGGAAGAACTGTCACTGGAAAAGTAAGCGGGGAGAAAGCCAGGAGTCAGAACAAAGTCAGAACAAACATTCCCCTGCAGATAAAAGCGAGGATCCACAAAGGTCTCCAAATCCATCTTTTTAACTGTCAGGGGTCCACCTCACTGTTTAAGATCTTTGAATATCACATAATTTTTGTTATTTGACATAAATATATTTTCTAATTTTTTATTTATTTGGGTAAAATATAACACAATTTACCATTTCAAACATTTCTAACTATATATAGCTCAGCAGCATTGAGTGCATTCACATTGCTGGGCAACCATCACCTTTATCCATTTACAAAACTTTTTCATCATTCCAAACTGAACTGATTCCATTAAACCAGGGGTGGGGAACCTTTTCTCTGCCAAGGGACATTTGGATATTTATGACATCATTCATGAGCTGTACAAAACTAGCAACTTAAAAATTAACCTGCTATATTTGGTCAAAAATTTAATTAACTCGCCCTTAATGTGACGGCTGGAACTGCTTCTCTTTGGTGAGGCGTGTGATGTTACATGGTATTGATGATGTTGCTGCTCGCAACTGCTTTTCTAGGTTTGCGTCAGTCTGGAGCGCAGTGGACTCTGCGATGGTGAGTTTTGAAAGGAACTGCTCTGAGCAGGGAGTTGTTCCGAACACAGTGCATATTTCAACGCATGTCTCCTCAAAGTGGGAAATTCATCATTGCTTATGTAATGTTTATAGAACTCAAGCCGTGGGAGGTTGTTATATCTAGCTTTCAGCTCATCATGGCTTTGCAGTTGAATGATTTCGTGTTATAAGTTATCAGGCACATCAGCTGGTTCCCCATTGAATGGTGTGGCAAAGATGTTCAATTCCATTGGTTTACTTTTCACATCCTTGAATCTTTCACTAAATGCCTCAGTTAGTTTCACACATTCATCAACATATTCAAGTGTCACAGAAAGCTTTTGTCCTTCCAGAGTGGGGAAATGCACTGTGTTATTCCTTTCTAGTTGCACTTTCCACAGCCTTAATTTAGCTTCAAATGATTTCATGTTGGAAAGCAGGGAGCTGGGAAGCTGGTTGGGGCCCTGCAGCTTGACGTTCAGCTCTGAGAGGTACTTGGAAATGTCCACCTAAATCACACAGCCACTTGCTATCATTGGGCTCCCTGGCAGGTTTTCCCTTCATCTCCATGAACTGTTTGACTTCATCCCCCAGTTCCTAGAACCTCATGAGCATGTTCCCGCGACTCAGCCACTGCACTTCACAGTGATAAACAAGATCACGATACTGAGTCAAGATCATTCAGTAACTCCTTAAACTGGTGGCTGTTAAACCTTCTGCTTTTGACAAAATGTATGCATGACACTACTGTTGACATCACCTTGTTGAACCACAATGACTATGCACAGAGACTTTCTTGGATGCAGTGGCTTATAATTTAATCACTTGGATCAAGGCTGAGATTATTCAATTCTTTCTTGACAAATGCAATTAACCCCTTTTGAGAGCCAACCATGGCTGGAGCTCCATCTGTAGTAAGACTACTTAATTTTTCAAATGTTAGCTCGAGTTGTTTCATTGATAAAACAAGTGCTCACCTCTTGTAGTGCCATGCATGGCTTCCAGGGACAGCAGTTCCTCTCGCGTGTCAAATTCTGCAGTTATTCCATGAAAGTAAATGACCAGTTGGGCAGTATTTGTTATGTCTGTTGTCACAACCCAGAGAGAAAAATTGAAATCTCCTGCAGAATCCTTCAGTGTTTTTTCAATATCTTGTGCTAAGTCAGTAATCTAATCTGAGACAGTTCTCTGAGACAAACTAACACTCGGAAACAATTTTACTTTGTCTGGTGCTAACAACTCTGCAGCAGCCACCATGCACTCTCTCACAAACTCTTCCTCTACACGAGGCCTCAGCTTCTTTGTGCTTAGCTCACTCACTACATACCTCTTCTGAGTAATGTTGTCTCTGTCACAACGAGGCCCAGTGAAAGTGGCTTATTGTAATTCCAAACTCCGCTGAGGAGCACTGATTTTATCCAGACACATTTGGCCTCCCAATGCATTGAGGTTAGCATGTTCTGAGCTGTAATGATGCTCCAGATTGGCTGTTTTCATTACTGCTAATGCATCGCCACAAACCAGTCACACAGCTTTGCCTTTGACTTCAACAAAAAAATAATCATTTGTCCATTTCTCTTGGAAAAATCGACACTCTATGTCAACTTTTCTTTTCTTTGTAGTCGCCATTTGTAAGGTGTCACATCACTTAAGTTTTAATAACTATCAGGTGTCTGTGTCACCAGTGATGCGATTATTTTGCTTTGATCGCTGTTCTAATCCTTCATCTTGGATTTGGAACATATCCAGTGTTCATATCATCAACTCTTGAGGTCTTTTCTATGTGCTGTAATTTTCTTAATCTTCACCTGAGATTTCGTTTTTGCAAGGATTGTTGATCGTAGACATGTGGATAAAGGTTGGATTGAAATTATTGTTTGCGTTGACAAAGAAGTCCACAACATCGTTGTCAATCATCAGAGGCAAGGTCATTAACATCTCGAGAAATCATCTCATCACATCTCATCTCATCATCACTGGATCGCCGTAGTTTTGCCACAGTGTGTTAACACTTTCAAAACGTGTATGCTCCCAGCCTGCCTGGCACTGACTGTCCTCTGAGTCACTGCTATACAGGTAGATGGGCTGCAGGCAACCGAGGAGGAACATACATGTCTGTCCTGTCAAGTACTCGTAGGTATCCTGTCTATCCCATAATGGACGTTCCTTGCTTGTCCCTCAAAATGTATGTTGTTATCATAATTCACTTCATATAAATTTATGTTGCTATGACAAACTCCTAGATTTATTGAATTTTGAGTCCCACTTGCAGTTGCCTTGGCAGGGCCAGACCAAACCATTTCACAGGCCTTCTTCGGCCTGCAGGCCGGATGTTCCCCAGCCCTGCATTAAACAAGGATACCCCATTTCTCCTTCCCTCAACCCCTGGTAACCACTGGTCTACTTTCTGTTACTATACACTTGACTCCTACCAGTACCTCATATGAGTGAAGTCATACAGTATTTGACTTTCTGTCTGTGGCTTATTTCACTTAACATAGTATCTTCAAGGTTCATCCACGCTGTAGCCCGTGTCTGAATGTCATTCCTTTTTAAGGCCGAATAATATTTCATTGACTTGCCACATTCTGTTTATTCATTCATCCATCCACAAACACTGCAGTTGTTTCCACCTTTTGGCTCTTGTGACTAATATCGCTATGAACATCGGTGTATAAGTAGCTGTTTGAATCTCTGTTTTTTATTCCTTAGGTGATATACCCAGGAGTAGAATTGCAGGGTCATATGTAATTCTGCTTAATTTTTGAGGAACCACTATACTTCAACACAAATATTTTTAAGAGAACTACTGCAGTTAGGATGATGGCAGCAAAGCTTAAGTGCAAATAATTATTTGTCCTCACTAATTATCTTAGTAAATTAATTAAGACAAACAATCACATCTACCCTTTAGTAGCCCTTACTTGCTGGTGCAAACATCTCGCACAAAGTCCACTGCTGCTGGTCCAGGATGTCGGTGGCCACAGGCACTCTTCTCTCTCTCTGGAAGCTGTTCGTGTGTGTGTGTGTGTGTGTGTGTGTGTGTGTGTGTGTGATTTATGACCTCTGATTTTTAATTATTAACAGTATTTTGATGGCAGAAACCCAAAAGCAAAAGAATTCTCTACTGTGAAATTTGTTCGTCAAAATTTAGGCTCACATTCTCCTTTGCCTATAGTTTTTACTTATTTCCTCATATAAGTCAGAAATAAATGACAGTTATGATCATGGTCTGTTAACTTTTGATTTTGTAGTTTATTTTGCACTGTTTTTATGTCTCTATTTGAAAGGAAATAACTTATTTAAATTGTTGGGGATCTTTTTTCCTCCGTTGATTATAGCACTTTCCATTGTATTTTCAGTTGGTTTCCTGAGTGTTCTAATGTAACAATACAAATATTGTCCATCATAAAGGTTTTTCACATTTCAGATCCAAATCCTAGCCTGAATATTCAATATCCATTCAATGCATTTGTGAGGCATAACTTTTGACCACAAAGTCTATAAAGGAATGAACTGCCAGACTAACTGTTTTGTGTGTCTCTCATTAACAGCAAAACTGTGGTTTCTTTTAGTGCAATAACGTCAATGATAATAAATGCAAGGAAATCTAAGAATTAAAATAAAATTTAGTAAAACTTTTTTCCTAACTTATTTTATGTATGCATTACATTGCAGCCAGTCATGCCCAGATTTATATGTTGTGATAATATAATCAAATTAGAAGTAATTTTTTTTTTTCTGGGGCTACGATAGTATATTGCTCCAAATTTGAAATCCACATTAGTTTCTTTGCTTCAGACCTTTAAATCAACTCATATCTTTAAGTGTGCGGCTTCATTTCGTCAGAACCAAATGTAATTTCCCTTTTAGGGAAGGAATGTCTTTAAAAGGCTCATTAATAAAATCCTAATAAAGTATCATGGACTTTACAGAATATTCTTGTCACTTTTATGAGTTAAGTACAAAAAGTTATAAAATACACAGATAAGATTTTCCTATCAAATACACAATGGCAGTATGTTCCCGACAGAGTCAGAACATTCTAAAATAGTGGGCGACACCAAAGCAATTATGCTGATACTTTAGGAACCAAAAGTCTTACTTTCTCATCATGACTTGAGTTCAGCTTGCACACCTTTGGAAAGAGAAACTGGCACTCCTTGTTGAATTTGTAGCCCAGATGACCTTAACTACTTTAACTTTAGGAATATAAATGGTCTCTTTCTGGAACCATGGTAATACTCAGATAAAATGCATGCCAATTTACAAAATCAAAGGACTCATTGGAGAAATATAAATATAAGAACATTAACAGGGATCCAAGATCTGTCATAAATTAAGGCCTAAACTAAAAAAAAAAAAAAAATTGACTATGCATAAATAATCATTGTAATAAGAGCAGGACATGAATCCAACAACAATAAAATGTTACCTAAGGCTACTAGTTGGCATCAATGGGAGATTGGTGATAATGGGAAGCATAAGAAGCGTGTAGAAATTTCGAAGGCTGGTAAAATCATCAAAGGTCAAAACACTTTTTAAATTCAATAATAAATCCATTCTCTAGCTAGCTCAGAAGACAGCCTTGTGCCCATTGCAATTGCAAATTGTCTGTTTACCATTTATTATTGGCATCTGAAATACTGATGGGTATAAATCCCAGAATCATTGATTTTTCAAGGAAACTCAAGAAATTATCTGGTCTGCCCCCAAACGAGAAGACAGTGAAACCATTTAAGACAAAATGTAAACTCTAATTTTCAAGATCTCTGGGGAACTGGCCACCGCATTTCCTTCTGTTCAAAGATGATTTAACTCATTTATGTGTTTTGCTTTGTGGCCCCTGCGTTCAGAACATACGTTATAATTTTGTTTAAATTGAAGCAGCTTAGAAACGTTTTCTTTCTGCAAATTTCCCTTTTCTTCATTTGATCCTCAAACCTGCTGAGCTGATTTTCATATTACATTTTTAAAAACCCCAAACCCTTACTCCTAGGCTGTAACCCTGTATGACGACTTCCAGCCCAGAGCAACGTTTTATGATCTAGTGTCAAGTTCTTGAAAAAATGAAAAATGAGAGGAAAGAGATGTTTAACTGTAACAGGGATACATTTGGGACTGGATGTGAGCCATTGGAATAAGGTGTGTGTGTGCTTAAGCATAAAAACGGGCTGTATTTTCCTTTTCTGATTTGAGCATGCAAAACCTTTTATTTTTGTAATCAGGGCCAAATGTATTTTGTACTCTGGACTTGAACCAAAACTCAAAGTTGGGATGAAAGAGCATTACCCACACAAGCAATAGGTTTGAGGCACGTTTTAATTGAAAAGAAAAATCCCACCATCCATTCATTTTTCAAGCATTAGTTGCATTCAACGCACAAATCCTTCATTATTCCATGGAAGTATGTGCTTAATGATTAACTCTCTAAGGATTTATTTGATAGAATAATCTATGATTCTTTTCTTTAAGGGTAAATGAAACATGGTTTTTAATTCTTTAAAGGACAAGTTACAAAGCACATAAAAATATAACACAGGCTCTTAGTTTTTAAAACGATATCTACAATTTGCCTATCCATTGGTTTGTTCATCTGGATATCAGTAACATAAAGACTTGATCTAATAAAGGCTAATTATGCAGTTGTTTATCAGCTCATTTGAAACATTTTGAGATTCAGTCTAGCTCAGCAAATTACTGTGCTTAAGGCAGTTCTACATTCTAGAAAATTATAATATCCCCAGAAGGCAAAGAATTAATAATAAAAATCCTCTTTTGTAAGAGATTATCATTGCAGAGCAAATGGAGCAGAGCTCCCCTATCCTACCGCATTTCATATTCTCCTCTTTTCTCTGAAACTTTGATGGAGAGGCAATGAGAATCTCTCTGTTTTATTAACTTATTAAGAGGCACATTCACAGGACTCGTGCACTGTATTGATTCTGAAAGCGGCAGTGCTGCTCAGAGCCAATAATCACAGAGGAGCAGGATGATCCCATTTGTTATCCCAGAGTGTGTCTGAAACTCAGTAGAGCCCAAATTTGCACCCAGCTCAGGAAGCCTGGTTATTTCACTTCTCTACGCCTCCCTTTATTCACCTGTAAAATAGAGGTAATAACAAAAGGCAGCCTCTGGATATTGTGCGGAGATAATGCATCCAATATTACTAGTCCAACGCCTGCATATAGCAAATAATGTTATTGGTTATTATTAGGTTATTATTATCACTTCCTTTTGTGGTTCAGGATTCAAATAAAGATGTATGCATGTAATCAGCCATTTGCCTAAGTAGTTGTGAAACTTTTCAATATAAATATTTTTGTATCAGCTGAAAAGTTTAACGTGAACTTACTGTTCCATCATGTTTTAGCCCCAGACTGCCTCACCTAACCAGCCAGAATAGGTGGGCGACTACCATACAAGATAAATCACCTGGACTCTAGTTTGAGATTATTCCAACTTCATAGCATCTGGGCTTGACAACCTAATATTTTAATAGCCCTTGGCGCTGCTTCTACCGAACTGTGCCAAGGAGTTTTGGACTTTTTCTCCATGGTTCGGATTTTGTCATAGTCTTTGCCACCTGCATTCCCTCCACATTGGATCACTGTGTCATATTTTAAGAAGAAAAAAAAAAATCTTTAAAAACTAGATATCTTAGCTGGAACATAGGACACGGTTGGCTCTATTGCATCATTTGCACAGAATATATGTATCACTTCATTTATTTTGCGAACCAGGACTCCTTTTAGGCTTCCTGGTGAAATTCAGTGTGCTACCTATAGTTTATAAATATGGCTGATGAAGAGGTTTTATATATATAAATATATATATATATATTTAAATATATATATATTTCTGTATGTGAGGAGTTCAGTCAATAACTGCTCCACAAACTCCAACCCTAAAGCTAAACTTTGGGGACAGCGGTGGCTCACTTTCTCCAGTTCTTGGCTTTCAGATATCGCTGCCTCCCTTGGTTCTGGAAAACAACTCATGTTGCAGAGCATTTTAACCTGCTGGCAGTGGACACACCATTAAGCTTTCCTTGTCCTAAAATGTGAAAACCAAACTGTCCAGACATCAGGGACAAACGACACAAGTTAGCTGCTCTTCCCTTCACTGTATAGACTTTTCCTGATTTTAAGACATGCAAACAATCTTTCTTAAATTTCAAAAACACCTAGCAATAGCTTCTTCTCCTTTACCATTCCTCACATCTTCCTATAAAAAGCGAAATCCGTTCCAGGGATTACGTATGTAGAAGAGTAAAACGAGGCCAAACAAATTAAAAATGCACGTAGAGTGCAGAGGCTCACAGCTGTACACACGGAGACCCGCTAGGAAGCAGTGACTCTGGAATCCACGTGCAAACGGGGACCAGGGGACTTCCGCGTGCTGGAGGACTGTCCTGAGCCCTCTCCATTCCTGGGAACTGTTCAAATAGGTTCTTGTCTCCCCACTTGTTATAGAGGTGGTTTAGAAAAAGCTCACGTGGCAGGGGTAAAGTGTCTCTCACAAAGGTTTGCAGGATCCCGGTCAAAGCTGTTACCACGGGGTCGGAACAGCACCCCCTTTTCACCACCGCCTCACAGCTGGAGCCGTGTGTTGTTGTTGTTGTGTAACCTCTCCGTGCTCAGCCTGCTGTGATCACCGTAATTCACCCTGATGTAATCACCGTAATTCACCCCGTTGTATGTGATAAGCCGCCTCCGTGGTGGTGAGACTTACACCCCACTCAGGGTGCCGCTGTGTTTTGCACCCCTCCTGGATGGGCCAGGGTTGCTTTGGCTGAGGGACAAAATGCAGAAACGCACCAAGTGCTGCCTGCACTCTCTCAGGCTGCAGGAATAAATGGAAAAGTTTGCTTTCCAGCGGTGTGTGTTGGTCCCTGAGCAGCCATAGTACAAAAGTTCAGTCCCTCCACCTCCCTCCCGGAGCTAATTCATTCTCATCCTGGGAAGACTTCAGAAGAATTTTGTCAAGTGTGGCCATCGTGCCTTGATGCAGAAGGAAGGCAGTAACGTTTAATAGAACAATAGCAGTTCTGAAATTTCATCTGCAACCTCAGCAGATTACTGCATGTTGGACACATTAAAGAACAGGTTTGGGGAATTCCATGCATCTTTAGATGGAAGTCAGTACAGGTGTGGCAAGTCCCTTGAATGACGAGGGTTGGCAAAAATGCCAACTGATCACCCTCTTTATCTAAAAGGAATACATTTCCTTCCATGCCGGAGTCCTAAGTTATGTGGATCTTTCACCATAAACACAATAGGAATCAGTTACTTAATTCACACGCCTTTCAGATCTTAGAAAAATCAATCAGAACTGGTCAGAATTATAAAAGTATTTCCCAACAACTAATATGGCAGGGTGAAAAGTGGTAAAATTTAAAATATATAGTCCTGCCCGGTTTGGCTCAGCGGTTAGAATGTCGGCCTGCAGTCTGGAGAGACCTCGGTTCGGTTCCCGCTAAGGGCATGTACTTTGGTTGCAGTTTGTCCCCAGCCCTGGTTAGGTCGTGTGGGTGGCAACCACTCGATGTGTCTCTCTCACATCGATGTTTCTCTCTCTCTCTCTCTCTCTCTCTCTCTCTCTCTCTCTCTCTCTCTCCCTCCCACTCTATCTGAACAAAAAATATCAAAAAATGTCCTCAGGTGAGGATAAAAAATAAAATATATAATAAACTAGGCATTTATAGAATGTTACTGCTTACCACACCTATATACTTTTAATCAGATTGACAACATGTAGCCTGATGAGTTTAACTGTTTAATTGTCTTTAGCACAGTACAAAAAAGACAGAAAAAAATTCTCTGCATTTTTCTAATGACCACTTCCTACCAGCAAGCTCAAACAGGAATAGACTCACTTGATTCAGACCAATTCCCACAGCTTGACAGGCATCGATATCAAACTTGATTTTAAAATGAAAATTCATACAAGAAAACCTATTTGACAAAAGAACTATTGGGCTTGAATCACACAGTTGCATTTGCATCGCGAAGTCCCATTTTAGTTTTGTTCTATATAAAATAATGCCGATAAAGAGATTGAATACCCAGAGAGAGTGTGTCTGAGGCATCCGACTAGGATCTGCCACATGCAAGTCATGCAGAGAGTTTTTATGACATCTTCGGAACTTGAAGATTGAATTACAGTTTTAGTAATCATCGGTTCCCCTTCTCCAGTGTCACTTCTTGGTAATATATTGCATAGAAAAGACTTACGGTTCCAGTTTTATAAGCTTGCAATAAAAATATAACAACTGCTGTATTAAATTATTTAAGTTGTAAACCATTGTGGAAAAAGAGAAAAAGTTTTATCGATGTGGAGGCTGAAAAACTGATTATAATGGAAAGCAAAATGTATTGTGCTGATTACTCCCAAATTTTCCCCTAGTTTAACATATTGTAAATCTTCAAGCTATCTTTCAAGTCAAGGTCTGGGTGTGTAGGGTTCTTTTATTTGTTGATTATTTAAAACTGGCCATGGTGAGAGAAAAATTAAACCTACATAGTTCCAGTTTACTAATTTATTTCAGCTGAGTGTGAGTGCAAATAAAGTAAGAAGAAAAGTCATAGAGAGACTTAAGATTAAATAAAAGATGACAACTGAAAGAAACCTAAATATAAAATGACTAAGTTTCTCTAGAGCAATGCAAACTCTAGAGATTGTCTTTTCAGAATTTTTTATTTTATTTTATATTAGTTTATGGTCACTCAGTGTCTCTACTCTCTAGCATACTGTACCGTTCAGCTGCTGTGTCCAAAAGGTACTAGGCTAAGATGTTGTCCCTTCTCCAGTGTTCCTCCATAGGCCTATTATTTCTTCCCTTTCAATGCCAGATACTTCCAGGAACTTCTGTCCATTGGTGCCTCCTTTCATTTCTAGACGCACCCAGGCATCAGGAGCACACTCTGACTTGGTCAGAATGTTGGCATTTCACGCTTTTGTCCTCCCAACATTCTCTCTGCCTCCACAGTTGCTGGGTATTGAAACACAGCTCAAACCTATCTTACACACACACACACACACACACACACACACACACACACCCCTCATGGCCACCTGAAAGAAAAAAGGAATCCCCTTGACTAAATAATATAATTTTATTTTTCTAAAGGAAATTAGAATAAGGAAGCCACATTTTCACCTGGTAAATCAATTCAAATGGAGACAGCATCCAAGAAATCAAGAGGAGGCTGAGACTAGGAAAGACAGCAATGAAAGAGTTAGGAAGGAGCATCAAGAGCAAAGATGTGTCATTAGAGACCAAGGCTAATGTCACTCACACCCTCATATTCCCAATTACTATGCACAGACATGAACGTTGGACAGTGAAGAAGGCTGGTAGAAAAAACATTGATTCACTTGAAATGTGATGGAGGAGAGCTCTTCAGGGACCCTGGACAGCCAGAAAGACAGACAGGTGAATCCTTCAGCAACTTAAGCCTGAAACATTGCTGGAGACAAAAATGGCCAAACTGAAGCTGTCCTACTTTGGGCACATCATAAGAAGGCTGGGTTCTTTGAAAAGACAATGATGGGAAATGTAGAAGGTAGCAGGAAAAGAGGAAGACCAGATATGAGATGGATTGACTCCATAAATGAAGCCATAGGCATGAGTCTGCAGGGGCTGAGCAGGACTGTGGAGGACAGGACATTGTGGCTATCACTCATTTGAAGAGTCACCAATAGCCAGAGCCAACTCAAGGGCACAGCACACACACAAATCAAAACACACTGATGATGCATTGTGACTACAAGCTAATTGATCCTTTAGTGTAGTTCATAGCAATAATTCTGGCACTCTTATGTGCTGCTACAGACAGATGTTTTCTTTCTCACCTAGACTCAACAGCAGCAAAGTGGCCATATTCTCATTTAGATGGTGATGATAATAATAATGTAACTTATATGTTCCATGCACTCTATGTTAACTTATTTAATCTTGACAACATCCCAATGAAATAAGTATTGTTCTGATTCTACAAATGAAGACATTTAAGTCTTACTCATAATCACTTCCATAGTCTATTAGGTCTCCCCTTCCTATGCCTTTTTTTCCAACTTTGTAATAAAAGCTAAAAGGTATCAGACTTATGATTCAAATTTAGCATATGGCATTCATGTGTTTACCAACTATACTATACTTGACTTACATGGAATGATTCAGTCATCATCACCAGAAGTAAAGATTAGGATTAAAACGAAGTGTGGAAGACCTGGTGTTCCTCTCTGGTTTCTACAGTTCACTCATTTGTCATACATACATTGAGTGCAGGTAATGTGCCAGAGACTCTCTTGGTCTGAGCATATAAAGATGAATAACATGGTTACTGCTTTCATTATCCATTGGAAGGAAACCACATAAACAATTGTAGTTCAGGATGATGTTGTAATTAAAATACATAAAAAATACCATGAGAGCACTGGGAAAAAAATAAAGCCCGAGGAATTCAGTGCTTTTGCTTCACTTACTGACAGCCTATCTCCAGGACAACAGTAGATCCTCTAAAGGAGAATCCAGAATAACGTCATCCTTAACTAATAAGTTTTAAAGGAACTGCCTGCTCCCCATTCCCTGAACTAAGAAGAAAAACACCTAGCCGAGTCAACTCCAGTCATTTACTTGAAATCAGGGGATCTTTCTTCTTCCTTCTACACCTACAGCTTATGAGCCAGGAGCATTCAGATCAACTTGGAGTGATTTGTGTCGGAAATCTGGGAGTGGAAAATAACTCTCCTGGGCTACTTCTCTAACATCTGGAATCCATGAAGACACATTGCTTGGTTTAATTAGAACCTTCTACCTTCATTTCCAACTCCACAGCAATGACACTTGAAATTAAGTTGCCATAGACATATGGGTAACTAGTAACAAAACTACCAATTCTGTTGGCCACCCCTTACAAATTATCTTTATCAAGACATTTCTACCGAGCTGGCTTCATTGCATGTGCATGGTCCAGTGGTAAAGAACCACTGCTTCCTCCCCAATATGGATTGTCATGAATTCCCTCTTAGAATACCCCGCAAAGCACTAGATACTTTTTGTTCTTTATATTATTAAGAATCATGAACTTGAATTCATAATACAATAGTCAATATAAGTACCAGTCACTATGTTTGGTTGACTAGATGCACAGTCATAGGAGAACCAGAAATCGAAAAACACCCTAATTAAGAAAAGGCAGCAAAACTTCATAAATGATCCAAGATGGCAAAAATCTCTTTCTCTTTTTTCAATCCTGAGTAACCGTGGTTCTTTCTCCTCTTTGAATGGGTAGTATCTTTGGAATAATGAGTCTGTTAATTTTTCTACGAAAACAGGAAAGAAACAGGGTGTTTAGCCCCCGAAAACAGAATCTATGGGACTACAAATGGAAAGATCTGTGAAACAAGGTCACCTGATTCACCTTGAATAAGGAAAGCTATTACTAGCTTCAGTCAGATTGGGGACTGAAGAGAAGAGAATCTTCAGAGGGTTTCTTTGAGATCAGGTAACCAAAGATCAGGGCATATGTACTACCCAACAGATCACTAAAGATGCCCAGATTGTGGTTAAAGCCTCCTAAAGACAATAAGCAAGTGAAAGATAATCATCTAACCTAAGAACTGCAAGGAACAATATTTTTTCAAGGAAGCCAACTGTCTGGTAAGGATCTGGACCTGGAGTTTTATGTAATGAGAAAAGGTAAGGACATTATAATCTGTACTTTATAAAAGACCTAAAAGGCAAACAAAGGTAGGAGTTATACATACATATAATCTCTAGAAAAGAAACACTTGTACAGTTTATTCTACAAAGATAGGAATATAAAACAACTTGGAGCAACCAATCAGGATCACCTGGCTTAGTTTTCAGAAAAATGTCATACAGATAAATATTCTGAAACTAGATGCAGCTGGCCATGAAGATAGCAACTGTTATTGCTTACCATAGGAGATTATAAATATGAACAAATCGCCCTGGCCGGTTTTGCTCAGTGGTTAGAGCGTCGGCCTGCGGTCCGGAGAGACCCGGGTTCGGTTCCCGCTAAGGGCACGTACCTCGGTTGCAGTTTGTCCCCGGCCCTGGTTGGTCGTGCGGGTGGCAGCCACTCGATGTGTCCCTTTCACATCGATGTTTCTCTCTCTCTCTCTCTCCCTTCCTTTCTCTCCCTCCCACTCTATCTGTACAAAAAATGGAAAAATGTCCTCAGGTGAGGATGAAAAAAAAACAAAACAAAAATATATGAACAAATCTATGAATAATAACTAGGACTGCTGATGATGCAATAACTTTTCACCTTACGTATACCCTCAGACAGTAAGTAATAAGGTCTTTGAATACAAGGCACAGTGAATCTATGGAAGGGAGTTAGTTGAAAGTACTGGTTTGTTTTACATCAGCTGTCAAATAGGCCTTTCAAAACTCTCAGAAGTATTAGAAACAGTGACCTGGGGTAAAAGGCTCGTAGCCCAGAAACTGATCCCTTGAGCCATCCAGATCTCAATCCCTGATGATTTTGATTAATCTGTGTTGACAAACCAAATTGGGATCAATAAAAATTATCTGTAACAAGAAACTAATTGGATATTTAGTAAGTTGAGTGCAATTTTTGGTGGCTTTAAATTTATATGCAAAAGGCCCTATTGACTTTTGAAATCAAAATTCATACCACTTTAAGGTAATATTGCCTTGGGTGAGAATAAATTATGGTGTTCTACTTTCTCTCTTGGGTAACATATGGTCTGAAGGCATCTAACCTGTTTACTTTTAAACTATAAATTTTCTTTAATTGTTATTTATAGAGATTTTTTATCTATTTACATAATGTACAAAAGCACAGAACACGTACCTTTTCTACTACTTCCATACACCATCTCTGTTTAAATGAAGCAGCAAATCACAGCCAATTTCAAGCCACGTTACAATCTCAGCTCAAATTATGCAGTGTCTTAGAACAGTAAAGAGATGTCCCTAAAGTTGCATCATCTTCAGGATACAGGAGACCTCAGGTGCCAGAGAGCTGCTGAGAGGCAAAGTAGATGAGCCAATGAACCAGTGTTGAATTTATATTGTACTTTTCACACAGGAAGATTATCTAGGCCTTCAGTACACCTATACGTGAATCGATGTGTGACATCTAACTCTTTTCACTTAATTTCCTTATGGACCATTTTTCTGGAAAGGAAGATGGGAAATTTCAGCCAGCCACAAATGGACTGAGACCCGCCAATCTCATTTCAAATCAAGCAGGTGTCCCAGACAGGGTTTGAAACCAAGCTACAAAGGTAAAAAAAGGAAAAATGCTATTAGAGCTAAACAGATGGCCTTTCATAGGAGCTATATCGTCGGCTTAAGCTGAGTTTGTCTTAGTATCTAGGAGCAAGCTTTGCCTCATAATTCTTTGCAATTTAATATTATTAAAATCCTCCTTTTTTTTTTTTTTTTTTTTTTAGCAGAAACAGCTAACATATCCAATAGAAGGACCTTACTAATCATTTCTCTCTGGAGGAGGAAAGAAATTTAAAGGCCAGGACTTGAAGTCACAGGTCTAGGAGGGAATGCCAAAAGGTCTGTACTTCATGAAATGCAGGAATTAGAAGAAGGCTTAACCTTGTAACCAAGTGGCTCTTTTTGAGACCAAACACAGAACCTTTCAAACCATTCTCTGCCTTAAATCGTTTTTTTATTTTTTTATTTTATTTATTTTATTTTTATTTTTTTAATTTATCTTTATTATTGAATGTATTACAGATGTTTCTCATTTTTCCTCTATTGACCCCTCCTCCCCACTCCCGCACCCCTCCTGCCTTTCCCCACATTGTTGTCTGTGTCCATTGGTTATGCATATATACATAGAAGTTTTTGGTTTATCTCTTCCCACCCCTCCCCCTTCCCTTTGAGGTTTGTCAGTCTAAATTTGTACTTCTTAGTCCCTTCACCTTTTTCACCCATTCCCCCCACCCCCGTCCTGTCTGGCAACCAACAAAATGTTCTCTGTATCTATGAGAATGCTTCTGTTCTGCCTGTTTATTTTGATTGTAGATTCAATTGTCGAAAGATATGTATTCATTGCAATTTTGTTTGTTCATACTTTTTTATCCTTTTCTTCAAGAAGACCCTTCAAACCTTTCATATAATAATGGTTTGGAGGTGATAAACTCCTTTAGCTTTTTCTTATCTGGGAAATTCTTTATATGGCCATCGATTCTAAATAACAGCTTTGCAGGATAGAGTAATCTTGGTTGTAGGTTCTTGCTTTTCATCACTCTGAATATTTCTTGTCACTCCCTTCTAGCCTACAAAGTTTCTTTTGAGAAATCAGCTGACAGCCTTATGGGAACTCCCTTGTAGGTAACTAACTGCTTTTCTCTTGCTGCTTTTAAGATTCTCTCTTTATCTTGAACCTTTTGCATGTTGATGATGTGTCTTAGTGTGGGCCTCTTGGAGTTCATCTTGTTTGGAACTCTCTGTGCTTCCTGGACTAGTATGTCTATTTCCTTCACCAAGTTAGGGAAGTTTTCTGCCATTATTGTTTCAAATAGGTTTTTGATTTTTTGTTCTCTCTCTTCTCCTTCTGGCACCTCCAAGATGCAAATGTTGGTACACTTGAAATTGTCCCAGAGGCTCCTTACACTATCCTCATTTTTTTGGATTCTTTTTTCTTTTTGCTGTTCTGATTGGGTGTTTTTTGCTTCCTTATATTCCAAATAGATGGTTTGCTTCTTGGCTTTACCTACTTTATGATTGGATCTGTGTAAACTAGTCTTTACTTCAATTAGTGCCTCCTTCATTTCTGACTGTGCATCCTTCATTTTTGACTGCTTCTTTTTTATGCTCTTGAGGCTCTCACTAATTTCACTGAGGTTCTCACTAAGTTCATTGAGCATCCTTATAAGCAGTGTTTTGAACTCTGCATCTGTTAGCTTGCTTGTCTCCATTTCGTTTAGTTCTTTTCCTGGAGTTTTGATCTGTTCTTTCATTTTGGAACCTGTTTCTTTGTCTCCTCATTTTGTTTGTTTCTATGTATTACTTAATAAGAGGTATGGGGCTAGCTGAGACCAGATGCTGCTTGTTTGAAAGAATTTAGGAAAACCTGAAGCAGGATCGAAGACAGGCCAATCCTATGGTAAAGCAACTGGCAACAGCTTGGGTGGGCCTGAAAGTTGGATGGGGTGGGGCTTCAGGGAATCACTAGGGTGGGGCAAACAGTGTGAGCCAGGTTGCTGGAGTCCCAGATATTGAGGCCATCAGCCGCCCAGGGAAGGGCTCACCAAAAGAACAAAGGCCTCTGATAGCACGTTTGTACAGGAGAAAGTCGCCTCTCCAGCCCTCACTCCAATGCCAAACAACTGTTTTTCCCCATATGTCTCTGGTGCCTTTCAAGCTGCCTCCCCCATGCTGGAGCCTGGAGGGTGCAAGTCCGAGTAAGTCCATGTGCGGGTCCTTTAAGAGGAGCTGCCTGGGGCTCCAGCTGCCTCAGCCTCCCTCAACCTCAGTTCCTGCTAGTTTTACAGCCAGAAGTTATGGGGACTTCTCTTCCTGGCACTGGAACCCTGAGCTGGGTTCCTGGTGTGGGATGGGGACCCCTCAGTCCTCAGGGAGGACCTTCCCAGCCGAGTATCCTTCTAATTTTTTTCTGCCACACACAGGTGTGGGACCAGTCCCTTGCTCCTCCACCCTCCTACCAGTCTCAATGTAGCTGCTGTTTTAATTCCATAGTTGTAAAACTTTCATTCAGCTTGATTTCAGGCAGTTTTGAATGATGGTTGTTCTGTAGTTCAGTCGTAACTTTGATGTGGTTGTGGGAGGAGGCAAGACCACATTTACCTATGCTGCCATGTTGACCGGAAGTCTAAATCAATTTTTTAAAAATCCTTTGCATATTCAGTAGACTCCTGCAGCATACCTGTACTAGTTATATCAAGGACTTTAAACAGACAATTAATGCTTGTTCTGAAGAGTTGTCCCACTGTACCAAGCACATGTAGGGCAATAGGTGAAAGGGGAAAGAGCCTTTGTATAATAGGATTTACATGCTGTGTGAGTCTAAATTGTTTAGCTGTCTAATAGAATTTTTATAAAGCCTAAAGTAAATATCCATAAATTTAACAGATATGCAGGAGAAGTAAAAAAAAAAGTGCTTGTTTTATTTCTTCAAGGGTTGTACTTTTTTTTCATGACACAACAATAAATAGCATGGTAAAATGCCTTCGATATATCATAAGTTATGGAAAATAACCATTGACTTTTCAGGATAGTTTGGGATATAAATACTTTGAGGTTAATGATGTAGATGTTCTTCAAATATAAGCAAGAAATAGTGCCAAACTCATAATTCTTCAAATAAATCATGAATATACTATAAATTAAAAATTACAATGATGTTTGTCACACCTAGATAAAATAGTTCTAGAATAGACCAATTTATGCATAAAATACATTGGGTAGTAATTGTACAAATTTGAAAACCATTGATGGTGGACCCAGGACTACTATTAATGTGTCTGAAAACCTGTTTGATTTTTCCTTTGGATGTCCTAAGATTATAAATAGCCTGGTCCAATCTCCTTACCTCATAGAGTCAAGTAATTCCTCAGCCTACTAATGTATTTACCAACTATTCTAATATCATTTAAAGGAGATAATAAAGTAGAAGCAACTTTAAGAAAATACAACAGGCCCTGGCCAGTTTGGCTCAGCGGTTAGAGCATCGGCCTGCGGTCCTGAGAGACCCGGGTTCGGTTCCCGCTAAGGGCACGTACCTCGGTTGCAGTTTGTCCCCGGCCCTGGTCGGTTGTGCGGGTGGCAGCCACTCGATGTGTCCTTTCACATCGATGTTTCTCTCTCTCTGTTCCTCTCTCTCCCTCCCACTCTACCTGAACAAAAAAAAATGGAAAAATGTCCTCGGGTGAGGATTAAAAAAAAAAATACAACAGTAGTTCCCTGAATGTGTTCTCCAATCTACATCTCCAGGTCTGAATGGTCACAAAGCCCCATTTCTGTGTGTCATCTACATATATCTTCAGCTGAGTTTTTCAGACATTACAAACCAGAGGTAAGCAATGTGTGACCTATATCCAACTCTGGTCAGCTGCCTGCTTTTGTAAATAAAGTTTTATTGAAACTCAGCTATGCGTATTCATTTGCATGTTGTCTGTGGCTTCTTTTGCTTTACAAAGGCAGAGATGAGTAATAGAAGCAGGGATCATATGGCCCACAAAGCCTAAAATATTTACAGGGGGAGAAAATTCAACCAGTTATAAACACAAAGGAGAACTTGGGATCTTTTCCCCAAAATATGTGCCCCTACGCTGGTCCTACTACCATAACTCTAATTTGGGAGCTTATCATCCATGACATATTCATATTACTGCACAGAATACTTCAAAACTTAGTGACCTAAAACAACCACCATTGAATTATATATCTCGTGATTTCGTAAATCAGAAATTTGGGCAGGGCTCAGCTAAGCGACTGTTCTGCTCCATGAGGCATTAACAAGAGTCACTCATTGGAATTTATCTAGCAGCTGGCTTCTTTGAAGGGCTCAAGGCAGCTTCACTCAGGGTCTGGTGCCTGGGCGTCAATGTGTGGTGAGGACAGCTGGACAGCTGGATCCAGCTAGGCTCTTTCGCCTGCCCTGTGGTCTCAGGGCCTCTCCATGTGATCCCTTCAGCAGTAGTTGAACTTCTTCCATGGTAATTCAGGGTTCCAAGATACTAAGATGGAATCCTCCAGACTTTCTAAAGGCTAGTGCCAGAACTAGCACAGCATCTCCTTCCACAGGCCAGCCCAGAGTCAAGGGGAAAGGACACATCCCCACCTCCCAAGGGGAGGACTGTCAAGGTATTTGTGGCCATCTTTAATTTTCTACTACTTCCTAACTCATGTCCCTGCCTCAAATGCTACTATGACATTTCACCCGCCTGGGTGAACACTTTATAATGCACAGAGAGAGACAGGAAATGGAGAAGGAGACTGGGTATAACGCAATGTCCTAGATGAAGTAGATACCAAATAAATATTAAATGAAGAGGATAAACCCACTGATGGATTTGTGTGGAGAAGCCAATGAATGAAACTTTTAAACATGGCACAGTCCTTTGGATACTTTTATAAAATACAATTAAATCCAGTATCAAAGAACAAGTATATTTTAATTTACATTTCTTCAAATAGGATCATATTAAAGGGTGTAAAGTGACATAGAAAATAAGTATGTATAATTAATTTAAGATTTAATCTCTTCACTATGACCCGGGATCCATATTTTGTTTATTTGTTTTCCTGGTACCGTAGCATCAAGGGAATTCAATAAATATCCTTATGGTTTGAAGCTATCTACCTGTCCTGCCGGTATTCTGTATACTATGAAACCAAATTAGTAGATGATGTTTCTACCATCTACTTGCACAAAATTGTTTTACAAAAGGGATTATCTTAGGCAAGATCGTTCTGTTTGGAGGCTATGTTTTACAAAATAAATTACAAGTAAGCAAGTTTGCTGTAGTATTTACTGCTTTGGGACCAAAAAGTATATCTCTTTTGGTCCAGAATATGGCCTAGTTTGAGTGTTTAAGATCTGCCATTACCTTCCTCAGCTTCTGCTTTTATTCCAGTTTGTGTGATTTGTTTGATTTGTTTGTGTGATTTCAGATAACAATTAAAAAACATTTTTTCATTAATTAAAATTCTATTACACAATAACACCATGACCTATGCCAAGTGATTTTACCCATTTCAGTCTCGCTTGTGCCGTATACCAAGGGGCAATAATAGAACCTGTTTCTTATTGCTGGTAGTCCAAGATGGCATCGAAAGGACCGCAGCCTTCTCTTGCAGAAACGCCTAAAAGCCTAATTTTGAAAATAAATTTCTTCCCTGCTGCTGTTCTTAACCACAGAGGCAGCCATTTGAATGCTTCACTAAAAAAGGCCTCAAGCCTCCTCATGTTTCACCTTTTCATTGCACTGCTGATCATTTAGAGGGCAGGCTTGTTCCAGACAGCTTTAATTAAACTGTACCAGGGACGAAGATAGATGTCAATGGAAATGATCCATAACATGAGGCTAAGCATGTATTTAACAGTGTTCCATCCAGTTCAGTCACCTTCTAGCATTTCAGTAGCTTTATATTCACACAGCAAAGACTAAATGTGTGTATGTGATTTTTTTTTTTTTAAATCCATCCCATTAGTGGCCATATGCTTGGGCTCCAATGGATACAAGAACTGTCTGCAATCTGCCAGGGATTTAGGGACATCAATAATTTGTGAATACTCATGTTAGTACTGGTCGAAGGGTTAAGTGCTCTGCACACCAGGGGCATCTCTTTGGGGATTTGAACTCTTAGTTGACTGTTAGGAACCTTATCCCCCATGAGGTTTCTTAGTACATGCTGTTTGCCAGATGCATCCAGCTGTGGCTAGAAAGCATTATTAGCTCTGGGATTTAAAGATCGTGTTAAGTACTGATAGAATAGTGTCTTTGAGTTAAAAAGCAGAGAGTATATTGTGACAACCTGAAGGAGGTTTTCATGTTAAGCCTCTTTTTTCCTTTTGTCTATTCTTCCATAAATTCCTTGTGAATAGATAACATAGCATTCTTTTGAGAAAGCGTTTATATTTAACATTTATTCCTAAATCTTGCTGGTAGATCAGATTGCATCAGCCAGAGTGGGAAGATAAATGCCTCCTTAAAATAAGAAAAAATTTTGGCACAAAAAGCTTGTCTTCCCATCCCCTACCCAAAGAGTGAGAAACAGGTAGCATGATTGATTTTTGAAGTTTAACTCATGTATCGGTCTTGCTGGAAGACTTCTTAAATATAGTTGTTTTAATACTAATCTGACAGCAACAGAGATCATATAAAACCTTTTGCTTCATCTTCTATCCTGTAACTTCATGTTGATATAAGCCTTTTCTGTCTCACACACTGCTGTAGCCACTGCACTTGGCGCAATGCCTGGCAGATAATACTTAATAAATGCTTGTTGGGTGCAAGGATGGATGGACGGAAGAAAGACAGGGAGGGAATGAAGCACTCAGGAAAACAGTTTTGTCCATCTGACCTTCGTGCTAGCAGTTGCTCTCTAGCATTTTCTAGAAGCCATGGGTTCTGGGGGTGAATGTTTAGCAATAAAACATGTTTCAGCAGTTTTAATGGATATGGATTTCAGCGCTAACTTATGTCATTATGACCTCTTAGTAATAGTAGTACTTAGTTTCCTTGTTGGGTAAATGATAGGAATAATTATGTGTGATGACAGGTTTCCATCGGATTAGTTTTTCTACCACATATCTAGGCATGTTTTGTTTTAATATGACTGAATCCCACCATAGTAAATTATACTGTGGTTTCATTAAGGAGGGGAGTGACTATTAAGGAAAAATATTCTCCTTGAATATTTAACTGATCTTAAAGATAAAGAGGGTTTGTCTAGTTTGCAGGTGATGCCCTCTATGTGTTTGTTTCCAGTAACTCCAGCCTTCTTACCCTGGGGTAGTTTTACCCATCCCTTACTTGTCCCTAGCTGATATCTAGAAGGTCTTTTTAAACTTCTTAACTGCTCAATGAGCTCTCAGTGGACACCTAGATTGTGTCTGCTTGGGAAAATGCCAAGCACTAATGAGTATTTTGTTTAATGTAATGGAAACTGAAAGTGCACAGCTTCTTCCCTGACTGATCAATGCCCACTTCTGTTGTTTGAATGTGTCTATACATTCTGAATTCGAAAAGAAAGATTGCAAGAGGGCAGAGCACTTAATGTCTGCCCAGAAAGGACGTGAAGATTCAGAAGTTGTGTTTGTACGGGGCTCAGTTAGAGGCAGAAGGTACTTGAGTGAGTACGGCAGCCCCTCCCCTTCTATGTTCAATGGCATCCTTGCTTTCAAAGCCATGTCCCATTATCTTCATTTTCATGTTAATTTTCGATTTCTATGTTAATCTTTATCCTCACCCAAAGATATGTTTATTAATTTTTGTGGAGAGAGAAACATTGATGTGAGAAACATCCAATAGTTGCCTCTAATATGTGCCCCCACTGAGAATCGAACCTGCAACCTTTTGGTCTATGGGATGATGCTCCAAACAACTGAGACACCCAGCCAGAGCAAATTTTATGTTAATTTTTAAAAGTAATAATAAGGAGATAAATTATGTTGCTAGATTCGAAGCCAGGCAATATGTAATTCTATATAATTATGTAATCATTTTATCATTATTTTATTATTATAAAATATTTAATATATATTCTATTTACTTTAGTGTTAGCTTTTTTCAAGCTCAAATTTTAGAGTAAATAATTAAAACACTATATTTTAGTTTCATTAAAAAGTCAGATTTGCTGAAAACCCAAACTTTAACATGATCAAGTATGTTTGAGTGAAAAATAATCATTTCCATGTGGTACTAACATTCTACACAGAACTAAGTGGAAAATGTAGAGGGTGTTTCTAAGATTTCATTGAACCATATCTGGTTGAATAGACACCGAGCTCCTTTGGTAGTATTTATAATTTATAGACTATTTGAATGTGCGAGATAATTTTCAAAAGTAAAGATTTCAAGCCATTTAAAAACTCAAAAGAGATTTACCTCTCGTCTAAAGCTTCCTGGGTTTAGAGATTTCATAAAAGGTTTGTGGAGATGGTAAGAAAAGATGGATTTTGAATCTGGAGAATGGAAATAATTAAATTCCTCAACTTTTTAGTATAATGACTCACTTTCTCTTTATTTATGTCCAAGCCATCATCTTGCTTCAATCATACTATCTCATGCCTTTCGAGAATCTGGCACTATGCAAGCCTCCCCAAATTAGAGTTTATAATAGAAACCTTGCCTGACCTTGAATAATTGTTACTTTGCGGAAACCCCGTAATACCTAAACTGAGTTGCTTATTACACCAGACATGAAGTCCTTTGACCCTTAAGGTTCAGTATTGATCAGCCCTACTTCTGTCAATACTTGCCTCTAGTGTCAACAATTTTCAATGGGGAATAAATTCAGGAATTGATAGTCTTCTTAATCCACAAACATTCAAAATATTTCATTCCTATGCATTATAATTTTTATCCAGCTAAATAATTTGTTTATGTCTTCCATATTCTTAGTTAATGGTTGGCGACTGGACAGCATTCTGAGTCTATCATTAAATGACATTACAATATGTAGTTAGCTATATATCAATGATCCCTATACTGAGTACAGGAGTCATGTAAAAATCTTCACTGATGAGATGTTACTCTAAAGGAAACTTAAAGCAAACGTATTGCAAATTCAACAAAAGTGTCTGAGCTATTTTTTAATCTTGCAATCATGGGTGGGTGTGGGGGGAAATGCTTTTGAAGAGAATACTGAAGGGCTTGTTTTGCCCTTGGATAATGCAATAGCAGGTTTGTTTATTTTTTTTACTGTGGTATTTTTCAGATTGTCAAATGTGTATCAAAAGTTATTTTCTTGGCAAATTTTATAAATTTTAATTCCATTTTGGAGGGCAATTTTAAAATTCAGTAATCCAATTATAGCTAAAGGTCATTAGTCTAATGTGGCAACTTCATGACAGTTTTGGTTATAAGAGAATTTCTCGGTTTAGAGAGGAAATTCTTCCCTATGAAATTTTGATTTACTTAGAAGTTTGGTGATATTTTGAAAAGATTTTTTTCTTGTGCTTTTATTATTTATCAATAAAAATAGATACTTAATATTTCTTTCAATCCCACATTTATAATGTACAGTATCTCATGTTTCACCTCTTTGATTAGCATCATCAAAGTAATAGCAAATGCCTTCTGATATTGTTGGTTTTTATCATTAGATTTTTTACTGAAATGTGTCCTTAGGGTTGCTTTCCTTTGTTTTGTTTTAAATAACCTTACCCTGAACTTCATTTCCAGATCTAGGGAAAGGCATTTTTATTTCAATCATGTTACAAAGTAGAATTTCTGCTAAGATGAAAAAACAGAAAAAGTTGGAAACCTGGTAAATATTTTAACAGTAGCTCCATTTGGTGTAATAATGGGGAACTCCTCAGGCAAAACACACCACAGAACCAGACACAATGCGTGCTGGGTATCAGACTCCTGCAAAATACAAGAGTCTTTATCCCTGTTCTGCGCCCAAAGAAATTGACTTTGCAGTGATAGATCAATGTAATCATCAACTATTGATTGTGCACCTGCTCTGTGCAAGGTCAGCAGTGAAAATTCATCATTTTTCCGTGTTTGCATTTTAGAGTTCCAGACATTGCTGGAAGCAGAAATGGACTGGATGGCACCTGCATCAGTTCTGGTACCCATGACCCATTTACCCAGAAGAGGAATTATCCATGTGGCATACCTGCTCAGCATTCAGACCACCAAACAAGATCTCCACACGCTGCTGGAGAAGTTAGCTCTTCATGCTCACTGTTCTCAGCACCATTCGGAAAGGTCTTTGGCTCATGGGTAGAAAGCTGGCCTAAGGATTTTCATACAGCAGTTCACAGCCCTTTTGTTAAGCAGAAAGGCTCAAAATAAACTTTTCTACCTGGATTATAGGTATAAAAATGTGTTTTGTGCTCTAGCTGGTGTGGCTCGGTTGGCTGGAGCATCGTCCCATACACCCAAAGGTGGCGGGTCAGAGCACATACCCATGTTGCACTTTTGGGGGAAGTGACCGATCGATGTTTCTCTCTCTCTCTCTCTCCCTCCCTTTCTCTGTCTAAGATCATTTTTTTAAAAGTGTTCTTAAAAAAAAAAAAACAGTGTTTTGCTTCAAGGGTTCAAAAATATTCCCTATCAACGCAAACTTCCTGAACTTTTAACTCTCCACTAAAGCTGCATAAAGTCAGCTTTTTCTGAGCCACTGGCTGAAACTTGTAAACGAACAGATTTTTCTGATATTGAGGTTTACTAGTTACATCAGCAACAGCATTTCTTGTCCACTGACCAGGGAAGTTGTAGTTGTAGATGAGAACTGTGTCTGGCATTCTATGTGGCTTCCCTATCAGCGCAGTCTGAGGCCCAGCATTTAGCAGAGAAGATCCTTTTCTCTAGCAGATTGTTATGTTCATCCACTATTGTGCTAAGTATGCATTATACCCGCCTTATTTCATTTAATCTTCACGGTGATTCTCAAAGGTCCAGAGAGGTTTCGGATGACCTGGTCATGGTCATTACAAACTGGAGAACCAGGTCTTGAACCAAGGTGATCTGATATTAGAGCTCTCATTCTTAACCACTTCATTAATACTTCTCCAAGAATGGCCTTTTTATAATAACAATTATGTAACGGGCTTTCTAAATCAGTGAGAAAAGTGAATTCTAAGAGTCAAAAACTAACTCCTGGTCAAAATGTTAGCATTTTTATTAGTGTACTGATGATGGAGCTTGAGATCAGAGGTATGTACATTTACTTCTAATTTACAAGTTGATACACAGGAGCAGAAAATGTGATGATAAAAGACTATTTCTGGCCCTGGCCGATTTGGCTCAGCGATTAGAGCATCGGCCCGCAGACCACAGAGGCCCTGGTTCAGTTCCCACTAAGGGCATGTACCTTGATTGCAGTTTGTCCCCGGCCCCAGCTGGGGTCGTGAGGGTGGCTGCCACTTGATGTGTCTCTCTCACATCAATGTTCGCTCTCTCTCCCTCCCACTCTATCTGAAGATAAATACAAAAATGTCATGGGGTGAGGATTAAAAAAAAAAAAAAAAAAAGACTATTTCTGCCTTTTTAGACATTTAGACCTTCTTCTACCACTTACTTGTTTGGAAGTGTATTCTGCAGTGTCCTCCAGCTTCCATAGTCAAAAGGTTGTGTGCAGCCTTTTGCATATATGTGAGGAGGTTTATTTTGAATAAAGGGTGAATGTTGCCTTCATTTTACCCTGTGATATATAAACACGAACTGATGAAATTTCCTCTTGAAACTTCTCCAAGGAATGGCATGCATTTCCAATTAATCTCATAACTTGTCTTTAACTGTTTGGCCATGTTCCATAGTTGATAAATATTATTTTAATTCAGATACAAAAAGAGAGAGACTGAGAGAGCGAGAATGCCAGGCCAGAGAATGGGGTATACATCAACTTTTAGACACATTGTACTCACTCAGCCAATCAATGATTTTGGAGATCGCAACACAATTTGGCAGCCATTATTGTCAGTTCTTAATGAATTGCAAAAATGGCTCGCCCTAAAAAATCCATCAAATTGGTGACAAGGCTTGCAAAGGGTCTATCCAGGCTACCAATCATTTTTCGAGGTGGGGGGTGGGGGTGGGGGGCAATGAAAAATAATTTAAACCTCTAGAAAATGGGGCTTTTAAGGAGTAGTTCAGCTGATGGAACCTGGTGGACTGGAGAGTGAAGACACTGGATGTCTGGGTACAGGTGTGCGATGAAAGTGAGGAAAACAGAGAGCACAAAGTAGCCTGGCCGGTGTGGCTCAGTGGTTGAGCATCGACCCATGCACCAAGAGGTCGCCGGTTTGATTCCTGGTCAGGGCACATGCCCAGGTGGTGGGCCCAATCCCCTGTAGGGGGTTTGCAGGAGGCAGCTTATGGATGTGTGTGGTGTATCTTTCTCTTCTCTCCCTTTCTCTCTCTAAAAATCAATAAAAATATGTTTTTAGAAACACACCCTTTCTTTCATTATTGCCTACACGATAGCATCCCAGTCCCTTTGCTCCGCATTCAAGGCCCTCTACAAGTTAGCGCCCACCTGTCTCCCCAGTCTTATTCCCCAGCACTCCCCCTGCTTTCTCCCCCCACCGCCCTGTGCCCTGTTCCCCCACAGCGCGGCACACTTTCATGTATCCATGCCCCCCAACACCTTTTCTCCTCTGCCCCCACCTCATCTGCTTGGCAAAGTCTTACTCAGATTTGAATCTTTAAATGCTGCTCTCCTTTTAGGAAAACTCTGCAGACACTCCTATTCCCTACCTCCACACACCACACCCAACAAGCAGAAGTCATTGCCTTCTCCCCGAGCCTCTCCCTAGTTCTTTCAGTATCATCCTCATCATGTTGACATCTGTTAGGAGGCAACAAGCCTATCTTGTTCATCTGGGAACACCAGCACGTGGCCAGCACTCAGTACATTGTTACTGGTGTGTGTAGCTTTGGTGTGTGGAGGCAGGTTTCTGCTCCCCAGCTCCTCCACCACACCCCTCCACCCGCCCTCTTATCCTTATAACAATGATGATAACAAGCATTTGTGTGACATTCCCTACATTACTAAGCACTTTCAAATCTGTAGTCATTGTCTGGGGCTGCAAGAATCAAAGACCACAGACGAGGTGCCTTAAACAACAGAAGCTTGTTTTCTTACAGTTCTGGAAGCTACAAGTCCAAGATCAAGGTGTCAGCAGGTTGATTTCGGAGGCCTCTCTCCTTGGCTTGCAGAAGGCCACCTTCTCTCTCATCTACTCACAGAATCACCCTCCGTTCTGTGTTGTTTGTATTCTTATACATTTATCAGTCATGTTGGATTGGGGCTCACACATATGACTTCATTTGGCCGAATCCAGCCGCCACCTAAGAACTGGAAGTTAGTACTTAAACGTGGGCATTTGGGAGGGAACACAGGTCAGCTCATAACAATGTGCATCGTCTCCTTCATCCTCACAGCAACGGCAAAGCCACTCTGTACCTGCGCTATTTTCACCGTGAGCTTCTTCAAAAGATGGTGCTCTCCACCTAACTCTCCTCCTTGGGCCTTCCACAGCCCCCAGCCGAAGGCCATTTATCTTGGAAAGGGGCTGTGTTCCTTACGGGTGAATGAAAACAATGCCTCAAAGTCCTTGGGTTTCTTAAAGTTTAATTTGTCAAAAGCCGAGCCCCAACGGTCAAGATAAGAAGAAAATAGAAAAGCTGCCCCTTTGCTGGCACTGAGAAAATAGGAAAACAAGGCTTCTTTTTCAACTTCTAAAAAATTTTTATTTTTCAATTATAGTTTGCATTCAATATTTTGTTTTATGTGGTTATTAAAAGCCTGAGTAAGGGATTTAAAGGTGCATAGATTAGCCGCTTCAACTGGACAGGTGCCAGCTTACTTAAGAGCAGAGACCAGCACTTGCCCCCGAGTGTATCAGCCCACATTCCGACCCCGGACCCACAAAACACCATCGACACGGATGGCTCCTTCCAGGTGACAAGAAGTGCTAACTGTTCACAAGTGCCCGGCCAAGTACATACAATTTTCTCTGGCTTCCATGTTAGTCACGGGTGAGCAGGGATTTCTCGGGCAGTATGAAGACACTGTGTTTTGTGGGTCTCACCCATTTCTGTCTTCCTCATAAAACACTCAATGGTGCCCAGAATAAGCCATCACATGTACCCCCAAAGGCACTTGAGCTCCAGGTGGGAGCCACAGAGGATGTGACCTTGAGCGTGACGTGGACGTGGAGCTGGTGCAAGCGCAGGCCTGCCTAACCCCAGAAGGGGGTGACCATCCCTGCCCTCTTCATTCACATGGTGAGAAGTGGGGAGACCATGCAAAAGCTCGAGTCATGCTTCTGAGTAACTCCTCTCCAATAAAGAATTATTTCCCTTCCTCTATGAGGTGGAAAATACGAAAGCAGCCCTCTGGAAGCATAATTTTGTAAATGTTTCAGGGGAGGAAGGATTCCTGATTCTGCCCTACCAAGCCACTGGCTGGTTTCTCTCCCCCTTTCTTCTCCCTTTTACTTCCCCAGGCGTTTAACAGAAACCATTTCTAGCAATATGGTGATGTGACTTATGTGTGTAAATAGATGCAAATAGCTATTAAATGTTCAGGAAGTAGCATAACCATCTTTTTACACAGTTCGTGCCAGCGAGTGGTTTTTCATTGTAATTTCCCAGATCTGCCGCCAAAGAGCATTTCCCAGAGATCTTTGTAGCCATGTGTACAGCCAGCCAGCCTATGGTTGCAAGAAATGCAGGACGCCGTACGAAAGGAGAGCCTTTGAGACTTGAAACTTAAGAAACGTTCACCATTAAGTGATAGTCCCTGACATCAATATTTAACTAGCAAGGTTTTGATCTTGGGCTACACAAATATATGCTTGATTTTTGGTTCTGGAATCTTCTTTAAAAAAAAAAAAAAATACACGCGGACCAATTTTATTCTGCTTTCTTGATCTCATTAACCCCGCCCTCTTGCCAAAAGAATTGAAGATGTAGTGATTGTATCAAAAGTGGTCTATGCTGATGACTATTCCAGCATCCCAAACACAAAGGTGTGTTAGAAGACTCTATCCGTCCACAGAGAAAATTATAGGCAGTTATTGGAAAGTGCAGATTTTTGTAATGAGCCTCGATTTTCCTCTTGCTTATGTGTATCAGGCTGTGAAGATACCTGTCCAGTTTTTCTTTCTATCGAGATCGGTGTTGTGTCTGTGCACGTCTGTCTAGTATGTCTCATCCTCTCTTGTATCCCTTCTAAGAGCTCTTTCTGCCCTTCTCCTAATTGCTGAGCGGTAGGAGACGGACAGATCAGGCAAGGAGAGCTTGCAAAGAGGAGAAGCAGATTTACTAACTGTGATGATGGCTCCTAGTGAATCCGTACCGTACACATGGCTGGATTGCCATAAAGCCAGCAGAGCCGATCACCCCAAATAGGTTAAAAGATGACATCGACAGATTTTAAGCAGAAATGATTTCATCCTTTCCTCTCACCAGTTTCATGGTTAGATCGTTCCTGCGCTGATTTGTTATACTACATAGGGCTGGCTCACAGTCCCTGCCAGCCTTCTGAAGTCTCGATGGAACCGGCAACTGTCTCCTGGGAATGTGCAAGGAAGAGGTCTGAGCGCCTATCCTTCAAGGACACGCTCTTTAATCATTACCTCCCACTTGTGTGCATTAGTCTAGTCTATCAAAATACAGTGATTGAATAAAACTTTTATCTCAGATAATGAATGCATTGATTTAATATAGGGTTTGTACTATGTGGTGTTATAGTTCCCTAAATGAACACTGAAATCCTAAAATGGGAAAACTTACCACTGGTCCAAGTCAGAACTGCATACCTTAATAAGACACCAACCCATTTAATGCTTTTGAAAAGATCTGTTATCTTATGTAAGTGCTTAACATTTTCCAGGTATTTTAAAGCCACCTGTTTTTCCTATCATAAATACATCTGGCATCAGGCAAACAGATTACAGGCATGGACAACGAACTAATTTATGATGTTTTCATATTTTCATATTTTTTGGCAGACTAATCCAGTTGATATATTAGCCTAGCTTTCAGAGATGAATCTTGAAATCTTGCACTCTTGTAACCCTTTTACCTCTTTCTCTTCCAAACCCTAGAATATTTTTGGCATGTTCTAAAATTTAATTAGGAAACAGAGACAGGGAGAGTGAATTGAACCCTTATGTTCTATCCATCTAGGGTCCCTGCTACAGCTGACTTCCTAAAAGGAACTATGAATCTGTGTGGATTCTGCAAGATCTTTGTGCTTTTGATCATTCTTTCTTCCTAAGTTCGCTAGACACACTGTCACTTGTGTTTGTGTCCCGTTGTGAGATTTGTGCTTTGTCTAAATGTAATGGGAGTTTGGTATGTCAAACCAAGCAGGAGAAGAATCAGTGGCCTGTCTTTGCAAAAGACATATGAAGTTTTGCCACAATAAATGGAAGTAAGACTGTTTTCTGTGGTGGTTCTGCTTCTGCATCGTGAGCTAGAGGCCAAGTCCACTCACCTTGTCAGATCATCTTTTTGATCTGACACCCCCTAGTGGGCCATCCCTTAGCTATTTATGGAGAATCTTAGCTGGCGGCTTCAATATGCCATCTTCTTCCTTTAAATATCCACCCAAGGCCCCACGGTAATGGACGTGTTTTTAATAAATCTAATATATAAATCATTTATCACATATACTTCAAAACAGAGCAGCTATCAGAACACCCTGAAAGATTCATTAGAACATTTTTTTTTTTTTTTTTTGCAGACATGTCACCAAGTTTAATAAATGTGTGTCAACTCAAAACCAAGATGAGAAATGGCAGAGTGCTTTATGGATTGAGAGTCAAGAAGATAGGAATTCTAATTTTGTCTCCATCGCTGACTTATTTAATGGCTGTAGCAATGTTTATGACTTACTCCTAACTACTCTTCCCTCTGGCCAAAAAATAAATAAATAAAACAGAACAACGTCTAGAGAGGATTTTGAGCTTCTAAGAGAACGGCCCTAAGTAAATTCAGTTGCCATAATAAAGCCTTGGTTTTATGAGCATGGAGTTATCTTGCCTGGATTCAAGTCCCAGACCACCCCAGCTTGGTACTTAACCTTGAGTTACTCCCTTATTGAAGAGCACGAGGTGGTCTTTTGCGATTATACATAATACTAGGATGAACATCTTTTAACACATAGATATGTTTATGTATTTATGTGATTATATCTTCAGGGAGCATTCCTAAAAGTGGACTTGTTCACTGTAAGGTTAGGTAAATTTAAAATGTTCGTGTATAATGCTGAATAGCCCTCCAAAGTAGTTATACCAAATTTGTGCTTCCAACAATGTATGTAGGTTCTCATTTCTCCACACTGTTCACTGGCGATTTTAAGGTTTTTTTTTATCTTTGTTCATCTCAGAAGTAAAAGATGGAATTTCATTGGAATTTGCACTTCTGTAATGTTGAGTAAAGATGCTTATCTCTCCCTATTTCAGTAACCATTGCTGCTTATGCATTCCCAGTTTTCTACTGGGTACTCGTTTTTATTTTTATTTTCTTATTGCTTTGAAAAAAAAGCTTTTGGTAGATGAAGATTAAGACCTTTGTCAAAACAGCAAATTTGGAAAGCAATTCTAATTTATTTCAGTCATGAGGGATATTTATAAATTTGAAAAATTTATGGCAATTGGCATCACTAACTGAAAAAGGACAAAACCTCCCCAGGCAGGAACAGCAAACGGCCCTTGCTGTGCTTCACCTGAGTTATTACCGTAATAATCATTGAAATAATCCATATTATATGTAAAGCACAATACAAAGAAGTCCAAGATGTGATCTCTGCCCTTAAGGAGTTCATAGCAAAGAACACAAGATACACTCACGTGAAAAGATAATAATCTGTGACAATAAAAGGAATGAATGATGTAGACCATAAATGCTCTAGCAATTGAGGCAGGACCGCTCCTCTTCAGTTGGAGTGGTTAAGGAATATTGCTTAAAAGAAAACACATGCTTCACCAGACAGAGAGAAAGATTTAGAAGTACAAAAGTGAGAAGCAAGTGGGAGGAAACAGTAAATAGACAAAGGTGAAGGGACCAGAGGCTCGGATGCAGAAACAGGAACGTTTACATATGAAAAGATGGGTGAGGGTCGAATTCTCGCCGGCCTTTTCTGTCTGGCTTAGCTTAGATCCCATAGTGGGAGAGCAACTGAGTGTTTTTGAAAAGAGCCCTGACGTAACAAAAATAATTTTTAGGATGACAGTTTTGACCTGTGAATAATGAATAAATAAATGAAAATACTGAGTTGTCCTCATAGTTCTGGGGGAGAGAATCAACTGCTTTAGAGGAAAGATGGTTTGTATTTCACTCAGACTACATAAAGCTGCTTGATAACACAATGTTATCTAAGAAAATAAGACATCCGAACCGAGAGTTCTTTGTGTATATATTGAGCTTTCCGATGCGATGCCTTTTTCTAAACCTGTGATTCAGCTTTTCTACCCCTCCGCTCACTCACGCTAATGACGGCGAGCCTTTCTTTGTTGGGTCTGGAATTCATACCAGTTTTTGTGTGTGTGTGTGTGTGTTTTTTTTGCAGACCTAAAAATTCCAAACGCGCTATTGTCATTACACCTCATCTGTCATCCTAAGGAATGGCTTTATTTATTCTTGTGATTTGGAGAAATGAGGTGATGGTAGAAAGGGCTTAGAATAATGGGAGAAAGGTGTTGGCTTCATAGAACCAGCGATTCTTTTCTTACTTCATTTCCTTTACATGGTAAGAGTTAGGTAATTGGCCTGCGCTCCCTGCACTGTAACCCCCAGCATTCACTCAACAAGTATTTACTGAGCACCTACAGTGTGTCGGGCACCGTGCAAAGTACCGAGAACAGTGTCTAAAAAGCAGAGCCAGCCCTGCCCTGGCCTGGTGGCTCAGTTCATTGCAGTGCCATCCCTATACACCAAGGTTGTGGGTAAATCAATAAAATTAAAGCCAAAAATGGAGCCTGTCTTTGCTCTCATGAAGCTTATAGCCCAGAGGGAAGCACGTGAACAAATCCGTCTTCTGCTGCTGCAGCTCCCTGCAGGTGCCAAGGGGCTGAGCTCTTCTCTTATCATTTTCCTACAGGTAACAATCTATTCCGCCCCACCCCAGTCCACTTTGTGCATTCCTAGGCTTACATGCCTGTGTGTACTGAGGTATATAATCCACTTCTGATGAACGTAAGAGGATAAAAGGAATTCAAATAATAAATAGCTGGCAAGCTCGCTGCAAAATACCAGATGTGCCGGTGGCTATGAAGATCACCAAAGAGTAACACATGGAACCAAGCCACAGAGCTGGGAGACGCAAGTGCCTCTGCGGAGGAAGACTTTCTGAGGGGTCTAGCAGTACACACTGAGTGGCCGGCTCAGACAGTGGGTGCTGTGGGGACCTGGAAAGGAGGCATCAGCTCTGGAAGAGGTGAGCTTTGCCTTGTGCCTTGCAGGGTGGGTCAGATCTGAATGGGTAGAGATTGGACGCGTCTGTGGGAACTAGGGACGGCTCTTTCTTTTTTTTAAAAGCTCTTTCACTGATTTATTTTGTATCTTGTATCCCACTTTTTCCTCTTAAATATATATACTTTTACTTTTTTAAAATTAAACTTATTGGGATGACAATGGTTAATGAGATTGTATGGGTTTCACGTGTACAATTCAGTGATACATCATCTGTATATTGCATTGTGTGTCCACTGCCCAAAGTCAAGTCATCTTCTGTCACCATGTGTTTGATCCCCTTTACCCTTTCCCACCCCCTGCCCCCTCCCTCTGGAAATGCTTTTACAACCAGGGAGAGGAGTCCAATGCACACTGACTAAGGCAGAAGGAGTGGTCCTGGGGCTCCGGCTCGGCTGGAGTCACAGGACCCTGCATTTCAAATTGTTTTCTCCTCCTCTCTTCATCCCTCAGCTCAGCTTTCCTCTGAGCTTCAGCAGACTCCGTCCATGGGGCCGCTGTCAAGCCTTCATCTTACTCCCTGAACCACCCCAGAGAGAAAACAACTCAATAATTCTAAACCACGTCCTGTGATTTACCCTGATTGGACCACCTTCTATCATTTTTCCATTCCTGAGCTGATGGCCGTAGGTAGGGGGATGGAATTCGCCGTTGGCGGGGTCTGGGTGGTGTTTCTAGCCTTGAAGCCAAAGCGGAGGGAGTCAGCCTCATCTAAGCAATATGAGAACAAGATCATGGAAGAGGTGGTTCCCCAGAGGAAAAAAACTGTAGTGCTGTTACCAAAAAGAAAAGAACAATGATCCTCACCATCCTTGAAACACTCTGTAACAAAGAACTCCTTATGTACTATTCTGAACAACTTTCATATATTACATATTTACTCCTTCTAATATCCCTGTGAGGTAGGTCACCTCATACCCATTTTCAGGTAGGGACTCTGAGGCACGGAGCAGTTAAGTGATTTATCACGTGGCTCGTAAAGGACAGACCAGGGAGTTGAGCACAGGCCGTCATACCACCAGGTCCACTGTAGTATACGTACTTAAATTGACTTCTGTACGCACAGAGAATTAGCTAACACTCAGACTCAGAAATGAGCCGAGTATATATGAACAACAGTGAGGAGACCAGCAAAGCAGAAGGACGGTCATTTGGGTCTCTGCTCGCAGCTGTGGTCACAGTATCCAGAAAGCCAGTAGGCAGTGCTGTGCTCACCAAGGGGTCAAGTTCCGGCCAGACCCAGGCAATCACTGACTGCATGAACTCCCGGGGGAATGACATGGTCATCCCAGAAAATGAATTATTCCCCGAAGGCTCCCCCAGCCCAATCCTCTCGACAGCTTGTGGCTCACCTCTTTTACAATTTCCCGAGGACTGATTTCGCAGCTTTGTCTGATTCTCGGCTGCTTTGAAGCATCTTTCGGAGACCATGCATAGATCTCAGTTAAAACTAACAATGCATTTGAAAACACACACACACACACACACACACACACACACACGCACAATCAAACGATTGCCGCTTTGGCCCTGAGAAGCAGCAGACCCAGGCTGGGGTGTGTTGACTGTGCATTTCCTGATGCAAAAAAAAAAAAAAGCCAGCACCGAGGAGGAACCACCACCAAGCACTCTCCGGCGACAGCTCTCACACTTCAGAAGAGAAATGGATACATTAGGAAAAGTTTTTCTCCCTTTGATGTAGAATATGCTATCTTTTTTTGGTATTAAAATGGGAGTTAACTTTAAATAAATAAAATTCAGCCTGTAGGCTTCACAAAACTAATGTTGTATTTTGACAGTGTCATTTCTCTGATCCCTGAAAGCGTTATGGCCGTTAACTTGGGCCTTCATCATGATTTTCCTTTACGGTGTGGAGAGCGCATTATTTTTTCATCTCTGTTTTATTGATTTCCCCTCACTTCCTCCCACATTTTCTCTCTGCCAGCTGTTAACGCTGCCCCTTCTGCTCCCGCACGCTACGAGGGCAGGTGGAGAGACTCTCTCCCGGGTCTCTGACAGCAGCCGGCCAGCGCGGAGTCCTGCTCCGTCCTCAGGTGAAACCTCTTCTCGGCATGGCTTCCAAAGGAAGATCAGCCAAGGAGAGATCAGCAGGAACCTCGCGCTCCTAATAAGGAATATAGGAAGAATGTGCAATTTGTAGCTATCTGGACTTGAAGATCTACCCCCTCCATTTGGGATCCAGAGAGCATGAGCCTGGCAGATGGACGAAACTGCTGTTTCCTTTTGTGGTTTTCATTTTCCTAGAAAGAGCACTGAATAGGCAAATAGCAGGCAGTCCGAGCCACCTAGAATTTGGGAATAAATTAAATCTTTTTCTTTTTCTAAACAAAATTACGTTTAGGTAAATGAATATGTACATACTTAAAATAATGCGTGTTTTGCAACATGAGAAAAAACGATAACACGTGTCTTTAGCCTAGTAATGGTCCATTTTGACCATTCTTAGGGTTCTAGGAATTGTTTCTAAAACTGATTTCATTTGAAAGATGTAATCCCTGGCCAGTGTGGCTCAGTTGGTTGGAGCATCATCCTGTGCCCTGAAGGTTTGCAGGTTTGATTCCCGGTCAGGGCACAGACTTGGGTTGTGGGTTTGATCCCCGTTTGGGTGCTTTTGGGAGGCAACCTGATCAATGTTTCTCTCTCACATCAATGTTTTTCTTTCTCTCTCCCCTCCTTCCTCTCTCTAAAATCAATAAAAACATATCCTCAGATGAGGATTTTAAAAGGAAGAAAGCTACAAAACTACAATTACAGAAAAAAAAATTTTAATATTAAAAAGTTGCCTTGATTAAAGAGTTTTTCAGGATTTCTTGGATATTAAAAATAATTGGAAAGTTCAAGCGTCAAGAGTTTAAGTTTTCAAATAAGTGTGTTTATGTGCAAAGAAGGCAGAAAATCACAAAGTTAATGCAAATATGCGTGTCGTGTGTGTGCATGTTTGTGTTCTGGAGGGGGGCTTCCCAGCTTTAATCAGTCCTCAGGAGAGGTCACGACAAGAAGAATCTCGTTAGCCTGTCTCGCTTTTCTTTCCTTTCTTGTTTCTCTGTGGTCAACAGCTCACTCTCTCTTGCCAGCTTCCTATTTATTCCTTCCCAGGTGACTTGTTCTTTCTGTTTTGTGATCGAGCACCAGAAAGCAAGGCTCAGCTAGAGAACTCTGGAGATGGTGTTCCGGTGGGGGTGACAGGTAAGACGGTGAGCGTGCTGGGAGCACTGCAGTGAGTGACCTCTAGGGGAGCTGTTAGGAGGATGGGCAGATGGATGGTGCCTCCTTGACCCTAGAAAGAAAATGGGGTAACCAAGGTGTCATCTTTTAAAAAGACTATATTGAGTATATGCTGAAAGAGACTATCAAGGGGAAAAACTGAATTGGGTAGTAGCTTTCCCTGAATACGTCACTGTTACCTATTTCTTCCATTCAGTTTTTTTGTTTGTTTGTTTTTTGAATATTTTGGGAGGTTTTTGGGGGGAGTACTTTCTTTAGTTTCTGTATCCATTACAATATCCTAACATTCTAATTGGCTTTCTATGGGACAAACAGGAGGTATTGCTTCTGGCAGGATAGGATTTTTCTGTCCTGTTGATTGATGGGTTAATTTTTATTGAGCACAGTGTGCTACCAGCAGAACCAAAAGTCCAAGACACAATTCCAGCTCCAGGAGTTTATGTTCTAATGAAAAGTGAGACAGATAACGTATTCAAGCCTCCTCGTTTCTTTCTCCTACCAGTATTCCTGTCTATTTCTCTCCCTTAAGACAAGTGTACTACGTAAGCCAAAAGTGGATACTGAAGCAACGAGACAGACAATTTGAGGCCCAGAAACATGCTATTAAAAGAGAGAGAGCCCTGGCTGGGGTGGTTCAGTGGTTAGGAAAATGGCCTGCTCACCAAAGGGTTGTGGGTTTGATTGCTGGTCAAGGGCACCTACCTGGGTTGCAGGTTCGATCCCTGGCCCCAGTCAGTGCTTGTGCAGGAGGCAACCAGTCAATGTGTCTTTCTCCCACTGATGTTTCTCTCTCTCTTTCTCTCCCCTTCCATTCTCTCTTAAACAAACAAACAAAAAATCAATGGAAAATAATATCCTCAGATGAGGATTAACAAAAAAAAAAGAGGAGAGAGAGAGTGAGCCCGTTGGGCCAAGCAGCCCTTTGGGGACAGTGGTACCATCGCACGTGTTTCAGGAATAATATTTGGACTGGACTTTAAAAGGCTCAGGTATTTCTCGCCCTGGCCGGTTTGGCTCAGCGGTCAGAGCGTTGGCCTGCGGTCCTGAGAGACCCGGGTTCGGTTCCCGCTAAGGGCATGTACCTCGGTTGCAGTTTGTCCCCGGCCCTGGTCTGTTGTGTGGGTGGCAGCCACTCGATGTGTCCCTTTCACATCGAGTTTCTCTCTCTCTCTCTCTGTTCCTCTCCCCCCCCACCCCCACTCTACCTGAACAAAAAATGGAAAAATGTCCTTGGGTGAGGATAAAAAATAATAATAAATCAATAAAAGGCTCAAGTATTTCTCAAGATTCCTTTCGTGCTGTTCTTATGATAAATTAGATTAAATTACATTAAAGAAAGTGACATCTTGGGCTATGTAGTTGCTTAACAGCACACAGAAACTCCTTCACTGAAATACAGCCCATTACAATCTGACTTATTTTCACGAAGGGCTGATGATTTTTAAACAGCCACTTGAAGAATGTTTGACAGTCCCCTCATGGCCTTGATAGCAGGATTCATATTATCATTCCTTCATTAAATCGGTGGCGCCTGAAACAAGTTTCCCTTCCCAAACTATGCTTTTTCCTTTTACCAAGAACTGAAAGCTAAGTAACCCAGGGTGCTTTAGGGTGCTCAGGGCACATTTTAGAGCTCAGATGAACAAACTGTTTTATCTCTGGGTCAGTCACAATATATCTGAGCCCCCCCCCGTCCTCATTTGTAAGAATGAAGTGGATTGCAGATGATGCTCCGTCCAGCTCTGAACTGCTAGCCCCGCCCCCAACCCGCGCACACGCATGCGCACACACACCCTTTCTTATATGATCGCGGATCTTATTCATATCCTGATTTAATTACAACAGAAGCTGCATAAGAGCATGGCCCATGTCCGTCTTGTTCACCCAGGTACCCATACTTCGTAGCACACAGAGCACACTAAAATATACCTCGAATGAAAAAATTACCCTATGTTCAGAGCAGTGTGTATTTTGCTACACGATGGCTTGAACAATTCTTTGGAAGGAAGTAGAGTCCATATTCTAAATTCTCACGTTTTATTCGCATACAATTCTTAAATCATATTTAAAATTCTTACATTGACTCCTCCTGTGCAACTACGATTCTGTCATTCCCTTCTCCTTTCAAACGCGTTCTCTTGCATACTTTTTCATAAAAGGCCCCAATTTAGAAATAAAGCTAAAACATATAACAGGAAATGTGGGTGCAGATGGCAGAACTTGGGCTATTTAGAAAGAAGCCAGCAAGGTCCCTGCACCCACAGAGCCCAGGTCTGCTGTCAAACCTACCAGCTGTCAATGTAACAACACACGGAAGGATCAAAGCTCCTTGCTCTGTAGGCTAAAAATGTTCTGCGGTTCCCCCAATATTGCATCTGATCCAAAGAACTGTACAGAAGGAGCCGACCACCACCCTCAGGGTCCCCACTGTTGCCCATTGATAGAATCTGTGAGGAGGGGTAGGGTCAACAAGGTTAGAGGTACTGACTTTATTTTTCCCTAAACAATGAGAGGTTTTTCTCTAAACATAAAGCTTAGCCTGAACACTGAAACTGTTCATGGACAGGTAGATGGCAGAGAGTTACGGGGTGAATTATGGGGAAGACGGGGCGGGGGGTGGGGGGAGATAGAGGACCAGAAAACAGAGACGGAGAAGAGATGGACCTGATGGATTGAGATCTCCCTCTAAACCTCAGGCTGCAGCAGGGTCCTTGGGCACATTTGATAGGCAATGCTGCTCTCTAGTGGCCAAGCGGGCTGAGCACAGGTTCCAAATAAACCCCAGTACATTGAGGGACATTTGTTTGGTGGTTTGGGATTTCATACCCAGTTTTAAGATTACTGCGTTCATTTGTTCGTTTGCTTTTACGTACTAGATTTCCAGTTTATTATAAAAGCATCTAACCCAAGAGCAACCAGATGGAAGAGACACACAGAGCCAGGTATGGAGGTCCCCTGCCCTCCCCTGGTAGGTGCTCTTCTTGAATTTCCATGAGTTCGCCAACAGCCCAGAAGCTCTCAAACCCTCTCCTGCTGGGTTTTTATGGAGGCTTTATTACACAGGCATGATTGACCACCCAAGATCACTCTAATTTTAAATCTAAAGAATTGAAAAAAAAAAATAGACATTTTACACATAACTTCTTTCTTTTATTTATTTTTTTTAATCCTCACTCGAAGATTTTTTTTTTCTATTTATCTTCAGATAGAGTGGGAGGGAGGGAGGGAGAGAGAGAGAAACATCAACATGAGAAAGACACATCGACTGGCTGCCTTCTGCCCGACCCCAACCAGGGCCTGGGACGAACCACAACCGAGGTATGTGCCCTTGACCGGAATCGAACCCCTGACTCTTGGGTCCGCGGGCTGTAGCTCTAACCACTGAGCCAAACCGGCCAAGACTACACATAACTTCTTATAAAAGAATTCATGTGGCTCTCCTCTTCCTTTCTTTACTTAATTGTTCATGATGTTCTCTTATGGGCAGTTTGGGGCCTTCCCATAAACAGATGTCCTTCGAAGTAGCCTAGGGAAGCTTGTCACCTCTTTCATATCTGAGGTGCCGGCTGCTTGAGGATCACTGGGGAAGGCATGGGGTACAGATCTGCCCTACTGCCGCCTTTGATTGGGAAGGCTCTGTCCTTACTTCCTCACATGGCAGGTTGGTTCCTTCCATCATTTAGCTCAGCTCTGAGGCCGCGTGGCTCCAGCAGCACCCCCCCCCGCCCAGGGGTGCCCATCTCCAGCACATCATACTTCTGGCTTCATACAGTTCATCATTTTTCAGAATGATGTTGTTTACTTGTTTCCTTATTTACTGTCTCTCCCTCCCTCATCACAATATAAGCTTTATAACAGCAGGGACCTTATCTGTATCTTTTTCCACTGATGTATCTCCAAACACTAGAAAATGTTGCAGGTGCTTGGCACACAGCAGGCTCTCAATAAATATGTTTGAATGGATGAATGATAGAGAATATTTATACCCTAAGTCTTCTCTTCCAATGGCTATATTTTTGTCTTACATGTTACCATCTCCAGAGTCAGAAAAAGGGGACATGGAGATGCAGAATTTCACTAGGAAACTGAAAGGCACGAAATCTCTGTCCGTGTGTCAGCAGAGGTAGGAGATTAGGACTGCAAATTACTAGTGCTAGGTTTAACCTCATGTTTTAGAAGTTTGATTATATATGTCTATCCTTGTCTACTCAGCAAAAAGTCCTATCGTATACAGGTACAGCTTTCTGAAACAATAGCAACACATGGACAAGACAGGAGAGAACACATGAGACTGATCTCACAGGCTCGTTAGTAACCAAATTTCAGTTGGTGGTATGATTTCATTTAACTGATTTTAAGAAAATCCCGTAGATACACAATCCCGTTGGACTGGGATGGTTTTTCAGAGCTCTGTTCCCTTTCTGTTTCATATCAGTATATACAATATTGTGGTGACCACAATGACTGCCTGTGATATAGTACCTTTCAAAGCAAACCTTTCAGTTTCCTGAATGACAGAACCATATTTATATTTTTTTAATATATTTTTATTAATTTTTGAGAGAGAGAGAGAAATATCAATGTGAGAGAGAAACTCAATCGGCCGCCTCCTGCACGCCCCCTACTGGGGATCGAACCCACAACCTGGGCAGGTGCCCTGGCCGGGAATCGAACCGGGACCTCTCAGTCCGCAGGCCGAAGCTCCATCCACTGAGCCACACCATCTGGGTACAGAACCACACTTATAAGACCTGCTTAGATAGTCTACTTGTATAATGGCTTTTGTTTTCATTTCATTTTTCCTTCCTTTATTCCCCCATATGAAATATAATATGCCACCTCAGGGCATAAAACAAAAAAATCTGAGCTGCCCCGGTTAAAGCCTTGTTCGGGCCGAGTCCTGCCCACCCGCCCCTCGTGACGAAACCACCGAGCTCCCTCTGTGGGGTTCCGGGGCCCCTGAGGAAACCAAACGGCACAGATTACAGCTATTGTGATCCCCATGCTTTTTAAAATAGTCTAATGTCCTATTATGAATTCTGGCTAAAGAGCAGCATTTATTAAACAAGCTAATGTGTGACTTCCATACCTGTGCTCACTCAGTAAAGGTGTGGTCTGTGTTCTTGGCATGGGCCCGGCTCTGCTCTGTACAGGGAGTGCCTGGGACACAGGCAGGGCCCCACTTCACAGCGGTCAGAGTAGTGGGAGATACTGACACAGAAACAGGCGATTATAATGCAACATCGCAAATGTGGTATCAAATCATTTAAATGCAGTGGGGGGCAAATGGGCACAAGCCATCAGGAGCTTCACAGACCAGGGAAGGCCTGTTGGGGGCAGAGACATCGAGAGATGAGGCGGGAGTCTGAGAGCAGTTTTCCAGCTAAGAGGATAGCAAGCATATGCGGCCCAGCGTGGGAAAGAGCGTGGCTCCTGTGAGGAACCCAAAGAAGCTCTGTTTTCGTGGGGACAGAACAGGGAGAGGAGGCAAGGAGGAGGCTGGAGAGATGAGCGGGGTCCCCGTCACAAAGGGTCTCATAAGTCACTGTAAAAGGCCAGGACTTCAGCCGGAGGGCCATGTAAACCTGCTGAAAGATGATGATGGGGGAGATGATGTGATCCATTCAGCTGTGGGTGAGGAATGGCAGCAAGCCTGACCAGCGAGATTGATGGGGATGTTGTAGTAATCAAGATGAGAGATGATGGGGGTCTGGTTCCGAAAAGGCCGTTGAGGTGGAGAAGACAGATGGATTCAAGAGGTAGAAGCTACAAGACCTGCCTGGTTGAATATGGGAGGTTAGGGGAGAGAAAAGGAAAAAGGCCATGTGCAAGTTTCTGGCTTGAGCCACTGGCTGGATGGTGATTCCATCACCAAAACAGGGGGCTTGATGCAGGAAAATGAGACTTATTTGCACCTGTTATGGGACAATGACGTGGAAATAATCAGGATGCACCTGTGCATGTGGATTTGAAGCTCAGAGTGAACGTGGACTAAAGGTAAAGATTCAGGGGTCGTCGGCATATGTAGTAGGTGGTAATTGAAGACATGAAAACATGTAAGACATCCAGATTTTGCAGACAAAGAAAGAGAAGATCTAGACTGGAACTCGGTGGAACAACACATGTAGAGGCAAGCAGAAGAAGAGAGACCCGAGGAACCAGAAGGAAGAGACAAGGAGGCAAAAGGCAAATTCTTAGAAGCCAAATGGAGTGAGCATTTCAAGAAGGAGAGAGTGGTTGGCTATGCTGGAATTTTCCGGGAGGTAACAGAGAAATGCTGTATGGATTTAGCCAGAAGGCAGTCACTGGTGACCTTGGTGGAAATAGTCTCAGTAGGAGTCATAAGAATAGAAGTTGCATTGTTAAAAGGGAAAATGGGAGCCCTGGCCAGCCTGCTCAGTGGTTAGAGCGTCGGCCCGTGGAGCAAAGAGTCACCTGCTTGATTACAGTCAAGGGCACGTACCTTGGTTGCAGTTCAATCCCCCGCCCTGGTAGGGGTCATGTGGGAGGCAACTAGTAAATATGTCTCTCACGTCAATGTTTCTCTCTCTCTCTCTCTCTCTCTCTCTCTCTCTCTGTCTCCCCCTCTCCCTCCCTCCCATTCTTTCTGAAGATAATTGGAAAAATATCCTCTGGTAAGAACTTTTTTAAAAAAGGAAGATGAGAAAGTAAAGATAATCATGAGACAATTCTTAGGAAACTTTGCTATGAAAGAGAAGTAGGAGATATGCTGTTACAGAATAGAAATGTGAGGTCAAAGAGGTTCTCTTGTTTGGTTTTATGTGCAATGCTAATGAAATGGAAACTATTATCATTTCCAATTTACAAAGAATCAAAGATGTTAAGCAGTTTCCCCAAAGTCATGCAACCATCAGAGCGAGGATCCAAACCTGGGTCTGTCTAGCTCCAAAGCCTGGTTCCAAAGTCCTGTAAAGAGCATACAACTCAATTCTAGGTACTGGCTTCCCAATGAAAGTTACTAGCTCAGAATCATACTCCAATTGCTCCCAGGGGGTAAAGCATGTATCACAAACCCCAGCCCTACTTAGTCAACCAGGAAACAGACGCTAAGTGTCTGGCTGAAGTTTGCACTCACTAGTGGCAAATCTCAGCTCTGGAGGGGCTCAGTGTTCTTTGTCTCCTTTTATTCTAACTCTCATAGCATTTCCATCTGGTTTAGAAACAGATTTGGAGTTGGAGAGTAAAGCGTAAAGTATCTTGACATGACAACCGATTGGGCTGTGATATTTAGATTTGCCACATGAATATCTGTGTCACGCTTTGTGAGGCTAAAGTGGTCTCTAGAAACTCTGCTAAGCATGCTAACATGTAAATAACTAGGATTCTGACGATATATACCAAACCTCCTGTATATTCTATTTCCAATAAAAATAATCAAAATCAGTTCCTTTTAACTCTTTCTCAGTGGGTGATACTCGTTTGGTGAAACACGTGTATAATTATTGCCAAAGTGATGCTTGGGGAAATGAATGTATCATACTTGCATTCCTTGTTTGGATATTTAAGGAGTGTTTTGAAAATGGGAGCTGTAAAACCATAATAAAATAGAAAATAACTTTATGCTAAATTGTGCAATAGAAGTGGTCGACCTTTTGTAACATAAAACTCTATGCCTGGATCGGATTCAATTCAGTGAATGGTTTAGAACATGAAAATTAATACGTAGCTAAGTGGTGCCTACCCAAGTACCTCCTAAATGTGGGGGTTCTATCTCAAGTTCAGCTTTCAGGTGATCTAAACTGAAACACAACTTATGCAGAGCATTGGCTCTGGAATCAGATTGCTTAGTGCAAACGCTATTCTTCCATGTGCTGATTTTGTGACCTGAAGCAGGTTACTTAATCAGACTCCTTACATCTCAGTTTGCTAATTATAATATAGGGATATTCACAGTATCTATTTTGTGGAGAAGTTCTCCACAAGTCTCACATTTCTCTACATATCTTGTAAGACACTAACTGCTCTTCATTCCACACTACCATCTCAAGGATTTTGTATAGCAAGCAGCCTTGGAAGGTGGAAATAGTGTGTCCCTTCAGAGAGAAGAGCAAGCATGCTTACTGCCCATTATAAAAGGTTCAGATTTAGTAAGCTTAGAGTTCCTCTCTTACAACACAGCCCACTGGGTATGCTGGCATCCCCACAGAACTTCCGACCAATAGAACTCTACAAATACGTTCATGTTCATGCTGCTGGCTGAGTCGTGAGTTATAAAGTCCTTTGTCTCTGACCCAGAAGTCTCCTGTCTTCTGCGTATTCGACAGCTTGCAAGTGGAGCAAACTCTCAGATCCTTCACAGATCTTGACACCTTGTAGAATTTAAAGATAAAATGAGGTTGTTCACTTAAAATGCCTAGCACAATTCTTAGTATTTGGCAAGCACTTAATAAATGCTAACTCTAATTATATTATAACCATCAAAATACGGGTATGCCGATGGGAATTACATATAAATAAAAATGTGCGTACACTTGAAATCCCACTAATGGAAATTCAGTCCTGTGTGTTAAGGCTTTATATATTTCCAGATGTATACTTTTATATATATTTTAGGTACAGGGACTTACCAGGAGGTAATATATAACTGCATTTTGCCATCAACACTTCAGTGACTACCAATATTCATCAATAGTCAGTGCTCATTTCTTATAGCAGAGCCAGGCAAGGGAAGTCTTAGATGGCATATATTTTATACGACTGGGAGAAATATTTCAAGATTTAGGACATGAGGTGTTGTTCAGATAAACGAGCTTGAGTAAGGGCCTTATACTGAGCACGGGGCCAGTGTCTTGCTCTGTAGCGCCTTTCTGATACACAGCACGAGACCTGGCACCTAGCAGAGACCCACACGATCTTTGTTGAACGAATGAATGCAATCCCGAGACAACTGCAGGGAGACATTCTTTGCCATTCAGAAGTAGACTTCTGGGTCACTGAAGTGTCCCTGTCCTTAAATTATACTCACCAAGCATGACAACCTACCTTTCACCTACTAAAAGAAAACTTCATCAGAAGTGTGAGATAAAAAAAGACACAGTAAAATAACAAGACAAACTCTTGACCTACTTTGTTATGCACTGAAAGTCACACTTCGCAGACAAAAAGATTCAGTGTCATATAATTGTCATCAGTGTTTCACTTAATATTTTAATGAGCTGAACAACTGACATCCTGGCTAAATACATGCCTTTTGTGGGTCTTGTTGCTGAGCCAAAAAAAAAAGTGTGTAAAAATCTTGTTATTTAAAATACACACACACACACACACACACACACACACACACAATTCCTTCAAACATAAATACATCCCAACTGCCACTAGGACTTGATACAAAGATGATTCCTCTCCTCCTTCCTCCTTCCTCCTTCCTCTTCCATCCTTCCTTCCTTCTGTTTTCCTTCTCCACCCCAGAGTTGCTGAGTCGGGTCCCAGACTCTCCTGCTGCTTCCTGGAGCCAGAGCAGCTCTTTCTGAGCCAGGACGTGTCTGGCAGGACAGGCAGTGCCATTTTTAGCAATTTCTCTTCTCTCGGCTACCCAACCCTCCCCAGAACAACACTGATACATTGACTTTAATATTCCTTTCTTCCCTACAGCTGGCAAAGTTTTCTCTATACCTGACTATTTGCTCCAGGTCTCTCTCTCTCTCTCTCTCTCTCTCTCTCTCTCTCTCTCTCTCTCTCCCTCCCTTCCTCCCTCCCTCCTTTTTCCTCCCTTTTCATTGTTATCTCTCTGGAGAGGGGTGATTGATTGGAAACCCCAGGACAATCAAGAGGCAATTCTAGAGAAGCAGGGGAGACTGGTAACATGTTTATAAATAGGGAAGAAGCAGCAGCAAACTGAACACTCTATAGGCAATGTGTTGTTTACATTTCTTCTTTACCAGCCCTTGAAGATAAGCATCGGAATTGTCCCCATCGTACAGATGGAAAAGGGCTGAGAGGCTAAGCCACCACACCAGGTCTAAAAAGATACTTGGCAACACCAGCCTTTGGGCCCAGATGGTGTGACTCCAGGGCCCGCTCTTACCAGTGTGCACCCCTGTTGCCCTTGAGCTCAGATCTGAGGGATGAATATGAGTTTCCAAAACAAATATATAAAGAAGAGGGCACGTTCTTCTAGGCAGAGGTTGCATTATACAGAGGCCCGAAGAGGAACCAGCTTAACAAGTTTGGTGAACCACAGTGTCCACAAGGAAGTAACTAGGAAACAAAAAACTGAGAAAACTTCAGAGACTCATTTAAACATTGTTTGGGGGTGAAAATACACGTAGCATTCATATTTAGGAGACTCGGGTTGGATTGACAGCTTCATTCCTGCTTAGGGAGTTATTTAACCTCTCTAAGCCTCTATTTTCTCATCTCTAAAACTGGAACAACACATAGTTCAGTTTAATGGCAGAGATTTTTAAAAAGATAATAATGAAAAGGCTTTGTAAACTGCGGCATTCCATGCAAATATCTTTCTCTCTCTTAGTATCTCTCTCTGTGTTATGGATGGTGGGTTCAGAAACAAGACTCAGGAAGCAACTATACAATAATGAACATTGCAGGGGCCTGGGGAAATTGTGCGGCAGCCTTGAGTCTAGGAGTTATTCTTTCATAGCCTCAAGTCTGGGAGGTTTATGAGACCCATCATAACCAGGAGCACAGAGAAAACAGTTTGCCAGAGGTATTGGTCAAACATTCTCCTGATAGACGAAAATCGTATCTCCACCTCCAGCATTTTATGAAATACGATAAGAACAGAAATGACTAAAATATATACCAGACTCTCTATCTTAAAAAGTGAACTTTGAATAAATAAAGAGAACCCCCAGAATTTGCATATCTGCTGTGATCCATTGAGCTGGTGTGAGCTGCAGGGTGGCCATGGAACATGGTAGAAGAAGAGACTGACTAGTAGATGAGGAAGTGACCTGTGACAAAAGAAGGTTCCCAAGCCCACAGGAGACACCTCTCCCAGGCACCATTGTCTGGGTTTCAGTTCATGGAATAGTTTGGAGTTATTTGCAAGTTGAGCAATACTATGTGGCAGAGATTTCAATCTGTCATGTTTTGAAAGCCCCTCACTGTCCCTAAGCTTCATTCTAGGTGGTTAAGATATAGCAATAGACAGGACAGGCAGAATCACTGCTCTCTTGTAACATATTCTACAGCCCAGTTGGGTGGGGATGGAAAGTAAAACTAGATAATTTCAGATAAAATGCTAAGTGACATATTGAGGTAGTCAGAACTATTTGTTAACTAGATGTGTCACTGAATCCAGGTTCAGCTCAACCAAAGCCAAACCCGTGAGACAGGTGTTGATGAAAAGGAAAGAGGTTTATTCAAGTGCCAGCATCTCATGAAGATGGGGGAACTCCTGTCCTCAAAAACCTATGTTAATATTTTAGTGCAGGCAGAATTTTTTGTAAGGATGGAGAGGAAAAGCAGAAGGAAGGGATCATGGGGAGAGGCTATGGATGTGCTATCTCTCCCAGGAACTGAATTGGAGTGCCAATATACTTCGTTTTAAGTTTCCTTTCCTCTTTTCAGTGCTATCTCTTCGAATAGGAATTTGTAGATTTACGGCACACGTGTGGGTCCTCACGCTGGTGCCCTGGAACAGATTGCTCTAAGCTGTAGAAAAGGCTAGATAAGAAGTGAAAACATAGGATTTTATTTACATACTCTAAGAAAACAGAGAATTGGCTATAGCCTTGAGAGAATGTAGAATACATAACTTTGATTGCTTAATTTAAATGTTAAATTATGGTTACAAATGGATAGATGAATGAAGCCTAGGATTCTCTCAAAACACTACCTTTGTGCAGCAAAGTCATGCCACCTGTCCTAATTGGTAATGTCTTTTAAAGTAGCCATTCAAATTTATTTAATCATTCAGCAAACAGTTCTATTCCATGCCATGCACAATGCTAGGCACTAGGGATATAGAGACAGAACAGTTCGCAGATACTCAATCACCTTTTGTTGAGGAATCAGCTTGGCTCTGTTTTATCCTGTGTTGATCTTGACCACTTTCAGATTCAGCTTGAATGTGCCTCCTGCCAGGAGAGACATAAAAGGCTCTATGTCAAAAGGTTTGCAGAGCCTGTGTGGCCCAGGCTTCCCAATGAGCAGTAAGGAGTGTCATTTCCCAGGGCAGGTGGCTCCCCGCTGCAGTTTTCCATCACCCTGAGAATCTCATGTTGAACTAGTAATGACAATGAACGTTAATAATCAGGCAAGGCAGTGATCAATTCTCTCCCGTGCATGGACAAACATGCTATTTAATTGGTGGATGGGTGAGCAAACCACATCTAGACATCTAAAACATTCTTGAAGTTTAGAAGTTTACCTTCTGTAAAGAGCAATGGGAAATCATTGCAGAAAAAGACTCTTAATGGCTGCTCTTTTCACGGAGCAAAGAAGAATCCTGTGACTACAATACAGGTCCCTTAACTGCTGGCTCTCTTAGGGCCCACAAACATGTGTAGACACACACTAATAATTAGGATGACCCGAGCCATCTTATTATTAATATTTAAGATACGTGAAGAAACAAATTTGGCCAGTTGTGTGGGGTTTTTGCTTCTCTAAATCCCATGATAGCTTTTGGAAAAGTCGAATTTTTCTTGCCAAGATATAGAGCTCTCTTCCAGGTGCCTGTTCTTTTTTATTTTAACTTTTTTAAGTGAAGAAAGCTTATTGAGCTGACAAACCCATTTAATTTGTGATTTCCAAATCGTGACCATAGAAGATTGGATTTGTGAGTTGTTTACAGATTTGGAAGGTGGAAAACAGCCCAGATGAGTGGCCAGAGAGGCTGAGAAGAATTCACTGGTGATGAGAAGAGAAAACACTCTATGCCCGCAGGTGGAATAGGGAGCAAACATGAAAACACGATACGAACAAGAAAGAGTGCTTTGTGTCTAGTTGAAAATTAGCCCTTTTTGGCTCAGGGTTAATTGTGGATTGTAAGAGTCAGCAGATCAACTTTTCTAAATATGTTTTGATTTGATTTCTTGCTCCTTATTCCTTTGCTTTAAGTGGTGGGAACCTTTTGTTGTTGTTGTTATTGTTGAAATATATATATACTATCACAGGCCATAAGTGAGAACACTAATGTAAATTTTATATTCCATAATTTATTAGCATGCACTTAAATAACTCTACAGGGTGGTTTTTATTTCGTTTGGTTTTCACTACTGAGGAGACTTAATTATGACCTAAGCCCTTCTTCAAGATGGAAAACTCTATCACGAACCCTAGATTTAGTACTCTAAACAGGAACTTCATGCCTATTTTGGACATTTGGTAAAACGTCCAAATGCATTCCTGCATAGATGGGCAGGGGGTGGAGGTTCCCCTGAACACAGCCATTCCTTCAAGTCAGAAGATCTGTCTGAGTCCTTTAGTGACACAACACACTCAGTTGTAACAGCTCGTTCTGAAAAAATGCAACCAAATACTGTCCTCAGGAATAAGCCTGGAGGAGATAAAATAGACCACGGAGGGAAACACTGTCTAATCTTCAGCGCTTAGCACAGCGCCTGGCATGGAGGCAATGGTCTATAGATAGTATTTTGAATGACTAGATGTACCGTTATCCTCATCAGTATATTCATCAAGCATCTGACAAAACACCAAATGTTGAACTCATCACTTTATTCAAATTTTTCAACTTCCCTTCCTAATGAATATTTTGCCAGGGTTCCCAGTGGGTGGCAGAATGGGCTGACTGGACTCCGGTTCGCCGAGGCGTCTGTCTCATCCCTAAAAGCTGAAGGATGCCTCACCTGTAAGACCTGCACTGCTCATGCCTTGACTCGATCTCTTACCACAGCCCATCGCCACAGCTTTACTTTCTGCAGAAGAGCAATGACATGTCTAAAGGCCAGAGAAACAAAGGTCTGGAAAATTTACAAACCACCTAAGCATCCTTCGAATCATAAAATGTCCAAGGCCGAGGATGATCAAGGGGGAAAAAATGGTTTTTAGTTGGTTTGTGTTTCACTGTGGGTTTTGCGGGTTGTTTTACTAATTCCTTATTTGGAATGTGGGTGCTGTACTTTTATCCTACCAAGAAGAGATGCCTCTGTACTTGAAAAGACTCTTACTTACTGGATGTAAAAAAAAAAAAAAAATTCACAAGTAGCTTATGTTCACTTATGGCCTTCTTAACCATGTCCTCTCTTTGTGTCTTTGCAGCTGTTAAATATGTTTAGCCTAAGTGCCACCAAGATGGTGAGCAACCCTCTGCCCCTTCATACCTACCTTGGCCAGGCTTAATATTTCACTCACATGGAGAAGAAAAAAAAAAAAGACATTCACATTTCCTAGGCACTAATGATTAGTCTGGATTTTCTGAAGAATGTTCTAAGAATACAGAGATGTTCTATGGCACAGGAAAATTTCATCAACAAATACCAGCCACTAGGTCTTCCTTTCTATAAACCAGTTCTCAAAAAATACACCAGTAGGGCCCACCCAGACTAATGGAATGTCCATCTCTGGAAGTGAGATATAGGTTTCCTAGTTTTAAAAACTCTCCAGGTGATTCCAATATGAAATCAAGGTTAAAAACCACCCTATCTTCCCCTATATTTCTTTTCTTCAAAAAAAAAAAGTTTTTATTGATTTCAGAGAGAGGGAGGGAGAGAGAGACAGAGATAGTAACATCGATAAGAGAGAAACATCCATCAGCTGCCTCCTGCACACCCCCTCTGATGATTGAGCCTGCAACCTGGACATGTTCCCTGACTGGGAATCAAACCCATGACCTCCTGGTACACAGGACAATGCTCAACCAACTGAGCCACACTGGCTGGGGTCCATATCTCTTTTCTTATAGAAAATAATTTAGCTCTCTCCTTACTCAAAAAGTATACCCTTACCCCCTTTACTCCATCCCACAAACCAAGATTCCTCTATGCTCCTTAGAAAGTATAGGTAAGTAGAAAAGTAGTTTTCCCCATGACAAATAGTTTTCTCCTGGTCATGTGCAGAATTCGTGGTTTTGTTTTTTTTTTAAATTGAGCAAGGCATGTCCCCTTACATTGGGTCAGGGGGCAGAACTTGCACACACAGCAAGGAATTTGCTGTGGTATTTTACAAAAAAAATGTCCTTTGACTAGACTTGAAAGACGCACTCATCAACTGTCAGGCACAAGAATTTTGCACCTGAGTCATGCTAGTAGGTGGCTCTATATCCACTTTGCAAATACCCAGGAGAAGAGATTTTACATTCCTTCAGCAGACTCTAATAGTGTGGAACAAAAATACCTGCAGATGTGTTCATTACCTTGTCTGGAAGGAGAGAAGCCATCAGATCAGCTTCCGTCCTTGTATTCCCCTTCTCTTGGTTACCTTCCTACTGAATTAACGCTGTGTTTCTGTGCTTAGGAAAGGCAGTGAACTACAGCAGAAAGAACAATGACCCAGTCCGAGTCAGGGATTGTAGACTGCAAGGAACAGAATCATACTCAAGGGAGTGCAGTCTTCTTGATTCTTGTGCTGCAGAACCACCTAGAGCTCTCAAACACTGGGTGATTTTTGTTCAGTGTGTCTGGGAGAGGGGGACAGGCATCCGTAGTTCTAAATGCTGCACACACAGCTGTCCCTGGGTGGCCCCTGGTCTCTCCTTCTCTCTAGGTGTGCTTCATTCCTGCCTACACTCCATGAGGTCAGAGGGCCCGTGGCTTTGGCTTGCAGGGCACCGATTCCAGCCCCCAATCTACATAACCCCGCTCAGTTCAAATTGTGGAGCAAACATGCCTTCACAATGCACAACAGATAAATTAGTTCATCTTTGGTCTTTGTTCACCTCCTACCACCTCTAGAGGTACGACTTTGACCGTGATCCTTAGAACTCTAGTTCCTTCTTCTGTTAAACAGAGATACAAAGTTCCACTTACCGGGCTGTTGTGAGGCTTAAATACAAATGTATATACCGCAGTGATCACTGTTCCTGGTACCTACCTAGTTGGTCTCCATTTCCCTCCAAATAATGTGCCAAGGCTCGGAACCCGATATGCTGCTTCTTTCATGGACACCAGCATCACCCCGCAACGCAGGGCCTTTCCGCAGACACCCCCGATGTGCTCCCGGGAATCTGGTCGCTTCTCCCTTCCCTCACTTCTGCCAATAGCCATTTTCATGATTCATTAGCACAGAGAGAGGAAAATATCTGAAACTCAGAGGGGTTTGGTTTCCTTTTGTTAGGGTCTGTGTTTGAGAAGAAAATTAAAACTGCAGGCCAAAATAAAATGTTGGGGGCACTATCTATGGATTTAATTTATCTGCGCTGTCTCTGTTTGGGCTACTATAACATATTACCATAGACTGGGTGGCTTAAACAACCAGCATTTATTTCTCACAGTTCTGGAAGCTGGACATCGAAGGTCCAGGTGTCAGCAGATCCAGGGTCTGGTGAGAGCCCACTTTCTGGTTTGCAGAGGGGTGCCCTGCTGTGTCCTCCCCTGGCAGGGAGCAGAGAGAGCAAGTTCTCGTGTCTCTACGTAAAAGGACAGTGACCCCATACATGAGGACTCTAACCTCATAACCTGATTACCTTCCAAAGGCCTAACCTCTTAATAAAGTCACATTGGGGGTTAAGATTTTAGCATATGAATTTGGGGTCGTGGGACACAAACATTCAGCCCAGAAGAGTGCCACCTGTCACTCCTGTGGCCCTGAAAAATAGAGGCTTTGCACTAAGCAGGCAAAGCCACATACTGGCCTGTTTTCGTTAAAATGTACTTCATCTTTTCATTTTTACTTGTTTTTCATTCTGTGAGTCTTCTAAAAGTAAATAAGATTAAACATGGATAGTGGGTCATAAATTATTATTTGTGTGTGTGTGTGTGTGTGTGTGTGTGTGTGTGTGTTCTCCTCTGTCTCTGGACATGTTTCCTGTTTCTTTGCTGGGGGAATTAGCATCTTCCCTTAGTTTCTTAATAGCCTCTAATAAAATCTCAGTCTTCCCAGCCCTACTTTGAGCTCGCCCTGTTCCGTTTGCGTTCGGCCAGTGGAGAGACCCTACAGCTTGTGGGGATGCGCCCCTGTAGCCCGGCAGCTAGACAGGAGATTCTGACAAGGGGACCTTTTCTTTGATGAGCCTTCTCATGTCAAGGCGCGTCCTCCCTGTGCCTTCCCAGGACAAGGTGGCAGAGCAGCGTTTTAGATCTTTTTTCTTCTAGGAAACCTTGCACATCTGGAGCAAAACCTTCTTATCTTCTGCCACGTTGTTCAAAGCTTTTGAGAAAAGAAAAGGGGGGGGGGGACCAGCAAAGAGAAAATTGGTTTTCATCCAAAGGTGGCTCCGAAAGGCAGCCCGGACTGCAGAGAGACATTTAGAAGGCAGAAGGTCACCTTCGTTTGAGGTCAGACAGCTGTCTCTTTATCATACTGACACTTTCTGGCTGGGAAGCACATCTGAGAAGCACATTGCTGAACATAAAAGTTGAGGTAGCTCCTCGCCCTGCCAGGTCTCGACAGGAGTCCGGCTCACAAGCCTCCTGTTGCAAGGTGGCAGCCCGCCTCCCGTGGCGTCGGCTCTGCGCCCTTTGAAGGCCCCGCCCCTCCCCCACCCTCACGCCCCGCTTCCATCGCTGTTTCGCACTTTACAGATGAGAGAAGACCCTGTCCCAATGACAACGTTCAAGTGGCATTTTGGCTCCTGAAGAAATGAATAAATCATCCGATCCACTTTGAAACTGAGCACTGAGGGGGACTGTAGGCCACCTGAACTTGGGGACCTCACTGGGACCCTCAGCGGGGTTCTGGGGGATGCTTTGGGAAGGCGTGTTTATGTAGCCGGCCCGGTCCTGCCTTTGGCCCCGGAAGGACAGGGAGTCTCCACTTCACTGGTCAGAGGGCCAGACAGGAGCCTCTCGGGGAGAAGGAAAAACCATTTTTAAATCAATAATATTCAAATAATAATAATGATAGCTAATTTTATTTAACTGTTCCAGGTACTATGTGAAGTGCTTGTATAAACATTATCTCATTTAATTCTCACAGAAATTCTACGATTTTTTTTTTTCCATTTACAGATGAGAAAACAGAACTAGGTACAGCAAACCAGAAGTACCTCTGCCTGTGGTTCCGTGCCGTGGCCGCGAGCTGGAAACAAGCCGACCATCCATTCACAGAGAGAAGCCGAACTACTTTTTTTTAGCTAAAACAAAGCAATTGACAGTATGACATTGATTTTAAAAACAACCCTTTTCTAGCCAGAAGGAAAGAAGACATGGAAAGATCCAAAGACATTTGGATATCATTTAAACACATAGTAGAGACTCGGAACCCCATTGCCTCTCAAAGAAAACTCTTGCTCAATTCTAGACCAGTTTCTTGGTCCTTAAGAAGCGTTACGTATGGTTTACTGACCGTCAAGCATAGCACCCTCTTGGGATGCTGACGGAATATCTAGTGAAGGGAATAGGCAGGGTTACAAGAAGTTAGCATCCAAATTAGGATGCTTTTCAGAGCAAGAAGGGGTGCTATCAATAGCTGCCCTGGCCAACAGGTGTAACCCACAACCATCCAGAAGAGACCAGGAGGCACTGTGGCCCGTTCACAGGCGGCCCTCCAGCGAGCAAGCCCTGGACAGTCCCACACGTGGCTGTCTCTGATTCCACGTTCCGCCCTTCCTCACCTCAGGGCTCCCTGGCCCAGCATCTTACTACCTCAGCTCTGTTTTCGAGGGCTGTGTCTCCTTCCTCCTCATTCCATGACTGACTTCAGGTACCTCTGCCCCAATAAACCACTGGGGTTCATAGCTTCCACTCCTGTCTCCACGGAAACGAGATCATTCTCCTCTGAGGACAACAGAACCACGGACTGTCTCGCTCTCATCCTGCGTGGACTGCTACACGAACACCGCCACCCACAGACTAGCAGCGGGGCCGAACAAAGCCAAGCCAAGGACTCCGCAAAGAGAAAGAGCCTGGCCGGCCATCTACTCGGGTTTGCTCAAGAAGACCATGTAGTCCTAAGCTTGGGGGGCTGAGAAGAAGACAAAATGAGGCTGCAGAAATCCAGACAGTGAAATGCAAACTCTGTTCCATTCAAATGGTCTCAAACATTTGTCAGGAAGAAAGCACGGAGCCCTGACCCTAAAAGAAAGCAAATCCTCATTTCATCCTCTTCAAAATGAAATAGAATGTGAAGGGAGATGCATCCTCTCCTCCCCTGGCTCACCCACCACCACCCCGTATCACATTCATCACCGGAAGCCTTTTATGCCACATAAAATTCAGCCCAGGAGACACCAGGCCCATCAATTCATGAATGTATATTTGTATCCATTTTATGGGGTTCTAAGGAATTCTGTTTTCATGGAGTAAAAAATGTCATTTTATAAATATTGCATAAATGATTTGTTAAGGTCTTTCTCTCACCTTTTCCATGGTCGTTTCTTCTGCTTTGAGTTGCTCGAATCAGTTGTGGCAAAGGCGAAACGGTTTGTCCCACACAGGAGCCCTCTCTGACTTGGCTGGTTGCTACTCAGGGCAACGTGCAAGTCAAATCCTATCCTATGGAAAAGAGCGGCTTCCAATGGGAAATGCCCCTCGTGACAGCTTTAAGCAGGTGCTTGCCCTGAGTTTTCATCCTGGTTCAGGGGTGTGTGGTGGGGGGACATCAGCAGGACCCCGAGGACTTGGCCTTTGCACCCAGAGTCCCTTGCTCTGTGCTTACACTCCCACCGATGCACAGGATAACATTGGAGGAAAATCTCAGTTCCTCGTCCCGTGGTGCCGGACAGAGGAAGCTAAGTGGACAGGCAGAGTGGCCAGTGCTTTCCCTCTGACTCCACCATCTCCTCTGCTGGACAAGGAACCATTGGCACAGATGCCCAGCTGTCTGTCCTCTGCACCTTTAGCCGTAGCTGGGCGCAGACGAAGACTCACAGAGACATCTACAGGTCATAGTTGGAACTGGGATAAAATGAAAAATGGGGAGTCTTCTCAATGTGTCAATACGTTCATTTGGATGACCCCACCAAACACTTACATCAATTTGTTGGGAGTTAACTGGACGAAATTAAGTAGGAAACCATCTGCCACTTGTTTGTCAGTGTGCAGATTATTCAGTATGGGAAGAAAAGAAAACTGACATTTGTTGAGCATTTACCACATGACAAGCTTTGTACTGGGCACTGGACATTCAGATGCCATTTAATTTCAGAATAAGCGTCTGAGATAAGCAGCCTTATACCCATTTTAGAGATCAGCATGGCTCAGAAGTGTGAAGTAACTCGCCCAAGTTCCCACAGGGAGGGAGCAGATTCAAATCTAGGCCTATGTGTGGCTGGAACCTACCTCTTTCCACTACCCCAGATGGGCCAGAAGCTTTCAAATGTATGAACTGACTATACACAGGGCTATGAAAAGTCATGCACAGATTATGAGGTTGCCATTTATTCAGTCTCCTTATCAGTCAGGCAAATAGAAAGCAGACACACATCTTTGTGAATTCCCACCTGCAGAGTACAAGAAGAAAGAGAACGAAAGGCCCAATCTGGTTTACCCTTTGGTCCAATGCAACCATTTAGACTTTCTTAGGTTAACACTGCATCTCTTTAGATAAAAGTCCTTGGTGATTTTTCAGTCTTCCACGCCCCTTCCTGGCTCCTGACTAAGATGACATCTGAGGGTTGGTTTTTGCCCTGAGATTTTGCAGCCTTGTGGTGGTGGGATCAGAGGCCTCAGTCATGCCATCCTCGAGCTCCCTGGTCTGCAGAATCCTGTCCTTTGTCCATCCAGTTGCCATCCTGGCTGAGGTCTGCTGCTCCTGCTGCGTGTAGCTTGTCCTTCGTTCCTCTTTGAGCTTGGCCAGAGCCCAGAGCTGCCTCCCGGCGACCTAGAAGCCCCTCCTGCCCCCTTGTTGGGTGTCTTGCTGGAGCCTCTGAGGAGGTCTTTCTACAAATCTCATTTGGGCTCCAGACCAGTGCTGCCCTGAACTAAAGGGCAATTTTTCTTCTCTGTCCATCTCGCCCACCCGGACTTACACCCTGACACATGCAGACACAGGTGCCGGGTGCCCCACTTTGCCTTCTGGCAGCCTGCAGGCTAAAGCCCCTCACATTTCTGTGTTCCTCCCAAATACAGAGGCTAGGCGAGACCCCTGGGCACTGAATTCAGGCCCTCCCTCTCTCCCCACCTGAGCCATGCCCCCACTTTGACTCTGCTATGGATGCCCCTTTTCCAACATCAGCACAAAATAGTCAAACAAGTACTGGGACTTCTGCACCCACGCAAGTCTACTCACAAGCATGGCCAGCCCTCGCAAATGTGGGACTTAATATTTTCACCAAGACAGAAACGAGTATCAAGAGAGGTCTTCAGGGGGAAGGAGAGGGAGTGGGGGACCACCTCAAAAAATGGCCATCTATGTGTTGAAAGATTTCTGTAAGGGGAGGCGGAGGGAGCCCGCTGAACTTCGCCTTGAGGATAGATTAACAAACGTCTTGGGAGGAAGGCAAGAGTGTGCATTGTTTCTACTTAGGAATTAGAGCAGCTTTTCTTTTTCACTTACATTTCTATCTTTTTCTTCGTGCCACTTCCTTCTGTGAGTCCTGCGATGGTCTGCTCACCGCAGGCCCACCGGGCCAGTGTGGAAATGAGCATTAGCCTAGGGCCGGCCGCACCCCCTCTCCTCCACTCTCCCCCCAGTTCACCCTCTCCTGCTCTGTCCATTCTCAGAGCCCCTGGGGCGGAAGGCACTGCACTGGGCATATTCCCCTACCTTCCCATCCCGCCCTGACCTGAGGGTGTGCTTAGTGCCTGGCAAACCCAGAATACAGCTTTGATTGTCCTGTCTAAGCTGCCAGCGTTCTAATTTCAAATACTTAAATCTTTTTCTGAGAAACAAATTACAGAAATACCAGGTGTATAGATGTCCAGTATTAGAAAATGTCTTTTCTCAAAATGCAACTTTAAATTTTATTTAAAGTAATCAAATTTTCCCAAGTATTTCCAACCTTCCATGACTGCCTTTGTTTACGTATCCAGATAAAATAGTTCGAACTCTCATGAACAGGTCTGTTGGTCCTTCTCAGGGGCTCAAGTTCACTGTCTCCTCTCACTCGAGATGTCTGTTCCCACTAAACTCCCAGTGTCTCCCCTATACCCGGCCATTTGCTTCATTTCCCCAAAATACTACTCATACAAGAATGTTATAAATCTGGATTTTATTAGTTTTGGGAATTCGTTCATTCATTTAATAAATGTTTTTTGAGCACCTACTACAGACCTGGCCCTACTTAGACCCTGAGGAGTCAGCAGCAAACAAGAGAGACAAAAATCTCTGCCCTCAAGGAGCTTACGTCCCAGGGGAAATGCTCAGGTGGTAAATATAATAAATAAGACACTGTCCAGTGCGTCTGGTGACAATGAGCACACAGAGAACAGTAAATCAGACAGGGGATGCAGAGTGCTCGGAGGACAGTATTGATTTTCAAACAGAAGAGCCAAGAAGCCTTCACTACGGAGACTTGACTGAATGGAGTCGGTCCCCGAGGAGGTGTCGGAGAGAGACTTGCCCGTATCCGGAGCGAGGACGTCCCAGGCAGAGGGAGCGGTGAGCACACAGCCCCTGAGGGAGGGGCAGCAGGAGTGGGTGATGCGGGGAGCCAAGGTGTGATCAGGGGGTGGGAGCGATTGTGCAAATCAGTAGATCAGCGTGGTAACATTGACTTTTACTCAGGGTAAGTTAGGAAACCAAATGATTACTGTAACGGGCCAAGAGATGAAACAGAAGGAGGAATTTGGAAGCTATTATAATAACCCAACCATTGTCCCAGCAGGGAGGCGTGAGGGGTGCCTATGGGTTATGGGTGTATATCGAAGGTCTGCCCACAGGGTTTGCTGATGAGTCCAACGCAGGTAGAAAAGAAAGAGGAACAAGGATGAAGCCAGGGTTTGCTGATGAGTCCAATGTAGATAGAAAAGAATGAGAGGAACAAGGATGAAGCCAGGGTTTTCAGCCTGTGCAACGAGAAAGATGGGTTTATCATTTACTGAGACGGGGGAGAGGAGTAGCTATAACACGGTTTATGAAGGACTGTCAAGTGGAATGTCAGGCGTGGGGATTTCTCCCAGGCTGCGTCCCTCCAGAGTCCCAGTCTCCGGCGGTGTTGCTGGGCTCCTCGCTCTTCTTGTTCTTTTCCTCCACCCACTCTTGCAGGACGCCAAGTGCCCACCTTGCGTTGCTGAACTAAAATCTCCAGATCCCTGTTTTATATTACGTGCCAGTGAACAATTTAGTCCTCCGTATGTGATGAAAAAAAAAAATGAAGAAAACAAATTCTGGGACAAATTGATTACAAGAAATGTCAGCGTTTTATTCCAAGCTTACTGCAAGGGGCTGAGACCTCTGAGCAAGCCAAAGCAAAGAATTTTCTCTTGCGACAAACAATTATGGAAAAGAAGAAAAGAAAAAGAAAAAGAGGACGATGAGAGGAAGAAAAGGATGCAAACAAGGGAGAAGGAGAAGTTACAAGGGAGAAAGAAGACAAGGAGGAAGATGAATAAGTAAAAGCCTGGTTAAAAACTAGTAACTCCTCACTGTCAGTAGGTGGGGGGCTAACCACACTCTGCAGATGAGGTTCTCCTCGCAGAAACCTCTGTCCAGCATCTGACCAGGAATGCTGATTATGTCCCACAAGAGGCCTAGCACCGTTAAAGCTGTAAGAACAGTTCTGCCCCGGCCGGATTTGGGACCATATTCTTTCTCCCGTTTTCCTCGTCTCTTTCCACAACCAATAGACCTTATCAAGTTTTGCTTTTCTTCTTAAAGAGAGGTGAGTGCTGCTTCTTCAGTACAACGTGCAGGATGGCAACTATTTCTTTGTGCCTGTGATTTCTTTCTTCCATCACCTTGCGCTCTGAAGGAAAGGTTTTCACTGACGTCACATTGCGGGTGATAACTGGCCTCCCACCTTCCAGGCTGCTTGCGCACTGGGATCCGGGCGCTGTGGCTCCGGCCGTTTGGCCAGAGGCGCGGGGGAAGCACCAGCCTTTCAGGGAACCAGTCGTTTCGTTTGTTTGTGTGTGTGGTTTTTACATTTTTCTTTAAAATTACGGTTTGCGACATATAAAAATTTTCCCAGACAAGAAAAAGTTAAAGGAGTTCATCACCACCAAACCGTTATTATATGAAATGATCAATGGTCTTTTTGAAGAAAAAGATCAAATGTTTGAACAAACAAAATGCAATGAATACATATCTATCAACAATGGAATCTACAAACAAAATGAACAGGGAGAACAGAAACATTCTCATAGATACAGAGAACATTTTGTTGGTTGCCAGATGGGAGGGGGGTTGGGGGAATGGGTGAAAAAGGTGAAGGGATTAAGAAGCACAAATTCATTGCTAGACTGACAAACCTCAAAGGGAAAGGGGTTGGGGGGGGTGGGAAGAAATAAACCAAAGAACTTAAATGCATAACCAATGGACACAGACAATAGTGTGGGAAAAGGTGGGAGGGGGGCGGGAGGGGGGAGGAGGGGGTCAATGGGGGAAAAAGGTGGAGCATCTGTAATACATTTTACATCCAACAATAAAGATTTGAAAAATAAATAAATAAATAAATAAATAAATAAATAAAATAAAATTATGGTTTGCATTTAATATTATTTTGTATTCGTTTCGGGTGTACAGACAATTATGAACTTTACACAGCGTTCCCACAAGATATTTCTGTACATAGTTATTACCATATTATTGACTATATTTCCCATGCTATACACATCCTTATGGCTATTTTGTAACTGCCAATCTGTACTTCTTTTTATGTTTTTGTTTTGTTTTTGTTGTTAATCCTCACCCAAAGATATTTTCTTATTGACGTTTAGAGAGAGTGGAAGGGAGGAAGGGGGAGAGACAGAGAGAAACATCGATGTGAGAGAGACGCATTAATTGGCTGCCTCCCACACGACCCCAACCAGGACTGGGGATTGAACCTGCAACCCAGGTACATGCCCTTGACTGGGAATCAAACCCAAGACCCTTCAGTCCAAAGGCCGATGCTCTAACTGCTGAGTCACACCAGTCAGGCCCCATCGGTACTTCTTAACCCCTCACCTTTTTCACCCAGTCCCTCAAGTCTCTCCCCTCTATTTGTGTCAATGAGTCTGTTTTAGTTTTGTTTTATTTTGTTGTTTAGTGAAATCATATGGTATTTGCCTTTTTCAGAGAACTGATCTTGCTGGCATCGTTTTATTTAAACTTTTTACTAAAGAGAGTTCCTAATATAAGCAAAAAGTAAGGGAACTCATATGACAAACTTCCACATATCCATCACCTAGCATCAACATTTATCAACTCAGATTAATTTCATTTAATCTATATCCCCATTCACGTCTCTTCTTCTTGTATTATTTTGAAGAAAATCCAAGAAATCATATAATTTCATCTGCAAATTGTTCACTTATGACTCTCTAAACCATAAGGTTGATTTCTTTTACATATAAATCCAACACCATTATCACAATTTAAAATTTAATAATAATTCCTTGATATCATTAAATTACCTGTAAGATCAAATTTGCAACTGCCTATGAAGTTATTTTATTTTATAGTATGTTTATTTGACTCAGGATGCAAGGAAAGTCTATATGTTGTGATTGATTGGTGTTTGTATTGATGTTTCTCTCTCTCTCTCTTTTTCTCTCTCTTTCTCCCTCTCTCTCTCCTTGCAATTTGTGGAAGAAACCAGGTTTTCAGTCCTATTGAATTTCCCCTGCTCTGGATATTACTCATTGCCCCTCCATGGTATAGTTTACCATATACTTCCTATAAGTTGGTAGATAGATCTAGACACTGCTGGCTTGTTTTAAAACCATATTCGCGGGTAAAAAAAGTGAAGGGATTAAGAAGTACAAATTGGTTGTTAGACTGACAAACCTCAAAGGGGAGGGGGTGGAGGGTGGGAAGAAATAAACCAAAGAACTTATATGCATATATGCATAACCAATGGACACAGACAACAGTGTGTGGGGAAAGGCAGGAGGGGGGCGGGAGTGGGGAGGAGAGGGTCAATGGGGGGAAAAGGAGGAACATCTGTAATACATTCAACAATAAAGATAAGTTAAAAAAAATAAAGATAACAAGGAAAGAAAAAATAAATAAATAAATAAACTATATTCACAGCTTCTTACTTTAGTACTATTTCTGTTATGAAATCTTATTGTTTCTCAGAGGTGTTGCATTTGTCGACCTTTCACATTTTCACATCTTGCAATATTAGTTGAAGGTAAGAAACATTTGATAGTTATATTCCAAAAAGGACTAACCACCTTAAAGGTTAAGAAAAAAATGATTATTAGAACAAAAAGCTGCTGGTAATGTTTGGCACGAAAGGTTATATTCACATTAAGGATTAAAATCGTCCCAAAGCTGGTCTGGGGCAGAACTTTTTTGCATGGTATAATTCACAACCTCCTCTGGGAAGTAACTGGCATTGCTGTTAAAGTGCTTGAGCAATTTTCTGATAGACCTAAGTGGTTAAGGACTTCTGGGAAGCCAGGTTTACCCACCCAACTGACTGGCTAGCCCCATACTTTTTAACCAGACATTATTTTTTTGTGTGTTCAGTGTAACAATGATTAACCATTCATTTTTCCTATAAAAAAAATCCCTAAGAGAATCTTGAATCATCACACTTACAAGTCTTTTCCCTGTGGCTAGCTGGAAATAAAGTTTTGGCCCAGGCTTATAATCCATTCATCTAGGAAGTTGTTTTAACAACATGTGGGAGAAATGCTGAATTTTTTTTTATTATTATTACTTTGGATGGTTAAGAAATTTCATTGAGCCCTGGCCGGTTTGGCTCAGCGGTTAGAGCGTCGGCCTGCGGTCCTGAGAGACCCGGGTTTGGTTCCCGTTAAGGGCACGTACCTCGGTTACAGTTTGTCCCCGGCCCTGGTTGGTCGTGCGGGTGGCAGCCACTCGATGTGTTTCTTTCACATTGATGTTTCTCTCTCTCTCTCTCTGTTCCTCTCTCTCCCTCCCACTCTACATGAACAAAAAATGGAAAAATGTCCTCGGGTGAGGATAATAAAAAAAAAAAAAATTTTTCATTGAAAGGTATTAAAGGTACACACAAGAGCCTTAAATCTAAGGAAAATTGGTTTCTTTGAAAGCTCTGAGCTCTTTGATTTGACCAACAGAGAGAAATTTCTTCTTTGGAGAGTCCGTCACCCTAGTTCCAAGAGATACGAACACCAGTCCCATGGAACAAGAATACAAAAAACATCAGCCTCAGAGCCCTAGGCAACATGCTGCGTAGCCCACGGTGCAGAACCCCATGGTGTCGTGATGTGAGAAACTTACATGTCTCTCCTCCAGGAAACACAGCTTCTCAAGGTCCTCGGCTGTCCAGGGCAGGTTCCAGAGCATCTCTCACCAGGGCCCATGTCAAGGGTCAGCATTGGTGCTAATCTCCCTCCACGGTTTAATCACCGTCTCTCTGAAGCTTGGCAGGTGTGTCTGGCAGGCACCAGGCCATCTCCCAGCTTGCATGTCCCCTCACAGAAGCAGGTGTCTGCGGGAGGAGCGAGCAGCCCTGCCACCGCTCCTTTTAAACAGCTGTGGGGAGAAATTGTGTCACAATGTGCAGGAGAGGGCACCATCTCCAAGGCGCTTCTTTAGTGGCGTCTGAAAACTCCCACTTGACAAAGAACGAAAGAAATGCATGCATAAAAATGATGACATCCTTCACTTCAGTGCTGCTCTCCCCCATACACACACCGTGTAAGTTTTAAAATCTATGTCTGGAGCTCACAGTACATTTCTCTGCCCTTTGGATCTGATGTATATAGAGTTTACTGAATTATATGCAAAGGAAATGCTGAATTATAAAGCTGCACACACTCACAGGAGGCTACATCTGGGTGGTTCTCCTGCCCCTCAGTTCAGCCACTCAATTTCCATCCAGAGAGTCTGTTTCTCTCTCACAAGATCAAAAGGCCCTGTTTTCAAGTTATCCACAAAGAATTGTGTGTGAGTGTGTGTGTGTGTGTGTTGAGGTGAGGTGGGTAAAGAGGGATGATAAATCCATCTAAGGTGTCCAGTATTACTAGACATGTCTCGTAAATAAGGTTATTTTCTAGGGAAAGAGAGTGGAGGAGAGGGATTTGGCGTGTGGTGGGATATCCATCGTTGAAAGGAAGACAACTACAAAGGGCGTCAAAGAAAACTGCAGTTTTGGCATCAATGCATGTTGACAGGGGAGCAACTTCCCCAAGATGCTGGAGGCTGAAAGTCTGTGAGACAAATCTGCAAGCCAAAGGCCGGGGAGATCCTAGGCCTGTACGGTATCTTCTACGGACATAGTATTGGATTATTTCAGAAAAATAGACATGCACAGGAAATCAATGGCTATATGAGTGTCTAAGAGACTTCATTGACCTATTCCACTCACTCCAGTGAAGCCCTCTTAAAGTGTCAAGAGGCAACCTCAGCTGCGGATCCACCACCCGTGTGCTAGACAGCTTCAGCATCAGCACTCCAGAGGCACTATCCACACCCCCATCGTGCTCTGTCTCATGGGAGGCTGACCCCTGCTCCTTGCGTCCTTCTAGCTCCTTTTCCTTCACCTTCTGGTTGGATTCAACTAATGGGAAGCACTTGGAAGAGATGGCTAGCAAACATGAGGATGGGAGGAGAAAAAGGCAGAATGAGATCAGAGGTCCGTCCTTGTATGACCAAGAGTTGGCGGTGGCTCCTTCACTCTGGAGAAGGCCAAGCCCCCACTATACTACAGCGGCAGCTCTCCCAGGGTTCTGGTAGCGTTTCCCTCCCTCTGTTCCTTCAGCCTGTGGTGAAGACTCCCAGCTGTCGCTAGTGCTGGAGACACCTCCTCACCCGTTGTTGGTTTCCCTAAACCCACCTGCACCCTTATAAATCGCCTCTTTGTTAAACTCTCCTGAATAAGCCTCCTTTGGGTGTGCCTGCTGTCTCCTCTTGGGACCTTGATTGATACCCTCCACATATCAAGGGTGCCGTTAGCAACACAGTAAAGTACAAAGGCCAATGGCAAGCAAGTGAGAGACAACACAGAGGTAAGCTGGGACTACCTTCCTACTCTTCCTCACTTGCACCTGTCAGCCAAAGAATGCCCATCAGTGAGGGGAGGGTGGTACTAAGCCAGGGCTATAGGCAATCCTTCTGGAATTTGGTCCCATGATCTTGAGTTCCTGGACTTACTGACCTCTGGATGAAATGATACAGCGGAGGTTTCCTCGGGCTTTTCAGAGGACAGTTAGAATGTTCTGACAAAATCATCATGTTGCTTGTTAACCTTCTCTTTTCCCAACAGAAGAGCACATCTGAATTTCTCTTGCTGTCATAACCAGGACTGAGGGGCACAGCCAGGCAAACCGAGAAGGCTGCAACCACATGGGAAAATGGAAACTCTCCGAGTCTGAGATCATCATGGCCAGATGATTGTCATTTTAAGAAAGGAGATGTAAGTCTAAGAAGCGGGGCTGAAAAAAAAAAAAATGAAAGATTCTAAAGGAGCAAAGACAAGGTAGACACAGTGCCGACTCCCAAGACCTGGAGAGCCGGGGTCCACCCAGGCAGACGCCGTGGAGAGCCGGGGTCCGCCCAGGCACACGCCGTGGAGGGCCGGGGTGCACCCAGCAGACGCCGTGGAGGGCCGGGGTCCACCCACGTACACGCCGTGGAGAGCCGGGGTCCACCCACGTACACGCCGTGGAGAGCCGGGGTCCACCCAGGCAGACACTGTGCAGGCAGTTAGCAGAGACCCTCACTAGCGGCCATGGGTGGGCTCAGGGCAGACACATGCTCAGCAGCAGGGAGGGTCAGCAGCTGATGTCATTTCCCCAGAGGGCACCCAGCCCCTGGAAAACAAGAGCAAAATGACTAGAGCCCATCCTAGTAGAGCCAACAAAGACCAGCTCAGAGCTGGTCTGGGCTCCTCATCAGCCCCGTGGTTAAAGACAGCATTAGATCCTCACTTCTGAACAAGAAAAGTCCATAGGTAAGGAGCCCAGCTGCCAGAGGAATAGAAATAAAGCAAACACTGCATCTAAGTTATTACATCATCAATGAAGTTAGTGTTGAAATGTATTCTATCCGGTCTGGGTGGGGTGGGAGGGCATAATATGAAAGAGTACTTTTGGCAGAGTCTTCATAAAAAGAAAGAGTATTCTCATCTTGTTTTCAGAGTTTAAGTAAAGCTACATGAAGTTTAACAGTTCTCCAAATATGACATATCAAAGAGCAAAAGAAAGAGATGAATTCCTGTTAGAAATTTGACCAGGTATTTTCTATGCACTTTACAGGTGAGAAAGCAAGTTTCCAAGTTTCCTTAAGTCAAATAGTTCTTCCTTTGTCTCGCCAAATTGGCCCTCAAATGGTGGTCAGTTAGGATGGTGGTCAGCAAGCAGCGGAAGTTGAAGCAGTGAGCAGTTGAAGAAAATACATGTAAAACAGGACAGGAATGTGGAAAAAAAAGAAGTCAGAGTGTTTACTGATTGAAGACAGAAGGTAATATAGCCTCCTAACTGAGACACAAATTTTAGTCATGTTGGAAAGAAAAAGAGCAAGAACAAGAAGGGTCTCACTCTTTAAAATGAAATTTGGGCCCAGCTGGTGCAGTTCAGTGGTTGAGCATTGACCCATATACCAAGAGGTCGTTGGTTCAATTCCTGGTCAGGCCACATGCTCAGGTTGTGGGCCAAATCCCCAGTGGGGGGCATGCAGGAGGGGGGCATGCAGGAGGCGGCCATTTGATGTTCTCTCTCATCGATGTTTCTATCTCTCTCTCCCTCTTCCTTCCTCTCTCTCTAAAAATCAATAAATGGAAAAAAATATTTTTAAAAATGAAATTTGGGGATTTGATCTTTCTTAGTAGTCTGGCCTTAACCATCATTGTTAGATTATCATAAGGAGTTGAAAACTAAGAGTAAAATGTTATATATTGACTCTGTGTTAACACAAAGACAGTACTTCTCTTGACCAAAAAACAATGTTTTTCTCATATTATTTAAAAGATCCCCTTTTCTGGAATTTTTTAATTTAAACATATATATGCTAAATATATGTATATTTATATATAATATATGTATATAATATGTAATCATATGTGCATATGTTTATATAGAAATATATCAGAAATTAATGTATATCTATATATCTATACATACATTTATTAATATGTAAAGTGAATATAGAGATAGATATAGATGATAGATAGATAGATAGATAGATAGATAGATAGATAGATAGATGATAGAGATGTCTCCACCAACTCAGAGATACACAGATATGTAGACATTCATATTATTCATCCATCATGAAAGAGTGGTTGGCTATTATGTTCTAGGTGTTTGATGCTGGGATTTCAGAGATGAATAAGATATCTTTTCTATCACAAATTAGCAGGAGAAGCTGAGTGATTAAATATATCAAATTAAAATATAATGTGATAAATTATATCAGAGAACAATCTAATTAATAATTAGGTACTGCCCAGTGTCAATGTAGCACTATATATATGCAATTACTGAAGCTCATAATACCTGATTCTGGCTGGGCTCATTACATGTGACCCTATAGTCTCTCCCCCAGCCTCTCAAAGAAGATGTTGTGGAACATGTTCATCTGGACCATAATACCTATCACAGTGTTCAGCAAGCGTCCGGTGTTTTAATGAGGATTCAGTAGACAATACTATAAAAGTTCTCTGAAAAACTGAGTGTGACACAAATACAGACAGCTCTTCTTGTTTATTCAATAGAGTTGAAAATAGAGAAACCCATTTAAAATAACAGTATTACAAGATAAAACAATGCCAACTCTTAAAAAAAAAAACAAAAAAAAAACACAGCACTGAGAAGAAGGTAATAGCATATCAACATGTCCTGGAAAAATGAGCCAAAATGGACCGACGTCCACCAAAGACCTGATGGTCAGATTCTAAATGATTTGAAACCCACTCTCATTCCTAGGGAAATTGTGAGATTTTCATTATCCTAATAATTGTGTTATGATTTTAAAAGATTAAATACATCACCACATTCCGGTTTGCTTAATATTTCCACAGCGGAAGTAAATGATAACATGAGTCGTACCGAGGCTTTGCATTTGTTGAACACGGCGGGCCAGTTAGTGGCAGCTGAGCTCTCTCAATGAGAAACCAATTTGGGTTAGACTGATATGCAAATTAAACTGCTGTAGCGGATCAGAATGTGCTAAAGTGCTTTTCAATCCTAGCCTTGGTGATTTATTGGAAAGAAGGAAGCGACTTATTGGAAAGGAGGAAGTAAAGAAAAAGAGCAGAGAGGAGTTAATGATGATGAAAGATGGAAGAAAGGATCATGAAACCAGCCAATATCCTTCCTTCAGTTTTTGCACCTGTGTTTTATTGCACTGGAAGGGAGAGCACACAAGCTGGACTTACTTTGTTTTATTTTTACTCTTTTTTTCAGGCATGGGGGGAAGAGGATAAGAGAAAGAGCAATGGTGAGACAGAAATAAGGAAGAGTTGTGAGTCAAAATAAAAGAATCGGTAAGGAAGAGCAAGGGAAGAAAAATGGAAACCTGAGAACTTATAAAAGGAGGGAAGGGAGTTAGAAAACCAGTTAGAAAGCAGGCAGGATAGGCCCCTTTGTGGAAAGTATTTTTGCCCCTCAACATTGTCAGACAGATATCTTGATACAGTTTTAATAGTTTATTTTTTCTTCTTTTAATGCATTATGCTCATCATCCTATTTCTCGTTTTAAAATATTAAACACTATCATTATTCGCTCCTTCCTACTGTACCCTTCAGTGTTATTAACAGTTCTTTAGGCTAAAATGTCAATATCCATCGATCTTGAAGTTTGGAGTAGCTAGTGTGGGATTACTTTTTTCCAGAGCAAGAACAAGCAATTCTATGTGTTAAGCCGGATTGATCAAAATTTGAGTGGTCCAAACTGCTGGAGTCCAAACCATTCTAAGATTTTAGAAATTTTAGACTGACTCATAGGCATCATCCCTACAATTGAGATGAATATATCTGTAGTTTACAGAATCTTTGTAAGAATGTAACAAGTAAATGTTGGCAAAACACTAACAGGGCCTACGCACAGAGCAAGAGCTCAAGAGCTGGGTTTTTTAATCCTCACTTGAGGACATTTTTGCATTCATCTTCAGACAGAGCAGGAGGGAGAGAGAGAAAGAGAGAGAGAGAAACATTGATGTGAAAGAGACACATCAAGTGGTTTCCACCCACATGACCCCAGCCGGGGCCAGGGACAAACTGCAACCGAGGCACGTGCCCTTAATGGGAACCGAAATAGGACTCTGTGGTCCATGGGCCAACACTCTAACCACTGAGCCAAACCAGCCAGGGCAAGAGTTGGATTTTGAATGAAGATGGGTACTTAACTTATTCTAATTATTCTAATAATTATTCTAATAACTGAAGTTTTTTTTTAATTGTCTAATTCGGGGAAATACTTGTATTTTAATACCTTCTTATCCTTATTCTTCAACATCTCTGAGATGTAAAATCCACAGACTAAAAGCCACACCCACAGAGATGCTCAAAGAAGGAACGAAGGAAACTTCCCTCCTAATGGAAACCTGGTCCAAGATCCCTGCCTTTTTCAGAGAAAAATCCGTCCCTGCACTCATTTTCTGGCATCATGACCTCATACTCTTTCCTGTCAAGAAGAGATCTTTAACCTTACACTTTGTAAGTCATCTAAACAGCACAGACATGATGGCATTGCTCCAACTGTCTCCCATCACTCAGCGTTTCGCTTACAGTGTCCCTATGAGCAGACAGAAGGGAGATCATGGAGGTAAACACTTTCTACGTCGAACTGTCTTGCTGGAGAAATATTGTAAAAAATCAATTCACAATGGCAGTTTCCTCAAAGGAAAGGGTCAAAAATGTGCCAAGTAATTTAATTTTAAAAGCGACTTGAAGCCAGGAAAGCGGGAGCTGGTTTGTGGGTAACTCAGGGAAGGCAGAGGGTTGTGATGCAGGCACGGATCCTGTACCACCCCAACTCAGCGGGGCTGACCCCTGCAAAGGAAGGCTTGTAAGCCCTTTGTAGAACAATATCTTACTTTCAGGCCTCTGACTGTCAGTCCTCCTCTCTGGTTAATATCAGCAAGGGAATCCTTGCCTGACAGAATGTAATTTAGGATCTATTAAATATGATTACTTGGCCTTGAAAATGATGGATATTGGACAGAATTATAGAATCACTTTACAAAAGAAAGGTCTCTTTTACATCCTTTCTTGTGGAGCTTAAAATGAAGCCTGGGGAAATCCCTCCAAGGGGTTGTGGCATTTATAGGTTAGGTTTATGAAAAAGGGAATTGATATTCATATTAAAAACTGTAAAAATTGAGCAAGGTGAAGATAGTGAGCATGCAGACAGCTGTGACGTGTGTCTGAAGGGTGAGTGGCATGTTGCCCAACTGATTTACTTGCTTTAATTATATTAGTAATGTGAAAGTCGACATGATTTGAAACAAGCTCTTTGGGTTTTTCATTCAAATACTAGCCCCCAGTGACCACGTTTTATGGTCCTCCCAATTTCCAATTATTTAAATGTTCATAGCTGGGATACTTCAGAGTTCATTGCTGGGTTTGCTTTGGAGGTGGCCTGTGCTTGAGTTTTTATTTAATTACATTTTGTTCTTGGTTATAAAAGTAATATATGGTCACTGAAAAAATTACAAAACACAAAAAATTGCAAAGAAGAAATTAACATCACTAATAATTCTGCCACCCAGAGATTGCCATAGGTATATATATTATTTTAATATAATACATATATGTTATTTTTATCACTTAATTGATGTAACAGTATATGTACTGTTTTCTAAAATTTTTTCACTTAATACTATAGCATTACCATACCCCCATATTTGAAGTATTATTCTATAATAAGATATTTAGTGATTATAGGCTATTTGTTGTATATAGGTACAATCAATTTTTAAACCAATCTGCAACCGATGGGAATTTAGAAGATCTAGTTACATTTTGTTAACCATTTTTAGACAGTTCTTTGTACAGATCCATAGTTATTTCCTTAGGATATATTTTCAGGGGGAAAAAAATGCTCTGTCCATATGTTTATACCTTTTTACATGTGACTGAATCGCAAGTTTCTCCTATCATGCTAGGTCTACATATTAGTATTTATTTACTACATCTTCTGGTTATTTATCTTGCCAAGACCAAATCAATGGACATAGCAAATAGAATTGAGATTATCACTATTATATTCTGGTTAGCGGTGAATTTTGTGTCAGGGATAAGGTGGAAACAGCATTAGAATTCTAAATTATCTCAAACACAGGGCATCAGGAAGGAGACAATGGGGGTTACTGTTTAACGGGTATAGAGTTTCAGTTATACCAGATGGAAAGAATTCTGGAGATGGGCAGTGGTGATGGTTGCCCAACAATGTGAAGGGACTGGTTAAAATAGCACATTTTATGTGATGTGTATTTTACCACAATAAAAAATATTGAGGGATGGGGAGACAAGGAAGGAAATGAAAAAAAAAAAAATCCTCATTACTTGTGTTGCAGAGGAGCACATTTAGAAAAGAAATATCCCATGACGTTTTCCTGATGTTACGTAGATGAAGCCATAATCATAACTAACATTTATATGGCACGTGACAGTTGACAAGTGCTTTTGTACACATAATTTCAGTGACATAACAGCCTAGTGAAATAGTTGATTGTCCTCATTTTGCACACGAGAACTCTGAGACAAAGGTCAAAGAACTGCCTAAGGTAACATAGCAGCGAAGAGCAGAAGCAGGGCATCCTTCCCGGGCCCCAGCTCCCTGCCCCCCATGAAGTATGCTACCAAGATGGTAGCATGCTCTGGGCTGGTGAAACTATCCAGTGTCTTCACCTGACCAGTCAAATGTTCCATGTGTAAACTGACCAGAGCGAATGTTCAATTACACCTAAAGAAAATATTTAGCTTAGAAAAACAAGTTTTTGTAATAGTGTTAGATAAAGTTTGATAAAACATTCATTTGACTAATAATAACAAATGATATCCCACTGTTTGAATCCTTATTTTGGATTTAATTTTTTTTTAATTTTCCTCTCTGGCTCACTGGATTGAGCACTATCCCATGGAATGAGAGGTCCTGGTTCGAGTCTCGGTCAGGGCACATGCCTGGGTTGCTGGCTCGATCTTCAGTAGGGGGTGTGCAGGAGGCAGCCGATCAATGTTTCTCTCTCACATTGATGTTTTTATCTCTCTCTTCCTTCCTCTCTCTCTAAAAAATCAATTTTAAAAAATTTAAATTTTCTTCTATAACATATTTATCATCCTGAAAGGGAAGCCTATGACATTACTAATTACCAATGTGGCCAGTGAGGGTTATAGGAAGGGGACCTGAGGGAACATAAAGCAACTTGGAGTGACTCGTTAGCCTTTCACTACTGCTTATCCCATTGAGCTACAAAGAGAGAAGTTACATATTTCCAAATTAAATATTAACATAAAAGAAGATTTTTTAAAACATGTTTTTTATTGATTTTTCTTTTAGAGAGAGAGAGATAGAAACATCAGTGTGAGAAGGAAACATCCATCGGCTGCTTTCTGCATACCTCCTATCAGGGATACAGCCCGAAACCCAGGCATGTGCCTTGACCAGGAATCAAACCAGCAAGCTTTTGGTGCACGAGACAATGCCCAACTAACTGAGCAAAAGCAGATTTTTAAAATATAGATTTTCCCTTTATTCCCCAAGTTTTCTTTGCTTATTTATGGATACAGGATCTGATCAAAGATTAAAAAGGTTTTGTTGGATCTTATTTCTATTTAATATCACCTTGAGTTGTAATAGATGATTTCTCCAACTGTTCAAGATCTCTTAGAGTTTTATCTTTGGATGATCCCGCAAATAATTTATTCTGACAAGCAGGTGTTTTTGGTAAACAGAAATCTGGTCCATGAGATTTATTTTGCCTGTCAGCTCATTTATCTTTGGAATTAAAAACATCATAGAAATCATGAACATGTCTTGTTCTCATATATTGACTAACCACATGCATTTAATACACGTTGTTATGGACTTGCAATGTGCTGCAAAAATAAAATACAATCCCAAGAAACTCCGGGCATATTAATAGAGAAACTAACACATAAACAAATTATTAGAATGCAATGAAATTGGTGTGATTTCAAAAGTATATGCACCTATTCTGAGGTCACCAAAGTCGTATTTTTGCCTTTTTGAGTAAGAGAAAGCTACACAGAAGTAGACTCATCTGCATTGGGACTAAACAGATGGAAAGGTTTTCCATAAGAAGGGGACAAGAAGGTTTACGTACATATATTACTTTGTCTCTTGCTTTATTATTAGATATTTTTCTTCAGTTACTATGGAACCACACAGTATCAGATGCTCTGACTGTAACATTACAAACATCTTTAGATTCCATAGCCAGTTCTTCATTCTTTTATAAAGTCTTCATTCTCTTTAAATTCACCAAATTATCAAGTTCAGTGTGCCCTGCCATTGAGTAGACTGACAACAATTTGTTGTTGATCAAGGAACATTAAGCTTAACTTTAAAGCTCCTTGATTAGTTTACCGCTGTACTGGCAGTATCAGGATGCCCACCAGCAGGGGACGCCATTCATATGAACATTATCTGTGGGGGCCTTGGGCAGTCTTTTGAGCACCTCTTTGATTTAAGGCATTTATTTCCATCTCCCTGTGCACAGTTCTATTTTAACTATTGCATTTTCCTTTCCAGTTGAACTACACTTACAGCTGAATTTTTAGAAAAAACATGCCAATTATGCTGGCTACTTCTTCAGTTAATTTGTTACATAGAATTTCTAGAATGGCAGTAATGACTTTCTAAGATATTATATCATCCCCTGTCTTGATCTCTTACTGGTATTGATGTAACAGGGATCAGTGAACAATGCAATCTTCATTGTATAGTTGATATTGATGGTTTCTGGCCAATTGATAAATTTCTGACTTAGAAATCATACTACTTTTGAGATTCCTGATCAATTATGCTATGCATAATTTTTTAACCATCAATAGAAATTTGATATATCTCTTACTTCCTTTTTGATGATAAATCAAGTCATAAATGGTCTATTGTCTAGAATCCTGAATGACATCTACTTTGCTTTCTCTTTGCTAATAATATTTCAGGTTATTTTAAACTATACTTTGATTTTTTTTTTTTTTTACACATTTGAAACATAAATGGCTCTTTTGCAAAACCTTACCTTCTGTATTTAAGTTTTATTTTGGATCTTCTCTACACCATTAGATTACTTTAACTTGGAAGTGTCTGCCCACCAAGGATTCTAAACAAGAGTATTTTCCCTGATTTAGATTTTCACTAATCAGAGACTGTGGACCTGTCCTTTAAAAAAAAATAAAGAAAATTCATGTGAACAGAGTGGGTTGAATATTCAATATTCACTTAAAGGAATGAGTTCTACAGGATGTTCCAGCTCTAGGATTTTGTTTCTATAATGGCAGAGTGAAAACAACAGATTGTAATTCTATGAATGTCATCTGTAGTATTTCAAAGAGAAAAACACCAAATTCATTTCGAATGAGATCAAACAAAGCAGTGCAAAGAATTTTAATAGAGGTGGAAACATGGTCAAGTCATTGAATTGAGAATCATAATGTTCAGTGTTTAGACAGAATATATTGAAATGAAAGTTTCTGAAAAACATTAATTAGTCTGGCTGGTGTGGCTCAGTGGTTGAGCATTGACCCATGCACCAAGAGGTCGCCAGTTCAATTTCCGGTCAGGGCACATGCCCAGGTTTTGGGCCCAATCCCCAGTGAGGCATGCAGGAGGCGGCCAATCCATGTTCTCTCTCATCAATGTTTCTATCTCTGTCCCTCTCCCTTCCTCTCTCTCTAAAATCAATAAAGGGAAAAAAAATTTTTTTAATTAAAATCTTTCCAAGGACTTTTGAATCCTAATCCATTGATTTTATTCTTTGGAGTGTTTTGCAATGTGGGACATCAGTGCAGGGCTGCCCCACAGTCATGTGCAGTCACCCCGCTGTAATGCCACTGTGTGGGTCCCTGACGCATCGCCCTGTCCTCAGCCCAAAGAGAACACCATGACAACTAAGAAACCAGGGATTCTACTGTGAGTACAAACAGGGAAAACAGACTTTTCTATCAGTGAATCTGCCTCTTTCCAATTTTTGGAGGAGAATTTCTCTGCCATTCATTCAGAAGCAAATGGGCGCCTGGTCAATACAACATCGAGTATATGAATGAATTTTTTTTTTAAGTCAGTAAAGGAGTGTTTTTTTTCTGCACCCAGAAAAATATGTCCATCTTCTTGTGATTTATGTGCAGCTGCATGAAGTTGCCTGAGTTTCATTAGCAAAACATACAGTCATGTTTTAAAACTGCAGGGCCAATAACCCACCTATACAATTTTGTTCTCTTCCTAAGCAAATCTGGGGAGGAACAATAAAAATAATAATTTCTAAAATAATAAAACTATTGGCACCAGGGTGATAATTAGCTCATAGCCATGGCATCTTCCATACCACTCAGTAAATGCCAAATCTCACCTCACTAGCCTGTTCTGTTCAGATGTGCCTCTAATGTGGAGTGAGCTCATATAAAATCTCGTATCTAATAGTAGTAAAAGCTAACCCTTGTTGAGCAAGTATGCACTGTCCCAAACACATGTGTCTATTATCTCACTTAATACTCACTACAACTCTATGAGTATTAAGCCTGTTAATAGCCTATTTTACAGATGAGTAAATTGAGGCACAAAGTAGCTAAGTGACATCTTGAGGTCACACAAGCAATAAGTAATTGTGTATTAAAAGCCAGATCATCTGAGCGATGACTGTTACTCATCAAGGAAGAAAACCTGAGTTGTTTAAAGCGAACAGGAAATTAAAGTTTTCCTTCTGCCACATGAGGACCATAATGAAATTTTTCCTAAAAGATTATTTTAGAAAGCAGGAGATGGACCATAAAATTATATACACTAAATTTGGGGGAAATTCCCCCCAGGCAGTGACCTTTATAACTGAGATTTGATTTGGAAGCCAAATTTTTATAGCTCAGTTAAAAACTGCTAAACCCAGACACTTATATAATAGAAATGCTGACATGACCTTAATTCCAGAGGTGCAAAGGGTATAATTGAATTTAAGAACAATGTATCTCATCCATTAAGTCATTAAATAGATCGTAACAACCTGACACATTTGGTAAGTACTACATGAACATGGTTAACAATGCTATGCAAATAAAATGAGCGTGCACTGTTAGCTACTGTATTTTAGGTTGTGTTTGCCAAATATAACATTAAATTATAATAGTCATTTAGAAAATATTATGGCAATGTGTTTTAAATGTTCCTGAACATGATGCCAAAACACAGAAAAGAAATGTTAGAATCTACAAGACATTGCCAGGTGCCTATGTGTAATTCAGATCAGTTATACTTACTGTTGATAAAATTAAACTTAACCAGAAATACATCTTTTGACCCAAACTTCTAGAGTTACCCCCATAGTGTGGTGCCTCTGGTTGAAGAGATTATATAAAGATGCCAACTAAATGCCCAAACCAGAACATTGCTCTACATAGATGTGTGTTTGACCCTGTTGAGGAAAAAAAAAAAATCCAGATATTTGGCGTCCTACAACCAAATGCCTAAATCCAAGAGAAATCATAAATTGAACACACATTCAGGGAATTTAATCAAGGTCGAGCTCATTCTGGTGCAAACAAAATAAAACAAGCCAAAGCCCTTTCTTCTTTTTCAAGGTCAGGGCTAAAGACCTGAATTTTCACTTTATGTTGTCTCAAGTCTTCATTTACTGTGACTGCTTATAAAACCAGTAATGAAGTGTACTAATGATTTCAGTGCAACAGAAAGTTCAGTAGTGCAAAACATTGGCTCTCAGAATTCCAACAGTTATTCTATTTTATTTCCTTTGCTAATATAGGAAACAAGAGTTAATAAATGAGAATATATCTAATAGATTTTCCGGGGAAAAGTTGGTCACAATAACTGCAAACATATTCAATTGTCTTACTTTAGGTTTATATATAGGCAGCAAGTCATGGATATAAATAGTACCTTTATAATAAAAAGATATATAACACAGTGACATCAACATTGAAAATGTCAAAAATCACTGTCATGGTGAAATAGATAATAGTATAAGTAATTCAATGTGATAGACTGATTACAGAAATGGCTTCAGTTTTCCCCTCCTTACAACATATTCATACATCGCCTCCAATCGGGGTGTAACAATTATTTGTTCCACACTCGCACCCCTGGAATTGGTCTGTTTTGCAACTTGCGTTGGTCCCTAGAATGTGGTGGATATGACGGGTGCCATCCTCAGCCGAGACCTCGAGAGGTAGTGTGCACGCACAGCTGCCCTCATGCGCCTCTGCCTTTGTCAGGAGAAGCACTCTGGTCTCCCTTGCTGAAGAATAAGAGACCATGTGAAAGATCCAAATCATCCCAGCTGTGGCCACAGCTGACCCACCAGCTGACAACAGAATCATAAACAAGCCCAACCAAGAGCTGGCCAAGCACAGACCAGCAGAACCCACCCAGCTGATTTGTGGGCTTGTGAGAAATAACAAGTGGTTGCTTTAAACCAGTAAGTTTCGGAATAGCTTCTTATGTAGCAAGAGATAACTGATATTGACTACGGCCATACCACCCTGAACGTGCCCGATCTCGTCAGATTTCTGATATAGTTAGTGTCAGACAATATTTTTTATAGCAAAATAATGCAAATGCAATGATTACCGCTAAATATTAATGATACTTGAATTTATATACATTGAATAGTTTAAATGCATTGCCATAGACTTGGCCTGTGTGATAGGTAAGACAAATAGGATTACCTTTATTTTAAAGAAGAGAAAATGGAGACCAAAAAAATCCAAATCACTCAACCAGTTGGTATTGAAGAAAGAGTAGGGATTAAGATACATTAAAGAGTAGAATCCAGTTCTAAATCCACATCAATTTTCAATAATCCTTAAGATCTTAACTGGCTACATTGTGAGTTTGATTTAAGGATTAAAACTACCAGCATCCTGGCACCCCAGGTAATATGGCAAGATCTACTCTTACCATTAGGAAAACTAGGGGATTACTGTCTCTAATAAATCTACTAAAACAAACAAAAAAAATTTCCACAAAAACCTACACATAATTTAATATTAATTATTGTTTGTCTCAGGCTTCCACGGTGTTTACCCTTCCCTGAGAAGAAAAGGGGAAATTTCACTTCTCTTACTTTGGTGTCTACCTTTGGACTGCTTAATAAACTAATTAAATTAAAGATTCAGAATGTACCAATCTTTACACTCAGATAACCACTGAGCAATCAATGATAATTTAAAAAATCAATTGGTCTTCTGTAGTAATTAAATTTGTCCACTTAGATAGAATTGATATTGTTTGCAACTAATTATCCAAGCAAGGGCTCTGAGGGACTTTTAGAGACTAAAGGATTGAGCCAAAGATTCTTCCTAATTTGAAATTGGACCGAAGGCCATGTTTTCTCAAAAACTGATTCAGTCGTCCCTAGAAACACAGTATTGAGCAAACTCAAATGCAGTCAGGAGATCAGTATTTCATTAGGGCAGGTTAGCATACTATCTGGCACCCCATGTGACCGCGGCCTATCACTTAACCCTAGTGTTTCAGAGCCCTCATCCATAAAACGGGGTTGCTGTAAGCATGAAGTTATTATTATTAAAGTGTTTAGAACAGTACGCCTTGTGTTAATATCATTATTCATTGTCTCTTGGTAAGATCTTTAGAAGGAATTATAAGACAGTCACCAATCACAAGTTTATTCCATTGTTTTATTCTCACTTGTACCTAGTTCCTGTAGGCATATTGCATTTAAGGGTTACTATTGCCTTTTCCCATATTGTGAGATTCAATTGTTCTGCATGGGCTAAAAGATGGCTAAAATAGGAAAATGGGAAGTTCACATTTGCTGTGTGCCATATCTGATTACCAGTTATTAAGCCAATCCTCCCTTCCCTCTCATAAGCAATTCATTTCTCAGCACCAGAGGGGAGGAATAATAATAAAATAAAACACAGGATGATTTTATCACTGATGCTTAGCATTTGTATATTCACTTAAAAAGGTGGCAGAGCAATTTACGGCAACCCTCAGGCAGCCCAAATGACATGTTAGCAAGTTATATAGATATGCTATTACCTATTTATTCTGCTATTCGATGCAGAAATGTCAGGGAGATCTCTACTTAAGTACACTAAATTACTGACTCCTGGGGCTGAAAAGTACAGTGAGAAGCTATTAGCTATTGAACCTATCGCCTGGATAAGAATCTATGGCCCCTATAGATGCGAACCTTTCCAGATTCTAGAGAAAGCTATTAAACTATCTTCTACATTAAGACCCTCGCTCTTCCAGGAAATTCTTTTCAAGGTATTCTGGCTTCAGCTTTAGTGCATGTGCACTCGTTCTATCATTCGATGGAATGAAAACAGCTGGCCAGTCTTCTGACCCATGTGACATTCCTTCCGTTCTCTCCTTTGTCCCAGGGCTGCATTTGCCAGGACAGCTTTATCTGAATACCATCCACTTATCAGATAAGATGTCTTCTCATATGAGATTAAATTACAAATATTCACCCAGCTGGTGTGGCTCAGTGGATTGAGCGTCGTCCCGTGAATTGAGGGGTCCAGGTTCGAGTCTCAGGCAGGGCACATGCCCGGGTTGCAGGCTCAATCCCCAGTAGGGGGCGTGCAGGAGGCAGCCGATCGATGCTTCTCTCTCTCTCTCCCTTCCTCTCTCTCTAAAAATGAATAAAAACATATTTACAAATTACAAATATTCTATGCACTCTCTTCTGACAACGCAGGGATCATATCTTGAGCTTTGCAGTCCAGGTCTGTCTTCTCTGGCCTTCTGAGATACCCATCAGTCAAATAAGAGTTAGGGGTAAAGAATAGCACTGAAATGAGACCCTCCGTGTTCCTGCCCATCATGGGTTAGGCTATCTTGCCAAGGATCAGAATTTGAGCCGCAAGACCAGCCACAGATCATAGTAGCACAGCTCTTGGCAAATAGTTGTTCCTAAGTAAATGTAGAATCGAACACTGGTATGAATGAAATACAATAAAAATAAACTTTGCAGTTTCTAAGTATACTTTTTAATTAAGGTAGTCAACAATTAAGTAGTCCAGTTTTCTCTCATCCAGTCCCTGCTTCCCTCACTCTCTTCCAGGTGATGTTCCCTGCAACTCCCTTTCAGACATGTGATCTGTGTCTGAGTCTGTTTCCCAGGGTACTGAACAATGATACTTTTCCATAGAAAACACACTTCAGGACAACAAACAGATGACGAGGGAGAGTTGTCTCAAAGATAAATAGAAAAAGAATGATGTAATAAGACTAACACCATTTCACAAATTTCTGATCAAGTAATGGATCTAGGCAATGATCATCAATGACTGCTGATATCACAAGAAGAGAGACAACTGGATATTATATGCCTCCTGGTGAAAACACACACCACCACCTATGGGGTACTCTTACAAAAAAAATTATCCTGAGTTAGACTAAATCTCTAGATCCAACGACTGGTTTATAGAAACTATAGGAACACCGTGGAGATACAATTTTTAAATCCATAGTGTAGAAGTCTCAACTGGACAACCCGGTTTCTACAATAAATAGCTGATAAGGGGGGAAAGGGGGGGAGGGAGAAACCTATTAACAAATTACAACAGAGACTGAAAACAAGCTATAAAAATTATGAGATAATCAGGAAAATTTTAACTCTCATTAGATATATGATAATATATTAAATTGCTGTTAATTTTTAGGTGGGATTATAGTATTGTGGATATTTTGTAAAACATCTTTACCCTTTAGAGCTATATACTGAACTTTATCAATGAAATGATTTATCTGGGATCTGCTCTGAAATAAGTGAGGGGGTGGTAGGGAGGAGGAAGGGGTCACACAGTCTTAGCCATGAGATGATGAAGAGTAAAACCGGCTAATGTTACATGGAGGTTCATAATAATATTCCTTCTGCTTTTGAGTACATTTGAAATCTCCAATAAAAAATAATATAATATATATGTAAAAAAAGAAACAATCCCACTGAGTGCTGAGCAGAATAAATAAAATGCAGTGCCCAAGATTTCCAACCATGAAAAGTGGTGATTTTTAAAATTTGTCTTCAAATAATACATTGTAATTCATGGTATTGAACTCTCATACAATAAAAGGAACATAACAATAAAAGTCCTTATTGATTTAAAGTTAAAACAGAGAAGAGCCCAGAAATACATAAAATAATTAAAAAGGGACATTAAATCCTAGTCTATATACAAAGATGTGTGAAAAACAATGGCTATTTGGAAAAGAGTGTAATTTAAAGGCATTAAATGATAACTAATTTAAGCAATGATACTACAGAATAAATATTTCTATAGAAATATTTTTTTTATTTTTTACTATGGAATAATTAGAACAGAACTCAGGGAAAAGGAGAGGCCTTCCATTAAAGGTTTTTTGATAAAATAGAAGATGCCAAGTTAAATTTGGATTTCAGATAAAAAAAGGAATAATTTTTTCAGGTAAGGACGTCCTAAAAATTTTTATTTGCCAAATTTGGCAACTCTACTTCTAATTCTTTAGCCAGTTTTCTCCCCAGCTTTATTGATACATAATTGACATATAACATTGTGTAAACGTAAGGTGTACAAGTGATGATGTGGTATATGCATATATTGTGAAATACTTTCCCTTGCTTTTGTAGTTGATTTTTTTTTGTTTGTTTCTTACCACCATTTGACTGCCTGTCCGAAAATGTTACCCATATGGCACTTCATTACGGCGACTCTTATTTAAAACCTCTCATGTTAAGAAACCAAGGGAGATTTCTAGCACTGTCACCTTGGAGATTGCAGTTCTGGTGCAGGTATTTAATTTTGAGATCTCAAAATAGCAGCGGAAAAATTATCCCCTAGAGAACGAGGAATCTGGAAAGTGTTTTTGACAGACCCACCACATTCTTGCAACAGTGAGGGCCGCCACTTTGTTCCCTCTTCCTCCCCTTTCCCTTGCAATAACACACAAACTGTATTAATCAACCAGATAATGGCGGTGGTGAGTGGGGGTTGATGCGGGCTCCACTGTGCTTACTGCACTGATTCAACCAGACATATGGCTTGAGGTGGGAAAAATGGGAACCAGAATGTGGCCCCTTTGTCCCAACCACAGCCCTAGAGGGATGACCCCCATCTCTTCTATGTCTCCACGACTGTGCTCTCACATTTGTGCTGTTTTCAGAGTTCATTCCTACACTTTCCTTTGCTTCTCAGAAAAGCTCTGAGAGAGAAAGATGTCAAGGCACTGGCCAGAGGTCACACACTTGGGTGAACCTTGTGCTGCTGATTCTCATCTCGAGATTCTTGGCACGTTCCTTTAAATAAGAGCGAGCTTTGCTCAAGTTAGGTCTTCTAGCCACTGGAGTTCCTGTGAACTGGTAACAGCTCCAGACCCAGCCTTTGGCCCATCTAAGTGAGGGGCCCCCGGTGCCCGGTTCATTCCGGGGTCAACGCATACACGATGAGCACTGGGGGAGCTCTGAGGAAACGGTGGTGGACAGGACAAAGAAAGGTATCTGCCTTCATGAGCTCCCAGTTTACCAGGAAACAGGCAATTCGCTATGTAAGAACAGTGAGCCGTGATGAGGGCTGTGGTGGTTGCCAGGACGTAGCACTAAGAGTCTCTAGCCTCTATGTTGGGGAAGCCTCCGAGAACGAGGTGCTTAAACAGAGACCTGCAAGACTAATAAGAACAACACAGGTGAAGGGAAAGAGGGTAAGAACAGTATTCCCAGCAATGGGGCCAGAAGTGCGAAGACGTGGAGGAGAGAGGAGGTGATGTGGGGATGGTGTGAGACTCGGGGCAGGACGAAAACATGGGGATCCATGAGCCAAGTCAATGATTTTGTGCCTCTTCAAACCAATATATTTAACATATTTGTTACATATTTACTTAGAGGAAAAGAAGATTGAGCCTGGAATAAAAGTAGTGGGGAGAACACTAGTGGCCACTCAGCTACTCCTCAGTGGTCCTAAACAGTGACAGGCTTTGGCCTCAAATTTACAAAAAAAAAAAAAAAAAAAGTCTGTGGGACCTGTCTTCCTTAGAAGCAATTTAATGACCATCTCTTGTTACTGAATTAAACTCCCTGGGAGGCTCCTCCTCTTCTACCACTCCCTACTACAGGAAGCTTCTTTGTACCTATAAAGGCAGTTGTCTCTGGGGTGTTCTACTAAAAACAACTTCCTCTGCCCAGTGAGTGTGGCTCAGGAGTTGAGCGTTGACCCATGTACCAATCACTGGTCAGGGCATATGCCCAGGTTATGGGCCAAATCCACGGTGGGGGGCGTGCAGGAGATGGCTGATTGGTGTTCTCTCTCTCATCAATGTTTCTATCTCTCTCTCCCTCTCCCTTCCTCTCTCTCTAAATCAATAAAGAAAAATAAAGAAATAATAAATAAATAAAACCATTTCCTCTGTCTTGTTATATGTATATGCTTTCTTTGAGCACCCTTCCTGATTGGCTGGTTTTCCCTAATTCTGACCTTGTGAACGGGACAGATGAGGCTGAAAAAATCAACAGGGGCCAAGAGGGGTGGGGTGGGTTGTACAAGGTGTGAAGTTCACAGTAGCTGCTCCAGCATCATTCACTCACTGGGCCAAATTTTCAGGTCCACGCACATCCTGCCTCTTTGTTCGTACAGGAGCAGCAGTGTGGAATGGAGCAGCGGTCCCTGAACTTTCCTGATGGGCAAGTCAAGGAGGCTTTTGAAAATACAGATTCAGCCCTGGCTGGTTTGGCTCAGCAGTTAGAGTATCAGCCTGTGGTCCAGAGAGACCCGGGTTCGGTTCCTGCTAACGGCATGTACCACGGTTGCAGTTTGTCCCCGGCCCTGGTTGGGTTGTGTGGGTGGCAGCCACTTGGTGTGTCCCTTTCACATCGATGTTTCTCTCTCTCTCTCTCTTTTCCTCTCTCTCCCTCCTACTCAATCTGAACAAAAAGTGGAAAAGTGTCCTTGGGTGAAGATTAAAAAAAAGAAAGTACAGATTTGTTGGTTCCATTTCTAACCGACTAAGTCAGAATTTCTGGGGAATGGGATTTAGAAATGTGTGTTCCCCAAATCCTCCTTGAACAAATCTGCTGTCAAACAATTCTTGGCCTCATTGGACTTTATCGCGGAAAGTACACATGGCGGAGCCAGTGAAACCTGAATTCACACTCCAGCTCCAGCATTGATCAGCTGTGTGATCTTGGACAATGTTTTTCTGGTTTTGGTTTTGTTCTTTTGCCTCTCTGAGCTTCAGGTTCTCCAGTTTAAAAGAAAAAGAAAAAGGAGGCAGAGGAGGGGAAAGAAATACATGACTGACCTCCTATCAAAAAACTGAGATCATGACTATCAAGTACCTGACACCGTAGTTCATAAACAGTAGTCGTCCCCTACCTTACCAGGATGCCAAGCCGATCCTGGTTCCAGCCCCACCTCCAACCCTACTTGCTTCCTGTTTCTATTTTCCAAGAATCTTAACCCTCCCAACCAGTAGTTTCCATGGAAAATAACATGAGATAGTGGTCACTGCCTGTTGAGAAGAGGGGCTGAAAAGGAAGCCACAGAAAAGTGTGTCTACACATGTCTCACCCTCACCAGGGGCCCCCCATCAGGCCCAGAGATTTTTCAGAGCTGGCCATTCATCCGGATAACTAGGTGGAGTTGCTGTATAATCACCAAAGTCGATATGAGTATTTTTGGGACACCGGGACCGGCGTACAAGTGGTACACATCCTCTGATGGCTGGGATGATCACTCCCGGGTACATCCATCCACTTCTGAGAAGAAACCTATGCATAGAGACCTACATCAACAATTTTTTAAAACATAAATACGTGGATTATTTAGCACATGTTGGTCAGAATTCAGTTTTAAAACTTACATTATTTCATTCTTCTCACAACATTCTTATGATTTAGGCTAGAGCACATTGTTTCTATTAAAAATAATATCGTTTCTGATGATAAAAACAGCATATGTTTATTAAACATAATTTGGAAAATAATGAAGATGCTGTATAAAAAAAAAAAGTAAAGCCATCTCTAATTACCACCAAGGGATAATAAAATCAACATTTTGATGTATTTGTCTCAAGTATTTCATTATACTACATTCTATAAAATTGATATAACAATACATTTAGTTTCTGAATCATGCTTTTTCACTCAACATTATGTTTTTAATGTTTAGTATATTGCTAAAAATTTTCAAAGCTGTAATTTAATATTGACAATATTGTAGTATATAAATATTTCATAATTTATTTCCCTGTTGTTGACATTGGTTTTTCCCCCCATATTTTTGCTATCATAAACATTAAGAACTAGCTTTCTTATAGTTTACCTTTGGGAAAACAGAGCTAAAGAGGTTAAATAGCTTGCTGCAAGGCTAGGACTGGAATACAAATTCTATACTCCAGTCTAATTCTCTTTTTCATGAACCACAAATATTAATTTCTTTTAAAACTATCAATCAATACTTAGACCATACTTGCCACTTCAATACATTTTATTTCCTGCCCTTTATTTTTAAAACAAACATTACTGACAGTGTAGGAGGGTATGGATGAAGTTGATATATAGTCCCAAAGTGAGGGTAAATAGGGGTGGGGATAATTCAGAGTCCCTAAGCTGCCTCCTTCATTTCTACCTTTCTCACTGCACCAAATTCCCCAACTGAATGCCCAATAGTGATAACATCACTTTCTGATTTTGATTCATAAAACAAGATACAGCTTCTCTGATGCTCAGCATCCCCATCAAGACACCTGCCCCTACATTATAGTGCTTTCCTTCTCTTTCTTCACCTGATCCCCCAACACACACACACACACACACACACACACACACACACACAGTCTACTATCTGGCCTTTGATTTTCTGTAGGAACTGTTGGTATTTGCCATCCTGCTCTATCATATCAAAAAGATATACTTATAATATAATATAAGAGCTACCCTGTGGCCATCCTTCTTCCATGTTGCTTCAAGTTATACTTCAAAGGGATTGAGCACCAGGTCATGCAAAAAAAAACAAAACAAACAAAAAAAACCAGTGCAGAGAACCTGGAAGCCCAAGTTCTCAGTTTTTATCTGAGCTCTATTCCTAAATTGCGATCGAACCTTGGGCAAGTTGCTTGTCTTTATTAGATGACCTGGAAGATTCCTTTTAGTTCTGACATGACATAATTTTGAACAGTCTTATTCTTTTAGGTGCTCTTTTAGAATATCTCTGGAACTTTCCCTGTTAAAAAACAAAAACAAAAAACGGTTTGATGTGGCTTCCCTCTGGCCATCAAACATCTTTGCTTTCATTCTTGTACAAGTCCAACCCAAGACACAGTATTGCTCTTGATCCAATCAAACAGGACTTCTTCCCTGGGTCCTAAGCTTTAAAGGCCCCTATTCTAGACCTCCTCCGGCCCTCGTCTTCCCCACAGAGTAACAGGTCTGTCAGAATTTGCCCACCTAGAACCTTCTCTCCCTCTTCTTGGCCAAGCTCTCCCTACCCAGGAAATCCAGAATTCCCTGATCATAAAGTCCTAAGCCTGCTTCCAGTGCCTGTTTGGGCTTTTGCTCTTCTCTGTCTTCTTAAGGGCAGACTGTATTGCCCAACATGTAGGAATTTCTGTTCGGAGTTATGGACAGGACTTAGCTGTGTAAGGTCAGGTGTCTACACACTTACATATAACTTCTTGGAGATTAGTATGGATTGAAAAGTATGTGGCCCATTGGAGGGGGTACTGGAGACATCTATTTGCACGTTTGCCTCAGGCTCACAAATGTTAGTGATGGGCCTGCTTATGAGATACACTGTCTTGCACAGAGAGGTACAGAGCTGTCAAGAAGAATGGTTCTTCAAAGGCTCTATGAGTTACTTGTGGCCACATAGTAGAACTCACTAATTGGAATGAATGGGAAGTAGAAAGAACATGGGGAAGCCACAGGCTTTTCATCTTTGTCTCTAGCTAGATGTAAGATCTGGACACAAAGAGAATTCGTAATTTCTTGTCTGGTCTTTATATTGCCCAACCAGAGTTATGACCTTGTGGGCACAAAGTATGATATTATATTAACAGTAATGACAACAGATTATTGAGCCTAACCTGATTCCCATGTTGACATTATTTCTCTCTATTTGTCTTGGTGCATTTGTCCACAACTCCCTCCCCTGCCAAAATAAAGATCATTAGGTAAAGCAAAGCAATCTTTGTAGGATGATCTAGCCACCCCTCAATTAACTGTTACATCTGAGACCAGCATTGTAATAAATGGCCTATTAAAAAGCATGTTAAGCCCTGGCTGGTGTGGCTCAGTTGATTGGGTGTCATTCTGTGCACCAAAAGTTTGCCAGTTCAATTCCAGGTCAGGGCATATGAGCGGTTGCAGGCTCAATCACATTGATTTCTCTCTCTCTTTCTCTCTCTGCCCCTCTTTCTCTCTCTCTCTAAAAATCTTTTAAAAAATTGTTTCCAAAAGCATGCTAACTCCAAACCTCATTCAATTATTTCTCATATCACAATGGTTTTTAGGTTTAAGGGTCATGATTTTATAAATTTGGTTCTGTTAATTATATTCATATGGTATTTCAAATAGATTAAGATGAGAAAGTATGTGCCCTTTACAATGGTTTTAGTTGTAATTCTATCCAAGTAAAAAAATTAGCTTGGGAAAACTCTATCCAGTTTACAAATTAGCTGGATGGCAGTGAACAAGTTATTTACCCTCTTGGAGACTCAATTTCTTTAACTGTAAAGTGAAGGACTGGATTAAATGGTCCCTAAGTTTCCTTAAAAATCTGAAGTTTTTCTGATTGCCTATGATTTTATAAGCAGTTATGCTTACAGCTATTTGGCAGAGAAAATTGCAGCATGTGAAAACCTTTAGGACTTAGTGAAAACAATGAAAAGATCATTTGTCAGGAAACGGGGTCAAGTGAGAGAGCAGAGAGTGTCGTTTCCCAAGCAACTGGAGTTTGAAAAGAAATCACTACAGTTAAACACAGACCTATAAAGGCCAAGGAGAAAGAAAAGAAAGGAGCGCTCCACCGTTTCCTGCTGTCCTGGAGGAGGCATCATGCAACTGGTTAACTTTCTGCAAAAGGTAAAGTGTGAAGACAACGAACACATAAAATGCCCACTTACAAGCTGGCTATAGTTGTGTCTGCTACAGCTTCATTGTTTTAATCCCGGTCTGAAATTTGAATGCCAACTCTCCACTGGTACTTCAATGGCTCCTCATGGCATGCTCTTCTTTTCTACCTCTTTCAAGAGTATCAGAATGTCACCCCCACCAAAGCCCCACAAGTATGAGTCTATGCTGAAGCTGTGGTTGAAAGCTGGCATCAAGCCCCCGAATTCTATTGGTGATAACATGAGGAAGTAAGACCTTCAACTTTGTTGCGTAACCACCTTATGATGCAGTAGATCAGAGTATGAAACAACTGGTTCAGAGTGTTCAACCCAAACCGACAGTCACACTACTGCAGAGAATACAGAGGTCCCCCAGAAGCATAGGTCCTTTTGCCCTGCTTCTTCCTACCACAGAGAAAGTGAGGAACCACATAGTTTGCCTTGGAAGTCTAACCATATTAAGACAAGCCAATTTCATACCTGATATCCATGCTTTGTAATTAATCAAAAGGCAAGAATTTGCAGAGGTAGGGTGGGGAAGAAACAGTCACAGTAGACCCATAAAGTCTCAGACTTGGCTAATCAGCTCTTGTGTAAATAAATATTGGCTGTGTTTCTAATAATATACCTCACAACTTGAAAACACAAGGAATAAATATATATTGTCAATGAATTTCATATCATTTTCTTGTGTTCAGAAAGTCACAAATTTCTGGAAAATTCAGACAATTTTCACTGTACTTTTGTTTCTAAAATCTGACTCAATTTCTTCTATGATGTATTTTTTAAAATCTCCTCTTCGTGTTAGAATGTTTTGTTTAACACAGGGAATGTGCTAACAACTCTCTCGAAAACAGACACCCAATATCTGTCGATTTCCTTTTTAACCTAAATAAAATATCTTTTTTTTTTCAATTTTTTAAAATTTATTTTAGAGAGAGGAAGGGAGAGGAATAGGGTGATAGAAACATCGATGAGAGAGAACATCAACTGGCCGCCTCCTGCATGCCCCCCACTGGGGATCTGGCCCACAACCTGGGCATGTGCCCTGACCGGGAATCGAACTGGGGACCTCTTGATCAATGCTCAACCACTGAGCCACACCAGCTGGGAAAAATATAATTTCTCATTAGAAGTTTAGACATCTGGAACAGACCACTGAAATATTGGGCTTCAGTGAGCACTGAACAGAGAAACCTCTACAGTGAAGGGGCCGATGAGGAGAATGAAATTTTTCACATGATATTTTGGTCAACTTCAGCTATTTGAGCTTTGAAAATTTTTTCATGAACAGCTGCTTCTTCAGAAGACTAAGAAGAACAACCACAGTGCCAACAACATTGCATATTTTATTTAATAACTATGTAGAGCTTATTATGTGTCAGACCCCATGAATGCCTTAAAAATATTAATCTTTGATTTTTCATAACATTCCTACAGAGTAGATAATAAACATTGGCCAAAGACCTTAGAAAGTGAGGTCCTTAAATATGACTAAGAAGTAGTACAAGATGTACTGAAAGGTTATTTGTCATACTAAAAACTTAAAAGTAACTACCCATCAGCAGGAGAATGATTAAAAGACATCCATACACTAGAATACAAAGCAATTATTCAAAAGAATAGGTCAATCTATATGTATTTATATGAAAAGATATATGTAACGTTAAGTGAAAAAGACAAGTTGCACAATACTTTCCTAGCATTATGCCATTTTTATAGGAAAATGACATAAAAAACATTTGTCTTGCCACGTCTATAACATACAGGCATGTTTGAATACAAATAGAAAAAGTCTGAGAGAATACATACAAACCTTCTAAAAGTGGTTACGTCTGGAGAATGTGCTGGAGGGAGAAAGGGTGTGGGGAAAAGGAAATAAATTCTTACTTTATAGACTTCCACTTTCTTGTGGTAGGTAAGATTCACCAAATACACACGGGCTAAAACACAAGGAAGCATGTGGAAACCATTAAACAATTGGAGAAAGATTAAGAAATAATCAATTATAAACGAGTTGTGTATTAGCTTGATAAACTGACTCATGAGATATATCGTGTAACCACTTTATGCACCAGTTCTTCTATAATTATGCATAAATTATTGTGCTAACTTTACTAGACTTTTATTTCGACAATGCTATAGCATTTGAGGTTTTATTCTCATTAAAACTTAAAGAGGAGCCCAGCCAGTGTGGCTCAGTGGTTGAGTGTTGACCCATGCAACAAGAGGTCACCAGTTTGATTCCAGGTCAGGGCACATGCCCAGGTTGTGGGCCAAATCTCCCGTGGGAACATGCAGGAGGCGGCCAATCAATGTTCTCTCTCATCGATGTTTCTATCCGCTCTCCCTCTCCCTTCCTCTCTAAAATCAATAAAGAAAAAAAATTAAAACTTAAAAAGGAAAAAATAATACCTCCCAAAGACTTATAAGTCAATAGTTAATGCACTGATATTTTAAATTTTTTCTCTCCTTTAAAAAACTCACATACACGTTTAAGCGGACCACCACCCCTTTCAGACGGAGCGGGTGGCATGTGCTCCGATGAGAACAGCCTGGCGCACAGTTAGAGGGTCAGTCCCGGTGCTGTCGCTGACGTGCTCACTAACTGCTGCCACTTAACACCCATGGTCCTATTTGACCCTCTTCAAAAAAAAATCTATGATTCAGAAAAGCAGGAGAATGGCATCTCTCTTGGTTGTCTGACAATAAAATACATCTCCAATGCTGGCAAAAGCCTTGTTCTGCTACTTGCAAAGCAGCGATGAGCTGCCACCGCGGTTACCCGTGCCCTCTCCTTGCGCCCAGCACGTTCCCCTACTTCCTCCGCCTTTCCTTCCAGGGTCCACTTCAAAAGCATTCACCTCCGACCCCCACCATTTACAACCTGGCACAAAAGCCTTCTTCTGCCATAGCCCCAGCCCGCTTTTCTAGCCTCCTTTCCTTCTTCCCAACCGCTGCCCTATTCCACATCTGAAAGGATCTACGCGCCGTGGAAAGTGTCTCCGGTTCACTAGTTGCAGGCCTGCACTCTCGTAGCAGAAATCCCATAAGCCAGAGGTGTTCCAGAATTCAAAAATTTTTAGATTTGCAACAAGTCATCCCCTTCCTATATGCTATATTACACAATGCCCCATTGGGTCTCAGGCATCAGCTCGTCAAACACATGAGTATTTTTGCAGCAAACCTAGAATAGTCACATGAAGCGTGATAAGGTTGCAAATAGCCTCAGTCAGTCCCTGTCTGGTTTCCTCCTCCAGCCACTTCTTTGGCCACTCCAGATCTATTACTTACACCCCACCTGCTCTGTGCCCAGGGACACTGGCCTATCTGGGCTTCGCTGCATAGTGCATTGCCCCAAGGCTTCTGGTAAGTTAGGCCAATGGGGAGCCCAGCACCTATCCAGGAGGCCTGGGGTATCTCCCTCTCCTGAAGGACAGTCACCGTGGGGTGTTGCTGTTCAGGCAGTCTTCTTCCCATGGCTCTTTCCTTCTGGCTTCCAAAAGCCATTTTCTCCTCCTGTCTCCTTGTCTCTAGGGATCATAACAGCTCTGGTGTTACCAGTACAGGGTCATTCTATCACAGCACTGTCCCACTATCATGTTCCTGTCCCTTGTGCCAGCATGGCACCTTTGTACATCGTCTCTCTATTAAATCCTCTTCAGATGATCCCAATTTGAGAATGCCATCTGTTTCTCGAAGGGTCCTGACCAATGCAGCCCACCAATGAGTCCAGATTGGGTCAGGTTTTCCTGCCTCATGGGTTAAGAAACAGCTTTCAGCGTTTAGAACTTTTGGGATTTCAGAATTACATCGAAGGTATTATGAACCCACACACTCAACTGTTTCTTTCTTCTGTGGAACACACACTGCTCCTTCTGTCTGGAATGCCCTTGTCTCTTTGTCCAATTGGCTAGCTTTGATCTTTCCAGTGAACTTCGAGGGTAAACTGTCTACTGACCAATCCCCTACAGACATCCTCCTATCCAGCGGTACTGGACAGGCACTGCAACAGCCTCGGAAAACCTGGATGAGAAAGGGACTTTAAGGGAAAACCCCACCCAAGGAAGCAATGAACTCATAATGTTAATGTTACACATGTCAAATCTATATTGAATGAAAGGTTTACATTTTTTAAATATTACTGTATTATTTTTAAAATATGGTGAGTGTACTCATAAATGACTAAAACATAGTGGTTTCTAAACTTTTTTTGATCATCTTGTACCAAAGACTCACAAAACAGAAATTAAAAAAAACAAACAAACTTATACTTAGTATGTTCAATGCATTCTGGCATTTTCTAGCCTATTGTAGTCCATAACCACTTGTTAAAATTACTGATCATACCCTAGAAATGGATTACACGTGCACAGTATGGAAGACACCAAACTAAACAATATTTGTCACCAAATGCTTCCAAACATTGTCAAACAAAAAACCGAAATGTTAACTAAATTTCTAACTACAGTTAAGTTAGTTTTTTGCCATTTATACATCTATGTAGTTTCTCCCCATTTTCAGTGACTTTACTCCTAAGCAGGGGCAGGAATTCCTGTCCCAATGTTGGATGACATCTGGCTTGAAACACAGGACGTGTGCAGAGACAGAAACCAGAGCAGCCCGTGATGGGGAGTTGGGACTGTCTTAGCCAATTTGGGATATTTGGTCACCTTATCTGAGATTACATGTAAACTCTTTTTTTTTTTTTTCAGTCTCTCAGTGGTAGCTTTTATTATGTAATTTAAAAAGAATTTTTTCTGTGTTTAATGATTTCGGTTAATTTTAAACTAGGGCTTATGAAATGTGAGCTGGTGCCAGGGAAATGTGGATAAATTGTTGCTTCCCTAGAGAAAGTATACTGGTGCTTTTAATAATGGATCCTAGTCAAGTGTCTATATTTCTTTTAGGACTTAAAGGACAAAGCAACATGTGGGTTGGAAAGAGGGTTTCTGGTGTGTATGTAGACTGAATGACCCAAGCCTGCGTAAGAAAAAAATTGTTCTGATTAGACTCGTTTGTAGCAAGCAGATAATCATTTAGGTGTTAGTTACATGGATATTGTATTGTTTAGGATTACCGTGGGTAGCATGTGTCAGAAGTCTAAAATAGCAGTCAAGGATCGTCTGATCTTAAATAAGATAGTATTCAGCTCTCCTGTGAAAGACAAGGGGACGGCCTTCCAGAACTGGCACGGCTCCATCATGTCGAAGGACCAGGATTCTTTTCTGCTGCTCACTACTGGGACTTCTGTTGATGCATTAAGATTTCAGACAGCTGGAAGGAAAAGGAGGAGGAATGGCATGCCCCTTTGCTCTAAGGACATGTCCTCTTTTAGTTCATTAAACAGAATATAAGCACATGGCTATACTTAGGGAAAAGGTTGGGAAATGTGGTGTCTATACCAGGAAGCAATATGCCTGGCTAAAAAAATGAAAGGTCTCTTACATAGGGAAATGGGAAGGACAGATATTGAGGGAAATGAGCAATTTCTCCCATAAACATACATGCCCTGGGATTAATACACCTTTAGGCTCGGTTTGTGCCATCTTTGCCTCACCTCAAATAGGCAGTCTTCTCCTTATTCTTTAATTTAGTATTAAAAGAAATTACAAAGAGCACTAATCTACTTAGCTTAGTTGATTACTTTGCCCCTATAGGGCAGAGCCTGCCAGGCCAGGACATGGCTCAAGCTAGAGCCAATCAAACCTCATCCACAAGGTTGGGAAACAGGATCTAACGGGGAATCAGAAAGAGGAAAATGAATGCTGGGAGGTACTCAACAAATATCTTAGCAGCTCTAGCCCTGGCTGGGCAGCTCAGTTGGCTAGAGCATCATTCCGATACACAAAGGTGGCAGGTTCAATCCCTGGTCAGAGCACACACAAGAAGCAACCAATGAATGCATGAATAAGTGGAACAAAATCAATGTCTCTCTCCCCTGCCCTCTCTCCCTACCTCCCTTCCTCTCTATTTCTAAAAATCAATAAATAAAACAGTTTAAGAAGACAAAAAGAAGCAGCTCTAAAGTAACATGTTCAAATCAAAATCCTTTATTTCTCTCCCCAATAGCACCACCTCCAACTGAACTGCAATCCACCCAGTTGTTTAAGTCAAAAACCTAAGTGTAATCCTGACGCCTCTTTTTCCCTCACTCCTCACATCCAAGCAGGACCAGATAGATCATTTGTGGGGCTCAGTGAAAATGAAAGTGCAGGGCCCCTTGTTTAAAAATTGTCGAGAATGTCAAGGTGACAACAGCAGAGCATTAAGCCAACGGTGGAATCCTTGTAAGTGTGAGGCTTGGCGCAACTGCCCAAAGCCACCCCTGCATCCAACATACATTCTGTAAATTCTACCTCTGTGGTAATTTTATGCGTCAGCTTGACTGGTGCCCAGACATTTGGTCACATGTTATTCTAGATGTGTTGGTGAGGGTGTTTCTGGATGAGATTAACATTTAGTCAGTACACTGACTAAAGCAGATTATTTTCCCTAATGTTGGTGGGCCTCGTCTAATCAGTTGAGGCCCTGAATAAAATAAAAAAGCTAACCCTCTCATTAGTCAAAGAGAACTCCTTCTGCTTGACTATTTGAGCTGAGACATGAGTCTTTTCCTGCCTTCAGACTCAAACCAAAACCTCAGCAATTCTTGGGTCTCAAGCCTGCCACCTTTCGGACTGGAACTACACCATTGGCTCTCCTGAGTCTCCAACTTGCCAACTGCAGATCTTGGGGCTTCTCAGCCTCCAGAATTACATGAGCCAATCCTTATAATAAATCTCTTGTTTTCTCTATATATATCTATATCCTATTGGTTCTGTTTCTCTGAGGTGCCCTGACTAATACAACTGTACAGCATTTCTTAAATTGATACACTTCTGTCCATTTCCATGACATCTCTGGATCTCTGGTTCCAGACTAAACGATTCCTAACATATACCTGCTTTCACTTTTGCCCGCTGCTTCAATAGGGTTCAATCAGAGAAGCAGAACCAAAAGAATGGAGCTAGGTAGAGATAGTATAGATATAGATTACATGGATATAGCTATACGCACACATGCATACATGACAAATACATAATACATAATATATACATATTTCCTATATAATAAAAATTTAAATACATAAAATTTACATATTTAATATATAATATATTTAAATATATAAAATATATATCACCTATTTATATATAAAATATATTTATATTAAAATACATAAACATTTATATAGGTATAACTATACACATATTTTTATAGATATGAATCTATACACATATGAAGTTATTATAGAGCTTTTACCTTACACACCTTTGGGAGCTGACTAAGCAGTGCATGTGCAGGAGCAGCAGCCTGGCGCTGGCAATTGGAAAGGGTGAGGACTGTGAAGAGGAACATGCAAGGATCAACTGGAATCAGTGAGGATCGAGCTGAATTTACAAGGATGGTTAGAATCCATGTCAGTCACCACCTCTGAGCCTCCAACTTTGATGAGAGTGTGTGCTGCACAGGAGAAGCTGATGCCCTTAGTCATGGAGCTGAATGTGCTCTTGGCCCAGGATTTAGAAAAGCTAAAGGAAACAATTTGGCAGAAGTTGAAAGAGCTGTGGGCTGGGTGTTGCCTCGGGAGGTGAGCCCTCAGATTACAATACTGTGGATGCACTGCCGTGGTGCCTTGTTCCCTGCTCCAGCCTTCCCAGGGTAAACACAACAGACAACTGCTTCCTTTCTGCCTTCCAAACAGAGCACAACATTTTCTTGTGAGGCTGGCTCACCCTGAGCCACGCAGTGAAGGGAAATCTGGGAAACACCATGCAAATCCTCCACACCCCTTCAATTAACTTCAGCATGGCTGCAGTAGAATTCATGTAAAAATCCAAATCAGATTATTTTCCTTGTGAAAGCTTCCCACGTGCTTCCACTTGCATCCAGAATAAAACCCAAACTCCTCACTGTGGTTTACAAAGCTGCACAGGATCTGAGCCTACCATTCTCTGAGCTCATTTCGTTTTATACTACTTCCTTCGCGAGTGCCATTCTTGAGCCACTGGCCATGAACATAACGTGGTCATTCCTGTCTGAGGGCCTTTGTACTGGCTGCCACATTTGCCTGCAACCCTCTATTTATCGATCTATCTTCATACCACTCGCTCTTTCTTTTTCTTCAGGTTTCAGTTCATATGTCCTCTCCTCAGAGACCTTCCCTGATTCATCAATCTAAAGAAGTCCTCACATACCTCAATTCTCTCTTACATCACCCTGTCCCAATGTCCTTACCGCCATTAGAAATTACTTCATTTATTATTTGTTTATTTTCTATCTTTCCACCATCACTCTCAGCATGTAGCCTCTATAAGAGCAAAGATGTTGCCTGTCTTGTTTCTCTGCCTGGCATGTGGTCCTACTCAATAAATGTTTGGTCAAGGGAATAAACAAAAAGAGTTGGATGGCCCTGGCCAGTTTGGCTCAGCGGTTGGAGCATCGGCCTGCGGTCCAGAGAGACCCGGGTTTGGTTCCTGCTAAGGGCACGTACCTCAGTTGCAGTTTGTCCCCAACCCTGGTTGGTCGTGCGGGTGGCAGCCACTCAATGTGTCCTTTTCATGTCGATGTTTCTCTCTCACTCTCTCTTCCTCTCCCTCCCTCCCACTCTATCTGAACAAAAAGTGGAAAATTGTCCTCAGGTGAGATTAAAAAAAAAAAAAACCTGCACAAAAATAGTTGGATGTACATTGGTTTCCTAGGGCTGCTGTGACAAAGAACCACAAAATGCATGGTTTGAAACAACAGAAGTTTATTTTCTCATGTTCTGGAGGCTAAACGACAAAAGCAAGATGTCAGCAGGACCACGTTCCTTCTGCAGGCTCTAAGAAGAAATTCTTTCCTGCCTCTTTCCTGCCTGGTGGCCCCAGGCATCCTTGGCTCCGCCTCCGCCTCCATCTTCACATGGTGTTCTTTCCTGTGTCCGTGTCTTCCTGTGTCCTTTCCTTTACTTATAAGGTCATTGGTACTTGAATTCAGCACTCATCTTAAATTCAGGATGATTTTATATAAAAATCCTCAATTATATCTGCAAAACCCCATATCCAAATAGAGTCACATTCACAAGTACCCCAGGTTAGAAGTGGAACATATCTTTTTGTTTTATTTTGTTTTTGTTTTTGTTAATCCTCACCTGAGGATATTTTTCCATTGATTTTCAGAGAGTGGAAGGAAGGGAGGGGGAGAGCAAGACATCAATGTGAGTGCGACACATCGATTAGCTGCCTCTCGCACAACCCCGACTGGGACTAGGGATGGAACCTGCAACCCAGGTGAGTGCCCTTGACCAGAACTGAACCCATGACCTTTTGGGTTGTGGGTCAACGCTCTAACCATTGAGTAAATCTGCCAGGCTGGAACATATCTTTTTCAGGACACAATGAAATTCATTACAGGGCTGATAAAAAAAAAATAAGTCCTATTATGCCTGCTTCTTCTGCTGAGACAGATCCATTGTACATTCAAACGGGACTGCCTATTAGGACCCCTAGTGAACACCACATACAACAAGAAACATAAACATTTTCAGGTAATACATAAAAGAGGATCTTTACATCCCCCTGAAATATTAGAGGAGAGGCTGTCTGGATGTGGACAATAATTAATTAAAGTTTGCAAAATTCGGAATTAGGAATGCATGTGATCACAAAGCTGCAAATGCATCCCTGGGGTAGGCTGGATAGCTGAATGCTTAACAACACTTGGCAACGTGGTAGATAAATCAGATTTTTGACCATGCAACAGCTGGAAGGAGAAATCAACTCTGCATTTGTGTTAAAAACCGAAGAGGCTTTTGCAACAAAGCATTCCACATTGCAGTTGGAAAGCAGTTCGGAAAAACCAGGCTTGTTGGAGCAAGCTGCTGTAGGAGGAATTTAAAGCAAAGCATTACGGGAGAAGCTGAGCACCACTTGTGAAAATGTGAGTTATCCTCTTCACTCCTTGCTCTTAAGAAGTTATTCAAGGGAAGGAGGAGAGATTTTGATTGTTCGAGGTTAAAAGTAAAGGCGCCAGTCTAGCTGTGTGGAGTGTGCAGAGCTCAGCCACCTGAGAGTTCAGATTTCTAACTACCCAAGTCCCCTGCCTAGGGCTAAATGGCCCCCTTACTTTGAGTCAGAGAGCACACCAGAAAAAGCCCTGGACTTTATTTATTTAAAAAAAAATTTTTTTTTTTATCCTCACCCGAGGATACTTTTCCATTTTTTGTATAGATAGAATGGGAAGGAAAGAGAGGAAGGGAGAGAGAGAGAGAAACATCGACGTGAAGGGACACATCGAGTGGCTGCCACCCGCACAACCAACCAGGGCCAGGGACAAACTGCAACCGAAGTACGTGCCCTTAGCGGGAACCGAACCCGGGTCTCTCCGGACCGCAGGCCAACGCTCTAACCGCTGAGCCAAACTGGCCAGGGCGGCCCTGGACTTTAAATAGGAACCGTGACTACTGAATTTTTAACTAGTTAGGAAGCCAGGACCTAAATGAGATCAGTGGTACTGGACCTTGGAATCCAGCAGCCACCAGAGACAGCCTTCAAACCCGCAGCACCGCTCAGGGAGCAGGCTGAGAAGAGACATGACTTAGTTTGTTCTGGCTCTTCTGTGCAGGGCACTTTTTTGGTAGAATGTGCCTGTGAGAAGCACTCTATCCTGTCCACCAGAAGTGAAGATCTAGAAACAGAAAAGACATCACAGCGTCAAGCTCTCCTGACCCCATCAGCAAAAGAGCTTGGTAGATACCACAACACCCTCCCTCCTTGGTTGGCCTAGACCCTGGTATTATGGTAGTCAAGGGGCCGTTTAGTGAGAGTCCAGAAGTCGGCCCTGACCCGAAGGGTGAAAGATGTGGTCAAAGCCTTACGCTGGAAATCCTGCCTGCGATCTGGGTAACTCTGGACCCCCAGTGTGAGGAGTCGGTGGGGTGGGGTAGGATGCTGCTACATAACTAGAGCCAGAAATCCAGTAGGCATTATCCCTGAAAGAGCTTTAGAGAAAATTTCCAGCCACCCTTTAGGAGAGTGGGACTAGACGATGAGGTGGAGATGGTCCAATAGCCGCAAGTGAAATACAGCTGTACTGTGTTTTACTTTCTGATCCCAACTCACCACTCCCCACCTCCAGCCCCTGCCACCCTGCCCTCAAAAGTTGTGCAACAAAATATATAAGAGGCTGCAAGTATTTTCCTCGAGAAAATATATGGTAGGGAGAAAAGGCTTTTATTCACCAAAAATCCTCTTAGAAAGGAAGAGCTGTTGTCTTTGTTGGAAAATTTCTTTGATAATTGCTTGGGGGTAGAAACAGACACCTGAGGGGTGCAGAGCTTAGTCCATTGTCTGCGAGAGGCAAGTGGATGGTTTTATTGGTTGCTCCCTAGGAGGAGAAGGAAGGGAAAAGAGGAAGGATAAGAAGTGGAATAAAAACAGGAAATGTCAGCTCTCTGCTAGGCTTGGGGGCAGGAAGAGGCTTTAACAAGCATTAAAACTCAGTTTAAAATATTCCAAAAGGCACGTGAAAGATGCTGAAAATGTGGACTCCTTTCAAGTGCATTATTTTGGATGCTCTTGGTAGTGACTCCGTTGCTTCCAAGCCCCACATCCTCTCAGTAAAAGCCCTGTCCCCTAATCTTCAGGGAAGTATTTTTCACACACACACACACACACACACACACACACAACTTAATGTGAATAGATGTTTTTCTAGAAACTGATGAAGCTAAGTCCTATACTCAATGTGATATTGCAAAAAAGAAGACAGCCTAGAGGTTAAGGACTACAGAGAACAGATTCACACTAGGAGCAAACTGGGAAATCACAGGTACCGTGAAGACTGTCATAGGCCACAGACGTGGATTTTCACCCAAATTATTTGAGGAGTAGGCAGCCCCCAACTGACAATGTGTCTATTCTAATTTTGCCTCCTCCATTTCATTATCTAGATTACTTCTGAGTTTTCTAAGACATATGCATGCCATGCCTGTGATCAAAATTCGTCAAATATTCTCTATTTAGTGGTTCTCAACCTTCCTAATGCCACGACCCTTTATTACAGTTCCTCATGTTGTGGTGACCCCCAACCATAAAATTATTTTCGTTGCTACTTCATAACTGTAATTTTGCTACTGTTTTGTCTTAGGCGACCCCTGTGAAAGGGTCGTTCAACCCCCAAAGGGGTCGAGACCCACAGGTTGAGAACAGCTGGATTAAAAGAAAAATGGGGGGGGGCACTTTGCTGGGCATTTAAGGCCTTTCCTAGTTCCTGGCAAAGCACCTGGTGAGCAGCAGGTGGTCTAAATGTGGAGCATGAGTGAGCGGGGCTGGCTCTCTCATTACCATTAAGTCTCAACTCAAAAATCATAGAACTTTTCAGGAGGGTCACCGCTGGGTATCTACCAAAAAGCCAACAAGCCTGCTACCTAAAATTCCCATAGCCCCCCTTTGTGCTTATTTTTTCCTCAGTTCTTATCAATATTTAACATATATATTTTACTTTAATTTGTTGTCTGTCTCCCTCAGTAGCCATATAAATATATATCAACTATAAATGTAAAATCTATGAAGACAGGGATGTTTACCTTTTTAATGTGTCTACTCTTCTATCTCTAGTACGTAGAACAGGAATTGACCCATAGAAAGTGCTTATTTTATATATGTAGGACGGCTAGATGGGTGGATGGATCATTAAAGCGTCTGCTTAAAGACTATTTCTAATTGAAACTCCCCAGGCAGATTTAGATAGTCCCCATCCGCCACCTGCCCCACACATATCTTCCCTTATTATCCTGTACTTCTTTGTCTGCATGTTGTTCTGAGATGAAAACTGCATTGAAGTCAAGGGCCTCACTGTTTCATCTTTATACACTAAGTGAATCCCTTGTGCTTGGCACATGGTTTGTCAATAAATAGTTGACTGATTGATTATATTCCCCGTTTTAAAGATGGCAAAATGAGCTTCAGAAAGGTTAATAACTTTTAAAGACACACATTTAAAAGATGCCAAGATAAGATACTAACCCAAATGTATGCCATGACATTCCTTTACTTTTCCTCGCCGCAACTACCGTCTTTCCCTCGGATTTCTGATCCTGCCTCCACATATTCTATTTGTCCACATTATACTGTTGTAGACCAACGAGACAGACCAGACTCAGACTCCAAACTGGGTTCAAATTAAGAGAGATTTATTAGCCGTGCAGCGATTGTCCCATCCTACTCAGAGGAGAGAGCAGCCCCGAGCTCAGGGGGAGGGTTGCTTATATAGTTGTCTTAGTCCCTGTTAAGGAATTTGGGTTAAGGGTATGCGAGCAAGCAAGCGCGTACAGAAGCAGATATTTACAGTTAGCTGTTATGCCCGAGGGAACAATCAGTTTCTGTGTACACAAAGCAATGGTTATCTATACAATGCAGTGGTTATCTATTAGCAAATAGTTCTTGCCAATCCCTTAAAATCCAGGGGGCAAGGTCATATGTTAGTCCTTTACAATACCCTTTACTAAATCCTTATTCAAATCTGGTTGTGGCAGAAGTTCAGTTGGCAGGAAGAGTCAGACTGCAACGCACTCAGAGGATTAGAAAGGACTGTTTAATGTGCACCGGTGCTGTCCCAGCAGAGTCACCTCCAAAGTCTGAGCCTGAGCCCAGGTTCCAGCCGCCTATTATACATGATAAGCCTCCGGGCATTTGGGGGCCTTCTAGTTCCACTGTAGTTTAGGAGTTGGCGGATATACGGGAATTACATTACAAAAGGCAAAGGTGGGGTCTCCGCACTGCCTAAGGGGCTGCACCTGGCCTGCCTTCTCACAGGAGCTGGGGTGGAGGTCTTTGCACTGAGAGATAAGGGGATCGTCTGTGCCCAGCACGAGCTGCGGTGTATCCTCCTTGCCCTCTCAATCTAACCTAATGAAAAGTTCTGATGACTCTTACTCATGGTAATTTTCCCCCTTCTTCTTCTTCTTTTTTTTTTTATTAATTTATTTTTGTTACAGATGTTTCTCCTTCCTCCCCCCCCCCACTAATTCCCCTCTCCCCCTCCCTCTGTCCCCAGCTTTGTTGTCCACGTCCATTGTTCATGCATGCATGCATATAACTTCTGTGGTTTATTGCTCCCCCTCACCCTCTCTTCTGGGGATTGTCAGTCTGTACCCCACTTCCACATCTCTGGGCCTACCCCATTTTTCAGACTGTTATGTTTGTTATATTCCACAAATAAGTGAGATCATATGATACTTGTCTTTCTCTATTTGGTATGTTTCACTTAGGATAATACTTTCCAGGTCCCTCCAAGTCATCTCAAAGGATAAGAGATCTTTCTTACAGCTGTGGAGTACTCCATTGTGTATATGCCCCCTTCTTTCAGAAGCCTCCTGAGATAGCTGTCAAGGTAAGTGGGGAGGGGAAGGTATAGCCTTGGAAAATAGCTTGTCCACGTCCTTTTAATGTTCCACACGCCATATTCAGGTTCTTGGTGCAAAGGCCTATTTATTTTGCAGATAATGTACCCTCCATTAGTCCCCAATCTCACATAGTAGTCTCTCATGGTCTGCATATCTCTCTTAAGAATTTATGTAGCTGGCGGTGAATGCAATTGTTTACATGGTTTGGCTGAGCTGAGCTTCCAGGGGGAGCTGCAGAATAGAGGAAGTTTCCCAGGTAGAACAGAAACATTCTCATAGATACAGAGAACATTTTGTTGGTTGCCAGATGGGAGGGGGGGTGGGGGAATGGGTGAAAAAGGTGAAGGGATTAAGAAGTACAAATTCATTGCTAGACTGACAAACCTCAAAGGGAAAGGGGTTGGGGGGAGGTGGGAAGAAATAAACTAAGGAATTTATATGCATAACCAATGGTCACAGACAATAGTGTGGGAAATGGCGGGAGGGGGGCGGGATGGGGGAGGAGGGGGACAATGGGGGAAAAATGTGGAACATCTGTAATACATTCTACATTCAACAATAAAGATTAAAAAAAAAAAAAAAAAAAAGAATAGAGGAAGTTTCCAAAGTTTATTTGAATAAACAGAATCCCACCCTGGGGTTAGCACTCAAAACACCTGAAGCTTTCTCCATTCTCTCTCCCTCTTTGCTTCTGTTGGAAGTTGGGCTTCAGCCTTTCCTAAACCTGACTCCTCCAAGGCTGCCAAGTGAGAGGGAAAAGCTCATTTTCTATTAGCCATTTCCTCCTGTTACCACATCAAAAATAGAGACTTACTTTTCACTATCCCAACATCTCCCTTTTTAACATTAGATATAACAATTTTTGTTGTCAGTGGTCCTTTGAAAGTAATGCAAACAGTTATAGTAAAAGAAAAATGTGCTTGTTAGTTGTTCTCATTTCCTCACCTTTCAGAGACAGTTATAATCAGAACCTACAAAAATCTAAATTCTTTTCCAATGCCTTTTATACTTAAAATCTTCAATAGATAAGCATCATATTCAGTAATCATGTACCACCCTTGTCTGTAACTGTACTACACATTTAACCCTTAGTTGTGTCTATATAAAATGTGTCTACATAAAATTGTAAGGAATCGGGGGCGCCGCCGAATAAAACAGAGAAGAGACTGGAGAGCCAATCAGCCGAATAAACAGGGATCAGGCTTTATTGGGTACACTCCGGGCGGGTTCACAGACTCCGGGGGTCGAGTCCTAGAAGCCGCGCTCAATGTAGGGGCTTGTGTCTTTTATATCTGCCTGTTGCAGCTGGAATTTGTCCCTTAGGGTTTGGCCCTGCGGGGGTTATGCATGGAGCCTCTGGAATATGAATAGATAAGATGGGAGTTAATCTATAGGCTCAAGGCAGGCCGTTCAGGGTGGGAGACAAGGCTGAGCAAGGAGACAATGGTCGAGCACTTTGCCTGATGCCAGTTCCCCAGGCCATCGGACAAAAATGTTAATATATCTATAATTTTGGAAACAGTCATGAATTTAGAAAGTTGCAGGTCTGGTATTAGACTTCCTGTATTCAAATCACACCTCCATCGTCTATCAGTTGTGTGATATTAAGTTCCTTAATGTCTGGGTCTCATTTTAAAATAGGATCCTATCACTTCATCAAGTTGTTGTATTGGACATAAAAACTAATTAATCAGTGGTAACAACGATTTGAGGCTTACTACGCACTAGGCATTATGTTGAGCACTTTGCAACCATCTAATTGAGCAACCTGAAGAAACCACGACGCTAGGCAGAGATTTGCACATTGTAGACAACTAAAATCGGTATAAGGAATGAAAGAGGCTCAGGGAAGCCAACAAGGTCCGCAGCTGGCAGGCCAGAGGTGGAGCCTGGCATGGACCCAGTTATGTTTCATCACAAAGCCTATCTCCAACCCTTAGCCGTATCTGACGACCTACCGAGGGCCGAGGACAGTGCTAGCACAGAAAGCCCCTGACACGTGGCCTTCTTGTCACTGGCCTGCATTAGGGAGCCGAGCCGAGAGGGTCTGCAAGGCGGGCTCTCCAGTTTCCAGCCGGACCCTGGGCCCAATGGGCAGAGATACAAGGTTTCCCTAGTCAACACTTAGGGATGAGATGGGAAATGCACCCTTCCTCACTCCTTTGTTCTCTTCCCCACCGCAACCGAAGTGCGGGGTGAGTGGCGCTGGGGTTGGGGACGCACCTCTCTCTGAGCACCCTCTTGCCAAGGAAACTCGCGGCCCGCGCCGAGGTGCCACCGGCCCTAGGGTTCCGGGGAGCGTGTTTCCAGCCGGACCACGTCCCCGAGCGCGCTCGAGTGCCGCGCATGCGCGCTCAGCCCGTCGCCGCGCCGGCCTTGCGGACCTGCGCTTGCTGCTTTGAGCGTGCGCTTGCTGCCTCCACCGCGCCTGGGCCCTGAGATGTGCGGCCGCCGGGTCCGTGCCAGCTGCAGGTGCGTGAGGAGGGCTTCAGGAACCCGGGTGTGAGGTGGAGCGAGTCGCGGGAAGGATCGGGCCTGCTTCGATCCCTCCAAAGTGCTCAGGGACCCAGAACGGGGGCGCCACGACCTTAGCTCCTTTGCCTTTCCCACTTCCCCGCGTCTTGACTGCGTCTCACGGGAGTGGGAATCGCTGGGAGGAAGGCCCAGAGAGAATGCTTCTCCTTTGCCGGGACGGGTCATGCCACCCAAGGCATACTGCCCCTGGTTGCGGCCAAAGCGGTGTTCACCCTTGCTTGCCCTTCCTTTACTGCTGTGGGGTTTTGCAATCTCTGGACTGGGCTAGAGCCTTAGGTGCTTATTGGTTGTGGCCCATTAGGGCAAGGGCTAGACCTCTGGATCCTCGGTCCAGTGCAGCCCCCTGGGAGGGGGGAGGGGGTTCACGGGCAAGAGTAGAGGGAGAGAAAGGAGAGGGAGGGAAAGACTGATACATGTCGCCAGAGATTATTTTTTCCAAGTGAAAGTTGTCTAAGTTTCTCTCAGGTCTTTCGTTTCTTTTTCATTGACTTTTGTAGATATCCTCATTGCGTTTTAATGGTGTTAGTTAAAGCTAGAAAACCATCAGGCTTTCAACCTTGAAGCAGCTTTGGAGTTTTTTTTTTGAGACTCGTTATTACAGCCTCTGACGGAACGGACCTTAGTGTTGTCAGGTTGGTTTTCAGATCGAACCCCTGAGGTTTGCTATTTTATTTTAATTTTCAGTTTAACATAGGAAAAATTACACAGTTGGGGGTGTTTGTTTGTTGTTTTTTAAAAAAAATATTGACCAAGAAATTTAATTCAAAGCACAGAGAATCAGTTGAAGTAGGATTTGGACCGCTTTCAAATTAATATGCACCCTGTAGAAGTACGTGGGGGGTTGCACTTGGAGCGTTGGGGATCCCTGAGCCGTCACTTATAAATAGGACATGAGATCACTGCTTGCCACCAATAGCCCTAACAATATTGGGCTCCCAGTAAGTGTTATCCCACGTGATTTGGAGGCCAGTGACAATAGTATCCAGCCTTAGTCCTAGTGGTATATGATCAGCCTTAGACTCTTTTTTGCATAGAAACTATAGGTAGTCAATTCCTATTATAATCAGAGATGGTTGTTTGTGTGTGGGTCTAGAGTGGCTTTCTTTTCTTTTTTTTTTTAAAGACTGTTTCATAGACACTAGTAAAGGGAAGGAGAAATATAAAAAATGAATTGAGGAACCTGGCTCCAGGTCAGAATCCTCTGTGTGATCTTTCAGACCCAACCATAGACCATGGCAAGGCTTTGCCTGGCTAGCCTGGGTAGGGGAGGTGGGAGCTGGGGAGCTGCTCTTCCCACACCAGACACTTGTGCATGGTCAGTGCATTGCAGTTTTCTGGAAGGAATTCCTCCTGCTAGCCATGCTGATATTATGCTGCATTCCTGGCTCGGGTACCTCTGCTGTAAGGACACTGGCTGAGGCACTTCCAGGCGCCTCCACCATGACCTTATTGGGAAGGGATGTCCTTGACTGATGCACTTCTCTCCATTTTGACTCAGGACCTTTCCACTCCTAGGCCTTCCTTCTTCCTGGTTCAGAGGCAGAAGCCTTTTGTTTGGGCCTCTGCAGTAAGATGATTGATTGTGTGCACTTCATCTACCTGACCCTCACTTAGTACGTGGTCCATTTCATGGACCACTGGAGAGCCAGTAGTACTTCTTTTAGCCTCTTTCCTCCACTGTCACAGTAAACAAACAAAGGCTTGATTCAGTTTGGTTCATTGTCTTGGTTGACTATGTGAACACTTGGTCGCTCGGACAGTAATTAAATAAATTGCCAAGTTCTTGGCAGTTCACTGGTAGTTCACTGGATTCATGACTTAATTTTAATCCTCATAACTGCTACTGTGTTAGCCTGTTTAGAGATTTGGAGGTTGTTCATCTGCAGTGTCTCTAACAGTGACATGAAAATGCATATTAACAGCACCAACAGGTGATTGTTACTTACATGGATGTCTGGGTATTTATAAAGTAATACAGTGACTTGCAGTCAGATTATTTTATTTTGCATAAATCTCTGTGGCATATTTCATTTGACCTCTAATTAAATTTTTTTAATAAATATTTTGGGATTATATGGGCCAGTTGAACAAAACAAGACACTGTTTTCCTTCGTAATCCTGTCTTATCCTGTGGGCCTTGATCTTACTTAAATAGATTACTTAGACACTTTGAATAAAGTAATTGATTTGTTTTGGGTTCCTCTTTCTAGTGTTGTGTGAAGAAGTACACCAGGAACAGCTTTTACAAACCTTTTTTTACCTCTTCCTACAGAAATTTCACAAAACAGTATTTATCTTTGCTGTATGTTATGCCAGCAATTTTCAACCTTTTCATCTCATGGCACACATGAACTAATTACTAATTTCTGCCACACACCAAAAAAATATATTTTTTACCAATCTAACAAAAAAAAAATAGGTATAATTTTGATTCGGTCACTGAATGGCTATTGTGTTGGCTGTTGTCATTTTTTTATTTGACACTCTAAGGGAAAAGAGGTCAGTGCTGCTGACTAAATAGTCAGCTGTTGCATGTTTTTAAAATTCTTGCAGCACGCTGGTTGAAAATAACTGTTATAGCCCTGGCTGGTTTGACTCAGCGGTTAAAGCATCGGCCCTCGGACCAAAGAGTCATGGGTTCGATTTCAGTCAAGGGCATGTACCTCAGTTGGAGTTTAGTGCCCAGTTCTGATCCGGGCCATGAGGAGGACAACCACTCAATGTATCTCTCTCACATCGATGTTTTGCGCTCTCTCTCACTCTCTCTTTGTTCTTCCCTCCCTTTCTCCCTCCTGCTTTCTCTCTTCCTCCCACTCTATCTGAAGATAAGTAGAAAAATATCCTCAGGTGAGGATTTAAAAAAGAAAATGATTTTTATACAATCTGGTATTTTCTACTCTGTTTTATTAAACAAAAATGTTGATCATGACCCATTCAATTGATTTTACAACTCATCAATGGGTAGTGACATGCAGTTTGAAAAACACTAAAATAAAGCAACTAATAGAATATATTTGCTCAGCAAATGAATTATGATTTTTTTTGTTTCTGATTCAGATTGTTGAAGAGAACCACACAGTGGATATGTTTGTGATTTTGTGTTTAAGGAGCCTTCACAGAGAGGACAGTAAATAGCATATAGCATATATGGTGGATGTTGGCTAAATAACTGACAAAAGAGGCCTGGCCTGTTAGGCTCAGGTGTTGTAGTGTCGGCCTGCGGACCAGTGAGACCGAGGTTTGATTCCAGCCAAGGGTACATACCTCGGTTGCGGTTTGTCCCCGGCCCTGGTTGGGGTCGCATGGGAGGCAACCAGTCGATGTGTCTCTCTCACATCAATGCTTCTCTCTCTGTCTCCCTCCCGTCCTCCTAATCTGTCTGAAGATGAATGGAAAAATGTCCTTGGGTGAGGATTAAAAGAAAAAAATGATAAATAACTGACAGAAGAACCCTGAGTTTCTGATAAACTTGTCATCTCTCTGACTGCCTTATTTAAGGAGAATGCAGTAGTAGAAAAAAAGAAGAAAATTGACTTCTCATAAAAGAAGAGAAGACAGGGTGTAAGATGGTTGTGGAAGTGCTTTTTTATGTGTTCTACAGAGGTATATTGGAAGAAAAGGTTTTACCTTTATATTAACTCTGAAAACAAAATGATCCTTTTATCATAATGCCTAAAAGTGAACCACACTCAACTTTCAGTTACTTAACCATAGATAAGTGTGTTTGTCGCCAGTTGATGGACTTTGTTGCCTCCGTACTTGTTTTTTTAGAGATTCTACAACAAAGTGGAAAGGAGAAATAAAAAGAGCTGTAAATTTAATTAGTGTATTTATCCTAGTTAGAAACCCTAGAAATGGTATTATGTAGATGAGGACAAAGTTTTAAAATTTGATTAGTGTTGATACCTTAACACTTATATCACTTCAGTTTTCTAATCACATTACAGTGCATCAGGAGGCGGTTTCTCTGTTTCAGAGATAAGGAATCTGTATTTCCTTCTTCCTGCCACCAAGATCATACAGTAGCAAATCTAGAACTAGAACCCAGGTTTCCTGGGATATTTTCTTTCACTTGTCATGTCTCTTTTGATCCAAAGAAGAAGCAATTGAGAGTAGATAGGTATTAATGATGTGGCTAAGAAATCTAACTTCGAAAAATGAAATATTCCATTCTCAAATCATGTCCATACCATAATATGCTATAATCTAATTTTTAGTATTATATTTTAATTCGTACACTGTTTACTTCTCTACCCCAAATTTATTTATTTATTTATTTTTTTAACTTCACCTGAGGACTTTTTTTGGTTTTTGTTCAGATAGAGTGGGAGGTAGAGAGAGGAAGAGCGAGAGAAACATCGACGTGAAAGGGACACATCAAGTGGTTGCCACCCGCATGACCCAACCAGGGCTGGGGACAAACTGCAACCGAGGTACATGCCCTCAGCGAGAACTGAACCCGGGTCTCTCTGGACCGCAGGCCAACACTAATCACTGAGCCAAACCTGCCAGGGCTCTAGCCCAAATTTTAAAAAGTGGCAAATCAACTAAATGTTGACAAATCTATTTAATAGTGAACTAGGAACATTGGAATTAAGTGGTCTAGTTAATGTTAAAAAAATTCAAGTCAGTCTCATTTTAATGTATCATCTTAATTAGAAATATAGCTTAAAATTATATAGGTTTTTAAATATTTTTATTTATTTTTTTAATTAATGTATTTTTGTTACAGATGTTTCTTATATTCTCCCATTGACACCCTTCTCCCCTCTCTCCCCCTCCCCCCCACAGTATTGTTGTATATATCTGTTGGTTATACATACATGCATATACGTTTTCTGGTTTATCTCTCCCCTCACCCCCCAGAAGGAATGATTCCTTTTTCTGTGTCTCTGGGTCTATTCTGTTCATCAGCTTATTTTGTTCATTATATTCCACAAATAAGTGAGATCATGTGATATATGTCTTTCTCTGAATGGCTTATTTCGCTTAGCATAAAACTCTGCAGTTCCCTCCATGTTGTCTCAAAGGATAAGAGATCTTTCTTACAGCTGCATAGTATTCCATTGTGTCTATGTACCACAACTTTTTTATCCACTCACCTATTGATAGACACTGGGGCTGTTTCCAGATCTTAGCAATTGTAAATAGTGCTGCTGTGAACATAGGGGTGCATATATTCTTTGTGACTGGTGTTTCAGTCTTCTTAGGATATATTCCTAGAAGTGGGATTGCTGGGTCAAATGGCAGTTCAATTTTTAATTTTTTGAGGAAACACGTATTGTTTTCCATAGTGGCTGCACCAGTCTGCATTCCCACCAGCAGTGTACTAAGAGTTCCCTTTTCTCCACACCCTCTCCAGCACTTGTTTGATGTTTTGTTGATGGCAGCTAGTCTGGCAGGTGTGAGGTGATACCTCATAGTCATTTTAATTTGCATCTCTCTCATGATTAGTGACATTGAGCATTTTTTCATAGGTCTCTTAACCATTTGTATGTACTGTTTGGAGGGGTGTCTCTTTAGGTCTTCTGCCCATTTTTTAATTGGATTCTTTGTCTTCTGTTGAATTATATGAGTACTCTATATATTTTGGAAGTTAACCCCTTATCTGATGTATTGTTGGCAATTATGCTCTCCCATATAGTGGGTTCCCTTTCTATTTTGATGCTTGTTCTTTTGCTGTGCAGAAACTTTTAAGTCTGAGATAGACCCATTTATTAATTTTTTCCTTTGCTTCTCTTGCCCTAGGCGTTGTATCAGTGAAATATTCTGCTGCGTGTGTTGTCTGAGATTTTGCTGCCTACATTGTCTTCTAGGATTTTTATGGATTCATGAGTCACCTTTAAGTCTTTTATCCATTTTGAGTTTATTCTTGTGTATGGTGTAAGTTGGTGGTCTAGTTTCATTTTTTTTGCATGTAGCTGTTCAATTTTCCCAACACCATTTATTAAAGAGACTGTTTTTTCTCCATTGTATGCTCTTGCCACCTTTGTGAAATATTAATTGAGGATAATGTCTTGGGTCAATTTCTGGGTTCACTGCTCTGTCCCATTGATTTATATGCCTGTTCTTGTGCCAGTACCAGACTTTTTATTACAGTGGCTTTGTAGTATAACCTGCTCTCTGGTATTGTGATCCCTCCTACTTTGTTCCTTTTTTTTTAAGATTGCTGTAACTATTCAGGATCTTTTTTGGTTCCATATAAACTTTTGGAGTATTTTTTCTAGTTAGGTGAAATATGTCGGTATTTTAATGGGGATTGCATTGAATCTATAGATTGCTTTGGGTAGTATGGACATTTTAATAATGTTAATTCTTCCAGTCAGTGAACAAGGTATATGATTCCACATTTTAATATTTTCCTCTATTTCTTTTTTCAATGCCCTGTAGTTTTCTGCAAACAGGTCCTTTACTTTAGATAAATTTATTCTTAGGCATCTTAATTTTTTTGTTACAGTGGTAAATGGGATTGTTTTTATGTTTCTCTTTCTGTGTGTTCATGTGAATATTTCTTTTAAAGACTCATCATTTCTCTTTATGTGTGAAATTAGTTTTATGATTCTAAAGTATTCATCTAAAATGGTCGTTAACTTTTAAACACAAGAAAACTCCAGATCTCCCTCTTATCCTTAATATTTTTAGCCAAAGGACAATTATTTCTTCTCATATGAGTAAATAATTTTTAAATTAATACATTTTTATTTTTTATTTTTAGACATCTGTGGAGATTACGAATACTATGGAACTCATCAAAATATATCACTGAAGGATATGATGGCTGAAAACAATTTAAAAATGCTAAAGATTGAACAGTGTGTAGTAGCCAACAAACTACCCAGAAACAGGCCATATATTTGCAATATTTGCCTCAAGCACTTTGAAACGCCATCAAAATTAGCTAGGCATTACCTCATTCATACTGGTCAGAAGCCATTTGAATGTGATGTGTGTCATAAAACCTTTAGACAACTAGTTCATCTGGAGAGACATCAACTAACTCATAATCTGCCTTTCAAATGTACGATTTGTCAACGCCACTTTAAAAATCTGAAGACGTTTGTGAAGCACCAACACCTTCACAATGAAACCTACCAGAATGATGTTAAACAGGTCAGAAGACTGTTGGAGGCCAAGCAAGAAAAGCCAGTCTATGGAATGTATCATACTTTTACTGCAGAGGAGAGACGGGCATTACACCCGTGTACTAAGTCTGATCCTACCTACAGCCCTACAAAGAAAAAGAATATTCACGCATGTACAATCTGTGGCAAGATGTTTCCGTCACAATCAAAACTCAATAGGCATGCACTTATTCATACTGGTCAGAGGCCTTTTAAATGTGTCCTGTGCAGTAAATCTTTCCGTCAGTCAACTCATTTAAAAATCCACCAACTCACACATTCAGAAGAAAGACCTTTTCAATGTTGTTTCTGTCAAAAAGGATTTAAGATTCAAAGCAAACTTCTGAAGCATAAACAAATCCATACCAGGAATAAGACTTTTCAGACTCTTTCATTAAAGGTGAAGAGTCCGGAGTCGTGCCCCTTGCCTAATAAATTAAATGCAAAGCAGGATGGTTTTGAAAATGGTGATATAGGTGAATTTGATGAGAATAATCAACTTGATGTCCACTCTATTTATATTGTTCCTTTTCAGTGTCCAGAGTGTGAAGAGTGTTTTGAATCCGAACAGATTCTCAATGGACACAAGTGTTTTCCTGCCAGAAGTGTCAAAATTCCAAGCCGTTTCAAAAGAAGCCTCAACTATAAAACTATTGTTAAAAAAATCTTGGCCAAACTTAAACGTGTCGGGAGTAAGAAATTAGATAATTTTAAATCTGAGAAAAAAGTATTTAAAAACGGTTTCTTAAAAAATTGTGATCTTATTCCTGGTGAGCAGAGCCCTGAACAAACCAAGAGAACATTTATGGGTTCTCTTGGCAAACATGGAACATATAAGACAGTTGGCAATAAAACGAAAAGAACATTGACTCTGCCGTCTTCTTGGCAAAAGCACTTCCAGAGCCAGAATATGGGGAAAAACTTGAAAGGCATCCTTACGACAGAAAACATGTTAACTGTGGATAATTCAATGAATAATAAAGACATATCTATCTGTGGTTCATCAGGTGAGGAATTCTTTGATAACTGTGAAGTGCTTCAGTGTGGTTTTTCAGTTCCAACGGAAAACATGCATGTTGGACATAAGATGTGTCCTTGTGACAAATGCGAGAAAGTATTTCCTTCTATATCTAAACTACAAAGACACTATTTAATTCATACTGGACAGAGGCCTTTTGGCTGTAATGTTTGTGGGAAATCTTTTAGACAGTCAGCTCACTTAAAAAGACATAAATTAACTCATATGGAAAAGATGCCTTATAGAAGATCTCTCTGCCAAGTAGAATTTGACAATTTGAGCAAACTTTTCATTCATCCAGGCGATAATGTTAACTATAAGACTTCCCAACAATGCCAGACTCTTGGTTTTCAAAAATGTGAGGTCCCAGATTCAGATCAAATATCAGAAATAAAAGTTAAGGCCGAATCGGAGGATTTCATTGTCGGCACCCACGATAGGAGCAGGCAGCCCTCTCTCGCTAATGCACTCCTGGAATCAGAACAGAGCCATCATAGTCATTGTTGTAGTTATTCAGGACATACTGAGAAGAATGATGGCCTTCTTTACCAATGCAGTGTTTGTTCTAAAAGTTTTAGATCCCCATCTAAACTGGAGAGACACTATCTAATTCATGCAGGGCAGAAGCCATTCGAGTGCTCAGTTTGTGGCAAAACATTCAGACAGGCCCCTCACTGGAAGAGACATCAACTTACTCACTTTAAGGAACGACCACAAGAAAAAGTGGTTGTCTTAAATTCGGTTATGTAACTGACAGAGCCACTAACATTTGTGGTCTCTCTGGTGATCTTGTTCTTAAAGCCTGTGCATTTAAAATGGGTTTTCATCAAAAGGCCTGCATTAGGTTGAATGATTTTTATAGGCAGTTGCTTGTCCTGCACAGTAAGATAGGATACATAGAAAATTAAGACAATGTTTTAGGAACAGCCGTATTTTTAGAGGGAAGAACATGATTTGATGCTATAAAGTAAGCATCTATTTTATTGTAATATATACTTTGGCTTTATTGGAATCCATTTGTTGTAAATCCATGATGCGGTACAAACATTAATTTTTTAAAGGAATTATTCCTTAAGACATGTCATCTTTTAGAAATAGTCAAAAACTGAGAGGCAAAAAGTGGATTTTGGCTGCAGCAAATAGCTCCATGATGTTTCATTTATTTTACATTTCATGTGAAAGTACAATTTTGTTCACCTATGGCTCAAATTCCATTGCAAAGTTTTTTCCTATAAGTTTAAAAAACATAAAGACAATAAAAGTGAAAATGGATGAGAAAATCAGCATTATTTTCACTGGTATTTTCTGCTACTTATTCTTAGGATTCTGTGGTAGCTTCACCTCCTTTTTCACAGGTGATTACCTTCACTTTCTGCCCAACCTGCTGTTGTCTTTCCCAAAGTAATGTAAAAGTAGCAGGGAGGCTAGGATACACTTCACACATTTACATATTTGTTTATCAGGAATATTGTCCAAGTGCCATAATCTTTTTGATGATATGTATGCAGTGTTATCTTTTCAGAGCAATAAATGTAATTCATCTATTTAATTTTTACATTTACTTCAGGAAAACTTCCTTTTAATGCCTCTATTTTTTTTCTTCTTATTTCTTTCATTTAATGCTTCTTTAACTGAGTGGTCCTATGACTTAACTAAATATCCTGTTAAGTCTGATCAAAATGCAATGACTAGGTCTGGTTATAGTTTTTATTCCTCTATTTTTTTTTTTTTACAATATTCTAATGTGAAAGAATGTTATTGTGATCTTTAGTAAATTGTTATTTTAATTAGTAAAGCAATTATTCCTGTATAGGAATAAGATGCCTATAGAATTGAAGGTGTCGTTCTAAACAATACTGTCATGATTTGGGTAATATTTCATCTTAAATTATAAAGACTTCTAATCACAATTGCCCTTCATAGTTGCCATTTTTAATAACATTTTTAAGAATAGCATTTTCTAGCAAAAAACAAACAAAAAAACCATTACCTATTTAAGGTGAAAAGTCCAGATGGGTATTGTAGCTCACTTATTCAGTGACAAACCCTCTACTGAGAATGGATAGATGAACAATTGTAAGTTTTGCATCTACTCAATGAACTGTGTGAAAAGGGAGGGGTTGATCTGCTTACGTGTTTTACAGATGAATTTTGAGAAACCTGGGTTTCATTTACCGAGATGAAACAACAGTACAGATAAAATCCCCAGTGATGTACAAATGTGTAGGAGAATTATGTTTTAAAGAATAAATTCTCTTAGGTTTCCTTGACATAAGTTCCCACAGTGCAAGCAAGATGGCTTATAGAATTTGCTTTAGGCAAACTTCTCAAGAACACATCTATTACATTAAAGCAAGTAATAACAAGTTCATATTTTCTAAGAATAAAGGTTCAAGGGTGCCCCCCCCCAATATGTCTGAAATTATGTATTAGGGGATTTTCCTAAGCTACTGATACAATTTTATTTGAAGTAAATGTCTCATGTACTCCTTTCCCAGTCCAAACAGGGAAAGTTCTTAACCGTGTTGTGCTTGTAGGATTATTAGACTTTATTTGCCTCAGTGATACTATACTTCTTTTGGCCCATGCCTTTTTAAACTGTTTCATATTGAAAGTTGGAATATTGTAAAAATTTTGTCAAAGATGTACTGTAGTGCTATTTGAAGTACCTGTAACAAAATACTGACCTTTCCTATCACTATAAGCTTCTTGTGGAAACTATAGGAGTGAAAATAAACTGTATACATCTATGATAAGATTAAACATTAGAGAGTAAATAATTTGCTGCATGCCAGAATGGTTAGTGTTATTGAATCAATTACTTTGGTTTTCTGAAAAAATAAACCTTAAAGAGAACTAGAAGAAATTTTTCTTTGGGTGATTCCAGTCTGTAACATGATCATTTACAGAAGTAATTTGATTGCCTTAGTGGAATTGTTTCTTGTTTTCTATTGCACTAGGTTCTATAATTTTAGGACGAAAAGTGTATTTACTGAAGAAAAGTAGGTGGTGGTTAAGAGTCTTTAAAAATTAAAATTTCAGAATATTTTTAAAATAAAGTTTCAAATTACACAGTTTGGACTTTTTTTTAAAGGGAAAATCATGTGTAACTGGATCAAGGTACTGGTTACCAAATACTGAACTTCCTAACATGAATATTTAATCATTTACTTTTCTGTTCAGGTTAAATGTCTATTATAGCTTCATATCACCACAAAGGGATGTGTTAACTCCATTGCATGTCACATGATGTACCTTCCTACCCATTCATCCTCTTTGGCCTTCCTCCAAATTTTTACTAAAGAAATATAGAATGATTCCCCCAATGCGTAGTATCCTTGCTGTTCTTGCCTCTGTCTTGTCTACCTAGTATTAATTTAAATTAGATACAGATTCTCACACTCTTCAAAGAAAAAATTTAGTTGAACCAGATTTTGATCATTTTTCTTCCATGATTATGAGAGAAAACGTGTTCAAAACTGACTTGTAGAAAACATTTCAATTTACATGTTACATAAGAACCAATTAGAATTACAAATATTTTAGCAACAGTCTTTGAAGTCTGGGTATCTTCCAGTAACCCTTCGTTAGAAATAACATTTGTAAGGACTTTTATGATGCAGAATATTTGTTTTTCAGAAGCTTCAGGGAAAAGGAGCATTTAATTACTATCTTGAAATTTCTCCTATTACCAGTTAGAAGGGGTTAGAATTTCAGGGCTAACTATAGGAATTGTATTAGTACTAAGAGAAAAAAAGAAACTTAAAGGAAAAGTGGTACAATGGTATTATCAAATGGAATATGGAACGTGTAGTACTTTGCATCTGCATGAGCAAACTTCTATGCATTCCTCGAAATTTAAGCTTAAATACACCTTTTTCTGGAAGCCTTTGGCTTTACCCAGCACTCTATCCACTGTACTCACATTGCCTTTTGTCCATAAGTATTTAAAGAAAAAATTTTTTTTCCTTTATTGATTTTAGAGAGAGAAGTGAGAGGGAGAGAGAATCATTGATGAGAGAACATCATTTGGCTGCCTCCTGCATGCCCCCCACTGGGGATTGGGCCCACAACCTGGGCATGTGCCCTGACCGGGAATTGAACAGGCCACCTCCTGGTGCATGCATGGGTTGATGCTCAACCACTGAACCACACTGGCTGAACTCATAACTCTATTAATTGTCACTGTTGATCAGTGTTTTTCAAACTCTAGTGTGCACTGGAATCATCTAGAGGGCTTGTTTAAAAACAGATTGCTGACTGTTTTTGATTTGGTGTCAGTTTGGGCCTGAGAATTTGCACTGATACACATTAGCTGTTTCTGCTGTATTGAGACTACACTCTGAAACCCACTGAGCTGAACTACGTGCTTCTGGAAAGCATGTTTTTATGTTTTACATTTAGTTTAAAACAGCTTCTGTACATTATATTTGTACATCTTGGTATCCTCAAATATATACTGAATGTGTGAAGGAAGAAATGAATGGAGCCATTATTACAAACTCTTTGAACATTCTCCTTAAATCTATAATTTCAGCCCTGGCCGGTTAGGCTCAGCAGTTAGAGCATCGACCTGTGGTCCAGAGACACCCAGGTTTGGTTCCTGCTAAGGGCATGTACCTCGGTTGCAGTTTGCCCCGGCCCTGGTTGGGTCGTGTGGGTGGCAGCCACTCGATATGTCCCTTTTACGTCAATGTTTCTCTCTCTCTCTCTCTCTCTCTCTCTCTCTCTCTCTCTCTTCTCTCTGCCTCCCACTCTATCTGAACAAAAAATGTCCTCGAGTAAGGAAAAAAAAATTAATTAAAAATCTATAATTTCACTTAGAGCCATTCATTCACTTGGAATGAGTTTGCTTTCTAATATGTTTAGGTCAAAATCCAATGTGTACTCTCAAAACTTCCTTCCGCTTCACCCCAAAATGCCATTTTATCTTTATGCCTTCCTTTTCTTACCTTATATCCCAGAATAATGATGTTCCTCCACCATCTGAAGTTAGATTTTCCTTATTCCCATTCTGGTCCCAGGAACTTCATTAATAATTCCTTCTTTTTTCTGGTATCTTCAGTTTTTCCCTCTCCATTGGTTCCTTCCCCTCTGCCTAAGGGGAAAAAAAAATCCAGCCTTGGCCAGACAGTTCAGTTGGTTAGAGCATCTGCCCAATATGCCAAGGTTACAGGTTTGATCCCCTGTCAGGGCATTACAAGAATCAACCAATGGGCCTGGCTGGTGTGGCTCAGTGGTTGAGCATCCACTCATGCACCAGGAGGTCTCTAGTTCAATTCCCAGTCAGGGCACATGCCTAGATTGTGGGCCAAATTCCCAGTGGGGGGCATGCAGGAGGCAGTCAATTGATGTTCTCTCTCATCGATGTTTCTGGCTCTCCCTCTCCCTTCCTCTCTCTCTCAAATCAATTCAGAAAAAAAGAACCAATGAATGCATAAATAATTGTAACAACAAATCAATATTTCTCTTTCCTCTCTCTAAAATCAATAAAAATTTTAAAAGCAATCCATATGTTTCCTATTCAGTTATGATGGTTTTGGCTGTAACTGATAAAAAGTTGACTCAAACTGCTTTAGCAATAGGAATCTTTATTGGCTTACATGACTTGAAGTCCAGTGACTATACGAGCTCTATTTTGTCAAGTCATATCATTGAATTAACTGTTTCCTTTCATCTGCTCTGCATTTCACGAAAGGGCATTTCCCTTGTGGTTTCTGTATGCTTTGTTTGCAAGGGGGCCCTCATGCTTCTTTCATGACAGTAGTGTGGGATAGTTAGTGAAAGAGATCCAGAAACTCATGAGACCAAGGAACAACTTTTCCAGGTGTCTACAGCAAGCCTTATCTCTCACCTGCCAGAATTGCTTCACAGGCACATTCCTGAGCCAACCACCGACAAAGGAGATAGAATTATCTGAAGCTGGGGCTAAGGCTCAGCTTCCTTCCTTTGGGTACATGGTTGCCTGAAGATGATAGGGACACTGGTCAAATTTGAAGTTGTGTTGGGAAATAAGGGAGGATTTGATAGGCAATCAATGATTTCCACTGCACCTAGCTTAAAAAGAGAGCATTTGAGACAAACAACCTGTTAATTCTGGTTACTGTTACATTTTGTTCTTTGCCTTTTATAGTCAAAGTTGTTGAAAATTCATTTTGCCCCTACTTGCTCATTGCCTCTTCAAGCATTAACTTCTTAGTCCTATCTTACCTATAGTTTTTCTCACCACCTCTTGGGAGCTACGGAGGATCATTGCAGTGGGTGGGCATTGTTAGTTGCAACACATCTTCTCTCCTGCACTGTGTATCAGCCAGGTAGTCTGGGTAGGACTGACCTCAACTGCAGCTTCAGCAATGGGTCATTATCAGTGTGAGACTCTCAAAATATTCATATTTCTCTCTTCATTATGACTGTTCAGGAATAGATACCAAGGGTCTAAGCACAGCATTACCCGTGCTAGAGTAATTGGGTCAGGAGTGAATAGTGACTTCAGTTAAGGTGATTTGATCAGAGTGAAACCTCATACTTATTTCAATGATCAAGGAAGGAAAAGTGAGTGCAGAAACACTTTTTCTAATTTCATACCATGACAGATGCTAGTCTGGTGAAGAAGTCAAAACACAGGGTGGGGTGGGAGGGCCAGGGGGAAAAGAGTCGAAAGAAACATTGAGAAATGGAGCTGGAAGCCTAGTTAAATTGCCTGAAGCCTAAGCTATCACTAGACTTAATTTATTTACACTTGCAGAGTTCCTTTATTTTAAAGCCCATTTGAATTAAATTTTCTTACAACAAAAAGATCCCAACTGATGATGGTCACCAATGGTCTCCTAACTGCCAAACCCATGGGCTTTTTGAAGTTCTTGACCATTTAGCTTTCTTTGAAGCCTTTCACACTGTGACAGTCTTGGATTTTGAAACTCTTTTTTCTTGATTACCTGCTTCCTTCCCTATTTCTAAAACAAATTTTAGAAGGCTTATAAAATAAAGGAAAAAAAACAATACACATAGTGTAATTAAAAACATTTTTTCTCTATTGATTTTAGAGAGAAAGAAAGGGAGAAGAGAAAGAAATAGAAAAAAACATCGATGAGAGAGAACATCAATTGGCTGCCTCCTGCATGCCCCCCACTGGGGATCTGGCCCACAACCTGGGCTTGTGCCCTGACTGGGAATTGAAGCGGGGACCTCTTGGTGCATGGGTGTGCTCAACCACTGAGTCACACTAGCCGGGCAACATAGTATAATTTTAAAATGTCCAAACCTATCAGCCAAAACTCAGCTAAGAGAAATGATGTGAAAATAAAAGGGGAGGAGGGATTGAGAGAGAGAGAAAGATATGAAGCTACAATTTGTCATAGGTGTTATAAATTAGAACCTCTCATATAGATCATTCGAAAGCTATATATGATCTGAAGCTTATTGGGTTAATATCCTCTTGGCCACAGAATTATAAGATACATTATAAATTTAATAAATATTTAAATTGGCAAAAATAAAATTGCTCATCACCCCCTGGATTTTCTCCAGCTAACTCAGACTGTCCCCTCTATAGAATAGAATCATCTTGACTTTTATTATTTATTTTTTTTATCCTTCTGAGGACATTTTTGCATTTATCCTCAGATAGAGAAGGAGGGAAAGAAGGAGGAAGACAGAGGAAGAGAGAGAGAGAGAAAAAATGACGTGAGACTAGGTTGCCACCCACATGACCCCAACCGGAGCCAGGGACAAATTACAACCGAGGTACATGCCCTTATCAGGAACTGAACCTGGGACTCCCTGGCCTGCCGGCTAAGGCTCTAACTGCTGAGCCAAAATGGCCAGAGCTCATCTTTTTAATACCTACTCTACCCTCTGTCTTCTCTATTGTGCGTGATGGTCCCACTATTCTTCAATTACGATTAATTTCTCTTTATTCTACATTTTCAGCATCTTCCACATTTATTCCTTCCTCTTCATTTTACTGCCAAAACCCAAATTCAGGTGTTTTTTTTTTGCTTTTTTTGCTTTTGGATTTGCTATATCCTCCTAACTGGTATTCCCATCCCCATGTTACCTACTCTAATCCATCAAATATACTACTGAAAAGTCATCTTCCAAAAGTACATTTCCAATCAATAGTTTCCCATTGCCTTCCACAATAAATACAGTCTCCTTCCCATAGCTTTCAAGGCCTTTGACATGTTAAGCCTTATCGCTTATTCCTCACATCCTACAGAAAGGCCTGTTTTCTTTCCTTGTGCTGTAACTATACCAGAAATGTTGTCCCTGATGTTTTTGCTTATTAAAATTTTATCTACTTTGAAACTCACCACAAAAACTATTAATCTTATTTTACCTTTTTCTTGTTTTATAGACTATATTTGTAAATAAAATGTCATTCAAAATCTGTTGCGTCTAAAATTGTGATCATGCAAATTTTCATCTCTAGCCTCTATCAACAAACTTTATACAATCGCATGTAGCAGGAAAATAGGACTCCACATTTAATTTCTCTATCTACAGACACCTTTTTTTTTCTTTCACACCTTCTTATTTTCAAACAGGTTATACATGTTACAAAATTCAAAAGTTAAAAAATCCTATAAAGTTTAAAATAAGCCTTCCCTCACCCCTGTTCTCCCCTCCTCCAGTCCCCCCTCCATTAGGAACAGTGTTACCAATTTCTTGCCTGTATTTATCCAGAGAAAATTTCCTAGAGATACATGTTTAGTTTATGTATGGATTTGAAACAGTAGAGGTGTGTGTTCAAACTCAATGACAAGAAAACAAGCGAAGATGGCAGCATAGGTAAACGCGGTATCGTGTCCTCCCACAACCACATCAAAGTTACAACTAAACTACAGAACAACCATCATTCAAAACCGCCTGAAATCAAGCTGAATGGAAGTCCTACAACTACGGAATTAAAGCAGCAGCCACATCCAGACGGTAGGAGGGGCGGAGGCCCGAGGGGCGGCTGCTGCGGCGGGCGGGACGGGCTGGTCCCACACCCACGTGTGGCGGATAAAAATCAGGAGGACACCTCGGCTGGGAAGGCCCTTCCTGAGGACTGAGGGGTCCCCGTCCCACACCAGGTGCCCTACTCAGGGTTCCAGTGCCAGGAAGAGAATCCCCATAACTTCTGGCTGGAAAAACCAGCGGGAACTGAGGCTCAGGGAAGCTGACGCGGCTGGAGCCCCAGGCAGCTCCTTAAAGGGCCCGCGCACGGACTTATCGGACTCTCTCCCTCTAAGCTCGGAGGGGAGGCAGCTCGAGGGGCGCCAGAGACATACAGAAAAGAACTGAGCTGTTTGGCACTGGAGCGAGGGCTGGAGAGGGGGCTTTCTCTGGGACAAAGGTGCTGTCAGAGGTCTTTGTTCCTTTGGTGAGCCTTTCCCGGGGGGCGGCAGACAGAAGCCATATCTGGGACTCCAGCAACCTGGCTCACACTGGTAGCCCCACCCTGCTGACACCCTGAGGCCCCGCCCCACCCAACTTTCAGGCCCACCCAAGCTGTTGCCACTTGCTTAACCATAGGATTGGCCTGTCTTGGATCCTGCTTCAGGTTTTTCCTGAATTCTTTCAAATGAGCAGCATCTGGTCTCAGCGAGCCCCATACCTCTCATTAAGTAATACACTGAAACAAACACAGGGAGGCAGCCAAAATGAGGAGACAAAGAAACAGGTCCCAAATGAAAGAACAGAACAAAACCCCAAGAAAAGAACTAAGCGAAATGGAGATAAGCAACCTAACAGATACTGAGTTCAAAATACTGCTTATAAGGATGCTCAATGAACTTAGTGAGAACCTCAGTGAACTTAGGGAGGGCCTCAAGAGCATAAAAAAGGACCAGTTAGAAATCATGGATACACAGTTAGAATTGAAGGAGGCATTAACTGAAATAAAGAATAATTTACACAGCTTCAATAATAGTGTATGTAAATCCAAGGAGTAAACCATCGATTTGGAATATAAGGCAGCAAAAAATGCCCAATCAGAACAGCAAAAAGAAAAATGAATCCAAAAAAATGAGGATAGTGTAAGGAGCCTCTGGGACAACTTCAAGCGTGCCAACATTCACATCTTGGGGGTGCCAGAAGGAGAAGAGCGAGAACAAAAAATCAAAAACCTGTTTGAAACAATAATGGCAGAAAACTTTCCTAACTTGGTGAAGGAAACAGACATACAAGTCCAGGAGGCACAGAGAGTCCCAAACAAGATGAACCCCAAGAGGTCCACACCAAGACACATCATCATCAAAATGCAAAAGGTTCAGGACAAAGAGAGAATCTTAAAAGCAGCAAGAGAAAGGCAACTAGTTACCTACAAGGGAGTTCCCATTAGGCTGTCAGCTGATTTCTCAAAAGAAACTTTGCAGGCCAGAAGGGAGTGGCAAGAAATATTCACAGTGATGAAAACCAAGAACCTACAACCAAGATTACTCTATCCTGCAAAGCTGTCATTTAGAATCGATGGCCATAGAAAGAGTTTCCCAGACAAGAAAAAGTTAAAGGAGTTCATCACCACCAAACCGTTATTATATGAAATGATGAAGGGTCTTTTTGAAGAAAAAGATAAAATATATGAACAAACAAAATGGCAATGAATACATATCTATCAACAATGGAATCTACAAACAAAATGAACAGGTAGAACAGAAACATTCTCATAGATACAGAGAACATTTTGTTGGTTGCCAGTTGGGAGGAGGGCTGGGGGAATGGGTGAAAAAGGTGAAGGAATTAAGAAGTACAAGTTCATTGCTAGACTGACAAACCTCAAAGGGAAAGGGGTTGGGGGGGGTGGGAAAAATAAACCAAAGAACTTAAATGCATAACCAATGGACACAGACAATAGTGTGGGAAAAGGTGGGAGGGGGGCGGGAGTGGGGAGAAGGGGGTCAATGGGGAAAAAATGTGGAACATCTGTAATACATTTTACATCCAACAATAAAGATTTAAAAAAAAAAAAAAGAAAGAAAGAAAAGAAAAGAAGCAATCCAACTTAAAAATGGGCCAAAGAATCTGAACGGAGGCTTCCCCAAAGAACATGTATGTATGGCAAATAAGCACATAGATTCTCAAGATCAGTCGTCATTAGGAAAATACAAATTAAAGCCACAATGAGATATAACACATAATTATTAAAATGACTAAAATTTAAAAGACTGATCAAACTCACTGTCGGTGAAGAAGAGGAGGAACTGGAATTCTCATCTATTACTGGAATGAATGTAAAATGATACAACTACTTTGGCAAACTGGCAGTTCCTTTAAAAGTCAAACATATACCTATCCTATGACCAAGCCAATTCACTCTTATGTATTTATTCAGAGAAAGAAAATTGTATGTGTATACTAAAGCATATGTACACAAATGCTCATAGAAGCTTTTTTTACAATAGCAAGAACTGGAAACAATCTCAATGTTTATCCACAGATGAGTGAGTTAACAAACTGCTGCATATCCATTAAATAGAATTCTCTGTAATAAAAAAGAATAAACTATTAAGACATCATTGACATGTATAAAATCTCAAAATCATTATGCTGAGTGAAAAAGAGAAAAAGTATATACTATATTGTTTTATTTATATAAAAATTTATAAACAATAAACTAAAATATACAAATATAGTGACAAAAAGCAGATCAGTGATTGCCTGAGAATGGTTGGGTACGAATGGTGATAGGGATAGACTGAAAAGGGCGTGAGAAAACTTTTAGGGGCATTAAATATGCTTATGATCATGATTTTGGTGATGCTTTCACGGATGTATGACTGAAAACGGATCAAATTTTACTCTAAATGTGTGTAGTTCATTATATGTCAACTTATATATCCATGAGTCTGTTCAAAATAGTTAAAACCAAGCCCCGCATTCTGTGTGTGTTTTTTGTTTTCCCCCCACTACTGCTTTCTTTTAAGGTTGAAAGAAACTTTAACCCCCCCAACCCTTAACCCCTGTACCATACCTAGAGAAACCCTCCCCTAGCACCACCTGCTTGGTTCCTCACCTAGACCTCAACACAGCCTGCTGGGTGTTTTCTCCGAGTTCCCGCTAGGGGGAGCATGCGCAGGAGGTCAAAGCCTCGCCTCTCTAGCTCAGACCCAACGCCTGCATAGACTTCCGGCCCAGTTCAGTACTGCTTCCGGGGGAAGGTCTGGGTTGCGATAAGCGGCCCTTGCGGAGCTGAGAAGTCTGAGGGTACCGGGGCGGAGGGATCGCGTTGGTAGGCAGCCGCAGCCGCCTCGTTGGGGAAGTGGTCGGGTTCACCGTTGCTCGGTGAGGTCCCTTCTTCTCCACGGGAGCGGAGCAGCGTGCTGCCATGGCGGCTCCTGCTCAGCCCAAGAAAATTGTGGCCCCTACGGTGTCCCAGATCAACGCGGAGTTCGTGACCCAGGTGCGATGGGGCGAGCCCGGCGTGTGTGAAGGGAGCACGCGCGGGGTGCTGGGGCTGCCTTGGGGAGAGAGGCCTTAAAAGAATCCTGCCATGCGGGGTTGGCTGTGGTCGCGCCTGTCGTTGGAGCAGTGGGTCCCCGGAAGAAGGAGCACCCCGGTGCACCTTAGACTGGCCAGAAGCCTTCCTAGCAGAGGTGATGCTCAACTGATGGTTGAGAAAGGAGTAGACTTTTTCTTGGCCGTAGAATAACCTGGGTTTTTGAGTGGAGTGACGAGAACCAGCTCCGAATAGGTGCGTCTCTGAAGAGAGCAATGTCGTGGTCTGGGACCCTTTATATAGAACCCATTTACTGTATTGCGTTGTAAACCACGGTTCGCTTTGAATAGGGAAACCATCCCGTAGCCTCGGCATCATTCCTAATCCCTATCTGTTGCTTTGGGTGTTGGATACGAGTGCAGATAGTTCAATGCTGAAGTTATTACTCCACCTGCTTCCTGGTCCCTGCCTCAGCGAATTTGCCAGGGCAGAAGTCTTGGACTCATCGAGTGCTCCCTTTACCTTAAGCCCGGTTGCCAATGATTGCCACTTGGACCTAGGCATCCTACCTAACCTGTCTCTTGTCTTTCCTCCAGCCCATTCTTCATATTGCTGTCAGGGGGATTTTGCACAAATGCAAATCTGATCACATTACTTACCTTCTTCAGATCTTGAAAGAGTTCAAGTGCCCTTAGAATAATGACCCACATGTTCAGAGTGTTGTGTGATCTGGCCTGTGCTTATATCCGGCTTCCTCTCTCATTCTTCTCTCTTTCTAACTCTGCTTTAGCCATACTGAACTGCATTTATTCGAATGTGCCTTCCTATTTTAACCTCCTGGCCTTTGGACATTGTTCCCTCTGCCTGGAATCCTCCCACCCCCACTCCATCTCCCTTCCTTTATATGGTTATTTCAGTATTGTTTATCTTCATTACTTTGGAGAAGCTATTCCTGACTATTTAGACTAGATCAGATCTTCCATTTTCATTTGCATTTGTGTGTGTGTGTGTGTGTGTGTGGTAAAAGTCATTTATTAGTTTCTTTCTCTCATGGAGCTTATATTTTAAAGGGATGAGCCAGGAAAATGAAACAAGGTGTTGTGACAGAGACTGGGGTGAGGTATGAAAGGTAGTCAGGAAAGTCCTCTCTGAGGTGACATTTGAGCTGAGTCCTGAATGCAAAAAAAAAAATCCAGTCCTGGGAAGAGCAGAAAAATGTCCAGGGAATAGCAAATGCAAATGGTCTTACTGTGTGAAGGTAAAGAAAGCCAGGATGAAACACACACACACACACACACACACGCAAATGCAAATGGTCTTACTGTGTGAAGGTAAAGAAAGCCAGGATGAAACACACACACACACACACAGAGAGAGAGAGAGAGAGAGAGAGAGAGAGAGAGAACAACAAAGAAAAGAAAGCCAGGATAGTGAACATAAGAAGTGAGAGGGAGAATGGTATGAGATGAGAACAGAGTATGTGGGGACCAGATCATATAGTTTTGGAGGCTGAGGTACGAAGTTTGGGTTTTATTCTAAATACAGAGTTGGCCTGGCCAGTTTAGCTTAGTGGTTAGAGCATCGGCTGGCGGACCAGAGAGTCCTGCATTCGGTTCCTGCTAAGACCATGTACCTCCGTTGAAGTTGGGGTCGTGTGGGTGGCAACCGGTCGATGTGTCTCTCTCTCATGTCAATGTTTCTCTCTCTCTTCCTTCCTCTCTCCCTCCCACTCTATCTGAAGATAAATACAAAACAAAACAACAAACAAAAACTCAAAAAAGATTAAATACAGAATTTAATTGCAATCCAGTGAATAATTTTTAAGGAAGATCACTGTGGCTAATGTGCCACATTAATTAATTGAATAGGGGTAGGAGAGCAACAGTAGTGACAGGGTTACCAGGTAAGAGATGATGGTCGTCTCTACTGTTAAAGGTCAAAGTAGACAGATACACTCTGAAACTAGAGGCAGTAGGATTTCGTGGTGCTTGTGGAGGGATGGAAGAGACAAATTGAAGATAGTTTGAACAACTGGGTGAATGATAGGGACATTTGCTGTGTTAGGGAAGACGAGGAAAAGAGAAGGTTTAGTGGAGAATGTCAGGATTTCTGTTTCGGCCGTGGTAAGAATGATTTGCCTGTAGACATTCAATTGATAATGTTGAGAAGGTTGTTGAGTATGTGAGTCTAGAGCATGTTGGCAAGATCTGGATTTGATAAATTTGGAAGTTATTCATCCAAGATGGTATTTAAAACTGTAGGATTGACTGAGATGTCCTACAGAATGTTGTTTATAAACATATATTTATATCCAGCTTATCCAGCTTTAGATTGTGAGAGCTGAGGCTAGGGACTGTGCCTGTTTTATTCCCCTGTACTGCCTGCACCTAGCAATTGTTTTAGGACACATAGTGTGATGCATAAGTATTTGCTGAACGAATGAATGAGTGAATTAATGAATAAATGTACCAGGGTATTAAGATGTAGTGGGAGGAATTAACATTCTTAGCACTCTTGGGCCATAATAGCAAACATTTATGCTTAATATTGGACAGATAACCATTTTGGGCTACTTAGGCTGCAAAGGTGAAAATGTGATCCTTATCTTCAGGGAGTTCACAGTCTGTATACGGAGACTTATCCCCCAGTAGGGGGCATTCAGGAGGCAGCCAGTCAGTGTTTCTCTCTCTCCCTCTCCCTCTCTATCTAAAAATCAATAAAAAACATTAAAAAAAAGAGAGAGACTTATTTTGAACAATCTTTGCTGTCATAGCTAATACTAAGTGGAGAATGGGAAGAGTTTTTATTTTACATGAGACTAGAGAGTGTGGGGAGGGTGATATATTCCTGGAGGTGGAGATGTCTGAGTGGTCACAGGTTAGACCCCAAGAAAAAGGAGAAACTCAGGAAAAAAAGACACATGATAGATGCTAATAAATGTTTGCTAGATCTTTAATCAAGTAGAAATGTACAGTAGGCAGTTTGGATCAGAAGGTAGGATTTACATATTTATTTGGAAGTCCCTGAAGCCATCAAAACAGATCAGATTCAGTTCTCTTAATGTTAGGAAAAGAAGGCAGAGTTTTGTGATACCCACAGGGAACAGAATAAGAAGTGAGAATACCACAGAATAATTAGGGGTGAAGTGTTTTCTTTTGGGTTTGAGGGTGAATGGTAATTTGGGAAAGTGTCATATAAGTGGGCCATTATTGTAATATTTTCGAGAATTCCTCAGGGCCAAAGTCCTCACTGCTTGGGAGGATCTTTAAGTGTGTCAACTGTGATAGATATTTGGCTATAGTATCAAAACAGACATAGGTCCCATCTCTTAAGTGTTCCAGTTGAGTGATAATAAGCAATCAAATGATTAATAATACAGAAAGACAAGACTATAATAGAGTTATTTACAAATTGAAGAGAAGGAAGAATCAATTGACCACCACCAGGTGGTGTTGAAGAAAGCCTCATAGAAGAGGTAACGTTTCAGATTTTACTTCATTTGTCCATCCATCATCTATCATTTGATTGCCTCCAATATGCCAGACACTGCATATAACCATTTTATAAACTTTGTCATTGCCAGAGTTTTCTATTTTTGAAGAGATTGTAGTTTAGGGTTTTTTTTGTTTTGTTTTGTTTTTTAAACAGTATTTCAATAAGACCATGTTGTTACTTGAATATTATATAATCCATCTAAGTATCTGGAAACATTGTATATATGTGTGTAAAATTCACAATTTCCAGGTAAAACCCAATCTGCTGAAATATAACATACTAACTCTTATTCTCTGTAATAACCCACTGATAGACTACAATTTCTTTAGTTTTTTTTTAGGTAAGTATGGGTGTGTACTAACCATTTAAAGATTAATTTTATAAATCAACATTTCTGAAGATTTTGATTCTGGTTTTTAGTACTAGCTCCACTGTTAACAATTATAATATTGGGCAGCTCACTTAATTTTTCTAGACATGGCTTTCCTTATCTCTATGCTGAAGATGTTTGACTGGTTATTAACTTTGCTCTGTTGTTTCCCCATGTGTGGTTAAAAAGTATGTTATGTTGTTGTTGTTTTTTAAAATTACAATGGCAGCTTACAGTGCAGGACATTAATGGCATTTAGTAGGTTGTGGCAAAGGGTGTGAACTGGCCTGCAAGCCCATATGATCCCCTCAGAAGGTAGAATTACTGTCCCCTATTGTCAGTAGTACCCTGTTAAGAAACAGCTTGTCACTGAATGATCTCAGTCTTTTCACTTTGCAGTGGTATTAATCTATGACTTACTGTTTTTACTGTTTACTTTTGCAGTTAGCATGTAAATACTGGGCTCCCCATATCAAGAAAAAATCACCTTTTGATATAAAGGTAAGTATTTTTGGTTTGCAACATACTTTTTAAAATAGATATGCTTTTTGTATCTCTTTTTAAAAGCTAATTTGCCCTGGCCAGTTTGGCTCAGCGGTTGGAGCATTGGCCTGCGGTCCGGAGAGACCCAGGTTCGGTTCCCGCTAAGGGCACGTACTTCGGTTGCAGTTTGTCCCCGGCCCTGGTTGGTCGTGCGGGTGGCAACCACTCGATGTGTCCCTTCACGTCGATGATTCCCTTCACGTCGATGTTTCTCTCTCTCTCTCCCTCCCACTCTATCTGTACAAAAAATGGAAAAATATCCTCGGGTGAGGATAAAAAAAAAAAAAAATTGAATTGTGGCCCTGGCCAGTTTGGCTCAGCGGTTGAGCATCGGCCTGCGGACCAGAGAGTCCTGGGTTCAGTTCCTGCTAGGGGCACGTACCACAAAAAAAAAAAAAAAAAAATTGAATTGTGGTGTTTAAGGCATCTTTAGTCAAACTGAACTTAACCCAAGATTTGAGCTTAATTATTTTAAATATACTTTGTTTTGTCAGCAACCCCGTTTTATTCATCAGGAGGATATCAGTAAACATGGCATATATTATTCATTCTTAATTATCAGCAGGGTTGCTTTCTCTTATATGCTAATTGTATACATGTTTGTGTTTGTATATGTTGGGTTTGGGGGTTCCTAGGAACATTTTTTATTAATAACAAAAATATCTTTTTTTTTTTTTTTTGATGTGAACATATCCTCCAGATTTTATTGTCACATAAAATATGAAGCTTAGAACTGGATCACTTGGCCCTTTCTCTTCTTATCTCCTCCTAGTTCAAAATGCTTGCATCTCTTGATAGCCAGCATTCTCTTAGATCTGCAGTTGGGCTCAACACATTCAAGCCTCAGCACAATCTTCTTTGTAGTTTTAGCCTTTTTGCGGAAAATCGGCTTAGTCTGCCCACCATAGCCACTCTGCTTCCTGTCGTAACGCCGCTTTCCCTGCGCATAAAGAGAATCCTTGCCCTTTTTGTACTGTGTTACTTTATGGGGTTGATGCTTGCCACACTTCTTACAGAAAGTCCGGCGGGTTTTAGGAATGTTCACCATGCTTGCGAGAGCGCTATCGGCACGCAAAAAGGACAAAAATATCTTGATGACACTGCTAGATCGAGTTGAACCTAATTACATTTAGGTTTTTAGAAATTAAATGAATATGCAGGTTGTTTTAGTTAATACAAGTAATAATTCTAGATGAATCTGCATATGCCTATTTAGAAGAACTTCATTGTGGGTTGGTATTTAAGGAAGATTACTCCTTAATTTTATTATATAATTTGAATTTTGATGAAAAGAAAAGCAATAACAGAAAATTTCATGTAAAATAAACAAAACTTGCTTGCCTCATTGTCTCCCTCTACTACCCACATTTATTTAACAAATATACTCTGAGCAGTTAGAAGACATTATAGTTACCATAAAATAATAATATACCATGTTAAAGCACTTCATAATTTTACAGTAGGATTTTTTATTTTATTTTTTTGCTATTGTCACTAGTACTATTACTTCTACTGATCACTATTAAAAGCTCACCACATGCCAGGACTTGCACTAAACTCTTTGCATGCGTTGTCTTATTTACAACAGCCCGTGGGGTACTTTGTATTATTAGATGCTTTGTGTAGATTGGGAAACAGCCTTAGAGTGGTTAGGCAGTGGCAGTCCTAGCCATCAACAGTAGAGATGAATGGTGTGAACCTGGCTTCCAACTCCAGAGCCTAAATTCTTTAGTAGTACACCATCCTGCCCACCCTAACCTGAATAAGAGGACATTCTGAGGCTTTATCATATGTATTTGGAAAACTGTAGTTAGCATTTTTAATTTACTTTCCTTCTGGCTTTTTAAAACTCATTTTTATATTAGATTGAGTCTGATAATATTTTTACACTCTAAGTTTTAAAAAATCCTGATCTTACGATCTTTTATTTTCCCTAGAAATAATACAAATACATAATTTTTAAAGTTAAATTTATTGGGGTAATATTCGTTAATAAGATTATGTACGTTTTGAGTGTACAGTTCTGTAATGCATGATCTGTATATTGCATTGTGTGCTCACCACCCAAAGTCAAGTCATCTTGTCACTATATATTTGACCCCCTTTACCCTTTCCTATCCCCGCTTCCCTATGGTAACCACCATACTGTTGTCTGTGTCTATGAAGTTTGTTTTATTTGTTTGTTTGTATTTGTTCATTTGTTCCTTTCTGTTTTGTATCCCACATGTGAGTGAAATCATATGGTTCTTGTCTTTTTCCATCTGACTTATTTGGCTTAGCATGATACTATTAAGATCCATCCATGCTGTCGCATATGGAAGTTGTTTTATCTTTTCTTATTACTGAGTATATATGTACCACATCATTTTTTTTTTTATCCTCACCCGAGGACATTTTTCCATTTTTTGTTCAGGTAGAGTGGGAGGGAGAGAGAGGAACAGAGAGAGAGAGAGAGAGAAACATTGATGTGAAAGGGACACATCGAGTGGCTGCCACCCGCACAACCGACCAGGGCCGGGGACAAACTGCAACCGAGTTATGCGCCCTTAGCGGGAACCGAACCCGGGTCTCTCAGGACCGCAGGCCGACGCTCTAACCGCTGAGCCAAACCGGCCAGGGCCCACATCTTTTTTTAATCCTCATCCAGGGATATGTTTTTATTGATTTTAGAGAGAGAGGGAGAGAAAAAGAGAGAAAGAAACATGGATGTGAGAGAGAAACACCCATCTGTTTCCTCCCATACATGCCCCAACCAGGGATTGAACCTACAACCTTTTTCGTGTATGGAATGACACTCCAAGCAACTGAGTCACCTGGCCATTGCTGTACCACATTTCTTTAATCCAGTCATCCATCAAAGAACACTTAGATTTGAACACATTATTTTAATGATTCTTTTTAGGACTTTTTTTTTGTACTTCAGATAGAGTAGGAGGGAGAGAGGGGGCAAGAGAGAGAGAGAGAGAAACATCGACGTGAGAGAGACACATCGACTGGCTGCCACCCACACTACCCCAACCTGGGCTAGGGACAAACTGCTACCAAGGTACGTGCCCCTAGTGGGAACTGAATCCGGGACTCTCTGGTCCGCCGGCCAAGGCTCTAACCACTGAGCAAACCAGCCAGGGCCTTTTTAGGACTCTTTATGTAGATATTTATTATTTATGTTTTTCTATTTTGCTTTCTGTTATCACATTTTGAGGAATGTAATGGGATTATGAAAAACCTCTTAAGTATTATTTCAGTGGCAGTAATATTTGATAGCTTTTCTAAACCAAATTATTTTGTGTAATCTCAGTAATTGAAAAATATGTATGAAAATAGTTGTTTGAGATAGTAAACATTTTTATATTTTTAATAACAGGTCATTGAAGATATATATGAAAAAGAGATTGTCAAATCAAGGTAGGAATGAGTTTAATTTTCATATTAGGGATTAGATGGGACTAACTTAGATTTTATCCCAACTTCTTAATAAAATATGATCATAATTAGAATTTTCTTTTCTGTTTTGGTTTGGTCATCAGGGAAATGATGAGTACAAAATCTTTAATTTAGCTGTTAAAGAGTCATAAGAGTTTATTTTGTTTTTGAAGGAAATTAAGGGAAGTCAATATGGAAATTATTTCAATTCAATTTTCTCATTTCCTGATTAGTCTTTTAAAAAGATTATTTAAAAAAAATTTTTAAGTAAAACATAATTAAATACAAAATAATAAATATGTATTTTATACATAATGTATAAATATATAGTAAAAATAAAAACTTTTGAACAATATATAGAAGGGGATAAGTATAAATAAACCTTCTTTCTTGTCTCTTAACCTTCAGTTTTTTTATATATATGTGTGTGTGTGTGTGTGTGTGTGTGTATTTACACTTATGTTTATGTTTATATATATGTTCCAGTCTACTTCCACTCCAGATTTTTTTTTTTAAATAAGAAGGAGTTTTCACTCTACATACCATTCAGCATCATGTTAAACACAAAAAAACGAAAACAGTGTTTCTTTGGTATATTTTCATACCTGCAACTGTAGATATATATGCCTAGTACGTATTTTAAAAGGATAGTTGATTAACTATGAAATAGAGGCATCTATGTTATAAATGTAACAAACGTTATAAAATGTCAGATTTGATATTTTTCGTGTGTTTGAGTTTTATGAGGTAAATTTTGCTAAATATTGTAAAGGCAAAACCATGACAATGTCAAAATAAGAGACTAGCTGCTTCATTTCAGGGATTGTTGTTTGGCGAGCCTGCAGAAGTAGGCAGGGCCAAAAACCATGTTTAATAATTTTTTTTAAAATTTGAAGAGTAAGGGGAAGCCAGTGAAGAGTAAGCACAATGGCAATAGTTTTAAAGAAGAATTTGGAGGGGGTAAGAGGCAGGAAGTTAGTTAAGTGAGTATTATCATAGTTAGTTTATATATATGAAGATGAAGATGACTTGGATTAGTGTGGAAAGTTGGGATGGAGAAGAGATGCTAATTTCAGAGAGAAGAGATGTTTGGTGGTTGGATGTGCTGAGTGAGGAAAAGGGTGGAATTAATGATGACTCCAAGTTTTTGTCTTAGGTTGCTGGGTGATTATTACTGACTTTTGTTATTGTTGTTGGGTGGGATTGGGTGTTGATCATTAAGTTGCTTTTGGAAATGTTTAATTTTTGCTGCTAACAAGCCATGCAGATGGAGATGTAGAACAAGCAGTTGGGTATCTAGAGGTAGAGCTTAAAAGAGAGGCCTGGGTTGAGCCCACTTTGTATCAACCACATTTGCAGTGCTAAGGATACAACAGGGCAGTTTAAGTCTCAGCTTAGGGAGCTTCCTGTCTGGACACAAAAAATTACACAGATATGTAATGTGAACTGGTAGTAAATGCAAGAATTAAAGTGTGGTAAGAATTCAGTGACAAAGGCTGCTATTTTGGATTGAATGATCAGGCAAAAATCTTCTGAAGATATGATATTTGAGCATACACACACACACACACACATACATATATATATATACATACATACACACACAACTGATTTGTTGGTCTGAGGATGGGTATGGATGAAATTACCTGAGGTAACTTAACTAAAGATGATCAGGTAGATAAAATCTAGGATCCTTTTCCCTTATACATTAAGGATATACCAATCTGAAAATTATCTTGAACTTTCAGGACTAGACCTCTGCCTCTTTTTGGAACAGGCTTTCAGTCCAGTGGATAGCAATTGCTTGTGTGTTTTGTTTGTTTGTTTGTTTTATTTGGACCTTTGTTCCTCAAAGGCAATTTTTGTATAACTAAAAGCTGCCACTGATTTTTAAATTATATAGACTTGGCTACATTATTTTTAATTGCAGAAAGAGGGAACTGTTGTCAGTTGGGCTTACTTAGATTTACCTTGGCACTTTTAACAGCCATATTCCCATCTTGTACATATTTTTAAATATTGGAATGCAATGAAATGATTGCGTTCTCCCCCAAGTCTCAAAATTCAAAAAGTTAAATGTGCTTTTATAACATACAAACTATAGTGTATATTTAAAAATGTAAATGATTATTTTTTAGACCAGTGTTTTGTGGAAGCCCTGTTGCTGTGTTAGGTATGCATAGCATCTTCATTATTGGGGAATGACTAGATGTCAGGTTTATTAATGTGTTTGTAGCCTATAAAAATAGGCAGTTTTAATATTATAAATAAGGCACTCTTAATGTTATACATTAAGATTCTTATAATACTCATTTTTGGGCATCAACCCTATGTCCCTATGAGCCATCTGGGAATTAAATCAGTTTTTAACATGGTATAAATGACCATTTTTAGGATCTCAGAATTAGATCTTAAAATATCATATTTTCTGATCATCCCTGTAATGTGTGGTATATTATACAGTTGAGTTCATTTGCTCTCCTTATCATTATCAAATTTGGCAAGGTCATCTTAATATATTTTTGTTTGATTTTACAATGTTAAAAGTAATTGTTACTTCTTGAGTGCTTACTATTTGTCAGATTCTGTTCTGAGCACCTTGCATATAGTAGCTCATTTATCCTTACAACAACCCTATGATAGTCACTGTTACCCTCATGTTGTGAGTGAGGAAATCGAGGTACAGAGAGGTCAAGTAACTAGCCCAAGATGTTTTCTAGTAGTTAGAGGCAGAACCAGGTATTAAATTCTTGTCTCTGACTCTTTTCCAATACTCTGTTCTTAAATAGGACAGGGTTCATTGCCCTTTAGGATGCTGAACCAGCACATTTTGGTATGATTATTAATCCTTCATGAGTTTATCCAAGTGGTTTTTATACTAGAAAAAAAAAGTGGGGGTGACTTACAGAACAATTTACTTTTGCCAGTATTTACATTTATTTTTATTTAAAATGTTTAAACACCTTTACTATGAAATAGAAAAGGGCATAAAACAGAAATGTATAACTTTCTGAATTATTATAATTCATAACACCATCAACGTAAAAAAAAAGAAAAAAAAACTGTCAGCATCCCAGAAGCCCTTGTATGCTTCCTTTACCATTTTAATATGTAAGTATGCATATTAAATTACCCAATTGTAGGAGGATTTAATGAAATTTATGTTAAACCCTTGGCACAGAGGCACAAAACATGCTCTCAGTGAATACTGGTAACTTAATAATAATAACCATCCCAGAATCCTTTATTACTTATATTTGTCATTGTTGCTTTTAACTTTTCATCTTTATCTTTAAACGTCTTCTGTAGTGCTAGACCTATTTTTATATTTTATATGTACACCTTTACTTAAGCTCTTTACTTTATCTGTCACAGATTATTGGCAGAAGCATAAAATTCCACATTTAATGAATACCACCAGGATTACTATTTGCTTTATCTTGACCTATTAAGACAGATTTTTCACTTCTCCAGTCATCCAAAAAAAATAATAAATAAGTCACTCTACCTTTTTTTGTACCTGAGGAAACTGAGTCCTAGAATGTTTAAAAGATGTTGACCAGGTAACATAGAATCATGACTAGAATACTTACCTATCTGTCTCACGAGCCAAGATTTTCTTTCTACATCAATGAAATCCTATTTGTGGCTCAAATGTGAGGCTGCAGTTATGTGCAAAATGGGCAGTGAGTGAATTCTGCTGTCCAGCATGCAATTAAAGTGAATTGTCTGTAGCGAGAGATCTAGAGGGTGTCACAAAAGATAATGATTCCTCCCAGTGGACTGGCTCGCTGTGGAAGCCAGTATCTTGACAGTGTTCTATCTTTGTGCTTTTGCACAGGAAAAACCTTCATTTCTTTCTCTCTGAAGTTCTTTGACATTGCTTACTTAGTGAAACTATCAGAAATCAGTGGAATAAGATTTTGACAGGGTAATGTTGTCTTAGGTTTTATAAATTCATAACACATTTAATTTTTAAAGCTAGAGGCTATTATCTAGTGGTAGTGTCCTGGTCTGGCTACTTTGTTTCTAATGTACAAAATTATAAAACTAAATTAGTGAATGTTTGACCTGCCTTGGAGAGAGACCCTGTAACTACAGCATGGTTTATTCATATAAAATGAAATACTTCTTTTAAAAAAAAGATAATAAAGAGAGATGTCTGATATTCCCTCCACAATTTTTTTAATATTTTAGACTTAATGTTAAGACGACAAAGCATGTGAAAAGCCTGATTCCCATGTTTGTGACATATATATATATATATATATATATATATATATATACACACACACACACATACATACACACACACGTGTCTCTTGTGCTTATAGGAGAGCATGACTTAAGCAGAATGTTTCCATTTGAATATTAAGTGAAAGAATTTTGGTCATTTTTAAAAAACTGAGGCAGGCTAGCATTTGGCAGTTGTAATCCAATATTATGAATATAAATGAACATTAGTGTTTTGATTAGAATTATTTGGCTATGAATCTATGTGTTATATCCTAGTATGTCATGGTGCTGATTGTATTTCTTTCATGGGTAGGATAAGAATTCACTTGTTACTGTTCTTAGGAAGTTTTTAAAAATAAAGTGTTCTGAAACAAAACACAAACCAAAAAATATATAAGCAAAATTAGCTTTTATTAGTGTATATCTAAATATGATTATTATTTTTATAATTTTAGGTTTGCCATCAGAAAGATAATGCTCTTGGAATTTAGGTGAGTTCAAAGTCTTTGAAGAAGTTAAAGATGACAACATGATTTAACTTTTAGCTAAATTTTTATACATTTCTCTGAATAGTTAAGAAAATAATTCTAAAGTTTTGAAGATTTATATTTTTGTGACTTGATTATTTTGGAATATATGTATGATAGCCTTTGTTTTCAAAGATGATGCCCCATTGTCAGTATAACTTGTATTTTGAGTTGTTTCTCACTAAGTAAGATAGTGTGTGCTGAACAATTTTTGAACTCTAACTTGGTTCCTCTAGTCATCAGTGTAAGTAAATTGGAGTGCATTCTATAGCTATTTTGTTCCTTCCAAGCTAAGTTGCTGTTACCAAGGCATCTTTGTTCTGACCTAACTACTTATAAATATTTCAGACTAAAGAGAATGTACAATTTTTAGATCACAAAGATAGATTAGGTTATATTTCAAGCAGATATTGCCTATAGGCTGGAAATAAAATCTAGGGTTGTTGTTTATGATGGTAATATTTACCATTTATTGAATACTTGTACTAGGTAGGCACAGTGTTAAATATTTTACACACAGAGCTCTCATAGCAACCCTGCAAAGTCAGTATTGTACTTTCCACTTAGTGGAGGAAGAAACTGAGATCAGAGAGATTAAGTAATTTGTTGAACATAATGCAGTTAAGTAATTGGCAGAGCTTGGATGCCAGTGTCTGATGCCAAAGCTCATTTTTCTTCTCTACACTGCCTTGAGGTATAGTCTGTACCAGAGGTCAGAGTCTCTGTTTTTTTGTTTTTCTCTTTATAGATTTGAGAGAGAGAGAGAGAGAGGAAGGGAGAGGGAGAGAGAGATAGAAACATTGATGAGAGAGAACATTGATTGGCCACTTCCAGCATGCCCCTCCACTGGGGATTTGGCTTAGAACCTGGGCATGTGCCCTGACTGGGAATTAAAGCTCTTGGTGCGTGGATCGACGCTCAACCACTGAGCCACACTGACTGGGCCAGATTCTCTGTTTTAACAACTGTTGCTCTATACACACACTGATTTGATCCTCACACACACACAAAGGCATGAAGTTGGTGTTCTTATCAGTTTTATAGTGAGAAATTAAAGTTTATAGTTGTGAATTAACTAGTAAGTTGACTACCTACTATATGCAAAGAATTGTGTTGTTATTGAATACTTGATCTCATTTAAGGTCTAAATAACCCCAGTAAGATCTTCCTTATTTTATAGAGGAAAATACTGAGGCCAGAAGTTGGACCCATCTGGCCCTTAGGTTAATAATGCCCTTTCCATCATATCATGCCATCTTTCAAGAAGACAGGAAAAAATCAAGAGGATGCTGATATACAATTAGGATAAAACCAGAATTCTATGGTTCTGGCAAATAGAAGATAGTAAGAGCTTTGCAGGAACTGAAGGAGAAAGCAACAGAACAGATTGCAGGCACCAGTGGCAGTGAACAATCTTAATAACTAAAAAACTAGGTTGTTACCTTTCAGGGACTTTTATGTAATTTTTATGTGAGAATGCAGAGTTTGAACACAGCAACTGAAGAGCAGCAAAGAAAGATTGAAGATTTTAAAACCTACTGGAGAAAAAGGCATTACTTATAGAGGAAGAAGGAAAACAGATTGAATGCAAAATTCTCAATTGTAATAATAGAGAAGATAATAGAGGTTAGTACATAGAAAAAAAACTATCAACCTAGACAGAATTTTATAACTAGCTAAACTGTCATGAAATAAAGGTATTTCAGACACATTAACAGACTATTGCTAAAAAGAAGTTCTAATGGACATAAATCAGGAAAAAGGAATTTAAACTTGTAAGAAAGGAATGTAATGAATCTTCATGCATTTTATTTATGAAAGAGCACTTTAGTCTCTAACTTGAAACCTTTTGACCATTATTTTGAGTAAAATATTATGTATCCAGTTTCCTAAATTCTCGCAAATTAAGCAAAAAAGGATTGCTAAAGATGGACCTATGGAAATACTAATGTGAGCAGATCTTTGAAGCATAGAAGTAGTAGAAAAATTATAACATATAGCAGAATCTAAAACAGCTTTGTGTGTGTGCACGCACGTGTGTGATTAAAACATTACGCATGTGGAATGATTTAAAGTAGGAACAAAAGCCCTGCTTTTTAAAAATTATTATTATTAGTGTTTTAGAGTACAGCCCAGTACAGTAATTGATGTGTGTAATTACCCTGAATGATAAGAAATGACTAAGTCCTGTTTTGGAAATCAGAAATAAGGAATTTGTTTAGGAGTATTTTCACCAACATCTTAAAATAAAAATTTCGGAGGGGAAAATGCCAGTTATCTTGAAAACAGACTTATGTTGAATACCTTGTAAATTAAATATTACAGAGACTCTTTTTGATTGTTAAGTATCTAGGTTTCTGGAAGTCACTTGGTTCTGATAGGAGTCAGTGTTAATTTCTCTAATACATTTATCTGTGAAACTGCCCATCATATCATTCTGTTTTAAAACTTATATTGGTCAGATATTTTTATTTTTTGCTCTAGAACAAGCCTTAGATAAGGGCATATCTAGTATACCAATGGTGATAGTTACATGTAGTAACCTTTGATGCCTTCCTATTTAAAATATAAGGCTCTCATTCTCCAAAGCTGTATAAGTTTGTAGTCAATAGCAGTGACCTAGATTACAGGTAAATTTGTGAAGGATTCTCAGGTTATAAATATAGATACTCATAATGTTTTCAGGAAGTTGTAAATAATTATGCTTTTTCTGGTGAATGACATATTACAAGTGTCAGTAACTAATGAAATATTCTATACCTTTTCACTCTTCACAGCCAGTACCTTGAAAATTACCTCTGGATGAATTACTCTCCGGAAGTGTCCAGCAAGGCTTATTTAATGTCAATCTGTTGTATGGTGAATGAGAAATTCAGAGAAAATGTCCCTGCATGGGAGGTAAATTACTTCAGTCTGTGTTCTCTTAAGCCATTACAAAGTAGCCGAGCTTTTAACTGGTAATAAATAATGCCTTTAAAACAGAACTTGAGCCCTGGCCTATTTGCCTTAGTGATTAGAGCGTCAGCCCGTGGACCAGAGAGACCCGGGTTCGGTTCTCGCTAAGGACACTTATGTCGGTTGCGGTTTGTCTCCAGCCCTGTTGGGGTCGTGTGGGTGGCAGCCAGTGTATGTGTCTCCCTCACATCGATGTTTCTCTCTCTCTCTTCCTCCTCCACTCCCTCCCGCTCTATCTGAAGATAAATGCAAAAATGTCCTCGGGTGAGGATTAAAAAAAAACAGAATATGACCCAATTATAATGTCAATGTTGAGAAAAAGAATAGATGTATAACAAAATAATGTTAAATTTCATTTGGTTTCTATACTTTCTTCAAACTAATTTACTATTAATTTAAAAATTACGAACGTGGTGTTATTTTTTCCACTTTGTGCTTATAAAGACTTTTAAAATCAGATAAAGTTTATATTTACTAGTGCGAATAGATAATACTCAGATGAGCTAATATTTTGCATTGCCTTATTCATAACTGGGAGTATATATTTGTGGTTTTACATGTATAAAATAGCATTTCCAAATCAAGACATGTTTATATTGTAATTTCAGTTTTCTCTTTGTCTCTGCTCTGGGATCAGTTTTCCTGCTTTGAAATTTCTAATAGACTGACATTTTCTCTTTGTGCTTAGTATAATAGAGGCTTGGTCAGTAGAGGTTCAAAATCTGGGTTTACTTTGGCCACCATAACATGTTTCTTCCCTTTCAGCCATTCTTTTTTTAAATGAAAAAAGGCATGGATACTGGTCATCTCTTTTGAGGGACTGACCTCCAAAATGAAAAGGTGTTAGACTCTTTAAGATAAAAAGCATGGCCCTGGCCGGTTTGGCTCAGCGGTTAGAGCGTTGGCCTGCGGTCCGGAGAGACCTGGGTTCGGTTCCCGCTAAGGGCACGTACTTCAGTTGTAGTTTGTCCCCGGCCCTGGTTGGTCGTGCGGGTGGCAGCCACTCGATGTGTCCCTTTCACGTCAATGTTTCTCTCTCTCTCTCTTCCTCTCTCTCCCTCCCACTCTATCTGTACAAAAAAAAAAATTGGAAAAATGTCCTCGGGTGAGGATAAAAAAAAATTAAAAAAAAAAAAAAGATAAAAAGCATGGTTGCTTCTGTCAAATATTCATTAAGTGACTACTATCTTATGGCAGATTAGAGCTCAAAGTAAAATATGGACCTTGTTGTGTCTTACGATCTTAGGGATTTCTTGAAGTTGCTTCAAACTACTATAGGAAAGGAGAGGGGAAATCTTTTGAGCCAGAGAATGACTTGATCAGTTTACATATTAAAAAGACAGCTTTGGTACCCAAGGCAATATGCTCAATTAATATTTGACAAAGGTGGCAAGAGCATACAGTGGAGTAAAGGCAGCCTCTTTAATAAATGGTGTTGGGAAAATTGGACAGCTACATGCAAAAAAATAAAACTAGACCATCAACTTACACCATACACAAAATAAACTCAAAATGGATAAAAGACTTAAATGTGACCCATGAATCTATAAAAATTCTAGAAGAAAATGTAGGCAACAAAATTTCGGACGTCATACGGAGCAGAAGGCAACAGAAACAAAGGAAAAAATGAACACATGGGACTACATGAAACTCAAAAGTTTCTGCACAGCAAAAGATACAATAATCTAAATGGAAGGCAACCCACTGTATGGGAGAACATCATTGCCAATGATATATCAGATAAGGGGTTAATTTCCAATATATATAGAGTCCTCATACAACTCAACAAAAGGAAGACAAAGAACCCAATTAAAAAAAATGGGCACAGGAGCTGAATAGACACCTCTCCAAACAGGACATACAAATGGCCAAGAGACATATGAAGAAATGCTCAACATCACTAATCATCAGAGAGATACAAATTAAAACAATGAGATATCACCTCACACCTGTCAGAATGTCCGCCATCAACAAATCATCAAACAACAAGTGTTGGCGAGGGTGTGGAGAAAAGGGGACTCTAGTACACTGCTGGTGGGAATGCAGACTGGTGCAGCCACTATGGAAAACAATATGGTGTTACCTCAAAAAATTAAAAATTGAACTTCCATTTGATCCAGTGATCCCGCTTCTAGGAATATACCCTAAGAAGCCTGAAACACCAATCAGAAAGAATATATGTACCCCCATGTTCGTAGCAGCACCATTTATAATAGCTAAGATCTGGAAACAGCCCAAGTGTCCATCAGTAGACGAATGGAAAAAAAGCAGTGGTACATGTACACAATGGAGTACTATGCAGCTATAAGAAAGAAAGATCTCTTATCCTTTGAGACGACATGGAGGGACCTGGAAAGTATTATCCTAAGTGAAATAAGCCAAGCAGAAAAAGACAAATACCACGTGATCTCACTCATATACGGAATATAATGAACATAACAGTCTGAGGAGTACGGTAGACCCAGAAACATGGAAGTAGGGTACAGACTGACATCCCTCAGAAGAGGGGGTGGGGAGGTGGGAAGAGATAAACCACAGAACTTATATGCATGTTTGCATAACCAATAGACATGGACAACAAAACCGGGGATGGGGTCGGGGTGGGGTAGGGAGGTGGGTGCCAATGGGGTAAAAAAGGAGAAACATCTGTAACAAAAATATAAATAAAAAAATAAAAAGACAGCTTTGGTGATTTGAAATAGAGAAATGGCAATACAGATTAAGAGAAGAGGTTATACAGAGATTTAGAAAGTAGAATGGGTTGGATTTGATCTCTGAAGTAGCATTAGAGAAGGATGTGATTTTCAAAAACTTTCTAAGCTTGGACAAGTGAATATAAAAGATTATAATGCTCTTTACCAAGATAGGTAAAGAGGATTTAGGAGTACACTGGAGGGCACAAAATTGTTGAATTGAGTTTTGGATTTACCGAGTTAAAATTGCCTTTGGAATGTAACATTATTATTACAGAAGAATTTAAAGATTTGAGCTAAAGAGAGAAATCTGGATGGAAGAGGTGTATTTGGAATCATTAGCATTTGGTAGTTGAAGTAATGGGAGGGGTAGAAGAAGAGGAATGAGGCTAGAATCCTAGGAGCGCTGCTACATAAGTGACAAAGGAAGAGGAGCCTTCAGCACAGTGAACAGGAGTTGAGGGTGGGTAAGAGTCCATTGGACTTGACAGCGGCAGCAGCTTCAGGGGGCTGCTGTGGTGGAAGCTTGTTTTAGAGAAGTGAAGGAGAGCAACGAGTGTGGACCATGCGTTTGGAGCACTTGTCTATGAAAGAAGAGAGATGTGGCGGAAACTAGATAGAGAGGTAGATCAAAAAGAGACTTGAATACTTTTATATTATTTATATTTGTAAAAAACCATTGTTTACATATTAAGAGTAAAGGGGAGATGCTGTCCTTTAGGTTAGAGTGGGAGCATTGTAATTTTGCTAAAGATGTTTCTTTTGTTTAAATCAGAAGAATTAAAACACTTCAGATTCTTAATAAGACAATAAAGCATAAGCTAGTTACCGGCATAATTCATCCACAGAAGAAAAAATAAAGGAATTAAAGCCATTATTTTCTTTTCTTTATTGATGGGGCGGGGGGGCGGTGATGAGAGAGAACATCGATTGGCCTCCTCCTGCACGCCCCCCACTGGGGATTGGGCCCACTACCTGGGCATGTGCCCTGACTGGGAATCGAACTGGTGACCTCTTGGTGCATGGGTCGACACTCAACCAATGAGTCACACTGGCAGGGCTAACGCCGTTATTTTATTAGCCAAAGATTTCTGCAACTGTCAATAGTCCAGAAACCTATATTTAACTTGCTACCATTATTTATAAGTTAGCAAATAATCTTTTTTGTAATTACTTTTTTAATAGACTCCTAAAAAGTCTACCAGTATTTGTTTAAGGGAGAAAAAGAGGTGAGCAAGCCGTTTCAAAATGAATTTTTATTTTTTCTCTTTTCAGATTTTCAAGAAGAAGCCAGACCACTTCCCATTCTTTTTCAAGTGTATCTTAAAAGCAGCATTGGCTGAAACAGATGGTGAATTTTCACTCCATGAACAGACAGTCTTACTGCTTTTTCTTGATCACTGCTTCAATAGTTTGGTAATTTTACTTTATCTTTTGTGGGAACTTTCAAGTTTTCTTGTTCTTTTAAGTTGATTATAGATAAGATTACCTCTGTAGCCGACTCTCATTTATAGTAATGGGGAATGAGGATAATGCTAACAGCTTAATTTCAGCCACTTCTTAATCACCCATTTTACAAGATCTGTTTGCTTTTTAATAGATTTGGACTTGCTCTCTCCTTTTTTTCTATTAGACTCTAAGAAAAATGATAATGAGAACTGAAATTCTCCAAGGTACAGCAGCAAAGAGCCTGGTTAATAGGAACTTTGAGTAATGAGATCTGTGCTATAGCTACACACAAAAACAGTTTCGTTACTCTTCAGTCATACTTCACGCACAGGCTGGCAGGTCAGCAGGAGAGTTGTTTTGTGTTGACTGATTAGGGGTACTTGTGGATGATCTTTGAAAATCTCTTGGGCTGTATATAATACATTTCTAATTCTTCATAAGATTATCTTGTAAAAAATTAAATATTTACAATAATTAATATTTTATTTGTGCTTCCCTACTGTGGTTATCTGAAGGTATATACCTATTTATTTAAGGATAAGTGCTTCTGAATTGATAGTGCACTTAGACCCCTGCAGGAGGATGCATGAGGTTGTTCCTTATCCTGAAGACTGCATGTTGATTGACCGATGCTTATTACCCGTTTCTATGTACTACCTCCCATGGATCTTGTAAAGGCAAAAAAAAAATTTATCATGCCTCTATTGAATGCCTCTATTACCTCTTTAACATTTATTAAACTAATCAAAGCAAATATAAATAGATGCGATGTCTTATCAAAAATTGAACAGAAACAAGATTTTATTAGTTTGGTGCTAGGTTGAATTAACTTAAAATCTGGCTTACTGAAATAGTATTTTTTTTTTTTCAATATACTGTCAATTCTCATTTTCTGAGGCAGTTTATATTCTTTAAAGTAGCTGTGAACCCTGAATTAGCGAAACCTGAACCATTGCTCCTAAGGCAAAATATAGGGTTAGGTTCAGCAAGCCTCTTTGATCACATTTATATCAACCAGTCAATATATATCCTTGTTTTATATGTTTTTCTGTTTAAAGACGCCATATGTGACATACACTGTTGATTCATTAACGTTGAACTCATGGCAAACAGCTATAACTTAGGTATGAATGAACCTTATATAAGACACATATTTTCTCTGTAAGGCACATCATAGCCTTCTTGAGCCTAGGAACACTAGACAGCACTTCAACCCTGTTGCTGGGGACCATTTTAAATAGCAAAACCACCAAAAAAAAAAGCATAACAATGAAAAAGTACACTAAATAAACCAGGAAAAGGACACTTGTTTATAGAAGATCTGAAACAAGAAGACAGAGCTGGAAATGTGCATGTTGGACAACTCCCATTTTTCACTGCTCTGTGCTGTCTGGATGACTGCAAGTGTCGAGAGTATTGAATTAGGTATTACAAATACATTTTTGCAAGTAGGATAATTCACAAATATAGAAAGTGCGAATGAGGATTGTTTTAAAATAAAGTATTGAACTTCTTAATATTACAATGTCATTAATTTGAAGGTATTGGTGGCATGTTCCCCCCCAGAACTTGAAAAGGCGCTATGCTGCATATATAAAAACTTAGGTTAAAATGTTTGTGTGTTTATAAACTTGTTTTCTTTGTGCTTTAAACAGGAGGTAGACTTGATACGAAGTCAAGTACAACAGCTAATCTCCCTCCCAATGTGGATGGGCTTACAGCCTGTAAGTGTTTAAATTCTCAAATTTACTTGTATATATGTTATAAATGCAACATGTGGTTTTAGACTATGTAGTTTTACTATGAATATAAAATGATAACTAAATACCCCCTTTTCTGCTTAAAAATGTATATAATTTACTATGCATTATATAGTTTTTCAGTTTTAAAGTTCTTATGTGCAAGCTAATATATATCTTACCTAATTTCAGTATTGTGAGGTGAAATAAAGTAATATCTATGGGCCTTAAATTAGCAAAATGTGATTATTCTTATGTATGTCTTCGGATAAGACAATACAGAATTTAATTTTTTATTTTCCATGATTGGAATATACATACAGCTATAGGAGAAGGTCTGGATTATATTTAATATTAATGACTTCACTTTTTTATCAGGTACTTATTAGAAATACATACTAGTATCAAAGTCAAATTAACAGACCTTAGGGAGTAAAGTTAAAACTCAAATTTCAGAATAATGCTTTATTCAGATTGCCATTTATTGCATTTGAGTATTTTTGCATGCACTCAGATATGCAAGCTCATTCATAGGTACCAGTTGATGGGTATGAAAACAGACACATAAATGATTAATAGTAAGTTAAAAACTGCCAAGTGCCATAAGAATATGATGATATGTACATTGCCTTGTTCACTTGTAATACCTGTTTTATGTTCATTGTTTCAGACTCTATCTTCAAACTTTTTCAGTCATCTTGCTGATAGTGTTAATGTTCACATTTTCAAACTGAAATTAATTTTAGAAATAAGAAAGGAATTTAAATAATTATTGAGCTTAAAATCTTGACTAGAAAAGGCAGTTTCTTTTGTCTTAGTTTTTTCTAATAACAAGTGTTAGAATTGAATAGTTTTTTAAAATACAGTTTTTAGTTTCTTAGTTTTCAGGTTTTATTCCATTACTCTGTGTTATATTCATACATTAGAAAACTAATAGTTGATCTAATCTTTATCCTTATAAACTTTGAGCTTACTGGTGATTTAATATTTCATTATTCTTTCAGGCACGATTGGAATTAGAATTAAAAAAGACACCTAAGCTCAAAAAATTCTGGAACTTGATTAAGAAGAATGATGAAAAGATGGATCCAGAAGCAAGAGAACAGTATGTTGCCAACGCTTCATTCCATGTTGGTTATTACGCTGGGTTGTGGATCTTGGACGATGTTGTCTAATTTTGTTATTTCTTTTACATAATACTGAACCAAATGCATGATTAAGAAGTGTTTTTACCACATTTTTCTTTCCCTTCTCTCTGCCCCAAGGATAAGTACACCAGTGGTCTTCTCCCTGCCTGTTTTCCATTATCTGTCTGCAATGGATGGTTCACAATTTTCTTCACAGTCTTCAGGCTGTCCATCCAACTTCTCTTTCTTTTTCTTACTCCCTCACTCTTAACAGTAGTGCAGGAGATACAGCAGAGAACATAATGGAAAGCAGTTCGTGCTCTTGTGCAGCTTACGTTCTGGTTGGGGAACACAGCAGTAAACAGAAGAGTTATATGGTATACTAGATGGTGACACATGCCAAAGAGAAAAACAGTCAAGTATAAGGATTAAAGAAGAAGGTGGGGGTCATGGGTTATTTTAATAGTAATTATTATCAGTCATATAAAAGTCTGGTAGCAAGTATTTATCGACGAGAGTTCTGTTAGTAGGACACAGAGGGAAGATCTGCATACTCTAAGAGGTTTATTTCTCTGTCTTTCTGAGGCCAACTGGTCTAATTGTGCTTTTGCCCTTTTTACTACATGACTGTTCTGGCAGTAATCCCTTTTCTTTCTCTACCTTTAGTTGCTTTTTTCCACTCTTTTTGGACTAATTACGTGGCATCTTTGCATCATTTGAGTACTTTTTAAAAAAAACTCTATTAACTCAATAGGATTTACCTTACATCTCCCTGGCCCCGACTTCTATATGTTCTTATCTTTGTATAACTCTTTGCTGTATACTTCTGTTTAGATGCATTCCCATAAACTCCAATTTGGCTTAATCAAGTAATACTCATTGTGGTTTCCTCCCAAACTCACCTTTCAGCCCTGTTCCTCTGAATTTGTTCAGTCATTTGGGCTTGGAACACCCGAATTCTGTGACTAGCTATTTATATCCAGTCAGCCAGTCCTATTGGATTCATCTTTTGTCCATCATCTCCTTTCTTGTCTGTTCACACTGCTGTTGTCTAATTGAGGCCTTTGTAGCCTCTTCACCAAACCACTACAATGAGTTCCTATTTGACATTTCTTCTAACTTGCCTACAGTAGTGAGGCTAACTAGCCATTTCATAGAAAATTATGCTTACTTTGTCATAGTCCTACTGACAAGCTTTCATGGGTTTCTTATTCCTGTAGGATAAACTCTAAACTCCTTACAGTGACATTCAGAAACCTCCATCTATTTCTTGTGACTCTCAAATAACTAGACTAGTCTATTCATTGTTTCTTAAAAATATTCGTTCCCTAAGTACCCTTTCCTATCCTGTCCATTCCATTTGCTTGAAGGTTAACCTTTTAAACACTCTTCCAGACCAACTACTGTAGTTCATAGTACTTTCTTCTTCCGAATTTCAGAAACACGCTGTGTGTTTTTTATTGAAACACCAGGTGTTTGTGTAAAGGTTATAATATGTACAGTTGTTTAGAGCAGCAGTTTTCAACCGGTGTGCTGCAGGAATTTTTTAAACATGCAAGACCTTACTATTTAGCCAGAAGCGCTGACCTCTTTTCCCTTAGATTATCAAATAAAAAAATGACAACAGCCAACACAAGAGTAAACGTCTGATATGAGTGAATCAAAATTTATACCTATTTATTGTCAGATTGGAAAAAAAATAATATATTTTTTGATGTGCTGCAGAATTTTAGTAATTAGTTTGTATGTGTCATAAACTAATTAAAAGGTAAATAATCACTGTTTAGAGTATCATTCTATAATCCAACTAAGCTAGGTTCCACACTCAGTTGCTGTGTAACTTTGGGCAAGTTACCTCACTTCTTTGAGCCTTAGTAGGAAATTGGAACATAGTATCCATGTCATAGAATGGTTTTCAGCATTAAATGAGATTGTTCAAATGACATACTTAACACAGCTCAGATCATGGCACAGTAAATGCTCAGTTAATGTCAGCCAGTTTTATTACATACATGCTGGTTTGTGTTACTAATTATCTTTATGTTATGGACTTGTCATTTCCCTCCTCTCTGTCCCCAGCAGGACTGGTATAATCATGTGTAACTCTACTACCTGATGACAGTTTGTTGATTCATTGGTACATAGAGCATCTTAAATTAGTAAGGAGTAGAAACTGTTTTTTAAACTAACATTTAATTTTTAAACATTGTAATGCTCTATTATATTTAATACTTGGAGAATATTAAAGTATAAAATTGCTCATCTTATTTTAACTACATACTTAAATAGAGTTTAAATGTTAAGGACAGGCTATCAGTGAAATTTTGAAAACTCTTTCTTGTCCTGGTCTTTAAATCACAGGTGCAAACTTTTCCCTTTAGAAGGAAGTTGCTTTTTGAGCTGACTTATCAGGGCAGTGCTGAGGCTTTTCTCTTCCTCACGTGCCGCCGTATTTACATTCAAAGAAGCTGTGTGTTCAGATTATGGTCCCAATTTCAGAGAGAAATAGAACATTTCAACAGTGTAAGAAATGCTTGTTCAACATTTTTTATTTTTCAATACGGTTGGTCAACATTGTATCTGTGATTTTAGAGCCTATCAAGAAAGAAGATTTCTTTCACAACTCATCCAGAAGTTCATCTCTGTGCTGAAGTCAGTCCCACTTTCTGGTAACTATTTACTTTTGCTCAGCTGATTTGTAAAGTTATTTAGATTCCCCTATAGGATTTACTTATCTTGACTCTAAAAACTGCTCTTAGAATGATTTTTTAAAAATTATGATGACAAAATGTATGATGTCCTCCCATTTTCAAATATATTACCATTCTGAATATTGTGACTGCCATGAAAAATTTACATATATTAAAGGCATCAGCCTGGTTATTTAAATGTTCATTTATTTAGCAAATTACTTTTGAGCTTGCTTACAAGACCCAGGTCCTGAACAAGGAGCTAGGACAAAGTGGTAAACAAGTGAGTCATAGACCCTGTCCACGTGGCATTTATAGTATGGTGCTGAATTGTGTTTTTAAGTGACATCAGATACCCTTTGGAGAGGAAGCGGAGAATTCTTTTTGAGTTATGAGGTACAAGGCAAAATGGAAAGGATTTTCTTCCATTGTGGCCCCCATTTATTGATAAAGCAAATATAACTATAAACTATGTAGAGTATATACTTTACAATATATCATGATTATACTATGTGTGTGTGTGTGTTATATGCCAAGTAGGGCGAATTACATTATGCTGGGTTTACAAGATCTTTATAAACATTTAGTGAATGCAAGTAGAATGTTGTTTACTTAATAAAGGTGTATATGCTATGTAAGGTATGTCACTGGTTAATAATATCTTATTTCCTAACTGGAATATAATCTAAGAACTGCTCTATAGATGTACTGTAGTGCTATTTAACACTAAAAATACAATAGAATTACTTATAAATGCTGACCCTCCAAATAATATTTTACAATTGAAAATCATACCTATAATTCAGCGAGGAACAGTACTAATGCTATAAATCAGTTGCATCTGATTTGGGGCATAATATTACTGTCAGCATCAGTAAAAAAATTTACATATGCTTATAATCTAAGTCAATGTTAGTAAATTTAAATCTTTCATTTAAGCTGCTTACACTTAGAAGAGGACTTAGATTTGGTTTTCTTGCAGCAATTTGTAATAATGAGTGCTTACAACTACTAGTATCTGTAATAACTAGTTCACAAAAAATTGATGTCTCTAACTATGGAATGTTTATCTGTGGTCATTTAGGAAGGTTTGATAATCAAGTAACAACAGAGCCTACAGTAATTTTAACCATTAAACCACTAACTATTGCCATTATTGTTTATTATATATAGTCAGAAAACAAGATTTCTTAGATTGGTCTTGAGCTTCACTCAGAATTTATTAACTTGCTGCAAAGGAACAAGCAAGATGTTGAAAACAGTGTGTCAGTTCAAAGATGGATGGATTATATAATGCTCATGGATAGTATAAAATAAGATAGTGATTTAAAAAATACTGTTTTGCTCTATGTGTCATTGACATGTTAATGTCAAAAGGAATACATGTACAGTGGGGAAAAAGTCATAAAAATTATCACTTTAATTAGTTTGGTGTATACCTTTCCCACCCATTTGCTCTGCATTCTACAGTATATTTGTATGTATACATGTACACATTTGTGTATGTGTTTATGCATATGAAAGAAGTTCTAGAAACCTAGCATGTGAAGACAATAAGGAAAGTTGGGCAAGAACTGACATAAAACTGCCTTACAGATTTTTAAAAATTAACACTTTAAACTATTTTTGCGAATCTTATTTTTATAATGTGTTTCTGATCCAAGCTAGGTTTTTCATTTTCTGGTATTTGTAGAGCTAATATAAGGGTAGGGCCTGCCCTACTCTACCGTAGTCTAATTCTGATGAATAAGAGACAAGTGACCTTGTTTAAATAACTTCCAAGTTTGGGATATAGTACCATAGAATAACCTAAGTAAGAAAATTCTAACCTGTCTTCTCTGTTATGCCTAGAATCTGTCACTATGGACAAAGTTCATTACTGTGAAAGATTCATTGAACTCATGATTGATCTAGAGGTAAGAGGTATACAGTGACTTTTCTGTTATATAGTTATTAAGGAGGCTAAGATTAAGCATATGACTAAATATATATATTTATCTTCACCAGAAGACATTTTTCCATTTTTTAAAAAAATTTTTTAAGTTTATTTTTTGTGTGTGTGTGGTATGTACCCCTAGCGGGAACCAAACCTGGGACTCTCTGCTCCGCAGGCTGACGCTCAACCACTGAACCAAACTGGCCAGGGCATTTTTCCATTTTTTATTCAGACCGAGCGGGAGGGAGAGAGGGGAAGAGAGAGAGAGAGAAACATCGACATGAAAGGGACACATCGAGTGGCTACCACCGGCACACAACCCAACCAAGGCTGGGGACAAACTGCAACCGAAGTACATGTCCCTAGCAGGAACCAAACCCTGGTCTCTCTGGACCACAGGCTAATGCTCTAACCGATGAGCCAAACTGGCCAGGGCTGAAATATTTTTTTATCACCTCAAACTGGCCTTAGTTTGTACCTATTTCAAGGTGTCTCATAGAGAAGAAAGTCAGAAGCAATTGACTGACCCTTGACATTTTTAGAAAGCTGCTGTTTGTAGAAAAAACATTATTTAGTATTGTCATTAAACGTGAGTTTCAGTAGTGGCAGTTTAGTCTGTCACATTTTAATATCCCTTCATAGAGTTCTGAATAGTGGCTGAAGTCATCGGTTTATGGCCATATCTTTAATAATTTCACTTTTAAAATTTTGCATAATATTGTTGATAAAGAAAGATATAGCTGCTGTTGTCAATTTTTAAAATTAAGATTCTTGCCCAGCTGGTGTGGCTCAGTGGTTGAGTGTCGACCCATGCACAAGGAGGTTGCAGGTTCCATTCCCTGTTGGGTCACATGGCCAGGTTGTGGGCCCATTCCCCAGTGGGAAACATGCAGGAGGCAGCCAGTCCATGTTCTCTCTCATCCATGTTTCTATCTCTCTCTTCCTCTCCCTTCTTTCTAACCACTTAGCCACACTGACCAGGGCATAAGCAGCTCCATTTTTAAACCTGCACATAGTACTTACTGGAATTTCATACAGGATTTTGTTTGAAAACTACTGGCTGAGATATCGCTGAGATTTTTTTCAGTGCTGTATTTTTTTAGAAATATTAACAGTGTGTTTACAATGTGGACCTTGCTCTGTGCATGGCATCTTTGGGAGACTGGAGGGTACTTTGGATGTGATTAATACTTCTGAGTTAAATATCAGTAGTTTCACCTCCAGCTGCAGAGAATCTGCAGCCTTATTGCTGTGGTGTTCCTTTTTTCTAGGCCCTGCTCCCCACAAGGCGCTGGTTTAATACCATCCTGGATGACTCTCACCTTTTGGTTCACTGTTACCTTTCCAATCTTGTTCATAGGGAAGAGGATGGCCATCTTTTTTCCCAGGTAAGCATTGGCATTGATGTATCTGAACATAACTTACTGTTCTTATTTCTAAATTGAGCTTTTCTCTGTGGTGAAACTTGGAGTACCAGGGCAGGCACAAAATAATTTTGCTTTATATTGAATTGAATAGTGAAAATTCTTAATTAGTCATTTTTAAATTAAGTTTTAAGGAACATAATAGATGATAAGCATTAGTTTCAAGCGAACTATTCCCTCTTTCCATGAGATGATGGTGACAGGCAGTTGATAGCATGGAAGTGTATGCGCTTCGTTTGCTAACTTGGATAGGAAGATGAAGTGTTAGCGTTTTGCATTTCCTGTAATGTGATCCAGAAGAAAGTTTTCTAACACTTGACTTTCAATGAGATTAAAGTTAGAGGTACAGTTCTTAATGTGATTACATATTATAAGATTTCTTTTATCTTGTGTCTGTGAGCATTCCTTTTTTTTCCTCATTGTCTTATTAAATCCCAGTGAGTTGACTCATATATTAAAATATAGTAAGATCCTAATATCTGATATGGCATAGATTAGAATTAAGAATAATAAAGATTTGGGGTGAAGGTAGCCAAGGAACTATGTTCATGCTGCCCCACGGGGGAAAGCAGGCCTCCATTAGCAGTAGGATCGAAGCCAAAGAGCCGGCTTGATGGCTGTGGGGACCGAGGAGAGAAGGGATTATTTAGCTTTCCCTGCCTTGCTGTTTCCTCTCGCAGAAGCAGGACAGAGAGAAGAGTATCTCCGATCATGAATTCCAGATCCCTCATTCAGAAAATCTAAGTGGCCTAAGTAGAAGACCTCACGTGGTATAGTCCTATAAATTTGCTGTGATTAGATAGACTCTTCCCCCCATTAAAATGATCAGCTTTCTTTGACTAGATTGTTAATGACTCTTATTATTGGGATTGGAGGTTAAGTTCTTCTCCGTATAAGTAGACCGTGTATATGACATAGACTTAGCAGTTTATTCACAAGGCACACACATACCTGTTCTCACATAAATAAAACACGTTTTAGAACAGAAGTTCCTTCTGTCCTTCTGTTCCTTCTGAAATGTTGTTGCACTGTTTACATGACAAAGCTTTTCAGCACCTCCGAGAAGGTAAATGGACTTGTTTATTGTTTTTAATAAATCGTGTCTGTTCATGCTTTCTTGCTCTTATGTTCACACAGTTTGTTAATTTAAATATATCCTTTCAGCTTTTGGACATGCTGAAGTTTTATACTGGTTTTGAGATTAATGACCAGACTGGAAATGCTCTGACAGAGAATGAGATGACTACCATTCACTACGATAGAATTACTTCTCTACAGGTAATTGGAATGCATGATAGCCTTTGCTTCTGCTCCATGAAGTCAGGTCATGAATAATTTGGGATTTGTATAGTACAAATAGAAAAGGTATTAATTTAATACTGTTTGCATCTTGAATGTTGAGCTCATGAAAAAATGGCTTTTTTTCATTGGCTTCATCCTGAAATCAGTATATTGGTATTTGACACTCAGAAATATTAGTTACTGGGCCAATTTAGTGCCCAGTACAAATATCAGTTGTACTTTATGAAAGAAGATAATTTCAACATATGACAGTAGTATAAACATTTTGTACATTTGATTATTTATTTATTGGTGTGGTTTTTTAAAGTTTAATTTTTTTTTAATCCTCATTCGAGAACATGTTTTTATTGATTTGAGAGGGAAAGAAATGTCAATCGATTGCTCCTGTACGTGCCCCAACTGGGGATCGAACCCGGAACTTGGGTATGTGCCCTGACTGGGAATCGAACCTGCCACCTTTTGATATACAGGTCGATGCTCCAGCCAACTGAGCCACACCAGCCAGGGCAACATTTTCTACATTTTATTTATTTATTCATTTTATTTTTTATCCTTACCCGAGGATTTTTTTTTTATTTTTTTTATTTGAATTTATCTTTAAACAGAGCAGGAGGGAGAGAGGGAGGAAGAGAGAGAGAAACATGGACATGAGAGAGACACATTGAGTGGTTGCCACCCGCACGACCTCAACTGGGGCCGGGGACAAACTGCAACTGAGGTACGTGCCCTTAGCGGGAACCCAACCCAGGCCTCTCTGGTCCGTGGGCTGATGCTCTAACCACTGAGCAAAACCAGCTAGGGCTATTCTTTATAAATAACATTTTCTACATTTTAAAGATAAACACATGTAATGAGATGTACTGATATAGTTCAGATATGAAAACAATACCTGTGTGTTCTGTTAATGATCTCCCCTTGCTCTTGAGCTCCGTTTTCTCTGGTGGCAGAAAGAAGCTTTTGTTTGTCAATTTAAAGTATTTCAGTTCCTTCTGTTCTAAAAAGTCATTATTGGGTAAAGATTCAGTCAAAGTTAAGTTCAGATGTCTTTCATAATCAATTCCACTATCTTTCAAGGGGTCTCTCCTCTACCTCTTCTCTCCCAAATGGCATCTGGTTGCATGGAGGGAGACACTAAGCTAGCCTCATTGTTTGGAAGAGGAATGATTTGCACACTTTCCCAGCTCAGATGTCTTTTCTTGGTTTTTTTGGAGCATTATTGTTTTGTCCTCTGCCTCTGCCCTTGCAGTGACCATAGCTGGAATGACATGTGGTCTGTTCAGGCACAGGCAAGGCATGATGATTGCTCACGAGAAGCTTGGCAGTCTCACCGGTGACGAGACCCCAGCTCTGTTCTTGATGGTGCTAGAACTCTACTGAGAGCTGACTCTCATTCATTCCCTAGCTTAGCTCACTCTTCAGGTCTGGGTTGCAGGGTCATTTTGCCATTGCCTGTAGTAATCCCATGGCAGGGTCATCCATAACCTTAGCAACCTTCTGCATGATCCACTGTGGGGTACATGAAAACTTCTGGATCTGCTCTGTGCCACATGGGAAGACTGGATGCTCTCTCTCATTCTCCTATGACATCAGCATAATGCTACTTCTGTTTCTTGTAGCTTACCCCATGTTGGTCGGGGGTGGTGCCTGACAAGACCCTCTGTTTCAGAAGTTCCAAAGCAAAGCAGGACACAAGCACCCAGTGCTTTCGGGCTCTCCCTCAGGCTCTCTTCAGTGGGAATTTTTCTCGAAAACTAAAACTTTCTTTTAGATTTGTTAGGCCAGTTCTTGATATAAAGTGTTTTGTTTTGTGTTTCTTCCCTCATGTCAGTGAAGCTGGCTTTCCTATATATTCAGAGAACATGTTTAGAAATAAAAAACTGAACATTGATTTGTTGTTTTTGCATTTCTGCTAGAACAGTTCTAGTTTTTTTCCATTGTATTTAATGCTTCTGGCTAAATAAGGCAGAGGCCACATGTGGGAAGCATAAAAAAAAAAGAGAAGTGCATTAATATTTTAAAAATATTTTTATTATAGAGTATATAAATCGCAGTTGATTATGTTAATAGGTAGACATTAATAATGTATTTATTTATTTGCTGTTTTTTTCTAGAGAGCTGCTTTTGCACATTTCCCTGAACTCTATGATTTTGCCCTTTCAAATGTGGCAGAAGTAGATACTCGGGAATCCTTGGTCAAGTTTTTTGGACCTCTTAGGTAAGGCAACAGAAAGGAAAACTGAATTTTAATGTTTCTCTTTTAATAATTTTTGCACTACTTTAGATAACCTTACTTGTTACTCTTTTTATTGACTAGAACTTGCTTCTCTTTAGCATTTGGTATTTTTGAGTCACATGTATAATTACCAAGCTTCTCTTTCTATTTTTGGTAAAATTTATATTTTTTCATAATGTACAATTTTTTAGATCTTAATTTTTTTTAATTTAAATTTTTATTTCTTTATTGATTTTTAGAGAGAGAGAGGAAGGGAGAGGGAGAGAGAAATAAAAACATTGATGAGAGAGAACATCGATTGGCCACCTCCTGCATGCCCCACACTGGAGATCGGGCCCACAACCTGGGCAGGTGCCCTGACTGGGAATCGAACTGGCAACCTCTTGGTGCATGGGTCGATGCTCAACCACTGAGTCACTCTGGCCAGGCAGGTTTTCTTAGAATAGAACATAAACCTGGTATCCCATTTGTCATAAACTACATACAACAGAAACCAAAAAAATGTCATACACTAGTTCCACCTTATCCACAGTCCGCTTTTTGTGGTGTCAGTTATCTGTGGTTGTTTGTGGTCCAAAAATATTAATGATAAATTCCAGAAATAAACAATTCATCAGTTTTAAATTACACACTGTTCACTCCGTCCAGCCTGGGAGGTAAATTATCCCTTAGTCCAGTGTCTCCATGCCTATATACACTACCTGCCCATTAGTCACTTAGTTGCCATCCTGATAACCAGATTAACTTTTACAGTATTGCAGTGCTGTATTTAAGTAATTATTATTTTACATAGTAATGGCCCCAGAATACAAGATTGGTGATGCTGGCAAGCTGATGTGCCAAAGAGAAGCTGTAAAGTGCTTCCTTTGTTTAATAAGATAAGAAAGAACTGTTTGCTAAGCTTACTAAGATCTATGGTAAGAACGAATGATTCAACCTTGAAATGGTGTATCTTGAAACTGTGAAGAAGGAAAAAGAAATTCATGCTAGTTTTGCTGTTGCATTACAGACTGCAAAAATTGGGGCCACAGTGTGTGATGAACACTTTTGTTTAAGAGGGAAAAGGCATCACATTTGTGGGTAGGAGACACGAACAGAAAACATGTTCCGATTGCTGTGCCAGAAAGCATTGAATCTGTATGAAGACTTCAGCCAGGGATCCCCTGAAATGAGTGGCACCAAGACATTAACTGCAAGGAAGGGATGGTCACACATTCAGGAGTAGGTTTGGGCTGATCTAAAAATTACAGGAGAGGCTGCATTTGCCCGTGAAGAAGCTGCTGCCACATTTTTGGTAGAGTTGAAGAAGTTGATTAAGGACAAAGGCATGTATGTATAGGAAAAAACATAGTATATATAGTATATACTTAGGTTTCAGGTATCCAGTGGGGGTCTTGGAACATGTCCCCCATGGATAAGAGGGTGCTACTGTATATAATATTACAGGTGTAACTTAGGACAATTTTTACATGTTTAAAATTTATTAGTAATATTCTCTGGCACTTAAGCTATCTGTTGATATACTTTGTTAAAAATAGTAATAATAGCATACATTTCTCTACTGTATGGTAGGCACTCTACTAAGTACGTAAATAATCCTGAAAACATTCATGGGAGAGGAGTAGGTATCATTTTACATATAAAGTAGCTGACACATAGAATAGTTGAGTAATTTGTCTAGGTCACACAGCAAGTAAATGCAGATAGGATTTGAACCTAGGTAGTCTGCTTTCTGAGCCCTAACATTAAAAAATATATTTTTTATTGCGGTATATAGCTAACATACATTATATTAATTTCAGGTATACAACATGATTTGATATTTGTATATATTGTGAAACAACACTAAAAGAAGTCTAGTTAACATCTGTCACCATACATAGTTATAGAATTTTTTTCTTGTGACGAGAACTTTTAATATCTATCCTCTTAGCAACTTTCAAATATGTATTACAGTATTGTTACCTATAGTCACAATGCTATCCATTACATCCCCATGATCTATTTATAACTGGAAGTGTGTATCTTTTGATGCCCCAAGCCCCAGCCCTCTGGCAGCCATCAATCTGTTATCTGTATCTATGGGCTTTTTTCTTTAAGATTCCACATATAAACGAAGTCATACATTCCTGATGGGAATTCAAAATGGTAGTAACACTTTGGAAAAATTTGACAGGTTCTTAGAAAGTTAAACATGTACTTAACTGTATGACCTAGACCAGTGCTCTCTTACATGCCTAAAAGACGTGAAAACTTAGATTCACACAAAAATCTGGACAGAAATGTATATGGTGGCATTATTTACAGTTATCAAAAACTGAAATACACAGTTACCCTTTAACTGGAGAACGAATAAACATACTGTGATATATCCTTATAATGGAATATTACTCAGCAATAAAAGGGAACTAACAATATTAGTCAGCAATAAAAAGACGCAATAAGATGGGTGGATCTCAAATGCATTATGCTCAGTGAAAGCAGCCAGTGTCAATAGGCTTAGTAATGTATGATTCCACTTGACCTGGAAAATGGGATCTAATGTTTGAGGGAATTGGGAGTGGGGGGTGGGGTTCAACTACATTTAAGTAGTGGAAAGCTGTCAAGCTCAGTGGCAAATGCAAGTTTTCCAAAATTCCAATTTTTCACTTGGAAGTTTAAGTTTTATCTTGGGCAACAAATACTGTCAGTTGTTTTCCTCGACGGTACAGGATTATTTTGTTCAAATTAAATGTTTCTTTGCCATTTATTCAAGTCTGAACAGCCGTCATTTGTCAGTTGTTCTTTCAAGTGAACATTGTGCACAAAATGTGCACTTCCCGTTCTGTCACACAGAATTCTTAACAAACAGATACACAGGGGTCCAAGTTTAATAACTGCTTCATCAAGGATATTCTTAAAACTGCACGTGGCATGCAAAATGCTGTAACTGCTTACAGTTATGGTTGGTGACCCTGCCTTGATCTGTGCCAGCAGTTCTATCCAGAATTGCTTTTGCACTGTCACCGTGTATGTAGAGAGTAAAATAACAATAATAATAATAATAATAATGTCTTAGTATTAATATACAAAGGTGTTGCCCTTGCAGACTCCCTGAAAGGATCCCAGGGACCACAAGAGGTTTTCAGAAGACACTTTGAGAACTCTGTATTAGGGGTTTAACTTTCATTGCTGATGTTTTATATTTGCTAGTCATGTCATAGGATTATATTTTAGGTAAAGTAATCTATAAAATTACATGCTTGCCCTGGCCAGTTTGGCTCAGTGGTTAGAGCGTTGGCCTGCGGTCCAGAGAGACCCGGGTTCGGTTCCCGCTAAGGGCACGTACCTCGTCTGCAGTTTGTCCCGGCCCTGGTTGGGTCGTGTGGGTGGCAGCCACTCGATGTATCCCTTTCACGTCGATGTTTCTCTCTCTCTCTTTTCCCCCTCCCGCTCTATCTGAACAAAAAATGGAAAAAATGTCCTTGCGTGAGGATTAAAAAAAAAAAAATTACATGCTTCAGAAGTGAAGTAAATTGTTAAAATATTCTGATTTGAGTATTCTCTGTTCTGCAGTTCAAATACACTCCACCAGGTGGCATCATACCTCTGCTTGTTGCCAACTCTTCCTAAAACTGAAGATACAACTTTTGATAAAGAGTTTCTTCTAGAATTGCTGGTAAATAGATATTAATGTTCTTCAAATTTTGCTTGTAGTTTTCCCTAGCTATTTGAATCATTCTTAAAGATGTAGATTGGTACAGATTTTTTTTTTCTGGGCTAAAGATTAGATGGATAATTTTCTCTCTGGAAATTATATTATCATTTGCTTTTATCCAGTTTCTTTTCTCATCTCTTGGATTTCTTTTTTCAAGTTTTTTACCTCTTAAAACTGCTTTATGGCATGAATTTATTCTATGCAAACACATATCAGCAACTTCCATGTCAGGTACTGGAGTCAGGATTGGGGACACATAGATAGCTGACACCATTCCAGCCAATAAGGGGTCACAGTTACACACTGTTATTTAAACACAGTACCTTGAACACTAAGCCTTACTTACCTTTATCACTAGAAGATTCAGGAATGTTTAGAAATGAAGTTATCATGAATTTAGTGGTTTAATAATTCTAAGGGATTTTTTTCAATCATTTTGGGAAATGAGGGCTTTAACTCTTAAATTAATTCTGTTTTTATAAAGTTTTATTTTTCAGTGCAGTTTTAGGTTCATAACAAAATTGAGGGGAAGGGTATAAAATAGTTTCTTACTGTAGGAAGAAAGATAATATGCTAGTGTTTGGGGTAGTAACAGGAAACTTTTTGTAGCAGGTGTTTTAAGCCTGGTGACAGGTGTCTAAGTGCCATTTGGAGAGCAAGCCTCAGGAAGGGCTTTAAATTAATTCATGTATGGAAAATACTTTTTATTGACATATTTACTTGCATGAAATGTGTGTCCTGGGTCACCATCTTTCTTTCTTACAAATCACTTTCTCTGAGTACAGTGTTTTCTAAAAATTCTTTGTCCTATTTCCTGACAATGTAAAATCTTCTCTCATAAGTCAGGTTTTGGGGGTTAATAATAAATTCTTACTATAGAAAGAAACGATTTTTTTCAAAAATCTTTCTAATGGAAAGGAGTTTTGTGTATAAAGTTGATTCTGTGGCTTTTAGGGTCTGGTAGCTAAGATTTCATCCTTAAAATTTGAATAGTTATACCAAAAGAAAACAATTTTTAAAATGTACAGTGCTCTAACATTATCTTTTATTTATGCTTCTACTAAAGGATTTACTTAGGCTTTGGATTCTTCTAATATCCAAATTATGATTCAAAAGTTGAAATGTGCATATCATTTCGATGATATCACACTATCTTCTTTCCTAAAATAATGCTCTCTACTGAAGAGAATGTGACACATTTTTCAAACATTCATTATTTTAGCATGTGTTACTTAGACAACAAACTTAATTTGAGAATAAGCACTCTGATATTAACAATGGAGAGCATCAAGTCCAATTCTCATATTACAAATTAGACAGAGGCCAGCTTATTAATAAACTATCACCTAGGCCTTAGAGCTCCCATTTTTTTCTTACATAAACCAATGCTAAGTGCTATGGTTTTTAAGATCTTGGCATGTGCCAGGCACTTTGACACAGTTTTACAGTATTTCATTTTATTTTCATAAGAAACCTGAGAGGTGACTGACATTTTATCTTTTTCACTGAAAAGGAAACTTAGAGCAGGGAGGGTGAAGTAACTTGCCCAGCTTGTATGTAGCTCATAAGTAAAGGTACTGGGAGTTGAACTCACAAATGTCTGAGTCCAGAGACCATCACAATGGATACATCCTGCATCTTTGATTGTTGGGGGGAAAAGGGAAAAAGGAATAAAACCTCTTGTTAAGTGCCGCAGTAACTGCAAGACATGAAAGTTCTCATTCCATACTTTTGGTGAATTTCTCCATGAATTATTCTGATTAAAATGCTTCTAACTTTCTGCCCTTACCTGTTCTTTTAGGTATCTCGTCATGAACGTCGAATTTCTCAGATTCAGCAGTTGAACCAGATGCCTTTGTATCCAACTGAGAAAATCATATGGGATGAAAATATTGTCCCAACTGAGTACTATTCAGGGGAAGGTATGATAAAGAATTACAGGATCCAGGTGTAACATGAAACTTAGTTTAGATTCATATGTAACTGAAAATACTCCTATGCATTAATACATTAAGATAATTTTTTGGTACCTTCAAGTTCAACTTTAGAAGCCAGAAACTGTTTAGTATTTTTAATGCTTAGCATTAAGGATTTAATTAAATTTAACCATAGGTGTGTGTGTGTGTGTGTGTGTGTGTGTGTGAGAGAGAGAGAGAGATCCTGTGAAATATGACCATAAGGCAATAGTGTTGTGTTGTTGGGAGACCTAAGAATACAGGAAGTCTAGCTCTTCGTTATGTCACAACAGGCTTTGTTTGGTAGTGCTTTTTTAGAGGCTTTTTTCAATTCCTTATGGAGCCAGGTAATGACCACCATAAAAAGACCTTGTTGTTTGTTAATAATTAATTCTTAGTTTTGATTGAAAATGGTATTGCCTAGTTTGTTCACCTACCTATTTTAACAGATTGTTTCTAAATGCTTTTGCTCATCCTCTGAGGATGAGAATTCGCCACAGTTGAGTATATGCCAAAGTGCATTCTCACACATTTTGAAGGCATAGTTCAAAAATTTTAAGAAAATCTTTTGAACAACAGTATTAGAAGAAATGTGGATATTTTAAAGACATTGCCAGTGTAAATATTGGTACATTTATTTAAAAGAAAAACTGTTACTTCAAAATAATATCCTGAGCCATAACTCCAGTAAAACCAGTGCACTAAAATCGTACTGTATGTCAGAATAGGCAATCTTTATATCTTTTAATGTTATGACAGTGGTTAATGCGTTATTTTCTCACTTTTTAAATTTGTTCATACTAAAAGCATTTATGACCATATATGTCTGACATATAATTCTTGGACTAATCAGTCCCTAAAAGGCAAATTACACTTAAGAATATTTTGTCTTTTTAATAAAAAGTGTATGTGTCTTAAAAATGTAAATAGTCTTATAGCTAGCTTTTGGTACTATTCAATGATGCTGGTCTGAGTTCAAAACATATTCTGCTTAGTACAAAGTATTACTTTTATTCCAATGGTAGATGAATTTAAATGAAAAGGAATGCTTTTCAGAATTTAAGTCTGTGCACCTTTAGTACAGCTGTTTTCAGAGACGTGATAACGTCTCGCTATTGTTCTTCATTGACCACGGATGGGACGTTGGGGGGCCCAATATCTGATGCTGTGAAATAGGCAAAGATAAAAGCTATTACTGTATGATTATGCTAGCTGCTTGTAGCTCCCAAAGAGAGAAAATAAGTGTTAAGTGGGGCAGATATAAAAAGATACAGTGTAAGAATTGTAAAGAGAACCTTTGTAACACTTTGCCATTTTAAAACCTTTTTATTATAAAATAAACATTAAATATAGAGCTTTACCAATTACCATAAGGGAAACACCATGAAACCCCTGTAACTACCTTGTCAGCTATCTTAGAACCCTCCCATGTGCCCCTTTCAAGTCACCACTTTCTTCCTCTATTCGAATGTAACCATTTATTCTCGGCTTTTATAGCTGTCATTATCTTGCATTAAAACTAGTTTTATCACCTAGTTGTGCATATCTGACACTAAAGTCAGTCTTGCACATTAAAAAATTGTCTTTTACTTTACAGGTACTTCCATATCCCTTCTTTTTCTTCTGCTGAATAACCTGCATGGTTTGATCTGTATAGTTTCCCTTAGTCTAGATTTTTGTAAGTGACTATTAGCATGTCCATTTGCTCTTTATTTTTTTTTGCAAATTGACAGCTGGATGCAGAGGCTCAGTCACGCTGAGGTTCTCTCTCTTTGGCCAGGTTCTTGGTGGTGGTATATTTATTTTCATCAGGCGGCACATAATGTCTGTCTGTCTCTATTTTTGTCTTATCAGTAGCCATTGCTGCTTAATAGCTAGGTTCGTTAATTCAGTGAGCATTGTAAAATGGTGACATTTTCATTGTCTTTTCTTTTCTCATAAAAATATCCTATCAAAGGAGATGCTTTCTCTTAGCAATTAAATTAGATTTTAAGTCAGAGTTTACTAACATAAACAATATGAACTTTTTTAACATTGATGTTTCTTGCTTTTAAGAGTGTTATTGCTTTGGTAAGTACAGCTAGGGATGATGACAGGATGATTTGCCAGTAAAGTGTGATCTAGGTTCTCTTTCTTTTTCTTTTTTTTAACCGTTTGATATTGCTGCTGAGTGCTTGGTCACTTATTATCCAAGGGAAGTACTGTTAAGTGAGGATAATGGAAAGAATATTGTTTATTAATACAGTCAGAGAAGGGAAGTAACTTGAGGAATAACATAATCAAGGCCTCACCCTTAAAGACTAACAAGAAGGCAAAGGTTCAGAAGAGCACAGTCATGGTCATTGTCGATAGATTAATGCACTGTAATATAAAAATTCCACTTTTCTTGGTGATTTTGTCTTGAGCTAGTACTGTGGTAGCATTATTTATTTTAAGATTTGCCAAGTGTAAGTTAGGTGGTAAAGGAAGAATTTTTAAACTACTTGAGACTATATTAAAGAATCTTCAGATACTTTTTAGAAGCACTGTATGGATATGAATCATTGATGTGCAGATTACCTGTATTAAAGGAACTTATCTTTTATTTTAAATTTTTAATGTATAGCATTTGTCAACTTGGTTTCACTTATGTAGAAGTAGAAATAAGACCTTATTAAACATGCTGTATTTTAGACATTGTTAGATTCTCACCAAATTTGTGATGCCTTTTTTACAGAGAAAGCAGATGTCTGATTAAAAAAATAAATTCAAATATGGATATTATTTTCCTTTTCAGGTTGTCTTGCTCTTCCCAAATTGAATTTACAGTTTTTGACTCTTCATGATTACCTCCTAAGGAACTTTAACCTCTTCCGCTTAGAATCAACTTACGAAATCAGGCAGGACATTGAGGACAGTGTCAGCAGAATGAAGCCTTGGTAAGTAAATTGGTTCCACTTGCAATGAAGGGGTGCAAACAGTGACTGACATACTTCTGTCAGAAAGCTCATAAGTGTATTTAGAAATATACCTGGCATGAAGATGCCCTCCAAAATATGGGATGTTTACTCTGAGAAATTCTTAAAAGTGAATTAGAATACATTAAAAGTGCTAAAGTATAAAATCTGGGTCTTTGGGGGTGGACCTGGGGAAAAGAGAAGAGAAATCATTGTTCTTGGAGGCAGGGAGAGAGAGAAACGTAGAGGAGTCGGCCGGGCACTGATGGAAGCGAAAGAGGAAAGGGTATGTGCTGGCCAGCAGGCCTGTACAGGGCAGGAGAGGTGAAGTCCTTGGAAACCTTATGATGAAGGAGCATTCCGCTCGCTACCCTAGCTGCTCTGGCTGTCACCACTAGTCTCAGTCCGCCTGTCTGAGGAACCTGGCAGGAGGTGAGCGGTGTTGCTGAATATTGCCTGGAGTGGCACGTTGGAAAGTCTTCCCTGGTCCTCCATCGATTGCCTTGAAGAGACTAAATCATCAGCATTTACTTTTACGGTCGGTTGAGTAGGTCTTGTTACTTAAGGAACTCTTCTGCTTGAACTCAGCTCCCCACCTGCTAGCTCTTTCCTTCAGCTATGAAAAGACTTTCATTCTGATTTCAGGCAGCTCTGCAACATATTTATGAAGGTTAATTTTGCTTTTTAAACATGACTGACTGGGTAAATGCTCTCACCATTTCATTCTAAGTATAAAATTGATGGAAGTAAATTATATATCACAAGTGACTATAAATGAGTAAAATAATTCTGTCAAGTGAATTTTTGTTCCATTGTAGTCACACCATCCATACATGTACAGTTATACTGTATTCTCTATGAAAAGCTTAACATATTTTAAGTGTAAACTGATTCAGGTATCTTCCAGGCTTCTCCCCTTAATAATTATAGAGAACTATATGGACACTGTGATTATAATCTGTTTTTTCCCTTCCATATTTATTTCATACACAGTTCTATTTTTTAATTAATTATTATGTGAATAGTTATTCTGGGTGAGACTGTAAAACACAACATAAAGTATTTTTGACTTAATAATCAGTTGAGTCAGAAGGCAGGCCAGCACTGTGAAATTTGTATACCCACTGGCTGATCGTCCCTGCCCACAACTTTGCTGAAATCGTTGCCCATTGTTTGGACCCCAGGGGAGTGCTTGATCAGAAAGCCTCCTTAGAATTTGTGGTTACCTTGCATTTATATGTTCAGATTCTGGACCTAATTTTGGCCATTTTGTAAAGTAGGGATTTATTAACTAGCAGTTCATCAAATAGAATTCACTTATATTTTACCTAAGTGCCAAATAAAGCAATAGCACTTACAGTTCTGATGGTCTATTAATAAAGGATTTTTTTTAGCTTACATTTTCTGTTAGGGAGGAAAAAATGTCACTTTTTGTACTTAACTTGTGATACTAAATTTTTCTAAATGTTCGTTTCTAATCGCCCATGATGAAAACCTAGAAACAATGAGATCTAAAAAGGAGCTGGGTTTCTTTCTGTTCCGTGCATCCTGAAGGTGGAAAAGCAGCAGAGGCATTTTTTCTTATCGCATAGTTCTAGGGATCGTGTTTTCAGATTGACGAAACTACTGAGCAGGATAAGAGAGGATGTGCTTACGCGGGGCAGAAGTCTACTTTTTAGTGCTTCATGCTGCAGGTAGATCTTAGGGGGAAGGAGTTGGGGAAAGATGATGAGTGTGCGCCCGGAGGTGGGAACAGGGATGGACCGCAACTGGGCAGGAGTCGTCTTTTTTAAGTATGATGGAAATGTTCTAAAATTGGATCGTGGTGATGGATGCACTCTATAAATTAAGAAAGTTATTGAATTGTACATTTACAATGGATGGATTTTATACATTAAACTACATTGTAGTAAAGTTGTGAAAAATGGGGACAGTGATAGAAAGCTATTACAAAGGGTTTAGACACAAGTAATGCCTTTTAGAAATTGTCTCAGTGTGAATCAAGCCATTGTAGAATTCTTATTTGTAATTAGTTTTGCTTTTTGATATTGTGAAGTTCTACAGTTTTTCTTACAGCACAAAGCCTTACTGAGGATGTAGTTTATCTTTGTAAGGATGTCATTTTGGGCAGTACTTTAAAATTTTAGAGTATTACTGCCGTTTTTATATTGCATATTTCCCAAATACACTATTTAATGTAAAAATTAAAGCACTACTTAGACTAATATAAGAAGAAAGAATGAGTGTTTGGATGTTAGTGGGTCTAGTTATTATATCTAGCTTGATTATTTGTCCCTCAGTCCATGGTAGCATCTTATAAATGATTTAAGTATTTTACCCTAAAGAAGGCATTTGCATAGATATTATCATTTGTTTGCTTGTTTTTAATGTTTTTAATTATAGCTTGTTCTAAAATGTTTCTGAAACAGCTTATAGAAATACTGATAGTACATAGGAAAAATTAAACAGTTGAGACTATTTTATGAAGAAGGGAGAAAGATGGGAATATAAAATAAAACTAAATGTGCTGAATTGTTCATTCTTTGACAGAATGACTCAGCTCTTAAGCACATAGAGTTGAGGGGATGGGGGGTGTTCCTCTACTTCCCTTTCCTTTCTGGACCATGTTTGCCTGTTCCATTTTACCATACATACTCCCTGTATACTGAGACTTTTTTTTAAGTGTAGAAATAAGAGTTACTAATGTTAGTGCTTAAATACTAGCTAAACTTGTATTCTTACTTGTTTTACTTGTCCAAAAGTTACATTTTGTTCAAGTAATCATCCACTTCTTTGCTTTTCAGGCAGTCTGAGTATGGCGGTGTGGTATTCGGTGGTTGGGCACGAATGGCTCAGCCCATTGTGGCTTTCACTGTGGTTGAGGTTGCCAAACCCAACATAGGTGAAAACTGGCCAACCCGAGTCCGTGCAGATGTTACCATCAATCTGAATGTCAGAGATCACATCAAAGATGAGTGGGAAGGTAATTTTGCATTTCTAAAAGTGGTTACCTTTTACCTTTTTTGGTTTATTTTATAGACTTTCACTTAGAGAATTAGCAAAGCACTTTTGCTAAATGTTACCCTTTTAAACTCATTAAGTTTCATCATTAAAATTTGATTTAAAGAATAGCAATTTTCTTTATAATTATTATTAATAAAACATATCAAGGATTATATAAGAATGATTAAACATCTTAATACTTTCATAAAGCATAAAATAACATTCATATCAAAGTGTTTTGAAAATTGCAGTTAGCAGAACTGAAAATGTTTTAAGTCTTAAGTTTAGTAAGGTAATGTCTGAATTTGTAGGGTCAGTATAAAAAGAGTAAAAATATTAGTGTTCACTAAAGAAAGGGGGAACACACAGCAAAGCAAGTAAACAAACTGATATTTTAAAAGGATAAAAGCGGTCAATTCAAAAGGAATTTTAGGGAGACCTAGCTAAACAACTCAGAAAGAAATAATAGTTTATTTCCACCAAAGGGAGGAAGTCAGATAGAGAGTTAGTGAAATCCTATGTACTCAAGAGTAAATAAATAATAATTGCAGAGAAATTAAATATTATTTTTTTTATTTTTTACCAGGCAAGATTTGAGGGATGGAAATTCAACAATTCATTTTATTTAGGGACAAATATGTTGAGAGTTACTAAGTCAAATAGAGCTAAGACACTGCTAACACCTATGCCAGAAATGGCATATGAACTGAGTTTTAATTGGCACTTTTATATTTTTCTCCCAGCTGTCTATGAGAGCCCTTGCTGCCTTGTTGTGAGAAATAGTAGCCAGTGGGTTTTATCTCCTTTCACCTTCTTGGCATGCCAGCAGGAAAGGGATAGTCCCTTAATGGTTTAGTTTTCAGAAATTAATGCTCTCAACATAGCTGTTTATAACCGTAGGGACTAGATGATATATTTATCACATAACTCTGAAGGAATCCAGCAACGAAGCTGGCCAAATGTTTGACAAATGGCCACTGTAGTGGGTAGAGTTGGTGACAGATTTTTGTGACTCCAGTGTCTTTCAAAAGACTTCCAGTCTGACGCATTACACATCTAGAATGTACCTTTATTATTTCTGAATCTTGAGAAAGGTGTTAAGTTGCTGGAGAAGGTCTTATATTTATTACCCCTTAGAGCTTAAGGAGGTATTAAAATAAACACTATTTTTCATTGTAGGTAATAAACTGAAATAACTTAATGGCTATCCCTAGATGTAATATTGGAAATAAACTTAAAAAAAATTAAAAGATTTTTCACAGAAATTTATAGATGACAGATGACAAGTCTGTGTTATGGTGTTAAGGGAGGGGAAAAAAAGGATGTTTTGATGTTTTATCCAAACCCCTTTCCTCCATTACTTTGTAGACTGTTATCAGGACATCAGTCTTTTGCTGGGGGGTAGGTGGGAGGGAGAACTCTTTTTTGTTTTAAACATAGGTCTCTGGTAGAATAAGAAATACAGTGGGTGGATTTTGATGGCAGGATAGAGGTCAATAGGGTATTATGGGAGAAGCAATTCATATTTTGAAGAGTGATGGGGAGAAAAGTGTTTTCTCGGAGGCCAGAACCAAAATTCAGACCCAGACCAAGTATTGCTCACAAAGAGAGTGACCAAGTATTGATCACAAAGAGAGTAACCAAGTAGAAAATTGAATGAGAGGGAGGTTCTGCAAACAGTAATGAATGTATCCTATAAAAACAGAATAGCTCTGAAGAGTTTAAGCTAAATACTATAAGACATTCTTCTTGTCCGTTGTAATATTATAGGTGTTTTAAATGTGGATCTGTAATGTCCCACAGTAAAATGATCTGCTTTAGGAGGGAACAGACACTCATCCCTCAGTGATGCCAAAAGTGACATTGGTAGAGACTAAATCATGTCTCAGGACCACTTCTGTGGCTCCAAGACTTAAAAATTTTACTGAGTCGTGCCAATCTGAAGTCATACAGGCAATACAAGTCACAGTGGAACAGTTCCCTTTAGTTCTCATTGCTCCTCCTGTGTCCTTTGCGTAGAATTTGTTGAGAAATAAAGTCATTATTATGAATCAAGAGTTATTATTTCTAGCACACTCTTAATCCCACTCCATATTGAAACAAACCAGAGTGGTCCCAGCACTGTTAGCCACACACTCACATTGTGGGTTTGATTTGTGTATCTTGTTACCAAGGTTATGAGCAAGCAGACTGTTTAAATTTACATCTATGTCATACACTGGCTAACAAAATCAAATCAGGAAAGAAAGAAAGATTAAATTGGGTAATAGTGTATGCTGTGTGATCTAATTTTATGTCCCTTGTCTTCCACTGTCTACTTTTAATAGAGCAGGGACTCCAGGTGAATTTATCATTTGGTCAGATACTGAGAAGCCATGGACTTTGGCACAAGTCTTCTATTTCTTGACATTCACTTACAAAAATGTTCCGTATTTGCCAACTGAAACTATATATATATGCACACAGCCATCTTCTCAGGATGGTGTCTGTAAACAATGCTATTGTGCTTTGATGGATTATTTTTGAGTTGACCTTTTTTGGTGAAATACACTAAGACTGTTGTTGGAGTGACTGGTAGATAGTTTAAACTGATGTTACAAACCTGCTAAATATGATATAGATGGATTATATGCCAACCATATTTTTGGTTACTTATTAAGAATGTTAAAAATAAGAATGAAGCCCTGGCTGGTTTGGCTCAGCAGTGAGAGCGTCAGCCCATGGAGCAAAGAGTCGTGGGTTCAATTCTGGTCAAGGACATTAATCTGGTCGGGGTCATGTGGGAGACAGCCAGTCGATATATTTCTTTCTCTCTCTCTCTCTCTCTCTCTCTCTCTCGGGGTCATGTGGGAGACAGCCAGTCGATATATTTCTTTCTCTCTCTCTCTCTCTCTCTCTCTCTCTCTCTCTCTCTCTCTCTCACACACACACACACACACACACACACACTATCTGAAGATATTTGGAAAAATATCCTCGGGTAAGGATTAAATAAATAAATAAAATAAGAACGAAGATGAGCATCCAATTCTGGAGCTGTAGTGTGACTTGGAGAACATAATTAGTAATGTATTCATGGCATAAAGGTTTCAGATTTTAATATAAAGAAACGTTTATCTTAATTACTGTTGTCAGTCATTGAGTATTAGAGGTTATAGGAAAGCCCACAATTGTATTACAATATGAATACAATTATTGACTACCTCTGGTATTTTATATCTTTTTTTAATTTATTTTTTTCCCTTTATTGATTTTAGAGAGGATGTGAAAGGGAGAGAGAGAGAGAAACGTCAATGAGAGAGAACATCGATTGGCTGCCTCCTGCATGCCCCCAACTGGGGATTGGGCCCACAACCTAGGCATGTGTCCTGACTGGGGATCGAACGGGTGACCGCTTGGTGCATAGGTTGACGCTCAATCACTGAGCCATACTGGCCAGACTTAAATGTTTTTTTTATATCTCTACTCCAAAGATAAGGAGATAAGAAATTGCCAACAGAAGACTGAAAACAGTAACATTCTGATAAAAGTGAAAATGTCTTTTTGTTTTACCAGGTCTTCGTAAGCATGATGTATGCTTTCTAATTACTGTGCGTCCCACAAAACCGTATGGTACCAAGTTTGACCGAAGGAGACCTTTTATCGAGCAGGTTGGCCTGGTTTACGTCAGAGGCTGTGAAATCCAGGGCATGCTGGATGATAAAGGACGTGTCATTGAAGACGGTATGGTGATCTATATTTTTGAAAGAGTGTGTGTGCATAATGATAAATTTCTTTGCCTTTTTTTGTCTTAGGTGATTATTTTTAGTTTTATATACTAAATTGACACAAAGGATTAAATATAAAATATGTGTAGAGTACCTACCACCCAGTTTTAGAAATAATTAATATGATTTCTAAACTTCTGTGTTAGATACTGGAAAGGACAAGATATTTTGAAATCATCTTTATTTAAACCTACCTTTTATAGTATTTTACAATATTGCTTTTACAAAACTTCTTATAGTTAGTTATTCAGTGATATATCTGTCTAAATTTTCCTTTCTAAGTTTTATTGATTTGATTCATTATAGGAGTGGTTCTCAATTAGGAATAGCACTACCCTGCAATTTGAAATATGTAGTTGTATTTATGTTGTCAAATGACTGGGCTGGGGCAGGGGTAGGGACTGGTGAGCTGTTGGTATTTGCCAGTTGGGGACCAAGGATGCTAAGCATGTAAGCAGAGCTATTTTGTAGAAGGAGTTGCCCTGCCTGGGATGCCAGCATTACCCATGTAGAAACATTGCCTTGCAGGAAGTCAGCTCTTTGAGTTCTTAGGCTGATTACTAATTATGCTTTGAAATTCTTACGTTTAATGAACTTTTTTGGTAATACATACTATTAAATTATAACTGCATCCATATCCAGTGCTTGTTTTATAATTTGTTTATTAAACTTCTTGTAGAACTTGAATTAGCTTCTATTACCTGTGATTTCAAGATTGCATCATTGCTAAAATGCTGATAATTAGGCCACTTTTATCACTAGACTAAAAGAAAAATAGGAGAAGGGAATGGAGGCTAGCCGGGATAAACATAAGGCCATATAGTGGGACCAGAGTTGGAGGTCTAAGACAAAAAGAAAAAGCCTCTGAGCTTTCAGCCATTAGTATATGAAATTTCCTTTCAGTCTAGTGATGCTGGGTATGGAATGTGGAAGGATAAAAAGAGTGATCAGCCAAGTGCTTACTCTGTGTAAGACAGTAGTAGGAGCTGTGAGTGACTGACGAAAGCAGTTCTTTGACTTCCAAGGCTCCAGTGTTAGTTGAGGTTGTATACAGATAACTGGAGTTCCTAGCATTGCGTCTTAAACATTACATGACTGTTCCAAGAAGAAATAGTAAGAATTCAGAGAAAGAAGAGTATTTTCAGCTTTCTGGACTTTGAAGTGGATGAGTGGAAAACATTCTAGTCCAGGGAATGGCTGGAGTAAAGTCTGGACAGTTTACTCGTCATTTTTAGAAAAGGAATACTGCTAACTTACTTTGATCATTGAAAAATATATATTTTGTTTAACAAACTTTTTCAAAATGTTTAGGCCCTGAACCCAGACCTAATCTTAGAGGAGAGTCAAGGACATTTAGAGTGTTTCTGGATCCAAACCAGTATCAACAAGATATGACCAGTACTATACAAAATGGAGCAGAAGATGTGTATGAAACTTTCAACATAATAATGAGGAGAAAACCAAAGGAAAATAACTTTAAGGTAATTTTAGGGCTATATAACTAAAAATAGTGCATAATTTGAAAAACTTTTAAGACAGATACGTAGATACTATGTTTAAATGTTTTGTCAAGAAAATAAGGATCATTGCTTTTTTATTTTAAACAGTTCTCTTAGATTAAATATAGAAACTTTTTTTTTTTTTTTTAATCATCCTCACTCGAGGACATTTTTCCATTCCTAGTTCAGATAGAGTGGGAGGGAGAGAGAGGAACAGAGAGAGAGAGAAACATCGATGTGAAAGGGACACATCGAGTGGTCGCCACCCGCACAACCAACCAGGGCCGGGGACAAACTGCAACCAAGGTACATGCCCTTAGCGGGAACCGAACCCGGGTCTCTCCGGACCGCAGGCCGATGCTCTAACCGCTGAGCCATACCGGCCAGGGCTAAATATAGAAACTTAAGGGAATTGATTTGCTAAACCTGTTTTGTCTTTTGATAAATTTAGAAACTTAAAATATGAATTAACTCATGTGTTATTTATTTTAATTTTTAAGTTTACCACTTAGAGCTCAAGAGCATATCTTTTATTTAAAAATTTTTTTTTCTTTATTGATTTTTTTTTTTGAGAGAGGAAGGGAGAGGGAGATAGAAACGTCAATGAGAGAACATCTACTGGGCATGTGCCCTGACTGGGAATTGAACCAGCGACCTCTTGGTGCATGGGTTGACGCTCAACCTCTGAGCCACACCAGCTGGGGCATGTGTTATTTAAAGGTCAGCCTTCTTCCTTGCTTTTTGTATATTAGATATTTAGTTTGTGCCTCAATATGAGGTGAGGAAAAACTGCTTGTTTATTTGGTTACTGAGACTTCTTTTATGAATCAAAGTAGGTGTAGTTTCAAATCACTGAGAATACTGATATGGGACCTTAGGGCTTGGAATTACTCTAGGATGCACTATATGTATACTTTCCTTATGAGTGGGAAAAGGGAGGTTTGGGGCTAGAGAGTTTTAATAATAATTTTCTATGGGGAGTTGTGGTAAAGTGTGATTTAAATTTTTTTTTTTCTATAAGAGGGAGAGGGGTAAAATGTTTTATTTGAAACTGTTTATAGAGTTCGTCGAGCAGCTCCGGCATTCGGTGAAACTAGCTTTTGCACAGTGCCGTGCTGTTCTTTCTCCACCAGAGGCAGTGCTTCTCAAACTTTATCACATTATTTTTTTTTAAATCCTCACCCGAGGACATTTTTGCATTTTTCTTCAGATAGAGCAGGAGGGAGAGAGGGTGGAAGAGAGAGAGAAACATCAATGTGAGAGAGACACATCGACTGGTTGCCACCCACATGACCCCAACCGGGGCCGGGGACAAACTGCAACTGAGGTACGTGCCCTTAGCAGGAACCAAACCCAGGACACTCTGGTGTGCGGGCTGACGCTCTAACCACTGAGCAACCGGCCAGGGCTTTATCACTTTTTTATTCATTGTAATTGAAAAAGAAAACCACATACAAAGGAATTTATTCCCCATCTCACACTGGGGTTGTTGAAGACAAAACATTGGAAATACCCTTGATTTCTCTGGTCTCACTCCGCATGCAGTTCATCAATCAGTTTGATTGGCGTACCACCTCCATTGATGCCATGTATAGGACACCTTCCTCTCTCATGTCTCTGCTTCCATCCGTGACTGCTCTTCCCCTTGGACCATTCTCCACATAGTGACTGAATATGAGTTATACCTGGTACCCCTGTTCAGCACTCTTTAATGGTTTCTTATCACAGGGGAGAGTTGTCACCATAATTTGATACCCTTCACTGTTTTCTGGTTCTCTCCCTAACATCTTTTTTTTTCTTCTTTTGTATTTATCTTCAGTTAGAGTGGGAGGGAGAGAGGGAGGAAGAGAGAGAGAGAGAGAGAGAGAGTCACATCGATGTGAGAGAGACATCGAGTGGCTGCCACCCACACTACCCCAACTGGGGCTGGGGACAAACTGCCACCGAGGTACATGCCCTTAGCGGGAACCGAACCCGGGACTCTCTGGTCCTCAGACCGACACTCTAACCGCTGAGCCAAACTGGCCAGAACCCAACATCTTTATCTAACTTTTTTCCCTTATTCACTCCATGGCGGTCACCCTGACCTTTTTGCTGATCTTCAATAATACAAGCCTGTGCACATGGTGCTCGCTGTACCTAGACAGTCTTCCCCTGGGGACTTAAAGGGTTTGTGCCCTTGCTTTGTATGAGTAGCTCTGCTTAAATGTCACCACCTGAGAGAAACCCTCTCTGGCAACCTTATCTAAAGTAACATCTCCCTTTCTCATCATTCTTTTTTTTTTTTTTTTTTTTTATCCTCACCCGAGGACATTTTTCCATTTTTTGTACAGACAGAGTGGGAGGGAGAGAGAGGAAGAGAGAGAAAGGGAAACATCGATGTGAAGGGACACATCGAGTGGCTGCCACCCACACGACCAACCAGGGCCGGGGACAAACTGCAACCGAGGTACATGCCCTTAGCAGGAACCGAACCCGGGTCTCTCAGGACCGCAGGCCGACGCTCTAACCGCTGAGCCAAACTGGCCAGGGCTCATCATTCTTTATCTAATTACTATTTTCCCAGATAACCCTTATTCCCAATGATTATATGCTATTTATTTGACTTCAGAATGACTTTATATTGTTATTTCTCTGACATTAGAATGCAGGTTTATGAGGGCAGGTCTCTGTTTTGTCTGTATCTGTTTTGTTTCTCTTGGTAATGATTGAATTTCAGTCAGTTTACTAAAATGAAAAGTTTCTTATCTTTATTCCTTTGACAATTTTTTGAAATACCTACTGTGTGTCTGGTATTGTGCTGAGTTATATGGAGCAAATAAGGATGAGTAAGACACAGCTGATCCCTTTAGGGAGCTTAGACTATTAATAAGGAAAGTTAGAAATGTAGACAAATAGCTACCATGAAAGCGTAGAAGGGGCCAAAGCCAGAAGGAGGATGCAGGTAAAAGTGTCCTGAAGTTCCAAGAGGCATTTAGGCTCCGCTCTGAGGAAAAGGAGGGATGGTTAACTCGCCTATGTTTGGGCAAGGAAGAATGCTATTCTGGTATCTTTTGGTTTTTCATTCTATACCTGGGCATCATCCCTCATTTATTTTCTTCTCTTTCTTCCTGTTTGTACAGCCTGTCCTATTCTGGATACTTGACTTCTGCCTTCTCAAAACATTTCTGTGACTACATTAATGATGACATAAATCAAGGCTTTTTCACAAATCCTTCACTTAAACTCAATTGAAATGCCACATTTCCTCCATGAAACCTTTTCCAATGTCAAAAGTCTACCCTACACCCATCTCTCTTACCTCAAATTGTGCTCCTATTGTAATATTTTTTACTTTTTGCCACATTCTGCTGCTTTGTAGCATTGTTAAGGATATATTTTATCTCCCTACTAGAATCATAGTTACCTTACAGAGGAGAGCTCTCATCTTCATCATGTGAACGTAACCATTCGTCCATTCATCCATTTACTCGTCCCGTATTTAAATTGTCCTACATCCCTGTTGTCATGGAAATTATATTCTAGTGGTGATTAGGCAAATGGTAAACCAGAAACCAAGTACATGAATAAGAGAATTTTAAGTAGAGATAAGTGCAAGAAAATAGAACAAGGCAGTGTGGTAGCATATGATTTATATACACTAGCCTGCTATTTTGTTATCTTGTTGGATTGAACAGCATTTACAATCTAAAAATGGCTGTTTTGGTTTAGTCTTTGAGATTAATAGCTTAGCCTTCTGATTTACATAGGTGGTATAGATCACTTTGTTGAAATACTCATTGGAAAATCCAAGAATTTGCCTTGACTTTTAGTAATTACTTTTGACTTAATATATGTATTAACAACTGTAATAACCTTTTATTGTAGACTTAATTCTTTCATCTTGAAATTTTATTTGAGATTTTATTTTTGCCACTCTCGCTTTATTTTTTATTTATTTCATTTTTTTAAATCCTCACCCGAGGATATTTTGAGAGAAAAACATTGACTTGAGAGGGACACATCCACCAGTTGCCTCCCACACGACCCCAACCAGGGCCGGGGACGAACAGCAACCAAGGTACGTGCCCTTGGCCGGAATTGAACCTGCGACTTATTGATCCGTGGGCTGATGCTCTACCGCTGAGCTAAATTGGCCAGGGCTGTTTCTTATTTCTAACAGTGCTCATTTTAATACGTGTTTCACAATTTAGGCATATATTAATGTGCTTCTGGTTGTGTGTGTTGTTAGCATTGAGGAACTATGGATTATAAAGGGGAGAAAACTCCAGTAGTTTCTAAGAGGAAGCATTTTCTTTAAGAGTTTGTTCCCTAGTATTTTCTTGCTGTTGTGTAGACCTACTTGGATTTTCCTCCTACCCAACAGAAGTCAGGTGGTCAGCTCATTTATGACATTCTGTCTAAATGAACTCCTGACGGATAAACTGTTCTTGCTAAGTTTGGTCTTTTGTTTAACTCAGTGTATGGTATCAGCTTAAAATATAGCTGTTGATTCAGTCTAGCCAAGCACCTGTCAGCAAAAAATAGCTTCTTGCCCTGAAACACTCAGGAATTCTGGATTAGCGCAGCCAGCTCTGCATTGCACTGAAGTGCAGATGTTTGAGATGTCTTCTTGACACGATCCTTTTCTGTTCTTTTACTGGGCAGGCTGTGCTGGAGACTATCCGGAACCTGATGAATACTGACTGCGTGGTACCTGCCTGGCTGCATGACATCATTTTAGGTTACGGGGATCCAAGCAGTGCACATTATTCAAAAATGCCCAATCAGATTTCCACCCTGGATTTCAATGATACATTTCTCTCCATTGAACATTTGAAAACCAGCTTTCCTGGTCATAAAGTTAAAGTAACTGTGGATGACCCAGCTCTACAGATACCCCCTTTCAGGTAAAGTCAGAACTGGATGTGCTCCTTTCAAGCCTTCTGTGGTCAGTCTGAATTAGGCCATTAGGACTATAGCTAAAATAAGTTTGGAGCATCAAATCTGGATTTTGTTTAGGCATTCTGTACCTTCACCATATACTCACTGGGACACATTTATTTTATTTGACTCTAGTTCTAATTTTTTGTAGTTATTTTGAACCACAATAAAAGTAGCTTCATGTCTTTTGAGGGATCAGTAAATGCTTGTGTAAAGAGTACTACATAAATATACTTACTTATAGCATTGGACTGAAGAAATATGTGTGCATATTATGTATAGTCTGGTATATTTCCTAAGTAGCCATGTGATTTTAAACTTTCTTTTGTTTTTAAGAAAAAATGAATTTTTTTAACCTTACTTGCCTTTGATAAATATTTACAGTATAGTTATATTTAATGTTTAAGGAATATTGGTGTTAAAATTTAAGTAGAAATAGGACAAGTACCTGAAGGCCTAGTTGCTTCTCTGAGTTTCATCATGAGGGCTGGTGGCAAAGCAACAGTGCACCTGTGGGTGGTGGAAAGGCGTGTACTTTGCCAGTTGGAAATCAGCACATACAATTTTAATTGACTGTTAAATAGAAATATAATCATTCTAAATATTAAAAACATACATCTTTTTAATGCCTAAACCTAGTCTTCCTTTATACTTTCCAAATCCTGTTATTGGCAAAATCATTTTCTAGTTACTCTGCCATGAAATCTCAGCATTATTTTCAATCCCTTTTCACTCCTATAAGTCTTGCTATGTCTTATAGGATATTTTTTATGCCTTAAGGATATTTTTTTCATGTGTCATTCCTGACTGCCACCTCTAGGCCCTCGGCACCTTCCATCTTTATGGTGGTGGTGTCATTCCTGCCCGTCTCCTCACTTGACCTATTACGTGCTTTACTACTAGAATCATTCATTCCACTCTCTAGATCAAAACTGATTTTTCCTGTTGCTTATCAAAATAAGGGCTGACCTCTTAGCCTCTTTGTTTCTTAGTATTTTGGTGGGTATCATCTTCTTTCAGAATGGGAAAAAAGACTGGAAAAAGGGCACATAGAGAATTAATGTTTTAGTTTAACTATTTTTTCACTTTCCCAGGTACCTATGGTGAGTTGCCTCCCAAAGGTATCTCTGACTCCAAGATAGAAACATCTGCCTTAAAGGCTTGATATTCCGAAGGTGTCGTACTTGGCTCCAGCCTTCCTCTCTAGCCAGAAATTGTGTCCTACATGCCAGCAAAACTGGCTTCTTAAACTTGACCCTTTGCTATTACTTCTTTCTTCCTGGAGTGTCTTCCCTCCCATGTCTGTATGTCTGTATTCTCCGAAAGTCCTCTTAGAGGCCACCTCTCCCTTGATTTAATTCTAATTAAATCAAGGACAGCGTGTAAAGCCCTTTATAGCCCTTTACATGTAACATAAATATATAAATGTTCCTTTTTTCATTTTCCCTTAGTCAGATGACTTACTCTTCCCTTATCATATATTTTAGTGCTTTTAAATCTACTTTTTTCAAAATTTATGTATAGATCTTAAGTTCCTTTAGGTTGTGTTTCTTACTGATCTGATTATTCTTTGTACAGTGTCATGCACAAGATAGGTATTTGATGAATCATTGTTAATTGTAAAACTGAACAAAAGTTTTGGTCTCGTAGAATAACTTTTCCAGTAAGAAGTGGAAAAGGGAAGAAAAGGAAAGATGTAGATGGGGAAGATGAAGACACTGAAGAGGCAAAGACTTTAATTGTTGAACCTCATGTTATTCCTAATCGGGGTCCTTACCCTTACAACCAACCCAAACGGTAATTTTACTATCGATGCTAATTACAATAATAACTAATTGTTTGCTGTTTAAAATGGATTTGTAATATTTTTTTAATTTTCTGATTCTTTAACTTCTGTTGCTATACCCTCTTTCCTTTTAGTCTATCAATCGGCTGAATTTGCTCAGACATTTTTGGTCATTCTGTAGCCATATTTTAAAAAGAAACATTTTCAGATACTATGACAAATAAATATTAGTGGGCCACCTTAACTTGAGCACAGAGTTCTACTTTGTGACCAAGTGTTACAGGTAACATCCACTCATGGGTGTGCCATAGCTAATAAAGGGCGTCATATTTGGTATTAGATTGTGAACTAGGACTTGAACACTCCACATGAAGTCTGGAATGAGCTAAGTATATTGGAAAATAACTATAGTCTTTTCTTTCCACAAATTTCATTCTGTTTTAATTGGTCTGTGGGAGGGCAGGAGTGAAGAGTCATTCAAAAGAGATTGGTTCAATCATGTAAGATATAAAAGTTCTGGAGATCTGCTGTCCAGCATTGTGCATATAGTTAATGATACAGTACTTACTGTACATTTAAAGTTTGTTAAGAGGGTCAATTCCATGTAGTTTTGCCACATCCACAAAGGTCCAGCGTGAAGGGGGAGAAGAGATTGGGAAAACGGATGAATACAGAGCAGATGTTTAGAACTGTGCTTGTTGTTGTCTAAATTTTTACTAAGTGTCATTTGTATTCTCAACCAACTTTAATCTACTCTTATTTGCAGTAATACAATTCAGTTCACTCATACACAGATAGAGGCCATCCGTGCTGGAATGCAGCCTGGGCTAACTATGGTAAGAGCATTATTGCTACACGTTTTTTACAGATTCAGGCTAGAAGTAAACAACAGATTATGTAGTGTGTTCTATTTGAAGCACAAAAGCCCAACTTGATTTAAGTACTTGTGGCATCTGAATGCATATGGATGGAGACCTTGCTACTCATTTCAGTGTTCATAAATAAAGTTTTATTAGAACTGAGCTATGCCCATTTGTTTATGTATTGCCTATGGCTGCTTTTGTGCTACATCAGCTGAGGTCAAATACTTGCAACAGAGACTGTATGGGCCACAAAGTCTAAATTGTGTACTTGCTAGACCTTTACAGAAACATCTGCTGACAACTGATGTTGATCTGTGTTTAATTTTCAAGTTTTGGGAGATTTTCTGTTATCTTCCATTTACTGATTTCTGGTCCAAGTCCATTATGGTCAGAGAATGTACTTCATGTAATTTCAGTTTGGTTTTATTGTGTTTTTTTAAATTTGTTATGGTTTGTTTTATGATCCAGGATATGATGTATCTTGGTGGATATTCCATGTGCACTTGAAAAGAAGGTGTATTGTGTTGTTTGGGGTGCAGGAGTGTCCTGTATATGTCAGTTAGATTCATTGCTTGATAGTATTGTTCAGTATTTCTCTAGCCTTGCTGATATTCCACCTAATATTTCTGTTGATTACTGAGAGAGGAGTATTGAAGTCTCCAACTATAATTATGTTTTTGTCTGTTTCTCCTTTAAATTTTGTCAATTTTTACTTTAGAGATTTTTAAAGTTTTATGATATATATACACATATTCAATATACACATTCAAGGTTGTTATGTCTTCTTGATGAATTTATATTTTTATCATTATTTATTGTCTCTCTTCATCACTGGTAATTTCCTTTGCTCTAAAGTCTACTTTGATATTAATATACCCACTTTTCTTTTAAATAGTGTTTATGTGATATATCTTTTCCCATCATTTTACTTCTAACCTACCTATTATATTTCAAGTGAGTTTCTTGTAGACAGTATGTAATTGAGGCATGTTGTTTTATCCATTTTGGCAGTCTCTGTCTTTTAATTGGTGTGTTTAGACCCCATGTAATGAACTAACTGATGTGTTAAGATTTAGATCTACCATTTTATTATTTATGTTTGTTCCTTTTGTTTTGTGTTTCTGTTTTCCCTTTCATATACCTTCTTGTGAGTTATTTGGATAGTTTTTAATTCCATATATATATATTAATTGATTTTGGAGAGAGAGGAAGGGAGAGGGAGAAAGAGATAGAAACATCAATGAGGGAGAACATCAATTGGCCGCCTCCTGCATGTCCCTTCACCAGCGACCTCTTGGTGTATGGGTTGATACTCAGCCACTGAGCCACATTGGCTGGGCTTTAGTTTCATTTTTAAATTGATCTATTTTGTTCTTTTATTACATCTCATATAATTTTTTTTTAATGGCTGCTCTGGAGAATTATAGTATACATACTTTTCACAGTCTACTTAGAATCAGTATTTGTCTCTTAAGTTGCATGGAGGATCCTCATTTCCTTTACCTACTCCTCTTTTATATTGTAGGTGTCCTATGTATTGTCTATAAATACATTGAAAATGCCATCGGGCAATGTTACAGATTTTGTTTGTGAACATCAAACATTTTGAAGAACTCCAGAGAAGAATAATCATCTATTATACCTAACCATTAATCCTTTATCTCAAGTTTCCTCTAGTATCATTTTCTTTCTGTCTAAGGACTTTCTTTTACCACTCTTAAGAGCAGGCCTGCTAGCAATGAATTATCTTTGATTTCTTCATGTGAGAATGTCTCTAATTCACTTTCATTCTTTAAAGATAATTTCACTGGCTTTATAATTCTGCTTTGACAATTCTTTTCTGTCAGCACTTTAAAAATTTTATTTCACATCCTTCTTGCTGCCATGGTTTCTGATTAGAAATACACAGTTATTTGAAAATTCCTTTTACTATGTAATGTATCATTTTTCTCTAGTTGCTATTAATACTTTTTCTTTGTCTTTCGTTTTCAAACATTTAATTACAGTGTGTCTGGGCATAGATTTCTTTGGAATTATTCTGTTTGGGGTTCTCTGAGCTTAATTCGGTAGATTTATGTCTTTTGCCAGATTTGGGAAATTTTCAGCCATTATTTCTTCAAATACTTTTTCTGTACTGTATACTTTTCCCCCTGTTTTCTGGGACTTCAGTGATATGAATGTTAGACCTTTTGGTATTACAGATTCATGAGGCTCTGATTATGATTTGTTTTCATCCTTTTTTCTTGTTTGTTGTTTAGGTTGGGTGATTTTTATTGATCTATCTTGATGTTCACAGACTCTATCAGGTCCATTATGCTATTGAACTCATCCAGTGGATTTTTAAACATTTTATCTTTCAGTTTTAGAATTTCTATTTAGTAGTTTGCTATGTATTCATCTCCTTTTTAGGTTGTGGGCCCACCAGGTACAGGAAAAACAGATGTGGCGGTTCAGATCATTTCCAATATATACCACAATTTTCCAGAGCAGAGGACTCTGATTGTTACTCATTCTAATCAGGTAAGAAAGAGAGAGAACATGTATGCACACATACACACACGTACACATACATGCATAGAGTGAACCTGTGGGGAGGTAAAGAAGGAGCAGGAATGCATGAAAGCACAATGGAGATTTCTACGTGTGTGAGACCTGATCATAGGTACACAGCTACCAGGAAAGGCGGATGAGTAGTAGTGTTTGTTACTGAGTTACTCTTTGATTATCACTTGTCCTGACCAGACTATATTGAGGAAAATATAAAAACAATCTTTTATTTCTAATAAAGGGAGTCAAATTGTGGAAAAGTTAAAAAGAATATTTAGATGTGTAGTCAAATATTTGGATTAGATTAAATTGCTATTTCCCTCATCTTGTGTGTGAGCTAGAGATCAAAAGTAGTAGTAGCATTTTTTTCTGCTGGTAGAACAAATATTCCTAAAAGACTAAGTCTAAACTATATGAATACTGGATTGAATTTCATGTTTATTTATTTTTTTATTCTCACCTGAGGACATTTTTCGATATTTTGTTCAGATAGAGTGGGAGGGGGAGAGAGAGAGAGAGAGACACATCGACGTGAGAGGGACACATCGAGTGGTTGCCACCCACACGACCCAACCAGGGCCGGGGACAAACTGCAACTGAGGTACGCAACCGTAGCGGGAACTGAACCTGGACCGCAGGCCGACGCTCTAATCGCTGAGCCAAACCGGCCAGGGCTAAATTTTATGTTTATCTCTTCAGTTTCTGAGCTCTACTTGGCAGAATTTTTATAGCAAATTGTATCTATATTTACATTATATAACCTGGATGTTGGCGAGATTGCATGCTGACTTGATGGGCAGAGTTAAACTGATGGTGAATTAGGAGAGATGTTTGAGTGGGGGCTAATTTTTAAACGATGTCTTTATTAGTGTCTCTTCCCATAGTATGAAACTTTTCCCTTTCTGAAAGACCTTATAACTGCAGATGTTTAGATAATAAGTCCTAGGACTTGAGGGAATCCTAAATAAGAACATTTCATAGGTAGAAGGGAGTAACTTCTGAATGGTTTTCATCAGAAGAGCTTGCAATAAATGAATGTTCATTGTTTTGTAGAGATCTTTAGATTCTCAGCCTAAGATTTGATTGATGCACTTTACCTTTTACTCTGTGGTCCTCTCAGTGTGTTCTACCTCCACACTCACCACCTGAGAGTCCTTCTCTAACCACAAACATTTTTCAGTTCTCTGTGACCCATACATTTTGTTGAATGAAATGAAACTTGGGATCATGCTCTTGCACTCTCTCTCTCTCTCAGAAAAAAAGAAAAAATGAAACTTATTGTGGTTATTCATTATTTTACTAATTGTTATTACTTGGGTGAAATAGAAACTGAGCTCAAACCTTTCTCTCTTCATAATTAGAAGCAGAGATTTAGTGGGTAGATGATTTTTATGGTTTCCAGTTATTTATTTGGCCTAGTATACATAGACAGAAATATCAGAATTCAATAAAAATATTACTTTGTTCAAATTGTACATGGACTAATATAAGATGTTTCCATTTGTATTTTGATTTGATTCTTATCTGACTGAGCAATGCTTATTCTCTTCTGTCTTTCTTAATGTTGGCTGTTGTTACCTTTAAAGGAATACTGATTCTTTAAGACTCACCATCATCCTTCTTGTTCTATTCCCCAGGCCCTGAACCAGTTGTTTGAGAAAATCATGGCTTTAGACATTGATGAGCGCCACCTCCTGCGTCTTGGTCATGGAGAAGAAGAGCTGGAGACAGAGAAAGATTTCAGCAGGTGAGCAAATTGGGATGAGTTTTGAAATGGTATACAAAAGAATTGTTAACCCTCTCCTTTGCATGTATCTTATGCACCAGTTGGATTAATGGCAATGTAAAATCTGGGGTTGTAAGGATTATTTTAGGCACTTTATCTGTTTAGATGGACTTTATGTTTAATATTGCATATTGTAAAGTAATAACATTTTTCCACTCAGATTTCTTCTGCTATTAGTATTTTGTTTTTTTTCCCCTTCAAAGTTGCTTTATAATAGCTCATTTCATTTGTATTTAAATCCATTTTTAAAGCATAGTTTTAGACAGAAAGCATAATTAACAGCTGCACATATGTAATACAGCCTTTGGCTGTGAACATGACCTTTGACTAAATTGATCACGGCCATCTAAAGAGCTAAAAGAGTGTTAAATTATTATGTTGCATCTACTTTTAGTTCTTGTATTACAGAGCTTACCAAACATTTGTTAGCTTCTAAAAAGTCAGAGGGCAAAGAACAACACACATTAACTTATTTGGGGCTCTAGATTCTTAATTTTGGATCAGCCAGTGATACCTCTTTGACTTCTTCCCATGGGTATTTCATCCTGTTAAACCTAACTTACGATAGTGCTAGTGTCTAAAATCTAATAATTCCGAAGTCAGTGAATATATAGATGCTGATGGAATGCTAAATACTGTCATCATAATTGTGTTGCAGTAGAATTTTTAATTTTTAAAGAATATTATAATGGAACAGAAGTAGGAATTTAAAAATGATTTCAGGTACTACTGAGTTTCTAGGGGAAAAAATACTTTTGCTTTCTGATACACAAACCAAGCCCCAGGTCTTGTTAAGTGTGTGCTTGATCAATTGGGCATATTCTTTCATTTATCTCCCTTTGTTGTAACTAAAATGAAAAATAGTGAATACTGTTTCACAATAAAAGTAATATAATTTTTTATAAAGAAAAAATGTTAAATCTATTAAGACAGTAGAGAGGGAGTGATCATAATTTCACTGATCCAAAACAAGTGCTTGATCATCTTTTTTTCAATAATCAGCTGTAATCTTGTTATTATTTATAATTATCTACATTGCTGTTTTAAATGAATAGATTTAGATTTACAGATAATTGAACTAGTTTCACATAGAGTTCCATTGTATACTGCTTTTTAAATTTAACATTGTACGCCTGGCCAGTGTGGCTCAATGGATTGAGCATCATCCCATGCACCAACAGGTCACTGGTTCAATTCCTGGTCAGGGCACAAGCCTGGGTTACAGGCTTGATCCCCAGTGTAGGGCAGGCAGGAGGCAGCCGATCAATGGTTCTCTTTCATCGATGTTTCTCTCTCTTTCCTTCTCCCTTCTTCTCTCTCTAAAACAGCAATAAAAACATACTTTAAAAAATAAATTTAACATTGTATCACAAGATTTTGGCATTTTATTACAAATTCTTTATAAGCATTCCCAATTTTTTTCTCATTGTGAAAGTGTTTATTGTAGGGAAAGTTTTAAACTATAAATAAGCACACAGAAAAAGAATTACCTGCTATAATGTTTTTATTCTTCTAAGATGGAAAATTCTTGAAAACATAGACCATGTCTTATCTCTTTTTTATTCTTGATCATTGTTTGATGCCTCAAAGGTGAAGCTGTGAACTCTGGAGCAGCCAGGAACATGACTCTTCCTGTCTCAAATCTTTAAACATGAGAACTGCAGTGTTTACACTATTTTAATCTTTTTTATTATTAAAGGGTTATAGGAGGCACTTTGTTATGATGGAAAGAGTATTATAGGCTTTGGGATCCAATTCTGGTTCCACTACTTTTTTTTCTTAACTATACATCTCTGTCCAAATTTTATATATAACTGTCCAATTTTTGTTTTCTTACTCATTCAGTAAGTGTTTGTGAACCTACTAGGCTCAGTTGCCAAGCCACATGTTAGGATGACAAAATAAAAAGATATTACATTTCAAAGCCTTCAAATCTACTTTTGTCAATAGCACTGCATAAATCAGTGTTATTCAAAGCAGTCAGTCTGTAAACTGTATGTTCCTGGTCTGATGAGATGAACTAGTACCAGAATGCACTGTACTGTTTGCTTCTTTGTGAAGATCTTGTTATGCAAAAAAAATTAATAGCTGAACTAAATGGTGTATTTTGTGGTGTCATTGGTTTTTCTTCCTCATAGACCATTAACACATTTGCAGATTTGCACTGATCCATAGGGTACACTTTAAGTAACTTTGGTGTGAAATGACCCAAGAACCACTACTTATAGTTAAATATAAACTGTTTTGTATTTTTTTATTTGACTATTTGTATTTTCTAATATGATTTTTCTTAACATTTTGCTGACAGTTTCCTTGAAAGTCTCTTCATTGTGTAATTTTAACTTTTTGCTTAATTGTCATTTTTAGGTATGGAAGAGTTAATTATGTTCTGGCTCGAAGAATAGAACTTTTAGAAGAAGTCAAACGATTGCAAAAAAGTCTAGGGGTTCCAGGAGATGCTTCGTATACTTGTGAAACTGCAGGCTATTTCTTCTTATATCAGGTAAGAAGTTAAAGGTTTTTATTTTTTTTTATTTTTATTATCCTCACCCGAGGATATTTTTCCATTTTTTGTACAGATAGAGTGGGAGGGAGAGAGAGGAAGGGGGAGAGAGAGAAACATCGATGTGAAGGGACACATCGAGTGGCTGCCACCCGCACGACCAACCAGGGCTGGGGACAAGAAGTTAAAGGTTTTTAAATCATATTTCACTTATATGGTCTTCAGTTGGAAACTGAGATGGGTTTTTGAGAACTTTCTTGAAAGCTTTTTTTTTTTTTTTTTTTTAATGAGTAGATTAAAGTGGCCAATGCGGTATTTGTGAATGTTAAATGTTTGCGTTCCCTGTAACCTTTTGTTTCCTCTGCTAACTTTGCTTGATGACTCATGTTCTTTCAACGAAAGGCCAGTGTTGGTACTTTATATATTTTTCTTTTTCTATTGAAAAAAATTTCTAGTCTTTTTTTATTATTATTACTGTAAATAATTTAAAATATCCTAGCTACCTAGTGGTAACAAAGTACAGTTTTGTAACTTACTTTTACTGTGCATATTAATCAATTAATAAAGAAAAACATAATCTCCCTTTTAAATTTCCAGAAATAAATTATGTTTTAAAATTAGTTTAAAGTAGGAGTTTAAGTTAAAAATTCTTTTGACTTTAATTTAGAGGGGTGCTTTATTGCTTTTGTAGGATTAGTTCTTTGGGTGTGAAACCAATGAGAAAGTCAAATAAAATGAATACAAATAAACTTGGTCTACTGATCTTTTTTTTTTTCATCCTCACCTGAGGACATTTTTCCATTTTTTGTACAGATACAGTGGGAGGGAGAGAGAGGAAGAGAGAGAGAGAGAGAGAGAAACATCGATGTGAAAGGGACACATCGAGTGGCTGCCACCCGCACGACCAACCAGGGCCGGGGACAAACTGCAACCGAGGTACATGCCCTTAGCGGGAACCGAACCCAGGTCTCTCCGGACCGCAGGCCGATGCTCTAACCGCTGAGCCAAACCGGCCAGGGCGGTCTACTGATCATTTTAAATGGACTAAGGCTTAATCAAATAATACAGATTTTGTATAACTTTATTCTCTTTTTACTAATGCTATTTGTATATTTTAGGTATAAACCATAACAATTAAATTTTAAAATGTATATGAAAGAATGGGTTTGTGCTCATTCTAAGTGGACACACAAACCCGTTGAGTCCATTTAAAATGAGCATACTTCATGGTTTCTTATGAAACAGGGAAGATATACATCATTCTGCAAAATAGTCTGCATTAGTCTCAGACTGTTTAGAGCTTTGAAGAACAGAGTAAAGATCATGCTTAAACACATATTTAGCACAAAATAAAAATCACCAGGCTATTAGTAAAAACTATTTTTAAACGTAGGAGAAATAATCTATAAATTATGGAGCCTTAAGGAATAAATTTGGGAAATAGGAACTTGAGGCCTCACAGTATAGATCAACAATTTTCAGCATACAAGAATCACATTGGGAAAGTTGTTCAAAAGGAAGTTCTCAAGCTCTGTCCCCAGAGAGTCTCTTTCAGTAGGGAATGGCATCTAGGAATCTGCATTTTTACTTAGCTTCGCAGATATTCTGCCTAAGGACCACACTTTGAGAAACTCTGAAATTGTAACAGAAGAAGACTTGGGAGAATTATAAAAATTGAGATTAATTAAGTAGGAACTTTGTGGTAGAGCCATAGATAACATTATACCAGGATTTAATTGAACTCTATCACAAAAGTCATAAAATGAGCTTTCTAATGTGTACTCAGTTTAACCAGAAGTTCTTTATAAATGTACTAAAAAGAACTGGAAAAATGATAAAGGTCTGGCAGAAGGGTTAAGTGCCAAATTGACTAAAAAACTATGAAAGCTCAACTTACCTATATGGAGAGAAACTGAGATGATGAAAAAGTAAGGAGTTTCTAAAGCCTCAATAATAAACTGTCTTGCATAAATGGAGACTCTGAAATGTCTGAGATAAAGTTCCATGAGATGACCCTGAGGCTTTTTACCTCTTTCTACATTTTTGAAGAAAATCTTTTTTCTGTCATCTTAAAGGTTACTTTTATAAAACAAGGGCAGTCTAGTCCACCATTGACTTTGATAAGAAATAATTATTTGGGGTCAAAGAATGCCTTTCTTTTCTTTTACCTATTAGAACTTATTTTTACTAAATTTCTTTTTTATTTTACCATTTAAAACATAATTAGCTAGCAATTTAAACCTCAAGTCCCTTTATTTTTTTATAGGTAATGTCTCGTTGGGAAGAATATATCAGCAAAGTGAAAAATAAAGGTAACACATTGCCAGATGTCACGGAAGTCTCCACTTTCTTCCCTTTTCATGAATATTTTGCAAATGCCCCTCAACCCATTTTTAAAGGCCGATCTTATGAAGAAGACATGGAAATTGCTGAAGGATGTTTCAGGCACATTAAGAAAATCTTTACTCAGCTCGAGGTAAGGATTCTCAGGTTCTTTTAGCTTTCCTTTAAAGGTTCTAAGTTTAGTTGTTGGTGGGGTTTTTAAGTGAAGTAAGTAAAATAATTTAAATCTAACAAACCACATTGTTACTTTTTCTTTTTGGTCCGTGCCCCTAGAGGGAACTGACCCTGGACTCTGGTCTGCAGGCCGACGCTCCAGCCGCTGAGCCAAACCGGCCAGGGCCAGATTGTTACCTTTAAATTGGTTTGTGTTACTTTTAAATTAGTTTATTGCAAATATTTATTGTTCTAGTTCAAGAAATAAGTAAAAATTAAGGTATGAATTGAATGCCCGTTATTCTGGCTAGTCTGGTGTAAAAGTCTTAACATTTAAGAAAGGAATGCTTCCATCAGGAGATTCACCAATGGTTCTTTGAATTGGAATTTGAAACTGCCACGTGGCCATAGTTCCAAGTTCTTCGTGCTCTTTTTTCAGTAGGCAAAAGGGGAGGTTGCTGGTTAGCCAGGATGATTGATCCTGATTACTAAGGTGAAATAAGAATCACACTATACAAAGGGGACAGAGAAGAATATGTCTGGAACCCAGGGATCGCCAGGGGTGCTTCCTAGTTTTCTCATTCCTTATAGAAAACATCACTGGAAGACTAGCAATCCTCTAAAGGGATCACATTCAGACTCAGATTCCTCAGTAAGAAGGTTTAGAATTATTCCAGGTAAAAGGGCAAAGACTTTGCCTCTTTTGTCTTTATATCTTTACATATCATATGCCTGTTTCCTAGAACAGTATCTGGCACACAGTACATGTTCAGTAAATATTGCTATATGATATGAGTAGGTGGATGGATGGTAAATACAGAATAAGAAATACATAGTGTGATAATAAATAAAAATTTAAGACCTGAGAAACAAAATTATAGTATGTTTATAATGTAAAGTAAAATGATAAACATATAATTATTATAGTAGCTATTTGGGGAGGCGGTGGGGAGAAGACTGTACAGGGTACTTCTCTTACCTGTAATGTTTTAATTACTTAAAAAACAAAACAAAAATGTTATTTTTAGAAGTAGCATTTTAAAAGTCTGAAGTGAGTATGACGAAACTCAGATTTGATACAACTTGCTATTAGGTACTCTGGCTTGTTTGCTCCTCACATCCATCTGTTGTTCATCCCCCAGCTCTGCTCTGTGGGGGATCCTCTGCCATGGTCAGGGGTTGATCCTTGGAGGTTTAATTTCCCAGCTTCCCATGTCAGCTGACTCATACTGGGTTTAGCCAGTGAGAAATGTGGAAGAAATAGAAGAAAAAGAAAGATATTCCTCTACCACCTCTCTCTGCCTTGGCCTTCATGTCTCCTGTGGCTCCAGTTTCTGCTGGCCTGGCCTCTGTGGTTCTGGCTTGTTGCTAATCCCTGGTTTATTTCACCTCCCCTCATTGGCTCTTCTCCTCTCCCCTCACCTGTGTAGCCACTCCCCTGCATTAAATTCACCTTTGTTACGAATACTTGACATAGTTTAAGTATAGTGGTAATTGATCTTTTATTCAGTATTCTTGGGTGTTTTGTTTTTTTTTAATTCTTACCTGAAGATATGTTTAGAGAGAGGAAGGGGGAGAGAAAGAGAAACATCGATTGCTTGCCTCCCATAAGTGCCCCAACTGAGGATCAAACCCCCAACTTAGGTATGTGCCCCAACGAGCACCAAATCCACAACCCTTTGGTGTACTGCGGGATGATGCCCCAGCTGAACCATCTGCCAGGGCTAGTATTCTTTTTTTTTTTAATCCTCATCAGAGGATCTTTTTCCATTTATCTTCAGAGGGAGAAGGAGAGAGAGAGAGAGAGAGAGAGAGAGAGAGAGAGAGAGAAAGAGAAAGAGAAACATCTATGTGAGAGAGACACATCGATTGGTTGCCTCCTGCATGACCTTGACCAGGGCCAGGGACAAATCGCAACTGAGGTACATGCCCTTGGGCCAGAATTGAACCCGTGACTCTTTGGTTCGAGGGCTGATGCTCTAACTGCTGAGCCAAACCAGCCAGGGCTAGGGCTAGTATTCTTGTTGATAGTGCAAATGTTTTACCTTTTACCAAAAATTCAAATTGTAGCTTGACTGTCAGCTATTATTTTAGTTCAGTTAGTACCTAATTAATAATGAAAATAATTATGATTCTTTAGGTTTGGTTTATGGTATGTTTATGTTAAATTCTCAGGAATCAAGTCTGATTAGCTGGATTATGTAGATGTATGCATAAACTGTTTATTTTCCTAAAATAGTCTCTCACTGTCCCCCTCCTCTCCCCATAGGAATTTAGGGCCTCTGAACTGCTTCGAAGTGGGCTGGACAGATCTAAATACCTTTTGGTGAAAGAAGCCAAAATCATTGCCATGACCTGTACTCATGCTGCCTTAAAACGACATGATTTAGTCAAGTTAGGTTTCAAGGTAAAGACGTAATATTTTAGTCCCTTAATTCATCATTTATTCACATGTTAGTTTTTTGTTTTATTTTTTTAAATCTTCACCCGAGGATATTTTTTCTATTTATCTTCAGGCAGAGTGGGAGAGAAAGAGAAACATCAATGTGAGAGACACACAGTGATGGGTTGCCTCCTGCACAACCCGACCAGGGCCAGGGACTGAACCGAACCTGAGCTGTGTGCCTTGACCTGAATTAAACCTGCAGGCCAGGGCTTTTTTTTTTTTTTTTAACTTAGGCCATTTCCCTTAGAGATTGGCTTACCTCTTATTGAAGTTTGCATTTATAATTACTTAAAAATGTCTCTTAAAAGTGATGATAACTTTGTATGTATATTTGGTTAGTGAACTCTTAATGTGACTTCCCAGATCAGTAGTATGCCCATTAAGTAATATAACCATATGCTTGTCTAACCAAATTTTCATACTTGTTAAGGTAGATTAATATATTTTCACTGTGTGAAAAATCTCTGAACAGAGCTAAAAGCTATAAAAATAACATTTGGCAATGTTTTTCACCTATTAAACATCTATATGCTTGTATTGTTCACACTTTAAGCACACATTCAGTCGTTATTTGTTTACAATAAATAAAAAGACTTCCATCTGAGGATATGGAATACTCTTACTTAGCCTGTAAGGATGAGGTATTAAATACTTAATGATATGATAAAGACCAGAGAGCTAAAGGGCATGGTATAGCCTATTAGCCTGTGACTCACTGAAATGGAATGTAATAATTGAGCAGTAAATTTGAATTTGCACACTGTGACTTTGCTAGTGACACTGACCTAGACTCTGATTTTAATGCAAATCACTTAACTTCTGGCTTATCTGTGCTTATTTGAAATAGGGTTGTGTACTGGTTTGAATTCAAAGTTTGCAAAGCATTTGTTGTTGATGTAAGCGACTGACAATTTTGGTTTTTTTTTAGGGCCTTCCGGTGAAAACCGGAAGACCTACTAGACAAATTCAAAAAGAGCTGTTAGCACTAGTAACTGACAAACTTTTAAGTGTTATATGTTCACTGGAAGATAGGTGCTAAATAAATTCAAGGTGATAGAATTGTTGTTATCTTGGATGAAAGATACCTCAGCTGCAAGGTAGGACAAATACGATAATTTATTAAAAGGGAGTGTGAAGTTACTCTTTTGCAAATTAATAGTGAGAATTTTTCACCTGAATATATTCTTCTTGGGGCCGACATAAAATATACTTTTAATTTGATGTTATATCATATCAGTTCAGTAACAAGGGGAGATGATGCAGTTATAATTAGCATGTTATACTTTCATGAGGCTTTTCTTTTTTTTTTTTTTTTTTTTTTTTTTTTTTTTTTTTTTTTTTTTATCCTCACCCGAGGACATTTTTCCATTTTTTGTTCAGGTAGAGTGGGAGGGAGAGAGAGGAACAGAGAGAGAGAGAGAAACATCGATGTGAAAGGAACACATCGAGTGGCTGCCACCCGCACAACCGACCAGGGCCGGGGACAAACTGCAACCAAGGTACGCGCCCTTAGCGGGAACCGAACCCCGGTCTCTCAGGACCGCAGGCCGACACTCTAACCGCTGAGCCAAACCGGCCAGGGCTCATGAGGCTTTTCACACGCATATTCTAAAACATGTTACTTGTAGCTTATCATATTTCATTAGTCATTTTCTTTTTTTTTTTAATCCTCACCCGAACACATTTTTATATTAATCTTCAGATAGAGCTGGAGGGAGAGAGGGAGAGAGAGCAAGAGAGAAACATCAGTGTGAGAGAGACACATTGATTGGTTGCCACCCGTACAACCCCAACGGGGGCAGGGACGAACCGCAACCAAGGTACGTGCTCTTGGCCAGAATTGAACCCAGGACTCTTCGGTCTGCGGGTGATGCTCTTAGTGCTGAGCCATACCGGCCAGGGTGGTTTAGTCATTTTCTTTACTTACATTGTGCTAACTATCTAAAGATAGTTAACATGTGTGCTGATAGTATCTTAGATCTTTTATGTTTTTAAAGTTTTATTTTTATCCAACTTATACATGTACACCTAGTCTAAGAGCTTAAAAAATTTGTAGATCTGCTGAAATTTTTAAAAAGGCAGTCCCTTACTCTCTGATCCTCCCCAATTATCCACTCTTTCAGCTCTTCTAGTATTTCCTTTGGTATTTTAATCTATATCAATAAAGAATGTTAAATTGTAATTTTAGGGATTGACTTTTGACTCTGTGCTGTCCTCAAGGAGAGATGCGTGCACATTCGTGGGCTTTCTCCTTAATATTCCCAATATAGTTATGTAATAATTAGGTTAAATTGCATTACATTTTCAGAGTTTTTCAGAAAGCAGGCTCTTTAAGCTGTCTTCTTTGAGCTTCTCCCATTCTGTTTTGCATAGTGTGTCTATTATCCTGAGGGTCCATGCAAGGACTTCTGTGAAAATGTGGCTTTTTGAACTCTTCCTTCTCTTAAGCTCCCGCCAGGATGACCCAATTAATCATGGCTATAGGGAAATTCAGTATCAGAGCTAGAGAAGATATCCGGCCACATGCCTTAACATTTTTCAATAAGAAACAGTGCAAAATTGAACTTTAACTTTCTTTTTTTTTTTTTAATTTTTTTTTTTTTATCCTCACCCGAGGACATTTTTCCATTTTTTGTTCAGGTAGAGTGGGAGGGAGAGAGAGAAACAGAGAGAGAGAGAGAGAGAAACATCGATGTGAAAGGAACACATCGAGTGGCTGCCACCCGCACAACCGACCAGGACCGGGGACAAACTGCAGCCGAGGTACGCGCCCTTAGCGGAAACCGAACCCAGGTCTCTCAGGACCGCAGGTCGACGCTCTAACCGCTGAGCCAAACCAGCCAGGGCTGAACTTTAACTTTCATCCCGTCCAGTGGAAATCCAGCTCAGCTACCAATCTTGGACAAATACAGATGCAAGCATATTTTGAGAGAAATGAGTAACACAGAAATTATAGGATATATAAACAGTTTTAAAAGGGAGAATTAAAGTTAATTAAGCATTAAGAGTCAGTATTATCCCCTCCTACCTTCCACTTTCCTAGAAAATAAGAGGAGAAAACCTTAAAAACAGAAAACAAAGGGACTCTACTGTGTACTTAGTGAGATTCTCAAAGAAGGTGTTTTACCAATAAAACAGGGAGTAAGATGCATTATGTAGCAATCAGTATTAGAAGTAGAGGGGAAGGATACAACATGTTGAGAATTGATCTAGAAGAGAATTAGGCAGAGAAAAGAGAGCAATCATCAAAGAAAGAAGGAAATTTCCTTATGTTGGAAAAAGACTTGATTTTTAAAATTATTTTACAAATGTTCAGTGTCTAGCGTTACTGTAAACTGGGCTAGTGGGAGGATACAGGCATCAAACAAGTAAAGACACAGAATGACAGGTCGTGGTTTGCTATGAAACAAAGGAAAGAATGCTGTGAACCTGTTTTCGATTGGGAGGTCAGAGAAGGCCTAGACACAGTGGGCTTTACTGATACGTTAAGAGTGAGAAAGAGCCAATCAGACAGAAAATAAAGAGAGAATAGCATGTGCAGAGGACCAGAGGCAGGAGTGGTTTTGCCATTTCTGAGGAGATGAAGTAGGTCAGTGTGGGTGAAGTGTAATGAATAAGGAGAAAGGTGACATGAAAGTAGGAGAGGGAGGCAAGGGCCAGGTTGACGATAGGCCCTAAGTTGATACATCTCTTACAGGCCACATGAAGGGATTTTTTCCTAAGACAAATGGAAGCCAATGGAAGGTTTGATACCAGGGAAGTGAAGTGATTTGTTGACTGCTGTATCAGTGATTTAGGTGATACAAGACAGGAAGGGGTGGGACTAGTAAAGAGATTGCTTGCAGTAGTCAGAGAAGTGGCTTAGACTAGAGTGATAGAGGCTGTAGAAATGGAGCGAAATGAATAGATTCACAAGGGAGTTTTTTAAGGTAAAATTGACATACTTTTGGTGATATATTAAATGCCAGGGACTGAAACAGAAGGAAATTGTTGAGTGTTGGGTAAGATTCATAAGGGGAAAATTACCCCAAAATACTACCTATGATAAGAGTACCAGTGGATGAGAAGTATGAATTGGTTGTTACAGAATAGTCATGGGGATGTAAAGTACAGCACAGGGAATCTAGTCAATCATATTGTAATAACTATGTATAGAGGCAGTTGGGTACTAGAACTATCAGGGAAAAAACATGATTGACTAACCACTGTGCTATACACTTGAAACTGTTACAAAATAATATTGAATGTAAACTGTAATTTAAAAAAAAAAAAGGAAGTACCAATGAAAACAACCTCATATATAGTCATAAATTGATTTTTGCTTGTGTAGAACTTAAAGAACTGAATTGATATTGCAGCCCAAGAAATGCTATGCAAGATCTCCTTGATGTAGAGTTATCTGTTTAGGGGCCTTCCCTGAGGTTAAAGCAACTGGAGAAGCAGAGGCAGAGTGATAAATAAAATCATGAACTTTCTGTTTGAATAAGTTATTACTCTAATCTGAATTTTTTTTTCATGGTGGTTGTGGTTATGATGGTAGTTGCTTGGCTTTCAAGCTGTCTTGTTGACAAGCTTTCCTTTTTCTCCCTTTCTCAGTATGACAACATTTTAATGGAGGAGGCTGCTCAGATTCTGGAGATAGAAACTTTTATACCTCTTCTTCTACAGGTAAGATATTGCGATCTGAGGCAAAGAAAGAGTTTTAAGAATTCCCAGGGGCAATATCTGAAAGCAAGATAATTTGTCATAATTATGTATTTTCATTAACATCGGTGTTTGATATTTTGTAAACTTCCTTTTATTCATTCACTGGTTATTTAGTAGTTTGTATTATTTCTGGGAGTATATTTTAAAAATTCATAGTTTATCTCTAAGTTTTTAAAAGACAGTAATTTTAATCAAGAAAATTGCATCTTTACACAGTTTGGAAGGAAGATAAGCTATTTTTTTCATTTCTTTTGTTAGAGTTGTTTTTAGAATTATTTTTTATTTTTACTGGGTACATTGCTTTTCCTTATGCCTGCTTTTTTTGAGCTAAATCATGGTGTTTAAATATGTTTCTTATTGTGCAGTGGTCTTTACTGTGGAAGCATTAAAAACAAAATGTGGAATCCCCAATTTAAGAATAGAGACTGCGCTAACTTATAGATAAATTGGGTTCCAAAAGTAGTTTTAGAAGCCAAGTTATTTGGGACTTGAAATGCATTTTATCAGAATATGTTTCAAGGAACAAGGAAACAGATAGTAGTGTGGGAAATTAAAGAAGATAAAATTTTTACTGCTTTGGGGGGGTTTCAAAACGGGCTCTCGGCACAATTGTGATTCAAGGTGTTTACTTTGACATCTTTTTATTTTCCTGGGTGGGCATCTGTTTCTTTCTCTGCACGCTTTGCCTAATTCTGACCTAAGCATCCCAGACATCTTTGGATTACCCTGCCTGTTAAAATAGGGTAATTCCATGCTTGCCTTCTCAATCCCCCTCCTTTCTCACACTGTCAGCCAAGAGCTGTGGTACCCATACTTGATTCACAAGTCATTCTGTAAATGTGCCAGATTCCTCTGTGGAGCTGGTGAATGTGAAGAACTGGTAAGCTATTGAAGCCGTTTTATGAATAGCAAGAATCTTATGCAGTAAGTTGGTGACTAGCTGGGTAAAATGTCAATGAGAATACTATCCCATTTCCTCACTTGTCGTTTCCAGAACCCTCAGGATGGTTTCAGCCGACTGAAACGTTGGATTATGATTGGTGATCATCACCAGTTACCTCCAGTCATTAAGAACATGGCCTTTCAGAAGTATTCAAACATGGAACAGTCTCTCTTCACTCGCTTTGTCCGAGTTGGAGTTCCTACTGTGGACCTCGATGCTCAGGGGAGAGCCAGAGCAAGGTAAAGGACGGGGAGGGATTACTCCAATTTAAGGACATATGTCTTGTAATCCAAGTATTTGATAACATCTTCTGTATAAACTCAGCACTCCCAGCTGTCTAGTAACTGGCCATCTAATATCCAAAAGCACCTTTATTGCCTTTGGCCTGGGGTATGGATTTTTTTCCATTGTCCCTTCTCCTTTTTTTATGCCTCCTAAAGATATATGGTTAATATACAGCAAAAAGTGAACAAGAAGAGAACACAGTTCTTGCTTCATTAAGTGTATAGGCCCCAATTCATAGTTACCTTAACATTTTCCTGAATTTACGGACTTATCCCTGCTTTTTCAATTTGAGTGAAGATAACATGTGCCTCGGAGAGCAAATGGAGCTGTCATTTCTTAACTGTCACCTGGCCTCACTTGGGTTGAAGTAGGGAGGCAAAGACTGGAAAAGCATCACTGCCAGAAACAGCACAAAATAGGAACATGAACATTAGGAGGAAGAGCACAGTTCCTTAGAAATGCCCCTGAGTATGTTAGAAGGGATTTTACCTTGCTGATATTTTCTGTTTGGGGGGATTTGTCTTTGGAAAGCTTGTGCAACCTGTACAACTGGCGATACAAGAAACTAGGCAACTTACCCCACGTGCAGCTCTTGCCAGAGTTCAGCACAGCTAATGCTGGCTTGCTGTATGACTTCCAGCTCATCAACGTTGAAGACTTTCAGGGAGTGGGAGAGTCTGAACCGAATCCTTACTTTTATCAGGTAAGAAAAAGACATGAAACTTTTAAGTTTGTTTTGCCTTTGCCAGGCTGAATTACTACCTAAATCAGTGATACAGAACCATTTGGCTAGTTATTGAATAAAGGAACATTAGATCCCCTCTTCATACACAACACAAAACATTTAATTTCAGATGGATTAAAGATACATACACAAAGGAAACTGTAAGCAAACTTTCCAGAAAGAAGAAAATATTGGTGACTATATAATGTAGGGGTGAGAAAGATCTTGTTAAACTTTTTACCAAAAGCAAAAATCATAAAGAAAAATATTGGTTTGAGAAAATTTTATTTTCAACATTTAACAAACAATGGATTGAAGTCTGAATGTATATAGAACTCTTTTAAATTGTTTTTTTTTAAATCGGCATTCCAACAGAAAAATGCAATAAGGACAAGAATATGCAATTCACATACACAAAAATGTATAGATTTATACATTAAGTGCAAATCACTGGAACATATTTTCACCTCTGATACTACTTTGTTGGGGTAGGTTTGGGGAGATTCTATACTCATACAATGCTAGTAGGAAAGTAATTTAGCAGACAGATTGTCAATATGTATTAAAAGCACAATGTTCTCACTTGTAGGGATTTATCCTAAAAAAAATTAGAGCAATTTGCAAAGACTTATATGCTAAAATGTTTATTTTATCTTTTTCTTTTACTGCTAATTATTTTGGAAATGAGAAACAACCTAAATGTCTTATCAGTAGGGATTAATTACATTGTTATTTATTCCATATAATGAAATACTGAATTGCCACTAAGGATGATAACATTAAAACTTGTTTTACAAAATAAACTGAATAATACAGAACCACAGGCATAGAACAGACTGAGGAATCTCAGAGGGAAGTGGGAGGGGGGAGAAATTAACTAAAGAACTTACATGCATATATGCATAGCCCATGGACACAGACAGCGGGGTGGTGAAGACCTGGGGCAGGGCAGGAGCCAGGGAGGCGGGCAATGGGGGGGACATCTGTAATACTTTAAACAATAAAGATAATTTCTTAAAAACTTGGTTTACTGACAGGAAAAATGTTTTTGCTATATAAAATGAAAAAAATCAGCTTGTAAGTATATCTTGAGTATCCCATTTTATTTTTAAAAAGGAACAGGAAAACGTACATATAGAAATGTATACTGATAATCTATATGAAGAAGTCTGGCCACATATACACCAAAAGATTTGTTCTTTTACCTATATTAGAGCTGATGCTTAGATAATTGTAGTTTGCTATTGATAAGAAAATTGATGCAATTTACAGTCATGTGGCTTCTTTTCCCTCCTGTCCTCCAAAGAACTAGAACATTTAAGAGATAATTCAAGCTGTGTGAGTGTCAACAGAATATAAATGATTTTTCTGAAGGTCTTCCTGTAATTTTCCTATTGCCTTGTCATGAAATCCAGCTTCTTATCTTTCTTTTTCAGTTTTTATGTTATGCATATATTCTCATTTTACTTTCTCATTTCCCTCATCTTGTACTCCTTTAATTTAATCTCTGCTGAACTGGATTAAATAGCCTTGCGTATGCTTTCTGCCTTTCAATGTCAGTTAAACTCCTTCCCACCAATCTTTAACCAGTCTAACATCACCGTGAGCCAGACCAGTTTGGGGCCATATCCTCTTCCCACCTAAAGTGGTCTGCTAGAGTTGGCAGCCATCATCAGAGAACAGATACAAAACACGAAAAATACTATGAAGTATGAAGAAGAAGGAAAAACATTCTGTAAAAATTGACAGTTGACTACAGTATATGCTACTAGACTGGATTTTATACTGACTTCTAAGACAGTTACCTCACCCCTTTATCTTAATGTTTCCTTCCAGAACTATAGTTCCAGTGCACTGTAGCAGAAAATTATTGACCTATAGTGCTCCCAGAAATATTAAGTCTTTAAGTTGGTAACTTTTATTTTATGATGTTACATATATTACAAATATATGTAACTGTCAGAGGTTACTAATTACATTATTCTATGTTTATTTATCATAGAATAATCTAGGATAAGGTGGTTCATCAGTTTTAAGTGAGATGTTCACTTGTCCAAATTATTAACTCTTCACCTCTGGAAGTGTGACAAATGAACAAATTGTGCTAGCTAACCATTTTCTCGATAAAATTGAAACAAAGGAAATTACTGCATAATCTGATTATGTTTGCATTACAGAATCTTGGAGAGGCAGAATATGTGGTGGCACTCTTCATGTACATGTGTTTACTTGGCTACCCTGCTGACAAGATCAGTATTCTGACAACATATAATGGGCAAAAGCATCTTATTCGTGACATTATCAATAGACGATGTGGGAGCAATCCGTTGATTGGAAGACCAAATAAGGTAATTTTATGATTGTAATATGTATGTTCTCTTATTCGTGATGTTGGTAAGATGGAAAGATTTATATTTATTATGAGCTATTTATATTGTTCCACTTTGTCTTTTTGCTGTCTCCTTTTAAGACATGTGAGAAATTGCAGTCATAGGAACTGGAAGTAATTCTCTGGCAATCCTATCTGACTGTTGTTGGTTTGCTTTGAACGTCTGTCTCAACTACCACACTGAAGATTTTTACAGAGAGTAATAAGAAATAAATGTTTCTAAAACCTTTTGTTGACAAAATCATGAGTAATGAAATTACATTATTTAGGTACTGTTAGAGTAGAAGTGTGAATTGTATCACTTTTTGTTTTGTTTGCAAAGGTGTGATTTGTACTGCCTCTTACTGAGTGTGTATAGGGGAGTATTTTTTTCTTGACGATAAAGGAAAATAGTAGGGTATCCAGACTTAGGGTTTTTTTGTTTATTTGTTTTCGGTTTGGTTTGGATTTTTGTAAAGGGTTTTTAAAAATTGTAACATAGGCACAATTATTTAAGTTAATAAATTTTTATTTAAGGAATTTCACATGTTGTGATTCCTTCCACTGCCTTAGTTCCTCCTTAAGATTTTAGTCTTAAATCTCTTTTTAAAATAATTTTTGCTCAATCCCCGGTTGTCACATCAGTCAGTCTTATATAACAGGAATAGAGGATGATCCTGTGATCATATCATACTGTCTGGTCACTAGCAACCCAGAAGGATTAGCTAGACAAAGGACATCTGCAAGACTCCAGAGATCTAAGACAGCTATTGTAAAATCTCACTGATTACCAGTGGCTATTATAAAAGCATATATAACTTGTAGTATATTTATATTGGACAGTGCTGATCGAGTCAGTGAAAATAAGTTGGGGTTAATAAAATGTTCTCAGTAGGGTGAATGCTAGCAATGTTACAGAAGGAAAACCTAGTGGGAAAAATGTTTTGTGGTCATATCCACTGCAAATGAAATATATGGAGTAATATCAAATAATGAATATGCTTGATTTTATCAATAAAGTGTTAAAATCGAAAAGAATAACAGAACAAACACATTAGAAATTATGAAATTGGGACTTTGGTTGAGAGTATGGCCATATAAAAGCTCTTCCATCTTTTTTTAGAAGTAATCCAAAAGTAAGAAGAAAATGGGAGGAAGAGAAGACAAACTCCATTTATAGCTACATAACACAGATAGAGTGACTAGAATCATGAAGGAAATGTGGGAAGAAGAGAATTAGGGGACTAGTCTCGAAAGTGCCAGCAAGTGCTTCCGGGAGGTGAGCGCCATGCTCTGAGGTGTATGGGCCACATCCCTGTTATTCAACAGTGGGCGCCGGAATTGGGGTGAGCAGAAGGCTTCCTGGCCCCATGTTGGTTCAAAGAAGTCTATAGGTGAGCTGTATTTGCTTGCAGTAGCTTGATGTGTAAGTAGACTGTCACTATAGTAGCAGAAGAAAAGAACCTTCTTTTGTGAAAACCATCCAACTTTTAGAAAACAGTCCCGCTCACCCAGCCTAATCTCCTACACAGTAAGTGGGTTTTCTTTAGGAAATCCACTGATTCAGTGATGAAATAGTGGGGCAAAGGCAGCTAGCACCAGCTCAATTTAATAGGGGGGAAATCAGGTAAAGAGCATCAGAACCTACTGACAAGATACATGTTCCAGAAAACATGTTGGCCTGAAACAGATGAAAATTTTGAATACACATTTGGCTTTGACTTTTAAAGTACTTAATGAAGGTATCAGAGAGAGGGAGGCCTACAAAGTAGAGAATTGAAGAACTCGGGAAGAGACAAGATGTGAACTGGAAGAAAATAAAACAAAATCATAGAAAGGACTGCAGTGGGGAATACACACTATAAAACACTTTAAGGGATATAGAGAATGAAAAATGAGGAACTAATACTTTGAAATGTAAAGTTTAGAAATAGAAGGACCTCAGTATCTGAGTTCTATTATTTATAAGTAACAGAAAAACTCACATAATAAAGCCAGTTACTGTCTCCCTTAGTAGGATGAAAGTAGCATGGCCCCAGGTTGGGTTACAGTGGCTCAGTGATGTCATCAAAGACCAAATTTCATTCCATCCTTCTGCCTGGCCATTAGCAGTTTCTGAGCCCAGTTCTCCGACAAGCTCCCCCCATGTTCAGGACAGCAGCAGAATTTCCTAGAATAATATCACACAGAAGAGCAAAGGACTTGTATCCAGAACATAAAAACTTATATAAAAATCATTGTTAAGTGAAGACAACCCAATACTAAATTGGCAAATGTATTGAACAGACATTTCACTCAAGAGGACATATAAATGGCCAATAAGCACCTGAAACAGTGCTTACCATCATTCGTTGTCAGGGAAATCTACATTGAAACTACAGTGAAGGTACCACTACACACCCAGTGGAATGGCTAAAATGATAACGATGGCCATATGCTAAGTGTTGGCAAGGATGTTGGAGCATCTGGAATTCTGGAACTAGAACATTGCTAGTGAACGTGTCAAGTGGTGCAGCAATTTTGGAAAACAGTTTGACAGTTTCTTATAAAGTTACACACTTTCCATACAGCTCAGCAATTTCACTCCTAGCTTTTATCCAACAGCAGTGAAAACATGGCACAAAAACATTCATACAAGAATGTTCATTGCAGTTTTATCCAAAATAGCCCCAAACTGGCGATAACCTAAATGTCATGAACAAGTGAGTGGATAAGCACATTGTAGTATATGTATTCAGTGGAACACTAATCAGTGGTAGAAAAGTATGTATTTTTGTTTATTTGTTTGTTAATCCTCACCCGAGGATATTTTTCCATTGATTTTTTTAGATAGTGTGGAAGGGAAGGAGGGAGATAGAGAGAGAGAAACACAGACTGGATGCCTCCTGCAAGACCCCGACCAGGGTTGGGGATTGAATCTGCAGCCCAGGTATGTGCCCTTGACTGGGAATTGAACCTGCAACCCTTCAGTTGGCTCTCTCTAACTGCTGAGCTAAACCAGCCAAGGCAAAAAAGAGTGTGTAATTTATTACTTCATTTTTATGACATTCTAGAACTGGTAAAAAAAAACTGTAGTGACAGAAAACAGATCAGTGGTTGCCTGGAGTTGTAGAGATACAGATTTGATGACAAAGGGGCCTGAGGTCTTGGACATTTTTATTGTGGTAATGGTTATTTGGGGTATGCATTGTCCAAATTTATCAAATTATACACTTAAATGAGTGTATTTTATTATATGTAAATTATTCCTCTGTGAAGCTGACTTAAAAAGAAAAGAAATATTCTAAAGGTAGGACCATGATTGTAGTTTGTGTAGGATAAGCATTTAAACTTTTTGTTGAATTAATGAAAATGATAAATGCTGAGTATCAATATTAGACTGAAACCTCCCTGAATTTCCTTATTTCTACATGCATTTTCAAACTGAACAAGAAGTACTATGAAGATTGTTTGTTTTTCGACAGAGGAATGTGATAGATGAGAACTAGGAATGTGTTAAATAATAAGTGAGCCAACTAAGTTATGTTGCTGGGCATCCAACTGGGATACCAGGTAATGAGCTAAAAACAGTCCCTGCTTTCATGGAGCTAAGCAGTCTAGTCAGGGAAGACTGAATTTCACGGAGAGTTATTCATCAACAGAGGTAAAGATGAATGCCATAGTGTGAATAACAGGGACAAAGCCTAATCTGGTCACCGTGGTTCATTTCATAGCTCATGTCCAATAACTAGTCCTTTCAATTCTAAGTATACAGTCATGTTTATTTTGGAATCGATTACTTTAAATATACCACATGTACCATTTTTTTTTTCTAGGTGACAACTGTTGACAGATTTCAAGGACAACAGAATGATTATATTCTTCTTTCTCTAGTACGGACCAGGGCAGTGGGCCATCTGAGGTACGTAAGGAAAATCTGTCACATTATTGAACTTTACTATGTGCTTTAGTTTTAAACTTCTGTGGCTAAGTAGTTTTACTCTTTTTTTTTTTTTTTTAAGTTTAAAGTATAATGACTTGTTATGGCAGCTTTTGGTGCTGTATGTTGGAATGCAATGTGCTGTCAGAAATGAAAGGAAGTAGTGGTGCAGACGTCTTCAGAATGAATTTTTCATTGCACAGGATTTCTGATGTTTCCACAGTCTCTGAGCCTCAGTGTTAGAGGATAAAGGAACCATTTGTTCTCCTAGGATTAAGAATTGTCAAAACAAACAATAATCTGTTTTTATCATTTATTGTGATATATTTATGTGCCAGAGATTTATGGGAATAATATCTTCTTATTACAAAGCAGCTGTTTAGTTTTATATAAACCTTCATCTCATATGACTTAATAGCAAAACTATATGGAGAGTTCATTTTATTATTTCATTTGGTGGATATAAAAAGAAAATTCTCCAAGCTCTCATAATGTTATCACTAAGTCAAGATCTGCTTGGAGCTTAGCCTGGTGCTTAGGTTCCATGACTGATAACTTTTATGTAAGAGTAAGCAAAGATAGAATGTTTCAAGAAATTGTTTGAAGGCTAGAGCATTCTAAAATGGTTTATTTTTGCCTGTTTATTTAAGTGTCAAGTATATATTTGGAGACTTAACTTTCTAAAAAGCAGTTTCTTTTCCCCAGTGAGATTTATAGCTAGCTGCTGTGTGAATGGGGCATCATTAAGATTTACGTAATTAAAATCTCTCAAAAACAGCATGAGTACACGAGGACTGCTTCCTCCCCTCCCCATCCTTTTTCCTACTCTGTAGTGATTTTTCTTTTCCAGACGCCCATGGGTTTAGTTCTGTGTCATTCTTTGCCTGACTTTTCTGGAAACTTAAAAAAAGAATTATGATGATGATAGTAAAATACTTATTATAAATGAAGGGTTAAAAGAGAACCTGGTTTCAGTATTGTCTAATATCAAGATTTTCTAAGTAAAAAAATACCATTATCAAAGTAATCAATCTTCTTTGTATTTGCCAAAGTTTGCTCTTGACTGTCCAGCTTCTTCATCAGGGGTTGCTGGTGATAGTGCAGGTGTCCTTAAAGTATACAGGGGAAATGTCAGTTTAACTGTCATTTATCTTCTGATTATCCACATTCCTCAGGCATCTGAGCTGGAATTTTATCAACCTCTTCATAGAATATTTAGGTTTATAGAGATAATCTTTTATATCTTTTTTTTCCTAATATTTTGTTTGTTTCAAGAGACCAAGGAATCCTAGTTTCTTTCATATTTCTCTTTTATTTATTTATTTATTTATTTATTTATTTTTTTATTTTTTTCCTCACCCGAGGATATTTTTTCCATTTTTTTGTTCAGGTAGAGTGGGAGGGAGAGAGGAAGAGAGAGAAAGAGAAACATCGACGTGAAAGGGACACATCGAGTGGCTGCCACCCACATGACCAACCAGGGCCGGGGACAAACTGCAACCGAGGTACATGCCCTTAGCGGGAACTGAACCCGGGTCTCTCTGGACCGCAGGCCGACGCTCTAACCGCTGAGCCAAACCGGCCAGGGCTCTTTTAAATAATAGCTTTATTGATACATAATTTGCATACTATAGTTCATGTATTTTAAGTGTACAAGTCAGTGACTTTCAGTATATTCATAGGGTTATCTTCACAATCAGTTTTAGGACATTTTCATCACCACCAAGAAACCCTATACTTACCAGCAGTCACTCCCTTCTCCTGTCCCCCAAGTCCTTGGCAACCACTATTCTTCTTTCTATCTGGATTTGCCTATTCTAGACACTTCATTTAAATGGAATCACTTGGCATTGTGTGTTCAAGGTTCATTCATGTTGTACAGTGTATGAATACTTCATTCCTTTTTATTACCAAATAACTTTCTATTTTATGGATATGTCACATTTATTTAGCGTTTATCAGTTGATGGACATTTGGGATTTTTCAACTTTGTGGCCATTATGAATAATGCTATGAACATTCATGTACAAGTGTTGGTGTGGACATGTTTTCCTTTCCCTTGCATGTAGTTACCTAGGTCATATGGTGACTCTGTGTTTAGCCCCTTCAGTTTTCCAGTGCCTGTCATATTTCTTTTGCTCACATCTTTTTCATTCAGGGTAGACTCATCGGGTGATTGTATGGGGGCCAGACTATTCAGCTTTAGTTCCAGAGACCTGTCTTCGGACACTGTGGAGCTATTCAGAAGCCAGAGTAGTGAGACATTTCTGGTCCCTTTTCCAACATTCGTTGTTCTTGTCCCCACCTGATTTGAATAGCCCAGGTACCAATAGGAATGCTCAGGACTTGTTCCGTGCAAAGCAGTGAAACTGTCGCTTTCTGTGTTGTCTCCTCAGAAGGAGTTCTATCAGAATGATGGCCTATTGTTTGACAGTACTCTCTGCTAGCCGCATTCTGGGGACTGTGAAAGAAGGTGGTAATCTCATTGCCCTGAGTTCAAGACACAGCCCCAAGGAATCCTGTCTACTCATTTACTTTTTGCCTGGAGCTTGTCATGTTCATAGTGTTTGGACATTCATTTACAAATACTTTCAAGTTGATCTATTATTTGGTAGTGTGCTGGATTCTTTTTTTTTTTCCTTTTAAGTTTTAATGAAAGTTGTATGTAAGATTACTTTATTCCTGCATCTTCTCAATTGTTTCTTCCTTGTATTTGCCCTTTTCCTTTTCTACTTGGCGAGATTTGGCTTTACGTTCAAGGATCTTTTTGTGGTCTTTGTCCAGCTTTAGTCTACTGATAACCACCTTGCTGGGGTGAATGCCCACATGGACATTCGTACCATTAGCTTTCTCCCGCTGCACTCGGTCACTGTAGATGACATATTTCTTCCTGTAATCCTGGATTACTTTGCCAATTTGCTGCCCTTTGTCATGTCCTCAAACAACCTGAACTTCATCATCCTTTCGGATGGGCATGGACTGAACATTGTACTTCTATCTCAGCTCTTTGGAAAGAGGAGAAGACATAATCTTCTTGCGAATGTGGGAAGGTGCATTGAAATGCCTTTTACGGTTCTTGCTCCGGTCGGAAGTCATAAAGGGAGTAAACTTCATTTTGACTGCTGGCGCTTCTACGATGGCCACCTGGATTCTTGATCTATAGAAGTAATTCTAATATTCATGATCTCTACACTCATGGAGTTTAGAATCCAGGTGGGGAGACACTGGGCATATCCTTTGAAGGTGCCTGCATTTGAATCTGCAGAGGATTTTAGTCTGACCCTCCTGTGCAGGGGAGACCAAGCTTGTAGAACCGCTCTACTGCACCTGGCACTGAGGACTGGCGAGAAGCTTCCTCGAGGGCCGGCGCGGTCACTGCGGAAGCACGGTAGCTGCACCCTGCCTAAAGTGTAGAGCCTGTTGGGTGGGAAGGGGAGAACTGGACCTTACGATGGAGCGATTGCTATGGAAACAGTATAGGTCCTGCTTCTACCAGTACCATCCTTTTTCCCTGAGAACCTTGTTTTAACTTTACTTTCCTTTGTAATGTTTGTGTGGAAACTCATGCTAAGTATTTCTAGCCTTGTATGTCTACTACCTTGTAGCAAACACCACCTGTAACATAACCCCTTGGGTTCAAAGGAAATGTGGAGGAAATAGAAAACAATTTGATTTGCAGTAACCTAGAAGGTAATACTTATTCATGATTCCAGTGTGTCAGAGATGTGGAAATGCTACTGCGAAGGGGTATGTTTTCTCCTACCTAAGGGAACATCTCGTAGTTTTGTGTATATGGAGAGGGGGTAGGTATCCCTGGTTACTATTTGATCTCTGTAACACTGATACTTTCTTTCAAGGATTAGGGAAGATTTTACCAGACTTTATTATTATTCATGAAAGTCTTCTTTTTGTAAAATACTCACAAATTTAAATAGCCATCGAAGAGCATCTCAAGAAAACAAACTCTCCTCTGTATTTGAAACCAAAAATGTCTTTTACCCATACTAGTAGTGAATATTAGACTTAATATATATCCTTCCTTTTATAAATTTATTTGATTTGAATTAAGTTTTAAAAACATATGTTCCCTTTAAAAGATAAAGAAAACTGACATAATTCATTAGGTGGTCACATATATAGTTGTATTCTTCAGTTTAGCCATTTTTGTTATTGTTTATGTGAACATTGACTACTCATTTTATAGGCCAGGCATTGAGACGAGGTACTAGAGTAAGTACATGAAAAAACATGGTATTATGTTATGTTATATCATGTTAGCATTCTATATGTTTATATTTGTAATTATTATTACAAATAAATGTAAAACACTGTGGTGAGAATTATCTAGGAAGTAAAACTTGACTTGGAGTAGCCTGGGAGTTTGGTAGGTGAAGTGGAGGAAAGGTTGGTTTAGATGGACTTAATAGTGGTGACTGACAACTGAACTATTTCTTAATACCAGTATAGCTACTTCGGTCTTTTTAATCAGTGCATCTGTTATTTTGTGTCCCCCCCCCAAAAAAACCATATAGATTAGTAATAAAGCATTAACTTTGTACTTGGTTTACTAGTCACATAACATTGATTAACTTAATGTTTACTCTCTTAAGTTTTGAAGAAAACTGTTAAATGACACAGTTTAACAGGAATATTTAGTGGAATATATAAGGAAAAGAAAAAGCTGCGTAAATATATTACTAATCTTGATGTGTGTTAATTAATTTTGTTTGTTTCCCAAAGGGATGTTCGGCGCTTAGTGGTGGCCATGTCTAGAGCCAGACTTGGACTTTATATCTTCGCCAGAGTATCCCTCTTCCAGAACTGTTTTGAACTAACTCCAGCTTTCAGCCAGCTCACGGCCCGCCCACTTCATTTGCATATAATTCCAACAGAACCTTTCCCAACCAGTAGAAAGGTAGGACTTCTTTATTCACTGTATAGAGCTGCGTTCTTCTCTTCTACATGACCACATTAGCTGGGAACATCATCAAAAAGATCATCCAATTACTGGTTTAGAGTGCTGCTTGCATTAAGGAACTAAATTAGATTTTCTATATAAAAATAATATATGCCAACATTCATTGAGTACTCACCATGTATCACACAATTAGCTCTTTACAAACATTATCTCATTTCATCTCAGTAACAGCCATGCTCAGTAGTTTTTCTTATTAATCCAATTTTATGCATGGGTAATTGAGGATTAGAGAAGTAGTTTGGCTGTGCATCTAGTAGATGAAGAATCCAAGATTTGAAAACCCAGGCAGGCTGACTCCAGAGTCCATGTTAATAATCATTGTATAGCTTTGTAAGGAGAGCATAACTAATCATTTGATAACAGAGTAATAAATGGTTTAGCTCTTAGAGAAGCCTTAAGAAAGCTTACATTCTGGGGAAATGTGGGAAGGAAAGCGCATATGCATATACTTAATAAAAAGATATACTTACTCCCTTATTCATCCCTGCTACCATTTTCCTCTCCTTCCTTCTCTCCCCTCCTCCCCCCTTGGTAAACAATCTCTTTAGTTTCTGGTTTATTCTTTATATATTTCTTTTGCACAAAGGAGTAGATACCTGTTTATTTTCTTATATTTCATTTCTTACATGAAGGTTAGCATACTATATAGACTTCGGCTTTGATTTTTCATTTAATGAAATGTCTTGAAAATCCACTAGAATTTAAATGAAACTTTTAAATGTTTGTGGTACACTTCTCCTTCCCTCCCAGGGTTCAGGGAAAGAACAGACTCTGTGTATTTGTTTTGTAATAATTTCAAATACTTTAAACAAGAAGAAGAGAAAAGAAATGCTCTGTAGACGAGTATGAGGAAGCGGGTAGAGAGATACGGTGGGGGGCGGGTCATGTAAAGCCTTGAGTGTCATCTCTGGAGTCTGGACACAATCTTGTGGTGCTGAGGTTCTCCATCTTTTGTGGGCCGGTGATTAAACAGAGAAATTCCTGACAAGAGGTCTGAGGCAGAGCCTCTGTGTCTTCAGGTTGAACAGATTCCCCAGGTGCTTTGTACCCAGGTGTGTGCAGGACACACCTGGAGAAAGTTGGCATGCAGATCGGGCAGTACCAATGAGCAGAAGTTTTAGAAACTGGTGCTTTCTTCAGCACCATGGCTTCAAGCCTGGGGAGCTGAGGGCAGACGGCATCTCCCCATGCTGTGCTCAAGAGATAGTGTCAGGGGCAGGGAGGGCTGAGCAGCGAGCACTGCATCCCAGAAGAGGCCCAGCCAGCAAAGCCACCAGAAAGTAAGCAAACAAATCAAAGCCAAACCCTTCCTGTTTTGAAGGCTGCGTTGCAGTTGTAACAATATGGCAGTTTCTGTACACAGAAGTTGTGACCATTGCAGAAAGTGACTGTTACCAAAAGAACACCTGCTCATAAGCAGCTTACCATCTGCTTAATTCTGGGAAATGCTGTTTAATGTACTGAACATTTCTAACTGTATGTGCTTTAAATAAGTGGTCACTTTAAGGTAAAATTATTTTTCTTGATAAAAGTTTTTAACCTTTATGGTTTTCTGAATTGTTCCTGTAGTAAGAAAGGGCAAGACTTTATAAACATTTTGTAATTGACTGCAAATAGGAAAGTCTGCCTTTATTCTCATATGATGTAGGAAGAACTGCAAATTTTGTATTTCCTTCATTTACTTGACCTGCCCCAGGTTGTTGTCAGAGACTGCTCCATTAGAATCACCTCATTCTGTCTCAGAGTTGCTGAGTCAACACTGGGGCTGGAGCCAGGCCTCTGTGCTTTAACATTCTCTCCCAGATGCTTCCGACAGACACCACAGAGTTTACACTCTAGACTACTGTTTGCCAACATTTTTGACTGTATTCTTTATTAGTAAAAATTCCTTTTGAATATTTGCTTTCATGATTGATAGTCCTGATATCGTTAGCTCTTTATTGTAAATGTTAGCTTCTTATTTTTTTTAGAAAAACATGAATAGGAAGAATATTTTTAACGTTTTCTTTCTGAATAATTTTCAGAATTGCCTTTAGAGTATATATATAGTATTAGAGACCATTACTTTAGACCATGTTGATTTTTTTTCTCTATTCGAATGATTGCTTATCTCTTTTTCTTCTGTATTAGTTAGTAGGCCAAAACTCATATTTTATTTACGAACCTGAAATTGTATTAAAAATTAGTGACTCTTAAGTCCCTTCTAATCACTGCATTTTTAAAATTCAGATTGAATCACTCATCTTCATTCTTTATTAGATTCTCACACTTACATCTTTATGTAAACCCTACTAGTGCTTATACATAAAACAGAGACATGGGCTTCTGTTGGAATGTTAGTTTTTAGTGTGTTTCACTCTATCTTTAACTTTCTTTTTGCCTTCTTCTAGAATGGAGAAAGACCAGCTCATGAAGTACAGATAATAAAGAATATGCCTCAAATGGCAAACTTTGTGTACAACATGTACATGCATTTGATACAGACTACGCATCATTATCATCAGGTGAGTTTCTCAACACTGACTCTTCATCTTCTTGCTGAAGAAGAATCTTTTTTGTTGCAGAATAAATCTATTTTTTTAATTTAAGTACAGTTGGCTTACAATATTATATTAGTTACATTAGTTTCAGGTATACAATATAGTGAGTTGGCATTTTTTATACCCTACTGTGGGATCACCCCCTAATTTAGTGATCATCTGTCACTGTGCAGTGTTAAGACAGTATCATTGAATGTATTTCTCTTCCCTTCAGAATAAATCTTTAAATATTTGATTCCTTATAGCAAACCAGCTATGCCAAAATGGGTTATTATTCATGTAACATCCATACTTTCAAAACACCTTTATGTAGATATAATTTGGCATGCAATAAATCCCACATATTTAAAGTATACAATTTGATGTTCTGACACATGTATATATCCGTGAAACCATCATCACAGTCAAGATAACATATTTATTATCCCCAGAAGTTCCCTTGTGCCTCTTAGTAATCCCTCTCATTTCTCACTGACCCCTGTCCCACCCATTCAGGCAGCCAGGCTCAGCACTGAGAACTGCTCCAGTGTTTGAGTGGGACAGAGTCTCATCCCTTCCCCCTCCCTCCCTGCCATGGCTTTGTCCCTTCTTGACTTTGCGTGTCAGTCAGTCCTAATCAGCTACTTTTTCCAAAAGTGTGACAGCACATTCCTTTGCTAAAAAATCAAATAGATTTTCATAATATTTTCCTCTCTAAAGATTGAATATGTATTTTAATCATTATTTGTGATATCTGTGTTGGCATATTTTTGGAGTTAGTAAAACCTAGGCCATAGTCACATCCAAGTTTGGTCTGGAATATAAAATGGCCCGCAGTGTTTTGGAGAACTCTGGAGTGAACAATAGTTACTAGGAAGATAATGTTAATGTGAGAGCTTAACTTTATAAGCTGTGTTTTTTCACTTGAGTTAGTTCACTTTCTTATTTTTTATTAGACTTTATTACAACTACCACCTGCTATGGTAGAAGAAGGTGAGGACATTCAAAGTCAGGAAGCGGACATGGAAGCAGAAGAAGAGGGCGTGCCTCCTGGTGCTGCCGTTCTCAGTCCAGCCCGTGCCGGCTCCAGTGAAGAGCCCTTGGGCTCTCAGGCTGAGACCACCCCCAGTCAGACGGGAGCGAGCTCCGGCCCAGCAGCTGCCGCCGCTGAATCCGAGGTCCCTGCTGCGGGCGCAGGACCCGAGGCTGTTCCAGCAGCAGCGAGCGCCCAGCAAGATGCCACATCTGCCCCAGAGGAGACCAGATCGCCAAGCACTAGCCTTTCTTAGCGAGGACATTTCATTTGTAAAGTTACTTTTTGTATTTTATATTTGCTCCTGCCATTTTAAAGGTAATAATGTTCAGTCCTTATTTTTGTTAACAGATCAGTGTTTGTTCTTCTTGGGTATATTTTTTTAAATTGTATGTGTATGGAAAACTCCATTTCACTTGTTCAGTCAGAAGAGCAAATAATCATTCCTTTGATATTTTTTCTCATTAACAGAGTGTATGTTAAATCATACATACATTAAAAGAATTTTCTATAAAATATATGACATACTGTACATACTTAGTGAACTTCTATTAAAAAACAAAAAAGAACAGTGCACTGGAAATAATCATAAATGCCCCTAAAGTAAGTGTTGAAATAGGGGAGGAAATAGTTAACTTCTGTCATAGTATCAGATGCTCAAATTTTCCTTTTTTTTTAAACCTTTCTTCCTTGATGTAAAGGAATTAACAGCCACGGGATATAGGGTTCTCAAATCCATCAAAGAGGTTACATGTTTTTTCTTCCCCCAAATTTCCTAGTGTATCAGAATCACCTAGGGTGTGTGTTTCTTCTTGGGGCCACGCCTGAATTAATGAACCAGAATCTCGGGGTTAGAGCCCAGGAATCTGTCCTGCAGCTGGTGCTTGGAATGTTTGGGTTGCTGGCAGAGTGGCATCCGATAAGGCTGGTGAGGCTGAGCCAGGATTTGTCATTCAGCTAAGCAGGAAGAATTTGACAGATCCATCTGGGCAGGAAGAAAGATCCAGAGTCTGGCAGTGAGAACAGTGGACTGAACCCCTGTGCACAGGATCGAATTCACTAGTGCACGCAGAGCTTGCGGTTCCTGCCCGGTTCAGTTCTCTTGGTAGATAACTAGCCACAAGGAGACCCTAAGGTAAAATGTGCTCCAGAGTGGGGGGAGGGGGATACTCGGACCTCGCTACTCAGGTTGTGGTTTGCAGTCTGCAGCATCAGTGTTCATTGAAGCTTGTTAGAAATGCAGACATGTGGGCTCTACCCCAGACCTATTAAATTTGAACCTGTTTTTCCGAAAAGGCCCCAGGTGATTCATAAGCACTTTGTAGTTTGAGAAGCACTGTACTGAGGTTACTATGCTGTCCTCACATGAAGGAGAGGTAGAATGATGATCTCTGATGGTAGAATTAACTGAACATGACTAATGTTTCCTTAGAAGGTCCCTTCGCATGGTGGCCAGAAAAGACATGAATATGAATATATAAGGAGGGAGAAATTGCCTATTAGTTCCTCCCCCAGTTTGACATCTGCTAGAGTGGCGGAGAGAAGCATTTCCCCAAGTGTCTTCTCTAGTACATGTACCTGCAGACTTGACCATGTCCAAAGAACCTTTGACGAAATAAGAACTACGCACTGCCATTGGAATGTTTCTGATTCTGACATTTTGAAGAAATGATCAATTCGATAGGAAATTAAACCCAGAAAGTCAGGTCAGTGATACAGTATTTTTGAGTGACGAGTGTTTGCTCAACTCTACCAGGCTGTGGTAGATGTGATTCACTCTCATCTTTCTAGTGTCTTACTGCATCAGAACTCTCGTGTAAATGAGGAAGGAGAGAATGAAGCATGGGTTGATGAGGGGAGTGAAATGCCCAGGAAACTACTAGGAAACCTAGGTCTACTTGTTATCAGTGAGGATTGAGCCAGAACGTCTGTTATATAATGTCTCTGATTATGGGAATTTGAAAGCAGGCATCTATATGAGGACTAGCACTTGAAGAATTATTTTCATTTGTGAATAAATAGTATCAGGCTAACCAAGAGGGAAAGAAGCTTTACTGTATTCCCGTCTTTCCTGGAAAAGAGTGATTTTTCTCTCTCCTTTAGGGTAGGGGATAGGAATCATGCTACCTGCAACCAAAATAAGCAAACTAGTATGCTACTTTCTCATTAAGTAAGCCGTTTCCAGACACTATAAATCACTGAGTCACCATACCGATTTCTTTGCTGCTTAATTTCCTATCAGACTCAAAAGAAAATTTAACCAGAAGATTGGTAGGTCCTTTGCCGTTGTCCAAGAAATGTTAAAAAAGATTATGTTGGTGGGATTTGGATTGCTTTAAATTGTTTTATCACTTGGAAGTCCAGTGAGTTGCAGATAACTATTGACATTTTTTAATCCTTTTTTTTTTTTTTTTTTTTTAAATCCTCACCCGAGGACATTTTTCGGTATTTTGTTCAGATAGAGTGGGAGGGAGGGAGAGAGAGAGAGAGAGAGAGAGAGAGAGAGAGAGAGAGAGAGAGACATCGACATGAAAGGGACACATCGAGTGGTTGCCACCCGCACAACCCAACCAGGGCCGGGGACAAACTGCAACCGAGGTACGTGCCCTTAGCGGGAACCGAACCCAGGTCTCTCCAGACCGCAGGTCAACGCTCTAACCGCTGAGCCAAACCGGCCAGGGCTAATCCTTTTTTTTTTAACCCTCACCCAAGGACATGCATTTATTGATTTTGGAGAGAGGAGGGGGGGGGGTATCAGTCAGTTCCCTCCCACGCGTGCCCCAACTGAGGCCAGGGATCAAACTCCAAACTCAGGCATGTGCCCCACTGGAAATCAAACCCACAACCCTTCGGCATACAGGACAACACTTCAACCAACTGTGCCATGTTGGCTAAGGCATAACTATAGAATTTTTAAAGGAACTTAAGAGATCAACTCTTATTATAAATAATGAGGAAACTGAATCAGATTGTCTTAGCCAGGATGGCAACTTTGGGAGAGTAGTGTAGAATCCAAGTCTACAGTCCTAGGATAGTATTGTATTTTTTCAATCAAGCACACAGGAGTGATTGCTTTATAAAGTCAAGAGTTTTCTATTTAATTTAGGGTGACTACAGACACAGGTACGCTAGCCACGTGACCATTTCACATTAGTGTTCCCATTGCTCTCCCTCCTGTTTTTCATATCTGAATATGCAATGATTTGGACTCTATTTTTAAAAGCAAGCCAAAAAGATGCATGCAAAGAGAATGAGCACGAAATGAAGCAATTCAAGTATTTAGACTTTTTCCCCACAAAATGCTGAGTAAGAAAGTTTATTACCAGCAGTTGAAAATAAATAGCTCCATTGATTTGGGCAAATGAATGAGATGATCTAAATATTATCAGGTCTCTAGAAGTGAGTGTGATGATAAAAGTTGAGATGTTTTGTTAGATTCTGGGAGAAACGGGCCATTTATGCTCCCACATAAAACTGAAGTGTTTTGTGATCAGGAGACAGCACGTTGCTCTAAAACAGACCTTGGACTCCCTCAGACCTGGCTCAAATTTTAACCTAATTTACTCACTCATCAGCATTTGGAGTGTCCTTGGACTGGTTTTATAACCTCTCTCAGCCCTAGTTTTCTTTATGTACAAAATAAGGAAAAGATTTGTTTATTAATGAGGTAATGTGTGTGGAAATACCTGGCATCTAGGTGCTCAGTAAATATTAGTCTCTCGCTCTCTCTACTTTTCCCCAAAGCTTTGAGACAGTGTAGGATTTTGTCATCCAGTCCTCTGACGGGTGCTTAGCTGTGCCCCTATCCAGGGAGCATGGAGGATGGTGAAGAAGAGGACATTTGGTGGCAATTGACTTTGGAGGATCAAGAATCAAGTCTACTGATTGGGAACTTCTGGTGTGGAGGATGGTCTCTGCTGAAGTTCAAGTTCTCACAGCACAGCATAGCCAGAGGGGAGATCCCGGTACCTCCTGGTCTATGTATCGCTGGCTTCTGTCGGCTCTGAAGCCTGTACCGCCCTACCCCAGAGCATCTAGGTTGTTGCAGTTGTTTAGTTTTGCTCCCTGAATGCACTCTTTCCTTTTTATCGTGAAGCTGTTCAAATGGTATTTTTAGAGCTGTTTCTCAATTAAAATAAAATAAAAAAGACTTTTTAAAACGCTGACCCTTTTGCAGAAGCCAGAAGAGCAATTAAAGACAAGCAGTGTTGCCTTGGCCGGTTTGGTTTAGCAGTTAGAGCATCGACCCAAAGACCCAAGGGTCACGGGTTCGATTCTGGTCAAGGGCACATACCTGGGTTGCAGGTTTGATCCTCTGCCCTGGTCAGGTTGTGTGGGAAGCAACCAATTGATGTGTCTCTCTCACTTCAATGTTTCTCTCTAACACTCTCCCTCTCTTACACTCTCTCTAAAGATCAATAAAAAAATACACACTTGGGTGAGGATTAACAACAACAAAAAAGACAAGCAGAGCCTGGCTTCCTGTGAAGAAATCTTGGCAGCTAGCCTTTGTAATTGTGAAGCAATCATGTTAATAGATATTTAAGAATAATGCAACTGGAGCTCTGCAGAGCCACAGATGGAAATGAACCCAAGACATTTTTCTTTCATCCACTGGTGCTCTTTGGTGCCCAAGAAAGGGTTTCAATTCAGTGGGATCCAGAAACTGGATGCTTTAGTTTTTCTTCCTAGGAACAAACCGGAGCTGGGTGCCCGGGAGCACGGTTCAGAATGAGCGTGGCCACTGCTGACGCACTCGCCAGCTCCCTTCAGTCAGCTCGCTCCGTGTGGCTTGTACCTGTTCCAGTGGCCGCTTAAACTCCTGCACTGATGTGCAAATAGGGCTGATCCCATTATTTTTCAATGTGTATTACAGAGAACTTTAGTCTTGAAACAGGCTCTGAAAAACAGCCTCCATGGTCAAATGAGTTTGGGAAACACAATGAGTTAGTCCCCTTTCATCAAATCACTGTACTGTTAGCTAATTAAAAGTTCTGAGAATTCTCGCTAGGGAAAAAAAAATCATTTTAAATCTGTTTAAGTTAGCATTTCTCAAACTTATTTAACCATAGAACTTTTTTAAAAAATAAGACGCCTTGCCCAGCCAGTGTGCTCAGTGGATTGAGCATCGTCCCATGGATTCAGTGAGAGGTCCCGGTTCAATTCCCGGTCAAGGCACATTCCTGGGTTGTGGGCTTGATCCCAGTGAGGGGCCTGCAGGAGGCAGCTGATTGATTTCTGTCTCACGCATCAATGTTTCTAGCTCTCCCTTTCTCGCTCTCTAAAAAATCAATAATAAAAATATTGAAAAAAATAAATAAGACATCTTAAGGAACAGGCTTAACAGAACACAGGTTGGAATCTAGTATTAATTTTTAAAGGAGCAATTGAACTTCGATCGCTTCTTAGAAAATTAAGGGGATCATAATATGCCACCCTAAAATAATGCCATTTTGGCATAAAGATTATTTTGAGTTGAAAGCAATTGAGAAGCAGTAGATGCAAGAAGAACTCTGACCTGCTTCTGCCTAAAAGCAGGGCATAAAATTCCCTTTGTAAAAGTGTCTCCTCTTTTCTGGTCCTCATTGCTGGAAACAGATGATACTAAACTGAGTGTACAAACAAACCGTAACTAAAATAGCCCTTATTTTCCATCAGTTTCCCTATGGGTACTCTTCCACAATATACCACCCCGAAAAGCCCAGCCCACTTCCCCTTTGCCTGTTTACTTCATAGTTGATCACCCTTTGTTGAAATGGTACATAAGCTTCTGAACCTGTCTGCTGCTTTTGACTTCTCACATCTGTGTATCCCCTGAGGAAGTAAAGTTTACAATATCGATTAAACTTGCTTTTATAAACTTGACCATTTGGGTTTTTTTAATTCTGATTTTTAGTTGTTTACAAGTATGTATGCTTTTTCTCCTGTTAATGTGTCTTTTGTGAGTTCACAGACCCCAGCCACCGAACTTAAGGTAAAGAGAACGTTTTTCCTCCCCTACAACAAAAGACTCAAAGGCTTTTTGTCTCTAAATCACCAGAGGCTAAAGTAACACAGCTGAAGAAGAAACCAGAGGAGAAGTGATTTGTACAGGATGTCATATTGTAATGTAATTTGTTGAGTGTCCTGTGGTATTAACAACGTCCTGAAAATGAAGATGAGTAAAAGTTTGGTCATGTTCCATGACATTTCCTCTTGTGAGCCTCCAACAAAAAGGTCACCGATCATTCTCTGTTTTACTTTTAATTTTAGACTTCAGCATTTCACATTAGTATAAAAAAATGAAGGAATTTCCCTGCATAAGAATGTTTAACATAGAGGACCCCAAAAGTTGCCTCGCATCAGACATGTTGAATTCTCTTGGTTGATAACCAAAGATGTCTGTCTCCACGATCCCCTTCTCCACCTTTGACTGACATTATTGCACACTCAGCCCACGTATCTCTTCTTGCAGTGAATCTGAGTGCAAGCATCATGGTAGCTGCTGCTTCTTGGGAGATGCCCAGTGTAGCATAAAAAGCTCTTTTGAGAAACTGGTTTTATTGACTTTTTTTTTAAAAGTCGAGTTCTGAATAGAAAGTGGTTATAGAAAACCTTTTTTTATCCTCAGCCGAGGACATTTTTTCCATTTTTTATTCAGATAGAGTGGGAAGGAGAGAGAGAGATCAACGTGAAAGGGACACATGGAGAGGCTGCCACCCACAGGACCCAACCAGGGCCGGGGACAAACTGCAACCGAGGTACGTGCCCTTAGCGGGAACCAAACCCGGGTCTCTCTGGACCGCAGGCCAATTCTCTAACCGCGGAGCCAAACCAGCCAGGACTAAAACTTATCTTTTTCTTTAGTTCATTGGTTCATTTGGCCATTTGGGGGCAGAGGGGCCTTCTGGTTTTTACAAATACATGTACTTACAGTATTACTGTATTCACTGCCCCTTGATTCGGGCAGCACCTTCCAGTGCTGGTTTCTTCTAATCGCAGACTGCCCCAAGCATAGTAGTGGAACAGTAGCAGACCTGGTTAATTTGCATTTTATTTTGCTGATTGACTACTTTTCACAGAAGTGAGTTGAGTGAAATATAATGAAAAGTTGGAAGATGTCCTTGGAACTACCTAATTGTGCATTCATAGACTATTGAGTGCCTACTGTGTGACAGGAAACAATGCCAGAAATAGCCCCGTTGGTTCATAGATGAGAACGCCGAGAAATTGGGTGATCTGCCTAGGACACCACAGTCAACTGAGCCGGGACTAGACCAACAATCTGCCTTTCAGGCAAATCCCTTACCATGCTGGTCTTAAAACTTACTTTAAGACGAAGTGGAAAGAGCAATACTTGACTCCGCACATAAGCCTACTAAAGAATTCCTCCCAAGGTTGGAATACCAGGAGACCACCTTGCCAGAATCAGAATAGGAAATAAGAGGTCTGTGGAAAGTATGCTTCAATGTTTACAGTGTCTATACTTATGGGTGAAAGCCAAATTAATACTTATTTTGGTTTGAAAAAGGTATGAGAAACAACGGGAAGGGACTCTAGTAAATATTACTTAATCTATGTCTCCAAAATGCTAGTTAATTATCTGAAAGCCATTTGATTTTTAAGCAAAGTCAGAGCAGGTTAAATAACAATAGTTTTTAAGAGTGTAATATGTAATAAAGGGAAAGATAGGATTTACCAAGACATACTTTAAATTACCATCATACATCAACTGGCTCAGCCTCCCAATTTAACTCTACTTATCACAAAGCGAGCATAGCACATTTGGGAGGAAAATGAGCATCCAAGTTAAAGTTCGCAAAAGTAAATTTAGGTCTACTTTTTTTTTTTTTAATCCTCACCCGAGGATATTTTTCCATTTTTTGTACAGATAGAGTGGGAGGGAGAGAGAGGAAGGGAGAGAGAGAGAGAAACATCGACGTGAAGGGACACATCGAGTGGCTGCCACCCGCACGACCAACCAGGGCCGGGGACAAACTGCAACTGAAGTACATGCCCTTAGCGGGAACCGAACCAGGGTCTCTCCGGACCGCAGGCCAACGCTCTAACCACTGAGCCAAACCGGCCAGGGCTAGGTCTACTTTTAAAGCAACTCAAAGTAATCAATTGTGGTATGTTTTTTAGAGGCTGCCGTTGCCCCTCTTGATCTACTTGAACTTGTTAGATAAATGGATGGGCTCATCTAAACAAGCAGAGAATGTGTCTCCTCTGCAGACACATAGTCCTAGCATTGATGAGAAGAGTCATGAACATCAGCTGGCATTGATACTTAAATTGATCCAGTGGTTCCCTTAAATTGCCATAATATTAATATTGGGCATGGAAGTGCAGTCTTGGTTCTTGCCTAAATTAATTACAGGGATCACCTGCCCGTGACCTGGCTAGTTTGAAATGTTGAATGCAAGTCAGATGAATGCTAAGTTCTCTTACTTGGTACTCGCAGAATGGATTTCAGGTATCGCCTCAGGAGTTTCTAAATTAGTGGGACCTTGCATGAAGCAGGAGGCGCTACATCGCAGAAGGCATTTGGGGGTCCCGGGGGATACATTTGATAATATATTGTATGAAATATTTACATTTATTAATTTTTTAATCCTCAACTAGGGATATTTTTCCATTGATTTTTAGATAGAGGGGAAGGGAGGGAGGGAGGGAGAGAGACATGATGTGAGAGAGACACACAGATTGGTTGCCTCCTGCATGACTCCAACCAGGGCCGGGGATGGAAAGTGGAACCCTTCAGTCAACGGGCCAATGCGCAAACTAGCCAGGGCTTACATTTATTTTTAGGACAAAAATGACACTAGAAGAAAGAGCATTTTGTATGTGTAATATACAAATTTTGATTACAATGTCAACCAGGTGTAACCACTTTTTTCTGTTAGTCAATTTTTTAGTGCAGTATATTAAACCTACAGGAAAGTACACAAGTCATAGGTGAACAAGTCAATAAATTTTCATAAAGTGAATGCAACCATGTAAACATCACCCAAATCAAGAAATGCAACATCACCAGCTCTCCAGAAATTTTAGTTGTGCCCCCGACTGGTCATTCCCTGCCAAAAGAAACAAACAGCCTGTATTCTGTTTCAATTAGCTGTTCCTGCTTTTGAGCTTTATATAAATGGAATCATACAGAGTATACTATTTTTGTGTCTCTTCAAATAGATTTCTCTGTATAGTGTGAGGTAGGGATCAAAATTAACTGAGCACTACTTATTAGAGGATGATCCTTCCCTCACTGCCCTGGAGTGTCATCTTTGTCATAAATCGAGTGATTGTACATGTATGTGTAGGGTGTGTTTCTGCACTTGTTTCATTGTTATTTTTTTTTATTCTTATGCAAACATTTCACTGTTTGTTACTGTAGCTTTCTAATAAATTTTGATATCTGGTTGTATATATCTTTTAGCTATTTTGTTCTTCAAGATATTAGCCATTCTTAGTCATCGTATAAATTTTAGAATCATCTTGACAATTGCACAAAAACTTTTTTTTTAACCTGATAGGATTTGTATTTGAATTGTATTGACTCTATAGATTAATCTGATGAAAATTGGCATCTTTACAATCTAGGAATATGCTCTCTCTTTTCATTGACTTAGGTCTTTTTAATTTCAGTAATGTATAGTCTTCCATATAAAATTTTGGACATCTTTTGTTAAATTTATTCCTAGGCATTTGATCTTTCATGCTACTGTAAATGGTACTTTTAAATTACTTTTTATAATTATTTGTTACTAGTTATAGGAATACAGTAGATTTTTGTATGTTGACTTGGTGTATAGAGATCTTGTTGAAGCCACTTATGGTTTGTAGATTTTTTTGAATTATTTTTTTTCTTTATTGATTTTAGAGAGAGAGGAAGGGAGAAGGGGGGAGAGATAGAAATATCGATGAGAGAGAAGAACATCGATTAGCTGCATCCTGCATGCCCCTCCCTGGGGATTTGGCCCTGACCAGGAATCGAACTGGTGACCTCTCGGTCAATGCTCAACCACTGAGCCACACCAGCTGGGCTTGTTTGGATTTTCTACAGGCATAATTATGTTATCTGTGAATAATGGTAGTTTTATTTCTTTCCCTTCAATCTTTATACTTTTCTTTTTAATCTATATGTCTTTTATTTCCCTTTTCTGCTTTATTGACCTATTAAGAGCCTCCAGTACAATGTTGAATGGAAATAGTCATATTGAGTGTCTTTGTTTTTCCCAATCTTAAGAGCAAAGCATTCAATATTTCACCATTAAGTGTAGTGTTTGCTATAGGTTTTTGTGATACTCTGTCAAAAAGCCTTTTGATTTTTAAGCAAAGTCAGAACAGGTTAAATAACAATAGTGTTTTAAGAGTATAATATATAATAAGGGGAAAGATAGGATTTACTAAGACTTGCACTTTAAATTACCATTATACAACAACTGGTTCATCCTGCCAATTTAACTCACTTTATCACAAAGTAGGATTGTTTTCCCAATGTACCAAGTGTTCAGAATCAATAAGAGACACTTATGAGAGACTTTCAGACAAAATATTAAAGATGTTTACTAGATATTTAGTATGTGCCAGGTACTGTGCTTTTTGTTTGTTTTTTACATGCTTTCTCTCATTTAATCTTCTCAATAACCCTGAGACTTAGGTAGTGTTATTGGAGAATTGCGTGAATTGCCTTTCTCTGTTGCTAGTGAGAGTAGGGTTTTCAGGGTGTTACTGGAATAAATATTTCTGGAGGCCCCCATGGGAGGATGAGATGTAGTAAAAAGCTTTATTTTTATGGAATTACATTCCTCCGTTTGCAAAGTCAGTTCCCTTAACTCCACCATGGAAAGGAAACTTTGGACACTGGCCTTGCTTTAGCTCCACTAAATCCCCAAATGCAGGGGAGCCAGCCTCCTGCAACAAGCGAGCCGAGAGAGAACCAGGAGGCCAGAACTCCTTTGTTTAGGAGCTTAAATATTAAATCTTCCCATGCTTGCAGTGGCCACGCCCATTCTGGCCAATGACCTGTTTCCAGGTGTGACTGACAGGCAAGTATCTTCCCCTACGTCACCCAGACTTGACCGGGCATATGTCTGAATTGCCGCTTCCCTTTGCTCCTTTTCTATTATTAATAACTGGGTTATTACAATGGTATCATTAATACTTTAAAATCCCCATTGTACAGACGAGAAAACCTCTCTAAGCCTTATTTGTCCAAAGTTACAAAATGTACACGTGAGAACTGGAATTTGAACTTTGACTCCAAAGTTCATCATTCTCTAAGCTGCTTCAACATGTAACTATTTTGTTATCTTTGTCTTCGAAGGCCTGGCTCAGAGTCAGGTTTTATTGTTTATGGTGTTACTGGAAAAGTGGCTTTATGATACTGAGGTCACCATAGGTCATAAATCTACTTTTCTCTCTACTAGGTAGAGCTAAATTCGAGTCAGTGTTTTGCTGATAACAGCCATAGAGTGAGTTTGCCTCAGGCACCTCCTCTTTGTTTCAGTCACCATGGTTACGAATTTGTTTACAGCCTTCTTATTTAAACATGTTTTAGTTACTTACGAATCCAATGTCAGGGAAATCTCCATTGACATTTATCCCTAATTTCTTCCATGGTGCATTTAATTTGGAATATCACAGGGCTATGTGCTCATGATCATTATTTATTACAAGAATCAGTATTCCTCTGGCACCAGAAGAGAAACCAGACAGACACTATTTCATCTTCTCAGGATCTGGAGTTGTGCTGGTTGTCAACTCTGCTTATGTAATTCCGAAGAGCACTTACCACTGTTTAACAGACTTTTCCACAGAGAGGGCCCTGGTGCACAGCACCCTGCCAAGTTCCTCATTTGTTATGGAGAAAAGCCATTTGTATTCGGAAATTGCAAATCAGCCAGGCAATCACCACACAGAAATAGCCCCCGTGAAAAGAAAGCAGTGCTATATCGGAAGCCTTAATCATGTATATTTATAGACCTGAGTTGAGTTCTATTTGGAAATTTTCACATTATACAGTAACATTGTGATTACCAACACGCTCAGGGGGGGGAGGGGATGTTTGATCCACTTAAATTTTGTGCGTGCGTAATGGCGAATCAGTCATGAATACTTTTTCTGTCCACCCTTTGCTGAATGCCTTTCAAAAACTGCTTTAGTCCGCTCATAAGATAGAAGGCCACCTATGAGGTGGGGTTGTGGGGAGGAGTATGGAAGTGAGTTCTCACCAGATTTGTATGTAAAAATCCATCATTAGAGATCCAGTCTATGGCTTAGGACCCTTTTCCACATTAAAATGAAAAGCACTCAGGGTGACTCACTAACTGTACGTATTAATGTCTTAGGACTCAGTATTAATAAGTTTATCAGGACACTTCCTGAGAGAGGGTTTGAAAAGATGGTGGATAACTGAGGGCCTTGGGTACCTGGAGGGAGAGCAATTTCACCTGTTTCCAAATGCTGCCCTTCAGTGAACACGATCACTGATCTGTGATGACTCAGCATTTTGTTGATGACAGATTCACACAGCAGAATGACTCATCAGCTTCCTCACCCTCTGGCCTGCTTCTGTGACATTCACTCTCGCCCATTCTAAGACGCTCGTGCTGGTGGGGGAAGGCCTCGCTGAGCAAACACTGTAAGGGGGTGAGGGAGGGAGACATTTGGATAAGTAGACGGAGAATATTCCAGGCAGAGGGAACAGCAGGGTGAAGGCCCGGGCCCAGGAGCTGGCCAGGGTGCTGAAGGTGCATGAGTGCTCAGTAGAAGGAAAGTGAGGCCAGAAGTAATGTGTTGGCATTTTCCACTGTTTAAATTAGAAAGTTTTGAGTTTGCTTTGACATCTTTTTCTTTCTCTGTGTTCCAGTGCACTTCTTCCCCCAAAGCTCTGAAACATTTCTCAAAATTGCGACCCCTCCTCCTCCATTCCCACTGCTGTGGCAGATCAGTTCCTCCTATCCCGTGGCTTTCCCTCCCCAGACCTGCCTTCGCTGTTAGTGTTCGCCTTTCACAGGGCTATCTGATCGTGTGTGCATCTCTTTAACGTCCTCAATGGCCCCTGTTCGCGACGCCAGCACTAGCCAACAGAACTGTCCACAGCAATGGAAATGTCCTCCGATCTGTGCTGCCGCGTGTCCACAGGTGCATGGGAAATGTCAGTGAGACAGAACCTGCATTTTAAATTTATTTAACTTTAGATCATTTAAATAGCCACACGTAGCTGGTGGCTTCAATATCGGAGAGTGCAGCATTTCGGTGGTTTTTAATCTTTTGGGAAAGTCATATTGCCCTTTGGGAATCTAATGAAAGCTTGATTTTTCTTTAGCAATTCAGTTACAATATTTTTCCTAGATTTCTCTTTTTTTTTTCAATTTCTTATTTTTATTTTTCAGTTGCAGTTGACATTCAGTATTATTTTAATTCGTTCCAGGTGTATAGAATAGTGGTGAGATTCTTTTTGAAGTGATCCTCCCGATAAATCTAGTACCTACCTGTCCCTATGCATAGTTATAACAATGTTATTGACTATAATCCCTATGCTGTATTTTACATCCCCATGACAATTGATTTTTGTAACAACCGATTTGTACTTCTTAATCCCTTCACCATTTTCACCTTGCCCCCTAACCCCCATTCCATCTGGCAACCATCAGTTTGTTCTCAGTTATTTATGAGACCCCCCCACCCAGATTCTAATGGTTTATGATTCCATGGAGCCATCTACTTATCTCTAATTAAAATCCCTGGCCTACAGGGTAAAGTCTAAGCCCATTTCTCACCCTGGGAAATGGGTAGCCTATGGATAATGTCTTCAGTCTCAAGCTACGTTGCACTGTTGGACTGTCCTGAGCTTCTAGAAGCAGACTAGTTGGAGGGGTCAGTGGCGACCAGGAAAGGGAGCCAGGGGCCAGCCCCAGCAGGGCAGTACGGAGCGTCAGGCAGCACGGCGTGGGAGCTGAGAGCAGGAACAGGTGGGAAATGCAGTGCTGGGAGGGGCACGGCCGCAGGGTCCACGCTGGAGCTCGGTGAAGTGGGGTGGTGCCGCCAGTGCTGGGGCACACGGTCCGCTCCCAGCACAGTAGCCCAGCCCTGTGCTCCAGTTCACCAGCACACTGGTCTGCCGCAGTTCCCCACACAGTGTGCTTTCCTGTCTTGGCTCAGATGTCCTCTTGCTAAAATGCTCTTTCTTTCCTGTTGGCCTGGCAAACTCCTCATGCTACAGGCCAGACTCCTCTCCTCTGTGATGCTTCCCTCTCCTGTCTTCCTTATGAAATTGCTCAGCCATGCTCCTTTACCACCGCCGCCCGAGCCTCCCAGCCTCCCAGCCTCCCAGTGTGGCTAAGTAGTTTTAGAGTCAGGAGAACCCAACTTAAAAGTTGCTAAAGTAGCTCTGCCGCTCACTAACTGGGTGACCCTAAACCACACTGCATTCCTTTCCTCACCTGCATAATTGGAGTAATAACACCTTCCTGGAAGAGCTGTTCTAAAGATCAAAGATGCTGACCTATGGGAATTGACTAATATAGTGCAGACACGTAGTGGAACTCAGTAGATAGCTGTCGTCGCCATTATTATCGTCTATCTGAATGGTAGCATTACCACGAGATGCTACGGTGACTTGCTTATAAATGTTCTCATGAGATTGGATTCCAGGGTGGCTTACCCATTTCAAGCAGACTGGAAGCCACCTGATACAAAGAAGGAGCATATGACCCGGTTTGCTAGTCGGAAAAGTTCCAGGAAGCATTTATTTGGTTAAGACAGTTACGGCACCCTCACTGTGCACCACACTCTTCCATCAGACAGGCCAGTGGTGTAATCAGCATGCACCGTCCAAGTCTGCGTGGCATGGCTTGAAATGTCTCAAGAGATCTGTTCTTTCTCAGTCCTGGCATGCTCCAAATCCTCTGCTTTTTGCAGGCCTTGGTTTAACAGACCAATGTCACAGGCAGCTCATGAGACGGGACTATCCCCGTAAGTTGAGGGAGGAAGGCAGAGAGCAGGTGGCATCGGAGCGGGGCCTGAGACTGTCGACGGGCCCATGACGATGCTGTGGGTAAGTTCTGTGCCTTACACATCAGATACTGAGGCGTGTGCTGCACACAAATGATTACGTTTGATCTCACAGTGGCCCTTGGTATTACATTTCCTGTTGTAGAGATGAGGACGTTGGAGCTTAGAGAAATTAAGATACACATCCGAAATGTACGCAACCGAGAAGTGGTGGAGCCAGGATTTGAAACAGGATATGTGAGGATAGTCTATGCCTGAGCTGGTGCGTGCACGGAAGGGCTGCCCAGAGGGCACCCCCGGGTTTTGGGAAATGAGAGGAAGCGGCTGGTGTGCAGCTTCCTGTGAGGACGCCAGGCAGGAGGTGGAGGCTTTGGGGTGTGGGGAGGGGCTGGAGAGACAGACAGAAGGTGATACAACATCGCCTGCATTTATTACTGACATACCTGTGGTGAGTGAGCTGGCTCACGCTAGCCTTTTTACCTATTTATTTTTTCATCAAAAAACTGATTTTGCCCTGGCCGGTTTGGCTCAGCAGTTGGAGTGTCGGCCTGTGGTACAGAGAGACCCGGGTTCAGTTCCCGCTAAGGGCACGTACCTCGGTTGCAGTTTGTCCCCGGCCCTGGTTGGTCGTGCGGGTGGCAGCCACTCGATGTGTCCCTTCACATCGATGTTTCCCTCTCTCTCTCTTCCTCTCTCTCCCTCCTACTCTGTCTGTACAAAAAATGGAAAAATGTCCTCGGATGTGGATTAAAAAAAAACAACAACAAACAAACCCTGATTTTATTCTTTTTTTTTCTTTTTTTTCATTATTTTGTTTTATTGAATTTATTGGGGTGATATTGGTTAATAAAATAATATAGGTTTTAAGTGTGCAATTCTACGATACATCATCTGTATATTGCATTGTGTGTTCTCCACCCCAAGTCAAGTCTCCTTCCCTCGCCATATACCTCCCTTTTACCCTCTCCTATCCCCCTCCCCCACCTCTAGCCTCTTAAATGATGAGAAGCACCACTTGATTTTCTGAATATTTCTAGTGGGTGGTGGTGCACTGGCCGGTTGTCACGTGTTGCTGCTGGGCAATCCACACCATCCTCTGGGACCTCTCTCTGGTGGCACCATCTCTGATGGACACAGCGTATTCAAGTAGCATTCATTCCTCTGTCCCACAGCTCTTAAAAAGTGATTGTACCCTGCTGGTGTGGCTCAGTGGTTGAACATTGACCCATGCACCCAGAGGTCGCTGGTTCGATTCCTGTCAGGGCAATGCCCAGGATGTGGGCCTGATCCCCAGTGGGGGACATGCAGGAGGCAGGCAATCAATGTTCTCTCTCGTCGATGTTTCTATCTCTCTCCCTCTCCCTTCCTTTCTCTCTAAAATTGATAAAGAAAAAAAAAAAAAAGAGAATAAAGGAGATAATTTTCCTAAAAAAAAAAGAAGCAATTGCTTTTACATATACTAGTAACACATAATGGGCTCACTCACATCAGTTCTGAAGGGGGGAAAATACAGCTTTTCCTCAATCTGTTTTCTTTTTTTCATAAATGACTAGAAATTTGGCTTCAAAAAAGGATGAATGACTGTCTGGTGCCCACACACCGCTCAGCTGCGGCTGCCCGGCCAGGAGGGAGGTGGTGGGCAAGGTGGCGCTCGCTGGGGTGTGGTCGCTCAAAGACCCCTCTTCCGCTCCTGGCTCACAGCCCAGTCTCTCCCCTGGGTTCCTTCTGCTCCTCACCAGCGTTGGCTGAGACCTCCTGGTTTCAGAAATCTGGAAGGACTCACTGCTGTCCCCCATCCGCCCAGTCCCCTGTCTCCCGTTTTCTCCTCCGCCTGAGCCTCAAGCCCTCCATTCCTGCCCAGGCAGGGTGCCCTTCTTCCCACTCCTGCCTCTGACACCTGAAAGGCTTTCTTCCCCCTTCACCTGCTGTGACAGGGAGGGTGGCCAGAGGCACTTCAGGTCGAGAAGTTATGAAGCATCAGTCCAAATGCCAGCTGCCTTGATCTGACCAGCCCTAAGCTGCTGGGATTCAAGGCCACCTGGAGCTTCTGACAAAGACCTTGGCCATTAAGGACGAACTAAAACCTCTAAAATGCGTTCTCTGGGAGGAGAGTGCTGTGCATACTGGCAGAGAGGTTCGCGGGCCAGAGGAGCCCTGGGAAAGCCCAGCAGCTAAGGCCACCTGCTCGGTCTGTGTGTGGGCTGAGCTTTGCTAGGATGTGACCACCCGCATTTCTGTTCAAGCCTGGGAAGCTAGCAGGGCCCGTCGACGACTCAGGAGAGACAGCTCACTGACCCTGTGCCCACTTGTTTGGAGCATCTGAGGGATGTCACAGTCCTGCCGATGTATATGTTGCTCAGGGTCACAGCAATCATTGCCCAGTAAGCTCCCAGACACTCATTCACCCGAATGCAGTGATGTGCATACAAAAACTTTTTTTTCTTTCTTTTCAAAGATTTTTTTTTTTGTTACGTGCCCCTAATGGGAACTGAACCCCGGACTCTCTGGTCCGCAGGCCGATGCTCCATCTGCTGAGCCAAAGCAGCCAAGGCTCAAAAAAAATTTAACTTTATTTTTATTGTTGACACTATTACCAATGTCTCCATCCCCCTGCTTTTACCCACCTGCAAAACAAAATCTTTTTTTTTAATCCTCACCTGAGGACCTTTTTCCATATTTTGTTCAGATAGACTGGGAGGGGGAGAGAGAGAAAGAGAGAGAGAGAGAGAAACATCGCCGTGAAAGGGACACATCGAGTGGTTGCCACCCACATGACCCAACCAGGGCCGGGGACAAACTGCAACCACCACTGTACGTTCCCTTAGTGGGAACCGAACCCAGGTCTCTCTAGACCGCAGGCTGACGCTCTAAACACTGAGCAAAACCAGCCAGAGCCAAAACAAAATCTTAAAGTCAGGGCATTTATATAAAGCTGGGTATTTTAGCTTCTCCCCAGGCAGTTAAACATTCATTCATTCACTCGCATATCTGGAGAAGCCAAAGAAATGCTTCAGTGCTCCTCGGCCACTGTCATTGCCACCATCTCCAGAAAGGGTAAGAGGAACCCGTCTCGGATCCCTCCACAGCCTCTCCCTGCTCCAGGCTGCTTGCAATGCATGTAATCGTACAATTTTGGAAATAAAATAATTAACCAGAAGTTCCGTGCTGTTATTGGTTGGAGGACAGACACATCAAGGTGTTGCACGAAAGCTTCTTCAAACAGAAAGAGACTTTTACAAGGAAACTAGATATCGAAGCCGTCCCATATTTCTGTCTCAGGAAGACGGGGTTCAGGCGACCTGGTCCCCGGTGCTTGAAGGCAGTTTGTAAATACATGTACCCTGTGAAGACCAGATCTTGAAACTATGATCCTTGAAGAAAAAGTGAACATTTGCACACAGATCCACACCTGTGTGACAGGAATAACTTGTACCATACAGACAGAGGCTATTCCCTGTCTACACTGATTATGGGTTACCCTCAGCTGCTGCTGCTGCTTTTTTGATTTAGGGAAGAGAGAGAGAGATCAGTTCCTTGTTCCACATAGTCACGCGTGCATTGGTTGATTCTTGTATGTGCCCTGGCCTGGGATCAAACCAGCAACCTTGGCGGAGCAGGACAACGTTCTAACCACTGAGCAACCTGGCCTGGGCACCAACAGCTTCTTAATGAGGCAGAACAGGACACAGATACCGGAACCCGCTGTGTCCCCTCTACAGTACAGTGGAGTGTGGGTTGCTCTTCTCACAAAAGCCCTCTGTCCTCATCATTACATTCTGTCAGTTCAACACCCTTTTAGGCACAGTTGTGTGTAGATATCTGTTCTTCCTCCCCCATGGTTGAAAGAGGCCACCCAGCAAAGGATACATCCGTTATGATTCCACGTGTATGGAATTCAGGGGCGTGGTGATAAGAATCCATGGTGATAGGAATCAGATCAATAATTGTGGGTGTGGAGGCGGACTGGAAGGGGCCTCAGGAAACACCGGGGTGTGTACATTTCTTAAAACCTCATCAAGTTACACACTTAAAATACGTGTACATCGTATTTGTAACTCTAAGGTGAAAATGACAGAATTTTAAGTCAACATAAAAGGAAAAAAGTTATTAAAGCCCTTAGGTCACTGCAATGGATAACTTCTCTGGAACAGCCCCTTCATCAGAAGACGTTCTTGCCTCTCAGGTTTTCAGTTCCTTCATTTCTAGTATCTGGGGGTGTCCTTTTCTTACAGAGACTTCTATACACTATGGAAGCTCCTGCTTTGTGTTATCCGGCATGCCCAGTTGTGTGCCATGGGATAGTCAAAGATCAGCCTGACGCACACTCTGCTGGAACCGGACATTTTCACTTTTTCTAATGACTTTGTCTATAGTACCTTTTGCCCTGCATGTTTATACATGGACATCCCAATATACATGCATAGGTACATATATGTAAAAAGCCTATCTTCGCCCTGGCCCGTGTGCCTCAGTCGGTTGAGCGTTGTCCCATGTACCGAGCAGCTGCTTGTTCGGTTCCTGGTCAGGGCATGTGCTCGGGTTGCAGCCTCGATCCCCAATAGCGGGGTGCAGGAGGCAGCTGATGGATGGTTCTCTTCTCTCATCGGTGTTTCTTTCTCTCTCCTTCTACCTTCGTCTCTCTCTAAAATCAATAAAAACATATTTAAAAAAAAAATCTCTCTTCTACTCAGTGACTTTGTGCCTCAGTTGGTTCTTATTTTGGGTTAAAAGCAGTGCTTTAAGACCATTGTCCAAAGTCTGGTAGTGGACAAGCCAGGTTATATACCCACGATACCTAAAGCCAGTCAACTACGGTCCGTAGTGTCTGTTTCAACCCTAGGCCTGAGTGTTGCTAAGTGATCAGCGTGCCGCCCAGTAAAACACTGAGGAAGAAAACTAAACACACCATCAAGAAAACCAGCGTCTCCTTTGGGAGGCTGACAGATGGCTCTGCCTCTTCTATTCTAGTTTATCTTTTCTCCTTCGCTTTATATTTTCTCCTGTGGTTAGAAGCCATGTTTAACTTTCCCTCTCAGATATGTCACATCTAACCTCTTTATTGAGTTTTAGAAAGTGATTGACCCTAAATAATTAAAATTGTATAAATCAACAAATTATGTAAAAAGAATCCAGTTTCGTTTGTTATATGATTTCAAGGCCACTAAACACAATGAAAAGCAATGCTAGGATCATCACTTCTATTTATATTTGGCCACCATGTGTACATGTGACGTTTAGAGGTTTTTCATCTACTTTGGGAATTTCCTGACTGCCGTAAATTTAAACTTCCCATAATATCGTCCCACTAAAACTCTCATTTGCACTAAAATATTTAAAGAAGGGAAAATGGCACCCAAACTGTGAAGTTGCATCACTTATGTGAGAAGTGTGCTTCTACTGATGGCATGTGTTAATCAGGATGTAAAGCTGAAATATATTTACTGTGATGTCGGCGGTTTATCCGTATAGATAATGTGTGGGTGTGTTGAGAGAGAGAGACAGACAGACAGAGAGAGGGTGGGGAGAGAGAGGGAGAGGGAGAGAGATTAAATATATATGGAGCTCTGGCCCATTTTGCTCATGGTTAGAACGTCAGCCCATGGACCAAAGAGTCTGGATTCGATTCCTGGTCAAGGACACTTACCTGGGTTACAGGTCATCCCTGGCCCCAATTGGGGTCATGTGGGAGGCAATAGGTGTGTCTCTTTGGCATCAATGTTTCCCTCTCTCTCCCTCCTTCCCTCTGACTCTATCTAAAAAAAAAAAAAAAATTGAAAGAAACAGTATCCTTGAGTGAGGATTAAGTAAATAAATACATAAATAAAATATATGGGTATACTTATGAACAAAAATATGCATTACATGTGTATGTACATGTATGTTTGTGAGAACATTATATTACCTGATTCTAAGATGTACTTTTATCTTTATTTCAACATTTATAACCATGTATTCATTTCACAGAGAGTCTTCTTTCTCCCCAAATATCTATTATTGAATTAATGGTGCATTTCTAAACCTCTAAGCGTCCTAACGATGAAAGGTCACATCGAGGTGTGCACACATCGAGAGCTGAGACGTGGTGGGTGGGAAGGTGGCCTCCTAGAGCGCATTTTCTCAGATGCCCAGCTGCTCAGACCTGCTCCACGAGTAGGGAATTATTCACACAATCAACAATTTCTGCTTGTCAGGTTGTGCATGCTGGGGATAACTTCAAACGTGCTTCTTAGATAGCTCAAGCCCAGAAAAAACACACATTTGAGAAATATTTGATTTACTCAAAAAAGGTTGACTCGGTTTGGCCAAAGTTACAAGGACGTTGTGCTAAATGAACAAAAATGTGGCCATTTTATGGCATAAAAAGATACACAGACCGGGTGCCTCCAAGAGAAACATTAATAGGTGGAAAAAGGAAAATACATTCTACAACTGGGGAAACGTGGAGACAACTCTTACATCTCTGGTTCAGCCTGCTTTGTAGTAGTAAGCGGTCTTGCACACAGTTGATATCTAAATATTTAATGCTTGTAAAGATTTGGCTAGTGAACCGTATTTACCTGTTAAAAAAGAGAATAACTTTAATCTTTCAATTGAAAAAATCAGTCTGCAGCCCTGGCTGGTTTGGCTCAGCAGTTGGAGCGTCAGCCTGCAGACCAGAGAGTCCCAGGTTCGGTTCCCACTAGGGGCACGTACCAAAAAAAAAAAAAAAAATCAGTCTGCAATGTCAATAATTTTCTTGTTGCAGATATAATCTAAGACGCTTTTTCTAGTATCTTCTCTTCGTGCTATTGGATATTACATAAGTGCAGATTAGCTGAAAATTCTGGAATGCACGTATCCTGAGAAATGCATTTGGAAGACCTAAGACTTGATCCCGTACCTCAAGAATCCTTTCTTCCCCTCTAGTTCGAAGACCTGGTTACAGAGCTACTGAAATCATGAACCCTGTTGTCTTCTTATATAAATTTCATATGTTAATTCAGTAAAGTGATAATAGGACAAGAGACTCCAGTATGAGAGTGATTAAAATGAAGTGTGGGCAATTTGAAAACACAGACTTTAAGTGGGAAATATTACTGTTGTAGAATGTAGGTGGTGGCTTTTCTTATTTTAATTTTCAGTACTAACTGCGCAAAGTATCTACCAACATTTGCATATCAGAAACAACACCATATGCTAAAATAACCTAACTCCAGACCTCTCTGCTCTATATGTAAATGTGGAGACTTTTTTTAGCAATAAATGCTCTATAGAAGAAAAACATGGGCCGTTAAATTTCCACTGGCGATCCCACTGAGTATTACAAGATGACAGAAAAACTTTGCCTGCATCCAGCCATCTTTTCTAGTCTGTTGCTTGCAAAGCTGTGTGTTCCCTCATTCAATTCAAATTAATCCAATTCAATTCAATTCCGTTCAATCCATTGAGTTCCTCCCATATTTTCAAAACTTTCTCATAAGAAGATAATTATTAACTTTGATTTCTCTCTCACTTCCATGCACTATTTTTGGTTTTGTGGTTTTCTTTTATTCCTGAAATATTAACAAAGCGAGTCAGAATGGATGTAATTGAGACCTGAGCCAAGATATGGCCAAAGATGAGGACTATAGGGGCTGGCTGACCTCTCTAGAATTCTCCGAACCGTTGGCTAGAGGTGAAGAACTCTGCACCACAGGCAGAGGGGTACACAACCACGCTGGAAAGGACCTGCATCTGGTCTGACGATGCTCCAGCTGCAGTCCTTGGACCAGCAGCACACACATCATCTGGGAGCCAGTTCAAATGGACGTTATCAGCACCCATCCTGCTCCTGAACCAGGATCTGCATTTTATTTAACAAGATCCTCGGGTAACTGTAGTTCATCAAGCTCTGAAGGGGACTGCATATGAGTTTTTGCCTCTTGCCAAGTGTGCCAAAGAACTACGCCCAGAATGCTAAGGAACCAGAATCTTGTTGAAGAAGGAAGAGACGCCCACTGGTGTGGCTCGGAAGACTGAGCATCGTCCCATGGACTGAGAGGTCCTGGTTCAATTCCTGGTCAGGACACATGCCCCGGTTTCCAGCTTGATCCCCGGGGGAGGGGGGAGGGGCGTGCAGGAGGCAGATCATAGATGTTTCTATCCCTCCCCTCCTCTCTCTCTAAAAAATCAATTAAAACAGCCCTGAGCAGTGGTTAGAGCGTCGGCCTGGGGGTCAATGAGTTGTGGGTTCGATTCAGGTCAAGGGCACGTACCTCGGTTGCAGTTCGTCCCGGGCCCTGGTCGGGGTTGTGCAGGAGGCAACCAGTCAATGTGTCTCTCTCACATCGATGTTTCTCACCCTCCCTTCCACTCTATCTGAACAAAAATGGGCCCTGGCCGGTTTGGCTCAGTGGTTGGAGCATCGGCCTGCGGACCAGAGAGTCCCGGGCATGTAACAAAAATTTAAAAATAAATAAATAAATAAAGGAGGAAATTATTATTAAAAAAAAAAAAAAAAGAACAAATATCCTTGGGTGAGGATTAAAAAAAAAAACAATTAACACATTTAAAAAAGAAAGATTTTTGAATGCTTTTCGTTGTGCCCTTCATACGGAACCCAGTCCTGCTAGAATACTGAATTGCATAGAAGACGGAAGGTGAGCCCCGACATGTGGCACAGCAGACGACGTGGCACAGCTTCCCACGGGTCTGGCAGTGACATGAGGGTCCTCCAGTCAGCGGAGCCGGTTGCCGCAGCCCTATTATCAAGCACAAAATCCGCAGAGGCCAGAGCAGAGGCCACTGGGAGAGTTGTCTGGAGCCCGGGAAGGCAGGGTGGTGCCACACGGGTGACCCAGAAAGCGGGGCCCAGCGGCCGGACTCTCTGGTTTGTTGTCAAACACCACAAGCTGGTAGTAGCTTGAAATCAGCGGTGGTGGGAGTATTTATACTACAGCAGTCAACAAACACTGCAATCAAGGCTTTATTTTTTAATTTTAATTAAAAAATTTTTTTTTCTTTATTGATTTTAGAGAGAGGGGAAGAGAGACAAAGAGAGAGAGAGAGAAACATCAATGAGAGAGATCAGTTGGCTGCTTCCTGCATGCCCCCCACTGGGGATGGGCCCACAACCTGGGCATGTGCCTGACCAGGAATCGAACAGGCAACCTCTTGCCTCAACCACTGAGCCACACCGGCCGGACTAACTTAATTTTTTAGAGAGCCGATTTATTAGTGCACGACTTCAGCAGAGTACACGGGTCACAGGAGAAAATGCCTTGGAGCTAGTATGTGTGAAGTGTGACAGAGAAATTCAGGGACGGGACGGGCAGGTGAAGGCCTATGCAATAATGCCACCAGAGCTATCTCATCTTAAGCTCCCTGTGATGGCTGGGGTTCACCCACTAGCCCCATTTCTAAAACTACTCTTCACAGGTCTGTCTCAAGAGTGGGAGTTCATTGAAAGTTCAAAGAGACCGGAGATGGCATGAAATAATATGGAGAATAAAATCATGAACTGACTAGAGAGCCTTATAAAGATGACTGGGAAGCTAGAACTCTGTGGCGTAAAGAGTCCCCCTAATTCTTCATTCACTGGGGCATAAGCCTGGAGAAGGTGGGCACTGGTTCCCTTAGGGTGAGGGCTTTTTTCAGTCATCTGGATATTGTATTTAATCACTATAATGTTTGCACCCAAATCAGCCTTTTCTGGTGACTTAGATTTACCCCTATGCTTCTGATATTTAGCATTACTTCTAGTGAAAAAAAACACGTTTCTGGTAAAGAAGTGTGTCATTGGAATGAATGCATCTCTCTCTCCTTCTTAATTAAATTGTTAACTGCACTTAATAAGCTCTATCCTTGAGTATCTCTGCTTCATCCAGGCCATTTTCCTTCATTTCCCTTGAAAACATCCTGGTTTTTCTTACCTCTACAGCTTGGCTTTGTCTGTGCCTCTTATTTGGGTTGCCATCCTTTTCCTGTACTCCTGGTCAACTCCGCTCAGCCCTCAAGACCAAATACTACCTCCTCCTGGAAGCCTCCCCTGATCATCCCAACCTGTAGTAAACTCTTTCTGCATTCAACACTGACTGTCTGGACCAGGTCCTTGGAGATTGTGTCTTACACTTTCTTCAAATGAATATTAGGAAGTGTGGTCTATTCATTGCAGAGCTGCAGCTACAGAGACTTAAGACAGTCAACAGCTGCCTGCAGAAAGGCGCTTGATAAAAACAATGCACACTTTTTTTCCTTTCGCTGTTGGGTTTCCAGTGGTCTTCACAGTATACACCCAGTGCACCAGTTAGCATTCTCCCCTGTCTCTGTTTTATTTATTTATTTTTTAAAATAATTTTTTATTAATTTATTTTTGTTACAGATGTTTTTCCTTTTTTTCCCCATTGACTCCCTCCTCCTCGTCCCCCTCACCCCATACCTGGCTTTGTTGTCCGTGTCCGTCGGTTATGCGTACATGCATAAAAGTTCTGTGGTTTATCTCTTCCCTTCCCCCCACCACACCTTCTTCTGAGGGTTGTCAGTCTGTACCATACTTCCAAGTCTCTGGGTCTACCCAATTCTTCAGACTGTTCATTATATTCCCCAAATAAGTGAGATCATGTGATATTTGTCTTTCTCTGTTTGGCTTGTTTCGCTTAGGATAACACTTTCCAGGTCCCTCCATGTCATCTCAAAGGATAAGAGATCTTTCTTTCTTAGAGCTGCATAGTACTCCATTGTGTTTAGGTACCACAGCTTTTTTTATCCATTCGTCTACTGATGGACACTTGGGCTGTTTCCAGATCTTAGCTGTTGTAAATAGTGCTGCTATAAAAATGGGAGTACATATATTCTTTTTGATTGGTGTTTCAGGCTTCTTAGCGTATAATCCTAGAAGTGGGATCACTGGATCAAATGGCAATTCAATTTTTAATTTTTTGAGGTAACACCATATTGTTTTCCATAGTGGCTGCACCAGACTGCATTCCCACCAGCAGTGCACTAGAGTCCCCTTTTCTCCACACCCTTGCCAACACTTGTTTGATGATTTGTTGATGGTGGCCATTCTATTTCTTTTTTCAATGTCCTATAGTTTTCTGTAAATAAGTCCTTTATTTCTTTGGTTAAGTTTATTCCTAGGTATCTTAATTTTTTTTGCTGCGATGGTAAATTGGATTGCTTTTTTAGTTTCTCTTTCTGTGAGTTCATCATTGGTGTATAAGAATGCCGTCGATTTCTTGACATTAATTTTGTATCCTGCTACTTCACCAAATTCATTTATTAAGTCTAGTAGATTTTTGATGGAGTCTTTAGGATTTTCTATGTATAATATCATGTCATCTGCAAATAATGAGTTTCACTTCCTCCTTTCCAGTTTGGATCCCTTTTATTTTTTCTTCCTGTCTGATTGCTGTGGCTAAGACTTCCAGTACTATGTTAAATAAGAGTGGCGAAGGTGGGCATTCTTGTCTTGTCCCTGTTCTTAAGGAAAATGATTTTAGTTTTTGCCCATTGAGTATGATGTTGGCTGTAGGTCTTTCATATATGGCCTTTATTATGTTGAGATATGATGCTTTCATTCACAGATTGCTGAGCGTTTTTATCAGAAATGGGTGCTGGATTTTGTCGAATGCTTTTTTAGCATCTATTGAAATGATTATGTGGTTTTTATTCTTCATTTTGTTTATGTGGTGCATCACATTTATTGATCTGTGAATATTGTACCAGCCTTGCATCTCTGGGATGAATCCCACTTGGTCATGTTGTTTAATTTTTTTGATGTATTGCTGGATCCGATTTGCTAATACTTTGTTCAGGATTTGGCATCTATGTTCATCAGAGATATTGGCCTGTAATTTTCTTTCTTTGTAGTGTCTTTTTCTGGTTTTGGAATTAGAACTATGCTGGCCTCATAAAATGTGTTTGGAAGTCTTCCTTCTTCTTTAATTTTTTTGGAATAATTTGAGGAGGATGGGTGTTATTTTAGTTCTTCTTTGAATGTTCGGTAAAACTCTCCAATGAAGCTGTCTGGGCCTGGGCTTTTGTTTGCTGGGGCAGTCTTGACTACATCTTCAATTTCCTTAGTTGTTATTGGTCTGTTCAAGTTTTCTATCTCTTCCCAGTTCAGTTTTAGGAGACTATGTGTTTCTAGAAATTTGTCCATTTCACTTAGATTGTCGAATTTGTTGTCATATAATTGTTCATAGTAGTTGTTAACGATCCTTTGTACTTCTGTGGTGTCAGTTGTTACTTCTCCTCTTTCATTTCTGATTTTGTATATTTGGGTTCTCTCTCTCTTTGTTTCTTGGTGAGTCTAGCTAAGGGTCCATCAATCTTGTTTATCTTTTCGAAAAACCAGCTCTTTGTTTCATTGATCCTTTGAATTGTGTTTTTGGTCTCTATGTCATTTATTTCTGCTTTGATCTTTACTATTTCCTTCCTTCTACTTGCTCTGGGGTTTTCTTTTTGTTTGCTTTCTAGTTCTTTAAGTTGTGAGGTTAGATAATCTATTAGAGATTTTTCTTATTTCTTGAGGTAGGCCTGTAGTGCTATGAACTTCCCTCTCAGAATTGCTTTCACTGCATCCCATAGATTTTGTGTTGTTGTGTGTTCATTTTCATTGGTCCTTAGGAATTTTAAAATTTCTTCCTTGATCTCCTCAGTAATCCATTCATTGTTTAATAACATGCTCTTTAACCTCCATGTGTTCAAATGTCTTTGCATGTTCTTGTTGCAATTGATTTCTAGTTTCATGCATTGTGATCTGAGAAGATGCTTGATATGATTTCAATCTTTTGAATTTGTAGAGACTTAGTTTGTGTCCTAACATGTGGTCTATCTTTGAGAATGTCCCATGTGCACTTGAGAAGAATATGAATTCTGTAGTTTTGGGGTGTCATTCTCTGTAGTTATGTATTAAATCTATTTGGTCTAGTGCTTCATTTTGAGTGTCTGTTTCTTTGCCAATTTGTTGTCTAGAGGATCTATCCAGTGATGTCAGTGGGGTGTTGAAGTCCCCTGCTATGATTGTATTGCTGTCGATTTCTCCTTTGAAGTCCTCCAGAAGATTTTTAATATATTTTGGTGCGCCTCTATTGGGTGCATATATGTTTACCAAGGTTATATCTTCCTGTTGGATAGATCCTTTTCATATTATGTAGTGATCTTCTTTGTCTCTAGTTATGGCCTTCATTTTGAAATCTATTTTATCAGATATAAGTATTGCTACCCCAGCTTTTTTTCCCTTTCTGTTTGCTTGGAAGATTTTTTCCCATCTCTTCACTTTCAACCTATGTGAGTCTTTTGTTGTGAGGTGGGTCTCTTATAAACAACATATAGATGAGTCACTTCTTATCCAATCAGCTACTCTATGTCTTTTTATTGGAGCATTCCATCCATTTACATTTAAGGTGATTATTGATATGTACTTATTTATTGCCATATTTTGTATAGTGTGGTTCTATTTTTCTTCTACTAATTACAACAGTCCTTTTAACATTTCTTGCAGTGCTGGTTTGGTGCTAATGTATTCCCTTAGCCTTTTTTTGTCTGGGAAGCTCTTTATTTGACCTTCTATTTTGAATGCTAGCCTTGCTGGGTAGAGTAGTCTTGGATTCAGATCCTTGTTTTTCATGACCTTGATTACTTCATGCCATTCCCTTCTGGCCTGTAGTGTTTTTGTTGAGAAGTCAGTTGAGAGCCTTATGGGGTTTCCTTTGTAGGTAACCTGATGCTTATCTCTTGTTGCCTTAAGGATTCTCTCTTTGTCTTTAATTTTTGGCATTTTAATTCTTACGAGTCTTGGTGTGGCCCTGTTTGGGTTCCTCTTACTTGGGGCTCTCTGTGCTTCTTGAACTTGAATTCCTTCCTCCTTCACCAAATTAGGGAAGTTTTCTGTCACTATTTCTTCAAAGATATTCTCTAACCCTTGCTCATTTTCTTCTTCTTCGGGGACTCCTATGATACAAATATTATTATGTTTCCAGTTGTCCCACAGTTCTCTTAAGCTGTCTTCCTGTTTTTTCCTTTTGGTTTTCATTTAATGGTTGATTTTTTTCTACCCTGTCTTCTAATTCACTGATCCAGTCCTCAGCTTCCTCTACTCTGCTGTTTAGACCTTCCAATGTGTTCTTTATTTCTGCTATGTCATTCTTCATTTCTTCTTGGTGGTTTTTCATTTCCAATTGGTTGATTATCAATGTTTCTATGTCTTTACTCATGGTGCTCATGTCCTTACACATGCTGTTGAGCTTCCTCAAGATCATGGTTCTGAATTCTAGCTCTGTTAACTTGCTTAACTGCGTTTCATATATCCCATCTTTGGTAGAGGTCTCTTGTTCTTTCATATGGAACTTATTTCTTTGTTTCACCATTTTGGCTATCTCAGTGGGTTTTGGAGCCTGCAAATTTTTCCGTGGGTGTTGGTGTTCTACTGTTTGTGGCTACCTCTACTGGGTTTGGATGAGTGAGAGAGAGAATCCAAGTTAAACACCTCTGTCAAGTCTTACTTTCCTGGGTAGAGTTGCAAGCCCAGGAAAGGTTCAGTTATCCTCTAGCTTGTTGCCTGGAGGGTATTAGTCGTGGTTACTTGAAGATCCTTGGTTTCTCAGTTGAATGAAAAAAAAAACAAAAAACTCCCTCAGGTGTTCAGAGTTGGGGATTTTCTGAGGGTGGGGCAGATGCTGGTGGTTAATTAGCCTCAATTTGCATTTCAATGGCCCACAGGGTGGAGTTGAATCTTTGAGGGAGGGGCCAAGTCTCTCCCCAGAGTTCCGGGAAGGGGTGAGATGGCCACCGTCCTGTGTGGCCGCAAAAGCTCTGAGCGCCTTCCAAATCTCGAGTGTCCCCACACAGTTCCCGTCCAGTCCACCCTCCCTCTGCCGGAGCCCAAGGTGAGTGGCTGTGGCTATTTTAGCATCTGTCCTGGCTCTGGGCTGTGGAGCCGCCTGGGAGTGTAACCCGAGGGCGCTGCTCACAGCTAAGGCCGCTGCTGTCTGTGGGCTCCCAGCCCCCCTCTCCCACCTCCCCAATCCTACCAGGATCGAGTCAGTGTCCCTGGCTATATGGTCCTTGCAAGCTGCTTTTCTGTTGCTTTTTTTCCTACGATTTGTCTTTATTTCAGTTGTAATTCCAGTTTGGTCCTGGGAGACAGTCTGTGTAGCTTCCATTCACTTCGCCTCCATTTTGGAATCCCAGTCTCTGTTGTTTTAAACTAGATGTCCTGACAATATCAATGGCTCCACTGCCCCTTCTTTGGCAATACCAGCCAGCTCCAGTCAGCCAAAAGCATCAATTGATTTTGGTTCCAATCTAAATCTTTGCTTTTAGATGATCAAACTGTATAAAGTCTAACTAAGTGATCCAGGATAATGCGTATTTATAACACAATAGGTTTACCCTTACAGGGGAAAGGGAAGAAACAAATATCTTAATAATCCCAAATGAGTCTTTAATTAGCTGAACAGAAGGAGTGTGATTTTGGGAACTGGGGAGAAGGGAGTAGGACAAATATTCCCCAAGACCCTCCCTGGCTCTCTGGGACACCCAGTTGGGTAACAAGGTGGTCAGATTGTGTGGGCATTTTTCTTACATGTGGTTTTTTCCTTGAAGAGAGGATTTTTTTGTTTTTATTTTTGTTTTTGCCTCCTGGTGCCTCGTGAAATGCTCAGACTATATTATATCACACATCGACATGACCACATCTTCAAAAGAGCTTCTAATTATAAACATGATGTTTATTTTCCTGGCTTCATGTCATCTTCTTGTCTTTTCATTTATGTGAAATAAGACATCAGTTTTGAAGACTTGCTGACACTGTAATGAAAAGATCTCTGGTTGTGAGTTGGTTGCTTTTTATTTCTGTTTCCATGTATTCCTTAACAAATGTCTCAAATTCCCTTAGGAGGCGAGATTCACATCCTATTTTCCACTAGAGAAAATCCATAAATTAGCACAGGATAGGAGTCTGGCTGACTGTGAAGGCAGGGCTGGGTGACAGGGCCAGCACAGGTCTCCGATACACTCATGGTTTTTCCTCCTTTGTTCGGCCAGAGTGCATTGTTTCCCATTGTATTGACACATGTTCTATGTGAGCATGTCATGCCCAGAGCAGAGGCAACACATCCCTTTTCTCCTGCCTCCAACTTACATACCTTAATTATTTTGAGTGCACTCAACAGAATCTGGTGATGATTTGTTACAGAACAAGAATTCTTTCTCAGTTCATGGCTCTTGGAGGCAAGACCCAGGCATCACCTCTCCAGGTGATTCCATGGGTGGCAAGATTGAGAACAATGGGCCTAGATGTCTGTCTGCTGGAGAACCCCTATCTGCAAAATGATCATTGTTCCCTTCCCTATCTCTCACCAACAACTGCTTTTTTAGGTTCATACCTCTTCTACATCCCCTAAAGTTCCTGGGGGTATCTCACAGGTGCGCTAGGAAAAGTGTGGACTGCTACTCTGGCCATCATTTGCACAGGCTTTGCCATTGCTCCTGGCTGCCAACATCCAGGCCTCCTAGATACCATCTGCCCATGCAAATCACAGGCTAAACCCCATTCAGCTTAGCTGTGGGTCTGGACCAGAGCAGGAACCTAACTTCCCCACCTCTAAATTCTGCTCTGCTAACTCCCAGCAGAGGCCCTCAGGCCCCGTGAGTTTCATGGGACAGCTGTCTTTGTTTGCAAAGTAGGACTTGGGGTTCAAAGTGTTCACCTGCTCCTAGAGTAGCTCAGCGGGGTGTTTTAAAAAGTTACTATTCTATTTATCAGAAGTATCACTCCTCTCCAATCTCCAGGTTCTGTTGCTGAGTCTGCTCACTGGGCCAGATTCCACCCTCTGTAGGTAAACAAAAGAGCCTCGAACTGGGGTCTTCCGTCACCCTGTGGTGTGCATACTGCCATCAGTACCTGATTCACACACATGCCATCGGAACCTCCTCAACAGAACTCACCACCATGCTGTTTCTCCAGCCCCAAAGGCCCTAGGCAGTTCACCTTCTTTCCTCTTTTGAGGCTTCCTGTGTTTGCTTGTTGTGATGTCTACATTTGCAAGAGAAAGAGCCTGGGAGAAATCGGGTGCTCCATGTTGGCTAAAAGCAGAAGTCTGATCTATACATGATTCTTATTAGAAATAAATAGATAATAGGTGTGTTGATACCAACAACTAATTAATATAGCAACTTTTCAGGGTGTTATCATCTTAGTTTAGCTCAACAGTCTACATCTGTCACATATATTATGCCATGATATGTGACAAGAATTTGTCTTCATAATGAGGATATTCTGTAAATAACTTCTGAAGCATCAAAGACAATTAAATTATCTCCTCTGTCATTTTGTGTGGGTGTATTTAGATGAGTCTAATTCTCCAAACAATGGTTGTTGTTTTCCATTTAAACAGAAACCCAACACATAACCAATTTGGGCTAACAGAAATTTTATTGCACACAGGAATCTTGAAGCGGAGTTAGATTATTGATCAAGGCTGAAAACAGTTTCCAAATGGGCACTGCTGGTGACACAGTCCAAAGAGCATGTGGGGCGCAACGTCTTTCTTCGAGGATGTGGAGGTTATTATGAAGAAACTTCATGGGGTCAAACCAGCAAGACAAAAACCAACCTAATTTAACATCTTCTTATGTTAAATTAGATTGTTTGCTTCTTTTTAAAAAAAAAAATTTTTTTTCTCCTTTATTGATTCTAGAGAGAGGAAGGCACAGGGAGAGAGAGGGATGGAAACATCGATGAGAGAACATCGACTGGCCGCCTCCTGCATGCCCCCCACTGGAGATCGGGCCCACAGCCTGGGCATGTGCCCTGACCTGGAATTGAACCAGCGACCTCTCGGTGCATGGGTCGATGCTCACCCACTGAGCCACACCAGCTGGACTGCTTCCTTTTTTTTAATTTATAAAATTAATACTTGCTTCTGCCCGGCCGGTGTGGCTCAGTGGATTGAGTGTCGCCCCATGGACTGAGAAGTCCCAGTTCAATTCCTGGTCAGGGCACATGACTGGGTTGTGGGCTCGATCCCCAGTAGGGGGTGTGCAGGAGGCAGCCAATCAATCTTTCTCTCTCATCAATGTTTCTACCTCTCTCCCTTCCTCTCTCTCTAACAATTCAATAAAAACATATTTAAAAAAATTAATACACACTTCTGAGAAAATAATCAGACAATACATGAATATAAAATGAAAAACATAACCGATTCCTCCCTTGGTGGCCCTTCGGCCCTTTGCTGACCGGTGAGGTGCACTTGGCTAGATTTCAGAGAGTTTTCAGCAGTCAAAGGTTTCCATGTACAGGTGAATTTGAACTTTCTCAGCCCCTTGGGTAAGTGGGGAAGACTTGTCTCGGGTCTCTGCTAGCTCTCAGTTCATGAAGGATAAGATGTGGCTACCCTTGAAAATGCACACACGTGCACACGCGCACACACTTCACACACTTTTCTCTGAAAAGCCCGCGTCAGTGGCCCCTTCAGCACAGCGCTCACTTCTGACCGGGTGTAGCCTCCAAGCCAACTCCGCGGGAGCGCAGCGTGGGTGTGTGGCCGGCATCAGTGAGAGTCTGGGAACAGATCTTACCTATTCCAAAAGGGAACGGCATATCCGTGCTTGTTGGTCACTGACAAAAATGATTAGGACAGGACATAATGTCACAAATATAGCATCATACAGCTTACTAATGAAGTTTTTTCTTACCTTTGAAGCCTCTCTGTCTTCTGGTAGTCCTGTCAACTCTCTAACTCATGTACAGAATTATGCAGAATTGGTGTGGGTTGGGGATGGGAGGGAGCCCGTGGATCAGTGAGCTCTTACAGGCTCCGCTCCAAATCCATAGACCATGAGGCTTGCCGGGTGCCCCAGTGAGAAGGGCTCACTCCCCTTTTCCACCCCACTCCCAGCCTTGCTCGAATACCTCTTCCTCAGCACAGATCTTTGTGTACAACTAATGTAGTGTACACATCTTGGTGAGCAAGCATGGTCTCATTCATTCTAACATTTCTTGCTCTACCTGGTGCAATGCCCTGCCCAGAGAAGGCATTTAACTAATACCAATTAGATGGACCGAATAAACCACACCTTGACTTCAAGGGAACCCCGTTTAGCTACCAAATTAATTTTCTCTTTGTTCATATCTACATCTACACAGTAAGTCTAAGCATCATTACTTTTATTTTATTTTATTTAGTTAGAAACAATGCCTTTTTTCAAATCAAAGAGGGTATTCATCTGAAATATTTTGCGGATGGATTTGTGCAATGAGAGACGAGGACATCTCTGCGTTTCCCCGCAGGTGAGAGCGAGCCGGAATCTCCCCGGGAATTATCTGAAACCCTTTGCTCAAAATCGGTCCCTGAGACCTGGACGTCTTCTTGTAGACGCCGAGAATTTAAATCATGCTCACAGAGACTAAAGGGAGAAAGGATACCTTAGTGCAAATGACACAAATTCTGACAGTAGGATACTGTACTTTCCCAGCATGCCACATTTTTGGGTAAATGATATGTTCCAAATATTACTGTCTCAGTGTGGTGACATTATGAAATGTTTTCTAGACCTTCTACACCCACAAATCCCCGAGAAAACAAAGAGCATCTGTGATTCTCAGCTGCTCCCAATACCAGCTTTATGGTTTTTATTTTAATTTTTTAAAATACGTTTTTATTGATTTCTTAAAGAGAGAGGAAGGGAGAGGGAGAGAGAGATCAGAAAGATTGATGAGATAAAAACAATGAGCCTGCCCCACACCGGGGATCTAGCCTAAAACCCAGGCATGTGCCCTGACCGGGAATCGAACCAGTGACCTCTTGGTGCATGGGATGATGCTCAACCACTGAGCCACACTGGCCAGGCAGCTGTACAGTTTTTAAAACCCTGTGTATGTGATTGTGGCTGAATCAGATGCCCTGGACAGGTGTACTTGATCTGCCCACGTGACGGCTCTGTGACATACAGGAAAGAGAAACAATGATCTTCTACTCATGACTGATTCTCAGAGTCACATAAACACGTTCCAGCTGAGAAAGTAGGCAAGCCTAACATCAAACTTTTCATATTTAGTCAGACTACGGGTTAGCTTCCAGATAGGCGAAAGGAAAATCTGACCAAATACAGTTACACGTGAGGGGCTTGAAAGTTGAGCCCGAGGAGTGGGCTCTTCACTTGAACCCGGGAGCTGTCCTAACAAACACGGCTTTCTGCTTCCTGGACCAGTTTTGCCCTTTGCATGACCATTGCGGGGCCCGCAGCCCTGAGCTGGACAGCAGAGTACAATGTAGCTAAGGTTTTCCATTGCCCAGCGTGAAAGCAAAGACTCAGCCTTGTACCAGTATCAGTATGTGTTTCTGATTGATCATTTTCAGTTTCCCATTCAGCTAGAAAGGGTGGAGGGGTTCTGGGTCATTTGCTCCATCAGTGTCTCCCCACCCCTCTCTTCATCCCCACCCCATCCACCACCTTGGGACAGTAGCTTAGTGATGTGGTCCTTGGGTTATGGATCCAGAAATGACTGACTGTGCCAGACTCAGCTTAGTTTAGGGGGCTAGGGCTCCCTTTCTCACCCTTAGGAGTAGTGCTCTGTCATTGGACAGAGGACGCAGAGAGAAGATGACTATACCCATTGGTGAGAGAGGAGCCTAGTGTGAGTCTTTTGCGGCAGTTACATATATTGAACTATAATATTAAACAGCAACTGGAACCTCTCCCTGGAAAACCGCACAGTTCAATATAATCTGCAAAAGGGTTAACTGATCAGAGGACCCCTTCTTGTTCATCAGGAAAGAACGTTCTCACCTGAGGTCTATCCAGGTCTTGCAGGTATTTCTCTGGTGATGTAGTACTCTACTCTGTTGCATCCTTTGGGTCATACTCAAGATTTTTTTCTCTGTTGCATCCTTGGGTCATACTCAAAATTTTTTTTCTCTGTTGCATCCTTTGGGTCATACTCAAGATTTTTTCCAGATCATTTTTCAAAGCCACCTCATGGTGTAGTGGCTGCCTCTGTTCCCTTCTCCGCGTGCAAAGGCTGGCTCCTCTCTGCAATGCCACAAGCACCCAGACCTACTGATTTGTGTGAGTGCTGGCATGCTCACTCAATAGAAGGTGTTTCACCCTGGCCAGTTTTGCTCAGTGGTTAGAGCATCGGCCTGCGGTCGAGAGAGACCGGCTTCGGTTCCTGCTCAGGGCACGTACCTCGGTTGCAGTTTGTCCCCGGCCCTGGTTGGTTGTGTGGATGGCAGCCACTCGATGTGTCCCTTTCACGTCGATGTTTCTCTCTCTCTCTTCCTCTCTCTCCCTCTCATTCTATCTGAACAACAACAACAAAAAATGGAAAAAGTGTCCTCGGGTGAGGATAAAAAAAAAAAGAGAGAGAGAGAGAAGGTGTTTCATTTGCTTTTATTTTGGAAACATAATCTCTGTTTTCTTCCCCTGAGTAATACAGATGACTGGCTTTAGGTAAAGCCTTTATTTTAATTATTTTTAATCTATGAAGTTAAGTTAGAATAAGATAAATTGGTTTTAAAACCAAGAGGAGTTGCTAATATGTTTCCCAAAACAACTGCTTTCAGACTCGCCACATATAGAAAAGGCCTTCAGTAATATACTTACATAGTTTAGTCTTATGTTATTGATAGGTCCCTGTTTTAGACTGCAGTTTTGAAAGAGTTCAACAGCTGAGTTGGAAACTAACACCCTTCTCTAAACTCTGTAAGTGAGATATGGATGGTATAATCCCTAGGGCACAGCCTGCTGCCATTTTGGCATTCTTTGGGTCCGGCTGTTGACTAGAGATAATTTAGATTATAATAGCAAAATCAAGAAGTGCTTTTAATGCAAATTCCTTGCATTGCATGTCTTTCTGAAGAACAAGTGTACATTCTTGCAAATGACCAGAATAGGAAGCTATTTTTCTTTTCTCCACCCAGTGGCTGTAAGTAGCCATGGAAGCCAAGGCCTCATCAATTTTATATCACATTTATTTTATTTTAGGGTGGTTAAAATATAGGGCTCTAAAAATTCAACCAGACATGTCATTTTCTTTGTGCGGTCCTGTTTAGCGTTTCCCAGTTTACCACGATAAGCACATATTATTTTTACAATGGGGAAAATGTCACTTTAGATTGCCAGGTATACGTTCCATGATGTTAAGAGGGCCGTCAAAATGTCGTGAGACTTTATAGGCGAAGGGTGTTTCCATTAAGCAATATACGCTTGCACTGGGAAGGGAGAAACCTACAGACATATTCACCTCGGACTCTTCGGCCACCTATACGGTGATCACTCCAATTATGGATTCAAATATTTTCTCCACTGTCTCCAAAGTGCATTCTTATCCATCCAACTATCTAACTGTCCATCCATCCATCCTTCCATCCTTTGTCTTGTCCAGCAAAAGAATATATGGCAGCTTATAAACACAGACACATAAAAGTTAAAAATGGTAGAAATAGAAAAAATGAAAAACAGGGGTAGGTTCGTAACATAAATCACACTCATTTAAAACCATGTTAACTGGACCACACACGTGCTGTAGGACTTTTCGTAGCCACCACCAAAAGAAAAACCCGGCTGGTCCCTAGATTCAGGATCCACAGGATCAAAACCAGCCAGTCACTCAGTAGAGGTGCTCCTGCTCTGGGTTCTAAGGCCAGGCAGAACATTCTCCCAAGAGGCTCAAAAAGAAGACGGTGTCCTTCGATCAACACCCATGACAACATCCTCAACAGAGGCGGCGGCGTCTCTAGCTGTGACGGAGCCGGCCCAGTCCTCGGACAGCCGGTGACCTCGCATCAGAGAGCAGCTCAGCAGCGGGGCGTGGGCTCCGCAGATCCCGCAGCCGCCAGTCAGTCCAGCTTCCCCTGGACCGCGTGCACATCTCACGTCTCAAGACAGTGCACGGCCCCTCGAAATGCTCAGTAAAGGTTAGTGATCAGCATGACTGCCTCTGGTATTCGGTGTCAGATGTGCACTTGCTCCTCAATCGGGAAGAGCCTGGGCTCCGTGTTATTACGCCTGGAGCGAAGGTGGGGCGGCAGCGCGCCTCGGAGCACCCAGCTCTCACCTTCCCTGCAGGCCCGCCCACGCCCACGCCCCTGGGAACAGGAACCACCGGCCAGGCCGGGGCTGGGCAATGACACATCTGGGCTCTCACGGGCAGGCCTGCTCCAGGTAACATTGGAAACACTGAAACTCCATAAATAGAGATACTGCCTGTGTGGGAAGCAAGCCAAATCTGAGCTCAGAGGAATACCTTCCAAGCAGAAACCTGCGACTCCAGCATTTCACTCTTGAAGGCCTGACTCCTTTTAAGGAAGTAAAAAGGCTTTCGAAATGCTCCGTGATTTCCCAGACCTACACCAGGATGGAGGAGAGTGAAAATTCGCCTTTTAGCTCTTTAGGCCCATGTGAATGCAGGACCCCAAAGGATCTCTCCCTTCTTCACTGTGCTCCTGCCTCCCCCCACCTCCTGCCCTTGTCCTCCTTTTCTAAATCTTATTAAAGGGTCCATCACAGCTGGTCCTATCGTTTCAGAAGCAGGGACTGCCAGAATGTGCCAAGAACAGAGTCAATTTGGAGTTGAAATACCCCCACCGCCGACGTGGGTGATCTCTGGTGGTTGCGTGTAAAACATGGGCAAGCCCGTGGCAGATCAGGCCTGCCTGGGGATGGAATTCTGAGCCCCAGGATGTGTGGGGGCCCTCACAGTCATGACACTTTCTTCTTTTAATGAAAACTGAAACCCAGCTCCAGCCAGAGGGCAGTGGGAGCGAACACATGTGTAGGGGAAGAAAATAGAATTGTTTAGGAAGGCTGGCTCCCCGCACCCCTCTGTCTGGTCTGGAAAGAGCCCTCCCCTCCCTCCTAGGCCATGGAATGCAGGGGCTGCAGAAGGAGACAGGGAGGGCTCGTGGGGAGGAATTAAGTCTGTTTCTGTCTTCTCTGTGAATACTGCGACACCTCCGAATGGAGGAACAGCTGAGATAAGTAACTGCTTATCCCCCAGTGCCGGGAGGAAGCCGGGCGCTCCCTTCCAGATCCCAGCAGATGGTGGATGAAACAGGCTTCCCTCGAGGCAAGGACAGCGGGACTGTCCCACCTTCTGTTCCTTCAGCCTGCCCTGCACGTCTCCCTCATGGCCTGCCCCCACCCAGAAGGGCCTCGCTGGCCCTCAAGAGCCCTGGGGACACGCCTTGGCTTTGCCATCCCGCTGGGATGCTCAAGGTCAGCCAAGCTGCACTCGCCAGCACTGGCCGCTGGGGCAGCATTCTGCAAAGGTCTGTGGGCCTGGGGAGGAACAGCCAGGCAGTGCTGCTAGATTTCTCCAGCTTTGTGAATCACCTGCAGAACAGGGGTGGTGATTATTTCAAAGGCAGACTCAATGTCCGGGGGTGAGACCCGGGAACTTGAGCTGCTATCAGGCAGCCCAGGTAATCTGGCTGCAGGTGGCTCAGGCATTCCACCCTGAGGACAGCGGTTCTGGACTGGAGGGCATCTGGGCAGGTAGTGAAGAACAGGGTGCGAAGTCAGGTGCCCGGATTTGAATTTTCACTCTGCCAGGATATAAACCAGTTTGTTGTTGTTGTTTTTCCCCCAAACTGCAGGACACAGCCCTTCCTGGGCTTTGAAATCACTTTAGTCACAATTTGAGTAAAAAAAAAATGAAATGAAATGAGATTGGTTGCACAACTGTGTGAATGTACTTACCACTACTGAGCTGTAAAATTCTAAGTGGTTGACATGGTAAATTTTATGTTATGTATATTTTACCACAATTTAAAAAAAAAGGGGATACCTATCTGAATAGACACTTCTCCAAACAGGACATACAAATGGCCAAGAGATATATGCAAAAATGCTCAATATCACTAGTCATCAGAGAGATGAAAATTAAAATGACTATGAGGTGTCACTTCACACCTGCCAGAATGGCGGCCATCAACAAATCATTAAACAATAAGTGCTGGCGAGGGTGTGGAGAAAAGGGGACTCTAGTACACTGCTGGTGGGAATGCTAGTGGTGCAGCCACTATAGAAAACAGTGTGGTGTTTCCTTAAAAATGGAGCTGCCTTCTGACCCATCAGTTCTGCTTCTGGGAATATATCCCAAGAATCCCGAAACACCAATCAGAAAGAACATATGCACTCTTATGTTCATAGCAGCATTATTTACAATATCTAAGATCTAGAAATAACCCAAGTACCCATCAGTTGAGTGAATAAAAAATCTGTGGTACGTGTACACACGAAATACTATGCAGCTGTAAAAAAGAAGGGTCTCTTATCTTTTGAGGTGGCATGGATGGACCTGAAGATTATTATGCTGAATGAAATAAGCCAGTCAGAGAAAGACAAGTATCACATGGTCTCATTTGTCTGTGGAATCTAATGAACATAAAACTGATGAATAAAATAGAAGCAGAGACATGGAAGCATGGAACAGACAGAGGAATCTCAGAGGAAAGGGGAGTAGGGGGCAGGAAGAGATTAACCAAATAATTTCTATGCATATATGCATAGCCCATGGACACAGACAACAGTGCAGTGAGGGAAGGCTTGGGGGGTGGGGGGGAGAGCCAGGCAGAGGCAGGCAAAGGGGGAGGAGGGGGGGAATCTATAATACCTTCAACAATAAAAATAGATTTAAAAAATAAAAAGAGAATGTCCAGAATGCACCACATAGGATAAAGTTATTTTTATATAGTATGTGTGACAGAACCAATCTCAATTTTCAAATTAAATGGATCCCTGAAAATTTAGCATTAAATGAAAATCCATCATTGAATTGCACTTTCCCACTGACTTATGTTTTAAAATACGTAAAATAGAGTTCAGAATTTAAAATGGGGAAATTAAGCAATATTTCAATGAACAAAGGAACCACCACAGATCTTTAAGGGAAAAGGGGTTCTTTCTTACCACAAACACAATGCATATGAAAAATACATTTTGTTCTAAGTGGAAATAATGAAATCATTTCAAAAACATTTTAAGGGTGAAGATGGTTTCATGAAACTGGTCTCAGTGCCCCACTGACCTGCCCACCCCCCACCAGGGCAGACTGACCCACTGGTGGGTGGGCGGGGACTGGGCTCCTGAGCTAGGGCAGTATCTGCCAAGGTTTCAGGTCAATAACCATGGTGTTCAGTGATAAGCCCAACTTTCCAGAAGCTCCCTTTGCTCATATGGCGGTGAACATGGGAACCTGCCATCAGCCACTCCCAGGCAGGAACTGACCTTCACACAAATGTTTGTGAACTTCAAAAGGATTCTACTTAAAACAATGAAGGACGGCTTTCTTTAGGATGGCTCCCTCTTTTCCTGAAGGTCCGCGTGATTCCCCCACCTCCTTCCCAGCAGGTACCAGAACTCTCCCTGCCTTTCCTGCCATTGCCCTGCAGTCCATTCTGTGATGGCCCTGTTTTATTTATCCCTGCATCCCTGTGACTGGCACAGTTCTTGTCTCATAAATATTTGCTGAACAATAGATCAATAAAATTGAACCCAGTTCTTCAAAAGTGAAAGCTACAGCTATCTCCAAAAGTATCACTTTGACTAAATTGTAATCATTACAATTTGCTTTTATCGTCTGTGTGTGTTTTTTTTTTAGGTGTCTCTAATTATTACAGTAATAAATAACCCTGGCCAGAAAAGAGTTATTGTGTCCCATTTCAGAGGGGAAAATCAGGGTTTAGGAAAGTGAACTGACTTACCCAAGACCAAATTAAGGTGTAGTAAATGATAGGAGCAGGATTTGAATCCAGGGCTGTGTGGTTATAACACCATTTCTCCTTTTTCTTGTTTTTTCTGCATCTGTCTGAGCCGAGGCAGCTCTGCTTCTTGCATCCTGTCATTTTTATTGTAAAAGGCCCCCTGTGCAGTGGGGGAAGATCCCAGGCAGGCCCCTCACCTGGCTCCATCACCCAGCTGCCTGGACATTTTCTTCCCCAGACTAACCCAAACATGGTTGGGGAGCTCAGCGGGGAGGGCCCAGCATTCCCCAGTCAGGACAAGTATCTAATCAGCAGGCCTCCTCAGCATATCAATCCAAGACCACTCCAGAGATGGATGCCTATGCCCAGTTTTCTATTTTTAACTGGTGTGAACAGGAGGAAAAACACAAGCACTAAAAAGCAAAGTGCCAGTCAAGAACTAAGAATACAGGGCACCCCAGGGCAAACTATCGTTCTGGGTCTGTGTCCTTCTCATGTCTCTCTGATCTTATGTCCCTCTCCCCACTTCATGTCATTGTTCTCTAAATTCCCAAGAGCCTTCAAAATCTGTTTCCTTGAAGGAACTGGTATCAGTCATTTATACCAATGCTTCTCACACTTCAATGTACATGTAAATTAACTGGGCATCTGACTAAAACGCAGATTCTCCTTTAGTAGTTCTAGGGTGGGCCCCGAGACTGCTTTCCTAACTGTCACCAGTTATGACAGTGCCACTGGTCCGTATACGTTCATATGGCTGAAGTTGCGGTTCTCGCCTTGGCAGGAATTTGCTCTCTCCTCAGTCTCGTCTCCACCTGGAGGGAAGGGCTTTGCCCGCAGTTTACAGATGTTCATCTATCCTCCAGCAAGTGGACAAGCTACTTTTGGCATTTGCTTCATCATTGATGTTGGCAGCAGAGGGTCCTTTTTTGGATAAAGACCAGAATCCTGAGCAAAACCCCGCCAGCATGGCCCTGGCCGGTTTGACTCAGCGGTTAGAGTGTCAACCTGTGGTCCAGAGAGACCCGGGTTCAGTTCCCACTAGGGGCACATACCTAGGTTGCAGTTTGTCCCCGGCCCTGGTTGGGATGACCCACAAGCGGGTGGCAACCACTGGATGGGTCCCTTTCACCTCTCTCTCTCTCTCTCTCTCTCCCCCTCCCTCTCACTCTATCTGAAAAAAATATGGAAAAATGTCCTCAGGTGATGATAAAAAACAAAACAAAACCCCGGCAGCATGAAGGAGAGCTACCCGATATCTGGGCTGGGGTAAACCTACCCCTCCTCCAGCAAGACTGGGCCAGGATGGCACAGTGGCTCCTCTTAGCCTTTTCCCTGGCCAGCCCCTGAGCCTGGCATGGGTTGGGGACTGAGGTGGCCTTGGTTAAGCTCAGCTTTCTGCTCCAGAGAGGCCAGCCCCAGCTCCTGGAGTCAAGCCCTCCAGGCTGGAGGAGACTGGACCAGCAAGGTGCCCTGTCCCGGGTGCCCCTTTTCTGGCCATCCAAATGTGCTGCTGTGGTGCCCTTTGGGCCCATGAGGCCGGCCAGGGCTCTGCTCCTCCCGCTTCCAGTACTGGAAGATGAGAAGCTGCCGTCCCTCCTCCGCTGCCCTGGCCCAGCTGTCAGGACCCCTCAGCAGAGGGCAGGGTGCCAAGCCTTCCCGCTTCTCTGTGGCTTATTGTCTCTCAGGCTGGTCGGGCTAAGGAGCAACCAGCCCACAACACACCCAGGGATCGCCCCCACCCAGGAAGGGGGAGGGGTGGGCTGGCGTCACGCAGTCTTTCCCCGGCCCCCGACCCCTCAGGCCTGCCCCTCCCTAGCTCCCTATTTGGCCATCCCCTGGTTGCCCCCTCCCCTTCCTTACATGGTTTGGGGGCCCCTGGCTGATCCTCTCCCCTGCCCAGGGCTCCATGAATGGCCTCGTTGCTCCTCAGTGGTGCAAAGGCGACCAAATAAGGCAAGGTGGCCGACCGGGGCCCCCCACCCCTGCCCCGGCCGCTCCAACTGACCCCGTCCATCAGCGCGCTATAAAGCAGCGCGCCCGGCGCCCGACACCCAGCGCCTGCCGCCGCCGAGCCGAGCCGAGCCCGCCCGCGGACGGTGAGTAGCGCCGCCCGCCCCGCCCCGCCGCCCGCCCCGCCGCCCCGTCTTCTCGGAGCCGGCGCTCCGGCCGCTCCGGCGCTTCTTTCTTTTTGTAAGAAACCAAACTTTTCGACCTGATTCTAACTTCTTTTGTCCTGGGGAGTCACGGGAGAGGGGCACGCGGAAGGGAAGCCCGCAGCCCCCCGCGAGGAGTGGGGGGCGCAGTGTCCCTGCGCTTTGTCCTCTGGCCGGGGCTTGGGCCCGAACCAGGGCGTCGATAAGGCCCGAGTGGGTTCCCGGTTTGTGAAAAGGCGACAATGTAAAGGGCTTGGGAGGACCTGGTAAGAGGTGACTGTCCTCCTTACACCTGGGACAGAGGGCGAGCCCCCTGGCCTGGGAGCCTGGGAGCCTGGGTCGTTTCTCTCCCTTTCTCTACAATCCCCGCTGCTTCCTCCCACCCCTTCTTTTTCTGCCACGAGGGGGAGAGAAGTGGCAGGTGTCCCCCGTCCCCAACCCCTCAGCTGTGTCCCCTCCTCCCGGGCGCGGAGACGACTAGCCCCGCGTGCGCTGAGCGGCCCGGGCCGCCCCCTCTCTCGGCTTGCAGACCCCGCTGAAGCTGTGCCAAGATGTGCGACGACGAGGAGACCACCGCCCTGGTGTGCGACAACGGCTCCGGGCTGGTCAAGGCCGGCTTCGCGGGCGACGACGCGCCCCGTGCAGTCTTCCCTTCCATCGTGGGCCGCCCGCGCCACCAGGTGAGCTTCCCGCCCGCCAGGTGGTCTTGAGGAGCAGTTCCCAGCCCCGCCCACCCCCGTTCCTGCCACTTGTTCAGCTCAGCGATCTAGGAAAGTCTCACCTGAGTCTCCTGTTTCATGAACTACTCAGGTCGAATACGTTCAAGATGATTTAGCTTCAAATCCAAGCCAAGACGAGCGGTTCTCTCACCCTCCATCCAAGAGGGTGTGAAATGCGCGTTTTCCCACTCACTTCAGGGACGCAGCCCTCCAAGCGTCCAAAGCCCTGGGGTGAAACAGCAGCAGCTTCTCTCCTTCACTCCCGACCTGCATTGTTAGTCCTCAGTGTCTTCTCCACTATCTTTTGTACACTTGGCTTTGCTCCGTTGGCCTCTCTTTTCAGTCCTGTTTAAAACATAATATAACTTCCGTCAACCAACCAGGAGCCAAGCCACATTCCTCACTCTTGTTAACGGCCAGCTTACAGGGCTCCCAAAAGATGTAATCCATCTGCTTACTGGCTGGTGCATTTTTAGAAGCCAGACGTGACAGAGTCAGTGAGTGCCATGGTGATAGTGACACACCACCTTGTTTATGAAAAGAAATGCCACCCTCTCTGGCCTTGCCACATGCCTGGTCAGATAGGCTGCCAGAGAGGAGTGTGTCCCTCAGGGCTGGGGAGAGATGGCCCAGGCAGCTCTGGGCACGCTGGGTTTCACTGGCAGGGCGATAGTGGCATATCAGCTCATCTCTACTTGATGAATGTCAAATCTTTTCTTAGGAGAAATACAATGTGTCATTAATTTAGTCATTTCACAATGTAGTCGTTTATATTCTAGTTGACATGGGTGATGAGCTTAATAATTTAATGAAGGCATTATGGTATTTTTAAAATGAGGGGAGGCTCTACTTCAGTGAAATAGCATTGTTCATTCCCCTTCCCTCGGTTATATTCTAAACAATAAAATTATACCTTTTGGGGGGGGGGGTAAAAGGTACTAGATTGGTTTTAAGTGATATTTCTAAATTGGGGTAAAATCCTATTATTTGTTATTTCTATTCTTTATAAAGTATTCCTTGATGGGCAGTTAGATGTAAATTTATAAGGCATCAATTATATTCCTGACCTGGTGGAAGCTTGATCGTACCATCTTTTTCTTCTTATAGGGTGTCATGGTGGGAATGGGTCAGAAGGATTCCTATGTAGGTGATGAGGCCCAGAGCAAGCGAGGTATCCTGACTCTCAAATACCCCATTGAGCACGGCATCATCACCAACTGGGACGACATGGAGAAGATCTGGCACCATACCTTCTACAATGAGCTGCGTGTGGCCCCTGAGGAACACCCCACTCTACTCACCGAGGCCCCCCTGAACCCCAAGGCTAACCGTGAGAAGATGACCCAGATCATGTTTGAAACCTTCAATGTCCCTGCCATGTATGTGGCCATCCAGGCAGTGCTGTCCCTATATGCTTCTGGACGTACCACAGGTATGTTTGGGCTCTGGGGACAGTCACAGATTAATCACATTCCCATCATTGACCTTGCTGTGAATCAGTTTCCCCAGTTGAAAAGGAATGACCCCTTCTCTCATACTCCATGGGAAGATGTCGGTGCTAAGAGAGAAAGGAAACTGTACTACCCGGGGGTTAGTTTCAGAGAACACGTATTTCTTAAGAGCTGAAAGAAACTATGTGATGTCCCATGATGAGGCTCCGTACAATGTATCTGTCTGGAATGCAGCAGTCACTGGTTTGTGTTCATACCATCACAGCCCCGGGGCAAACATCACCAAGGAGAACCCACATTCCCCCCAGGGTCTAGTCAAAAGAGAGAAAAACATGCATAAGTTAGATGGGAAGAAAGAAAAACATGCCTGGATGCTTACATAATGTGCTAATGGCTGATAAAAGGGACAGTCATTTGAAAGTGTCCTGGGGAAATTTTTCTACTACAGTATTTAAAAGGATGAGCTATGGCTGGCTTCAGATTGAGCATTCATTATGCTCATTTTTATTCTTCATGTGTCAGGGATCTAATTTTCTCTGGATCCACGCCCAGTGCTAGTTTCTTTTATCCATGATTCGAAGTAGGCGTCGACATGGCTGGAAGCAGTGGAGTCGTTAGAGATTTACCATGTTCTTGTCTGTTCCCTCTGACAGGCATCGTTCTGGACTCTGGGGATGGTGTAACTCACAACGTCCCCATCTATGAGGGCTACGCTTTGCCCCATGCCATCATGCGTCTGGATCTAGCTGGTCGGGATCTCACTGACTACCTCATGAAGATCCTCACTGAGCGTGGCTACTCCTTTGTCACCACCGGTGAGTGAGTGTGTCTCGTGTGCTACCACATATGTCTGCTTCTTCCCTTCACCCGCGAGTCCGTCTGCCTCCCACAGTTGACTTCATTCTTCAGAGCTTGACTGTGATACCCTTTATTGCTGCAGCTGAACGTGAAATTGTGCGTGACATTAAAGAGAAGCTGTGCTATGTTGCTTTGGATTTTGAGAACGAGATGGCCACAGCTGCTTCTTCATCCTCCCTGGAGAAGAGTTATGAACTGCCTGATGGCCAAGTCATCACCATTGGCAACGAGCGCTTCCGCTGCCCCGAGACGCTCTTCCAGCCCTCCTTCATCGGTGAGTTGTAGGGTCTGGTGCAGAGGCACAACTTTTCCCTGCAAGTCTTGGGAGGTCCCAGAGGGAAATCTATTATGATGAAGAAGGATGAAGGGACGGGACCCTTGAGTAAAAAGAAGTCATAGCTTGGAGTCCCACACTGTTCAGTCTCAGGTTCTGATGACACATTAAAGAGATGGCCATCACTGTTCTGTTGCAGTGAAATGACAAAGCATGACACACTGACTTCATATCAAAAGGAAGGATGAGTAGTGATAATCCATATCTGCAGGAAAGAGACAATTACTCAAGGGTGCTGATTTATTCAAATAAGCTTCATTACCAAGTAGATGACCTTCCTTTTAAGTTACTCATTGTCAAGTGCAACAGCAATTGCACTCATAGTAATAACTGGAGTGACATTTATGTGTCACCAAACATCTTACCTAAGGAATGATTTGTGGGAGGACGCTCGTGAGAATCTTATTTTGGTCCATAAATGAAACTTGCATGAATTTAACTCCAATGTGCGTCCTGTCCTTTTCCAACCCGTCTTCATACATCTGGTGGATGCCACAAGTGTTCACTCCAAACAGGTGCTAGACACAATTGTTCATTTCCTGGCAGTCTGTTGTGGACCAACTGTGAGCACTTTTGGAGACACCTGTTCCGCAGATGCCTTCAGTGTATCTTATAAAGGAACATATGTTTCAGAGACAAATGGTGACAGATTACCAACACAGAGGAGTCCTGTTCTCACCCCTCCACCCTGGCTCCCTGGCCTAGTGCACTGTGATTTTTTTTAAAACTTGTTCCTAGGTATGGAATCTGCTGGCATCCATGAAACAACTTATAATAGCATCATGAAGTGTGATATTGATATCCGCAAGGACCTGTATGCCAACAATGTCTTATCTGGAGGTACCACCATGTACCCTGGGATTGCTGATCGCATGCAAAAGGAAATCACTGCCCTGGCTCCCAGCACCATGAAGATTAAGGTAAAGAACTTCTGTGCCTGGGGCGCCAAAGCAGGTCATGGTATTCCAAGCAGAATGCATTCCTGACTCCGCTCTCCTCACGCTTGGCTTCCTGTCTACTAAAAACTTTACCTTTTAGCTTGCTAGCACTTTTTCTATAACTTTTCTAGCACTTTTCCCAAGATAGGAGACTTTAAAAATGCTTTCAAGCAGTGGATAAAAACAATTCTTTGAAGAAAAAACAAAACAAAAATAAGAACAAAATCTTTGAACGCATTTTAAAAGTCCCCAACTTTGGGGCTTTTAGCTTGTTGCCACATTGTACTCAAGTTCAGAGAAGTGGGAAATTCAGTTCTGTAAAGTCTTTGATAATAGAAGTAACAAAGTAGAGGAAGAGTTCATGAAACTTGACTCAGCCATATTCATTTGTGGTTTGCAGTACCTTCCATCACAGTGAATACATAGCTAATATTTTTTCTTTGAGGCTCCCCGACATGTGGCTTGCTCTGTTGCTTGGAACTTCAGAATCCCCTGGAAGTTTTTATTTTCTTTCCGCAGATTATTGCTCCCCCTGAGCGCAAGTACTCTGTGTGGATCGGGGGCTCCATCCTGGCCTCCCTGTCCACCTTCCAGCAGATGTGGATCAGCAAGCAGGAGTACGATGAGGCAGGCCCATCCATCGTCCACCGCAAATGCTTCTAAGGTGCCTTCTCTCTTAGTCTACCTTACATTCAGGATGACAGTATTATGCTTCTTGGAGTCTTCCAACCCCCCCGCCCCATCTCTCATCAACCATTGTACAGTTTGTTTACACACGTGCAATTTATTTGTGCTTCTAATATTTATTGCTTTATAAATAAATCAGACCAGAACTTGCAACCCACAAAAGCCTCTCTCACTTCCTTTTGGGGTAGGCTTGGGGTACGGCCAGCGTGTGAGTACTTTAAGCCGTGAGCTCCTAGACTGACAGCTCCGGCACCGTGTGCAGTGTGACGTCATAGTCCCATAAGGGTCGTCAGGTGAGTGTGGCATTTTGCTGGGAGTTATGGCACTAAAATTTGATTTTACACTTTGGGATAGAATCACGAACCTATTTCATATCTGAAAAGTAGATTAGGTTTAGGTTAACAGGTGCAAGAAATGGAAGATTAAAATAATTCTCTAAGATTAGTGTCTATGAGTGATATTGAAAATTGTTGTTTTTGCCTGGCCAGTGTGGCTCAGTGGATTGAGCGACGTCCCATGGACTGAGAGGTCCTGGTTCGATTCCTGGTCAGGGCACATGCCTAGGTTGTGGGCTCGATCCCCAGTAGGGAACATGTGGAAGGCAGTCAATTGATGTTTCTCTCTCACATCGATGTTTCTATCTCTTTTTCTCTAAAAAAAAAAAAAATCAATAGAAACATATAAAAAAGAAAAATATTGTTTTAGCATATGTTGCAGCTGTTTTGGTAACTTTGCAGAAATCATAAATACATTGGTAGTGAAAAACTCAAAGGTTATATTATGTAAATTAGCTTAAATTCTCAATTCTTGGGCTCATCAAGTTGTCTTCCGGTGGGCTGTGCACGTCGGCGGGGAGACGCTAATGCCGCCGACGGTTGAGCCTGGCAGGTCCCTTCCAAATGCCCCAAACAAGGCGGGACTGCCGCACGGGCTCCAAACAGACACGAGGGAGCAGGTGCCTGACACCCCTGCCTAATCAGGGACTAACGTGTGGGACAGAGGTCTGCAGCCTCTTCATTCGTGGGAAATCTTGGGATCTTGGGTTCAGTGAGTTAAGGCTATGAAGTCTTCAGGAGGAAAAGGAGCGGAAAGCCACACTATTCCTATTGCTCCGTGCTGGGCTCTGCGCTCTGTCTTTGAGGGGCTCACATACACTCCACATAAACCCCCAACGTGTGCGGCTTCAAGGAGACAGACTCGGGTCTGAGAGAGTGGTTAAGAAGCAGAGAGGTGAGGTGAGAAGGGAGAAGTCTCAGCAGAAGGAAACGGGGCAGAAGCCAGCATACAGGGAAGTGCAGGGCAGGCTGGGGGAGCTGAGGAATTGTTAGGAAGTCAGTTTGCCGAGGTAGCCTTCAATGTCATTGCCGAAGTTTAACATTTTTTCATTTTCGGACTCGGACATCAATACAGTGATGGCAGGGGTGGGGGTGGAAGTGGTGAGGAGGGTGTCAGGCGGGGGGGACATCTGTAATAAAAAAAATTAACTAATTAAAAAAAAATCAGCCCTGGCTGGTTTTGCTCAGTGGTTAGAGCATCAGCCCTTGGACCAAAGAGTCACGGGTTCGATTCTGGTCAAGGGCACGTACCTTGGTTGTGGTTTGGCCCCGGCCCTGGTCGGGGTCGTATGGGAGGTGACCTGTTGATATGTCCCTCTTGTATAGATATTTCTCTCTCTCTCTCCCGCCATAGCTCCCACTCTGTCTGAAGATAAATGGGAAAAAATATCCTCAAGTGAGGATTAAAAAAATGATAATAAGATAAATAAATAAATAACTTAAAATTATTTTTTATTTTCAAATTAATTGTTAATAAACTGTTAGAGCATTCGGATGGATTTAATTAAATTTTTATCTATTAACGAGGGAATCAAGACAGAGATTAAACAAATGGTACAATGTCAAACAGCTTGTTTGTGGAATTCCCCAGACAAGAACTCAGATTTTCTGAAATTCAATCTGATGGTGCGTCTAAAACCATCTTCAGTCATAAAACTTGATGACTAAAGTTTAAAACTGAACTTATAAATGTGTAGATGTAAAACTTTAGACATGGCATCAGAGTAACCCCATTCTATCACACATCCTTTGGGAGTCTGAGTTAAATGTGGGGTATGGACCTGGCTGGTTTGGCTCAGCGGTTAGAGCGTTGGCCCATGGACCAGAGAGACCCGGGTTCGGTTCCCGCTAAGGGCACGTACCTTGGTTGCAATTTGTCCCCGGCCCCAGTTGGGGTCATGTGGGTGGCAGCCAGTCTATGTGTCTCTCTTGCATTGATGTTTCTCTCTCTCTCCCTCCTGCTCTATCTGAAGAGAAATGCAAAAATGTCCTCAGATGAGGATAAAAAAAAAAAATGTGGGGTATGTTAGGCTCATCAGACAGTTTAGTAAGTTGCCATTGTCATTATCATTTGAAGTTGTAATTGCGTCTATCTCGTCCATTAAAAAATATCTCTTTTTTTTAAAAAAAAGTATTGATTCTAGATAGAGGGTGGGGGGAGAAAGAGAGAGAAACCTCGATTTCTTGTTCCTCATTTATGCACCCACTGGTTGCCTCCTGTATGTTCCCTGACTGAGGACCAAACCTGCAATCTTGGTGTATTGGGACAATGCTCAACAAACCGAGCTACCCAGCCAGGGCTGAAAAATATCTCTTGATCCTTAACTCCAGGCCAAGCAAGATAGTAGGTACAGGGAACATAAAGATGGATCAGGGCCCGCTTTCTGTAATTTGAGAAGCTCAGAATTTAGAGTTCTATATTTAGCAAAGCTAAATGAAAGTTTTTCTCTGCATTAAAGGTTAAATAATGAATATAAAAAAGATATAAACTTTATTGTAGATTTTACTCCGCCCGCCCCCAATTGTATCCTGTAGACACAGATAAATTTGGCTTAAAGCTAGGTTTCAGCCAAGGACATAGACTTGGGGCAAATGTGGGGAGATATGATTCAGCCAGGTTCTGTGTCTCTTTTTTTTTTTTCATCTCTCAAATTGAGTACAATATGCATTATTAATTTAACCTCTAAATATAGTATTAATACTTTCAGTTTAGGCAGCTGACTGGGGTATCCCTGTGGTTCTTTCTCTGGGTAAATGGAAAAAGAGGGTATTATCATTTCTACTTGAAAGGAGAAGTTTTAGAACCAGCTTTCAGAAGTGGTAAGCATACAGATTCTTGTTTTATTCCAAAGTTTCCTCATCTCTGCTTAATGATGGCATGTAAGATGACCCGTCCCGCAGGTCGAGCAACGAGGACTCTAGAGAGGAGTGAGGATGAGGAGGGACAAGAGACACGAGAAATGGAGACAAGACAGGGTTCTGATCAAGTCTCCTTTATTCAGGGGAAATCCACACAATATATAGGGCAAGAAAAACAGGGAGCACCTTTTGTCAAGCACCACGCTTGCCTGAAGCAATTCCAGGAAATACCACAAAAGGAACAAAAGGTCAGCAAAGACTGGCTTGTTGAGTAAATGGTTACTTAAAGAAATGCAAAATGCAGAGATAAAGAAATGCAGAATGCAGAGATATTCTGCCTTGGGGCAGGAGATGGCAGAGCAGATTTTAACAAAATGGATGCCATGCAAAAAGTCTCCCACAGTAAGATATTAGAACAGCTGAGCCATCTAATAATTGTGCATAAGGAGGGTACTAAGGCAACAGTCTTCCTTAAATCCACCTTCACGTGTACAAAATAATGGAGATGCCTATGGTGAATATGCCTTTGGGTAAGATGCAATGTAAAACACATATATAGCCCTGGCCGGTTTGGCTCAGTGGTTAGAGCGTCGGCCTGCGGTCCAGAGAGACCTGGGTTCGGTTCCCGCTAAGGGCGCGTACCTTGGTTGCAGTTTGTCCCCAGTCCTGGTTGGTTGTGCGGGTGGCAGCCACTCATTGTGTCCCTTTCATGTATGTTTCTCTCTCTTCCTCTCTCTCCCTCCCACTCTATCTGAACAAAAAATTGAAAAAAATGTCCTCAGGTGAGGATAAAAAACAAAACAAAAAAACCACATATATAGATCATGATATTTCTTCTCAATGTGTAATGAAAAGAGTGCTTTTGTGAATTTCTAACACACCTATCATCTTTTGTCATTTTGCTTAACAATGGTCATTTCTTAGCAATGGTTGTTATGTTCAAGTATTTAAATAATCAAGAGAGTAGAGTTAGAGAGAAAAAGGAAATGGAGCATTGAGAAGGGTAGGGTGGATGTACTGGCCCCAAGGCCTAAGACAATGTCACTGGGGCTCCACCTTATTCTCCATTTCTTCTGTGGATCTGTTACGGACTGAACTGTACCGCATCCCCAACCCCCACCACATCCATGTGCTGACACTCCAACCCCCCATGTGGCTGTATTTGGAGATAGGGCCTTTAAGGAGATAATTAAGGCTAAATGAGGTCATAAAGTGGGGCCTTAATCCAATAAAACGGGTGTCCTCATAAGAAGAGGAAGAGACATCAGGATTGTGCATGTGCAGAGGGAAGGGCAGGCGAAGACAAAGCCAGAAGACAAGCCGGCCAGAGAGGCCTCACCAGAAACCAACCCTGCTGGCACCTTGATCCTGGACTTCTGTGGAACTGTGAGAAAGTAAATTTCTTAAAATTTTTTATTGGTTTTTCAGAAAGAGAGGAAGGGAAAGAGAGATAGAAACTTTGATGTGAGAGAGAAATATCGATTAGGTGCCTCCTAATCGATTGCACACCCACTACTGGGGATCGAGCCGGCAATCCAGGCATGTGCCCTGACCAGTAATCGTACCAGGACCTCTCAGTCCATGGGGTGACACTCAGTCCACTGAGCCACACCAGCCAAGCAATGTCTACTATTTAAGCCACCCAGTCTGTGTTATTATGCTATGGTAGCCCAAACAGACTAATAGAGGACTTTTCCACATGTTGGACATCATAGCTCAAGAGTCACAGTCCACCAACTTATCAGCCTCTGTATGAAAAGTGCCCTCCTATATGGTTCTGACAAAAATCCAGGGAAGTCTCAGTCTGGCCAGATCACAGAGCCCCATCGACATTACTGGGTGGGAGAGGTGATTCTCCAAAGGAAGGCGACTGACTGGCATAAACGCCATAGCCGCTGAGCTGGGACCGGAGGAAATTCTGCGGCTTGGAGGGGAACCAGTGGCTGGAGGGCTCCAGCTCACAGCTCAGGAGCTCTGTTTGATTTAGCAGGCCCTGAGGAGGACTTGAGAAGAACAATGACTTGACTCAGACACAACCAGGAGGCAAGAATAAAATTCTCTGGACGGTAATATGTGTGATTGATCAATTTTTTTCCAGATTCCAGTATGACCCAGAGATCCAAGAACTCAATGCTTTCTATGTGACCATTTTAGCCAGGTGTTTAAAAGGAAATAAGTCAGATTCATTTTATAATGAACATGATATAAGCACTATAAATATTTCCTAGTCACACTGATAGTCAGGGAAGAAATTTTTAGTCGTTGAAGCCTAAAACAGCAAAGGTTGTCTATATTCATCTTAAGGTCTTCCAGGCTCATTATAGAAGGACTCTCTCCTTCAGCAGAGCTTGATTGTTGCTATGGCAACCAAACACATTAAAAAAGACGGGAAAAAAGCTCTTGGGGAGGTTGCAAAAGTATACCTCTGGTCACTGGTGAGCCTGATGCTAGAAAATGCAGTTCACTCATCAGCATGTGCGCAATAGATGCAAGAAAGGCTGACTAGTAGGTTGTAGAGCCAGCTCTCTGGGTCCTTCCGGCTCTCTGGGTCCTTCCGGCTCTCTGGGTCCGTCCGGCTGAGGGCCCTCTCCCTGCCTGGGAAGGGGAGCCAAGGCTGGTGAGAATAAAGCTGGGGTGGTCTGCTTGTTCCTCCATAGTGTTGTTTGCTTATTGCTCTACCATGGAATCAGGGTTGGAGAGGGGAGAGATAAATAACAACAAATCCAAGGGAAGGTTTCAGGAAAGCTGAGTTAAAATATGGTACTAATAGTACATGAGCAATGGACTGTGGAGTCAAGTGTGTGCAAGGAGTTGGGTGAACAAGTTTAGTGTTTGACACAGAAAGATGACTTGAAGAACTCTGGAAATACTACTGGATAGAGACAGGGTAGGCATCGTGTAGGGTACACGACAGAGCAGACGTCATGAAGGACATTTAAAAGCAAACCTGCCTCAGGCAAAATAGTAAAAATGCTCCCAAGACATCTTTAACTCTAGAATCTACCCTTTGGACTGCTTTTAGTGTCTTCCACCCAATGTTGGTTACCCAGGACATTCTCCCTACCTCTCCTGTTACAAGACACTGACCTGTCCTTTCCTTGTACCCTCAAGAGCAGACGAACTAAATCTGAGACCTGAAGAATGGGAAAAGCAGGCAATGGAAATAAGACCTGCAAGGACTCAGCGATGGGAGCGTCTGCCATCTTCAAGGAAGCGAGAAGAGCCAAGTGGGTGGACAGCGTGGGGGGCTGAGGCGCAACAGAGTAAGTGACCATGAGACACGGTCAGAACACCCACCCTAAGGGTCCTTTAGACTCTGATGAGAGTTTGGGTTCTATTCTGTGAGAGAATGATGTAAAGGGTTTTGAGCATGGAAATATAAAGCATGCATTTTAAAAGCCCGTTCTAGATGCTACATGGGGACTGGATTGGAAAAGCAAAAGTGGAGGCCAGTAAACCACTGGGATGCTGTTACATTGGTGCAGGTGGGAGACACTGGGCTTGGGCCTGAAGGGAGCCGTGGACATGGACAGAAGTGTGGACAGTTGAGATGGGTTCTATGAGCAACAACGACAGGTTATGGTCAGGTGCTGGTGGGCTGGGGAGGGGCAGGCAAGAAGAGGGCTGCCGGCTTGAGTGGACTATATGTTTTTAAGGAAATTCAGATTTCAAGGTGATTCAAACACATCACCAGTCCTACATTGAAAAGAAGGCATCACCCAAAGATGGGTTTTACTCTGGGTCTTGCAAAGGGTTAAGGGTTTGCTGGGAGAAAGAGAGGCAGACTGAAGGAGCAGAGGGTGGTTTGGGGGACAGGGAGGTAGTGGGGAGACCTGACGAGAGCGGGGGGATGTATGGGAATGCCGTGATGAGGTCGATTGGGACCCGGTGGAGCTAGAGCATGGGTTTTGGAAACACAGATGTGCTGTGTTTTTGCTTATAAAACACAAATGATAATAGAACTGCCCTTCAAAATTGCTTTGAGGATTAAATTGACACATAGTAGGACCTTAATTAATGTTCTATAATCAGTTATTAATATTCTTATACTTATATATAGTATATAATATACAATCATATATCATATATCATGCACACACATGTGTGTGTGCGTGTGTGTATATTGTGGAAGAACTGAAAGACAAGTGTGAGAATTTGGATTTGATATGAGAGAATATGTGTTTTTTGCTGAAGACATTTCCAGAGAAGAGAAGTGGTCCATTGAACGATATTTAAAGAAGGTAAACTCTGGCATTTGGGTCCAGAATGGTCTAGTGAGCAGAGAGCATCACGAAGGACTCGGCTTTCCAACAGCAACTAGAGAAATTAGGAAGCACACACTCCAAAGGCCAAGAATACAGAGCAAGGTTCTCCTTCATCTGCCAAAGGAGACTGACCTCAACGGATGCATGAACTAAGAAAAAGCATGATTCCATGATAAAGGGTTTAAAGAGTTTAATTAATAATCACTGTTGCCTTATATTACAGGGCCTTTAAAGAAAATCTAAATTGGCTTCGTGAATTTTCAGTGTGGGAAGCCCTTCTCACGCCACGTTGAGCCTCCTCTCCATTTGAAGGAACTTATTTTAAAACGGCCTAAATCTTACAGTAAAGGAGAGCCACATTCTCTTTTCTACCCATTATCCCAGAGTGTCAATTCCATTGTGTTATAATAACTGGTTTGATTTGAATACATAAAAGGGAGCTCCGTCACTGAAATATAATCCGAGGATTCCAGTGTTTAAAAAGAAAAACCGTAGGTTGTAGGGGTGAGGGAGTCAGTAGGAAGAACTTGATGAGTGCTTACTTTAAATATAAATCTTAACAGGGAGGATAGAAAACCTAACAGATATATCCACATTCTAAGAGAAGGAAGCATGATCTAAGGAATCACAAATCTGCAACAATACTTGCACGTGTTGAATGGAAGCCTCCATCAGCCCAGTCCCCACAAGACTAGAATGAGCAGGGCCCCTGCAGACAGGAAGCAGGGATAAATAAACTGTTGTTATGCCAATGACTCGTTTGTTACCACTGCATAACCTAGCTTATTCTGACTGTTATCATCAGCTTTGGACACTCACCTCCCCAGGATTTTCACTTTGTTTTAGGGCTCTGAGGAGATGTTATGTTGGCTGAATAATACATTTAAAATAATAACTATATGCCCGGCTGGTGTGGCTCAGTGGTTGAGTGTCGACCCATGTATCAGGAGGTTGTTGGTTCAATTCCCAGTCAGGGCACATGCCCAGGTTGTCCAGGTTGTGGGCCAAACCCCCAGTGGGGCATGCAGGAGGCGGCCAATCGATGTTCTCTCATCTATGTTTCTGTCTCTCTCTTCCTTTCCCTTCCTTTCTGTCTAAAAATAAATACAGTCGTTCCTCGCCACTTCTCTCTTCGACTTTCACGGCTTCACTCTATCGTGATATTTTTTTTTCAAATATATTCATTAAACAGTTGATCGAGACAGTGAAAATGATACAGTGCGCGCTCGGTTGTCTGAGTCAATTATACACCCTGTATTACAATTACAATTAAAATTACTGTACGTATGGACTGTAGGCCTATGTATTCGAGCACCCCAGAAATCCTTCAACGCCAGGTGCAACCAACCGCTAGAGTCTGGAAGGATTAACCACAATAAACGAGGGACAACTATAAAGAAAAAAAAAATTAAAATAATAACTGTAATCCGTAATTGTTGTCATTTCATCTGGGACTGTTTTTCAGGGCATCCAGTGTCCCATGTTGCCAGAAACAGACCTCTATTATTAGGTAATTTTATTCCACTTTTTCGGCGGTGGGGGAGTTTTGTTTTTCTGGGGCATATGAATGAAACAGAAAACCTATCTGAAGTTACTCCAGTTTCATCTTGTTGGTTCAATGTGTGAGTAGTATGCGAACAAAGTAAAAATGAAGGATTTCATCCAGGTTATTTTGCTTTAATCTATGTCCAAAGTTTGCACCCAAACTGCCTCATCATAGAATTCTATTACCTTATGTTTTTAAAAAAGCTTCAAGATATCCCTGGCTGGTTTGGCTCAGCAGTTGGAGCGTCGGCCTGCGGTCCAGAGAGACCTAGGTTCGGTTCCCGCTAAGGGCACGTACCTCAGTTGCAGTTTGTCCCCGGCCCTGGTTGGTCATGTGGGTGGCAGCCACTCGATGTGTCCCTTTCACATCAATGTTTCTCTCTCTCTCTCTTCCTCTCTCTCCCTCCCACTCTATCTGAACCAAAAATAGAAAAATGTCCTCGGGTGAGGATAAAAAAAAAAAAAGCTTCAAGATATAATTCACATTCCATGCAATCCACTCCTGTAGAATGTACAATTCAACTGCTTTTTAGCATTTTCACAGATAAGTGCCACCATCATCACTGTCAATTTTAGAACATTTTTAAACAGAAACACCTTTAAAAGAAACCTCATACCCTTTAGCACTTAATCACCTGTACCCCCATCTAGAAGAACTTTGGTGGGATCATCTGGTTGCATGTACCTTCTCTCCAGGGAAGAGTAAAATCGTGACTTTTGTCTAAACAAAGTCCTCTATTGCAAGAAAAGTAAGGAACGCGATCAGGGCCTTTGCTCGTGCGGTTCCTTCTGCGCGGGCCTTTCTCTTCCTCGTGCTGGAGAACGTCATTGGCGCAGAGAAGCCTTCTTGAGACACCTTATCTAAGCACTAAGTGCTTTCCTCCACTCCTGGTTCATCTTCTTTCTATCATATGTATTATTTTTCGCTTTGACTTAACGTCATTGAGGTATAATTTACATACAATAAAATGTGCTCATTTTAAACATGCAATTAATGAGTTTTGTTTGACAAATGCATATATCTGGTAACTATAAGCCTGGTGAATATGTAGCACATTTTATAACCCTCCAAATTCCTTCATGCTCCTCCAAATGTAATCCTCTCCACCTCAACCCCAGACAACTCTTTCTGTCCCTATAGATTACTCTTGTCTGTTCTGGAATTTCAAACTAATCATAATTCAAATTATTTGTTTGCTTATCTTTTTTTTCTGTCTCTACTACTAGACGTTTATTAAACCATGTTTTTCTAGCACAGAGAGCTGGCACAGAGCCAGAGTGTCAGAATGAATAAATCCCAAGTCATTCTATTTATCAACTTTTACTTAAAAAAACTGAAGCATCTAAATATTTGAAGGTAACCGTGAGGACTTTATTGCAGGGGGTTAACAAAGAGGAGTCTTGCTTTCTCATCTTCCCTGCCCTCACCTTTTTATCACAACAAAGTCAAAGGTAGCCCTGGATGGTGGAGGAAGCCATGATAGAAGTCATATTCCTTTGCCTTTGGGAAAAATGTGTTATTGTTTTTGAATGAATGGGTAAAAATAGTCTTGGCCTGGCCATTGTTGCTCAGTGGATAGAGCCCCAGCCTGCACACCAAAGGGTCTCAGGTTCAATTCTAGGTCAAGGGCATGTACCTGGATTTCAGGATGGATCCTGGGCCCGCAGGCAGGAGGAAACCGATTGATACGTCTCTCACATGGATGTTTCTCTCTCTCTCCCTTCCACTCTCTCTAAAAATTCTTGGTGAGGATTAACAACAACAAAAGTCTCATCCATTTATAAAGGTTTTGTAACTGTCAACTTTGTAGACAAAGACATTTCTCAGGACAAATCCCCGCCCTTGACAACAGGACCTGCAGTCAACTCAAGTCCCGTCTCCACTTCTGAAAATACACTCGAGATCTGTGTCTCCCCAGCGAGTATCATAACAACTCGGTTACGTTTTTGACAAATTGTTTCTATTACCATAATATGATCAAACCTGGAGTCACATACCTGTGAACGGGCATCCCTTGGCCGGGCACGGGGAGGATGCGGTCACGTGCGGCATCTCTCTTGACCGCAGGCGGACGCTCTAACCGCTGAGCCAAACCGGCCAGGGCACGTGCGGCATCTCTATGGATGGAGGAGCTGAGGCACAGAGACCCTGCCACGCGGCTTTTGCTTGCTCCTTTGCACGCCTTCCTTTCCGCTTTGGCCGTGTGTGCAACCCTCTTTCGCTGAAGTTCTAAATCTCTTTCTCAACTATCTAGGACACATGAGAATTAACCTACTCATGTAGATTACAGGGCCCCAGCCCTCATTAACCTTAATATTGAAAGAAATACAGCTTTTGCGGCAGGAGAAGCAGAAATGCCCTTCCACTCAGCACCAGTAGCAACATTGGCACCAGCTGAGGAAGCGGGCTTTCTGGGAGGCAGTTCGTCCGATGCAAACGCTTGCTTACAATCAGTGAAAGTTCACATATGCTTGTGGGCCCCTTTGAAAGCATCGCACAATCGCATCCCTGAGGTTATTGTATAGCAGATCAAGGTGCTGTCTCTGCTGTCTTTTCATGATGTCCTTTGAATTATTGACTCGGTCCTGATATTCTGACCTTTCTTCCCAGTGGGTATCTGATTGCTTTGTGAAGGACTGAACAGTCGACATTTCATTCTTAAATACTGAAGGCAAAGGCACCCCAGACCCCCTCTTTTTCAGATGTCAAGTTCCCTGCCTGTCCCGTGCTTGCCAGGCCAACCTTTGCCTGAACAGGTTTGTTTGTTTGTTGTTTAATCCTCACCCAAGGATATTTTTCCATCTATCTTCAGATAGAGTGGGAGGGAGAGAGGGAAATATCGATGTGACAGAGACCCATCGACTGGTTGCCTCCTGCACGACCCCAACCAGGGCCGGGGAGGAACCGCAACCCAGGTATGTACTCTTGACCGGAATCGAACCTGCGACTCATTGGTCCTCAGGCTGACATTCTAACCACTGAGCCAAACTGGCCAGGGTGCTTTAATGGGATTTCAGGGCTGGGCGAATCTTGACCATGACCTCACCCTCCTCTCTGGGAGATGTTGCTCTCGTTGATGACACTGGGTTTGGAAGGACAGTCACCGTTTAGGGAGATGGGAAAGGGGAAGACAATGTGACATACATTTATAACCCAGGCGAGTTAGAGAAATGCCTGAGGACTGGCCGGGACCTCAGAGGAGGCAGGTGGGGAAGAAGCTGCTCAGAAGCAGCACAGGCCACGGCCCGGCTGGCAGTGGTCTCTGGAAGCAAATGAACCTGTGTAAGAAAAGCTGGGCGACTGGGACACATACCCAGAGCTGGAAACTGGGGAAGCCCTCTCATTTTGCCCTGTCCCGATGACACCCTTGCCAGGTGGGCGTCAGCCTTTTCCAAGAAGGCTGGGAAGATTTCCATGACTTTTCTCTTCCATTTCCTCCCCAAATAGTCACTGCGCTTCTCTTGACCCAGGCCAACAGGCAAATCTTCAATTGCCCCAGAATAATTTGACACCGTTGATAACTATGTTTTTCAAACTGTTGGTCATGACTCATTTAAATGAGTCTTGAAATCAGTTGAGTAGATTCCAATCGGCATTTAAAAACAAGAATCAATCAAGCAGTGCAGAGAGTAGAATATTGTATATTAGAGTATGTAGTGAGGGTAAATAATGTGTTCTGGAAGTCTGTTTTAGCCTGTATGTGTATGAAACAGGTTGCATCATAAAGTGATGATGAGAAAAAGTTTGAACAGCGCCGGTTTACAACATTTTTCAGATATACTTTAGAAAAACTTATTATTGTGAAAAATATCAAATAGACATAAAAGTAATGACAGTCAGCCCTGGCCGGTTTGGCTCAGCGGTTAGAGCGTCGGCCTGCAGTCCAGAGAGACCTGGGTTCGGTTCCCCCTAAGGGAACGTACAATGGTTGCAGTTTGTCCCCGGCCCTGGTTGGTCGAGAGAGTGGCAGCCTCTCAATGTGTCCGTTTCACGTCGATATTTCTCTCTCTCTCTCTCTCCCTCTCTCCATCCCTCCCTCCCACTCTATCTGAACAAAAAATGGAAAAAAATGTCCTCGGGTGAGGATAAAAAAAAGTGGTGACAATCATAATATAAACCCCGTTGTATCCTCATCTAGTTTCCAAATTATCGCTCGTAGATAGTACCACCCAATTCATTTCCTTCACTAATTTCTTTTTATTTACTTGCTCCACCTTTGCAAACGCAGGGGAGATGTCAGTGAAAACCGGTCATCCTTCCTGGTGGTTCAAGTTGTGAATGTTTCAGGTCTCGGGAGCCTCCGGAGGCCTCAGGATGGCACCGGGAAGACACGTTTGGGGGGTTCCAGGCGTGCGCACTGGCTCTGGGTCTCCTCTGGCAGACAGTGGCCGTCATCTGGTTCAGTTCAGATGTTCCCCTCGCCGTTCCCCTTCCCCATCCTCCTTTGAGCACCCCTGTCCAGCCCCTTTGCTCTGCAGGTGAAGAAACTGAGCTGGGGGCGGGCGGGCGAGTTACCCACGAGAGCGGCTCACGGAGCGCCGGCTCTTACAGCCCCTCAGGATGCCGGGAGCCTCTCACTGGCTTTCTGCTGCTTTAAAGATAAAAACCAAGCCCTTCGTGTGCCCACAAGCCCTAAGCGGCCTGGCCTGCCTCCCTGCACAGCCCCACCCCTTCCCATTCCCGGGCGCCTGCCCTCTGTGCCGTCCCCTGCCTGGCGCCGGCCTGCGGTCTCTGCACTTACAGCGCCGCCTCGCTCCCCAGCCCCGCACGCCGCCACCCTTCCTGAACTCACTACAGTTATAGTTTATGTTTTGGGGAACGATTATTTGATTAATGTCTCACTTCCCTTCAGACAGTTCCGTGAAGACAGGAACCCAGTCTGTTTCCACTCACTGTGTCATCTTCAACACTTGACACCAGGTGTTAAAAAATGTCAGATACAATGAACATTTCTTTGTACTCAACTCCCTTCCCTGGTTTTCTTCCACTCTCCTGAAATCGGTGCCTGCTCTAAACCAGGGGTCTGTTTTTCATACAGTTACTGAATCTCCGTATAGCTACTAAATATCCATGTAGAAAACACAGGCTATTGTTTCCTCTGTTTAACATTTATACAAATGAAATCATATTCCACGTGTCCTCCTGCTTTTCATTTAACATTTAGTTTTTGAGATCTGTTCTTATTGATATATATGTAGATCAGTTTCATTCATTTTCGACTAGAACAAGATGGCTGCTGTCACATGAATAAATTACATTTTGCTACTTCTGTTGCTAAATTTTGTGACTTTTATTTACTATGCTTTTCCTTTTGTTTGTTTTGTTTCCTTTTCTTCCTTCACTGACAATTATGGGCTGAATGTTTGTGCTGTGTCCCTCCAGAATTCATATATGTGGAAGCTCTAATCTTCAATGTATCTGGAGATGAGACCTTTGGTTCATCGAGGTCATGAGGATGGGGCCTGGTGATGGGATTAGTGCCCTTATAAGAAGAGAAACCAGAGAGCTTGCTTTCTGTCTCTCCTCCACGTGAGGGTACAACCAAAAGGTGGCTGACTGCAATGCAAGAAGGGAGCCTTCCCTAGGAACTGAAATGACTGGCACCTTGATTTTGGACCTGTAAGAATTGTGAAAAAAATTTTTTGTTGTTTAAGCCATCCAGCCTGTGGTATTTTGCATAGAAGCTCCAGCAGACTGAGACAGTGACTTCTAGTGGACTGCTGTCTTCTCTACTATATTTTTCTCTAGGAGAATAGTTTTCCTCTTATAGCCTGGAAGTTTTACACTCCATTTTTATTCTTCTTGTGTTTTCTTTTAAGCTTTTAGTATACATTTAACTCAACACAATCTAAAGTTAATTTTTATTCCCTTCCTGTTATGTTTGCCTTGTTTAATCCCCACTCACCCACATTAAGTATTTACAGTAGACACTCACCTTTATAAACAAGACTACTATTATAATACTGTTTTCCTTACATCCCAATATCCCACTCTGGGTTTAATTTCTTTCTTGGTTGATAGTTCTCTGAAGTTCTTCCAGCAAAGGGCTATGAGCAGGAATCTTTTTCATTCTTTGTCTCAAAAAATATTTCTTCGCACTCCCTCTTTAATATAGTTGGGTGTATAGGTGTATCAAAATAACTACAAGGCGGTGCTTACGTTTGAAAGGAAAAACTACTGGTAGTTTTCTTCAGCTATTTGTGTATTCTAGTTTTTCTAAGCTGAGTATTATTTGTGTAATTTCTCAAAAATTAAAAAATACATAACAAAAGACATAAAATACTTTTATCACTAGCTCATCAAATAAATGCCAAATCTTCATGTATTCTGATTATGCTCCTGCAAGATTTTCTTCAAGAGAACCACGGGAGGTGATACTGTTTCCATGACAATGTACCTGTAGTCCCCTTAGATATTAAAACAGAGGAGTCCCCTCATTCTAGACTCAGGTTTCGGCTAGTCAGGGCTGCATTCATTTGTCCAACTTCAATGCAAGTATGCCTTTAATCCTTCCTTCTGCCTGGCATTAGAAAGTCTCCTTCCCAGTGATGGAATGTAGTGTTCACCTTCATGCGAAACTAGAAGCTGAAGTATGAAAGAATCATAGCCAGCACCTCTGCACCTGGGAAGTGTGGCTACGTCCCTTCTCTGCTTTCAAAGCAGAATTTTTAAAATGCAAGTGATGCTCCGATTGGTGTTGAGAACAGCATCTGTGCATAGAATGAAAACCCAGAGAACAATCCAGGTCCCCTCCAGAGTCACTAGGTTTCAAAAGACAGCAGTAAAAATTAGATTTCTAGGGAGAGATCACAGCCAGTGACATTGAGATAACATCCCTTTTCTAGCTGCTTGGGGAGCTGTTCAGCTGGAGAAATGTAAATTCTGTTCACACAGAACCCAGTTAGTCAATTAGTCCATACTGCTATTTTATTTTTAGCAGATTATGTTTGGATTCTTGTTTTCTCTTCGGTTTAGGTTTGAAAAAAATTTCCCCTGGTTTCTATCACACAGTGTCCTGCAGATTATATGGTCTCCAAATTAGCTTCTCCTCCTCACATCTGTAGTCAGTAGATTTCTTTAAGAGAGGAAACACACACACACACACACACACACACACACACACACCACTCCTGCCATCACAACCCATTGGTAACATGCACCTCCAAACTGGCATTGAGAAATTCAACAGAATGCAGACATTTTACCGTGTATTCAGTAGAGATACATCATTTTCAGGATTTCCTTGTTGATAAACACCAATGAATGCTTCTACATGAAAAATAAAATTGTGGGATCTCTCCTCACAGACGGAGGAGCACATGCATTTACTCTCATTTCCTTAAAAAATATCACTAATAACATTAAAAATGGATTTTTTTATTTTTGGTACATGCCTCTAGTGGGAACCAAACCCAGGACTCTCTGGTCCGCAGGCCGATGCTCCAATCGCTGAGCCAAACTGGCCAGGGCCGAAAGTGGATTTTTAAGAAGACAACCTATAAAGGCAAAGAGAACAGAAAACTGAAAAGCAAACACACAAGTGATAATAACCAAGCAGTCAGCTATAGGAAAAGCCCAGCAGCAACTATTTTATTTAGCAGAAACCTGCCTCCTCTTCCCACCTTAGGAACTGGGAGTGAAGAGGAGATAAGAATATAGCTAAAATCAGGAGAATTGTTTAAAAGTCTATTTAAAAATAAATAAAGCCCGGCCAGTGTAGCTCAGTGGTTGAGCGTAGACCCATGCACCAAGAAGGTCATCAGTTCAATTCCCGGTCAGGGCACATGCTCAGGTTGTGGGCCAGATCCCCAGTGGGGGGGCATGCAGGAGGCAGCCAAATGAAGTTCTCCCTCACTGATGTTTCTGTCTCTCTCTCTCTCTTCCTTCCTCTCTAAAAATCAATAAAGAAAAAAAAATTTTTTTTTAAATTTATATCTCCTTTCTCACACCATACAGCCAAGTAACTCCCTTTCCTTCACCCTGGCAGAACACTGGATGGTTACACTCTGGAGAGGGTCTCAGGACTATGGCGATGTCAGCCATAGCTGACGGTATGGAGACAAGCTTGTCAATAGCATGATTAAGTGATCTCTGCACAGTGACATTGGAACCACCAGACCACTTTCTCCCAGGGGCTCTGGGCTCCGAGAAGTCAGAAGCCAGGGCTGTACCCTCCAGGCAGGAGACTGGTAGATTCTTATCTGCAGAATCTGAATAGCTCAAGAGAAAGATAAAAAATACCAACATCTAGGATTTTCTAACTAAATGACGCAATAAGATACTCTACACCAGGATTTCTCAACCAAAACTAGTAAAATTTTGGGCAGGATAACTTTTTGTTGTGAGGGACCGTCCTGTGCGCAGTGTGATGCTGAGCAGCATCCCTGGCATCTGCCCATCAGATGCAGTAGCACTGCTTACACTGAAGGTCAGCAGGTCCCACTCACCAAGACCTTGGAGGTTTCGATCTGTTTCTCAGTGCTTAATTCACTCTTAAACGTGATCTGACAGCCAAAAGTCAGAAGACACCTGAGAAGGAAAGTCTCTAATGTGAAATATGGAGATAAAAATAAACTTTTTAAAAATTAGAGAAAATGTAGGTTATGCAGGGAGAAGAAAAACTAAAAAATTATCATCCTTATCCTGAGAGAATAGACAATGCATAGAAACTCTTGAAAATTAGAAATATGATTATAAAGAATTTTTTAAATGCAATAAGAATGCAAGAAAACACTGAAGAAATCTCCCAGAAAGAAGAGCAAAGACATGAAGAATTAAAGAGGAAGATAAAAATGAGAGGGTAAGTCCCCAAGGGCTGATATCCAAGTGATAAATTCTAGCAGGAGAGAACAGAGACAATGCGGGGAAGGTCCAAAGGAAATCACCAACAAAATGATCGAGAACTTTTCCTACAATGGAGATAGAAGAGTTTCTAAATTAAAAGGGCCCTCCGAGGTTCTAGCACATTAGATGAGAAAAGAGCTCCATTAAGGCAAACTTGTGAAATTTCAGAATACTAGGGTTAAAGAGAAGATCTGAAAAAGCTTCTAAAGAAAAAGTTACATCCGCCATTCAAGAATCCGAATGGCTTTGTGCTTCTCAGATGTAACACTGGAAGCTAGAAGACAATGGAGGAATGCCGATACATTCTAGAGGAAATGAGTATGTAACAGTGGATGGAGGTCAACTGCAGATGTGCGAGTCCTTGGAAATTCTCCTCCAGGAACTCTTCCTCAGAAAGCTGCCAGGGAACATGCTCCACCAACACAAGGGAGGACACCAAGGAAGAAGAAAACACAGAGCAAACGATTCCACACAGGAGAGAGGAAAGGGAATTCCCGGGATGATGGTGAAGGGACCCCCAGGCATCAGTGCTCACCTCTCCGAGCATTCCAGATTGGAGAAATCAGAAGGTCTGGGAGAAATGTATCCCAGAAAATGGAATTGCTGGAACATGGTATATTCAAATATTTTGAGAGGAGATTGAGAAAACAGAGAATTGGGGGTTGAAATAGTGAGAAGGCCTTAGAAAATCAAGCAAACATACATCCAGGTTCACACCAACAAGAATAAAATTTTGTACAAAGCAGTGAGAAATTATGGAACACTACATGACTAAGTTGGAAAGAGTTCACATAGCTATCATCATATCAGCCCTGACTACTTAACAAAATTGTAGTATAGTTATTTCAGGAAGATGATAGAACAAGACGGTGAAGTAAGTATGTGGTGGGAAGCGATGGAGATGAACGCTGAACCCTCCTCTTCTATCGGGGGCAGTTAGATGGGGCCTGGCATCGGTCAGTGTGAGGACACGCCTGGGTAGGTGGGCCCAGACCTATTCCACAGATACAGGTACACCTTGGTCTCATGGTTTACGTAGCTGGACCAAAAAAGTATCAGTTTAAGCACTAGATGTGTGTTGTGGTTTTTGGTTTAGCTGTTACCTAGCTGCATGATCTGAGCAGGTTGCTTAAGCTCTCTACGCCTCAAGCTGATAACCAGTAAAATGGGACATTTTATTGAATCAATGAACAATTGTTGAGCAATCCCCATGGGTCCTTTGGGGACAGAAATGAAAAATACAATCCTTGACTTTAAGTCCAAAGAAGGGGGCAGACAAGGAAGCCCAAGGGATGTATATGGAGTGCCGAGGGAACACAGGAGGGGTGGAGACTAACACTGAGCATCTACTGCGTGCCAGGCAATATATCATGTAAGCTCCCAGTAACCCAGCCGTACTACCTACTATTGACATTTTACAACGGAGGAAGTCAATGATCACAAAGGCTAAGTAATTGAACCCGAGTTGTACAGTGAGAAAGGATATAGGCTCCAATCTTTCTGGCTTCTGTGCCATTCTCTTCAAAAACACACACCTCCTAAGGGCACCACACCAAGACAAGGAAGAGGTTAAGGTCAGAAAGGCTTTCTGAGAAGGTGGTGTCAGAAAGGAAGGTTGGTGAACGGATTCTGCTGGCCACAGAAAAGTCTGGATGCTACGTCTCCCTCTCTTGTACCAGTATCCTATGGCTGCTCTAGTCATGAAACTTCACTTGGCAAATATTTGAGTGCCCATCACGTTCCACGGACTGTGTTGTGTGTTTTTTTTAATCCTCACCTGAGGATATTTTTTCATTTATTTTCAGAAAGAGTGGGAGGGAGAGAGAAAGAGAGAAACATTGGCGTGAGAGAGACACATTGACCCAGCCACAGCCAGGGACCAAACCGTAACCGAGGTACATGTAGTCCTCGGGCTGACGCTCTAAACCCTGAGCCAAACCAGCCCGGGCTGTGCTAAGTACTAAAGGATACAAAGGTTAAAGCAAGACAGAACAAAAATAGACTAGTTACTACTCTGAACAAGCTTACAGACTATTGGTGAGGATAATTATTATACAGTGTTGAAAATTATATGATAGACACACCTAAGGCAAGCGTGCAGGGGGTGTGGGGGGACGTGGGGAGTCTGCTTGCGGGGGACAGCTGAGCTGAGTCTGGAGGAACAAGTAGGGGGTAGGAGAAGGCTGCAGGAGAGTCTTTCCAGGCAGAAGCAACTAGGTTATGTTTTGTACAACAAAGCTGATATAAAAAGAAGTTAAATAAGGATGGGTGAGCCTGGCTGGGTGGGTCAGTAGATTGAGCATCCTCCCGTGGACGGAGAGGTCTGGGTTCAATTCTGGGTCAGGACAAATGCCCATGTTGTGGGCTCAATCCCCAGTAGGGGGCGTGCAGGAGGCAGCCAATGGATGTGTCTCTCACATCGATGTATCTATCTTTCTTTCCTTTCCTCTCTCTCTCTAAAAAAAAAAATCAAGAAAAGTATATTAAAAAAAAAAAAAAAGGATGGGTGATATATTGATCAGGGTCCCAGAAGGAAACATGTGACTCATTCCCCTGGGATTTTTAAAGAAACTTTTCATAGCTGAATGAGCAGATTTAAGGGAACCAATGAGAGATATTGAGACACCCAAGGTCTAGCGACAGTGGGAAGCTATTACTATCACAGGGCTTGAAGGGACAGGGAAAGAAACAATGATCAGAGATAAGCTGGGAGCCTGGGAGCCTGGGGAACCTGAAGTCAAGAAGAGCTGCAGCCCAGGCTTCACAAAGCAGGGAGGAGTAGATGCCCTCTCACTCTTCCCCTCCTCCGTCTCTGCCAGGGCCTCCGCGGGCCAAAGCCGCATGTAAACCCCAAGGTTCAGTCTGTAGAGCTCAGCCTCCCAGGACATAGAGCAGGACTGAGAACAGCAGACAATGGGTCGGGGGGGGGGGGGGGGGGGGACTGAATGGAGAGGATTTGGGAGAAGATATGAAGCCTATCATCAATATTTTGACTTCTAGGTGTCTCTGGGGCATCTATGTGCAGATGGCCAATAGATTGTGAGCTGCAGAGGCCTGGAGCTCAGCAGAGTTCTGGGGTGCAGACAGATCTTTGGGAGTCACAACCAAGCAGATGGTGACAGACCCTGTCTACTCAAGGGTTGTTGGGGGGAACTAGATGTGCTGTCAGTGCTTTTGAAAGTGCTCTGAGACGCCCTGGCCGGTTTGGTCCAGCGGTTGGAGTGTCGCCTGTGGACTAGAGAGTCCCGGGTTCAGTTCCCTCTAGGGGCACGTACCAAAAAAAAGAAAGCACTCTGCTTAGTATGCAATCCATGACCCTCTGAGCACTTGCGGTAGTTCTTGCAGTTTTTGCCTTTAACTAACAGTAGCTTGGAAATTTCTCAGTAGTTGACAAGAGATAGAAATTATAAGGAAGATCAGGAAAAACAAACTACTGTCTATTTTCTCAGCATGGACTAAACCTATTCAAGATCTCTGTGTCATATCTAGTATATACGTATATGAATTTCTTGCTGAGGTTATTTGTTTTTCTCATACATGCCTTTTGATGTGTTAGGGATTGTACTAAGTGATACATATAAAATATAATGCTATAAAGCAGAATTCCAAGGTTTTCTAAATTATGTAATTCACATATTTTTATATATGTACATATCAGGAAATAAATGCTATTTTTCTGGGGAGGAGGAGTGTTCTGAAAATGACAAGACACTAAGTAAGACATGAAGCGAACATGTGTGGTGGTATAGTTGATGCTGTTATTATAATAATATGTTCCCAGGAAACACATTTTGAGTGAAAGGTGAACCTTTCCTGTGTGACCCATCCATTCATCAGAAGAGCCACCATGTGGATTTCACCCCATCCTATCAACACACATACACACACACTCACATGCACACATGTACACACACACAACAGTGTAATGGCAACATATTTCAAAGTAGCACTTGCTGTGTACCACTTGGAAGGTCACACGTGTACACATTACAGCATGCTGCCCATGCACAGAATGTCTTAGGAACTCACCCACCTCTCATGGTTATTCGCTCCGGGGCTAACAACTACTGTTTACGAATGCCTTCAGTGATGGCAAACCCAGTCTTTGAGGGGGGTTTGATTTTGTGAATGGCCAAAAGTCACTGTATATTAATGGAACACAAAGAAACCTTCCAACTCGAGCACTGGGAGAGCAAAAGAAAACGGAATCCAAGCTCGCAGATGCCAACACGCTGCATGAAGCAGGTGCGAGTCGCTTTTTTCTTCATCTTTTAAACCCAGACGCATGAAAATATGTATTTTCAGAAGCCACTAATGAAAATAAATTGGTAATTAAGCTGGCGCATACAACTCGTGGCAAAAAACGAGGTGTGATTTTTCACGTAATGAGGATTTTCTTACATGCTAACAAGGGGCTGGAGAGACAATTCCAAAAGATGAGGAATTGTCTCGGAAATAGTTTGCTGTAGAATCAAATTGGGGGCTGGATTACATTCTCCTAGGGAGACAGCTATCACTCATGCTCTGCTTCCCCGATTTGTTTATCAACAGCAGCGTGAATCTCCTTAGTCCTATCGGATAGCTGCACCAACTTTAAATAATGTTTTTAAACTGAATGGCCAAAATCTCAAGAAATTTCCAAATACCAACGTCTTGACATGCTCTTCCTCCTGCAAAGAACCGCACCCTCCATCTAGACTTTGCTCTGGGCCCCGCGGAACCTGAGGGCTCAGGCACGACCTGAATTTCTAAGGCGAAAAAGAAAAGTATATGCAAGAACCCTGGTGTCCCTAACTGGGAGGCCCATCCTTACATTTCTGTGAAATTACAAGGCACCAAGGGGCTACTGTCCACAATTTGTTTACTGTGCCCAGAACTGAGCATTGAAAGGGGCATCCCAATTAGTAAGGCATTACAATTCAACCAATCACGAAGGTATTTATGTTGATAATTGCAATCAGAGCCTGTTTATTACCTACATATTTAAAAAGGATCATGAGTTTGTGAGGGTTCCTAAAAATTCATCTAGTTCATTTCCCTAAGAGCAGACACGGTTAAATACTAGAGGTGTTTCCTTGGTGTAGGCAGAAAGTCCCCAGGGGAAGGATGGGAAGTGTGCAGGGTTATTGGGGGGAAGGATGGGAAGTGTGCAGGGTTACTGGAGGGAAGGATGGGAAGTGTGCAGGGTTACTGGAGGGAAGGATGGGAAGTGTGCAGGGTTACTGGGGAGAAGGATGGGAAGTGTGCAGTTACTGGAGGGGAGGATGGGAGGTGTGCAGGGTTACTTGAGGGAAGGATGGGAGGTGTGCAGGGTTACTTGAGGGAAGGACAGTGAGTGTGCAAGGTTACTTGAGGGAAAGACGGGAAGTGTACAGGGTTACAGGGGGGAAAGATGGGAAGTGTGCAGGGTTACTGGAGGGAAGGATGGGAAGTGTGCAGGGTTACTTGAAGGAAGGACAGTGAGTGTGCAGGGTTACCTGAGTGAAGGACAGTAAGTGAGTAGGGTTACTTGGAGGAAAGACAGTAAGTGTGCAGGGTTACTGGAGGGAAGGATGGGAAGTGTACAGGGTTACTGGAGGGAAGGATGGGAAGTGTGCAGGGTTACTGGAGGGAAGGATGGGAAGTGTGCAGGGTTACTGGAGGGAAGGATGGGAAGTGTACAGGGTTACTGGAGGGAAGGATGGGAAGTGTGCAGGGTTACTGGAGGGAAGGATGGGAAGTGTGCAGGGTTACTGGAGGGAAGGACGGGAAGTGTACAGGGTTACTGGAGGGAAGGACGGGAAGTGTGCAGGGTTACTGGAGGGAAGGATGGTAAGTGTGCAGGGTTACTGGAGGGAAGGATGGTAAGTGTGCAGGGTTACTGGAGGGAAGGATGGGAAGTGTGCAGGGTTACTGGAGGGAAGGATGGTAAGTGTGCAGGGTTACTGGAGGGAAGGATGGTAAGTGTGCAGGGTTACTGGAGGGAAGGATGGTAAGTGTGCAGGGTTACTGGAGGGAAGGATGGGAAGTGTGCAGGGTTACTGGAGGGAAGGATGGGAAGTGTGCAGGGTTACTGGAGGGAAGGATGGTAAGTGTGCAGTTACTGGAGGGAAGGATGGGAAGTGTGCAGGGTACTGGAGGGAAGGATGGGAAGTGTGCAGGGTACTGGAGGGAAGGATGGGAAGTGTGCAGGGTACTGGAGGGAAGGATGGGAAGTGTGCAGGGTTATTGGAGGGAAGGAGGGAAGTGTGCAGGGTTATTGGAGGGAAGGAGGGACGTGTGCAGTTACTGGAGGGAACCTATTAGCAGGGGCTGCACTGTCACCGGTTTCCCTGCTCCACTCTCGCCCACCCCTCCAGTCTATTCTCTCCTTAATGCAAATGGATTGAGCTTTCAGAAAACAAGCTTAACCATGTCACATCCCTCTTCCAATCCTTCAAACCTGCACATTCCTTTTAGGGAACATGCCAACATCTTCACCCTGACCTGAAGGCTGTGCTTGATCAGACCCCTGCCTGCCTTTCCAGCTTGTCTCAAACCCTCCCCCAGGACTCTGAACCAGACAGGGAGACCCTGCCGTCCTCCGAAGGAGACTCTCTCCCACGCCAGGGCCTGCTCGCTGCTTGTTCCTCCAGCTCAGAACGCTCCCCTTCCTCCCCTTTCGCCTGCTTTACTATTGCTCTTCCCTTGGTCTCAGCTGAAGAATGCTTTTCACCCGACCCTTCTCCACAAAGCAGGTCAGCCCCCACCCCCACCCCATTATGCACTCAGGGCTGCATATCTCAGAGCTATCCATTGGCAGCACTTACCACAGTTTTTACACATTAGCGTTTGCAATTATTTGATTAATCAGTATATATCTTTCCTACTAGATTTTCAACTCCATGAGGTTAGCAACCATAATGTTTTGCACACAGTAGGTAATAAAGAAATCTTTGAACAGGCAAGTGAAAGAGTCAAGAACGTGTACGTGCAAAGATCAAATATTAATGGCTGGGTGGGATTTGGTTGTAGCAGTGCATATGTACACATAGTAGATATATATCACACCTAAAGATTTAAAACAATATTTTTCCTTCTTTATTGATTTTAGAGAGAGACAAAGGGAGAGGAAGAGAGAGACAGAAATATCAATGAGAGAGAACATCAACTGGCCATCTCCTGCATGCCCCGCACTGGGATGGGGCCCACAACCTGGGCATGTGCCCTGACCAGAAATCGAACCTGCAACTTTTTGGTGCATGGGTCAGCACTCAACCACTGAGCCACACGGCTGGGCACACATCGAGTTTCTAACATACCACAGGAAGATAAAGGGTGTGCTAGAACATGCCTCCGTGATGAACAGTGAGCACCATGCTGTTCATCTGTTCATCCATCTTGCATTCATTTTTGTTCATTCAGATGCCACAAGATGCAAAAACGTTCCTTTTATTGGAACAGTTGGCACCATAATTTCTCTTAGGAGGAAAATTGTCTTGGTTGTACTGACAACACAAAAGACTATGGTATTTAGGTCAGTAAGTGGGCCCCCTCCCCCCGCGTCCCTACTCCCCCAAGCAATGGAAGGAAAATATAGTCTAGGCGTGAGGCTTTCTGACCTGCTCCAGAGCTGAAGTTTAGAGAAACCGGAGGAGAAAGTGACTAGCTCAGCTTTGAGGTGCTCTTGGGTGAGTCCTCTCGTACACCAATGGTCACAACTCGGTTATGAATCTGAACTATACGCTAGACATTTAAGATGGAGCCACTGGCAAATATCTGACATGGGAAAGTACACTTTTGACTACAATATCGATGTTATAGATATTGGGCAGTAAAATCAAACCTTTATTTTAAGCAACGACATATCTGAATGATACCTTTACCTTGCTGGAAGCCCATCTCGCCTCTGCATAAAACAGGAAGCATAGGCCTGGCTGGTTTGGTCAGCTGTTAGAGAGTCGGCCTGTGGTCCAGAGAGACCCGGGTTCGGTTCCTGCTAAGGGCACGTACCTCGGTTGCAGTTTGTCTTCAGCCCTGGTTGGTCATGCGGGTGGCAGCCACTCGATGTGTCCCTTTCACGTCAATGTTTTTCTCTCTCTCTCTCTTCCTCTCTCTCCCTCCCACTCTGTTTGAACAAAAAATGGAAAAATGTCCTCGGGTGAGGATAAAAAACAAAACAGAAAGCATAAATTATTGACATCATCGCAGAAACAGTGATGCTGGAGAACAAAATACATGGACTGTTCTTCTTGTGCTCTGACCAGAAGATGTAATCGGATGCAATCATTTCATTAATACACACATGGCCCTGTAATGGAAATAAGGGGACCAGATGGCCGGGAGTGGACTGAGATGAAATGAGATGGGTGTTCGCAGTTCAGCAACAAACTACTTAGCCTGCATGGATTATACTAAGTACTTACAGAACCACAGAACACATTTTCAGAATGAGATTCTGGCTTTGTGTCTAGAAACACTATTCCCAGCATCAGGAGAAAGCCTGTTTTTCTGGACCCCAGCAGGCAGGGCTATTGTGCCTAAGAAGTTGGTGGTTTTACTGCACCAGTGCCCAAACTTGACTGCATATTGGAGTCGCCTGGAGAGATTTTTTATTTTTATTATTTTATCCTTACCCGAGGACATTTTCCATTTTTTGTTCAGGTAGAGTGGGAGGGAGAGAGAGGAAGAGAGAGAGAGAAACATCGACGTGAAAGGGACACATCGAGTGGCTGCCACCCGCACGACCAACCAGGGCTGAAGACAAACTGCAACTGAGGTACACCACACCCTTGGCGGGAACTGAACCCGGGTCTCTCTGGACCGCAAGCAGACGCTCTAACCGCTGAGCAAAACTGGCCAGGGCTGGAGAGATATTTTTTACAAAATACCAACACATGGGGCTCCCTTCCAGAACTGTTTATTTAATTGGTCTGGGATACAACCCAGGCACTGGGATTTTTCAAAGCTTCCAGGTGATTGTAAGGTACAGTGGTATTTAATAACCATCGCGTTAATGTGATTCCTGTATTTCCACAGGTAGGACCACTTTATAGATCAATAAAAGAAGCAAGTGCTTGTGTGATGTGATTTGGGAGGACTCAGAACAACCCTTGCCCCCAAATAGCTACTTTTCTCCTCTGTAGTGTTTAGAAAACTACCTAAAATTTTTCATTTCTTTGAATGAAGGCTTTGCAACTTAAATGAGGATAATTCCTCTGAGAAGGATAATACATTAAGTGGTTATCAGTTATTAACACCCTGGTGTGCTTGCTTATCGGATTACTTTCCTTTATGGTGGTGGAGTAAGGGGCGGGGGTGGGGGAAGCCCAATGGTGGGAGCTCAAAGGTCAGTAGGATGTGGATTCGAGGTAAGTTCCAGGGGTGGGAGGTTTGACCAAAAGCAGTCTGTAGACAGGATGGGATGCTGAGTATATATCAAAAAGAGAGATTTGGTGTGAGGGTTCTGAAGGTCAGAGAACACTATGAATCAGATCAAATGAGCGAGTCGATAAACCTTCGGCAAGGGAGGTGAGCGTGGGGTAACGCGTGAGGGGTAGCCCCTTTCCACTCGCATCTCAGCTCCAGAAGCAAGAGGCCCCATGTACCCGCCTTGGACGTTGGTGCCCAAGGATGATCAGAAAGCAGGCAGGTTGACAAGAACTGGGGAATCACAGGAGCCTCTTAGCTTTGTAATACCTGAGCCTCCAGCTTCCTGGCAAAAACAGGAATTGGTTGAATTTCAGGAGGTCAAGATACCAACCAAGAGAATGAGTGTATGATTATGAAAGCAAGAAAGAACCTTGAAAACAAGCTCCAGGTCTCAGAGAAGGTTCCTTTGGGGACAAACATTAATCACACGTAATAATCTTGACTATAGATATGAAGGAACGGAATGAATCCAACTTCTAGCAGCCCACTCGGATGTGGGAGAAGCACCTGTGGGAACTAACATACGTTCTCCCAGTTTAACAGTTCTGCCAAGGGTGGTCTTATCCACGTGCATTTATGTCCCTGCAATTTCCTCACCTCTTTTATACAGACTGGAAACGCACTCAGCAGGAGCCCAGCCATATCCAGCATGGCTGGAATTCTGGCTGGACAGTGACAATGAGTGGGCGCCCAGACCCAGGCAGGCTCTTCTGAATGACTTCTGAACAGTGTTGACTTAAAAGAAATCTCTCCCTGCAGGTTCATCAAGCCCCCCTGGGAAGCTCCTGATGTGAATGGGAATCACGACCTGACATGAACGTGAATGATTACGTGTCAGCAGGGCTGATTTGATTCTTACTAGAGTGTTAATTTATTCGCAGTGATTTCACACATCTGCTTTGGCCACAAGGTCTTATTGCATTAATCCCTGTGCTATTACTACGCGCTGCGCGTAGGTATATTCTGTATATAGGAGGTGGGTGGGGAATGAGGAGTTTGTACATGTGATTTTTTTTAAGGGATACATAGCCTTTTACTCAGAGGACTAGCTGGCAGAAAATGTTGGATTGCCCACTATTTGGAATCACACTCTCTTGGGACTAAGACAGTTTGGCATTTGGGTCCATAAGGTTGCAGAATGATTTTAAAGGTGACGGACTCAAGGGAGTCCTAGGCCACACAGTAAGCCCCTAATTATGATGGGCAGGTTGGACAGCTCTATCCCCATGGAAAAAAGCTGTAAATTTTGTCTGGACAGTAAAAACAAAAGTGCTTCCTCTAGATATTTGAGCTGCGTTACTAGGGAAAGAAATACAAAAGAAAAAAGGAGAAAAATCACTTTGCAACAAAGAGGAGGAGATTTTTGTTGTTGTTAATCCTCACCCAAGGATATTTTCCACTGAATTTTTTTTTTTTAAGAGAGAGAGAGAAATATCAACCCGAGATTGAATGTGCAACCCAGCCACGTGCCTTTGACCAGAACTAAACCCGAGACCCTTCAGTGTGTAGGGTTGATGCTCTAATCACTGAGCCAAACCAGCCAGGGCACCACTTTGTTCTTTTAAATCTCACAAGACAGGTTGGGTTTGGGCTGTCAGAAGACAGTTTATGGTTTCATTAGGAGACAGATGTATGCAGGCCAGCGGGGGAGATAAAGCCCGGTTAATCCGAGCTGTTTGTGAATGAAATGTGGAGGACTTGGACACAGAGGCCAACCCCAAACTGAACGCTGCCCCCCTGGAGCCACACAAATCCCAGGAAGCTACAGATGCTGGCACTTCCCGGAGCCTGTTACTGGGGGCTGGGACCAGCTTTCTGAGCCTGCCTCTCATGCTCCAGTCCCAGGCCTGAAGCTCAGCAGATGCTCCAGGTTAGTTGGGCAGGTGCTGGGGCCCCAGAAAGTGAGAGCGGAGCACAGTGAGAGCAGGGGGTTTTCTAGGGAGGGGCCCAGGCTTCTCCTAGTATGTAGGGACTTTTAGTTGGCAAAAGGAAATCTCTTTCTCCTCTTGGGTTGAATGAATTTAGGTCGTGGGGGAGTCAGGACCCACCTCTGTTTAAGGAATATGCAACTTTCTCAGGTTGAGGGGGATTGAGAGCCAGAGTCACTATCCACTCCTCCAATAAACGGAAGATTCCACAACACTGAAGACACTGTGGAAAGCAGGGTGGCGTATAAGCCCTCTGCTCCCCAGGAATGTAAGGTCCAGGAGAAGAGAGGTCGGCTATTCATTTTCATTCTTACACCTCCTAGAAAGTTTCATTTGTGGAATATTTGAAGCTGCAAAACCAACAGGTTCACCTGAGGATCTGTGGTTGAGTAGGATGAGGTTCTAAGCACATGTAAGGATAAGCCCTCCTCCAGAAACACGGAAGTAGTAAACGGGACCACTGTTAATAACTCTTCACTCCCTCCTTGGATTCAAATAGTCAACCATGCCCTTTGCTGTGTGCCTTTAGAGTTTTCCCCACTAGATCTGAGACTACTTCCCTGCTCTATTAGTGAAAATGACAGGTAGGACATGGCTTTGCAAAGCCAACAATCCAGGTGTTCATTTCCCTTAGATACTTGTAGGCGGCTATGCTCTCATGATCCAAACCACCCTAATTCCCTTTTCCTTCCTCAAAGGTCACGTTTTCCATCTTTTAAAATTATTTGGTCCTTGGGAGCATTTGAGATCTTGCTCCTTGGCATATGTCATTAGTTTGGCTCAAATAAACTCTTAAAAAAATTATTTGGACCCCTTCTCTAAGACTCTTAAGTAACACTTTCTTCATAGTTTTTTTTTTTTTTTTCTTAGCTACTTGTCTGACTTCGGGCAAACTACCTAATTTGGGGGTTGATTTTAACATCTGTGAAACAGGATAGAGTTCCTGATTTCTAGGATTTCTTCCTTCTCTAATTTTCACAGAAGTAAGAGCTCTCAACTTCTTATTGTTATCAGAGCCACTGAAAAGAACTTAATAAAAATGCAGGTACTTAAATCTCGCTTTCAAAGATTTTAATTTAGTAGGTTTAGGGTGAGACCCCAGAATCTGTATTTTTTTTTTTTTTTGTTAATCCTCACCTGAGGATATTTTTTCCATTTTCTTTAGAAAGAGTGAAAGGAAGGGAAGTGGTAGAGAGAGAGAGAGAGAGAGAGAGAGAGAGAGAGAGAGAGAAACATCAATGTGAGAGAGACACATTGATTGGTTACCTACTGGGGCTGGGGATGGAACCCAAAACCCAGGTATGTGCCCTTGACAGGAATCAAACCTAAGACCCTTCGGTCCCTGGGCTGGTGCTCTAACTGCTGAGCCAAACAGGTCAGGGCAGCATCTGTATTTTTTTTTTTTTTTTTTATCCTCACCCGAGGACATTTTTCCATTTTTTGTTCAGGTAGAGTGGGAGGGAGAGAGAAGAACAGAGAGAGAGAGAGAGACATCGATGTGAAAGGGACACATCGAGTGGCTGCCACCCGCACAACCGACCAGGGCCGGGGACAAACTGCAACCGAGGTACGCGCCCTTAGCGGGAACCGAACCGGGGTCTCTCAGGACCGCAGGCCGACACTCTAACCGCTGTGCCAAACCGGCCAGGGCAGCATCTGTATTTTTTTTTTTTTTTAATCCTCACCCGAGGACATTTTTCCATTTTTTGTTCAGGTAGAGTGGGAGGGAGAGAGAGGAACAGAGAGAGAGAGACATCGATGTGAAGGGACACATCGAGTGGTTGCCACCCGCACAACCGACCAGGGCCGGGGGCCAAACTGCAACCGAGGTACGTGCCCCTAGCGGGAACCGAACCCGGGTCTCTCAGGACCGCAGGCCGACGCTCTAACCGCTGTGCCAAACCGGCCAGGGCAGCATCTGTATTTTTAATGAGCATCCCCAGATGATCTAATGTTTATCCAGTTTATCCTATGAATTCCATTGTTTTTTTATCCAAAACAATTACACTAATCAAGTAAACTGAATTTTAAGTAAGAGCTAAAGGAAATAAATTCCCAGGAGACTTAAATGGAGATCTCCAATCAGAGGGAACTTGAGACAGTAAGAACATAGCTGGATGAGATAATGCTGAGGAAATCCAGAGATGCCCAGCTCCATGCAGGACCTTTTTGTATCTAATGCAGCACTATCAGGGCAAGTTATTAATTGACAGTGGCATTGATTGGATTCAAGAAAGGAAACACAACATAACAACTTATGAGTGACTTTAAAAAATAAAAACAATTTGCCCTGGCCAGTTTGGCTCAGCGGTTAGAGTGTTGGCCCGCAGACAGGAGAGGCTCGGGTTCGGTTCCAGCTAAGGGCATGTACCTCGGTTGCAGTTTGTCCTCTGACCTGGTTGGGGTCGTGTGGGTGGCAACCACTCGATATTTCTCTTTTACATTGGTGTTTCTCTCTCTCTTCCTCCCTCTCCTTCCTGCTCTATCTGAAGATGGGTGCAAAAATGTCCTCAGGTGAGGATAAAATAAATAAATAAAAATAAAAACAATTCAATGTTTTCAAGGTATGGTGGGGATAATAAGATTTTTACCTAAAAACAGGCTACCAAATTTAAGAGTTGAGTCTTTTAAAATATAGGTTCTGTGTACAGGTGCTTTTGTGTGTTTACACATATATATTATGTATACATGTGTTAATATGTTGAATCCATATGACAAATTAAAGTATAATTCATAGTAATAAACTAATACATAACAATATAGCCATAGCCTAGTGCTTGAAAATTACATTGTAAGAATATATAGAATGCATTTGTTCCAATCTAGGGTCTTTAAGAGTTTGGAAAAGCCACATGTGTAGAACATAATGATGTTGACTCGTGCAGCCTATTTTCAGACATTTAAAGGTGTTAAACAGATTACCCAGGGGACGTCCTCACTCATTCACTCCCTGTCTAAGATCTTTTACTCCAAAAGCTTCTGCCAGCGAAAGAGGGAACACGGAGAGCCAGAGTCTAAGGGAGTCTGAGAGAACACACCAAGTCTGAGTTGGGGGAATCACCAGTCCATCTGGAAGCAGATTGGATAATTGATTATCCATCCATCTCCATTTTTTGCACCTCCTCCCTGTCCTGCAGGAAATGAAAGTGCCTGCTTGAGTCCTAATGTTCCATTTACACCCTATGCCTTTCTCTGCTTTTAGTAGAGTGCTTCCTTGGGGTAAAGGTGTCAGGCCGAGGGTGGATCTCACAGGTCCCTCTTACACTGAAGCTTGGGGCTGTGCCTTTAAACTAGGAATGTTATGTAGATGGGCATTATGACTGGACTCAAGCCCATGCCATGTACCCTTCTTCCCAGGCCCCTGCCACCAGCTACTCAACCACCGGAATTGCTCTTGAACTGTGGATAATTAGGACTTCGTCAGATGCCTACAATGAGTTACCAACCCTTTCACAGTTGTATTTTAAAAAGCATGACAACTACTTACCCACTGTGCTTTTGGTACATTTATATGGAATATTCCCAATTACTGCGTCTCCTAATACTGACCCCGAGCTAATTAGCAGCCTGGTGTGATTGTTTCAGTTTTCTAGAGACCAATTAAGCAGTTTCTCTAGACAGAACTGACAACAAAATTATAAATTTAAAAACAGAAACCAGGATCTGCTGGTTGAGGGGAGAAAGCCAAGGCAGGCGGGACAGGGAAAGTGGAGGTGCGGGGTGGCTGTGGGCGGCCCTACTTCTGCTAGTTGAGTACTGGGCCTCCTTAAATTCAGATTCGACCACAGTTTACCTGAGAAGTAACCCCTCCTCCCCATTAGTAAATACAAACAGACAAACAAACAAACAAATAATTTTAAACGGAAAGAAAGCAAGCAGACGTTTAATCATGACCGCCCACTGGCTCACTCTAGGCACCTTTCATTACAGACTTGTGCCCAGATCCCCATCCTCAGAGGGAGCTTCACACTTACATTTTAGCTTCAGCCTGAATGGACTCTCATCAGGCTCCCCTCACCCCTGCATCGGCTCCACCGAGGCACCAAACCGCGCGTTCCCGCTGCGCCACGCAGTCCTCTCCAAGGGAGATTTAGAAACATCCCATTGTCGCCCCCATTCTCCTTCCCCCAACCAGCATCTCCATTTAGAGAGGGAATTTCAGTTGCCTCCTGGAAGACAAAAAAGCCAAAGGTGAAAGGGCTGCACGTAGATAGAAGCGAAACTACCTACTCACGGCCCTCCCCACTCACCCCCGCGTCTGCTCCCGGCTCCGCCTCCTCCTGCAGGGGGCTGGCCGGCAGGTGAAGTTACCTGGGCGCCCTGAGAAGCCCCGAGGGGCGGTGCGATCCTTTCTCTCGAAGTCGCCCCACTCCCCAGCAGACCCCCAGGACTCTCCCCGCTGTGCCCCTGCGCGCGTCGCCTGCCCCTCGGGCCCCAGCGCGCAGCGACAGCCGCACGCCGCGCTCGGCTCCCCTCCGCCGACCTGGCGTGACGCAGGCGGAGACTACTTAAGGGCGGATTAGAGGAGGCGGCCGCGGATTCCCGAGCCCCGCAGCCAGCTCGGCGCGCTCCGCCCAGGCCTCGCCGGTGGCAGCGCGGGAGCGCCCAGTGCCGGCTGAAGTGCCAGGCGCGGGGGCTGGTGCCCGGACCCTTACCCGCTCCCCCACCCCGGGGGGTGAGTGGCGCCCCGAGACCTCTCTCCGGCGGGCGCGAGAGTTCGCGGACCTGCACGCTGCCACCCCCGCCCCGCCCCTCGCCCGGGCATCGGTGGACTCAAGACCTGACCCCCGGACGGCGCCGGAGGTCGTGCCCGCTCTCCGGACCGCGCCAGCTGACCCACCGGTCGGGGCGCGCTTGAATTTCTTTCCCCATTTTTCTCTTTTAAGTACAATAAAAAGAAGAGGGGAGATTCGTAGATTTTTTTTAAAAAAAATTGTTTGCTTCTTTAATCGCGGGGCAATTCGCTCCCAGCCGGGACGTGCGGCCCGGGGAGGGGCCAGGAGCGGGAACGTGCCCGGTGCTGCCCAGTCTTTGTCTGCTGCCTCCGGATGCACAGCGATGGGGGAGTGGACCATCTTGGAGAGGCTGCTGGAAGCCGCGGTGCAGCAGCACTCCACTATGATCGGGAGGTAAGGGCGCTGAGCCTGCCGTCGGGTGGCCCCAGGGAGTCCCTTCTCACGTCCAGGCCGAGACCCAATACCCCCAGCCCATCCCCTGCCCTTTCCCATCGTCCTCAGCCCATGCGTCTGTGTTCCCGGCACTGAGGGATTACCGGATGCCCAGCGATGTCCCCCTTCTTAAGCTGCTCCTGCTCAGCGCCCCCATCCCCTCCCTATGAAGCACCACCGGGGGATTCACTCTTCTCCCAGCGGAAAAGGAGTTGTTGGCTCAGTCATGGTCCCCCCACTCTCTGGACTCAGACCAATCTCCATCCGGTTCCCTAAATAGAATCTACAAGGAAGGCAGGATTGTGTTTGGACAGAGAAGGGCAAATGGGAAGATGGATTTGCTCCTCAGAGCAGATGTATCTCCCCAACACATTTTTATTAAGCTAAACTGATTTGGCTGTTAAAACGTGCAGTATCAGAAACCCACACACCCAATTTTGTTCACACACACACACATATATATTCATAGCTCTCTGTTTATGTAAAGTATTAAGTCCAATATTCATATTAAAGATACCCATCCAGTTGGAATAGCTGTATACACACTCTATGTAGACTCTGAAATGTATTCTGTTCAGATATTCCGTGTGCATTTGCCATATCCAGAGTGAAGGTGTGTTTTGTGCCTCTGTACATTCCATATATACAGGTGAAATCTATCTGTTGCAAATGTACCATGTCCAGTATATGGAGACATATATATCTGAGATCCCTGTGTAATATGAAGTGCTCGCAGCACCCAACAGAAAGGGAAGAGAAAGGTTTCCTAAGATCCCCACTTCAGAACCATGCAGAGATGGACAGCTCCCCAGTGGAAGGACTGGTTTAAACACCAGAGCAAGGAAGGGAGGAGCAGGGGTTTCCTAAGTCAGTGACTCAGCCCATGAGAACCTTTCTCCCTCCCTCTCCCCCTGCTCAGGATCCTGTTGACTGTGGTGGTGATCTTCCGGATCCTCATTGTGGCCATTGTGGGGGAGACAGTGTACGATGACGAGCAGACCATGTTTGTGTGCAACACCCTGCAGCCCGGCTGTAACCAGGCCTGCTATGACCGCGCCTTCCCCATCTCCCACATACGTTACTGGGTCTTCCAGATCATAATGGTGTGTACCCCAAGTCTCTGCTTCATTACCTACTCTGTGCACCAGTCTGCCAAGCAGCGAGAACGACGCTACTCTACTGTCTTCCTAGCCCTGGACAGAGACCCCCCTGAGTCCATGGGTGGTCCTGGAGGAACTGGGGGTGGGGGCAGTGGTGGAAAACGAGAAGATAAGAAGATGCAAAACGCCATCGTTAATGGGGTGTTGCAGAACACAGAGAACACCAGCAAGGAGACAGAGCCAGATTGTCTAGAGGTGAAGGAGCTGACCCCGCACCCGTCAGGTCTGCGCACTGCAGCACGATCCAAGCTCCGAAGGCAGGAAGGCATCTCCCGCTTCTACATTATCCAAGTGGTGTTCCGAAATGCCTTGGAGATTGGGTTTCTGGTGGGCCAATACTTTCTCTACGGTTTCAGCGTCCCAGGGCTGTATGAGTGTGACCGCTACCCCTGCATCAAGGAGGTGGAGTGTTACGTGTCCCGGCCTACTGAGAAGACCGTCTTCCTAGTGTTCATGTTTGCTGTGAGTGGCATCTGTGTTGTGCTCAACCTGGCTGAACTCAACCACTTGGGATGGCGCAAGATCAAGCTGGCTGTGCGAGGGGCCCAGGCCAAGAGAAAGTCAGTCTATGAGATCCGCAACAAGGACCTGCCCCGGGTCAGTGTTCCCAACTTTGGCAGGACTCAGTCCAGTGACTCTGCCTATGTGTGAAGGGGTAGGTTTGGGTAAGGCCAAGGGGATGACAAGTAGTCCCGAGGTAGATGACTGCTTGAGAGTGGCTATATCTGCCCTCATTTATTTGACTCTCACCATTGAGATCCAGGAAAAGGCTGCTTAAGAGAAGATTTTGCATCAGAGGGAGAGGAGAGAAAATAGAATCGTTAGTACATTGCACACCAGTGGCTCCACAGACACAATTGGGTAGAGTGATGAGATGGATGAGTTGGACTTTTTGGAGACCTTTCCTTTTATGGCCCCATCTGATCTTGATAACAGTGGACTTACACAGCTACCAAGGAGAACTTAGCTCTACTGCGCTCTGTGTCCTGGTGAATGGTGTGAGTCAAATACTTCGTTGGTACAAAATCTGTGACTTATCTCAACACAACCCTTCATCCTGGGCTGCAAGACAAACACCCTTGAGGCATTCTTCATGTATCTCCCCCATCAGCATGCCCCTTTCCCTCAACCCAGGATAGCATGCCAGCTCCCCCCCCCCCCCGAATCTGGCCTTACAGTAGACCTAATATGGTTTATCTGCAAGCTAGAGGGAATTACTTGGGGTGCTTTTGGAGAATAGACATGGCAAAAGTTTGCATTAGAGCCCTATCTGACTGGCCCTTAGTCATTATGAAAACCTTAGGAATGTCTCAATATTTCCAGTTTTCTAACTCAAACTGCACTGGTGCTGTTTATTAGGGACAGGGTTTGGGCGGGAGGGAGGGAACTGCAATATGCAACTATAACACTTCCGTGCGATTGTTGTTGCACTGTTAGGCATGTAGCTATGAGCTTTGGGATACTTCGGCCTTCCAGTACGTGGACTTTGGATAGGATTAAAAGTAATTTTTATTAATATCAAGGGTGTCTACCCGAGCCACAGAATTTCTAACTGATGTATTTCACTCATTTTCTAATATAGTTTTGTTGGGCAACATAGCTGCACTTAATTTTGCCATGGTTTGAATTTACCTGTGTGCTCACACCAGAGACCTTAATCAGCCCATGTCAATCCCTGTTTGTTATTTTATCAGTTATTTTTGAAACACACACAGAATCACTGGAACTAAACACTATTGGCTAACATGTGTTTACGGATGCTTGAGACATATACCAAAGGTTCAAAAACCTATTGCTTTGGACTGTGAATATATTTCCTTTTCTTTGCTCTTATTTATTTAAGTGCCATACTGTACCTTTCACATCCACTATGTATTTAGTTAAAGCATCGGCCAAGAGTAATATCTGGATAATGTGCTTTTATGAGCCCTGTTTCTTTTGCATTATTATTATGATTTCTGATTTAGATATGGATGTGGTATAACACACAACCGAGGATTTGTTTAAAATAAAGTCCTTGTCTTTTTTTTGTAAAGTGGTAAGTCTGCATTTTTCTATTTTGATTGGGGTTCTGTGTATTTAAATATATGTTCAAAATGTTTTATTACATATTTTAAAAAGCAGAACATTGGGGGCAGAAAGTGAGAGATGGAAGAATTGATTTTGAGGGATGACCAATAAAGTCCATGTAGCCACTCACAAATGAGAAGAGCCTGGTACATTTTATGAATGTTCAGAGGAGTGTGATGAGTTGTTCAAATAGTATTTACTGACTCCTTTCCATTTTAGCCCACAATTTCTCTGTTTGTTCCTCCCCACCCCCCGAGGCTATTACTTATAATTAAATGTCAATACTATATCACATAAGCTCATTCCAGGAGTGAAATTTTTTCCTTTTCCACCATTCTTTCCTGCCATGAATGGTCACATATGGCAGGCATGCTGTGCTCTTCATCATCTCTTGAAGGCCTGATGTATAAAATGATGCTAATTCAGTAGTTAAACAGAACCCTCCCAAGGGTGGGGACCATCTGGCCTATGGGCTATATAAGGCCTGTTGATCAATACCAGCTAACATCACACGCCTCCCCAAATTAGCCTGACCAAATGTAGAAGGCTAATTTTGTTGTTGTTAATCCTCACCCGAGGATATTTTTCCATCGATTTTTGGATAGAGTGGATGGTGGGGGAGGGGGAGAGAGAGAAACATTGATGTGAGAGAGACACTTAGATTGGTTGCCTCCTGCACAACCCTGACCAGGGTTGGGGATCGAACTTGCAACCTAGGTACATGCCCTTGACCAGGAATTGAACTGCAGACTCTTTGATCTGCGGGCCGATGTTCAAACCGCTGAGCCAAACCAGCCAGAGCCAGGCTAATTTTTAAATTGATAATTTTGTGTGGCCCTCAAATGATGTTATAAATATCCAAATGGCCCTCAGCAGAAAAAAGATCCCCACCCGTCAATGCAACTGTGTGCAATGATGGAAACTTGAAACTATCTTTACTGCTTTATAAGGCAATGACTGTTGAGCTCCTAAAAATGTGGCTGGTGCAGCTGAAGGACTGAATTTCTGATTTTATTTCACTTTAATTAATTTAAATAGCCATGGATGGTTCATTACTACTGTATTATACGGCACAGTCCTAGATTTTAATCATTTAGTTTGGGGTTCTTTCCAAGGAGACCAAGCCTTTGCTTATACGTCATAAGATATTACATTTTTGTCACACATTTTACTGTCATTTTTGGCATGTTCTGTCTACATGCAGTCCCGTTAGTTCAGTAGACCCATGTTCTTTCTCAATTCCCTAATGGTATTCACCTTCTAATTCTAGTGAGCACTTGGTCTGAAGAAGCACTGTGGATTTCCTGGAGGATCGTTCTTCAAACACAATTGTTGCACCCTTTAACGACGGCGGGGCAGATGCCGATTTTAGAATGAAAATATTTCAATCTATAGGTTTCCATCTGCAGTATAAATAGGCAGTGGAAATGATTATTCTCGAGTAAAGAAACAGATCCTCCTCTGTTTTGCGTTTGGTGAGCTAAAAATGTTTTAAGACACCTCCCAGAGATGGAGGAAGAGTGTTGCTTGAGATCTCTTAGCATATGCTTGGGTGTGAAAGAAGTAGGATCTGTGTGGAAAACACGGGCTGCTGTATTTATGCCGTGATGTACGACTGGAATGATAATAGTGGGTCCTGGTAGAAATACATTCCCTATCACTGGGCAGACAGATCTCTGTCTGCTCGGCAGATAGCTCGTCCCTCGGAGTGACTGATGCGTGTCAGTCTGATTCTTTTGCTTTCTGTTTAATGAAGGAAATATACTGATGATTTGATGGTTCACATAGCCATATGACGGACGTGACCTTAATCTGTACTTTGTGAGAGGGCAGCACCGATATCTTCTCTCAAATTTAAGAGCCTTTTGGTGAACTGCGGTCCCTTCTGGCCTGTGTGTGCATATGTGCATTCGTGTGTGTGTGTGTGTGTGTGCACATGGGCACTTCAGTGTAGGTAGTTGGTGCCAATGTGTGAACTGGGTTTAAAATGTGAAGAATAGCCTAGAGAGAGTGAAGCTACTTAGCCTGGAAAAAGAAAAGCTGAAAGTACAGAATTTGTAATTTTTAAGTCCTCAAATATTTAAAGGGTTAAAGAAATGAGAGCTAACAGCTGCACTCTCTGAGATCCAAGGACTGAGGGGAAGGACTGGACTTGTAGCGTGTGGGAGGTTAGGAGAGTACCAGAAAGAACATGGTTTCTCTTTCACCTCTGCTTTGTTTTTTTTTTTTTCTTTCTTTACTGATTTGAGAGAGAGAGACAAAGGGAGAAGGAAAGAGAGAGATAGAAACATTGATGAGAGAGAACATCGATTGGCTTCCTCCTGCATGTCCCCACTGGGGATCGGGCCCACAACCTGGGCATGTGCCCTGACTGGGAATTGAACCAGCGACCTCGTGGTGCATGGGTCAATGCTCTACCACTGAGCCACATCGGCTGGGCTGCCTTTTTTTTTTTTAAATGCTGTTTCTTCTATAGCAGATACCTGTCCCATCACCTCCTTTCACTGGGTATGTTGCTCTTCATCCTTAAAATAAGTTTGGCTGTCCACTCACACTGGAGCCCATTCTAAATTCTTCTCTGACTGGCTCAGTGCCCCTGCACTGAGTCTTCATAAAAGTCACTCTGTCACTTGCTGAATGGAGATGAGACATTTCTAGATGGACATGTGGCTCCCTGAGGGCAGGAACTGTGCCTTACCCATTGGAACCATGTGTGGCATTTATTATCACCATCTCATCTACCACCAGAGAGATGGGAGCCTTGGTCTTCCATCTGGGAACAGTCTGATTGACTCAGAATGTATGAATGTAAAAGCATCCTGTGAAGACATTAAGTCAAGCTCTTTACTGTACAGTTGAAGAAACCAAAATGTCTAAAATCAGGGCAGTGGGTGTCATGGAAAATAGTGTGAACATTCATCATGGAGGATAGAAATATTTAGAAAATAATATTTATATTGGTTTTACTTCCTGTGTCTTTTTTTCTTTTAATCCTCATCCGAGGACATTTTTACATTAATCCCCAGATAGAACTGGAGAGAGAGGGAGGAAGAGAGAGAGAGAGAGAAACATTGACGTGAGAGAGACACATTGATTGGTTGCCACCCACACAACCCCAACCGGGTCGAGGAAGAACCACAACCAAGGTACATGCCCTTGGCCGGAACCGAACCTGGGAGTCTTTGATCCATGGATGACGCTAGCCATACTGGCCAGGGCTACCTTCTGTGTCCCTTACCAAGCGTATTAGTCTGCTTGGGCTGCCCTAATAAAATAGCACAGACTGGGTGGCTGGAAAAACAGATATTTATTTCTTACAGTCTGGAAGCTAAAGTCCAAGATCAAGATGCCAGTACATTGCATTTTTCCCGAGGCCTCTCTCTTTAACTTGCAGATGGCCACCTTCTCACTGTGTCCTCATATGGTCCTTTTGCTGCACACACATGTATCCCTGGTGCCTCTCCATTTGTTCAAACATCCTCTTCTAAGGAGGACACTAGTCAGATTGGATTAGGGCCCATCCTAATGACCTCATTTTAACTTAGTCACCTTTCTAAATACCATATGTCTAAATACAGTCTCATTCTGATCTGGAGAAACACAATTCAGCTAATAAAATAAAATATTTTCAAATCTTCAGGTCCCCTTGTGGTTAGGGAGGGCTATCTAATGTAGTGTACAAAATGGGATAGCTTAGGTAATGAAAGGGGCAGGGTAGCTAATTGAATGAAATGCCAGAACAGTGGGTATAAATTAAATGTCTTGAGCAAACCAAGGTGTGTACTTAAGACAATAAAGAGCCATTGAGCCGGTGTGCCAGGGCCTGAAACCCTGGAGATAGTTAAAACACCTAAGTCTCAGCTCTTGAGAAGGGTTGTCAGAGCTACTTCTCAGACAAAAAGGTGAAAATTTATGTCAATAATAATGGGATAATAGCGCTGTGTTTTGAAAATACGAATGCCTTTGGCCCTCCAGAACACCTAAATTAGCACCTCCGATGCGGTAGCCTAGGCATCCGTATTTTTATTTCCCATCCCTGGGGGATTTGGATGAGGAGTCATGGTTGAGGACAACTGATTCGGAGACACTGGCATGAAATGATGAGAATCTGATTTTTGGAGGAGAAATTGGGAAAGGAGGAAAAGAAAGTACAACATTGTCACCAAAGAGCTGCCCCATTTACTCGCGTGCGAAGTTAGTGGGGAGAAACTGTAGAGGGACAACCAACAGCGATCCTCGGGGCTGGAGGAGGGAGGCACCAGCCACGGCCCTGAGAGGAGCCGGCCCAGGGTAGAGCCTGCAGGGGGCAGAGGAGGAGCAGCCCGGGCCGGGATTTGAAGAGAGATGGCTGGCAAAGAAAAGTGACACCGTGATGTCATAAAGCTGAGGGAGGTAGAATCTCAAGGAGGGAGGTCTGTTCTTGGTACTCAGTGTTAGTAAGGGTTCAGCTACATGAAGAGCCAGATAAAAGCTGGATGAGCCCTGGCCAGTTTGGCTCAGCGGTTAGAGCGTCGGCCTGCGGTCCGGAGAGACCCGGGTTCGGTTCCCACTAAGGGCACGTACCTCAGTTGCAGTTTGTCCCCGGCCCTGGTTGGTCGTGCGGGTGGCAGCCACTCGATGTGTCCCTTCACATCGATGTTTCTCTCTCCCTCTCTCTCCCTCCCACTCTATCTGAACAAAAAAAATGGAAAAAAATGTCCTCGGGTGAGGATAAAAAAAAAAAGCCTCAAAACACCCACCCGCTTTGGTGAGTGAGAGGGAAAGTGAAACAGTGAGCATAGAGTATCCTGTGCTTAGAACCTCCAGAACTCCTGCAGGCCCCAGGGAGGCAATTAAAATAAGAGCAGGTGGCCCGGCTGGTGTGGTTCAGAGGTTGAGCGTCAACCCAGGCACCAAGAGGTCGCCGGTTTGATTCCCGGTCAGGGCACATGCCCAGGTTGTGGGCCCAATCCTCAGTGGGGGGCATGCAGGAGGCAGCCAATCGATGTTCTCTCTCATCGATGTTTCTCTCTCTCTCTCCCCCTCTTCCTTCCTCCCTCTCTAAAAATTAATAAAGAAGAAAAAATAAAAATAAGACCAGGTGAAGAGTAAACGGTCAGTCTCGTCTCGGTCAGGGCCCTGCTGTTTCGAGTGGGGAAGCCAACTTGGAGACCCACCCATCTAGAAGACTGTTCATGTCGAAGATTGGTGCCCACCAGACAGCTTGTACATCAGCTAACACACAGCTGGTTGAACCAAACTTAAATGAGGAGCTGTGGCCAAAATGTATTCAGTGGCTCTTGTCAGTTTGGGGTCTGGAGGGCTGTAGGCATAAATCTGGACACTTCTGAGGGATGCCGGTGACAAATGTCAATGCCTGTCTTGCTGTTGTGAATCAGGTCCGTGGTTCAGCCAGGCCAGTGTTCTCTGTCTCCAGCAGCTGTGGCAAACAGTTTTGAGAAATGGACCAGTTTTGGTTTTTTGTTTTCTGAGCCCAAAGACTAGGGATGCTCTCTAAAACACATTCATTTGACTTAACAAAGGATCTATCACCTATAAGTACACCCCAACTCTCCCATTCCATCCCTTCCTTGGAAGTCCCAGTCTTCCAAACATTAAGCAACAGAAAGTCATTCAATTCCATTCAGTACTTTCTTGAGCAACGGTGGTGTGCAAGGGCCTGGACGAGGTGTTCAAGGGAATACAAAGACAGGCGTGATGCACTCCGTACCCTCCGTACCCTCCCAGGACCTACAGCCTCCCTGAGGGGAACAAGACAGCTTCTTAAGGCAGAATGTGAACTGTGCCATATTCAAGGTTCAAAATATTCTGAGATCTAAGGAAGGAGACACCACACCCAGTGTCTAGGTGTGTGTTGTGGTGGTGGTGGAGCAGGTGCAGAAGAACTTCACCAACGAGGTAACACAGAAATGGGTCCCCTTAAGGAAGCAAGGAGGAGGTAAGGACCAACATAAACATTCATCTCTGGCAAGAAGCCTGGGGTATGTGTGGAGAACCGGGACCATACTGTGCCTCACGCAAAGGAAGGTGCACTGAATTGGGTAGACAATGTGAAGACACACTTTTCGACAAAGCTCCTCAACGCCATCCTTTCGAGTCCCAGGCATCAGCCACACTGTCCCTGTCTGTGACCATGCGAAGATTTTGTCTCAGGATCAGCTTTGACTTAGGAAACACATTTCAATCTCCACAGCATGGGATTGGAGCAGATATCTACGGTGATGGTTGGGGATTTGGCAGCATGGCCCCATTAACGTGAGTGGGAGTTAGTTTGCTAAATTCTAGACACTGAACAGAATCCTCATGTTTATTCACCACAATGACCTTTTTGCTGTAAATTGATACAATGTTTTAGAATCACTTAGAACTGATTAAGCTTTGTTGCACCTCCCTCTCCTAAAAGGGAAATTTTGAAAATTGCTGCTGCGTGCACGGACATGTCTGTATTTGTGGGAAATTCTGGCCACTAGGAACATACGCACCTAAATGTAGAATCGGTGAACTTTGGAATCTCTGAGATGTTTGATCTGGGGAACTTTGCTGTACCTGTCTCCAGGGAGGGGCCAAGTTCTTTTGCAAATGATTGATTTCTCCAAATAAATGCTTCCTTTTTGCCTAATTTTCTATTTTCTTACCTCCATATTTTTGTTTTCCCAAAGACAATAAAAGAAAAAGTTCTTGAGGGCTTTTTATATGAAATCCGAATGGTCTAAAGATTTCTATTCATGATCTCAATAATAGGAAATATGTGTTAAATATTTCTTCTTTAACCCTCATGACAGCCCTGGAAAGAAAGAGTGATGACACCCATTTTTCGGACAAAACCAAAACGTGTCGATGTTCAATCACCTGATCTGCGTTATGCAGCTAGTCCATGGCTATGTTTAGACTCCAGCCCGTGCAGTGTGAAGTCGAAGCTACGTTTTGACACTTCATAACACTACCTCCAAGCAGCTCTGCTCAAGGAGGTATCAGGAAACCTGACGCATTGATCTGCTACCTCGCTCTCAGGATATCCTTCATTGGAACATTTTTTCCTCTTCCTCCCCACCAAAGGTTTTTTTTGTGTGTGTTTTGGTGCAACGTAAGATTGTGAGGTTTTAAAAGGTATTGCTACACCTTGATCATCTGTGTAACTGTAGTTCCTGGAACAGAATAAGTCTTCACAAATGACTACTGATTGGATAAGTAAATGAACATGTAGAATCACAGGACCTTGAGGTGGAGGGGAAAGGTCATCCCACTCACTCCTTCATTTTTTTGTAGATACAACTTAGATCCAGAGAGTAAATCTGACTGAAGAGCGAGCTCCAGGTCAGATGGAAGCTGAGGCTGGTGGGATAAGGAGAGTGGTTTCTCAAGTTGTTAGGGACAGGTGGCCCGGGCAGTGACTGACAAAATCATAGGTCATCTGATTCCTAGTCCAGATCTCCCCAAGCACCCGTCATGAGAATCATGAGTTGGCACAGTGTCGGAGAAAAGATCTTATCTTGATTAAGCACATGGACTGTCCGGCTTTGAATCACCATATTCCTGGAACAGTCCAGGTCGAAGGATTAACTCAAGGGCACTATGACCTCGACCCTAAGTTGAGTGTGTGCATGTGGGTATGTGTCTATATCTGGGAGCACCCTGAGCATCTCCCCACCCACCAACCTGAGAAACCATGTCTTGGTTGCTTCATTCAGAACCCCTGGCCAGTATGGTGGGTCGCAGATGAGACGCAGCTCTCCTAGGCCATGAAGAAGAACTCTGACTCCCGCCTATCCTGACTGTAGCTTCTCTGCAGGCTTCTCTTCTTTTCTTCCAGAAGCCCTGGGTGCCTATGCTGCATACTCACTGGTTAGTGTTTCCCAGTATTGTTTATAAGTTTCACCCCCATCACTATGCTTTGCCTAAAAGGTGCTCAGAAAATTTATTTATTATTTTAGCACGTCTATGCTGAATACAGTTCTTGCACCTCTTTAGCGCTGAGCTAGGCACTAAGGATACAGAAGGCGTGTAGGAGAAAACTAAAAGAAGCATCTTGGAGCTGCTCCTTTTTTTTTTTATCTTCACTTGAGGACATTTTTGCATTTATCTTCAGATAGAGCGGGAGGGAGAGAAGGAGGAAGAGAGAGAGAGAAACATCGATGTGAGAGAGACACATCGAGTGGCTGCCACCCAACCCCAACCGAGTCCAGGGACAAACTGCAACCGAGGTACATGCCCTTAGTGGGAACCGAACCCAGGACTCTCTGGTCCACGGGCCGACGCTCTAACCGCTGAGCCAAACCAGCCAGGGCAGGGCTGGTCCTTCTTTACAGAAAATAAAGGCAGAGGTGAGGCACAGCCAACTGCAGATGGAGAAGGGCACGAGCAGCGGAGTCCTAGGCTTTGCTCCAGAGAAGCTAGCAGACCACAGTACATGCATCTGACATTGTGAAGGCAAGTCTTTTCTTTATAAAAATGTATAGGGATGTAAACTCAACCGATGCTGTAGGCCAAGGCTAACCTGGTAATCTAGACATCACGGATGGTCTGTCTCCCTTTCGAGAAACTAAACTCAAAATACAATGTCATCTACTAGTGTCTTCAGTTGTAAGAGCTGCAGTAGTAATAATAATGATCATAATAGCAATCATGATAATGATAGTAAACACCTGAAAATATGCTTTTTCTCACCTCTTCCCCATATATTCTCTTATCTGGTCTTTGCAACCTCCATCTATGGAGTGGACAGAGTACAGAGTGGGTGGTACGTGCTTTTCCTTAGAGGACCAGACTCTCAGAGTCTCCGTGTTGGTGACTCATCCCAAACCACAGGTAGTGTTAACACGAGGGCGACAAAGCCCGGTTGTCTGACGTGCAGTCTGGTGCACTTTTCACTCTACGTGGCCTCTCGACATGTCAAATGTTAAGCTTTAGATTTTCAAGTGAGATATCTAGAAATGTTAGGAGGAAAATGAAAATGTTCTCTCAAGGCAGTTTTCTACACTTCTGGAGAGGTGGTGAGGAGGCTGGGCAGGCCGTGTGCAGGGAAGGGCGGGGCCTTGTTCGTGGGGACGGAGATGTGCTCCGTGCAGGGAGCTCGGGCTTTCACCCGGACGGCAGACAGTGCGGGCTGAAGTGAGCATCCGAGAGGCAGCGCCTCGGACCTGGGATCCTCCCCTTGGCTGCTTTCTGTGATTTCAGAGATGAGAGAGGAAATACAACGCAACGTTTTTCTTTTCTTCTTAAATTTATTTTCTTATTGATTTTAGAGAGAGAGGAAGGGAGAGGGAGAGATAGAAACATTGATGAGAGAGAACATCAATTGGCCGCCTCCTGCATGCCCCTCACTGGGGATCGGGCCCACAACCTGGGCATGTGCCCTGACCGGGAATTGAACCAGCGACCTCTTGGTGCATGGGTCGATGCTCAACCACTGAGCCACACCAGCCAGGCAAAACACAGCATTTCTGTTAAAAACAAAACAAAAATAGCATCTGTTTTTCATAATTACAAAAGAAATGTATACTCAGGGCAGAGAAAAGCACAACCAAAAAAAGCTTGTCATTTAAAGAGAATCAGTGTTAACTGTGCCTGTCTTTGGGGTACACCAGTGTAGGACTTCTATTAAATAGATAAAGGATAAAGGGAAAAGTATTTTTTTACTCATTTTTGTCTTTTATCAAAAATACTCAGTAAGAGTGTGTGTGTGTGTGTGAGTGAGTGTGTGTGTGTGAGTGTGTGTGTGTGTGTGAGATGGAAGTTAACTCTCAATATAAGATGTCAGCACAGAGAGCCTGCGTTTGAGACAAAACCCTTGTGATGAGCACGAGGCACCAGGTCAGGGCAGCACCTGGAGTGTCCATCAGATGATGGCAAAGTTGTGAGAGAGACATGAAGGGATGTGATTAAATCCTGAAGGCCAGCTCATGCGCTGAATCACGAACCAGCCTTGGCTGGAGAAACCATAGGATTGGAACCCAGCGGGTGTATCTCAGGGAAGAAATAAAGCCTAAACTGCTGGCCACAGGGGTGCACTCCACCTCAGTCACAGCTTCTATATGCTGCCTGCCCAGCCTGTGCCCAGGCTACAGCCCAAAGGCTGGTGACTGAGATGAGAGTTCATAAGGGAACCAATGGGAGAACTTCCATGTTACATATGTGGGGATAAAAACCAGGCTGGAGAGACTTCCGGCCAAGATGGCAGGTAGGTAAATGGGGTATCGCGTCCTCCCACAACCACATCAAAGTTACAACTAAACTACAGAACAACCATCATTCAAAACCGCCTGAAATCAAGCTGAATGGAAGTCCTACAACTACGGAATTAAAGCAGCAGCCACATCCAGACTGGGAGGAGGGGCGGAGGCGGACGGGCTGGTCCCACACCCACGTGTGGCGGATAAAAATCAGGAGGGTCCCTCAGCTGGGAAGGTCCTCCCTGAGGACTGAGGGGTCCCCGTCCCACACCAGGTGCCCCGCTCAGGGTTCCAGTGCCAGGAAGAGAAGTCCCCATAACTTCTGGCTGGAAAAACCAGCGGGAACTGAGGCTCAGGGAGGCTGAAGCGGCTGGAGCCCCAGGCAGCTCCTTAAAGGGCCCACGCACGGACTTATCAGACTCACTCCCTCTAAGCTTGGAGGGGAGGCAGCTCGAGGGGCGGCAGAGACATACAGGGAAGAACTGAGCTGTTTGGCCCTGGAGCGAGGGCTGGAGAGGGGGCTTTCTCAGGGACAAACGTGCTGTCAGAGGCCTTTGTTCCTTTGGTGAGCCCTTCCCTGGGGCGGCAGAGAGTCCCCATATCTGGGACTCCAGCAACCTGGCTCACACTGGTAGCCCCGCCCTGGTGATTCCCTGAGGCCCCGCCCCACCCCACCCCATCCAACTTTCAAGCCCATCCAAGCTGTTGCCACTTGCTTAACCATAGGATTGGCCTGTCTTAGATCCTGCTTCAGGTTTTTCCTAAATTCTTTCAAACAAGCAGCATCTGGTCTCAGCGAGCCCCATACCACTCATTAAGTAATACACTGAAACAAACATAGGGAGGCAGCCAAAATGAGGAGACAAAGAAACAGGTCCCAAATGAAAGAACAGAATAAAACCCCAAGAAAAGAACTAAGCGAAATGGAGATAAGCAACCTAACAGATGCTGAGTTCAAAATACTGCTTATAAGGATGCTCAATGAACTTAGTGAGAACCTCAGTGAACTTAGTGAGGGCCTCAAGAGCATAAAAAAGGACCAGTCAGAAATGATGGATGCACTGTCAGAAATGAAGGAGGCATTAACTGAAATAAAGAATAATTTACACAGATTCAATAGTAGAGTACGTAAATCCAAGAAGCAAACCATCGATTTGAAATATAAGGAAGCAAAAAATGCCCAATCAGAACAGCAAACAGAAAAAAGAATCCAAAAAAATGAGGAGAGTGTAAGGAGCCTCTGGGACAACTTCAAGCATGCCAACATTCGCATCTTGGGGGTGCCAGAAGGAGAAGAGCGAGAACAAGAAATTGAAAACCTGTTTGAAACAATAATGCCAGAAAACGTTCCTAACTTGGTGAAGGAAACAGACATACAAGTCCAGGAAGCACAGAGAGTCCCAAAGAAGATGAACCCCAAGAGGCCCACACCAAGACACATCATCATCAAAATGCAAAAGGTTCAGGACAAAGAGAGAATCTTAAAAGCAACAAGAGAAAGGCAGCTAGTTGCCTACAAGGGAGTTCCCATAAGGCTCTCAGCTGCTTTCTCAAGAGAAACTTTGCAGGCCAGAAGGGAGTGGCAAGAAATATTCAGAGTGATGAAAACCAAGAACCTACAACCAAGATTACTCTATCCTGCAAAGCTGTCATTTAGAATTGATGGCCATAGAAAGAGTTTCCCAGACAAGAAAAGTTAAAGGAGTTCATCACCACCAAACCATTATTATATGAAATGTTGAAGGGTCTTTTTGAAGAAAAAGATAAAATATATAAACAAACAAAATGGAAATGAATACATATCTATCAACAATGGAATGTACAGACAAAATGAACAGGCAGAACAGAAACATTCTCATAGATACAGAGAACATTTTGTTGGTTGCCAGATGGGAGGGGGGTTGGGGGAATGGGTGAAAAAGGTGAAGGGATTAAGAAGTACAAATTCATTGCTAGACTGACAAACCTCAAAGAGAAAGGAGTTGGCGGTGGGAAGAAATAAACCAAAGAACTTATATGCATAACCAATGGACACAGACAACAGTGTGGGAAAAGGCAGGAGGGGGGCGGGAGTGGGGAGGAGGGGGTCAATGGGGGAAAAATGAGGAACATCTGAAATACATTCTATATACAACAATAAAGATTTAAAAAAAAAAAAAAAACAGGCTAGAAAGGGCATATAAGATAACCAGTCCTATTAGAAGGAACAGAAATTTCCAAAGGATCCCCTGAGTTACCTTGAGTTCTGTTTAAATAAAGGTGCATTTGATAAAAATAGCAGTTTCCTTCTCTGCCTGGGTGCTAACAAACTCGGCAGGCTCTCGTTCCTCACTTTGATATATTTGCTCTCCTTGCCACAGCTCTCGCTGGCACTCCTAGGGTCCCAGGGTGTCGAAATGAGGGTGGCTGGTACTTAAAAAGACTTTCCTAGGTGAGAAGATACAATGATGTAATGCTTTCTTTTTTAAGGAATGAGGAAAGAAGGGAGGTGAGTGAGTGGTGGGTAGAAAAAGTAATGTTCTGAGAAAATTAGAAGGCAAACTCTAACTTCACTTGTGTCCATACTTTGTGGGGGTAGATTGCACATCTAGCATGTGCTCAGGGGCTCTCTGGGGTCAAAGGCATTAAGTGAAGAAAATGGGAGAATGACAGGTAGCTGGAGATTACTGCCAAGCACAGGCTTGAGAGTCAAATTACCCTATAAAAATAATAGTCTCCCATAATATAAAAGTGTCCCAAGGTCATCTGTGATTAATTTTTATGTATTCATTCTACAAGTATTTACAATGTAAAACCGTCTGTCTCATTGGGTTGTTTTAAATTTGATTGTGTTCATCAAGAACTCTTCACATTGCCCGATACCTACTAAGTGCTTAATAAATGTTATTGATTTATTATAATAATGATTATTTCTATTAATGAGACTCTGGGTGATTGGATGTAGCTACTGGCACATTGAGTTCATCAGAGCCCTTTCTGCATAATACTAAAGGAAGAAAAGAATATAGAAAAAGAGCTCTGGCTGGTTTGGCTCAGCAGTTAGAGTGTCAGCCCATAGTCCAGAGAGTCCCGGGTTCGGTTCCCGCTAAGGGCACGTACCTCGGTTGCAGTTTGTCCCCGAGCCCAGTTGGGGTCGTGTGGGTGGCAAGCAGTCACATTGATGTTTCTCTCTCTCTCTTCTCCCCTCTCTCCCTCCTGCTGTATCTGATGATAAATAAAAATAAAAAAATGTCCTTGGGTGAGGATAAAAAAGAAATACAGAGAAAGAGATCAGGGTGAGGACATCAGCTTTTTCTCATTTCATCGTTTGAGGCCAGTGCCATGACTACCAGGGTCAGTTTGATGGAGGGGCAGGTGATGTGTGGGGAGCACATGAATATAATCCAGCTTTGACATCAGAGAAGGTGGGCCAGTCAGCTAGGGCACTGGACTCCTGCTGGAGCAGCGTGGTTAGGAAGGGGACATGGAGGAGTGGGAAATCCCTTTTCATTTACCTAGAATTTGGCTCTGCTGCAAGATCTAAACTACTTTTGTGAGACCTTTATATTGTTCAGCAAGATGCTATTATGCACATTCTCCAATGATCCTCTCTCAACAGGCTTGTAAGAGAGAATAAGAACTAGCCCTACCTTCCAGGTAGGGAAATGAGGTCTAGAGATACTTATTCTTCAATGTCAGCCAGGCACAGGGTCAGGGTTGAGACCAAAACCTGCTCTAGTTACTAGAATGTTCTGCTGCTCCCAAAACTGACCCCTTGGCGGTTCATGTGAGTATCTGTTCTCTTCAGAGGACTTTTCTGTGCAGAGAAAACCTCATTTTAACCTTGGCCAGAGAAGAACATGATTAAGTAGACACACTTTTTGGAGAGAGCGCAAAGCACATAGAACACATTCTAAAATTAAAGAAAAATTTGCAAACTATTATTGTTATTTATTATCCATAAACCTGATCTTGGCTCTTGGCGAGGACCAGAAGGAACTTACAGAAGTTTTATTTTATTCATGAGCTCCTTGGGCACTCATGGACTTATTTATTTAATTAATGGATGAGAAGTTATTATGAACAGTGTCTGGCATATAGTATAATGAAGTCATGTATCGTTGAGTAAAAAGCTAATAATTTTATGTGTAATAATGCATTTGATAACCACAACAACCCTTTGGGTGCATTTTAAAGAGATTACAGAGTGCTAAGTGTGGTATAAACTGATTTTCGGCTATGTGTATTTGCATGTAGAAAATTCTACAAGAAATATACCTGTCTCTGAGTAGTAGAGAAATTGGAGGGATTTAATTTAATTTCAACTTATGAATTTTCCATAAATACAATTTATAATACTTAAGCCTGATATATTTAATTTTACAAGAATTTTAACTCACTGCCTTTAGAGTTAAGTCTGGTGTTTAACACAATCTGGTCTTCTGTGGCTTCACCTTTGTCAATTGTTTGTCCATGAAAGTCTTCTCAAACACTCAGAGTAAATGTTCTATCAGTTTCTAGCCCGGGCCCTGATGACCAGCACCCCCTCTATGCCATGTGGATGTGCTCTTCTTTAGAGGAAGGCATTTTTAGACCCAGTTTTCAGACCTCAGTGGAAAAACTAAGGTGAGTAATTTGCTCCAAGGCTACAAGGAGAGAGTCATGTGTATCTTATAACAAAGCCTTTCACTAATTTTGTCTTCACAGAATCTTATAACAGGCTCATGGGAGCAGAAGGAGGTAGAAGGGCAGAGATAAGAACTCAAGTCACTGACAGTTGCAGAGGGTAAGACCTTTGGTTGAATTTACTCTCCCCACGAATGACCCTAGAATTCCAAAACTTTGTGTGTGGGGCGGGGGAGTGGGGTGAAGTGAGGGGCGAGATTGGGGAAACAGTGCGTGTCTGTGAAGGTAGAATCTCTCCTAAAATTGGCTGGGTGAAATTGCAAGATGCTGGGGATGCTGGGGAGGAAATATTTGTAAGACATACACCACAAATCTTTGAGAAATCTCAAAGATCTCAGCCCTTGTCAGACTTGGTCCCTAAAACTTGTGGTGTGGGCAAAATTTCCCTCAAGTTTTCTTCCTTCCTCCCTTCTTCCCTCTCTTCTCTCTCTTTTTCTCTCCTTTCCTTCCTTCCTCCCATCCCCCTCCCTCTCTTCCTTCCTTCCTTTTCATGATCTTAGGGGTTTCCATCTTTTCTTTCTTGGGAGGAGGGGAAGCTCTTTAAAAGCTTTTGGACCCCACGGATGAAGTTTTAAAATCACTACTCCTTTAAAAATCAGAATAAAATCTCAGGAAAAGAGAAACGTTTGACCCAAAAGAAATTACTAGTGGTGGAATTTCAGGTGTCAAAGAAGAAGATATTTTTAAGTAAGGCATTTTTCCTTGCACTCAAACAACGCCACAAAGGGAACCACCTGCTTTTTAGGTGCCCTTCAGCCATCTGGTAGACTCAGACTCCCAAGGTCGGGCAGCGTGTGCAGCTAGCCCAGCCTCTTCTCGATGCTTGAGTTCCCGCTACTATCCTGTCCCAGCGGCTGCCCACTTCCGGCTGGTGAGGACCTGGTGGCCTCGGAGAGCGTTCACTCCAACTGGTGGCAGCTGCGACTACTTGAAAGTTCTTCCCGACACTGAACTGGCTTCTCCTCCCTGGAGCGGAGGCTCCTTTCAGACAAGAGCCCAACAGAAAAGGCGTTTTCATTCTCTGGTTGCCTCCCGTTCAGAGTCCCCCAAAGGGTTTGCAGCCTGAGGTGGAGGTAAGGGTCAGAGGTTTTGCCTGATACAAGGGGCCCAGTATGGAGAAAATAACCCTGAAGTTGAGGGAAACTTGACGTTCTCTAGGCCCTATTTTTTTTCAAAATGGAATTGGGAAAAGCAGGGCATAGAGAAGTGCGTTGGGAGAGCAGAGTCCATAAATACTAGATTCGGTGCTCTCTTTGCCAGGATTTAAATTTTCATTCTGAAAAGAAAAAAAAGAAATGCAAAAATTAAAGTAGCAAGAGCATTACATACCCCACTAGACACAGGCAATAATAATCGTACCAGGTTCACGTTGGGAAAAATACGCAGATTCGCTTGTTCATTCACATCAAGTTGGTATCAAATAACCACAAATTCCATGTGCTGCTTTTTCTGTTTCGGTTGCTAAGCACAAGGAATTCACGGGGAGCTTGCTAAATATGTTAGACACATTTCTGCATGTGAATGATAAATATTGCTGGATTCTTTGCAGGAGTGGCTGTCATTCAGAAATATATCCTGAGTGAGGCTCCCCTCCTCGGGGAGGAAGACCTGGCTTTGAGGCTGCAAGGCAGCCCGGCTGGGTGTGGGAGGCAGTCCCCTGGTACGATGTAGAAGAGGAGTAAAAATGACAGTCCTTTATGACCGTATGACATTTTGCATTTAACAAAATGCCTCCTCATTCACAATCTCCTTGGCTTCTCACAACTGCCCTGTGGGACAGGTATTAGGGCTGGCAGCTGCTTGCATCCCAGGAATAAAGTCGTGGGCACCAAAGAGCCGTGATGGGCGGGGAGACCGCCAGGACAGGGATTTCCTGAGAGGGACTCTGGCTCATCTGGGCAGCTCCGGGGCTGTGCCTCTTCACTGCGGAAAAAGCCTTTCCCCACCCTGCCGAGTCCAGCCACTTCAGTTCTCGTCCCGGCTCGCTCAGAACCGAGCCCGTGGCGCTGACGTAACCGTCCTTCTGGCACGAGGGAGAGAGAAGGGAAACAGCAGCTGTCAGCAGACTGTCAGGCTGGGGACCTGCCATCTCCGTGAACAAAGCTCTGGTCAGCTCCAACAACGTCCTGGGCTCTGCTCTAATCATGAACGATGGGCTTGGCCCCAGGCTCAGACTACTTCCTGTTCTTAAAGAGAACAGGGAGAGAGGGTCCCTTAGCGTTACCAAGGTGTCACTTGTAAATCATTAACCAGGGGCAGAGAGGAACCTGAGCAAGGTCAAACAAATGAACCCTGATATGGCCTTAGAAGACCTATCTTAGAGGCCAGCATCTGAGTGTTAATCTTTCCTGGTGACCACAAACCAGTGGGTGGGAGGGGGCTGTGTTTTGCATTTCTTTTAAATCTGGAGAGTCTTCCAACATTTAGCATTTTCCACTGGGGCTGCAAAAGCCCCACCTCTGTTGGGTGATCCAATCCACCCACCTGCTTCTAATGACACTGTTGACTCTGCCTCAGCAGCTGTGTTCCTTAAGGTCAATGCCTCTTCTGTTTTCTGCAATTCTCCACGGAGGCTCACTGCACAACAGTGCTATAGGCCCCACTCCAGGGCCTCAAATCTTACAGCTTTCTTTTCTCTCTGAGGGTCCACTGCTTAAAAGACTGTCAAGAAATAAGACATGTAAGTGTGGGTGATGGTTGAAGCCAGTTGATTGGTACATGGGGGATCATGTGCCAATGTGTGTAAAATCTCCATAATAAAAAAAATTTTAAAGACAAAACCCCAAGATGGTTGAACTTGACTGAATCACAGAATGAAAGTCGATTGAAGCTCTGGAGTCAGGCTGACCTGAGATCGGATCCCAGCCCTGCCACTTTCCCAGAGTAGCTGACACGACACCCAAGCTTTCTAAGACGTCCTCCGCTGTACAGTCAGAGATTAGTTACTCCATCGGGTTTCTGTCTGCCTTAAATGAGATAACCAACTTTTCTTAATAAGTGATAAAAATCATCTTTAATTTGTTTAAGAAAAATAGAGGGAATGCAGTATAATGACATAAGGATATTTCAAAATTCTAAGCTGGGGGTGCAATGGACTCCTAAGAGTGAACTGAACTCAGGGACTCCAAGGGCATTGGGACCACACTTGGTTCTGTGTCCCTGATCCTCTCTGCATGACTGTTCTACTCCCCCTTCGCCACAGACCACTCTCTGTTCGCCAGTCTGACTGTTGAGAACTTGGCTGCCAACAGCGGCTGCCAGGTTTACATTTCCTTAATTCAATAGCACCACCAGGCTCAGTTTGGATCTTCTGGTCTGGATTCCAAGTTTTCTGGGGCAGGCCTTTGTCCCAACAATGAAGGCCGGGAGCTGGAAGTCACACTCCATTAACATGGAGGCTCTTCTGATGGCCAAATGGATGGAGTGGTCTGGAGACATTCCCAGAGGAAGGGAGAACAGTCTCCAAAAAATGGTCGGGGTGTGGGGTGGCCGTGGTGTTAGACAGATAAAATAGGTCTAAATGCAAAATGCTTAGAACATAGTACTTTATAAATAAACATTGGCTTCTGTTTCTTTGAATTGACCCACCTTGATGCTTTGAGGGTCAAGTCTTAGGTTAGCCCATCCAGAAAGGCTAGGAGAACTACAATGTGAACTATTCATTCATTCCTTTATTCCAGAGGGCCTACTTTGTGCCAGGCAAAGAGGCTACAGCAGTGAACAGAGACAAAAATCTCTGCCCTCGTGGGATTTATAGTGGGCTAACACAACCACAAAAATTAAACTATATGAGGTGATGCACCTCAGAGGAGAAATTAAACAGAAAAATGGGCTAGGAAGTGCTGGGGGTTATGATTCGATAGCAAAGGGTGGAGAATGAGAAAGTGACATTGAGCAATGACTTGAAGAAAGTGAAGGAGGGAGCCGTGTTGCTCTCTGGGAGATGAGTATTCCAGGCTGGGGCGCCCGCCGGTGCCAAAGCCCCGAGTCAGAGGGAACAGCAAGAAGGCCCGTGGAGCTGGAGCATAGACGTGTATGGGAGTCTAGGAGATGTACAAAACCAATGACCTTTCCCAGGATCTTCCGGATTTTCTACCTGGGGGAGAGGAGAGGTGTGATATAATACTAGCTCGGCTGGCCAGAGCTTTCATGATCTCTAAATAAACCATTCTTCAGTGATCTCTCAATAAACCGCTTCTAAAGGGAGAGAGACTATATGTAGTAAGTCAGTTTCTCACACTGTAAGAATAACAGGAAATTACAGACCGGGTAGAAAAGTGAAGGCCCAGCTGCAGGAAATGCCAGCACAACCCTCACCTCCAGGGTGCCGCTCCTCATGAGGCAACTAAGAGGCTTGCATAGCGCTGGTGGGAGAGCCAAGGGTTCACGAGGGTGAAGGTCCTTTTGCACACAGACGGGCCCCGGAAGGAACAAAAGGCAAGGCTAGGATTTCTGGTAAGAAAGAAATCTAATAATCGCTTCTGAAAGATGCCAACATAATGATTTTTTCAGTGTCTTTACTTCTGCATATTAATTGAAAGATAGTCCATTTAGTACTGAAAGAGAAAGCCCTTGTGATGGGATAGTGTCCCACAGCCCTTTTTGCAATAATCACAGCTGAGCATTTTGAGTGAGGACATTAGGTAATAAAGGAAAACAGAAAGGGAGAGCCAGACAGAAGCTCTTCCCTGTTCCCAGGAATCATTGCCAACCAAAGCCCACAGTGATGTGCTCTCTCCTGGAAGCCATGATTTGTACATATAAGTGCAGTCTGTATTCTTGTGCAAAATTGAGTTTGACCCCGAGCCTCGGAAAACTACATACAAGGAAGAGTGTGTGGCTATTGGGTGAGGGATTCCAGAAGTCAAGCACCTGTCAAATGTCTGGGCAGAGTGAAAGAGGGAGATGTAATTCAGACAGAGGAAAGGAATTACAAAGGAGAGGCGCATCAAATCCAACCCTCCTGCAGCAGGTGGTCCAGGAAAGGGGGCTGTGCAGAATAAGCCTCTTAACTGACCTGGATTAGTAATGATATTCACCCCCGTTAATAACGGATTCTGATGATCAGAACAGGAAACTTCTTTCTGTAGTTTGAAATAGGTGGTGTCTCAAAGAAGAACCATTTCTATCAGGTGATTTGCATCTATCTTTAAACTCATATAATAAAATGTTGTACAAACATACACAGAAATATTGGTCACATTGAGGAATGAAATGAGGCAAGACAGAGGAAGTAGAAATTTTTTTCCATGTCTTTCTCTTATGCGTACATCCTGCTAAATTGACCCAACCTGTGAATTTGGTCTTCTAACTGTGATGTGGATTGTGATAATGAACATTTTTTTCTTCTTGGTATCTCTGATATCAAGAGCAGAAGATTTGGGGGTAAAATATGCCAGATCACACTGTATCACAGAGCACATCATTGTTAAAATGTAGACCTATTTCCCTATTTATACCTATCTAATCTATATCTATCTATCTATCTATCTATCTATCTATCTATCTAATCTATTTATCTACTGTATCTATCTTATCTACCTGATTTAACAATCTATATAATCTATAGCTTATCTATCTCTATCTAATATGTCTTATATATCTATCTAATCTAGCTTATCTATCTAATTTATCAGTCTAGCTAATCTATCATCTATCTATCTTATCTATTTCTACCTATCCATCATATCTATCATTTATCTATCTATCTATCATCTATCTAACCTATCTTATCTATCTAATCTATCTTTTCTACTTATCTATCTCAAAACAGTACAAACATATGGCAAAAAATTCAAAAGTTTTATATTATTTTCCCCACTCCAACCCCAGTTACTCTCCCCAGAGAGAGGAGAAGTTATGCACATTTGTGCCTATACACTTCATATGCATCCATACACCCTATTCTCACATTGCCTTTTTTACTTAACAAAAACAACATTGAGATGGCTTCCTATCAGTACCGTGCCTCATTTTTCAAAGGCTGCATGGTACTCCATTGCATGTTTGTTCTAATATTTATTTAACCACTCTCCTAATGATGGGTATCTCTATTGTTTCCAAGCTTTTGTCACTTCAGAAAATACTCTACTTCTGGATTCTAGGCATTATGTAAAAACAGTCAATTTAGAAACTGTTCAATTTGTTGATAGCTAATGCTGTAAGTTGAACTGAAAATGTGAAATGACAGACTTGTGACTCAGCTTGACGTGATGGGAGTAACAAAGTGCTATCTTTTTCTACCATCAGTTGCCGTGAAGTAAATGAGCAGTGTCGGGAGGAAAGACGCGAAAGATTCTTGATTATTTTAAAAATCAATTTTCAATGTTTTATTCACCTGGAAAGGGCATGAAGAGGATGGATAAGAAGTTTATTCTAATTTAAGGAACATTTTCAATGCCTTTATTTAAGCTTAAGTCTAGACATTAATTGCAAGACACAGAAAGGCGAGATAATATGTTAGATTGTGCTATTTCATCTTGGGTTATACTGATAACTGCATGGTTCAGAGTTAGAGTTGGTCAAAGGAGGAACTGGTGTGAGATTTGGAAGATGGAAACAAAGCAAGTCGTGAGGGCTGCGTGGTCATACACGGCGAGGGGCAGAAGCAGAGGTAGCTGGCAGGTTCTCACTGGTCCTTGGTCTCCTCTGCTCTCCTTCTGGACCAGCGGTGGCCCCAAGCCCTTCACAGAGCTTGGCGATGGCCAGCCTAGCTGCACAGAGGCACAGCCCCTTTCAGACCATTCCATGGGCTTCTCCTTCAGGCCCTCGCCTGTCACCTGGACGTGCTTGGCTTCTCAGACCCCCCTGAAGGGCCCAGCCTGTCAACCATGTCAGTGCTTGAGTTTGACTGGTTGATGATGCTTTCTCTGTTCCTTTGACTCTTCCTTCTAGACCTTTCCCAGCTTCTCCCATCCTAGGGCAGGGTCTCATTCCTGTAATAAATCCCACATTCCTGTCATAATCACCTTGGATCTGCTTTCTGAACCCTGACTGCTGCACACAGGAAATGAGTCGTTCGTGACGTCCTTCCTGAAACACGGCCCCCTTGCTGGGCTCTGGGTGATGAGAGACGAGGAGAAACTGGAGGGGCCGCAGCAAGACGATGCCGGCTGCTATGGGCTTCCACCTGGCCGGCAGCGGGGAGGTTCTCGTTAGGAGATGTGCATGTTGGGCTTGCAAACATCAGTGTCATTCTCAGCTCGGGATGGTGTCCTTGTGACCCTCCTTCACGCCGAAAGGGTCCGTACAGGGCCCTGAGAGCCCTTTCTTGTACTAATGTCAGACCACAGCACGTAAGACGCAAGACCCACCACAGGAAGTCAGTTCACTGCGTCCAGCCCGTCGATCTTTTCCTCCCAGTGGCCCCAAGAGATGTCTGTGGGCGGAGACAGCTGTTCTCCAGTGGATCACCTAAAGGGGAGCGATGCCCTCCAGCAGCCTCTCCCAACCCTACTAATATCCTTTTCTCTGCCTCCTATTTAGCTCCGTTAGGTATTATTTCACTGCAGTTTGTTTGGAGGGCAGTTTTGTTTCCCCTAGAATGTTACCTGTTGAAATCAAAGTCCTGAAATTAGATGCTTTCTATATGACCTTGCTGGGCTAAAGACCTGGGTTAAACTTGGCTGTTGACCCACTGATTAACCCTGTTCTATTTTTTTCTTATTGTGGTAAAATATACATGCATAACACAAAAAGGGCCATTTCAACCGTTTTTACGTGTGTGATGTTGTGGCATCGATTTCCAAAAACGTTTTATCCCCAAACAGAAACCCTGTAACCATGAAGCAATACTTCCCATTTCTCCCTCTCCCCCAGTCTCTGGTAACCTCGAATCTATTTTCTAGCTCTATAAATTTGCCTAGTCTAGATATCTCATAAAGTGGAATAATGCAATGTTTGTCCTTTTGTGTTTGGCTTATTTCACTTAGTTAAATATTTCGGGGTTACTCAATTCTTTTTTTTTTTATCCTCACCTGAGGACATTTTTGCATTTATCTTGAGATAGAGTGGGAGGGAGAGAGAGAGGGAGAGAGAAAGAGAGAGAGAGAGAGAGAGAGAGAGAGAGAGAGAGACATTGATGCGAGAGAGACACATCCAGTGGTTGCCACACACACAACCCCAACTGGAGCCAGAGACAAACTACAACCGAGGTACGTGCCCTTAGTGGGAACTGAACCCCGGACCTCTCTGGTCTGTGGGCCGATGCTCTAACTGCTGAGCCAAACCAGCCAGGGATCAATTTTTATTCTTAATTAATTTATTTTTGTTACAGATGGTTCTCCTTTTCCCCCCATCAACACCCTCCTCCTGATCTCTGCCCACCCTCAGCATTGTTGTCTATGTCCACTGGTTACGCATACATACATATAAGTTCTGTGATCTATCTCTTTCCTCCCCCCTCCCCCCAACCCCTCTTCTGAGGTTTGTCAGTCTCTACCCCACATCCATGTCTCCATTTCCATTCTGTTTATCAGTTTGTTTTGTTCATTATATTACACAAATAAGTGAGATCATGTGATACTTGTCTTTCTCTGATTGGCTCATTTTGCTTAGCATAATACTCTCCAGGTCCCCCCATGTAGTCTCAAAGAATAAGAGATCTTTCTTTCTTACAGCTGTATAGTATTCCATTGTGTATTTGTAACACAGCTTTTAATCCACTCATCTATTGATAGACACTTGGGCTGTTTCCAGATCTTAGCTACTATAAATAATGTTGCTATGAACATAGGAATACCTATATTTTTTCTGATAGGTGTTACAGACTTCTTAGGATATATTCCTAAGAGTGGGGTCACTGGATCAAATGGCAGTTCCATTTTTAATTTTTTGAGGACACTCCATAGTGTTTTCCATAGTGGCTGCACCAGTCTGCATTCCCACCAGCAGTGCACTAGAGTCCCCTTTTCTCCACACCCTCGCCAACACTTGTTTGATGATTTGTTGATGGTGGTCATTCTGGCAGGTATGAGATAATACCTCATAGTCATTTTAATTTGCATCTCTCTGATGATTAGTGACTTTGAGCATTTTTCATATGTCTCTTGGCCATTTGTATGTCTTGTTTGGAGAGGTATCTCTTTAGGTCCTCTGCCCTTTTTTTAAAAAATCCTCACCTGAGGATATTTTTCCATTTTTGTTCAGATAGAGTGGAAGGCAGAGAGAGGAAGAGAGGGAAAGAGAGAGAAACATCGATGTGAGAGGGACACATCAACTTGCTGCCTCCTGCAAGACCCCAACCAGGACCATGACGAACTGCAACAGTGGTACATGCCCTTGACCAGAATCAGACCCATGACTGATTGGTCCACGGGCTGACACTCTGACTGCTGAGCCAAGCCAGCCAGGGTCCTCTGCCCCTGTGACCATTTAAAAAAAATTTTTTTTTCTTTATTGAATTTAGAGAGAGAGAGAAATGAAGGGAGAGGGAGAGAGAGACAGAAACATCAATGAGAGAGAACATCAATTGGCTGCCTCCTGCATGCCCCACACTGGGCATTGGGCCCACGACCTGGGCATGTGCCCTGACCAGGAATAGAACCAGTCACCTTTTGGTGCATGGGTTAATGCTCAACCACTGAGCCACACCGGCCTTCCCCTCTGCCCATCTTTTAATTGGGTTCTTTATCTTCCTTTTGTTGAGTTGTATGAGTACTCAGTATGTTTTGGAAAATAGAGGTTACTCATTTCTTAAGATCCAGTCTTCTTCTATTCAATTGAATATAAGGTTCCCCTCTTGCCCTGTTTTGGGAATCTCCTTATTGACTTCATTTTATCTTGGTTTCTGGACTGTCATCCTAGGAAGAGGAAATAGACCCAAATATGTAGGGCCTTGTTTAAACGTGATGTTTAAAAACATAAAAATATAAAGCAATACATTCAAAACAACATGAAAATCTTATTTTATAAGGCTCGACAGTCTTAAAAACAACTATCACTCACATGAAATATCAATAAAATGTTTTTATCTCTGTGTTGAGACAGTTGAGGTCATAGAGCTACTGATATAAATGTTACTTCAAGGCTGCCGAGACCCTACTAGCTCATAATCGTCAACAAGTATTTAAATACAACCCAAGTCCTTCGATGTATGAGGAATAACATATCTGCAAATCTTTAATGCATGATTAATCCTTTTTGACATTTCCCTTCAGTGCTGAGGAAGATGGCGGAGTTTGCTTGTGGCTGCATTGGCAACAATGTATCTCTTCCTGTTTCATTCCTCAAGGGAAATGTCATAAGGAGAACCCACCATTAAATAAAACATGTACATCACAGTTTGTTTTTATTTCTGAAAACCCAAAGAGGCTGACCTCAGAGTCAGAATGAATTTGTACTGAGCTAAGATAAAGTGAGACCTACGTATGGAATCTTGTTTATTCGTTTTAGCATTTGCTATTTTTCCTGTGGCAATAAAGCCACTCAGTATAAAGCAACAGGGAAGTAGCTGCCGCCCACCTACGTAAGTAGATTGTAGATAATCTAATTGTAGAGATATGAGCACTGTAACATGTGTAGTTTACAGTTTGGTTCATTTAATCACTTATTCATACACTCAGTTAATACATGTTACTGAGTATCTACTCTGTGCAAGATGCTATGGTAGGTACTGTGTGTTCTGTCCAATATGGTAACCACTGGTCACATTGGACTTCGTGATGTAAATGCAATAAATTAAAAAAAAAATCTGCTCCTTTGTTGTACTCAGTACTCACATGTAGCTAATTGCTCCCAAATTGGACAGCACAGAAGGTAGACCATTTCCATTACCGCAGAAAGTTCTATTGGGTGGCACTGGCATCACATATACAAAAGTATAATAAAATTCCTTTCTTAAAGGAGTTCACAGTCTAGTCAAGGAGACATATTTATAAAGAAAATAAATGTCATTCTTGTTTCGCTCTACAGTATAGGATGCAGTAAGAGAGTGGCAGCTGCCGTGTCGGGGCACGGGCTCTGCCGGGGACTACTAAATTCTTTACACATGTGGCGGAGCAAAAGAAGCTCACTAGCATCTGGGCTTTTCCCTGTGTCTCCTCCTTTCTCGCCCCCCGAGCGGGTGTGGTAGAGTGTTGGCCTTTGCCAGATCTGGCTGTGTTTGTTATGCGTATTTGCAAGCGTGGAGACAGACAGGGGACTGGAGGGGGAGAAGAGAGGGAGGCAGTAAGATGGCCAGACTCCCATGGGCTAGAACTGGGAGAGGAGTTACTTGAAAGTCATGAAAAGGAGGATTCTGAGCAGCTGTAGGGTGTAAAGAAAATGTATGGGGAAAGAAAGGGGATCACCAGGGGTCTGTTGTGGACTCTATGTATTTACAGAGAGAAATGTGAGTAAAATGTCGAGTTGTTTTGGGGTTAATAGTTTTTTATTGGACTGTGTTCTTTGATCATCACACTCTGAGACAGGACCACATGAGTCACATATACAGTAGATTATGCTATTAATATTCTCATTAATTTCACCTTCCCTAGTACTCCGCAAGGTAGGCGATTATGGTTCTTACTTTGCTAATGCACAGCCTAAAATTCAGAGAAGTTAAACACCTACCCATGGTCACACAGCTAATAAGTGGCAATGTCAGATTTAAATCTAGGTATATGTAACTCCTTCGTCCGTGCTTTCCATTGATCTGACTTACGGCCCCAATACAAACAGGATCAGGTAGTATGCAATACAGTGCCAGGAAAGCCACATGGACATTCGTAATGGCAACGAAGTCCAAAGAATCAGAGGTTATAGTGAGCTGGAGTGACAAGTCCAGGCTTCATGGAGAGTGTGAAATATAAGCGGCCCTGAGAGGACTGGTAAAACTTGGGAAGTGGGGAGAGATGGATGGAGGGATAAACAGGGCCTGAACAAAAACCGGGGCTTCTGGCTGCAACAGAGGGCTTGTGGTCTTTTGATAATGACATTGTAGAAGCTGGACCAGATTAGGGGTTAAAATAAATAAATAAATAAATAAATAAATAAATAAATAAATAAATATTTTATAAAACTGCTGTTGGGATATTTAAAATTTAAATATGATATTTGAGATGTTACTTAGATGTCAGTTTAGTTGCAAATTGCTCACGCCTCCCTAGCAGCCCTTCCAGGGGACAGTAAACAATGGTGCTGTCTCCAAATACTCTTTCTGTGAGATTCTATGGAGCAATGGTTACCTTTATATATCAACTTGATGAGGCTACAAGGTATCCAAGTATTTGGTTAAAAAAGTTACTCTGGATATGTCTGTGAGGGTGTTTCTGAAAGAGATTAACATGGCCCTGGCCAGGTGCTCAGTGGTTAGAGCATTGGCCTGTGGTCCAAAGAGACTTGGGTTCAGCCCCCACTAGGGGCAGGTACCTCGGTTGCAGTTTGTCCCTGGCCCTGGTTGGGGTCATGTAGGTGGCAGCTAGTCAATGTGTCTCTCTGGCATCAATGTTTCTCTCTCTCTCTTCCTCCCTCTCTCCCTCTATCTGAAGATGAATGCAGAAATGTCCCAAGGTGAGGATAAAAAAAAAAAAGAGAGATTAACACTGGAGTAAACCAGATTGCCCTTTCCTTTGTAGGGGGACCTTATCTAATCTTTTGGAGGCCTGGAAAAAAAAAAAAAAAAAAGCAGAGTAAGGGAGAATTCACACTTCCCCAGCCTGCCTGTTTTTGAGTGGGGACATCGGTCTTACCTGCTTTCACACTTGAACTTGGACTAGACCTTACACCTGGGCCTTACTAGACCTTACACCTAATTTTCCTGGGTCTTCTTGTTGACTGTATTGACTATGGATCTTGGGATTTCTTGGCCTCCATCATCACATGAACTAATCCTTTATAATAAATGGCTTGTATACGTATGCATCCTATTGATTCTGTTTGTCTGAAGAACCCTAATATATATGATTTATGTGGGTTGACCATGATGAAACACTGAGTCAGAAAGCTCATCTGTCTCCACACTACCTCAATGTGCAGCTCCTTAGCATGTGCCCAGAGCGAGGAGAAGGCACCTCTCAGAGCTCGAGGTCTAGTCTGGACCAGACTAGATCTGGGTCAACAAGAAGATTCACAGGCCAAGGATTGGGTTTGAGTGGTCTTTCTGTGGTCAATGGCTTAATAGCCTTCCCAGACTTCTAAGAGGAACCTTATCCAAGCAACATGGTTTTTGGTAACAGAAAAAACAGGAAAGGGAAAAACAGACTATTTAAGAGAGGTTAAAAAAAAAAAAAGGTTTGTGACCAGACTTGGGCTGGGAATGTTCTGTTCAAGAGTCTGCCTGGTATCACTCTGAAAATCATCTACAGGGAGACTCTGGAAGTCCCCCCAATAGCAGAGCTTCAGTTCTTCAGCTAAGCAGGGCACTTGTTCCATTGGACCCGACTCTGAGGTTAGCCCTCTTCCAGCGGAGTATGACTTCTTTGTCCAGGTTTATCCGTGCAGGGAAACCTTTGCCACATGGAACAGCAGGCTGAGGTTTCTCAACCTGGAAAGATGAAAAAACAAACAAACTTGAAGCTAAGGCTTTGCTTCCAGATATTAAGACTTAATTCTTCGGATGAAACTCTAGTATTAATACATTTTTTAACACTCTAGTGATTGTAACATACAAGTACTCATCTAGACCATTTTATAACAATAACCCATATCAGACCGAGACATCCCTAGATTAGCCCATCAATTCTGAGGATTCTCTTTCTCTCTTTTAAAAAAAATTGATTTGAGAGAGAGAGAAAGAGAGAGAGAGAGAGGCATTGATGTGAGAGAGAAACATTAATTGGTTGCTTCTTGCATGTGCCCTGACTGGGGATCAAACCCACAACCTGGGTCTGTGTCCTGATCAGGGAATTGAACCCAGGGCCTTTTGGTGTATGGAAGGACCCTCCAACCAGCTGAGTCACACCAGCCAGGGTTCCTGCAATTGTATGTGTAGGTTTGCCAGGATAAAGCAGAGTCCACATCCTCCCTCTCCTACTGTCCCCGTTTTGTAGCATCTCAGGAGTGTCTGTCAGGAGGCTGCTCTCTCCTCTCCTTCCCTCATATTCCTCGGATCCCTGTCACCTTCTTACTCTCGGCCTTTGCTATTTGAAGTACGGTTCTCAGACAAGCCCAGTGCCATTACCTGGATGCTTAATAGAAGTGCAGAATTCCAGGCCCCGCCTAATGAGTCAAATTCCTCATATTAATAAGGCCCTTGGGTAATTTGGGGCACTTTAAAATTTGTGACTCTATACCACCTCTAAATGGATCCGACTGGGATAAAAGCCGACACCGAGACGTTTATCATGCAGAGAGGATGGTGCACTCTCTTCCTCCTTTTACCCCCTAAGAAATCAGGTCATTAGTTCCCTACCATAAAGCAGAGCTACTCTCTTATGTTAGCTGTTAAGTGAAATTACATATAACGTGTACTCAGAGTCACCTATTTAGTTATGTATGTGGAGAGAGAGAGAGGCCAGCCAGTTGTCTCTGCAGTTGGTCAGACAACTGGCGGGGGGAGAAGACGAGTGTGAGGTGGGGAAGGAGAGGCGTGGAAATGCCGACGCTCGGCACTCAGCCATGTCCTCGCGCACGACAGCTGAGTGTATGAGTGGTCCAGATGCCGTCCATAGTTCTTAAGTCACCTGTTTGCTACTTGAGTTGGCTTGGGTGTCTTTTCGCTTGCGTAGGGTGAGATCGCTTTCCTTTGTGGCTTACTGACTGCAGGCCAGGCACCGGCAGTCGGGTCTGAGCAATGCCTGAGCTATTTGACTGTTTCAGTAGGACATGCCAAGGGACTGATTGATCTCACCTAAATCTCTTGAGCACACGCTGCTCATCACCTTATTATTAGTTGAGAAAGGAGTCTGTTAATATGGAGAGTAGAAGCCCAGAGAAGTTTAAGTCAAGATGAGATGCCTTTTCTCATATTCTCTCACCTTGGTCACCACCATTTAGTGGACCTGTGTCCAGAGGCCATATAGATATGTTGAAATATAATATATCATATATATAATACCTATATCTCTCTATATCTATGTATGTCATTGAGATTAATTAGGTAAATTTTGCTTGAGTCCCACTTTTTTTTTCCCACACATAACCTTTCACCTTGGATGTGTTCCTTCTTGAATTTTAACATCAGTGTTCTCTTCTGTAGAGTGAGGATGATGAGAGATTCTAATAGGAATGTTATGAAGATTAAATTACAGTATGCAGCATTACATCGGCTACACAGAAAGGCTCCATAAATAATTATTATGAACTGCCATTTGACCCAGTGATCTCATTTCCAGGAATATATCCTAAGAATCTGGAAACACCAATCAGGAAGAATATATACTCCCCTATGTTCATAGCAGTGCTGTTTATAATAGCTAAGATCTGGAAACAGCCCAAGTGCTGATCAGCAGATGAGTGGATGAAAAAGCTGCTGTACATTTACACAATGGAATACTATGTAGCTGTAAAAAAGAAGCATCTCTTGCCCTGGCTGGTTTGGCTCAGCAGTTAGAACATCAGCCTGCTGTCCAGAGAGACCCGGGTTCAGTTTCCGCTGAGGGCACGTACCTTGGTTGCAGTTTGTCCCCGGTCCTGATTGGGTCGTGTGGGTGGCAACCACTCGCTGTGTCCCTTTCACGTCGATGTTTCTCTCTCTCTCTCTCTCTTCCTCCCACTCTATCTGAACAAAAAGAAAAAAAAGAAAAATGTACTCAAGTGAGGATTAAAAAAAAAAAAAAGAAGAAGCATCTCTTACCTTTTGAGCCAGCAGGAAGGAACCTGTAAGAATATGTACACTAAGTGAAATAACAGTCAGAGAAAGTCAAGTATCACATGATCTCACTTATATGTGGAATCTAATGAACAAAATAAACTGATGAACAAAATAGATCCAGAAACATGGAAGTATGGAACAGACTGACAGATCTCAGAGGAAAGGAGGAGGTGAGGTGGGAAGAGATTAACCAAAAAACTTGCATGTATATCTGCATAACCAGTGGACACAGACAACAGTGTGCAGAAGGCCGGGGGAGTGGGAGCAGGGTGAAGGGGTTGATGGGAGAATAAAGGGGGGACATCTGTAATTATCTTCCGACAATAAAATTTTAAAAAATAGTTATTATGACCACACTCTGAGTTACACACATTAGCAACCACTGTAGATCCAGGGTGAGTCTGGTATTCCCTTAAGGACTGCAGTTTACTCTCACTGAGGCATACATAGGGTTCTGTGTAAGTTGTTTTGCGGTACTCTCAGTGTGAAGAACATAGGCATACTCTTTTAAAATAGCAGATATATTAGCTTATACACAGGCATGTAGGTTCCTGGGAAAATACTCTTTCTGAAGAAAGAGATGCCAGCTGGAACTGGCTTGGTGAGTATTGGGAACCCAAGAGTGTACAGCAATAAAACTCAAGTCCTAATGCAAAAGGATTTAGCACCGAGCATGTATTTGGTTAAAGATAGCTGCTACCAAGATTTATTCATTGCGATCATTTTTGAGCCAGACTCTAGGTCCAACCAAGTGCGAGACAGCGTTTACTGTCCCCAGCCTGCTGAGCTTCCCTGTGAAAGTGCCCGCTCAGCCCTGATGGGAATGCCAGGGCTCCAAGGCGAAGAGTTCGAATCCCTTGATGCCAGGTTATTCTTGGCAATCACACACCTTGGCCCAGATGGAGTCACGAGGCTCTGTCCTCATTATTCGGGGCTGGATCCAGGAGAGGTCTCTTCTGTGTGCAGTAATGCAGGCCTGGGAATCGCACCTGGGCACACCCAGGGGTCCCCTTGTGGAGGATGTAGGATGCAATCACTGTCTTTTGCAAACTATTTCTTTTAAATAATAGAATCATTTTATCAAACAGTGAAGTATCCCAATATGTAAAACAGCAGTCTTTTGTTCTGGTTGATAAATAATGTCTGTGTGCATAAGGAACTTGTGGAGCCTCTATTTTTCAGATTCTTGCTGCTGTGTGTACTCATTCACTCACTCACACATCAATACATGCACATACACACACACGTATACACACTCACACCTATACACATAAACATATAAACATTAACGCATACTCACACATACACATATACATTCTCACTCACACATAAATATATACATATACATACTCACATGTATACACACTCACTCACACATATATACATACTCACACATAAACACTCATACAGAAAACATACACATACTCTCTCACACATAAACACACACTCACATACTCACACATACACACATAAGCACATATATACACATGCTCTCTCACACATACCCATACTCAAGCCTCTGTTGCTTGACATCAGGGAATCCCAAGGCTTTTTGAACATTGCTTATAAATCACTGCCCAATCCTGGCCAGCTTGGCTCAGCAGTTAGAGCATCAGCCTGTGGTCCAGAGAGACCCGGGTTCGGTTCCCGCTAAGAGCATGTACCTCGGTTGTAGTTTGTCCCTGGTCCTGGTTGGTCGTGCGGGTGGCAGCCACTCGATGTGTTCCTTTCACGTCGATGTTTCTCTCTCTCTCTCCCTTCCTCTCTCTCCCTCCCATTCTATCTGAACAAAAAATGGAAAAAAATGTCCTTGGGTGAGGATAAAAAAACAAACCAAAAAAACCACTGCCCGAACTGATCTCTAAGGCGTAGTCAGCCCCTTTTTCTATCATGCAATGAAGCAAACATGGCTTCAGAAGCTAAGAAGGGCTTTTATGTGCTGAAGTGAGAGTGAGTGGGATAGAGTCTGTAAGGGAAACCAAAGCTCAGAAAGCCACCTGGGGTTGAAGCAGAGAAAGAGCTTAGGGCCAAGGGAACGGCCGAGTGTTCGTGCAGATGTGAGCAGCTTTTTAAGAACAAACGAGGTAGGAGGAGATTATGACTCTTCTCAGGCATGAAACACATGCCATTAGCTCATGGGAGACCATGTTTGCCTGTCTTCCAGTCATGGCCGGGATCACGCATGGACCATCAAAGCACCAGATATGTTTCAGCACCAGCTCGGTAAGACACCCCTCCTCTGTGGTTCGTCTCCTGTGTGGGCCCAGGGAGGGGGCCTGGGAGGCTGGCAGGGGGCAGGGGAGCCCCGGTTCCCATGCACTGAACTTCACCTAGCACCCAAAGGTCTGGGCCTTTGGAATTACTTACCATTTACACCTATAAAGTGTGAGCTTGAGAGCATTTTAGGAGCTTTTCATGCTTACTCTGACATTTGACCAAAGATCCTCATTGACTAATCTTTAGAAAGAGCGAGTCTTAGGGAAATGGGTGGTTCAGATAGAAACGGGGAAAGCATTAAATAGTAGTTGGGTTAGTCAGACACACTGGTGAGGTTAGAAATGAATCCCGACCCTTTAGAGCCAGGCCAAAAATACAAGAACAGAGACAACCCCTCCCCCTCTAAATGTTTTCCTAATTTCCATCTAAGATATTTAGACATTTAAGGCTTTAGTTCTATAAAATTCCCTCACAGAGTCTCTAATAAAACCTGCAAAAATGCTCTTCTCCAGAGTCCAAAATATGCTTCTTTCTGCCTGGAAGGGACTGATTCCTACAAAGGAGTTGTCAATCTGTCAAGATTGATTTTTTATTTTATTTTATTTTTCTTTATTGATTTTTAGAGGGGAGGAAGGGAGAGGGAGAGAGAGAGAGAGAAACATCGATGAGAGAGAACATCGATTGGCGGCCTCCTGCATGCCCCCCACTGGGGATTTGGCCCACAACCTGGGCATGTGCCCTGACTGGGAAGCAAACCAGTGACCTCTTGGTACGTGGGTTGACGCTCAACTACTGAGCCACACTAGCCAGGCTGTCAAGATTGATTTAAAATGCAATTTCAGCCCTGGCCGGTTTGGCTAAGGGGTTAGAGCGTCGGCCTGTGGTCCAGAGAGACCTGGGTTCAGTTCCCGCTAAGGGCACGTACCTCAGTTGCAGTTTGTCCCCGGCCCTGCTTGGTCGTGTGGGTGGCAGCCACTCAATGTGTCCCTTTAACGTCGATGTTTCTCTCTCTCTCTCTCCTTCCCACTCTATCTGAACAAAAAATGGAAAAATGTCCTTGGGTGAGGATAAACAAACAAACCAAAAAAATGCAATTTCACCCAACTGTTGTCTGTATCCATGGGTTATGCATATGTACATATAAGTTCTTTGTTTTATCTCTCTTCCTGCCCCCCTCCTTCCCTCTGAGGTTTGTTCCCTGCTTCCATGTTTCTGGATCTATTTTGTTCATCAGTTTATTTTGTTCATTAGATTCTACATATAAGTGAGATGGTGTGATACTTGTCTTTCTCTGACTGGCTTATTTTGCTTACGCAATACTCTCCAGGTCCCTCCTTGTTGTCTCAAAGGCTAAGAGATGCTTCTTTTTTTACAGCTGCATAGTATTCCACTGTGTAAACATACCACGGTTTTGTTATCTAGTCATCTATTGATGAACACTTGGGCTGTTTTCAGACAATAGTGTGGTGAAGGGTGGGGTGGGGTTTGGGAACAGGGACAGGGGATCAACGTGGGGGGAAAATGGGGGAACATCTCTAATACTTTCATAAATATAAAACGTTTTTAAAAGAAAAAAGTAAAATAAAATGCAATTTCATTTTCATATTGGGCTTTCAGATCAAAATTGAGCTCTCTCTCTCTGACTACTGTTTTTTGTTTTCACCCCCTCCCTTTGTGACATATCTTGGGAGGACCACCTCCAATGAATCACTGGCTGCTCGGTCTGGTCCAGTTTGCTGTGAACAGAAGATCAAATGGCCAAAGGTTATGGGAGGGAGGAGGTGGCAGGACATAAGCTCTGCGGGGCACACAGGTGCTATTTCACAACAAAAAGCAGGCTTTCCGGCCGCTGAAACCCCTGGGAAGGGACTTGACGTCGGGGCAGCAGCAGCGAATTCATTTCAATTCCCTCGTAGAGGCTGGAATCCGGACCCTGGGAGGCAACTGCGGAGGACTTGGGAAAAATCCACTGTAATGGCAGCGAACGTGGCGTGGCAGGGAGCCGGGAGGGTGCCTTGAGAGGGAGGGAGGGGTTGGCTTCGCCAGGAAAGTAGGTTAAGGGGTAGCCGAGGTGGGCTTTTAAGAGCCTAAACAGTCTAGGGGGAAGACTGGGTTTGCAGAAGGGCCCACCTAAGAAGTCCGGGCGCGCCAGCCGGTCTAGTTTTGATACCCCTGCAGAGTCCACGGGAACCGCCGCCCCTGGCCAGTCCATCTCCTCATCAGGCAGCAAGCGGAGGTGGGTGCGGAGGTGGGCGCGCGGCCTGTGCGAGGCCTCCCTGCGTGAGCGGCTCGGTGGTGTGCAGGCTCCAGGCATCTGCTCGCACCGCCTGCCCGAAATAGAACGTCTCATTGTGATAGATTAATCCTTTGGCTCGGATCCTGCCCGGGTCACCAGCTCAGCCGGCACTGCGTGGGTGGGGGAGGGAGGGGACAAGGACACTTAACTCGTTCAGCACGTTCCCTCTTGTCCCCTGCAGAAGTGCCCTGTGCAGTTGCTCCGCCTTTATGTGCGAAGGGAGACAGGGCTGGCAGGTGCCGGGCAGCCTCCGCCCAGAGGACTGTTCGCTTCCTTTTAAGTGGCTCATGGGCCCCTGGAGACAGAACAGAACGAAGGGAGACCGTCCCTTTCTCTGCTCTCTCTGAACGTTTACTGTGGACTGCTCCTTTAGCCGATTAATATTTCAATGTCCTCATCTGTGAAATGGTGATAACAGTTTTTACTTACTTCACAGAGCTAGAATTATGATGAAATGAGTGAATACACAGGAAGTGCTTGCCACTTCCCACAAGAATAAATTTGGAACGATTCCATGTGTATGAGGGACCTACAGTAGTCAAATTGATAGAGACAGAGAGTCAGGAAGCAGAATGGTGATTGCTGGGGGTTGAGAAGATGGGGGTGGGGAGCTGCTGTTTCATGGGTACAGAGTTTCCGTTGGGGAAGATGAGAAGTCCTGGTGATGAATGCACAAGGTGAATGTACTTAGTGCTGCTGAACTCTACATAAAAATGGCTAAAATGAAAAAGAAGGCTAAAATGGTAAATATTGGGTTATGTGTGTTTTACCACAATTAAACACACACACATACACAAATACACAAATACACAGTGCCAGGCATTCCTCTCCTACTTCATTTTATAAATATTTATGTATATATAAATATTTAGAGTTTTTTCTCCCAGAAAAGACTCTTGCTCGTACATTTCTGTCACCTCAATCATAGGTAGCTTCAACTTACCCACACAGCATGAATGAATGAATGAATGCATGAATGAATGAATATGTGTTGGGCCAGAAAATAAAACATCCCAAAGAAACTTCTGTTGCTCTTAACCTCCTAACTTACAAAGGGAACAGTGTTCTCCACCGGTGGGTAATCCTGAACCGGGCAACCCCAGACGAGACCCTGGGAAAGGCTGCTGCAGAGTGGTGATTGGTACCAGTTCTATCACTTTCTCCCGGATGAATTGGCTCTAAAGTTTAGGAAAAATTAAAGTGAACCTAGGAGAGCTGCTCAGGGACCAACCTCAGGGCCATCTGTGTCGGAGGACTATTTAGAAACTGCATCGGTATGGCAGGTACCCCAAGGATTTGGGCCCGCCCTAGGATGGACTTGAGGCTTCATTCAAGGTTTATTGATGCCTGTCTCCCAGGATTGGCCCTGGGAGGAGCAGGGAGCTGTGCATCCTGCCATTCATGCTGAAGTTTAGCCTTTCAGTGGGGTGCGCTCTCGCCCTCTGTGCCCATCCTTTACCATCCCATCCACGTGAGCAAAAAGAGAGCCAGTCTGTAGTTTTCAGAAAGGGTTCCAAACCTATTATGAGTCTCAAAAGAAATTGTGCAAACAAAACAACAACAAAAAACTAGGAATCACCTAAAAGAATTCTTTGGAAAGATCCAGAAAAGATGACTTGCATCTTGTAAGCAAGAAGAAAAACCGGAGGGAGCAAGTTAAGAGAACATAAAAACTCTTGAGTCTCACAAACTAAGCATGAGGCTATTTTTGTGTGGAATATTTTCACACGCTCCCTGGGGTGTGAGGCTTCATTAGAAAACAACAGTTCATGAAAGAAAGATCTCTTATCCTTTGCGGTGACATGGAGAGACCTGGAGAGTATTATGCTAAGCGAAGTAAGCCAATCAGAGAAAGACAAATATCACGTGATCTCATTTATTTGTGGAATATAATGAACAAAATAAGCTGATGAACAAAATAGACCCAGAGACATGGTAGTAGGGGTCAGAGTGGCAAACCTCAGAGGACGGGGATGGGGGGAGAGATAAACCAAAGGACTTGTATGCAAGCGTGGTAACTATGGACATAGACAACAATGCTGGGTGGGGGTGGATCGGGAGGAGGGTGTCAATAAGGGAAAAAAGAAACATCTGTAACAAAAATGAATTAATAATAAATAATATATATATATATATATATATATATATATATATATGAAGAAAGCAACAGTTCACCTTGTGGGAGACTAGAGTTAATTTTCAGGGACCTTAAACAACCTTGGGCCTGGCTTGGGAGGCTGGAGAAGGAGGAGTTGAGGGACACCAGGCAGCAGAACTGAACAGCCACAAGGCAGACAATTAAAATGGTGGCTGAAAGGGGCGGGAGAGGAAAGAGTAGCCAAAGGCTTAGAGATCACGAGGGAGCATCAAATGCTGCTGTAAAACGTGGGAGATGAAATACACATTTGGGCTCTGGCCTCAGCCCTCCCACCGGCCTGAATACTTTCTACCCCCGACTGACCTCCAGTTTCACCCATGTTGGTCTTCAAAAGCAGGTTCTGCCTAGATTCCCAGTTACATAGAGATTGCAGATGAGTCACTGTGTATGACAGGTTGTACGCCTTGTGCCTCCGTGGGAAGCATATTCTGCTGAGTAGGCGCAAATGCAGCAGGGTGACAAGTTGACTCCTTGTCAGCCAAAGGCTCCCATTTGAAGCCTCCCCATGGGTCCCCTGCAGGGACAAGGGCAGGACAGCATGGAGGAACCTGATCTGAGCTGCCCCAACTTTTGCCCCCTTGTGTAGGCTCAGATGTAAAGATGCTTTCCTCACAGGGGTCCTGCCCCCATTCAGGCTCTCAAGATTAGCTTTATGCAGGCACACACCACGAATGCATGTGCAGCCTCACGTGCACACACACACACACACACACCAGCACCTGGGACCAGCTTCCAAAGCTAGGCCAGGGGTCCAATGGGGCCTTGTTTCAGAGGAGTATGGAATTGCCTGTTAGAAATAGCAAGCTGTGCCCAGCAGGTGTGGCTCAGTGTTGAGCATCGACCCATGCACCAAGAGGTCACCAGTTCGATTCCTGGTCAGGGCACATGCTCAGGTTGTGGGCCCAATTCCCAGTGGGGGGCATGCAGGAGATGACCAATAGATGTTTTCTCTCATCGATGTTTCTCTCTCTCTCTCCCTCTCCCTTCCTCTCTCTCTCAAATCAATAAAGAAAAAATTAAAAAAAGAAAAAAAAAGAAATAGCAAGCTGCTGCTGTCAGCAATGGGGCTAAGATATACTATCCATGTATACTTTGCATGCAGACAGAAACCCAAAATAAAAATGAATTCAAATAAAGGTAGTTGACAACCCTGCTAAAGTGAGAAGGCAAACTGGCTCAGTGCCCAGAGAATCAAGATGCAGTCACTTCTAAATCCAACTCTGTTTCTGGTGACCTTGAGCAAATCATTAAACCGCTCTGTTTCTGACAAGCTAATTAACAATGCAAAAAATAATTGGGAAGAAAAAAAGAGAGTAAGAGCCTGGCCGGTGTGGCTCAGTGGTTGAGCGTTGACCCATCCACCAGGAAGTCGCTGGTTCGATTCCTGGTCAAGGCACATGCCCAGGTTGTGGGCCAAGTCCCCAGTGCGGGGCATGCAGGAGACAACCAATCAATGTTCTCTCTCATCATTGTTTCTATCTCTCTCTCCCTCTCCCTTCCTCTCTCTCTAAAATCAATAAAGAAAAAAACATGTAAAAAAAAGAGAATGAGAGGGAATGTTAGTAAAATTCTTTGTGTATAGACAAAGCACGAAGTGTTAAGGAATGCAGTCGACACTTGGCAATGCTGTTTAGATAAGCTTATTTCACATCTCTATCCCATTCCTTTGGGCTAGGTGTTCCCACCAGCTCAACTGAGATCTGCCTACCCTCAGTGCGGAGCAGCCCATAGAGCTGCTTGTCCTAGTGGTGACGGTGAAGGAAGTAAAGCACACACCCTCACATTCTCCAGCAGGTCCTGACTTGACCTGCCAGTTGATGAGGTGAGTCTCAGCATGGCCCACCATGTGGAGAAAGAGTCCTGGATTATCACTCATGGACACCTCTGCTTCAGGCTTCTTGTTTTGTCCACATTTCTTAGACATTTTGCTCGCCCCATCCTCCCACAACTGTAGTCTCCGCGTAAAAAATTAAAATGTCACCCTTTTATAAATCTACATTTAATTTATCTAGGAGCTAATCACTCTAGGAGTTAGATCTGGAAATATTTGATTATTCTGCATTTTGTCAGAGACAGAAATAATTATTTCTTTGGAGCGTTTCATATTCTGTGCAAGAGGATTGTGAATTACAAACCAATTTTCATTCATTAAAATCAAGTCGCATCTGCTATGAACCTCTTAGTAACTTACATATTTGGATCTTTGTGGGGTGGGGGTGAGAGAGAGAGGCTGAAGGACATGCATGACTGGGATCTGAAACATTCTGTCTGTGGCGGGATAAAGGATGGCATTGATGTAACTATTTCACCAATATGGGATAAGAGCCAATTTATTTAGACAGTGAGGTGTGGCTTTTTTCTCTCAGACATCTACAGAAAGACTAATCTGGTCTATTTCTATTTTAGTTAGGAACCATGCTCTAAAATAAAACAGCAAGATGCTTTCAAATAAAATGAATTAACTTCTCTTTAGCCCATGCAATTATTCTCATGGAATATCCTGCTTGTCTGAGTTATTTTCTGCAGCATTTCCATGTAAATGCCTAACAAGGTAACCAGAAATAATAAGCTCTTGATATTTCCCTCCTCCTCTGGGACAGAACCTAATTATTCCCTGACACCAACTTTCCGTGTCAAGAGAGTCCCATAGAGCCTAGAAGCAAGGACATTTTAGCCTTTACAGATTAGCAAAGCTGAGGAATTTGTACGTGTAGCTTTAAAATAGCTGAGGTGTCAAACAGGGGTCAGTTTTCATGTAGGACATTTATGGTGAAGAGTCTGGTAAGTAACTCGGATTGCTTAGCGTACTTATTTATAGAAAATTAGCTATTGCAAAGCCTGGTCCCAATATATTTCAGGTAGAGAAGTCAACCACACACACGCACGCGCACACACACACACACACACACAGGCTTCATCTGAACGAAACACTAGTTCTTCAAGTTTATTCTACCTACTAATGATGATTTAGAGAAATTTTAAGGAATGTCAGAATCAAATAATCTGAAGTCTTGATGTGAAAACAGGCTTTATGCTTATAAAGGGAAGTTTTTATTAGCCATGTTTGCAGGTTCATGCTGAGCTTAGCACGGGACCGCCCTCCATGGACTAGGGAAGGAAGTTCCCGATCCCTTTTCCAGGCCTCTCTGTCCCTCTTTACTTCCAGGCCATCGGACCCACCATCCTCTTCCAAAGACCCCGAGCCCCCCTGTGGGACTGGAGCTGAGAGCAAGCTCAAAGATCATGACCAACAGGATGCTAGGAGTTCATGGGGGCCCCTTTTAGAAGTATTGAAAGAACCAGATCTCTAATGCTGGAATTGGGGGGGTCTTGGCAGAATGGGGGTGGGGACAGAGCAGTGTGACTGTTTTGGAGGGGCACCTTCCTAGTGCGCTTAACAACACGCCTTATATGTCATCTTCTATTCTCCTTGTTGCTAAAGCCTCTGGTAGGCCAGTCAAATGAAAGGCAGTTTGGGGTTAAACACACTTGGTTCAGTTCCACAGAGGCGATTCATTCCCAGAAGTTGTCCATACACCTAAAAACGTGTTTATTGGCCAACAGTGGGCATGCTTTTAGCAACAAGCTGTTTGGTAAAGCTTTTCAGGGTTTCTGGTAGATCTTCTCTGTGCACCTCCTTTCTGCTCTCTCTCTGTCTTTTTTAACTCTTTGCAGCACAGTTAGTTTTCCTCTTCCAGGAAGCCCACCTGGTCCTGTCTGTTTATTGCTGCTGCTCCTGGGCAGCCTGAATCAAATGGTTAAAGGGGAGATGTATGTACGTCCTCAGCACAGTGACCTGCACTTGCGAGCCGCCGGCTCGCCCAGGTCTGCGAGGTTCCTGTCTGGGGAACAGCTGGGTACTGTTCCGGAAGACAAGGGACAGTGCGATCACCAGGGTGGCTGAAAGGCAGGAGACACCATGTACTTTCCAGTCTCTGTCCGAGCCATCTGGCAGCTGGACAGGGCAGGGATGGCTGCAGGCAGCGAGGGCACGTCTGTTCACCAGCTCTGCGCCTCTCGAGCTGTAGAAACTGCTCATTCGTGAGGAAACGAGTTGGTTCATACACATAGCTTCCCTCCTCCATGTACAAAGTGCATGGTCTGCAGAAAGGACTGTTACACATATCTAAAGTTTTCAAATTAGAGCTGGTATTTATACTCAGCCAAACCTTGGGGAGGATGGTAGGGCGCTGGAGAACAAGGTTTAAGGTAGGAATAAATTCATGTTGCTTGAACATATTTTAGAAACGATTGGTCTCAGAAAACAATGTCCAAGCGTCAGACTCATATTGAAGGTGTGTTGGTGGATGTAGCCTTTTTCACTTTCTCTGCAGTTGTAACTCCAGTTCCTTTACCCCAAGGTCCTTCTTAGAGTGAACTCAAACAGCTCCTATGGAATACTTCTCTCTTTTTTTTCTTTATTGATTTTGGAGAGAGATGGAAACATTGATGAGAGAGAACATTAGTTGGCCGCCTCCTGCATGCCCCCCACTGGGGATCGGGGCCACAACCTGGGCATGTGCCCTGACTGGGAATCAAATTGGTGACCTCTTGGTGCCTGGGTCTACGCTCAACCACTGAGCCCCACCGGCCAGACCGGAATACTTCTGAAGGAGGAACTCTGTCTGGTCACCCTGATTGTCCTTCTCTTCCTTCCCCATGTGATTGGTAGTGGCTAACACCACGCAGGTGGCAGGACTCGAGGAGCATTGATTGCTGTTATTGCCTAGGTCTTGGCTGAACACCATTTGCATGGTTTTCATGAAACCGTGATGATGCAGCTCATAGAAGCCGGAATGCTGGTTCGGCTTCTGTCCTGCGCTATTGGAGAAAATCTCTTCCCTTTTTCTCTGTCTCAGATCCTCCAGGTGTGAGAGGAGGGTAGTATTTGTCTCCCTCTCTCAGAGATGCTGTCTGTAGGGAGAGAAGGGAAGGAAGTGAGGAAGTGCTGAGATTATGACACTAAGGGCCCCCAAGGTGACAAGAGAAAGCCACTTTGGCTGGGAGCCATGGCCATGGCTTTAATTCCACCGCACAGCCTCTCCTAAGGCAGGAGGGCTCAAACAGCCTGGCACTGAATCTAGTGGGAAAGGAGTCTCGTTACTGCGGTGATTCTGCTGGTGAACGTGTTCCACGCTGTTTTCTTCGTCACTGGGAACTCAGTGCCCCGGAGGTGTTTAGTGAGTCCTTGAACAGTCGAACACCCAACTGAATGAAAATACCCTTTACTGGACTTCAAGGGCGGTGTCTTACAAGCAGTGGCCACTCATTGAATGCTTGGTTGATGATGTTTTATTTCAGCCTGTTTTGTGTATGTAGCTGAGGAGCTGGTGTCCACTGCTTTGGCAGGGTGTCGTTATGAAGGCGAAGGTGGGGTGGCGCTCAGGGCCGGCCATGCCAGCGCTGTTAGCAAGGAGGGTGCAGGTGTCTTCGCAGTGCAGTGCAAGGTAGTGGCAGGCGATGGCTTCACTGGGGAAGTTCCAGAGGTCCAGGAAGTTGCTGGGAAGTCACTGTGGACTCTCAAAAACAAATGGATCCATTCTTTCAACTCATCATTGACCAAAAAAGCCAGACACAGCCATTTCTAGCTACGCCAGGCCAACACCCTCACTGAGGTTTTGGTCTTCAGTATTGATCCACAAAACCCAGAATGGCGTTTACGTTTCCTTCTAAGTCCTTCTCCAGGTTGCACAGTGACAAAGCTCCTGTTGTCTATTGTCTGACTCCAGGTCTCCAGCACTCACCCAGTGCCTGGAGCAGAGGCTGCTGGTCCGTGCACCACACACGGGCCTTCCCCGAGTGAGAGCAGAGACATCCTATGTCTTTGGTCCTGTCTCCATGCAAGTTGTCATATGTACGTGATCAAGAGTGTATCCAGGAAGTCCTTTTACATGGCCATCTTGTGTTCGTGTGGGGTTGCAAGTATAGCAATGTTGTGTCCTGTTTCATTTGACAAAATGTATTGTATGGAGCCCGGCTGGTGTGGCTCAGTGGTTGAGCGTTGACCCATGCACCAAGAGGTCGCCACTTCGATTCCCGGTCAGGGCACATGCCCAGGTTGTGGGCCAAATCGCCAGTGGGGGGCATGCAGGAGGCGGCCAATTAATATTCTCTCCCTCTTCCTTTCTCTCTCTCAAAATCAATAAACAAAAAATTATATTTTAAAAAGTATTGTATGGAAATGAATATTAAAGGGATAATTATTCTGGTTGCTGATGTATTCATCAGCTTCAGTATCTGTTAAAGGGAGTGATCACTGATCACAGAAGGACTGGGGTGAATAGGAAAGACTCCAAGTTTCGCGATTTTATTACGAAATGAAGGGGAGAAAATAATATTAACATTATGGTGGAAGGCAATGAGAAATTAGGACTGGACTTACATAAAGTGATATGTACCTGAGTGTGGTAAGTTCTGAAAAGCTTAAGAATTTTAGTTTTAGCTCCTAGGCCATGGACTAAATATTTTATAACCTCCCATGGAGCCCTCGCCTCCTTCCAGCGAGGTGAGCACAGCTTGCCTGCATCTCTGAGTGGGGATGGGTGTAAAGTCTTGCTTGTAAATGCTTCATAGGAACGCTTAATATCAAATTACTGAAATAAAAGCACATTTTCCAAAGTCCCCACCCACCCCCTCTGCTCCATCTGCTAAATGTGCTCGGGGCCTCGCATGGTTCAGCATTTAGAACACGCCAATCATTTGAGGGGAAAGTGACCTTCCCCCAGGTTAGAGAACCTTGTGCTGCGACCTAATGAGGACATTCCCTTCAGATCTGAGAGCCAGGAACCCTCTCTCCTCTGGGCCCCGATGGTCTCCCGTTGTCTGCTGCCCAGCGTGGCCCTCCCACCCCGTGCAGCCTGCCCCGGGGCGGCCTGTCGGCGTCGAATGATACTGCTTCTCATACGGGCCTGTGCAGGAAGGAGGTGATGCCCCAACTGCAGCTGAAAATCAATCGCATTGCTCTTGGTACACATCGTATGTTGACACTGCGTTCCTTAGGGTAAAACAGGGCCTTTTCCTGGTTCGTCACACCGCCTCTACTTCCTTGCCATCCCTCAAGGACGGCTGAGTGGTGGCCTCTGTCGCCTCTGGTCTAGGTGCCTGCCTGCCTCTGGTCTCTGCCCTCCCTCGGCCGGCTGAACACTCTGCTGTGTTTCCCTCCCCCCCCCCACCCCCCCCGCCCTGTGCACTGCTCTGACCGCATGCTCCCCTGTCAGAGAAACTGCAGTGACCCCCGTTGACTATTGACCCAAATCCAAATTCCAGAGGCTGGCATGTAAGAGTCTTCCCAATAAATTCCCAACTTTTCTTTCTAGGCTCGTGTCCATTTACCACCCACTTATACCCCTTACGACGGTCAGACAGAGGTCCTTACAATTTCCAAATACAGATTGTACTTTCCCAGCCCTCGCTCACCCCATCCCCGCTCTTTGTCCCTTCCCCACAGTCTTCTGGGTGCAGGAAAGCACTCCCTTATCCAAATCCTTTGTTAGTTTTCTTATTTCAGCTTTAAAACATAATGTATACAAATATTACATATTCGTTGTGGGAAAAAATTTTAAATCAAAGCGTAAGGAAAATAAAAATTATTCATACCCTTATCTCTAAAGATAACTTCGTCTCAGTAAACATCCTGTTGTGTACACTTCCACACTTTTTCACACACATATGGGCACACCTTGTACATTTTGTTTCACCTGATTAGCCATGCTTGGATATTGTTTTGACTTGTACTTATTATGTAAGTGCAACATAGCCTATACTAGACTGTAATCTCCCCCAGGCCACAGTTCTTTTTTTTTTTTTAATCCTCACCTGAGGATATATTTTTATTGCTTTATTTACAGAGAAAGGAAGGGAGAGAGGAGAGAGAAACATCCACTGGTTGCCTTCCATACATTCCCTGACTGGGATCGAACCTGCAACCTAGGTATGTGCCCTGACTGGGAATCACTCCTGCAACCTTTTGGTGTATGGGACAAGGCTCCAACCAACTGAGCCACTCAGCCAGGGCAGACCACAATCCTTTTTATTCCTCATGGCACTGAGTACAGAACTATACTGAGTACAACTGTGTAAATGTTGGTTGATAATCAGAATGAATTCATGCACTACCCTGAAGACCTGGGAAACTCTCCATAAACATTATCCAGTAATATTTAAGGAACTGTCATTAAAAAAAATGTATTTCTTATATGTATGTACATGTCCATCTCATCTAGTATACTCTTAGCTCCTGGTGTCAAAGACTATATCCACCCTGATGTGCAGGGTTAATGATAGGTAAATAAGTAAGTTAGCAAAAAGGAAAAAAAATGAAGGCAGAAAGACTAGAGAGACTGAGAAAGGGTATTGCTGAAAAATTATGTTTTGATAAATATTATGATAATACACATGGGAACTACGTTAACCATCAAGGGAAAAAAAAAAAGCCAATTGTTATCCAGATCATTGAAAAGACACATCTGTACTATTAGGTTGATGGGAAGACTACAAAAATATTTTAATTTACTCTTCATTGATTCTGATCATTTTCTTTGCTTTATTTTTCTTTATTATCAACCACACTTTTACCTGTATTGACTGTATGGAGTAAGAAATTAGGGAGAACATTTAATTAAATAATAGCATATATGGAGGCATTTAAAGTCTAATGTAATGGAGTAAAAAAAAATTTCTGACTTGATATATAATTTGGTAAAGTTTTTATGAAGTTGAGATGACTATTGTCTTGACTTCCAAAAGGTCACAATGAATTGTCATTTAGTACCAAGAAAAATGCTGAGCATAATGCTCTCCAGATCCACCCGCGCTGACACAGAAGGTAAGATTTCCCTCTGTTTTACAGCTGAGTAGTATTCCATTGTGTAGAGGAACCACAGCTTTTTAAAATACTATATCTCTGGCTGGTTTTGCTCAGCGGTTAGAGCATCGGCCTGTGTTCCAGAGAGACCCGGGTTCGGTTCCCGCTAAAATATCATATGTTTTCATCATGTATGTGTGGAATTTAATGAACATAATAAACTAACACACAAAATAGAAACAGAATCATAAAAAAAAATGTGTTTCTTGTATTTGATAAACTACTTTATCAAATCACTAATAATTCAAGTTTGAACCCTATAAGGTCTCATGAGCCAATAAGCTAAGCCAAGCAATAGTCTGAGTTGATTGGTTCTTAGTAGACTCACAGACTCTTAGCTTCTTAGCAGAAGTCGGGAAAATGTAAGAGATGTAGGATCTTGGGTAGAAGTGTGTTCTGGAAACTCCTGTTCCTAGACCACTCTTAATGTCCTAACTAAGGATGCAAGTTCCCATCTCTAGAATTCTCACAATTCCCAGAGCAACCTACATTTTTCAGTTTGGAAACGAAGGACTGTGGATATCTCAAAGCCTGCACTTCGAAATTACTCACCTGGACTTAGGACTGCCCGTCCTTTGCCCTCAGAAGCCAGTTCTCCACCATAGCTCTGAAGGAAATGCCCATATCCTGTTTCTCAACTGTGGTTGCTGAGTGCTTATTCAGAACATATCTTCACAGGAGTGGAATGGCTATTCAAGAGCTGAGCTGCCCACTTCAGTTTTTCAGATGACTCATGTGGTGAGAACTGAGCTGACCTGTGGGAGCCAGTAGCCCGGGTGCTAGGCTGGTAGATGAGGCGATGCCCTGGCATTGGGTTGGATGGGTGAACCAGTGTTGCCACATCCCTTCTTAGGAGCTGTGAAAGGAAATAAATGTGGCTCTCCGCCACTCTAAGCATTTATTAGGGAGAGGAGCTGGTTCCGTAATGGGATTGTTTGGAGTCTGGCAATGCAAATGGAAAAGGAAGGTCTGAGACTCCCCCGTGAACTATGAACTAAGAACTATGAAGATGCTGACAATTTGTTGTATTGTCTCTGTAGTTGTTGTTTATTTATTTAAAAATACTTTTTTTTTTTTTTTTTTTAATCCTCACCCGAGGACATTTTTCCATTTTTTGTTCAGGTAGAGTGGGAGGGAGAGAGAGGAAGAGAGAGAGAGAGAGAGAGAAATATCGATGTGAAAGGGACACATCGAGTGGCTGCCACCCGCACGACCAACCAGGGCCGGGGACAAACTGCAACTGAGGCACGTGCCCTTAGCAGGAACCAAACCCGGGTCTCTCTGGACCGCAGGCCGATGCTCCAACCGCTGAGCCAAACCAGCCAGGGCTAAAAATACTTTTTATAAATTCAAAGTAAAGTGCAGAGAAAATAGAGCAATTCTGATTATTTAGAGAAAGTTTGTGTGTATAGAGAGGAACAGGGAAAATGCATGTCTCATTAGTTTACTGCCATAGCTTACCAAGACATTAAAAAAAAAAAAAATCCTGAAAGGGTTCAGCAAAGTTTAAAATAACCAAATGGAAAACACCCAGTTCTTTGGGGAGACACACTCTAGTAATGGTAATTTTTTGGGCAAATTAAGATAGATCTAAATAAGTTGCAGCTGCAGGGACAGGCCTGAGCAATTCTGCAAAGTTTTGGCGTATGCTGCGGGAAATCCAAGGTGAGTCAGTGCCTGGCAAGGAGTTCTACCCCTTTCTCCAGGAAAGGAAGCCAAGATGACGTCTTTGAATGAGCGTTCTCCTCCTGAGACATTATAGATAGGATGCTGTATTTCGTGGAAACCACTTCACAAAATGCAGCTTTCTGTTCTCATTCATCAGTCTCTTAATATTAAGTAGCTGCTCTCTGTAAGACACTGCACTTTGTGTTATGATCTGTGTCTTGGTTGAAATCATTTTCACGGGGTCCCCTCTGATGAAGCTGTGGCGCCCACAACGCTGGTTCGGCCTCTGTCCTTCTATGCTTTTTAAGAAAACCTCTTCCGTTTGTCTCTGTCTTAGTTCTCCCATGTCTGAGATGAGGGTGTTTTTTGTCTCTTTCTCTTGGACTTATTGCCAGGAGGGAGAGAAGAGAAGGAAGTGAGGAAGCGCTAAGACTGTGACACTAAGGTCCTCCAAGTTGGTGGTGACATGGTCACACAGGGAAAGTCACTTTGGTTGGGAGACATGGCCATGGGTTTAACCCCATCTTACAGCCTTACAGCTTCTTCTCAGACAGAAGGGATCAAACAGCCTGGGACTGGGTGTGATGTGAAAGCAGTCTTGTTATTACATAAGCTACCGTCTTGCTATATTTACTCCATGTTGTTTCCTTCATCACTGAGTCCCCAGTACCTGTTGAGTAATTGAACAACTGGCTGAATGAAAATGCCCTTTACTGGACTCCAAGTGCAATGCCTTCCATGTCCGGACAGTAAAGAAATGCTTGGTTGATGATATGCTGTTATATTTCAACCTACTGTGTGTGCAGAATTCAGAGCCTGCTGTTAACTGCTTTGGCATTTCCTTGTCTTTAAAATGAATGAGAGATGGTGTTCAGAGCTGTCCATGGCAGCACCCTGCTGGCCATGAGGGTACAGATATCTGTGCAGTGAAAGGCAGTGTGACATTCTGGAAATGGTGCAAAGCCTGGTTATTGGTCTTTCTTCTACCTCCCCCTGGTTTAGGGCTTGGACTTCACAATGAAGGTCTCTGTTGAAAAGCTAGTACCTAGGAGACAGTCAGACTTGATAAGTCCTGTTGAATCTGCTAGGATTCTGCATCGTAACGATCATGTTCGTATGATGACAAAGAAGCCCCCTTGAATGAGAGCTAAGGACTCTGAGTAAATGAGTTAATTACTGGGTAAGCAGCAGGGTTGGAGGAGAGATGGGAAAGTCTGACGCCTAGTGGTCATCAGGGAGGACCTGGAACTAACCACACATGATTCTAAGGAAAACATCTAAAAGGCATCACTGAATCCTAGGTCTGAAAGGGACTGAAAGAGAACCATTTCCAAATCAAAAAATATATATATTTTAAGATACCAAGTCTCAGATTTTGTCTGTACCCTGACTGCTGGTCTACACAGTGGACTTGATTAAAGTTGTGATGGAAAGCACTGATTCCCAGAAAAACATAGATCCATTCAAGAAAATCTAGAGCTATAGTAATGGAGTGGCTAGATGGCCCCAAGTCAAGTTGCAGACACCATCCTCCAGCTAAGAACTGAAGAGAGAGGCCCCTGAGTTCAGGAATTACAAACCTCCCTTCCTCTACTTGTCTATAAAAATTGTAAACTTGGATGGAACCATTTCGGTGGGTCTTTTCAGCCCTAAAACACCTCAGTTAAGGTTTTTGGTTTTTTGTTTTTTTTTTCTTTATTGATTTTAGAGAGAGAGGAAGGGAGAAGAAGAGAGAGATAGAAACATCGATGAGAGAGAATATCGATTAGCCACCTCCTGCATGCCCCCTACTGGGGATCGGGCCCACAACCTGGGCATATGTCCCGACCAGGAATTTAATGGGTGGCCTCTTGGTGCATGGGTTGATTCCCAACCACTGAGCCACACTGGCCAAACTCAGTTAAGGTTTTTATCAGATGAATATAGGCACCTCAGTGAGTAATTGAATTATCTTCAGCAAGCCATTGAATCTCTCTATGCTGTGGTCCATGGAAAAGTGGAAAGTAATTTTATTCCCTGAAAATCTTTCTGAAAAGTAATTTAGCTACAATTAAAAAAGGAGTTTAAAACTCTTGCCCTGGCTGGTTTTGCTCAGTAGTTAGAGCGTCGGCCTGTGGTCCAGAGAGACCTGGGTTCAGTTCCTGCTAAAGGTATGTACCTTGGTTGCGGTTTGTCCTCAGCCCTGGTTGGGGTCGTGCAGGAGGCAGCCACTCGATGTGTTCCTTTCACATCGATGTTTCTCTCTCTCTCTCTTTCTCTCTCTCCCTCCCACTCTATCTGAACAAAAAATGGAAAAATGTCCTAAGATGAGGATTAAATAAATAAATAAGCAAATACTCTTTAATCCAGAGTCTAAGAATACCTCCTAAAAAATAATCGAACACAATGTGAAAGGTGTATCAATGAGTTGTTCATTGTTAAAAAATAAATAAATAAAACAATCTAAATGTTCATTCATAAGGTATTGGGTAAATAAATCAAGTACCTCCATATGATAAACTACTATGGAGAAAATTTTTAAAGGATTAAACTAGGTATGTCCTAATATTATAAGCTGTTAAGAATATCTTGAAAAAAGCAGTCACAGGAGATAATCTCAGCACCGAATGGTGGGATTACTTGAGTGATCTTTCGCTCTATACCTTTTTGTATTGTCTGATTTATTTCGGGCAAAGAGCATATACAACTTCACAACAAAAAATCAACCATAAAACGTCTTCAAGTGTTCATTCCTCTCCTATAGCATCACGAAGATGAAAAGGTGAGAGGAAGTCATACATATGAAGACTACTGCGCTCTACTCTGAAGCACGTGACCTCCTGCCAAGGCACGTCTACTTACGTCTCTTTCTTAACATGAAGCGTTTGCAGGAGGCAGGGCCCTGAGAAGGGGTGAACACGTGTGCTCTTCTCCTCGGTCTTCGCTTTGAGGCTCCTCGGGGCTGTTGGCTTGCTGTTGGGAGAAACACAGTTTCTCTGTTTGCAGTGATTTTTCATTTCCTCTTTTAAAATTTTTTTTTACTTAAACACGAAGACAAGATCTAGTCACCCAAAATGATCACGAAGAAAAACCAAATTTGGGGAGTAGTTATAAACTCTCGGCCATGATTTACCAGTCTGTATAGGCATTGCTGTAATGATATTGATCGTAGCCATGATGATGGTTGCCAAGTGCTGTTCTGAGTAGTGTTTTGAACCCTCACTAAAACCTGGGACATGGGCAAATCCGTTTTACAGATGAGGAAACCAAGGCCCGGAGAGCTTACCGTAACTTCTCCAAAACGACGCTGTGTCTTCTCACCCAACTCCACTCCTGGCTAGAGTGTGAGCTCCTCTAGAGAAGCAATGGGCTTGGCTTCTGAAATAGGAATTCTGGCTCTAACAGGGACTAGCTGTGCAGGTGGGTGCAAGTTATTTAATCTGTCTCTCAGTTTCCCCAATTTCAGAATGAGGAATGGAGCCCTTACCACAGGACGAGTCAGGGAGTTAATATCTATAAAGTACTCAACGGAGTCTAGTATACATCAGCCAACAGTGGTCATCCGTATCATCATCATTGCTCTATTCTTGGCACAGGGGTCGATGCTCCACCGCTGAGCCAGCTGGGCCCGTTGCTCTGTTCTTAATGCTTAGTGTTTCGCATGCATCATCTCACTGAACCCCTGCAATACGTCTATTCACACCGGAAACTAAGGCTCCGGGAGGTTAAACACACAGCCCAAGGGAAGGGACTAGCCAGTGAGAGGTCTGGGATTTCAGCCCAGCTCTGCCTTCAGAGCCCAGCCTCTGCTGCCGGCCCCATGCCGCTGACCTGACCAAGACAGACACAAAATGCCGTGGAACAGAGGACGGTTGGATTTTCTCTCCATGTCATAACAAGAATATCTGTGCTTCTGAGTATTTTTATACAAACTCAAGTTTGTCCTGAGGTGAAAACTATGCCGTGTATTTTTTAAGTGTCTGTTTCAGCCAGAATTTTTTTCAATGTGAGTGACAGCAGCCAGTTTATTGGCCGACTACATGAAATGCCCAAGGATAGATCTCTCCGGCTGTCAGATGTGATTTGACCCAAGTATGAAGTGATGACTCCAGGAATATTTCTCCCATCATTTATGAGCTATTTTCCCCTCTTTTGGCTTCCTTTCCACTCAGACTTTACCTTCTTAGAGGCAAGATGGACACCAGGGGCTCTGAGCTTATACCTTAATACTCTCGTCTATTCAACAAGAGCTTCCGTCTCCCAATTGTTCCAGAAAAAATGCTGGATGGCATCTCGGTAACCTGAGCCATACTCCCCTCCTTGAACCAAACCTGTGACCAGGGTAGGGTGACAGAATGTGTTGGTTGCCCACGCTTAGGTTAAGTGACACCCCCTCACTCCCCCAAAGTAAAGGGAGACCAATGGACTCTCACTCAGGTGGCTTTCCAAAGGAAACATTAATTACTTTTATCAGAGGATGCTGTTTAGGCAGAAAGGATCTATGTCCACTGCCATGCTGTCCACTTGCCAACGATGGTGTCTTGGGCTGGAGTGGGGAGACTGAACCCTGCTGCCCACCAGCGGAGGGAACTGACCCAAACCCCTTAACTCCTCACGGCTTCAGTTCCCCCACTGGTCGGAGCGTCTGACATTTATAGATGACCCCCTTTACTTCTCAGAATAACCCAATACTGTGAATACTTGAATTAGTCGGCAACTTTCATTTTATAGTTCAGAAAACCAAAGTGCAGACGAATAAACCACTTGTTCAAGGTCACACCGCTGGAAAGTGGCTGAGTCAGGATTTGAACTCAGCTGAACTGACTCCTGAGCCCCCACCCTTACCCACGAGGCCGTTCTACCAATGATCTGTACAATGATGAGACTGGACAAAACAAGGCCCTATTTTATGCCTCAGTGTTCTGTGTTTTTAAAAGGAGGGGGAAGAATAATGAATAATAGAAAGGAAGCTCCTGAAAGCCCCATTTTACAGTAAATGCTCATTTGCAGAGATAATGTAGATCTGGTCTCTTGGTTTCACGCATTCTCGTCTTGAATAGATGTTCTCTGAATCCGTTACAAGAAAATTGTTGCTGTCATTTCCAAATGAATTTTGAGTCTGGCTTTTAAAATAGCCAACTCACCGAGGTCTTTATTCATTGTCAATTTAGTTGCAGAAATATAATGATTTCTTAATGCAATTGCATAAAACACTCCACTTAATGAAAACTTAATAGCTGAATATGACCATGAAGAAGCTATTTTTCTGCCTAATAGTACCTTCCTTTTCAAGGTTTCTTTTTAATGAATCAGTAAACAGCAAGATTATTTAAATATTCTCCTGCTTAAAGCTGCTTATCTTTAAAATCTACATCTGGGCCCTGGCCAGTTTGGTTCAGCGGTTAGAGCGTCGGCTTGCGGTCCTGAGAGACCCAGGTTCGGTTCCCGCTAAGGGCGTGTACCTCGGTTGCAGTTTGTCCCCAGCCCTGGTCGGTTGTGCGGGTGGCAGCCACTCGATGTGTTCCTTTCACATCGATGTTTCTCTCTCTCTCTGTTCCTCCCACTCTACCTGAACAAAACATGGAAAAATGTCCTCGGGTGAGGATAAAAACAAAAACAAAAACAAAAACAATAAAATCTACATCTGGAACTCTGCTGTCACTGGATGACTTAAGGTAAAAGCAGTCTATAAATTAGTAACTCACATCAAAGTGAAAAGGAGCTACTTAATGTTGAATAATGAATAAGGCAAAGTCTTTTCAGGTTGTCAATTCATGGTTAAAGAAAAATAGCTGCATAATGTGAAAAGTTAACTTGTCTTAGATAGTTCAATAATATGAAAGATTAAACGATAGCATTTGGTATAAACATGTCAACCCTAAATATATATTATACTCATTTTTTAACTCATTGAGCAAAAGCATATTTCACTTAAATTTCTGGGTGTCTTACAGACATTTTTGAGTTTCTAGATTGCTCTGGTGAGGGTGTGTGTGTTTGAAATTGTCCTCTTATTTTGTTTGGAATTGTTTGTTCAAGCTTTTCACCAACTGGTATCATGATTCTAATTAAATACAGCATAGTCACCCGGCCGGTGTAGCTCAGTGGTTGAGCATCGACCCATGCACCAAGAGGTCGCCGGTTCGGTCAGGGCACATGCCCAGGTTGTGGGCCCGATCCCCAGTGGGGGGCATGCAGGAGGTGGTCAATCGACGTTCTCTCTCATTGATGCTTCTATCTCTCTCTCCCTTCCTTTCTCTCTAAAAATCAATAAACAAAAAACATTTTACAATAAATAAATAAATAAATATAGAGTAGTCATACAATTTAGTCAGTATTAAGAAGAATCTAGCAATCATGAACGATACTTTTCTTCTGAGTTCCCTTCCTGAAAACACGACCGGGGTATGTAAAAAATAACTACAAAATATGGCATCAGCAACAACTACTATTTGTGTAGCATTTTCACTGGACTAAGTATTGGACTCTGTGCTAGGTATTTCACTTACACTTAGCCAGGTAATTCTAACAAGGCTGTAAAGTGGATATTAGCATAGCTTTTTGCACAGTGAGGGCCAGAGTAGTTAATTAAAATTTCCAACATCACACAGCTACTAAGTGGTGGGCTTAGCATTTAGACATTCTTAAAGCCCTATTCCGAAGCCAACATCTCCTCTCAAGTTCAATATATTTAAATTCTTAACTCTGACACAGGCCCTGTTTAACATAACCAGTTGACACTCTACTAAAAGCTTAAAAGTTCCTCAATAGAGAAGGATTTCTGTTTCATGGCTTCCCCTGAACTAGATCTATAGACTACTTTGTAGGAATGATCTTGAGAATGAAGAAAGGTGGCCAAGCCTTGGGGCCCACTGAGATCGTATGTCATATTGAAACAGTGCTTGGATCACTGGGAAGTTTTGCTCTTTGAGCCACTGACATTGACTTTTTCAGCACAAAACACCACATGTATTATGCTGTCATCAGGGCCATCCTCGGTGATAATTGCAGCGTGCCAGCGAAGGAACACCCAGCTCTGGCTCTGGCCTACTTCTGAAAGGAGCTGCCTGGCTTTACAATTACCACTCAGCCGGGCAGGGAGAAGGCGGGTGGGAGAGCAGCAGGAGAAGGGATCTTTTCAATCTGGATGAACGGATCAGCTGCCATGGACACCATGCTGCTCCGGCCACGCCGGGGTTCCTGTGACATCATGCCCTACTCTCATACTGTCAGCAAAATTCCCCGCGGACAGCAGCTGCCGCGGCCCACAAACGGGCATTTCTGCTCACTCCGCTCGGGGACTCAGGCCAAGTCCTCCTTTCCCTGAGGCTGTTCATCTGCTTTATTATTATTTTTTCTTTATTGATTTTGGAGAGAGAGGAAGTGAGAGAGAGAGAGAGAAATAGAAACATCGATGAGAGAGAACATCGATTGGCCGCCTCCTGCATGCCCCCCACTGGGGATTTGGCCCACAACCTGGGCATGTGCCCTACTGGGAATCAAACTGGTGACCTCTTGGTGCATGGGTCGATGCTCAACCACTGAGCCCACCAGCCAGACTCATCTCCTTTCTATTCACCCGAGGTGCTGAGTTCCGGGAAGATGGGCATGCTAGAATATCACACTTTCTTGCTAGTTAGAGGACCACAGGTGCGGTGGCCAGACACTGGCCAGACACAGACATCTCCAGAGCTTCCCTGCCCAGGTGCCGCAGGTGGCGTCCAGGTGCGTGGGGACATAGATCGGTCTCTCACCCTGGAACCCGCAAAAAGGGACATCAGGGGGCCGGAGCCCCAGCAGCCTCCTCCATTTTTCCATTTTCCATATTATTACTGCCCCTTTGTGCCAAGATGTGAAAGAATTGGGGCAGCACTGATAAAATGACTGGTGATGACTCTAATATTATTCCAGTTATCATTAATAACAGCATAAAAATACAAAGACCTTCAAAGATAGTGAGATTCTCCTTATTTCCTGGAAAATAGGCAAAGTGCGTCAGACATTTAAATTCTGCCCCTTAATTAGTCATTTTGTGATCTATGACAAGACAGTGATTATATCCAAATAACCAGAAGGTTGAAATGTCCAGGTTTTCATGGTTCCAGGTGGATGTTCTTCAGCAGAACCCCAGAGCGCTGCAGGATTGTCAAAGGTCTCTGAGTCACTGAGGGGCAAAGCGTCTCCTGGCTCTGCTGGGTATCAGATGGTAGTCTAATTCATCATGAAATTGTAATCCATTTATGATGTGACAGTAGAACACTTTACAGTTTTATCACTGTAAGTTCAGCCCTTCTGAGATATTTTGACTGTGATGAAGGTAATTTGCCAAATCCCCACTTATCAAACAATGATTAAGCCTTGGTTATGGGGGCGTAACCTTATTCTCCTGATTTCTTAACTTGGTTACATCATCAACCAGGTGAAGAGAGAGACTGCCTCGTCTTCTACTCAGCAGTTGTTATTTGTTTCAAAATTAAGTACGACACATCGATCTCTAAAATGACCCCTAAGAACAGATCATTCCTGGGAATTTGTCCACTCCAGACCCACTTGGCCTCAAAAGTTTCTCAGTTCATTTTCCGAGACAACAAAGCGACCCCCCCTCCCCAACCCCTGCCACATACATTTGACTTTTGGTCCCAAACAAACACTCCTGTCATTCTCTGGGGTTTCACCAGTCTTCCTTTCTTTAACCTAACTGCAAGCAAGGTTAGTATGCTCCTTATATGCAGTATTCTCCAATATTGTAATTTTCAATACTTCTTCTGCTCAAATGTCAAATAAAATCTCTCTTCCAACTCTTTCTTTCTGCATTCAGGAACCTAATTTCTAAATTATGTGTACTACCAATTTGTAACCAACGTGTTGCCTGTGACAAAACACTTTGTTCAAAAAAACAAAATTTTTAGTTTACACTAGAGATTGATGTCTAAAAGTGCTATGCTTGGAAAATCTACCAAATCATGTTAAAGCACCTCATACGTAGCAGGTACTCAATAAATACTAAATTGCATCTATACAACTTATTTGATATTTCTTTTGCTGTCATTCGATACAAATTGATTTAGCTTCAGCATTCTGCACTGAACCCTAGGGGAAAATGACAAAGTATAAAATATTGCTCCTGCCTTATTAAATTGACAATAATTTGGGATTCAAAACCAACACTTGGCCTACAATAAAGACTGTGAAACAATTTATGTTCAGTTACTTAAACGTATGGCAAAGACTGTACCTATTTCAGAAGGTAGAAGCATGGCTGGCTGCTTGAGACCTGGAGACTCAAGTATGGATTTTTTGAAGGGAGCTAGATGGTCCTAGAAGAATCTCAAACACAGGGAATATGACATTGAAGGCATAAGGGCCAGCACTCATACAAAACCACCCCAGATCTTAACCATTCTCAATAAATCTGGGCTAAATTAATTTAATTCAACTAAACAGAAACATAACACTTCATTGGGAAAGACTTTGAAAGGCTAGTAACTAGTCATTTCCTAGCCCACTCCCAAACACATACAAGTTGGAGCTATTTTTAAAGACCTCAAGAGCCAGATTTTGTGATCTTCTTGGGTGACCTGGCCTGTTAACAGCTCTTGCTAAGAAGCAAGCTCTCCCGTGATGATAGTAGTATAGTCCTGCTACCTTCCAAGCCTGCTTATTATTTCTTGTTCTGTCCTCTGGGATGTTAAACACAAATACTGGTTAGGATTCTTTCGGTCAGATGCCCTTTGTGTAATTAAGTCTGTCCTTGGTTTTCTCTTCTTTGTTCCCAAACTACTTCTGAATTCAAGCATTCCCGTTTCCTTTCCTGCATGTTCATTCTAACTTTCGGCAGTGAGAGGCCGTGTCCCCTTCACTCCCTGAAGGCCTAATGCCGGAGTGAGGACTGCCCTCTCCCTGCGACAGCACTGTGTCATCACCCAGAGCACCTGGCGGATGCTGCCCGAGGGGGTAGTCTGGTTTCTAGCCAAGGCTCTGAAGTGAATAGATTATAGCCGCATCTCATTAGCAGCCCTTGGAACATCTAGCAAACCACATCATTGTGATCTGAGAGAGGAGGGTTACAGAGAAAATGAGAACTGTGAAAAGGGAGAGAACTAACTGCCTTCCGTTCCCGTTTCTGTGTATGCATCTAGGCCACAGGGATGTGAATTTTCCACCCTCACTGGAAATACACATTTCCATTAAATTGTATAATGGGAGGGAAGTTTCACTTTCACTAGTGATGACCACTGTGGTGGTTTTTTTCATTTTTGATTTTACTCAATTTAAAATTTAATTTTTAAATTAAATTTATTGGGATGACAATGGTTAATAAATTATATAGGTTTCAAGTGTATAATTCAATAATGCATCATCTGTGTATCGCATTGTGTGTTCACCACCCAAAGTCAATTCTCTTTCTGTCAGCATATGTTTGACCCCCTTACCCTCGTCTCTCTCCCTCCACAACCTCCTTCCCTTTTGCTAATCACTATTTTGTTGTCTATGTTAATGCATTTTTGCTGCTTTCAGTTTTATAACCGACATATGAGTGAAATCATAAGGTTCCGGACTTTTCTACCTGACTTACTTCACTTAGCACGATATTCTCCAGATCCATCCATGTTCTCACAAATGGCAGTATTTCATCTTTCTTATGGCTGAGTATTTCCATTGTGTAGATGTACCACATCTTCTTTATCCAGTCATCTATTGAAGGGCACTTAGTTGTTTCCATGTCTTGGCCACCGTGAATAATGCTGCAATGAGCATAGGAGAAAATATATGTTTACAAATAAATATTTTCAGTTTTGGGAGGTAGATACCCAGAAGAGGGATTGCTGGATCATATGATAACTCTATTCTTCATGTGTTGAGAAACCTTCATAATGTTTTCCAAATGTTTACATTTCTACCCGCAATGTATGAAGGTTCCTTTATTTCCACAACCTCTCCAGCACTTGTTGATTATCTTGTTGATATAGCCATTCTAACAGGAGTGAGGCGGTATCTCATTGTACTTTTGAGTTCCATTTCCCTGATAGCTAGTGAAGTTGAGCATCTTTTCATATATATGTTAGTCCTTTGTGTGTCTTGTTGGGAGAAGTGTCTGTTCATGTCTTCTTTTAAAGAAACTATGTTCTTCATAGTGTTTACCAGCTCAGGATCATGACAAATACTTTCTATTGCTTATGGCACAAACTTGGAATTCCTCTGTCTGATTATCAAGACATCCTATAACCTGTCCCATCTGCCCATCAATCACATGTCTCATGATTTTCCAGAGTGTTTCCTTTGCTCTCCCAGAGATATCTACTCACCCGCTCTAGCCTAAGTCACTGTTGTTCCTACCACGGTCCTTCACTAACGTGAGATGGAAAGCTGTCCCTGCTTGACTCCTCTCTACGACATCCACTGAATTCTTGCAGACTCAATTCAGTTTTCTCTTGGAATTACTGATTCTCAAAACTGGAAGGGATTCATAAGGCTGTCCAATCTAGGACCTAGCCTGCAGTAGAAACAGACACTTTATAAATATTTGTGGGTGAATTAATGAGCTACACTTCTCCTAGAAACCCCCAGCTAGGATTTTTATTTTATTATACCTATTCAAAATAGATCATGAGTCAGAACTAGAGACTAATTAGACTCCCCCATACAACTCACCTTGAAAACTTCATTTTCATTTGTCAAAGATCTGGGGAAAGCAATTTGATGGCTGGTGTCAATTATTATAATTTATTGTAAGTGTGAAAAATTGTTTAGAGTGAACCATGGAAGGTGTCTTGGCTCAATGAGGCCTCCATCAACAACTTAAAAATTTTAGACCGGGGAGCTCTTCATTAAAGTCATTCACTCCTGCTAATTCATTCTCTTAAACGGGCAGAAAGAGAGGACAAATAATGATTATGAGATGCCCATCAAAGATGTGACTAATGGCTGCCACCTCATCTTCTCGGGAGGACAAAGAGGACATACCAGAGCCAGAGAGAAACTGGGCACTTACTTGCAGAGTTCTTGAGGACTGAGGGGAACAAGAAGGTATGATCTTATATCCTGTAAAGTCTAGTGGTTAATAGTTTCTGGCACGAGACTTCCTGGGTTCAAATCCTGCCTCTGCCCTTGTACCTCAGTTTTCTCCTGCATAAAATGAGGAAAACAGTATTTGGAGAAGAGTAAATGAGTTGCTTCAATAAAGCAGTGAGCCCTGCCTTTGCCACAGGGTAATGTTTTATTAAATGTGCGGCGAAAAACTACTTATTTTGTGGAAGGCAAGTGAAGGAGACATGTGGTTGGGAGGTTGGGGCAACCCACGGATTTAGGGACCTGAGCAATTGCGGTGCTCTTCTGTTGTAGTTCAATGTTTGGGAAATGGTGTCTTAGGGAAGAAGTGACCTCAGGAATTTACCTGCCCTGCTCTTAGAAGGTGGTCCTCTTGGGGCATGCTAAAGAAGTTCCAGGAGTTCTGAGCAAGGCATATGTGCCTAAGTTCATGTTTGGTCACTCACATTCCGGTCACTTACACCTGTCAGTCCATCTTTGCCCCTGAGAGAAGACTCTGCATTTCAAGCTCCACCTGGTTATTCCTGGAGAAGCCAGAAGATCAATGGTGTCAATGTTGGCTCCTTGAGAGAGGTCACTCGCTTGATGAGGGACTAGAAATAAAAATAGAAGCGCCAGTGTAACCTCTTGGGCAAATGACTTATTCATGGGTTCTAAATTATTGAGGTCATTGAAGAGACTGCTATTTTAATATTTGAGACAGAAAAAAATGGGGTGAGCTGGGCTTTAAGGAAGGCTGTGTCTTCATAAGGCCAAAGGTGGATGTGTGAGCAGTGACTGAAAGGGAAAGGGTGGGTGCAGGCACCCCGTGATGGGCATGTGCTCGGCGGGCGACCCTCAGAAGCCTATGTATGGACCGTCTGCCTCACATATGGCCAGCTGGCATGAAGAAGGGCCCTTTGTAGAGATGAGTTGGTATCGCAAGCAGGTGCTTTAAGTAGAGTGATTTTACCACGCTGGGAAGAGCCCTCTGCCACAACAGGCTGTCCCCACCTTTTGTCACTCCTCCAGAGCTTGAGGGCTTGTTTTTCTCTTGAAATGCAAATGATCCCTGGGAAACTTCACACGTTGATGGTTTATCCACGGCCACCTCCATTTTCAGTGAACACCTTTGGAAGAAAATGAATCAATAGTTGATTAAGAGCAAAACTAAGATACAGGATAGTCCTTGGGGTGAAGGTAAGAAAGGAGGGTTTCAGCAGATGAAGGGCTTGGGATGTAGGGACTTTGAAATGGGGACCCTGCAAAAGAAGGGAGAAATGGACACGAGCGAAGCTACATATGAAAACACACTATTTCTTCTGCACTGTCCTGAGCTCCTTAGCAATTCTCAACCTGAGAGTCGCGACCCCTCTGGAGGGTCAAACGACCCTTTCACAGGGTCACCTAAGACATAACAGTAGCAAAATTACAGTTATGAAGTAGCAACAAAAATAATTTTATGGTTGGGGGTCACCACAACATGAGAACCTGCATTAAAGAGTCGCAGCATTAGGAAGGTTGAGAACCACTGCAGGTTTAGGGAATTTTGGATGATTATTTTTCCATCCATTTTTCATCCCCTTATAACAACTTCTCACCCAGATTGATCAGTGAGTATTATAGAGAGCCTACAGTTTGTTCAGCCTTGAATGTGGATTTACTGCTTCTTTCCTTTAACATTCCTTCTCTTTGACTTCTCAGTGTCTGAATTTCATTTCTAAAATTAGGGAATCTCCAGATTTGTGAGATAGAGCTTATCTTCCACAATGGGAGCTTCCTTGCACCTCTGACATGAGCCCTAACCTACCCCACCCCAGACAGGAATCAGAGGCGGGTGGCCCAAGAAAGCAGGAACGTTACAGAATTCCTTGTGGGGAGAATGGAGGCAGCTACCTCCCGTTTCCCGGGCCAGCAGCCCGGGTCCAGCACAGGCACACTGCATGTCTGTGGTGCCTGCCCTTCATGCCTTTGCTGTCTTCGTCAGCATCCTGCCCATCCGTTCCTCCTAAACATTCTGACGTAGCCCATATCCTCTTTACAAAGTCCAAACCTGCGTAATTGACAAGGGCTGGTATTTGTTGCATGTAACTTAGCGTTCTGATTTTTCACCTGTTTAATACCTGGTACCAGTACTTGACAAATACAAACTCATTTGATCCTGTTACTACGTCTCTGAAGTAGGAATGATCATTACATCATTTTAGAGACAAGGAAACCAAGATGCAGAGAGGATTCTTAATGTGCCTCAGTTGGCCCGTGGCAGAGCTGGGGTTCAAATGGAGGCTCTTACCCATTCTGGGCCCCTGCCTCCCAGACAGGCTCGCTCCATTAGCCCCCTTTGCAATCCTGCTTACTACTCGCTCCTGCCCCCAGGGGTGGGTCTCCCCATCCGGTAATAAACCATAAGGGCCTGGGTCTCAGACTTGCCTGGTTACATCACCACGTTATAAATCTAAGTGATTTTTTAAAAAGAGTAGGTTTTTTCTTCTCAGACCTCAAAACACGTCATTACAATTACGAGAAACTCTTTCTCCTGAAAAATCTTAATGTTCGCCTTAACCAAGTAGCTGTGGGAATGCCTAATCATTTTTAGACATAAGGAGAAAATATTGCTGTCAGGGACCAGCATGGCCAAAAGAAATATTAATGTTAATTCAAGCCAACTTATGAGACCCTTCCCTGTGTTCAATAGCCTATGTTGAAATATGGAATAAAGAAGGTTATTTCTATGTATGATATTGAGAAGAAATGTGTGATAAATGTCAGTGCCGGTTCCGATGGGTTTTATGGTTTCTGTTTCTCATTGTCTCTCTTTGTCTTTCTCTTTCCCAGACCTCTGTATTCCTATTAACTTGCTCATGATCCCGAGCAAAGCAATGACAGGCATCCAAGAATATACACCTTTTGCTGGGCAGGGAGCCAAGCAAGGCAACTGTGGTCCCAAAGACCTGTCAGTGTTTTGTCTCCACCTACTCCTTCTGGAACTGCCAAAGCCTCTTAACAACGCAATTCCTTCTGCTGGCTGTTGCTAAGTGTCCATCCCCCCAATTACATTCCACTTAGATCACATATACACTGGAGGTGTTTGCCAGAAGGTACCGGGATGTGGAGAGATGTTTCCGTAAGTGAAAGGGCACAGTTGAGGGCTGGGTGAGAGCGGAGGTGCACACGTCAGCCGTGGTGATTTGGGTGAGAAGTGGGAAGGGATTCTCAGATAGCGAGAGTAGAAAAGCATAAATGCTATATGTCAAGGGAGACTATAAATTCTCCTTCTTGCCTTTTTTTTTTTTTTTTTTTTAATGCAGGCAATTGTCAGCTGGAAATGGGAATATAGTCCTGCCTAAAAGCAAGAGTTAGAGATTCATTATGCCAGCTGAGTGGGCACTGACAGGCTGAGAGTATATGGAAAGACCGAGGGGACCAGGCAGGGAGAAGGAAAAAAAAAAAGAAGGGATGGAATTAAGCAGATCTGTAATGCTATACTCTTCAAAATCCCCAAGGACTTTTAAAAGTGTGTGTTTGGCCCTGGCTGGTTTGGCTCAGTGGTTGGAACATCTGCCTGCAGACCAAAGAGTCTCAGGTTTGATTCCAGTCAAGGGCATGTACCTCGGTTCGCTCCCCAGCCCTGGTCTAGATCATACGGGAGGCAACCAACCCATGTGTCTCTCTCACATTGATACTTCTCTCTCTCCCCTCCCCACCCCCACTCTGTCTGAAGATAAATGGAAAAATATCCTTGGGTGAGGATTTTAAAAATAAATAAATAAATAAAAGTGTGTGTTTGAACTAACACCAGTGCCAATGTACAAATGAACAAAAATTATAGATGCAGGTAATCTGCAAAACAAGGACATTTATTCTTTGACCCTAAGGATGCTTGCAGTCAACAGACAGAACTCTGGGTAGCAGCATTCTTAGGGGTCTCGCCCTGTGTCTCCCTCAGGCGTGGGAAATGTCATTCCTGCTCTTCTCAAACCTCACTCGCTCTCTACGACCTGAGCCAAACTCCGTATGTTCCATGAAGCTGTCAATGGTGGCTCTAGCCTAGCTGATCAACTTTTCCCTGAAATCTTATTAGGTTCAGAGTCTATGCACCCAATTAAAAAAAAGAAGAAGAAGATATTTATGGTTGAATGTGGTCTAAAGGTACAAATTTCCAGTTATAAGTCATGGAATATAATGCACAGCATGCTTAATAATACTGTGTTGTATATTTGAAAGTTGCTAAGAGTAGATCTTAAAAGTTATCTTCACAATAAAAATATTACAGTAATGATAGTACATGTAGTGGTAAATGTTAACTAAACTTATGGTGGTGATCATTTTGCAATATATACAAGCATCAAATCATTATGTTGAATACATGAAATAATATGTCAATTATATCTCAGTTTAAAAAAAACTCCCAGATACTTGTGTATTGGATTGTTTGTCTTTCCTGTGAGTTAGTCTCACTTCCCAATCAGAAGTTAAGCTCCTTATAGCTTATGCTTTTATATCTCCCAAACTCCTGGCAGAGTAGGAAGCAACTTAATTTTCAGCTGCAGGTGACTGAAAAGTCCAATTCAAATGAGCTTAAACAATCAGGAGAGTTATTATCTCATTAACAAGAGGAACAGCAATAGTTTGGGCTCCAGGCAAGGCAGGCTGAGGTCTCTCTGTGATGCTGGCGGTTCTACCTTGTCTTATGAATTGAGTTCATTTGGGGGCTGGTAGGAAAATGGCTCTGGCCATTCCTGAGCCCACTCAGTCATAACAACATCTGAAGAGAGAAAAGGAAACCGTGCCTCTTTTCTGGGAACGAGGAAATTTCCATTATTGCATCAGCAGACTCCCACCTTGTTAGCCAGACTCAAGTTACACGACCTTTCTTCAGCCATGCAAGGGGCCTGGGCTCACCACGACAAGCTGCAAACTGCCCCAGAACTGAAGGCCTCTTCCCCCACATCATGCATGGTGACAGTGAAAGAAGGAAGCTGCTTCAACATGAAGGAAGGAGCGCTGGACAGACAACCAGGAGTGCCTTGGGCAGGCTTGCGAGAGCCAACGATTAGATTCAGGGATTTTGAATTCTGGTGGGTAAACAACAGCCATTCTCAAAAATTAAATTATATAATCTTAGAACTGAAGGATGTTAAAGCAAAGGTAATAAATACTCAAAATGCATCAACTCAATTAATTGTACTACATCGTACTATTAGCTATGCTTTTGATGTTATTTGTGGTTGTTGATAGCAGAGAGTGATCTATTGTTTCACTGTCTAGATTTAAGAGATGAAGAAAATGTTACTACTGTAGCCTAAATTTGTATATCTTAATCCCTTCTCATTTTTCACCCTTCTCTCAATCCCCCTCCCATTTGACAACCATCAATTTATTCTCTGTCTATGGGTTTGTTTCTGTTTTGTTTGTTTGCTTATTACGTTGTATTTTTAATTCCACATATGAGTAAAATTATATGATATTTATCTTAAAAAATAATGCAGCTTAAACACACTTTTTATTTATTTTTTTATTTTATGAATTTTTATTTATTTTTTTGTTACAGATATTTTACCCCATTGGCACCCCCCCCCCCCTCCACCCTGTCCCCGGCTTAGTTGTCCATGTCCATTGGTCATGCATACATACATATAAGTTCTGTGGTTTATCTCTTCCCACCCCCCCACCCCCCATCCCCTCTTCTGAGGGATGTCAGTCTGTGCCCTACTTCCATGTGTCTGGGTCTACTGTATTCCTCAGACTGTTATGTTCATTATATTCCCTATATAAGTGAGATCATGTGGTATTTGTCTTTTTCTGCTTGGCTTCTTTCACTTAGGATAATACTTTCCAGGTCCCTCCATGTCGTCTCGAAGGATAAGAGATCTTTCTTTCTTACCGCTGCATAGTACTCCATTGTTAAACACACTTTCTTAAATCTAGACAATCAGTGAAACAATAAAGCATGATTTGTATCACCAAACTATTTCCATGGTGTGAATACTTGCACCATAACCTTTTTCAGTTGGCCAACGTGATGTCACTAAATGCATAGCTGAGAAGTGATGTGCAGTACCTCACCATCATGTGCCATTTCCACTACACAATGCAATGTCTGTAGCCATTTTATTGTGAATAGCACAAAAAAATTGAGGAAACATTCTCCCAGTTTTCAAAAGCCAGTATTTGAACCAGCAAAAGTCATTCACATCATTGACATATAGGCAAAGTTTTGACATACATCTTCCTTGTTTCACTTTTAAATTACTCGTTAACATCATAAAAATATCAGCCAAAGATCAGAATTATACTCGTGTTAATTGCAGCCATAGAATGATTATGGATACAATGGTTCAGAAAAAACAACAACAAAAGCATTCTGTGAAAATTGGCTTTATCAAATTTACATAAAAAAGATTGTATCTTTATTATTATTTATAAGTTGCATGTTGCACATCCTTTATATTAGTAAAATTTATAATAACATATAAGTACTATATATAGTATACACACTAACATTGCACATACAATTATATATAATATATATAAATAAAAGTATATAGTATATTTTTCCTCCTAAAGAGCTTGTTATTAAACACTTACCAACACAATACTGGACTGTCAGTATATTAACTACAACATCCTTGATGACCTACTAATAAGTTAATCTTGTTCCGATGTCATTTAGAAAATATGTTAATCTGATTTTAGATTTCCTCAAGAAGTTAAATATAGATTCAAATTGCCTCACTAAGTTAATTTTTGTATGGGTGGTGTTTTGAATGGACAACTTGCTTTGGTTTTGTTTGCTAGAGAGTTCAGCAAATCAGTGAAGTTCATTTCCCTTTGGAGTCTATAGTTTGAATCAATTCAGGTTCCTGGTAATTAATTCTAAGCCACACTGATAAAGAGATTTAACATAATCACATTATTCTCTCTGACCGTGATGAATGAAATCCTCCTAGACTTGTGACATCTAGGCATTTGGACACCTGCTGAGAGGTGAGTGCTCAGTCAGGAGGGTGCTCCACGCCTCCAAGGGAAAGGAGGACCTTCATTCACACAATGTTTCTGACTCCTTTTCAACTTGCTTTTCCCTGAAGAACAGATTAGTATTCACCTGCTATTCTGTACCTCTAGAGATGGAGTCTATCATGTTACCCAGTGCTGGAGAACAGAAGAGCTTTTGGCCCTTGGGAATACTTGTTAAACTTTGATTCTCTTCTCAAGACAGACCTACTTTGGAGATGTGCCCTCCTTGGGAATGTCGCCCTCCTTCCTGGCTTTATTCCTGAGTGATGGTTTCTCTTCTCAGTTAAAGTGATCTATGTTGACATGGGCAATGAAGGAAATCCAGTCAGTATGGTTTTCTTCATAATCTATGTCTCTTTATTGCTTACCTCAACAGTACTCTTTTAGGTTCTCAATGTGGTTAAACAAATTCTGACACCTCGTTGGTGATGGTTATTATTACTATTAATATAAGGGCAGTGGCAGCTACTCACTGATCCTCTGCTATGTGTCGGGCACTTGGCCAAATACCTATCTGCATCTCCTCTAACCCTCAGAGGAATCCCACAGGCAGCAATAATTATTTCTTTTCACAAATAAGGAAGCTGAAGCTCAAAGAGATTTAATAAGCAAGGTTTTAAACAGCCTGTCTGAGGAGTTTCCTTTCTCCCACTGTACCAGGATTCCCCTCCTCCCCCAGTAACTCATTAAGACTGAATCCTACTGGAGCCCTGGCAGGTTTGGCTCAGCGGTTAGAGCGTCAGCCTGCGGTCCTGAGAGACCGGGGTTCGGTTCCCACTAAGGGTGCGTACCTCGGTTGCAGTTTGTCCCCGGCCCTGGTCGGTTGTGCGGGTGGCAGCCACTCGATGTGTTCCTTTCACATCGATGTTTCTCTCTCTCTCTTGGTTCCTCTCTCTCTCTCCCACTCTACCTGAACAAAAATGGAAAAATGTCCTCCGGTGAGGATTCAAAAAAAAAAAAAAAGACTGAGTCCTACTGGAGGAACATATTGAGGGGTGAGAAATTTCAAATGTTGCCAATGGGTAATAATAGCCAATAATCCATGTTGGGACATTCTTACTTTAAGCTTGACCATTACTTTGCTAATGGGTTCATTAATAGTATTGATATTTTTGAAATGCACTTTTGGTGTCCTCACAAATCTACCAAGATCTAGACAATCAGTGCTCTGAGACACTTCCCAAAAACCTAGTGATTATCTGGGCACAATGGGGCATGGCGTCCTTGATTTCATTAGTTTCTTAGCCACTTGGGGTTTGAATCTCAGAAAGCAGAATGCTTTCAATCTCTTGGAATATGCCTCACAGGGTTTTTCAGGTTTTGTTGTGTAGACAACATGCTGCAGGAGTCCAGCAGTACCAGAAATAAACTGATAGGACCATGGGTTGTTTTCCTGGAAGAATCCCAGCCTTCAGATCAGAAAAGAGATGCCTTAGGTGTAAGGCCAACCAGGCTAGGAGCTGGCAGCCGTTCAACAAAGTGATCCTTGACTATTACAGAACTTCTTTATTCTAAACTATTGCCCGGAACAGTCAGAAGAAATAAAAAGAGCCAAAGCATTAACATAGAACCAAGGCAATTCCTGGCATCCACAACCAAGTGGCATTATGCCTAGAGAGAGAAAGGCTATGGTTGGCATCCTTTTACTTTCATGAATTGCTTCTAAATATCTGAACCAAAAAACAGATGGAAATGCTTTGTATCACAATTGAGATGCTCCATGTCATCACAGGTCACAATAGGTTTGTCCAAGATTATAAACTCAGCACAGTGTTCAGTCATGCAACTAGGTTCAGCCTCCTCCAAGAAAGGTCTCTCCAGTCCCCATTAGAGATGGTTGAAATACATGTTGGGAATAGCCTTGAATTAAAGGAGGTATCACAAAAGGGCAACGAAGCCTGTGGCAGTGTGTTTAAAATGTTTTCCTCCTATACCTGCTTAAAGAACTAGAAACAATTACATACCCCTGAAATATTTTACATTTACGAGTTTTATCATAATTAAAAAATTTTTTCTTTATTGATTTTAGAAAGAGAGGAAGGGAGAGGGAGAGAGAGACAGAGACATCAATGAGAGAGAACATCGATTGGCCACCTCCTGCATGGCCCCCCACTGGGGATTCAGTCCACAACCTGGGCGTGGGCCCTGATCGAGAATCGAACCAGCGACCTCTAGGTTCATGGGTTGACACTCAATCACTGAGCCACACCAGCCAGGCTATCATAATTTTGTATAGGTGCAAAAGATGTAGTTTCTGACATACTGTATGTTATACGTGTGCATTTAATTTCTTTTCAACAAAATCTTGAAGTTATAAATTCAGTACACTTGATTGAAAATACCTACCATATCATCTAACGGACAAAGTCAATCCTCCCTGTCAGACTAATAAGAAAGTCAGGAATACTTTGTGTCAGAAAAAAACCAAAAACACATAAGTATAAACTTCTAGTAAATTATTTAATATGCATTCCCCCTCAACAACCTCTCCCTTCTGAAACTCATAAAGAACAGAGCATGTCACCCGAATGACACAAAACCACTGCTCCTGTCGATATTTTTCTTCCAGCCTTTTCTGGTTTCCTTTCAGGGGACCCTCCCTCTGAGGTGGTGTGTTCTTGGATTTCACCTTTTGTGTCGCCATGGACCTTGGGACAAAATTGGAAGTGGCTAATGTGTTTTTTACGTGGGGAGGGAGATTCCCAAATGGTGACAGAGTGAATGGAAAGCTACACAGACCATCTCCCAGGACCAAACTGGAATTACAACTAAAATAAAGACCAATCGTTAGAAAAAAGCAACAGAAAAACAGCTTGCAAGGACCATATAACTAGGGACACTGAATAAATCCTGGTAGGATAGCAGAAGCTCAAGAGGGGGGCTGGGAGCCCACAGACAACAGCGGTCCTAGCCGTGAGCAGTGCCCTCGGGGTTAAAATCCCAAGCCTGCTCCACAGCACAGAGCTGGGACAGAGTGCTAAAATAGCCACAGCCATTCATCTTGGGCTCTGGCAGAGGGAGGGTAGACAGAACTGTGTGGGGACACTCAGGATTTGGAGGGTGCTAAGAGCTTTTGCTGAGTTGCAGCCACACAGGACAGTGGGTTCTGGGAAGGAGTAAGAGGCAGTGACCCCTCCCGCAGAGATTCAACCCCACCCAGGTGGGCCATTGAAATGCAAATTGAGGCTCATTAACAACCAGCATCTGCCCCACCTTTGGGAAATCCTCTTACACAGAACAACTGAAGGAGTTTTTCATTCAACTGAAAACCCAAGGCTCTTTAAGTAACTGAGACTAATAGCCTCCAGAAAGAATGCTAGAGGATAACTGAACCTTTCCTGGGCTTGCAAATCTACCTGGGAAAGTAAGACTTGACAGTGGTGTTTAACGTGGGTCCTCCCATGCTCATCCAAACCCAGTAGAGGAAGCCACAAACAGCAGAATACCAACACCCATAGGAAAAATTTAGTAGGCTCCAAAACCACTGAGATAGCCAAAATGGTGAAATAAAGAAGTAAATCCCAAATGAAAGAACAAGAGACCTCTACCAAAGATGAGATGAATGAAACGCAGTTAAGCAAGTTAACAGAGCTAGAATTCAGAGCCATGATCTTGAGGAAGCTCAACAGCATGAGTAAGGACATCAAGACCTTAAGTAAAGACATAGAAACATTGAAAATAAACCAATTGGAAATGAAAAACCACCAAGAAGAAATGAAGAATGACATAGCAGAAATAAAGAACACATTGGAAGGATTAAACAGCAGAGTAAAGGAAGCTGAGGACCAGATCAGTGAATTAGAAGACAGGGTAGAAAAAAACCACCAATAAGAAAACCAAAAGGAAAAAACAATTTAAAAACAGGAAGACAGCTTAAAAGAACTGTGGGATAACTGGAAACATAATACTATTCGCATCATAGGAGTCCCCGAAGAATAAGAAAATGAGCAAGGGTTAGAGAATATATTTGAAAAAATAGTGACAGAAAACATCCCTAATTTGGTGAAGGAAGAAGGCATTTAAGTTCAAGAAACACAGAAAGCTCCAAGTAAGAAGAACCCAAACAGGCCCACACCAAGACACATAGTAATTAAAATGCCAAAAATTAAAGACAAAGAGAGAATCCTAAAGGCAGCAAGAGTTAAGCAACAGGTTACCTATAAAAAAAAACAAAAACAAACAAAAAAAACCCCATAAGGCTCTCAGCTGACTTCTCAACAGAAACACTACAGGGCAGAAGGGAATGGCATGAAGTAATCAAGGTCATGAAGAACAAGAATCTGAATCCAAGACTACTCTATCCAGCAAAGCTATCATTCAAAACAGAAGGTCAAATAAAGAGCTTCCCAGACAAAAAAAGGCTAAGGGAATACATTAACACCAAACCAGCACTGCAAGAAATGTTAAAAGGACTGCTATAATTAGTAGAAGAAATAGGAAGAAAAATATAACCACACTAAATAAAAATGGCAATAAATAAGTACATATCAATTATCACCTTAAATGTAAATGGATTAAATGCTCCGATCAAAAGACACAGAGTAGCTGATTGGATAAGAAAGCATGACTCATATATATGTTGTTTACAAGAGACCCATCTCACAACAAAAAACTCACATAGGTTGAAAGTGAAGGGATGGAAGAAAATCTTCCAAGCTAACAAAGAGGAAAAAAAAGCTGGGGTAGCAATATTCATACCTGATAAAATAGATTTCAAAATGAAGGCCACAACTAGAGACAAAGAAGGTTACTACATAATATTGAAAGGATCTATCCAACAGAAGATATAACCTTGGTAAACATATATGCACCCAATATAGGAGCAGCAAAATATATTAAACATCTTCTGGAGGACTTCGAAGGAGAAATCGACAGCAATACAATAATAGCAGGGGATTTCAACACCCCACTGACATCACTGGATAAATCCTCTAGACAAAAAATTAGCAAGAAAACGGAGACTCTAAATGAAGCATTAGACCACATGGATTTAATAGATATCTACAGAGAATGACACCCCAAAACTACAGAATTCACATTCTTCTCAAGTGTACATGAGACATTCTCAAAGACAGACCACATGTTAGGACACAAACTTAGTCTCTCCAAGTTCAAGAAGATAGAAATCATATCAAGTATCTTCTCAGGTCACAGTGCCATGAAACTAGAAATCAATTGCAAGGAGAACATGCAAAGACATTTGAACACATGGAGACTAAATAGTATGTTATTAAATAATGAATGGGTTACCATGGAGATCAAGGAAGAGATTAAACACTTCCTGGAAACCAATGAAAATGAACACACAACAACACAAAATAGACAGGATGCAATGAAAGCCCTTCTGAGAGGGAAGTTCATAGCACTACAGGCCTACCTCAAGAAACAAGAAGAATCTTTAATAAACTATCTAACCTCACAACTTAAAGAACTAGAAAGCAAACAAAATGAAAACCCCAGAGCAAGTAGAAGGAAGGAAATAGTAAAGATCAGAGCAGAAATAAACGACAAAGAGACAGAAAAAAAAATTCGAAGGATCATTGAAACACAGTGCTGGTTTTTTGAAAAGATAAACAAGATTGATGGACCCTCAGCTAGACTAACAAGAAATAAAAAGAGAGAACCCAAATACACAAAATCAGAAATGAAAAAGGAGAACAACTGACACTACAGAAAGACAAAGGATGCTTAAAAATACTGTGAACAATTACATGGCAACAAATTTGACAATCTAAGCAAAATGGACACATTTCTAGAAACACATAGTCTCCCAAAACTGAACCGGGAAGAGATAGAAAACTTGAACAGGGGGGAGTGAGAAACCACAGAACTTATATTCATGTATACATGAACAATGGACATGGACAATAAAGTTGGGGACAGGGCCAGGTGGAGGGGGGAGAGGGAAATCATATGGGGAAAAGAAGAAACATCTGTAAAAAGATAAAGTAAGAATAAATAAAGAAAGAAAGAAAAAAAACTTGAACAGACCAATAACAACTAAGGAAATTGAAGAGGTAATCAAGACTCCCCCAGCAAACAAAAGCCCAGGCCCAGACAGCTTCACAGGGGAGTTTTACTGAACATTCAAAGAAGAACTAACACCCACTCTCCTCAAATTATTTCAAAAATTCAAGAAGAAGGAAGACTTTCAAACTCGTTTTATGAGGCCAGTATAAATCTAATTCCAAAACCAGAAAAAGAAACTACAAAAAAAGAAAACTATAGGACAATATCCCTGATGAACATAAATGCCAAAATCCTAACAAAATACTAGCAAATCGAATCCAGCAATATATTAAAAAAATTATTCACCATGACCAAGTGGGATTCATCCCAGGCATGCAAGGCTGGTACAATATTCACAAATCAATAAATGTGATACACCACATAAACAAAATGAAAGATAAAAACCACATGATTATATCAATAGATGCTGAAAAAGCATTCAACAAAATCCAGCACCCATTTCTGAAAACTCTCAGCAATCTGGGAATAGAGGGATCATACTGTGACATAATAAAGGCCATATATGAAAGACCTACAGCCAACATCATACTCAATGGACAAAAACTAAAAGCATTTCCCTTAAGAACAGGAACAAGATAGGGATGCTCACTTTTGCCACTATTATTTAACATAGTACTAGAAGTCTTAGCCACTGCAATCAGACAGGAAGAAAAAATAAAAGGGATCCAAATTGGAAAGGAGGAAGTGAAACTGTTATTATTTGCAGATGACATGATACTATACATAGATAACCCTAAAGACTCCATCAAAAATCTACTAGACTTAATAAATGAACTTGGCAAGGTAGCAGGATACAAAATTAACATCAAGAAATTGACAGCTCTCTTATACACCAATGATGAACTCACAAAAAGAGAAACTGAAAAAACAATCCCATTTACCATCGCAGCAATAAAATTAAGATACCTAGGGATCAACTTAACCAAAGAAGTAAAGGACATATTTACAGAAACTACAGGACATTGAAAAAAGAAATAGAGGAAGATATAAAAAGTGGAAGCACATACCTTGGTCATGAATTGGAAGAATTAATATCATTAAAATGTCCATATTACCCAAAGCAATCTATAGATCAATGCAATCCCCATAAAAATACCAATGATATATTTCACAGAACTAGAATAAATACTTCAAAAGTTCATACAGAACCAAAAAAGACCCCGAATAGCCACAGCAATCTTGAAAAAGAAGGACAAAGTAGGTGGGATCACAATACCAGGTAAAACTACAAAGCTACTGTAATCAAAACAGCCTGGTACTGGCACAAGATCAGGCATATAGACCAGTGGAACATAACAGAGAACCCAGAAATTGACCCAAGACATTATGCTCACTTAATATTTGACAAAGGTGGCAAGAGCATACAATGGAGTAAAGACAGCCTCTTTAATAAATGCTGTTGGAAAAATTGGACAGCTACATGCAAAAAAATGAAACTAGACCATCAACTTACACCATACACAAGAATAAACTCAAAACGAATAAAAGACTTAAATGTGACTCATGAATCCATAAAAATCCTAGAAGAAAATGTAGGCAACAACATTTTGGACATCAGACACAGCAGAATTTTCACTGATACATTACCTAAGGCAACAGAAATAAAGGAAAAAAAGAACACATGGGACTACCTCAAACTAAAAAGCTTCTGCACAGCAAAAGAAACAACCATCAAAATGGAAAGGCAACCCACTGTATGGGAGAACATCATTGCCAATGACACATCAGATAAGGGGTTAATTTCCAAAATATATAGATTGCTCATACAACTCAACAAAAGGAAGACAAATAACCCAATTTAAAAATGGGCAGAGGAACTAAATAGACACCTCTCCAAACAGGACATACAAATGGCTAAGAGACATATGAAGAAATGCTCAACATCACTAATCATCAGAGAGATGCAAATTAAAACAACAATGAGGTATTACCTCACACCTGTCAGAATGGCCGCCATCAGCAAATCATTAAACAACAAGTGTTGGCAAGAGTGTGGAGAAAAGGGGACTCTAATACACTGCTGGTGGGAATGCAGACTGGTGCAGTCACTATGGAAAACAATATGGTGTTACCTCAAAAAATTAAAAATTGAATTGCCATTTGACCCAGTGATCCCACTTCTCGGAATATATCCTAAGAAGTGAAACACCAATCAGAAAGAATATATGCACCCCCAAGTTCATAGCAGCACTATTTACAATAGCTAAGATCTGGAAACAGCCCAAGTGTCCATCAGTAGACGAATGAATTAAAAGCTGTGGTACATATACACAATGAAGTACTATGCAACTGTAAGAAAGCTCTCTTATCCTTTGTGATGACATGGAGGGAACTGGAGAGTGTTATCCTAAGCAAAACAAGTCAAGCAGAGAAAGACAAATATCACATGATCTCACTTATTTGTGGAATATAATGAACATAGCAGTCTGAGGAATAGGGTAGACCCAAAGACGTAGAAGTAGGGTACAGACTGACAACCCTCAGAAGGAAGGGGGTGGGGAGAAAGAGTAAAACCACAGAACTTATATGCATGTACCCCATAACTGATGGACATGGACAACAAAGCTGGGGATGGGGTGGGGGGATGGGGAGGAGGGTGTCAATGGGGAAAAAAGGAGAAACATCTGTAACAAAAATAAATAAATAATATATAAATAAAATGAAAGAAAGAAAGAGAGAGAGAAGAAGAAGAAGAAGAAGGAGGAGGAGGAGGAGGAGGAGGAGGAGGAGGAGGAAAGGAGGAAGAGGGAGAAGGTCCTCTGTGACAGTGGAGGTGGGAAGGAGGACCTGGAACAACAGACAAGTCCTCATGCAGAGAATTTTAGACAGGGTGATGGAGAAGTTGAGAGTCTGAAAAGTTATTCTCTCAAAGCTTTCAATCCTGTGTTCAGTCATCCTCACCCCCAGAAGCAAGCAAACCTAATTTGAAAATCACTGTTCCAAGTCATGGGCGCACAGATCGGGTGTTGTTGCCAGGACTCCGTGTTTATTGGTTTCTGGGTCTTCTTTCCTTCTTTTCCCCATTTCCCCTTTTTCTCCCCCTTTTCTCCCTCGTTCTTCCCTCCATCCAAGAACTGATAGGAGCAGGGACCACCTGTTTTCCCTCCACTATCTGCTGCTCCCACAGCCATTAAAGCTCCCTCCCCAAAGTGGGTAGAAACCCCTCCCTAACCAGAGCTGACACACTGAGTGACATGGAGGGACAGTCACCATGAAGCCCTGCAGCTGAAGTGCTCACTTTCCCATCTCACAGCCTCTTCTAAGGTCCTGGGAGGGTCCCTACCATGTTTACAATATTATATATTTTGTAATTTTTCCAACCAAGGTTATTTTGTTGTTCTTAAAGAGAACACCCTCTGCAAAGGTATAAGCTTACCACCCCATTAAGATTTCCAGATTTAGCCCTGGCCGGTTTGGCTCAGCGGCTAGAGCGTTGGCCTGTGGTCCAGAGAGGCCTGGGTCCAGAGAGGCCTGGGTTCAGTTCCCGCTAAGGGCGCGTACCTCGGTTGTAGTTTGTCCCCGGCCCTGGTTGGGTTGTGCGAGTGGCAGCCACTCGATGTGTCCCTTTCACGTCGATGTTTCTCTCTCTCTCTTTTCCTCTCCCTCCCTCCCACTCTGCCTGAACAACAACAAAAAAATGGAAAAATGTCCTCGGGTGAGAATAAAAAAAAAAAAGATTTCCAGATTTAGCAAATAAAAAATTCCAGATGCCCAGTTAAATTTGAATTTCAGACAAACAATGAATGATCTTTTTGTATTATTATTCCAAAAATTGCCTGGAACATACTTCTGCCAAAACAATTACTAGCTGTTAATCTGAAATTTTGTCTAGCAGCTGCTCTACATTCCTCCAAACTTTGATCCTCTCCTGTATGGACACCAGATGGTAAGGTAAGAATTGCTCTTTCCAATCCGATAAAATATCTTTGGATTTATATTTAAACTCTTCTCACATTATAATTTGAGACTTTGATAGATCTGTGCTGACCGATCTTATGCAATCTTAGTTTCTGGCACATTTTTGCTGCAGAAGCACAGATCAAAACAATTTCCCAACTCGGTGGGGAAATGAGAAACCCTGTTCTAGCGAGAGCGAGGGAACTGGAGCTGCTACTGTTGTGTTTTGTGCTGTGGTCCAGCAGGGAGCACGTGTGTTTGGCTAAAAAGCTCCATGCGTGGCGGGCGGGGAGAAGCAATCACTAGTGGGGGAGGAGAGAATCTTGGCTGAAGACGATTTTGGTTGCCCCAGAAGTACCAAAGCAGCGTTTCTCAAATGTTTTAAACCCTGACCTACAGTGATAAATACATTTTCCACAGTGACCCCAAACACACCTCCATATACCTGTGATGAAGACGGACGTTTCCTGAAACTTCCACCATTCCTACACGTACAATTACTATGGGTAATGCACACTATTTTCTACCCTAATCTATTTCAATTTTTTAAAGAGTTGATTTCACTCAATTAATTTCATGATAGATCATGATCTGTGGTTTAAAATCCATTGCAGGAGCCCTGGCCGGGCGGCCCCGTTGGTTAGAGCGTTATCCTAGTTCGCCAAGGTTGCGGAGTCCATCCCCGTCGGGGCACATACAATGAATGCATGAATAAGTGGAACAACAAACCGAGGTTTCTCTCTCTTTGTCCCTTCACTCCTACTTCCTCTCTCTCTCTCTCTCAAATCAATAAATGTTTAAAAATAAAAAACCACAACCAAAAAGGAGCCTGCATCACAATGTGTCAATGAGCTGCTTCCTTCGCGGAGAAAATCTTGCTCTGAAAACAAAGTCCGCTGAACAGCACGCTCAGTGCCAGCTGATGCACTGTTCCGGTTGAGTTCCTTATCCTTCCATAATGGGTAGCAAAGAATTAGAAGGTGACACTGGTCCTCGCATGACCCTTCTGGAAGCAGCACAGATAAACCCGCAGAGCAGGAGCCCAGAGGCGCACAGAGGGCGGAATCTAGAGAGTGAGGAGAGGGAAGGAGGAGCAAACAGTGAGTAGTCCGTGAACACACGTCACTGAGACCAAGGAACCTGCTTTGAAGAGGTGCAGATACTTTTTCAAGCATCCCGCCCAAGGGGAAGACAACCACTTTAACAACAGAAACGTAATTCCTGCATAGGGAGGGATGGATTGAAGAAAATGTAATGGTTTTACTGCGAAGACCTAGATTGGTTTTCTTTACTCCGAAAAAAGTAGACTCCATCTCTCACCTCCACTCTGTAATAGTTTCCTTCCTGGTCTGCCTTTCCCCGTGTGCTCCCTACCCCCAGCCTACCCATTTATTTCCTATGTTGCAATCACAGTACTATTTTTAGAACACAAATCAAATGATATAACTACCCTATGTGAGAATCATAAATCATTTTCCACGTTTCTGGACGTGTGGGCCCTGTGTGAGCAGCCCCTGCCCCCTCTCTCGCCGCTTTCCACCCCCCTCCCCCACTGCTCTCCTGCCACACTGCCCTCCTTTGCAGTTCTTGTAGGGTCAAGGTCTTTCCTGCCTCAGGGTCTTTGCACACACTGCTCCTCCTCCTGGGATTGTTCCCCCTTCCCCTCCCTGTGCATCGGTCCTACTCATCTAGCTTCTGGGTGGCAGAGGACATGTCACTTCTTTAGAGAAACCTGCCTCATCTAAACTGAGTTCCCTTGGTTATACTCCCAGCACCCTGAATTTTCTTCATAACATATGTTACTGTGCATAATTAAATAATCATCTCCGTATTCCTTTGTTTGTTTGCTTAACACCTGTTTTCCCCATTTAACGGCAGGTGCCATGAAGCTAGTTCCTAGAACAGTGCCTACATCGTTTGTAAATGCCCAATAATTTTTAAATCAATGAATGAGAACCGTGATGACTAACTGCTTCAAACGTATGCCATATATTGATGCACTATATCTTTTTCAACCCTGAGGTTGCTGACAAGTACAGTTCATACAATGTGTGTGCACAATGGGCCAGACACCTGTTTATCAATCCCTACCAGTGGTGCACTGGGCAGGCTTGTACAGGCTGAAGAGGACCAGTGCTGGTGTCTATTATATACTCAACCTCATGTTAGGTGTTATAGAGCCACCATTAAAAATAAGTCATCAGTCCTGGCCGGTTTGGCTCAGCGGTTAGAGTGTCGGCCCGCGGACCAGAGAGTCTTGGGTTTGGTTCTCATTAAGGGCACGTACCTTGGTTGCAGTTTGTCCCTGGCCCTGGTTGGGGTCGTGTGGGTGGCAGCTACTAGATGTGTCTCTCTCTCTTTCTTCCTTCCTCTCTCCCTCCCACTCTATCTGAAGATAAATGCAATAATAATAATAATAATAATAATAAGTCATTGTCCCTGCCTCAGCCAGTGTAGCTCAGTTGGTTGAGTGTCGTTGGGTGCACCAAAAGGTCACCAGTTTGATTTCCAGTCAAGACACGTGGCTGGGTTATGGGCCTGATCCCCAGTAGGAGGCGTGCAAGAGGCAGCGGATCTATGTTTCTCTCTCTCCCTTCTTCTTTCTCTAAAATCAGTAAAACATATTTTAAAAAATAAATAGATAAAATAAGTCATCATCCTTGTCCAGCAATAATCTCCAGTCTGGTTTAGAGAATGACATACATCAGGCCTCAGGGAGAATCAGGGTCCAGCTGTGCGGGGTGAGCACATCTGTGGTTAGAAAAGGATACGATCAGCATGTGTCGGCACAGGCATCGATGGACATCCTTGAAGCCTGCATGTTTCTACTGCGCCCTCCCGATCACACCTCCAATGCAAGGTAAAGACTTCCCTGTCTTGGTCCTCAGTTTCCTAATCTGTGAGATAAAATGGTCCAACTTGATTGTCCTTAAGCTCCTTTATAGCTCAGAAAAATTGCATGGTTCTAAATGATTAGAAGTGTGAACCATAACACACCATTCTGAAACATCCTTTCCTGGGACTGAGGGACTCTGGGGGATTCCATCTGGGGATAAAAGGATGAAGTAAAAATGACCCTTTTGGCCCTGGCCGGTTTGGTTCAGCGGTTAGAGCGTCGGCCTGCGGTCCTGAGAGACCCGGGTTCGGTTCCCGCTAAGGGCGCGTACCTCGGTTGCAGTTTGTCCCCAGCCCTGGTCGGTTGTGCGGGTGGCAACCACTCGATGTGTCCCTTTCACATCGATGTTTCTCTCTCTCTCTTTGTTCCTCTCTCTCCCTCCCACTCTACCTGAACAAAAAAAAAAAAAAGGAAAAATGTCCTCGGGTGAGGATAAAAATAAAAATGACCCTTTTGCCACAGAGTTAGGTCAGTTTTCTGTGAGCAAAGCAGAGACTTGACATCTGAGGATGGCAGATCTCATGGGTTTGCAGCATTTAATAAGTCCAGTGGCCGTTTGACAGGGAAGTAAGGTTACTATTTTTAAATCAGCAGGAAAAGGGCAGAAGGGTAAGATAGAAAGATGATTTATCCTGTGGCCAGAGTGCTCAAAATTGACTGGAGAAACGAATCAAATGAGACTTGATAAAGCGGATGCTGCCGTCCCTCCCCTGTGCCTGGAAGTGTTGTCGGAGCAGGTCTGCCAGGGATCCGGCGTCAGGGCACAGCTGACTCTCCTGAGTAGCAATCCAATCGCATGCATTTCAATTATTGGATTAAAAACATCATTACCATTAAATAGAGCAAGAGGCTTTGATAGCGCTAAGTAGTATCGAAAAGCTGGTGTCTACGAAGGGGCCTGCTCCCGGGCACCTGTGGCACCCCAGGTGGGGCTGCTTCTGCTTTCCCTCTCTCTCCGCCTCCCCCACATCCCTGAGCAGGAGCAGCAGCTGCCAGGACCGTGCAGCCCACTCATCTGAAACCACCCGAAGCTGCAGGACAGCGGGAAGCAGCCCGACACTCCTTCCCTGCTCAGTACAGCCCAGCCCAGCTCTGCGCGGCTGCGGGTGGCCACGTGGGCGTCTGGCTCTGAGGGAGACAAGTTGGGAGTCTTTTGAGTCTGCCTGGAGTTTCCCAACCCTGCTGGCTGTGGCCATGACAGAAAATGAGGGTCAGGGCTGGGCCACTCCAGAGGGCAACCAGATCTTTTGGGGGAGCCTGAAGATTTTTATCTTTTTAGTTGGAGGATGAAGACAGTAAAGATCGGGTGTTCGGGAGGGTTCAATCCACCACCGACTTAATGAGCGCCTGCACCAGGGTGGAGAGGTGTGTTGGGTGGGCCCAGGCCAGTAAGAACACGATTTCTGCGTTTGAGGAGTTCACAGTCTAATGGGTGGGAGTTTACATGAACAAACACTTTCAACGGAACAGGATAAACAATAACAGAAACATATGCACAAGTTGCAATAGGAGCACAGAGGGGGGATTTCAGACCAGAAGGAGCTGTCCCTTGAGCTGTGTTGTGAAGGAGGAGGAGGAGGCAGATGAAGGAAGCTGGGAACAGAGTTCCAGGCAGAGGGCAGCACACCGTGCGTTAAGAGCACAGCACGACTGGGCAGTCAGTCACAGGCAGCTTGGTGTAGGTAGAAAGTGGGAGACACAGCTAGGAGAGGGAGGTGGCAGCCAGGTAACGGAGGGACTTGGGTGCCTGGGTAAGAAAACTGAGCTCTGCTCTCTAAGAGTTTGGGAGCCTCCAAAGAACGCTGAGTGAGGAAGCTGTATGATCAGTGTGCGTAGGTAGATCCCTCTGGTGCAGCGAGAGGGTGGGTTTAGGAGAGTCAGACTCAAGGCAGGCGGTCCCATTAGGTTTGTGCAAAGATATTGGTGCTCCAGGGCAGTGCTGGTAGAGACAGAAAAAAGTGGGTGAGTCTGGGAAGGATTTAGGAGGTAAGATCAGAAGGACTAAAAGATCTGGATGATGGACTGAATGGGAGGGTGGGATGGTGGGGGAGATTTGCCTAGGATGGCTGTCAGGTTTCTTGCCCGGGTGATGTGGGGAAAGCTGCATTTCCCAAAGTGTGTGCCTTGTACCACCAGCTTCGGTGGATGTGAGAAGGTATTGCATCTAAGGGACTTTATCCTCAGGTAAGTTGGAGGAATGCTGGCTTAAACCAAACACCATCAGATTGCTCTGCTGCAGGACTTCTCAGAGCCTTTAATGTGCTGCTGTTAATTATAATAACAACAACAATAGTTAAGCACTTACATGAGTTCCAGTTACTATGTGCTCTTTGAGCAATTTGGAAAGAAACAATTGAGAAACTTTACTGCAACTTGAAAGTGATCTGTAAGTAAGCTCACAAATATGAACTAATAACATCGTATAGAACTAATAACATGGTCATAAAGCAAGAAGCTCCTAGTGCAGGTGATTTGAGTCCAAGGCATTGTGGGACATGGCCAGGTGCAAGGCTAACTATTTTATACACATTATTTCAGGTTCCCATAACAACACTGTGGGATAAGAATTTTTTTTTGCCTATTTTACATGGGGGCTTATAAAAATTGAATAGCAAACCAAAGATCACCAAACATGTAGTAGGGATTAGAAACTCACCTGGAAAACTAGATCATATCATTTCTATGTGCTAATGTATTTGGTGATCTGCGAGGAAGGGAAGGATCTAGCATGCTGTGTCTCTCAAATTTGAGTAACCACAGAATGTCCATTTATAGAGCATCTCATTAGATTCGTGGTACTTGAAGTGCATCAGTGGAGGGCTGCTGACTAAGTTCAGTACAGACTGATAAGAGAGAAATTGTATTTATGCAAATCATGGCAGTCTAAGCTTGAAAATTGCCATAATAGACATATAGCTTAACATGTTATAGAAATGCGAAGTGGGCAGAGATTATTTCCAACATTAATGTTCAGGAGATATAGTCAAGATGCTATCAGCTTCCAGTAACAGAAAATCCAACTAAAAGTGGCTTAACAAAGACATTGATTAAAACATATAACAAAAGTCTGGAGGTAGAGCAATTCCACTGTTAGTTGATGTAATGGCCCAACATCATCACCAAGTATGCAGTTTTTCTCCTCTTTGGGCATCACCATCTTCATTATGTTCAATTGTCCCTCCAAGGCCCCAGGTGGCTGGCGGAGTTCCAGGTGTCAGATGCAGACAGTAACCCAGGATGTCAGGACTGACCAAGGACTCAGCAAAGCGTGATTAAAGAGATATTATGTGATGTTACTAAGAAAACATCTATATTCCAAGAAGCAAGTGATGCTTCCTGCTCAAAAGCATTTCAAACATTTCTTGAGCTCATTGCTAAATACAGATGGAACGGGGCAAATTGAACCCAGACACAAGGCACTTGGTTTGAGAGACAAGCTGCCGTGAGCAAGCAGGCAGCTGGTACTCAGCTGAGCACACTGGAGAGAAGCCAAACCTCTCAGTGAGGACCGTCCTGAGAGCCCGTTGTGAGTCAGCACAGGACAAGGACCAACAACTTTTTTTTTTTAAATTTTATTTTTGTTACAGATGTTTCTCCTTTTTTACCCCATTGACACCCTCCTCCCCATCCCCCTTACCCCATCCCCGGCTTTGTTGTCCATGTCCATTGGTTATGTGTACATGCATATAAGTTCTGTGGTTTATCTCTTCCCTCCCACCACCACCCCCTCTTCTGAGGGTTGTCAGTCTGTACCCTACTTCCATGTCTCTGGGTCTACCCTATTCCTCAGACTGTTATGTTCATTATATTCCACAACTAAGTGAGATCATGTGGTATTTGTCTTTTTCTGCTTGGCTTTTTTCACTTAGGATAATACTTTCCAGGTCCCTCCATGTCGTCTCAAAGGATAAGAGATCTTTGTTTTTTACAGCTGTGTAGTACTCCATTGTGTATATGTACCACTGCTTTTTTATCTACTCGTCTACTGATGGACACTTGGGCTGTTTCCAGATCTTAGCTATTGTAAATAGTGCTGCTATGAACATGGGGGTTCATATATTCTTTCTGATTGGTGTTTCAGGTTTCTTAGGGTATATTCCTAGAAGTGGGATCACTGGGTCAAATGGCAGTTCAATTTTTAATTTTTTGAGATAACACCATATTGTTTTCATAATGGCTGCACCAGTCTGCATTCTCACCAGCAGTGTACTAGAGTCCCCTTTTCTCCATACCCTCGCCAACACTTGTTTGATGATTTGTTGATGGCGGCCATTCTGACAGGTGTGAGGTGATACCTCATTGTTGTTTTAATTTGTATCTCTCAGATGATTAGTGATGTTGAGCATTTCTTCATATGTCTCTTGGCCATTTGTATGTCCTGTTTGAAGAGGTGTCTATTTAGTTCCTCTGCCCATTTTTTAATTGGGTTCTTTGTCTTCCTTTTGTTGAGCTGTATGAGCACTCTATATATATTGAAAATTAACCCCTTATCTGATATATCATTGGCAATGATGCTCTCCCATACAGTGGGTTGCCTTTCCGTTTTGATGGTTGTTTCTTTTGCTGTGCAGAAGCTTTTTAGTTTGATGTAGTCCCATGTGTTCATTTTTTACCCCTTTGTTTCTGTTGCCTTAGGTGATGTATCAGTGAAAATTCTGCTGCGTCTGATGTCCAAAATGTTGTTCCTACATTTTCTTCTAGAATTTTTTTGCGGATTCACAGGTCACATTTAAGTCTTTTATTCGTTTAGAGTTTATTCTTGTGTATGGTGTAAGTTGATGGTCTAGTTTCATTTTTCTGCATGTAGCTGTCCAATTTTCCCAACACCATTTATTAAAGAGGCTGTCTTTACTCCATTGTATGCTCTTGTCACCTTTGTCAAATATTGATTGTGCATAATGTCTTGGGTCCATTTCTGGGTTCTCTATTCTGTTCCACTGAGGACCGACAACTTTAAAATAAGGGCCATCCCAATGCCAAAAGCATCCTGCTGCAGATGGCCCAGGCCAGGAGCACTGTGGGCCCAGAGACACAGAGACGACCCAAGTTTACCACCAGCTCCCTAGTAGATGGTGTGATAGGCTGTCACGTGGGACCTCTGATGAGAGGTTTGCTGAGTATGCATCAGCCAAGTCTCAAAATCCTACTGTGATCTTCATAACTGAGTGATCAAAACATGTCAGGGTGCCCTGGCCTGTTTGGCTTAGCAGTTAGAGCGTTGGCTTGTGGACCAGAGAGTCCCAGGTTCGGTTCCTGCTAAGGGCATGAACCCCGGTTGGGGTCGTGTGGGTGGCAGCCACTCGATGTGTCTCTCTCACATCAATGTTTCTCTCTCTCTCTTCTTCCCTCTCTCCCTCCCGCTCTATCTGAAGATAAAGGCAAAAATGTCCTCGGGGATAAAAAACAAATAAAGTACAAAAGCACTTGGTAACGTGGAAGCCCCCATGCAAATGGTAGCCCTTATGATAGGAAACATATTGAATGAGTTGGCATGCTCGTTGGAGGAAAAGAAAATGCAAAAAGGGGGGGGGCTGAAAATAAAGGACATGTAAACAACAGTATATGTGGACTAATTTAAATAATAGAAAACAAAAAAATCTGACTAGGAGAACATGTCAGTTTTCTGTCTTCCAGGAGCATCCAAGAGGTGGCAGAGCTGACGATTCTCACTTTATGACGCACTGAGAACAGTGGGGTGGAGACCAGGGCAAACACCGTTGCGAGACACCTCACACAGCAGCCTCTGGAACAGCGCTCTCGTCTAGTAGTTTGGACTTTCAAGTTTTAAGGCAGAAGACAATAAAACTGTACCCAATTCAGATTTTTTTTTCTGCAAGTGTTGAAAGTCTAGTGAGAAAGCATTGCTGTGCTGAAGAGCCAAGTTTTCAAAAACAGAACAGCTAAACCTACAAAAGGATGTTGGAAAGAAGTTACAGAGGGGCCATCAGAGGCCAAGGAGCTAAAAAGGAGCAGCAGGCATGGGGGGTGGGGCTGGAGGGCAACAGATGTTTATGGGTTTGCAGCTGCTCCGCTAAGTGCTTTCACATGTCAAGTCGTTTAATCAAAAAGTCATAACTTCAAGGCCATATCAAATAACATTGAGGTTTATAAAACAGAATTTATATTGCAGGCTAAAAGCAGTATCGGCTTCTGTAGGAGGCAACACAGTGCTGCCCAAGAGACAGATATGGGAAGAAAGATCCTTGCAAGTTCATCTCGAAATGACCCAAAAGAGCGTTGGCCAAGGTTATCAGAAAAGCAGAGAATGTGCTGTGGTCATAAAGAAAGACTTTATTGAGTCTTATTTAAGCAGGTGTTGTGGGGCATGGGGGGTTTCTTTCCCTTGGTTTCATGTTACAAGTGGAGGAGGCTACAGATTCTTATTCTACCAATTCCTTCTATTTCTCTCCAAGGAAGAAATAGCTTATATGGTTGGAGGGCTTGAGAGGGCTCAGACCCTTTCTCCTTCCTCTTTGGGGATCTGCCACACCCTGGGAGAGCACACACCCCACTCTGCTCCTCCCTGGCATCCGCAGGGGAGACCCAGGCAGCTGGTACTGCCATAGCCAGTTGGGAAGCTAAATCTGATTTGGGGATGCACACTGGGAATCCATTGTTCTGCATTCATAAGCCATGTCCTCCGAGTGCAACCAACACTAGCTGAAACACACAGATGATATTTTTATTTCCACCAGCCCGATTCCTACATCTCCACCTCATTGTTTATAAATTCAAGGGCCCTAGGAGGGATGCTATTTCCAACCTCCTCTATCCCCCAAATCCCGAAGTGAGGGAGAACAATAATAAAAAAATTTAAGAATACAGTCAAAAGTAGTGGGTTTAAACTTATTTTACTAAATTAAGTCCTGATTCTGTTGCTTGACATTCAAGACCTGTTTTGATCTGAAACCAATATATCCTTTTTTTCCCTACTTATCAGATAGAGTGAGAGGGAGGGGGAGAGAGAGAGAGAAAGAGAGAAACATCAACGTGATAGAGCACATTGACTGGCTGTACGTACCCTTGACCAGAATAGAACCTGCGACTCTTTGGTCCGAGGGCCGATGCTCTAACCGCTGAGCCAAACCGGCCAGGGCTGAAACCAATATACCCTTGCATGTGATCTAGCATATTTCCCTGTGTACATACTATCCTCTAATGGAATCGGACAGAACACACTCAGCACCTCATTGTCTCTGTGCTCAGGGTGCACCCTCCAAATGGAAAGCCCCTCTCCCCATTTTTCATGTCTATATCTGACCTATATATTCTTCAAGGACTAGCCCAAATGTCACCAAATCCACAGGGGCTTCTTTAGCACGTTCTATTTGGAGGTCACTCCCACTTTCTTCTTTTTCCACAGAACCCCAACTTTCTCGAGTTCTCAGCTATCCATATACTGCAGGTGAGGCAGCGCCCCTGTGAACCTTGACCATCTAAACCCAAATTGGGAGCTCCAGTCCCCTGCCGATGACGATTTAGGAGTGAACAGGTGACTGGGTTTTGGACATGAGACATTTCAAGAAATTCAAGGCTGGGAAAAGATTTCCCCCCAGACTCTTGATACGCTGAACACTATCGAAACTTCTTCACACCAGAGTTTTCTCTTTTAGCAGCATTTTTAAAAAATTGATTTTAGAGTAAGAAGAAGGGAGAGGGAGAGAGAGATAGAAGCATCGATGAGAGAGAACATTGACTGGCCGCCTCCTGCATGCTCCCCACTGGGGATCGGGCCCACAACCTGGGCATGTGCCCTGATGGGGAATCAAACCGGTGACCTCCAGGTGCATGAGTCGACGCTCAACCACTGAGCCACACCAGCCGGGCTCTTTCAGCAGCATTGTAACCTTATGTTGTCTTTCTCTCATTAAGCCCTTCTCTTTTCCATGTCTGGTATTTTAAGGACACCCTATTTCATTCTTCCTTGCTCTTCTTCTTGCCCCTCCTTAACTTTCTTCCTCATAACCCTGACCCATACATAACATTGTACTGGTTTTCTTTTTGTTTTGCCTCTTTTTATAAAATTTTTATTTATAACAGTGTGTCCCAGTGAATTCTCTTCCAGTCAGAAAGGTCTGTTTTTGTTTGTACATCCTTTGGCACTACTCTGTTCCCTGAGAGTTCTTGACATCACATGTTCATCCTCTGGTATGCCTTTCATTTTCTTCCTGGTGTGAAGAAATGTGCTGCTGCCTTCAGACAGGACTGCTTTCGGCTTTTCTCTTTCCCTTGACGTCTGACCACCTTCTGTCTTTCTTGCGTACAAATTATATCTTGCATCAATTCACTGAGCTTCCTCCCTTTTTTAGGTGAGGTACCAATGGCCAAACCACAGTAAATAGGTAACCTTTGATCCTTGTTTTTCACCTTCTGAGTCTAAAATTTGGTTCATGGATCACTTCATTATTTTCAGTCCTTTCCCTTTTGCCCATGGTTATAATTCAAACTGTGGTCTCAAACCACCTTCTTGAACTAAGTGGGAATGGCTCCCAAACCTTCAGAACTTGAAATCCTTTTCTCTTTCAGATTTCTTTGTGGGTTGTGGGTAGAGATGTTTCTTCCTAATTCGTGTTGCAAGCCCGTGTTCATGGAGGTGGGGGATGAACAGGTTTATTAGTACATGGATGTTCCCAGCAGTCCCAAGCTGATGACAGCCTTTAGTCAAAGCTGGAGGAAGAGGCTAGAACACAGCAGAGAAGCTAAGGTGATTGATAGAAGAAAGAGCTGGCTGAGCCCTGCCCGGTTTGGCCCAGCGGTTAGAGTGTCAGCCCGAGGACCGAAGGCTTGTGGGTTCATATTCCAAGTCAAGGGCACATACCTCGGTCGCAGGTTCAATCCCTAGCCCCAGTAGGGGTGGTGTGGGAGGCAATCAATCAATGTGTCTCTTTCACATTGATGTATCTCTCTCCCTCTCTTTCCCGTTCTCTCCCTTCCTTCCCCCCCGCTCTATCTGAAAATCAATGGAAAAATATCCTCCAGAAAGGATTAGACACACACAAAAGAGAGCTGGCTGAGAACAAGAGCAGATTGGGGGGAAAAAGTCAAAGGGGAGGAGGATAGGAACAGGAAGGGAGGGGGAGAGAGAGAGAGTCAGGTGGTATACAAAAGGCCCCAGAACATCCTCCCTCATGAGAGAAGCAGGAGAGCTTTGAGAAGATCCTGTGCAGAGCCACCAGCACTGCAGCTCACACGAACAATGAGAAGTCCCTGTGCAGAGCCACCAGCACTGCAGCTCACACGAACAATGAGAAGTCCCTGTGCAGAGCCACCAGCACTGCAGCTCACACCAACAATGAGAAGTCCCTGTGCAGAGCCACCAGCACTGCAGCTCACACGAACAATGAGAAGATCCTGTGCAGAGCCACCAGCACTGCAGCTCACACCAACAATGAGAAGTCCCTGTGCAGAGCCACCAGCACTGCAGCTCACACGAACAATGAGAAGATCCTGTGCAGAGCCACCAGCACTGCAGCTCACACGAACAATGAGAAGGCCCTGTGCAGAGCCACCAGCACTGCGGCTCACACGAACAATGAGAAGTCCCTGTGCAGGGCCACCAGCACTGCGGCTCACACGAACAATGAGAAGTCCCTGTGCAGGGCCACCAGCACTGCGGCTCACACGAACAATGAGAAGATCCTGTGCAGGGCCACCAGCACTGCGGCTCACACGAACAATGAGAAGATCCTGTGCAGGGCCACCAGCACTGCAGCTCACACGAACAATGAGAAGATCCTGTGCAGAGCCACCAGCACTGCAGCTCACACGAACAATGAGAAGTCCCTGTGCAGAGCCACCAGCACTGCAGCTCACACGAACAATGAGAAGTCCCTGTGCAGGGCCACCAGCACTGCAGCTCACACGAACAATGAGAAGATCCTGTGCAGGGCCACCAGCACTGCAGCTCACACGAACAATGAGAAGTCCCTGTGCAGGGCCACCAGCACTGCAGCTCACACGAACAATGAGAAGTCCCTGTGCAGAGCCACCAGCACTGCAGCTCACACGAACAATGAGAAGTCCCTGTGCAGGGCCACCAGCACTGCAGCTCACACGAACAATGAGAAGTCCCTGTGCAGAGCCACCAGCACTGCAGCTCACACGAACAATGAGAAGTCCCTGTGCAGGGCCACCAGCACTGCGGCTCACACGAACAATGAGAAGTCCCTGTGCAGGAGCCACCAGCACTGCAGCTCACACGAACAATGAGAAGTCCCTGTGCAGAGCCACCAACCCTGCAGCTCACAGGAACAATGAGAAGTCCCTGTGCAGAGCCACCAGCAGTGGCAGCTCACACCAACAATGAGAAGTCCCTGTGCAGAGCCACCAGCACTGCAGCTCACACGAACAATGAGAAGTCCCTGTGCAGGGCCACCAGCACTGCGGCTCACACGAACAATGAGAAGTCCCTGTGCAGAGCCACCAGCACTGCGGCTCACACGAACAATGAGAAGTCCCTGACAATGAGAAGTCCCTGTGCAGAGCCACCAGCACTGCGGCTCACACGAACAATGAGAAGATCCTGTGCAGGGCCACCAGCACTGCGGCTCACACGAACAATGAGAAGTCCCTGTGCAGAGCCACCAGCACTGCGGCTCACACGAACAATGAGAAGATCCTGTGCAGGGCCACCAGCACTGCGGCTCACACGAACAATGAGAAGTCCCTGTGCAGAGCCACCAGCCCTGCAGCTCACACGAACAATGAGAAGTCCCTGTGCAGGGCCACCAGCACTGCGGCTCACACGAACAATGAGAAGATCCTGTGCAGGGCCACCAGCACTGCGGCTCACACGAACAATGAGAAGTCCCTGTGCAGAGCCACCAGCACTGCGGCTCACACGAACAATGAGAAGATCCTGTGCAGGGCCACCAGCACTGCGGCTCACACGAACAATGAGAAGTCCCTGTGCAGAGCCACCAGCAGTGGCAGCTCACACGAACAATGAGAAGTCCACAGTCCTGGGCAGCAGGGAAGACGGGATCTTTTCATCAGCCTCATTCAAAAGGAAAGCACAATGGAGATCTAATCAGAGCTGAAAGCAGTTGGCCCCTCAAGTCTAAATGTTTATGAATTTGTGAGACTCGCATTCGTTATTTCTAACGATGTACTTTGTCTTCCGTGTATAATGTGCCTCCAGGTATTTGCCAACGGTTGTATAAAGTCATCATGGCTAACTTGGTCTTAAAAATATTATTTCTTCAACCTTTAAATCAGCCCTTTGATGTGTTTGATTTAAAACAAGTGAAGTAGCCCAGCTGGTGTGGCTCAGTGGTTGAGCGTGAACTCATGCACCAAGAGGTTGCCGGTTCGATTCCGGATCAGTGCATATGCCCCGGTTGTGGGCCTGATCCCCAGTGGGGGGCATGCAGGAGGCGGCCAATCAATGTTCTCTCTCTTTGATGTTTCCACCTCTCTCTCCCTCTCCCTTTCTCTCTCTCAAATTAATAAAGAAAAAACATTAAAATAAGTGGAGTATATTAATACAGGAAAACACATATATAATTTATAGAGAAAATATAATTATACTTTGAGGGCAGATGCTCAAAATTTGTATTGATGGGGTTCATAATCAAAATTATTTAGATGTTTTTTCTTTATTGATTTTAGAGAGAGGAAGGAAAAGGTAGGGAGAGATGGAAACATGGATCAGAGAGAACATCTACTGGCCGCCTCTTGCATGCCCCCTACTTGGGGATCAGGCCCACAACCTGGGCATGTGCCCTGACTGGGAGTCGAACTGGCGACCTCTCGGTGCATGGGTCGACACTCATCCACTGAGCCACACCGGCTGGGCCATGATCAAAATTATTTCAAGACCACTCTTTTTATTCTCCCACTAGTTGTAGGTCCAGTCTCCACTGTAGGGCCAACACTTTCCAGGTCCTTCAAACTGAAAAAGAGGTGGAATGAGGAGATTAGAGAATTAAGAGGCAATGAAACCTAAAGTGAAGCTTCCCTGACCCTCTAATTCGAGACAGTAACCATGCCATTGCCTATACCTGTCCTAACTGGGCTTCTCTCCTGTCAAATTCCCTACTCGTCCCACTCCTGGTCCCCCCACCCCTCCCACACACACACACTGGGCTGTAAGCTCTACGAAGGTAGATTTCTTTTTTTCAGTTTTGTTCATTGCTATATCTCTGGTGCCTGGAACAATGTCTGTCAATAAATATTGGTGGAATAAAGGAATCAAAGATCCATTTGCCTCTGAGAAGAAATTCCAAGAACACCTGGGCTGGTCGACCTGGTAGAAATTCTAAGCCGCTGAGTCTCCAACGAGTTGCCAAGCTGGGAAGTGTTTGGCGTATTTCCATCTCTATTGTCCACATTCTCATGCTTCTTCCCTGCTGCCCACGGGGCACATAATACTACACCTTGTCCCCCACCACTCAAAAGCTCAGTACACTATATCTCCATCTCTCCTTCCTGTCCCCTGATTTGCACGCACCTTGGGTTTTTGTTTTGAATATCATTTCTGAGTGAACTGGTGTGCTGCACTGTGACCATGTACACACGTCCTTTGTACCTCATAACTGAGGAAGCAAAGCCTCAACTGAGGAGTCTCCCCGTAGTGAGGGATTTCAGGATGCCCGAATGCAGAGCAGAGAGGTGTTCGGTGGTGTAGGGTGTCTTCACATCATTCTGAGCAGCGCCCCTGGCACCAGCCTGGACACTCAGAGGTGTGCAGACACCCCTTGGCTGCCCCTGGGTCTCCAGGAATTGCTGAGTTGAGAAATGGGCTGATGCTAATAATCAGTAGGCATTGGATGGGCACTATCTTCCCTCCAGGGAGTGTTTCAGGGAAGGGCCTGAGTTGCAGATATTCCGTGGTCTGGGTGGTTGGTGTCAAAGGAGGCAGAGAAAGAAGCCCTGGCTGTTTCCTTCTGCTTAGTTGGTGGCCGGTGCTGCAGACACCGCCCAGGAGGGAACATTATGCTCCCTACCTCAAGTCTTTCAGAGGAAGGCATTTGAAATTTCCACATGCCTGAAAACCAGAGACTTGTTTTTCTGGCCTAGGCTTGGTTTCTAAATAAAGCAACAGATGTTTTGTTTGCGCTTCTTTCCTTCCTGTCTGTGGCTCCTAACGTGGGTGATATTAACCAGGTGTGACAGGCTTCAAGTTTTTATTTATAGCAGTGGAACATGTTTTTCCTATCTTTGTAGAATTCTGAGCCTCTGGGGCTGTTTTGTACAGCCTCGGCTTAACACCCCGAAGGTGAAAAGTGCAAGAAGCTTGAAGGTGCTTGAAATTAGAAGCTGCATTCAGAGGGTAGAAGAAAGCATGCGGAATCTGTGGAACCTCCTCAGCCCTCCTACCTGGTGACACATGATGGTTTGTCTGGAAAAGTGGGGATAATCATCACAAAAATCTTTCTATCATCACAGCAGAAGGCTTCTTAACTGGCACCATCAAACATACAAACAAAAACTCATAGACACAGACAACAGTATGGTGGTTACCAGTTGGAAAGGGGGAGTTGGGAAGTGCTAGTAAGGGTAAAGGGGGTCAAGTATATGACAAAAGATTTGACTTTGAGTGGTGAACACACAATGCACTATACAGATGATGTATTATAGACTGGTACACCTGAAGCCTCTATAAGTTTATTAACCAATAAATTTAATTAAAAAATGGCTATCAAGAATGAAAAACTTTATTAAATTAGGGAATCAAAATGATGCCTACCTTAAACATTTTATTTTAGGTCACATAAATATATACTATATTCATTTACCAATTTTTTTTTCCTCACCCGAGGACTTTTTTCCATTTTTTGTTCAGATAGAGTGGGAGGGAGAGAGGAAAAGAGAGAGAGAGAGATCGACATGAAAGGGACACATCAAGTGGCTGCCACCCGCACGACCAACCAGGGCCGGGGACAAACTGCAACCGAGGTACGTGCCCTTAGCGGGAACCCCACCCAGGTCTCTCTGCACTGCAGGCCGACGCTCTAACCGCTGAGCCAAACCGGCCAGGGCCATTTACCAATTTTTTGATTAATCATTTGATTAGAGCCAAATCCTCTTACATTGAGACGGGTCTGCTGACTCTACTTCTATATTATCTTTCTTAAATAAATTACATCTATAATGTATTTTTTTATATTTAAATCATCTTTATGTTTCAGTTACAGTTGACGTACATTATTATATTTGTTTCAGATGTACATGCCAGTGATTAGACATTAGATAACAAGTGATTATCGCAATACGTCTTGCACCCAGATGACACCATACATAGTTATTGATCATATTCTCCATGCTATGCTTTACATCCCCATGGCTATTCTGTATCTACCAATCTCATTTCCTTTTCCACCCATCCCCACAGCCCCCTCCCACCTGGCAATAGTCAAAATATTCTCTGTATCTATGAATCTGTTTCTGTTCTGCTTATTCATTTGTTTTTTAAAACTTAATTGTTGATAGATATGTATTTATTGCCATTTTATTGTTCACATTTTTATCTGTTTTTCTTTGTCTTAAAGAACACCCTTTAATATTTCATATAATACTGGCTTGGTGGTGATGAACTCCTTTAGCTTTTCTTGTCTGGGAAGCTCTTTATCTGTCCTTCAATTCTAAATGATAGCTTTACTGGCTAGAGTAATCTTGGTTGTAGGTCCTTGCTTTTTGTCACTTTGGATATTTCTTGCTACTCCCTTCTGGCCTGCAAAGTTTCTGTTGAGAAATCAGCTGACAGACTTATGGGAACTCCCTTGTAGGTAACTAACTGCTTTTCTCTTGCTGCTTTTAAGATTTTCTCTTTGTTTTTAACCTTTTACATTTTAATTATGATGTGTCTTGGTGTGGGCCTCTTTGGGTTCATCTTGTTGGGATTCTCTGTGCTTCCTGGACTTGTATGTCTGTTTCCTTCACCAGGTCAGGAAAGTTTTCTGCCATTATTGTTTCAAATAAGTTCTCAATTTCTTGCTCCCTCTCTTCTCCTTCTGGCACCCCCAAGATGCGAATGTTGGTACACTTGAAGTTGACCCAGAGGCTCCTTACACTATCTTCATTATTTTGGATTTTTTTTTCTCCTGTTCTGATTGGGTGTTTTTTGTTTCCTTATATTCCAAATCGCTGCTTTGATTCTCAGCTTCATCTACTCTACTGTTGATTCCCTATAAATTATTCTTCATTCCAGTTATTGTATCTTTGTAATTCCTTTGTACAGGGAATTACACCACCCTTTGTAATTCCTCTATTCTGTCCTCCCAATCCATGACCCACTCCCCTTCCCTGATCTGCACTCTACCTCTGTAAGTTAGCCAGCTTTCATTTCTGGCTGGCGTTGAGGTTCTCACAAGTTCATTGAGCATCCTTATAACTAGTGTTTTAATTCTGCATCTCCTAGATTGCTTGTCTCCATTTTGTTTAGTTTTCCTGGAGTTTTGTTCTGTTGTTTAATTTGGGACATACTTCTTTGTCTCCTTATTTTGGTAGCCTCCCTGTGTTTGTTTGTATGTATTAGGTAGAGCTGGTATGTCTCCCAGGCTTGGTAGAGTTGCCTAATGTAGTAGGGGTTCTGTAGGGTCCAGTAGCACAGCCTCTCTGATCACCCAAGCTGGGCACTCACAATGTGCCCCTCATCTGGGCTGTGTACACCCTCTTCTTATAGTCGAGACTTGATTGCTCTTGGCACATCAATGGGAGGGATTTACTTAGGTTCATCAGCTGCAGGGACTGGCTACGACCACTGAACTCCAACCTCCAACCACCATGGAGGATCAGCTGTCCAGGTGTCCACCCAACAGAGCAGAACTTACTTCAGGCAGCTCTGGTGCCCACCAAGTCTGCATCTTCAGTGTGTTGCTTGTGGAGGTGGTTGGGTGGTGCTCTGATGTGGTCTGAAGCTGTCCTGTGCACAGGGTGTGCTGGCTTTGGGGCCTCCCAAGTAGGTGCAGACCCAGGTCAGCTGCCTCCTGTGTTCTGCCCAGGGCTACACGGCATGAGCTGCAAAGCCATCTTCAGATGGCTGCTCCTTGTGTTGGGCTTGGAGGTCCCAGGTGAGGCCAAGCTGCAAACCAAGGCCAGCTGCTTCTAGTGCCTGGCCTGAGGCGGCTTATTTGAGAGATTTTAGGAAAGTCTGTAGCGTGAGCCAAGCCAGGTTGCTTATATGGAAAAGCCACTGGAAACAGTTTGGGTGGGCCCACTAGTAGGACAGTGCAGGGTCCTAGGGAATGACCTGAGTAGGGCAAACAGCAATAGCCAAGTTGATAGAGACTCAGACATGGTGCCACCTGCCATCTCTCAAGCGGTGCGGGGAGGGCTCATCAAAGGAACAATGGCTTCTGCTAGCACTTCTGTCTGGGAAAAAGCTGCCCCCCAGCTCTCTCTCTGATGCCAGACAACTCAGTTCCTCCCTGTATTTCTCTGGCATTTTCAAGCTTCTGACCAAGAGCTAGAGCTCAGAACAAGAGAATCTGAGTAGGTCCTGTGCAGGCCCTTTAAGAGGAGCTCTTGGGACTCTAAGGGTCTCTCACTCAACCACAATCCCCACTGGTTTTTACAGCCAGAACTTATGGAGACTTCTCTTTCTGGCACTGGAACAGTGGGCTGGGGGGCCTGATTTTGGGACTGGGACCTCTTACTCCTCAGGGGGGGACTCCACAGCTGAAATATCCCTCTTGATTTTTATCCACCACATGTGGGTGTGGGATCAGCCTGTTCTGTGTCTCGACCCCTCCTACCAGTCTCCATGTGGCTTCTCTAATTTCCTATTTGTAGGACTTCCGTTCAGCTAGATTTCAGGCAGTTCTGAATGATGGTTGTTCTGTAGTGTAGTTGTAATTTTGGTGTGGTTATTGGAAGTGGTGAGTAATGCGTTTACTAGGAAACCTTCTTCCCTGGAAGTCCTATAATGTGTTTTCTATAATTTACAATTATTGTTCCTCACTGAAAAAAATAACTATGAAACACTTACAAAGCACTATAAATATGTCTTCCTTCTGGATTCTTATCAATTCCACCCACCTCTCACCATCACCACACACATGCTGCCCAATCTGTAGTATTTGTTTCTCCTGCACCTAATTGATAACATTTTGTAAATAAAAATATACTTTATTAGATTATTTCAAAGAATTCAACTACATTTTATAGAATCAACAACTCCTTTACTTATAAAATTCCTTTGTAAAAACAGTGAGGTAGCCCTGGCTGGTTTGGCTCAGTTGTTAGAGCATTGGCCCACGGACCAATGAGTTGCAGGTTCAATTTCGGTCAAAGGCATGTACCTCGCTTGCGGTTCAGCCTCAGTCCTGGTCGGGGTCATGCGGGAGGCAGTCGATGTGTCTCTTTCACATCAATGTTTGTCTCTTTCTCTCTTCTTTTCTCCTACTCTATTTGAAGATTAAGTGGAAAAATATCCTCAGGTGAGGATTAAAAAAACAAACAAACAAAAAAATGAGGTATAATTGACATACAATAAACTGCACATATTTAAATTGTATAGTGTGCCCTGGCTGGTTTGGCTCAGCGGTTAGAGCATCACCCTGTGGACCAGAGATACCTTGGTTCAGTTCCCTCTAAGGGCATGTACCTCAGTTGCAGTTTGTCCCCAGCCCCGGTTGTGATCGTGCAGGTGGCAGCCACTCGATGTGCTTCTCTCACATCAATGTTTCTCTCTCTCTCTTCCTCCCTCTCTCCCTCCTGCTCTATCTAAAGATAAATGCAAAAATGTCCTCGGGTGAGGAGGTGAGGATAATAAAATAAATTGTATAGTGTAGTAAGTATATAGTGTGTGTGTGTGTGTGTGTGTGTGCATATATAAAACCGTCACCACCATCAGCATAACAAGCAGATCTATCACTCCAAAGGTTTCCTTGTGCCCCTTTGTAATTCCTCTATTCTGTCCTCCCAAACCGTGATCCACTCCCCTTCCCTGATCTGCACTCTAGCTCTGTAAATTAGTTTGCATTTCCCAGAGTGTTATATAAATCAAATCATACAGTATGTACCCTCTTTTGACTGGCTTCTTTCACTTGGCAAAACTATAGTTAGATTTACAATGGATCAATAGTGCATTCCTTTGTGTTGCTTAGTATTCCGTTTCGTGGGCATACCACAACTTGTTTATCCATTCACCTGGTGAACATTTGGGTTATTCTTAGTTTGTTGAGGTAAGCTATAACAAAACACCACAAACTGGGCAACTCATAAACAACACAGTACATTTCTCACAATTCTGAAGGCTGGGAAGTCCAAGATCAAGGTGCCAGGATGGTTGCATTCTGGTGAGAGCTCTCTTCCTGGTTCATAGCAGGCATCTTCTTACTGCCCTTATATGGAAGGGGTGAGGGAGCTCTGTGGGGTCTCTTTGATAAGACCACCAATCCCATTCATGAAAGCTTCATCCTTTGACCTACACACTCCCAAAGGCTCCACTTCCTAATACCATCATCTTTGGGGGTTGGGATTTCAAAACATGAATTTTGGGGAGATGCAAAAATGCAGATTATAGCAGACTGTTTCCTCTTCTTGGCTATTACCAATAAAGCTGCTATAAATACTCATGTCCAAGTATTTGTATAAAAATCTGTATAAAAACCTTTTCATTTTGATGGTTGTTTCTTTTGCTGTGCAGAAGCTTTTTAGTTTGAGGTAGTCCCATGTGTTCATTTTTTCCTTTGTTTCTGTTGCCTTAGGTGATGTATCAGTGAAAATTCTGCTGCATCTGATGTCCAAAATTTTGTTGCCTACATTTTCTTCTAGGATTTTTATGGATTCATGAGTCACATTTAAGTCTTTGATCCATTTTGAGATTATTCTTGTGTGTGATGTAAGTTGATGGTCTAGTTTCATTTTTTTTGCATGTAGCTGTCCAATTTTTCCAACAGCATTTATTAAAGAGCCTGTATTTACTCCATTGTATGCTCTTGCCACCTTTGTCAAATATTAAGTGAGCATAATGTCTTGGGTCAATTTCCAGGTTCTCTGTTATGTTCCACTGGTCTATATGCCTGATCTTGTTCCAGTACCAGACTGTTTTGATTACAGTAGCTTTGTAGTTTTACCTCATATCTGGTATTGTGATCCCACCTACTTTGTCCTTCTTTTTCAAGATTTCTGTGGCTATTCGGGGTCTTTTTTGGTTCTGTATGAACTTTTGAAGTATTTATTCTAGTTCTGTGAAATATGTCGTTGGTATTTTTATGGGGATTGCATTGAATCTATAGATTGCTTTGGGTAATATGGACATTTTAATGATGTTAATTCTTCCAATCTATGAACAAGGTATGTGCTTCCACTTCTTTATATCTTCCTCTATTTCTTTTTTCAATGTCCTGTAGTTTCTGCAAATATGTCCTTTACTTCTTTGGTTAAGTTTATTACTAGGTATCTTAATTTTTTTGCCATGATGGTAAATAGTATTGTTTTTTTAGTTTCTCTTTCTGTGAGTTCATCATTGGTGTATAAGAATGCCATTGAGTCCTGGCCGATTTGACTCAGCTGTTAGAGCATCGGCCTGCGGTCCAGAGAGACCCAGATTCAGTTCCCACTAAGGGCGCACACCTCGGTCGCAGTTTGTCCCCGGCCCTGGTTGGCCGTTTGGGTAGCAACCACTCAATGTGTCCCTTTTACGTTGATGTTTCTCTCTCTCTCTTCCTCTTTCTCCCTCCCACTCTATCTGAACAAAAAAATGAGAAAAAAAATGTCCTCAGGTGAGGATAAAAAAAAAAAAAATGCCATCAATTTCTTGACGTTAATTTTGTATCCTGCTACTTTGCCAAATTCATTTTTTAAGTCTAATAAATTTTTAATGGAGTCTTTGGGGTTTTCTACGTATAGTATCATGTCATCTGCAAATAATGACAGTTTCACTTTCTCCTTTCCAATTTGAATTCCTTTTATTTTTTTCTTCCTGTTTGATTGCTGTGGCTAAGACTTCCAGTACTATGTTAAATAAGAGTGGTGAAAGTGGGCATCTTTGTATTGTTCCTGTTCTTAAGGAAATGCTTTTAGTTTATGCCCATTGAGTATGATGTTGGCAGTAGGTCTTTCATATATGGCCTTTATTATGTCTAGATATGATCCTTCTATTCCCATGCTGAGCATTTTTATCAGGAATGGATGCTGGATTTTGTTGAATGCTTTTTCAGCATCTATTGATATGATCATATGATTTTTATCTTTCATTTTGTTTATGTGGTGTATCACATTTATTGATTTGCGAATATTGTACCAGACCTTGCATTCCTGGGATGAATCCTACTTGGTCATGGTGAATAATTTTTTTGATGTATTGCTGGATTCGATTTGCTAGTATTTGGCATCTATGTTCATCAGGGATATTGGCCTGTAGTTTTCTTTCTCTGTAGTGTCTTTTTCTGGTTTTGGAATTAGAATTATGCTGACCTCATAAAATGAGTTTGGAAGTCTTCCTTCTTCTTGAATTTTTTTGGAATAGTTTGAGGAGAGTGGGTGTTAGTTCTTTGAATGTTTGGTAAAACTCCCCCATGAAGCTCTCAGGGCCTGGGCTTTTGTTTGCTGGGACAGTCTTGATTACATCTTCAATTTCTTTAGTTGTTATTAGTCTGTTCAAGTTTTCTATCTCTTCCTGGTTCAGTTTTGGGAGACTATGTGTTTCTAGAAATGTGTTCATTTCACTTAAATTGTCCAATTTGTGCTGTATGATTGTTTATACTATTTGTTAACAATCTTTTGTATTTCTGTGATGTCAGTTGTTACTTCTCTTTCATTTCTGATTTTGTGTATTTGGGTTCTCTCTCTTTGTTTCTTGGTGAGTCTAGCTAAGGGTCCATCAATCTTGTTTATCTTTTCAAAAAACCAGTCCTTTGTTTCATTGATCCTTTGAATTTTTTTTTTTTCTCTTGCTTTCTAGTTCTTTAAGTTGTGAGGTTAGATAGTCTATTAGAGATTTTTCTTGTTTCTTGAGGTAGGCCTGTAGTGCTATGAACTTCCCTCTCAGAACTGCTTGTGATGCATCCCGTAGATTTTGTGTTGTTGTGTGTTCATTTTCATTGGTTTCCAGGAAGTTTTTAATCTCTTCCTTGATCTCCTGGGTAACCCATTCATTGTTTAATAACGTGCTATTTAGCCTCCGTGTGTTCAAATGTCTTTGCATGTGTTTGTTGCAATTGATTTCTAATTTCATGGCACTGTGACCTGAGAAGATACTTGATATGATTTCAATCTTCTTGAACTTGGAGAGACTATGTTTGTGTCCTAACATGTGGTCTATATTTGAGAATGTCCCATGTGCACTTTAGAAGAATGTGAATTCTGTAGTTTTGGGGTGTCATTCTCTGTAGATATCTATTAAATCCATTGGTCTAGTGGTTCATTTAGAGTCTCTGTTTCCTTGTTAATTTTTTGTGTAGTCTATCTGTCCAGTGATGTCAGCGGGGTGTTGAAGTCCCCTGTTATGATTGTATTGCTGTCGATTTCTCCTTTGAAGTCCTCCAGAAGATGGTTAATATATTTTGGTGCTCCTATATTGGGTGTATATATGATTACCAAGGTTATATCTTCCTGTTGGATAGATCCTTTCAATATTATGTAGTGACCTTCTTTGTCTCTAGTATGGCCTTCATTTTGAAATCTATTTTATCAGATATGAGTATTGCTACCCCAGCTTTCTTTTCCTTTCCATTTGCTTGGAAGATTTTATTCCATCCCTTCACTTTCAGCCTATGTGAGTCTTTTGTTGTGAGATGGGTCTCTTATAAACAACATATAGATGAGTCATGCTTTCTTATCCAATCAGCTACTCTGTTTCTTTTGAGCGGAGCATTCAATCCATTTTCATTTAAGGTGATAATTGATATGTACTTATTTATTGCCATTTTTGTTTAGTGTGGTTATATTTTTCTTCCTATTTCTTCTACTAATTACAGCAGTCCTTTTAACATTTCTTGCAGTGCTGGTTTGGTGTTACTGTATTTCCTTAGCCCTTTTTTTTTTGTCTGGGAAGCTCTTTATTTGACCTTCTATTTTGAACGATAGCTTTGCTGGGTAGAGAAGTCTTGGATTCAGATCCTTTATTTTTCATGTGACCTTGATTATTTCATGCCATTCTCTTCTGGCCTGTAGTGTTTCTGTTGAGAGGTCAGCTAAGAGCTTTATGTGGGTTCCTTTGTAGGTAACCTGTTGCTTTTCTCTTGCTGCCTTTAGGATTCTCTCTTTGTCTTTAATTTTTGGCATTTTAATCACTATGTGTCTTGGTATGGGCCTGTTTGGGTTCTTCTTACTTGGAGCTCTCTGTGTTTCTTGAACTTGAATGCCTTCTTTTTTCACCAAATTAAAGAAGTTTTCTGTCACTATTTCTTCAAATATATTCTCTAACCCTTGCTCATTTTCTTCTTCTGGAACTCCTCTGATGTGAATGTTGTTACATTTTCAGTTATTCCACAGTTCTCTTAAGCTGTCTTTCTGGTTTTTATTTTTGGTTTTCTGATTGGTTGATTTTTTTCTACCCTGTCTTCTAATTCACTATTCCGGTCCTCAGCTTCCTCCACTTTGCTGGTTATTCCTTTCAACGTGTTCTTTATTTTTGCTTTGTCAGTCTTCATTTCCACTTGGTTGGTTTTCAGTGTTTCTATATCTTTACTCATGTTGTTGAGCTTTCTCAAGATGATGGCTCTGAACTCTACCTCTGATAACTTGCTTAACTGCATTTCATTTATCTCATCTTCAGTAGAGTTCTCTTGTTCTTTCACTTGGGAATTGTTTCTTTGTTTCACCATTTTGGCTATTTTAGTGGGTTTTGGAGCCTGCTAAATTTTTCTTGTGGGGTTGGTGTTCTGCTGTTTGTGGCTCCCTCTACTGGGTTTGGATGAGTGTTGGAGGACCCACGTTAAACACCGCTGTCAGGTCTTACTTTCCTGGGTAGATTTGCAAGCCCAGGAAAGCTTCAGTTGTCCTCTAGCTTTTTGCCTGGAGGCTATTAGTCTCAGTTACTTGATAAGCCTTGGGTTGTAGCCCTCAGCTGAATGAAAAACTCCCTCAGGTGTTCAGGGTAAGAGGATTGCCAGAGGGTGGGGCAGATGCTGGTTGTCAATGAGTGTCAATTTGCATTTCTGTGGCCCAGCTGGGTGGGGTTAAATATATGAAGGAAGGGCTGCCGCTTCTCCCCAGGGCTCCAGGAAGGGGCTCCCCGAGCAAGATGGCCATGGCCATTATCCTATGATGGTACGACTCAGCAAAAACTCCCAGCTACCTCCAAATTCCAAGTCTCCCCACACAGTTCCAGTCCAGTCCGCCCTCCCTCTCTCAGAGCCCAAGATGAGTGGCTTTAGCTAATTTAATGCTCTGTCCCAGCCCTCTGGGCTGTGGAGCAAGCTTGAGATTTTAACCCAGAGGGAGCTTCTCACGCTAAAACAGCTGCTGTCCATGGACCACCAGCCCGCCCTCTTGTGCCTCTGCAGAGCTACCAGGCTCAATTCAATGTCCTTTTATCCTGTTTCTTGTTATATGGGTCCTCTCCAGCTGATTTTCTGTTGCTTTTCCCTATGATTTGTCTTTATTTTAGTTGTAATTCCAGTTTGGTTCTGGGAGATGGTCTATGTAGCTTCCATTCACTCTGTTGCCATTTTGGAATCCCCCTGCACCAACAAATTTTATGTTGCCCAAATTAATAATTAATTCTCTGCCTGCCATCTTACCTAACTCTTAGTACCTTTCTTCTTAAAAAAACAATTTGCCTTAGGCTCCATGACAGTACACTTTCCTGGATTTCTACTTACTCACTGGCCACTGGTCTTCAGGTTATTTTGTTGACTTCAAAATTTGATATTGAAACTCCTCAAGCATGGTCAGTCTTGGTCCTTTGGTCTTCTCTCTCTTCACTCTTTGTCTGGGTAATCCCATCCAGTGACACCCAATTTTCCATCTCAAACTAAGCTCTCTATTCTAAATTGATATGTGTACATCCAAACTGCCTACTCACTTCCTCCTCCTGGCTGTCTCACTGGCATCTCAAACTCAGCACATCCCAAAATAAACTCCTAATTTCCACCCTCCATCCTTTACAAACCTTTCCTTTTCTACTTTGTTAGCTGCCACTACCAATCCATGCAGCTGTTCAAGGCAGAATCCCAGGAGTCATCCTGGACACCATCCACTTCCTCAGTCCCACATCCAGGTTGACTGTGCTTCTGATCCACTCTACCTCTATGGTATATCTTAAATATGTCTACTTATTTTTTATTTGCACAGGTGTCTTATAGTCTAAACCCAATTTGTGTCTCCAATACCAGTCAGTGCCTTTCTTTTTTTAAATCCTCACCAAAGATATTTTTCTATTTATCTTTAGATAGAGTGGGAGGAAGAGAGAGGGAGAAAATGGGAGAAAGAGAGAAATATCAACATGAGGGGGACACATCGACTGGTTGCTTCCCGCACATCTCCAACCAGGGTCAGGGACAAACCACAACCGAGGTATGTGCCCTTGACCTGAATCGAACCTGCGACTCATTGGTCTGCAGGCTGACACTCTACCACTGAGCCAAACTGGTCAGGGCCCAGTCAGTGCTTTTCAATGCATAGGCATCATCCATCACCTCCTCTGTGATGGAATCACCTCCCTGACACCTCTCTCCCTGTCCAGGTTTGGTACATGTCCTATGTACTTCCGTGGTACTTTGGTTTTATAAGTAGCATAGTATCTATGATATATGATATGATATGATTATATTTTTGTTTACTTATTTGTCCATCCTGATAGGTGATGTATTCCTTAAGAGCAAGAAAAGTTATTTTTATATCTTTATTCCTGATGTCTAGCATGGTACCTGGCACAATATATATTCTATAAATGTTAGTTGAAATTTGAGTGAGTGAATGAATAAATGATTCGATGTACAGACAGCAGAATTGGGAAAACCATATTTGGAGCTAGTTGCTACATTACAAAATTAACCTGTGGCTCCAAAGTTTTCTCTTTTCCATCTTTTGCTGAAGATCCATAAAAAGGGAATTCTTTTAGCCCTCTATACCCAAGACCTATGACTATTAAATTATGATTAGGCCCATATGCAAAGCACTTTATTTTTTTGAGCCTTGTACATCTTATTCTTATTTAAAGTTCAATCATAGAGATGTCTTTTTGTTGTTTCCATTCAGTTATTTTGATATCCCTTTCTCTCTTGACTTAGAACACAGGGAGAAAAGTCAGGATGCATTTCTTTTTCTGTTTCACAGGCTGCTCATGTTCATAAGATGTCCTGGCGTAGAATCATTCTCTTGATCTATTAAATATGTTCTTTTGCCCAAAGGCAGTGCCCCCAAAAAGGGAAAATGTTGCCTGAACTCTCCTTAGCAAGCTATAGCATACTGAGTAATGAGTACCTCTTCCTGCCTGACCCTCGGAATGTTTGCATACTCTCGATCCATGTATGACCTTCGCATATGTTATTTCAAGTATTGAGGCAGAACAATTAAGCTTTTCAAGGATTCAAACAAAATTTCATTTAATTTCCACATCTTAGCCTCCATTCTCTCTTAGCACTTGGTCATTAGTGATTTTTATTTTCATGGGAGAGACTTCATTAAGCCCCACAGAATGAGTACAGCTACCAGGATGGTGCCCGGATGTGCGTGGAGATGGGACAGGAGGGCTGTGCGCGTGGGAAACTGCGCAGCTGGGAGCAGCCATGGCGATTAGAAGTAGAAAGTAGGCGTTGGGGTGTGCTAAAGGATCCTTTCTAATTATTTTTTTATTGTTGAAAGTATTACAGATGTCCCTCTTTTTCCCCCCAATGAGCCCCTCCTCCCCACTGCCACCCCCTTCTGCTTTCCCCAAACTAATGTCTGTGTCCATTGGTTATGCATGTATGCATGTAAGTTCTTTGGTTTATCTCTCCCTCCCCCCTTCCCTCTGAGGTTTGAAAAAGGATAATCATGTTTCTCATACAAATGTGAAATGAAAAAGTGAAAGGAAGGCCCTGGCCGGTTTGGCTCAACGGTTGGAGTGTCGGCCTGCGGTACAGAGAGTCCCGGGTTCGGTTCCCGCTAAGGGCATGTACCTCGGTTGCAGTTTGTCCCCGGCCCTGGTTGGTCGTGCGGGTGGCAGCCACTCAATGTGTCCCTTCACATCGATGTTTCTCTCTCTCTCTCTTCCTCTCTCTCTCCCTCCCACTCTATCTGAACAAAAAATGGAAAAATGTCCTCGGGTGAGGATAAAAAAAAAACAAAAACAAAAACAAAAAGTGAAAGGAAGGCCGGCCGGTGTGGCTCAGTGGATTGAGCATCGTTTCATGGACTGAGAGGTCCCGGTTTGATTCCCGGTCAGGGCACATGCCCAGGTTGTGGGCTCGATCCCCAGTAGGGACTGTGCAGGAGGCAATTGATCAATGTTTCTCTCTCACATCGATGTCTCCATCTCTCTTTCCCTTCTTCTCTCTCTAAAAAATCAATAAAAACATATTTTTTAAAAGTGAAAGGAAGAGTCACATGTCTCTCACTTTAAACCAAAAGCTAGAAATAGCTAAGTATAGTGAGACAAGCTGAGATTGGTTGGAAGCTAGGCCTGCTGCAGCAGTTCGCCAAGTCGCAAGTGGAAAGGAAAAGTCCTTGAAGGAAATCAGATGTACTACTCTGGTGAACACACGAGTGATAAGAAAGCAAAAACAGTCTTATTGCTGAGATGGAGAAATGTTTAGGGTCTGGATAGAAGATCAAACTAGCCACAGCATTCCCTTAATTCAAAATAAGGCTTTCCGCTCACTCACTCCCTTAACTCACAGCAAGGCCCTAACTTTCTTCAACTCTGTGGAAGCTGAGAGGTGAGGAGGCTGCAGAAGAGAAGTTGGAAGCTAGCAGAGGTTGGTCCATCAGAAGAAAGAAGCCGTCTCCATATCATACAAGTTTGAGGAGGCGCAGCAAAGGATTTAGAATATCACATGGACTTAGCTGACAAAGAAGTAGCATGGGAAAGAATTGGCTCCAAACCTGAAAGAAGTTCTACTGTGGGTAAAATGCTATCAAACAGCATCGCATGCTACGGAGAAATCATTCATAAAAGGATGAGTCAATCAAGGTGGCAAACTTCATTGTTGTCCTATTTTAAGAAATTGCCACAGCTGCCCCAACTTTCAGCAACCATCACCTTGATCAATCAGGAGCCAGCAACATCGAGGCAAGATCCTACATCAGCAAAAAGATTATGCCCCACCAAAAGAAAACTCAGATGATGGTTAGCATTTTTAAAAAATAAAGTATATTTAGTCCGGCTGGTGTGGCTCAGTGGTTCAGTGTCAACCTATGCACCAAGAGGTCACTGGTTTGATTCCTGGTCAGGGCACATGCCCAGGTTGTGGGCCCAATCCCCAGTGGGGGGCATGCAGGAGGCAGCCAATCAATGTTCTCTCTCATCGATGTTTCTATCTCTCTAAAAACAAAACAAGGAAAAAAAAGTTTTTTAAAAGTATATTTAATTAAGGTATGTACAATATGTTTTGGCACAATGCTATTGCACGCTTAAAAGACTACAGTATAGTGTAAACAACTTTTATAAGCACTAAGAAACCCACAAATTTGTATAACTTGTTTTATTGCATTATTCGCTTTATTGCGGTGGTCTGCAGCTGAACCCCCAATATCTCAGGGGTATGGCTGTGTACCTGAAACACTCTGAGAATGTAACCAGGGTGGGTGTCATTTTCCCCTATTACTGGATTTTGAAAGTGAAGGCAAATACTAGAAGTGGGATATTTAACAGAATGAGGCCACCACAGAAAGCATTAAAACAAGCAGAACAACTAGACAACCACGCGACAGCAATTTCTGAGAAAAGAGAGTATCTGAAAACTGCTGACAATATCGTAAATTCTTCAACCCAAATTAAAGATGAAAAAGTGAACTTGATTAGTGAAAGTGGCTTTTCATACTTCGGGTTTCTAGTGTTTCATCCTCGTGCTCTCTGGAGCACCCCTGATTCCGACCTGTCTAATTACCTCCCCACGGACGCACTGGCTTAGTGACCAGCTCAACCCGCAGCTGCAGGAACGCCCTCAGCCCTCAGATCAGACGGTGGGGTCGGACCTGCGGTTCACAAGAAGATTCTGCAAGGTGTCTGCCCTGCTGAAATAGAGAGAACTTCAATCATCAATTTGTTTAACTAAGCACGGAAGGTACTGGATGAACTCTTCATAACCCTCAGCACTTTCAATCTAAGTGGGAAATTCATGGTGGGATTGCTGATTCTACTTTAGTCTCTGTATATTATATTATACATGATAAATAAAAAAGAATTCAGGCTCTGGTTGGTTTGGCTCAGCAGTTAGAGCGTTGGCCTGGGAACCAGAGAGTCCTGGGTTCAGTTTCCGCTAAGGGCATGCACTCCAGTACCCCGGCTGCAGTTTGTCCCTGGCCCAGTTGCGGTCGTAGGGGTGGCAACCAGTCGATGTTTCTCTCCCCCTCTCTCCCTCCCTCTCTGTCTGAAGATAGATGCAAAAATGCCCTCGGGTGAGGATAAAAAAACAACAGCAAGAAAAGGAATTCAGTGTTTTCTGATAAAAGAGGTTTTTATTCCTAGATAAAAGGATCAAAACTTGTAGTAAAAAGTGCACGTTCAGCCTGTTCCCACTGCATGCATTTGGCGTTGATTCCCGTGAGGTCAGCCGCGCAGGAGAGATGGCACCCAGCAGGACTTCAGCTCTGGGGATCAGAAAAAGCACCCCTTCGGGGAGACAAATTGTAAAAAAGCGCCCCCATGGGACATGGCAATTAGACATAGGAAGCCCTCAGAGTTGGAGACTAGTGCCCCCTGCTGTGGGCTGCAGGGCTTGTGGCCTGGCCCCAGGGGTAGAAGCAGAATCCAGCCCCCACTCCTTCCTTCTCCTCTACTGGCAGAGGCCCCGGTCATCCCTCTGTGCACAACAGGCTGTTTCTTTCTTTTTAATTAACTAATTCATTTATTTTTGTTACAGATAGTTCTCTTTTTTCCCCCATTGACACCCTCCTCCTGATCCCCCTCCCCCGCATTATTGTCTGTGTCCTTGTTTACACATACATGTGTACAAGTTCTGTGGTTCATCTCTTCCCTCCCCCAACATCCGCCTCTTCTAAGGTTCGTCAGTCTGCACCCCACTTCCATGTCTCTGGGTCTGTTTTGCTCCTCAGCTTGTTTTGTTCATTATATTCCACAGATAAGTGAGATCGTGTGATATTTGTCTTTCTCTGATTGGCTTGTTTTGCTTAGGATAATACTCTCCAGGTCCCTCCATGTTGTCTCAAAGGATAAGAGATCTTTCTTTCTTTCTTACGGCTGCATAGTACTCCATTGTGTATATGTACCACAGCTTTTTTGTCCACTCATTTATTGATGGACACTTGGGCTGTTTCCAGATCTTAGCAATTGTAAATAGTGCTGCTATGAACATAGGGGCACATATATTCTTTCTGATTGGTGTTTCAGGCTTCTTAGGTTATATTCCTAGAACTGGGAATCACTGGGTCAAATAGCAGTTCAATTTTTAATTTTTTTGAGGAAACACTATATTGTTTTCCATAGTGGATGCACCAGTCTGTGTTCCCACCAGCAGTGTACTAGGGTCCCCTTTTCTCCACACAACAGGCTATTTCTTAGAACTAACTTTCTTAGATGGTCAAGAATGGGAGACGCAGGGCTGTGTTGATAAATAGTATCTTTTTTTCTACCACAACACTGTGACTAGCCTAAGGGCAAATGATAAATAACAATAACAATGACACTACTACTACTACTACTACAGCACCCTGAAGAGGAGGGATGAGTGGGGGATTGTGTCAGAAGGCTGCAGGGTGAGTGAAATTCATGGGGAAGGGTATGAGGACTTGGAAATGAGAGCTTAGTGAAGGGAGGTAGCAGGAAAAGAGAGGTTGCTCTATGAACAGGTAGAGCCACAGCTCAGAAGTGATGTAGAGAAGAAGGTCAGATTTACTGGGAAAGAGTAGAGTTGGACCTACCAACGGAGACATGAGTGCCTCAAAAGCGTGGCTGGGTCACCTTCAATCTAATAATCCCAGTGCTTAACGTGGAGCCTGGCTCAACAGATTTACTTAATTGGTTGGCTGGTAATTAATAGATATTTAGACTATACCAGATTGATCTGGAGGACAATGGCACAGTCAAAACAGCAGCAGGTGACACCATCCCATTCACACTGCAGCCGCCACATCTGCCTGTGATTCAGATCCGCGATTTCAACCAGCGATGGCCAAAGCCGACTAATCACGGGAACGCCTGGGCAGCATTCACCAATACAGCTCCTGGGTCCCCAGATGCTTTTGATCATCAGCCAGGCTGAGCAAACACTAAGGTAACCAACGGTGGGGATAGGAGGAAACAGAGACCTGGAGCAGATGGTTGGGGACAGTGCGGGGCTTCCCTAAAAGGATGGTAGGAGCTGGTTGACCTCAGTTTCTGAGAACATTCCCCCTCTTTAAGCCCTCCCCCTACACATCCGAGTTTCATGTGTCACCTTATATTGATGCTACAGCAGCATCTGGTTACTTCAGGTTGGCCACCTTCAGGACCACAGCATCATGTCGCTGTCACTTTGGATTCGCCCTAGGTCATCAAAGTGATTATCTGTGTGGAAAGGCAGCCAAATGCTCAGGACCCAGCCCCTCATGGGCTTCAGCTTCCAACCTCTCCTATTCGAAATACAGTTCTGAGCCTAGACAGTATGCCCCCCTCACCTCCCACCTCCACCCCGCAATCCCAACCCTGTTCTTTGAAATCTGCCTGTTTACACTGTACAGCCGTTAGGATATTTCCAGGTTACCAGGGATTATTTTTCAAAAATTCCTGTGTTGATTAGTTTTTTGAATTCAAAATTCATTTCCCAGAAAAAGAATGTCTGATTTTTAGACCCATCGATAACATTCTATTTAACATATTCTTAAACTAATTCACCCATATTGCTCTCGCCAGTCATTTCTCATTTAACGGAGGAATAAACCAAGGCCCAGGGAAAGTGAGTTGCAAGCAAAGCAAGTTGCCCAACCCAGGCTCTCAAGGAGGATGGAGTGAAGGCAGGGAATGGCTTGGTTGTGGTACGGCAGGTCTAAGAGCTAGCTTTGGCGGACAGGAACTCAGGCGGTGTAGAGAATGGAGAGAGGGTTGGGTGGGTGCATTTCTAAGGGCATCAGAGGAAAAGGCTGGGTGGCCATGTGGCTTCAATGTCTAGCCAAAGCGCTACTTGCATGATATGGGGACAACACTTCTTCCCCCACGCCCCTCGTTCCCCGTATGCATTCTAACAGATCGTTATACAAGCTCACAATTTCACTTATATTTGCACAGAGGCTTCATTACGTCGAGCTCTGTACATATCTACTGACAACCCTGTGATGTTTCTCTCTCCACTTTACGGATAAGAAAAGTGAGGCATAGAGTGGTTAAGTAAAATTACCCAAGATTGTAGGTGATGAAGCCAGGATTCCTGACATTACTACCCCCTTTTCTTTATAGCTGATCTGTACTAAGCCACTGCTAAACAGCTCTCCCTAAAGATCTGCAAAGCTGCTGACAAAATGCACAGTCGGAGGAGAGATTTAGAAAAGAAAAAGAGCCTGGCTGGTTTGGCTCAGTGGTTGAGCATCCACCCAGGCACCAAGAGGTCACTGGTTTGATTCCCGGTCAGGGCACATGCCCAGGTTGTGGGCCCGATCCCCAGTGGGGGGCATGCAGGAGGCGGGCAATCGATGTTCTTGCTCATCGATTTTTCTGTCTCTCTCTCCCTCTCCCTTCCTTTCTCTGAGCTTCTCTCAATAAAGAAAAAAGAAAAATATCTGCAGTGATCCACTATAGGGCAACCTTCTGGGGCACAGCACTGGGATCTGTCACTAATCATGTAACTTAGAACAAACCACTTCTGTAGGTGCCAGTTGTTTTATCGATTACAGAAAAGTATTGGATGAGATGATCACTTCCAGCTCTGAAGTGCTGGGTTTCCAGTGTTCATGAAAAATAGTGTGTGGACAGGTTCCAGTGCCTGTCTGAATGTAAATACTGTACCTAAGGCTTTGTAGTATGAAACTTCTCATCTATAAAATTGGGATAACAATAGTGCTCACTCTTTATGGTTATTGAGAAGATTAAGTGAGAGAATAAATGTAAAGCCTTTAGCATGTAATTTAACTTTAGCTACGTGGCTGGCATGTACCATGTGTTCAGGAAATGTGCCATCATCATCATTATCATTATCATTACTTTATACAGAAGCGAGACCTATCAAGGTGCTTCAATTCTAAAGCCCTGAACACTACAGATGAAGAGTTGGCAAATTCTCCAAGTGGGCGGATTTGCAACCAAGGTATTATAACTGTCTTCTTTTCACATTTAAAAAAAAAAATGTATTTTGACTTGGCTCTCTCTTTTAGGACTGCCATTTAAAAGACTTTGGGTGAAGCAACCATTCAAAATCAGTTCCCTTGAATTAACCCTACACACACCTGTGTCATAGTTCATGAAAAATGAAAGAATTGATTAGTATTTCTGGGAATGTCCTTGATCGCAATTTTCAGCCTCCAGCCCTGAACAATGACATGTTTTCAACAATGAATTAAAGGAAGGCAGACCCTCTTTTCCACTTTTTGAGAAATTCTGCTGTTATTCAATGCTCCTATTTCATCTCATGTAGAAAAGACACTGAGCTGGACTTGGAGTCAGGAGACTCAAGTTCTAATCCTCTGGTGTCACTAAGTAGCTCTGTGACCTTGGGCAAGTCACTTCCCCTTTCTGTGTCCACTCTGCACCTGCAAAATGCTGAGCTCTCCAACTCTAGGATTTCATGGTTGTCTCCTCATCAGGTGATTTTATTGTTCTTATGACAGACTATTCTCTCTTTTTGTCTTCCCCCAAGCTCAGGGTGAATCCATACCCAAGACCCAGTTCATATACCAACATAAGCCACTAATAAGGGGAGCTGAAACCTCTGATCTGGAGAGTCCATAGGAATAGACAGACTTTCAACACTGTATATCACAAGTTTTATCCCCCACTAAAGATATAAAAAGACCCAAAGAATATGCGTCTAATATGTGGAAACTGTCATGGCAACTCACACCAGGGTCATAATGTCACTGGAAAGCAAGAATCTGAGAGTTGCATTGTCTGTCCTGCAGTTCTCCAGCAGGGGGCAGGGTCCCTGCTTCAGGAGAATGAGAGGCTCGGTTAATACCGGCACAGCACATGTCTCTGCTTCTTCACTGCCCACCCACGTCACCTCTCCCGGAGTCAAAAACACCTTACAGCTGGGCCTCTATGACCGGACATAACCCTGCATTGAGAAAGAAGAGGGTGTTTTTCATTCTTGCCCTGATTCATGCCTCGTGTGTAGGTGTCCGGAAAGCTGGCAGTGCCCTGGGTTTGTGGACACCTTCAGTGTGGTCCTGGGGGTGACATGAACACTGGGAGGGAGGCTCAGGGATGTTCCATGGGCGCCCAGGAATAAGTGTTTCATGCACACAGAGCAGTGACTCTGCCACATGGCCATTCAATTTACATGGATATTGACCACAGAATGAGGACCTACTGTGGGCCAAGTATTCCCACCCGTTGCTTCCTTCAGTCCTTGAAGTTTATGTTCATTTGATTTCACCTGCACAAAAGTAACTGAACTTGGGATTTGGGCTGTGACGCCGTGGTCCTGAAGGTTGCCAACCTGAAGTTGCCCGGGTTCTGCTGCAGCATCAACGTTAATTGATAACAAGAAACTGAGAAGTGTCGTAAGTATATACAGAAGTCCTATTTTGTGCAAAGCACTGTGCCCAATTGTATGTGTCTTTTTATATTTGCAGAAGGAAAGGCTGCAAATATAAAGAGTCCTTCGAAAGAGCTTGCAGTTTGTGATACGGTCTATGATACGGAGAGGTCAGGCAGAGGGATGCTGGCCAGGGAAGGGGGCATACGAAGGGCCAGCCTAATATCTCAAATTGGGATTCTGCTACTGTGAATCCACGTTTTAACAGTTTGTTCCTTTGGGATACATAATGCATGCGCACAATACAGATGCCAGTGGGGACAAAATGGTATTGAATGGAAAGCCTTTCTATCTCCCTTTTCTCCCAGCCGTCCAGTTCCTACCCCCAGATGCAACCACACTTAGAGTCTCTTGTACAGCTTTCTAGGGTATTCTGTGTATTGCACATGCCCTTGTACTTTTCCCTCCATGGTTTACTCAAGAGCCTGTCTTAGAAACCTTCCCATGGGAATGCACGTAGACTTGCCTTATTCCTTTACATCGGGGTGGGCAGGCAGCCGCTCATATATCGAACCCTGTCTCCACCTGTTTTTGCAAATAAAGTTTTTTTGGAGCACAGTCCTGTTCATTCATTTCCTCACTGTCTGTGGCTGCTTTTGCACAACAATGGCAGAGTTGAGTAATTGCAACTGAGAACGTATGATCTGCAAAGCTTACGCTATTTACTCTGTGGCCCTTTACAGAAAATGTTGGTCGACACCTGCTTTAAATTCCTGTCTCAGAGTCTATGTATGAAGTGCGGTCATTTAGTTTAATTGTCCCTTATTAAACATACATCGGTTACTTTTAATCTATTGTTATCACAAATACTGCTGGGATTGATATATTAATACGTGTATCATTCTCACATGTGTCAGTATAAATGTCCAGGAGAAGGATTACTGGGCAAAAAAAAAAAAATGTCATGAGCTTTTTGTGGCTCTATCTGTGACTCTAGTCCCACCAGCAGTAAAGATGTGAAGGAAGGTTCAAGGCCAGAAGATAAAGGAGTCTCTGCTGCTGGGAGATGAAATGAAGAATAATATTTGAAAGGAGAGTAAACAGTAGTTGTTTTCAGCCCTAGCCCTGGAGTGGGACTCTGGGAAGCTGAAGGATGGGAAGTATGTATCTTCGTTCAAATAAATCTGACGTAGCAGGACTGGAAACCAACGCAAGAGCATTCGCCCCTGTTAAGGTCACCCTTTGTCCTCATTGCAAACTCCTCCGCACCCCCTCCCTGTCCTCGTTCCCCACAGAGAGCTGCACCAGAGCCTTGGGGGCAAACATGTGTGACTGCCCTTGCTGCCGCTTTGGGGGACAGCTGTGTGGATCACCAGGGTCACAGAGAGTTCGCCTTTGTGTGGACGGTTTCCCTTGACTCGGACTTTAGCCCATAGCCCAAGCAGGTTTTGGCCATGGGGCTCTCGGTTCCCGGCCCTTGGAGGTCAGTTTGAGCTCGTCCTTAGGGGGAACATCTGGAATGTACAAGCTTTGGGGAAAGTCACCCCTCAGAGACCTGGAAGAGTTCATCTTTTCTACAGAGAGCAGAGGCGGAACCAAGAATTAGAAACAATTCAGACCTCTACTTCCAGCCACTAACCCCCTGCTGTGTGCCAGGCACCATGCTGGGGGTGAGTACAGGATGAGTAAGGTAGTCTGGCTGTCTGTCAAAGGGTGCCCAGCCTAGTGGAGGGAAACTGATAGGCTGCAGTTACCAAACCGTGAGCCCCTTTTTAATTTTCTTTTTTTTTTTAATCCTCATCCGAGGACATTTTTCCTTTTTTTTTTTGTACAGATAGAGTGGGAGGGAGAGAGAGGAAGAGAGAGAGAGGGAAACATCGATGTGGAAGGGACACATCGAGTGGCTGCCACCCGCACGACCAACCAGGGCCGAGGACAAACTGCAACCGAGGTACATGCCCTTAGCGGGAACCGAACCCGGGTCTCTCTGGACCGCAGGCCGACGCTCTACCCGCTGAGCCAAACCAGCCAGGGCCCCCTTTTTAATTTTCAAGAAAAACAGCAATATTTGACATCTGTCAGACACGACGCAAATAAATAACTCAAAGCAAGTTCACAGCTTCTACCTGAGATCGAAGCATTGCTTTTGATAACGCCATATCTTCGCAAAGCTAGGTTTGGGACAGTTGCTGTGCTAAAAAGCAAATAAGGTGCAAAAATGCATGGAAATGAAAATGAATTTGATTCCACGTTTTAGAAGCTGTGCATACAAAATGGGTGCACCCGTGCCACTAAGTTAAACAACTAGTTACTTAAGAGTGAAATAGAACATGTCATTTTTTCCCTTCCAATTTGTGTGTATTGTGTTTTCAAATGACTATGAAGTTGTCAAGACAGAAATATCAGGGTAGGCAAAAGTAGGTGTACAGTTGGAAGTACGAGAAACAGTTTATTTCTTTTGAGTTAATACAGTTATTGTAAAAATCATAACCTGTATATCTTCTTCTATATGAACAACTGTAAACCTGCCTTTGCCCACCCCTATATTTATAACGTCATTTGGACCTAATTACCTAATAAATGGAATTGACAGTATTTCTTTTGGCCTGTGTGTACTGCAAAAAAAAAAAAAAAAATGACCGAAACACTAAGTGCACTGTTTTATGTTCCCAAACACCAATAGTTTGAGAACTTCTGAGATGGATATGAACCTTGCCTACCAGCACCATGACCTTGGGAAAGTTAACATTGCAAGTTCAGCCTCCAGTCCCTCAATTAGAAAATAAGGATAAAAAGACTGACTCCTTTGGGAGCTATTGTGAAGGCTAAATGAGATAATGCTAGTTAAGAATTTAGCACAGGGCTTGGGAAATAGTAAGTGATCAATAAATACTAGCACATATAAATCCACAGAGCCCTGAGCACCATAAGAGAAGTATATTTAGCTCTAACTACTCAGCTTCAAATTCATTTTTAAGCCTAGAGCTTCTCAAATCAAGTGCTGTTGCCATGGTGACTGTTGTACTGCCTGTAATATCTGGTGTCAACCAAATCATTCTGAAACCAGGAAATTAACAATCCCCCTGAGGTTTACCACAGTACTATGTGAATGATGTCACCATTAGTCTTCTGTTAGGGCTTTGCTCCCTAGATTAATTGCTTATTCTGTTTGATAAAAAAAAAAAAAAAGGTACACTTTTAGTAAATCCAGTGATAATTTTAAGAGTTCGAATTAAGACAGATTGCATCAAAATTATTCTCTGGTGTCTCTGAAATATTTCTATGTTTCAAAAGCTCTCTAAGCTTGACTATAGTATGGTCATATAATGGTTTGTATTTTTTTTAAGAATTAATTTTGAATCTAAGTTCTTCTTTGTCTCTAAAAGATAATTCAATAGTAAGAATCATGGCCTCTTATTTAGAAAGACAAGCAACCAAAAAAAGCTCTTCTATTTTGGATGCTACCCTAGTTCCAAAGCATCCACGAACATGGCTGTTCCCATCATCGAACAGAGCCTTCCTGGCCTTTCAACAAAGCTGTTACTGTTCTGCCAGTTCCAGACAGGTTTTAAAAACTTATTGGGCTTGTTAATTTTAGGGACGATAGATCAGATTAAATAAAGAAGAGGGAGGAACCCACACTCTAATTGTCTAGATTAGTGGTTCTCAAATTGCTGGTGGGGAGGGTTCCATACCAGGAGACAGTGGTGGTGACTGGAGACATTTTAGGTTGTCACAACAGGGAAGGGGGCAGGTGCAGGGAGGCGGTGCTGCAGGCATGTAGGCAGTAGAAGCGAGGGATGCTGCTGAACATCTTACAATGCATGGGGCAGCCCCCACAACAAAGAAGTATCTCACTCAAGATCTTAAGAGTATTATAGTTGAGAAACCCAGGTTGGTCTTGTTTATTATTCCTTTTCTTCATTGAATCACACTTCTTGATTTTTCTAATGCCTTCTCTTGACCTACCAGGTTTCTTTGAATAATTAGCTTCTGAAATTGGGTTACCAGCAGCTGCAGAAAAATATAATTTTTTTCTCCAAATCAAAGAATGTTTCTGTCCATTCATATCACCTGAGAGAACCTTCAAACTGTGCCAATGCTGGACTCCACCCTTGAACCAATTAAATCTGAATCTCTAGGGCTGGGATCTGAGGACAGTATATTTCAAAAGTTTCCCAAATGACCCTTATATGTAACCAGAGGTGAGAACCATAAATCTCAATAAATAGAAATGTTGTTTTCTATACTAAGCATGCACAGAGGACTTAATTGTGGGATGAGGGGTTAGTAATGTTATCAATGTAAAAATGCTTTTGTTGACCATTGGAACCAAGAGCTAGTTGAGATTTTTTACACATGTGGCTTGATCACATGAGGTATTTGACTTTTTGTGGCTGATCCAAGGTGGCAAAAATTTTATGTACCTATAAATTCTCAAGTATTTTCTTAATTTTTTTTTTTAATTGACAAGGAAAAGAGAATCATATAGCCAAGCTCCAGTGCCCCAAAGCTTGACTTTCACCTTCACTTGAGTCTAAGAGGACAGGAATTCTTCTACAGATCTCACATACCAGCTGAACCTGGGGCCTCTTCAGCATTCTGAAAGGCCAAAGGTTTCCAATTTACCCTTTCTCTGTCCCTCTCACCCCTACTCCCAACCCCCCTAGCGAACTGTGGTCAAGCAGATGGTTTTGGTGTGATGCCCTAGAGGCTAACAGATGTGAATTCTGATAGAATAACAAGTCAGACGTTTTCCATGGCCAGGTTCAAACCAAACACATGGCCTGCCCCCCAATAAACAAATGGTGTTTCATATGGCTGATTTTAAATATTCCAAGAGAGGCTAAGACTTTTCAGAATAAGGGGATAAGTAAAAAAAGTCAGTAAGAAAGAATTAATTTCAACCTCACAGGACATAAACATTTTTTAGCAGACAATCTACTTCTCATGTCTAAGGATTGGTATTAACACGATGAGACTGGGGTCTTAAGAAAATGAAGACTCAGCACTCAATTCTGCAGAGTTGGAGACATTTATTGCCACCTTCTGGCCCTACCCAATACCCTCCTCGAAGGACGTCAGATGTTTGGGGAAAGAGGCTTCTTTCTCTTAATGGTCTATGATAAACTAAAACTGTCCTATCAAAATGGGGCCCACTATGCTCTGTACCTGAAACTAATATAAAATAATATTTAATGCCAGCTGTAATTAAAAAAGAGAAACATTTTTTTTTTCAAATTAACAAATAGAAAAGAAAAAAAACGGGGCCCAGCTCCACAGGTTTATCCTCAGGAGTCCAAGAGTTTTCTTCTAATGAGTATTTCTAATTATTCTGTCATTTCATTCTAAATAGTATTGTAACAGTGGGGAATTGTAGCCCACCCCACCATTCTTTTGACACTATTCCTGTAAATGCTCACTCTAATATGTAGCTTATAGATAAACACCATGTTTGTATAAGAATCCTAGGAACTAACTTCAGAAGATACAGACTCTGACCTTCAATCATCCCAGCTGTAGGAGAATTGCTGACCTCTAACTATAAAACCATGATGACAAAAAACAAGATAACTAACACTAGACCATCACTTGACCAATTTCAAGGTCCATATTGGAATGGACTATACTGACCTGCATGTAGAGAACATTTTAACTCTCTCCCTTGATTTATTTATTTTGCTTTTCCTCTCCTTCCTTATAAAAAACCCTGCCTGCACTGAGGTGGAGAGATGGGCTTTGGACAAGACTCCCCATCTTCTCAGGGGGCCAACACTTTAATAAACCTCTTTCCTTTTTCAGCAGCACCTGCCTCATGAGTTTGGTTTTCATGGCAACAGGCAGCCAAACCTTGGCTTTGGTCACAGTGTGTTTAGCACTAATCTGATCATCTGAATAACTACCTTATAGTTATGATGACAATCACTGTCAGTGCCTGAAGTTGTGCTTCAGAAAACCACAGGTAGTATCAGGGATCCCATTACGTGGTGCTAATCTTAACTTTTCTCCAAAATTCTATGCATAATCAGGTGACTCATTAATAAATTTAATTAGCACTCAGTGAAAAACATTAGTTCCCACCATTTCCACCCCAAGTTCTATGTGTTCTCTGAGATCTCACAGGCATCTAACCCTAACTTTTATGGTAAAATTATGTCTTATGTTGAAACTATCTGTTTTAACCACCATCTATTTCTCCACCACTAGACCATGAGCCCCTTGAAAGCAGTTGTGCTCAGTCTTCTTTGTATGTCTGATACCTAGCAGACAGTCGGTGCTCAACAAATGTTTATGGAACAAATTATTTAATAAATGAATACATTATGAGGAAAGAGCTACTTTAAGCACCCCCTCAAAAGAAACAACTTGAAGTTTTGTTTTGTTTTGTTTTTTTCTGGAAGATTTAGACATCACCAGCTAGAACTATTAATGCATCATTTAAATCAAAGTTGCAGTGGCAGTTAGGCACCAGGGCAGAGCCACCCAAAAACCATTGCACATTTGCCCAACCATGGGTGGGCGAAGCAATCTGCACTCTGCTTTGGCAGGTATTCTGGAGGGAAGATGCCTCAAGGTCTGACTGCGGGGGAAATCCTCCATGGCCTCCTGTCTCTGGGAGGAGCCTACTGTTTAATACCAGCAATGGAGATACTGACTGAAGTAGAAGCTTTACTCACTTGCCTTTGTTGCTAAAAGGATATTTCCAACCATTTAAAAATATAAAAATCATTTCTTAGTTTGCAGACTATACACAAATAGGCAGAAGGCCAGATTTGACCCATGGGCTGGAATTTGCCCTAAATCAGTATCTTCCCCTCAACCCTGTCTATTCTGTTTCCTTTCACGTCTATTCCTTTTACCCCAGTTAAACAATGATATTCAAATGTTAGTATTTCTAGAAACTAATGGCCTCTCTCATCAGTACTGATAGCTTGGGCCTTGCCTGCAACCTGTAAACTGGAGCACACTTCGATTGCTGCTCAGGTCAAGTTCTCATTCATTTCAGCTAAACCAAGGGAGCTGTTGATGTGGTCTGGTGGGTCGCACACTTCCATGTGTGTGACTTGCTGACCTCAAATGCAGTGACTGGCTGTGAGGGTTTGGTCTGGGCCTCGCTGTGAGGCAAAGGGGCCTCACAACTGGCATGATCCGGTGCTGTGCCAGTCTGCACAGAATTAGAAGATGGATTATGGTGGATTTGTTTTCCTTTCGGAATTAGGGCTGGCACTGGCTTAGCTTCAGTGCAGCCGAGGTATTAACTGAAATGCATTTCCATCTTAACAGCCACATCCCATTTAGCCCTGGTGACTTTGGGGTGACTTCCAAAGCAATCTCATCAGAACGAGTTGGCAGATTACGGCTAACTTTCATATCAGAGCCGTGGGCAAGGAGAAATGAAATGCACCACATCGGTCTTCCTGCTGCAAAAAAATGAAGTCGAGGCATGTGACGTGGGCTACTGAATAGTGGTTGAACTTTCAAATGGATCCCCTTTGGTCAACTAGCTCAGGAAGATTCACAGCATAGAGAACGTTTGAGACGAGGTAAAAACGCGCCACGGTGACTGGCCTTGCACTGTGCTGCGAGGCTGTCTCGGTTCTCCATCAGGTCTCCTGTGAAGTCCTTTCCTCGTCTCCTTACCTGTGTGGTCAACTCACTTAGCTCCATCAGAGCAAATACAGGCATGTGCACGGAGGGTGGCTCCCTCTGGACGGCCCTCCCCTTCACGGAGAAGTCACCTAACTCTGGGAGTCTCAGCTTCCTCGCATGCGAAATGGGGCTGCAGGTCCAGATCCCAGGATGCTGGAAGGATCGCATGAGATAAACATGTGAAGGAATGAGCGCGAAGTGTTCCGGTAAAACAGTGGACCCCGAAACTGGAACTTCCTGTAATTTTCATGTGCCACAAATAGCATTCTTCTTTTTCATATACTCTACAAATATTGGATTTTGTTTTACCTCTGTCCCCGCCTAGACCCCAAACAGGAATATGCCCTATACATCTGCCTGGAAACTGGGGAGTGGACCGCTGAGTCTGCTACCCGGGGAGAACTGCCTCACCCCCATCAATAAGCACCTAGCAAAGGATGTACGCACCGGAGCAGGAGACATCTGATTTACAGGAACGAGAATTTCTTGAAGGGTCAAGACTGAAAATATTTTTGTTTCTGATGCAATTCAATTTTTTTGGTAGCCTCTCATTTTGACCTGTGCTGCCAAGCCAGTTCTGGGCAGATCACCTGACCTTCTCTCCTACAAACAGACACAGAAAATCCCCAACTCGCTGCCATGCAGATAAGCACTACACACATGCAGCAGTCACCCACATTCTGTGGTAGTGGTGTGCCACCGAAGTTTGTCTGCTATCAAATACCTCCCCCTACACACTTGGGGTGTATATCCGAAAAGTCACCATTGTGGAGTTGTTCATTTAAACTATAAAATCCCCCTTTTGAAAAACAAATATTCCTCAGAATGGTGATATTTTGCTACCACCAGATAGCCACAACTTCATGAAATGTATTATATTTTTTTCTGAAGTAGGCAGCCGGGGACTTCTTTGACGCTAGCAGGATGGTGGTGCTGGAGGAGGCACAGAGATGGGGGTAGGCTACAGCAAAGGAAGGGAGAAGAATACCAGAAGGACCCACCGTCCACACCTCCCTAGTACTTACTGAGCACCATGTATAAATCAGGATTCTTGGTTGTGAACAACACTTCGTGAAGATGTACCTTGCTGAGAACTGCGTACTTGCCCCACAGTCAGCTCATTTTGGACAAGTGAGCAACCTTTGATTCTCACCAGTCTCGGTCTGTCCTCTGGCTTCCCATCTGGACAGGAGCTAACAATGTGAGGCAGATGGGTCTGCTCAGCTCCCGGGGGAAAGTGTGGGGTGGGGGAGACTCTAGGACCTCAGGGTCCAGCTATTTCTCCGTATCCATGCTTTTATTTCCAATGTTAATTAAGTTCCTATTGCTGGCAGGCTCTGCACTAGATTCTGTGGAGTATCAGAAGTAACACAAGAGACGAGCATCACCCGAAAGGAGATTACAGTTGAACGGAGGAGACAAGGCATGAGGTCAAGCTAACAAATGTCTCTGTTAACTGCATGTTGTGTTCCCAGCACAGCAGAGAGTAATTACGAAGCTCCATATGTCATTGCATGCGGCACTGCATGGCTAAGCGCTGAAGGTGAGCGGAATAAAGGAAAGCAAAGTATTGGGAAAGATCAATCAGAGAAGGCGTCTTGGAGAAACTGTGTCTTAAGCTGAGCCTTGGAAAAAATGCAGGCTATAGATTCCCCGATAGAGAAGGGAATGGGGGGTGGTCCAAGATAGGGGGCCCTCAGGAGCAAAGGCACCGAGACACAGGCAGCAAGCAAGGGGCAGTTCAGACACTGGCTTCACACTGACTAGATGTCCCCACAACAAAGCAGTGAGAGATGAGGGGGGAGAGGGCAGTGGGCCTGGCCATGGAGAACTTCGAGTATCAGTCTGAGGGATTTCTGATGCAATGCCGCAGAAAGTTCCTGTGTAAGTAAATCACATGTCAAAAAGATATCCAAGGAGGTTAATCAAGGAATTGATTTATAGCATGGCCCAGGACAAGAAGAACTCAAGACCTGACCCTTTGGAGAATGTGTAGTGATTGGAGTGTGGCCAACGGCCTGATAAAGAGTAAGGTGTAGAATGAAGAGAAAAAAGTAAAACCTGGCCCTGGCCAGTCTGGTTCAGCAGTTAGAGCATCGGCCCGTGGACCAGAGAGACCCGGGTTCGGTTCCCGCTAAGGGCATGTACCTCGGTTGCAGGTTGTCCCCGGCCCCGGTTGGGGTTGTGTGGGTGGCAGCCACTCGATGTGTCTCTCTCACGTCGATGTTTCTCTCTCTTCCTCCCTCTCTCCTTCCCACTCTATCTGAAGATAAATGCAAAAATATCCTCAGGTGAGGATAAAAAAAAAAAAAAAAAAAAGTGAAACCCGAAAAGCACATTGAAGAAGAGTAAGTATTCCTGAGAGAATCAGGATTTGGAGGCACAATAAAAAAACCGCAAAGCCTGCGGGAGCCTTGGAGAATGCTCTGACAATCATGGAGAAAAACAAAGAAGCACTAATAGGGGTGGGGAGGAAAGACTGGGCAGGTCAGAGTTTGAAGTGTTCTACATGGAAATAACACCGCTTCTGGATCACCTGCTCACATCACCTCTGAAGGCTATAGGTGGTTCTAGTTTAACTGTGGAGAGAGAGAGGGAGTTTTATGGAGAAAAAAAATACATAATTTTCATGCTTACACATGCGAAGAGGAAACCCTAAAATACTTAGACTACCTGCCTCCACCTGTACACGAGCCCATCACTTCATATGTACCTCTGGCACTAACTGTCAACTTGTGTCCTGTCTCACTCCACACTGCTAACAACCCCTCTGACACAGTGTGCTCCTCTGAACCAAGTTCCTCGTTAGCCTTCTCTCCTTGACCAAATAAATCAAATTAGTTTTCCTCGTTAGTTCTGCAACATTATCCTTTAATAATACTACTTGCTGTTCTCTGAATCTTAAGATCAAGAACTCAGAACTAATGGGGCTAGGTCATTGGTGAATAAGCATTTCCCGTGTAGGATCTATATTTATTTGCTTATTTATATACATTCCTAGACTATACATTTTTAAATTCAAAATAAACAGCAGATAATATAGGCATTTTCTTATTTTCTTTTTTTATCCTCACCTGAGGATATTTTTGCATTTATCTTCAGATAGAGTGGGAGGGAGAGAGGAAGGAAGAGAGAGAGAGAGACATCGATTGGTCACCACCCACATGACCTCAACCAGGGCTGAAGATGAACTGCAACCAAGGTACGTGCCCTTAGCGGGAACCAAACCTGGGTCTCTCTGGTCCACAGACCAATGCTCTAACTGCTGAGCCAAACCGGCCAGGGCTTCTTTTGTTCTTTTTATGTGCAGGCCTATATAGAGGTTGGATTTTACTGATATATTTTAGATCATGTGAGCATTGAACTAAGCTTAAAGAAAAAGGAAGGTGTTAATGATGGGTTAGCTTAGCAGCACTGTGCTAGCTGTTTTAGATACATTATTTCATTTCATCTTTACAACAACCCTCGAGGCAGATGCTATCTCCCCATCTTACAGATGAGGAAACCAAGGCTCATAGGAATTAAATCACATGTGCGGTGTCCTGAAGCTGAAAAGGGGCAGGGCTAGTATTTGAACTAGGACAGTCTGGTTTCTAAACTCATGTGACACCACCTCCAAATTAGTAGCTAAGAGATGATTGAGAAAAATAGTCTTCATAGCATAATGCATATTGTCAATGGGGCTGGATGCTGGCAGCTGTGCTTGGTGTACTCTGGAACCAAGGTGCTTATGGCGGGATGTTTTTGTGATGGGAGGATAATTTAAATTTTCCTTCTACTTTCAAGGGCCACAGATTCATTTAAGACACTCCCTATCTTTCTCTTTTTGTACTCCTCCCTCCTCTTCCTACTCCCTTCTCCAAGCCAAAGCAAAAAAAAAAAAAATCTTACTTACAAAATAATTCTACCCTTTAAATTAAAGGGGGGGGGGGCTGGCCAGTGTGGCTCAGTAGTTGAGCGTAGACCTCTGCTCCAAGAGGTCACCGGTAGGCCCGATCCCCACCGAGGGCATGCAGGAGGCAGCCAATCGATGTTCTCTCTCATTGATGTTTCTATCTCTCTCCCAGTCCCTTCTCTCTCTCATCAATAAAGAAAAAAAATTTTTAATAAATAAACTAAAAAGGGGGGGGGGTGGGAGGTTATGGATGACTTCCTTGGTCACGTGTCTTTGGCATCCAAGATTCATATTTCAAGAGGAATGAAGGGTTCCAATAAGCTTGGGACTTTGGGAATACTGTAGATCTACGCAGTAATTACACCTCTCCAGAATCTCCATTTCAAGAAGTGCCGTCCACCACTGCCGCACCCTGCCTTCACAGTGCCCACATCCTTTTGCTTTGTTATCTGCATCACAAAAGCATACCTGGCCTACAGAACTGACTGCCTGAGCCTTCCTGTCAGCGTGCTGGCCTCTCTGGTTTTGCTACTTGCTGCACAAGCGGCTTCACCTCACTGAGCTTCGGAACAGGTTTCATACTAGAACCTACACCAAAGGGTTGCTGTGTGAGTTAAAGAAATATTTAGCACAGTGCCAACCACTAGAAAACATTCAATAAATGCTTCCCATTCTGATAAAACATCAGAAAACAGTCCCTGGGACATGGGACACGTGGCTGTGAGGGTCACCTGGCCCTGATGCAGAGCCAGCATACCCCAGCCTCACCCCCTTTTCTTGGACCAGCACATTCCGCTTGCAGAGGGGGCCCTGATCAGGCCAGAGCCGAGGGCGCCCCCAGGCTGAGCAGATTGCCAGGGCCCACCCTTGGGTACACTTCTGTCCTGGCTCCGCTGAAATCACTGAGGCCGACGCATAAACGGGGGCAACCAGGGAGCATTCTGGTTTCCGATCAGGTTTAGAAAAACTCCAGAGCAAAAATGTGTTTGTTGTTTTAAAGAATTTTGGAAGATCTTGCAGCTGTGTCATGAACGGAGCTAACACGGCCTCCATCCCTGCCTCAAAGGATGTCAGTTTCCTTGTTGCCCGGCCAGCCCCGCCTAGAGGTCTGGCCCAGCCCAGGGAAGCAACCCCGCGCTTCCCTGGGGTCCGTGAGGAGACACTACCTCCCCTCTTCCGATGCTTGAAGGCTGTCACACGGAAGACAAGAGTTTGCACTGTGGCTCCAAAGGGCAGAGCAGAACCCATGTGATAAAATTACAGGAGGGATTTTTTTTTTTTCACTTGACCTAGTATAGATCTTTGTAAATTACCACTGTCAAACAATAGACAGGAGATATTGTGATTAAAAAAAAACAAACAAAACCCAAAAACAAAAAAACACCTGTAGCCTGGCCAGTATGGCTCAGTGGATGAATGTGGACCCATGCACCAAGAGGACACCAGTTCGATTCCCGGTCAGGGCACAAGCCCAGGTTGTGGGCCCAGTCCCCACTGGGGAGCTGCAGGAGGCAGCCAGACAATGTTCTCCCTCATCGATGTTTCTCTCTCTCTCTCCCTCTCCTTCCTCTCCCTCTAAAAGAAAAATTAATTAATTTAAAAACAAAAGCAAACAAAATGGCTGTCTAATGCTTTCCGATTCTAATTTTCTGGAAGTCACTTTGGGCTTGGCTGTCTTCAGGGAATAAGGATTCTGTAGAGCTTACAGCTCTTTCTGAATTTGTCTAGTAGGTCTTCCCGTTTTCACCAGAAGGCCCTCCCCAAAAAAGAAGGATTCTGTGCATCAAAGGACCAGAGGTGAAACATATTTAATGCCTTACAGTGTCCAGAGGGCCCTGCCTTGAGAACCACACAAACCTGAGGAGGCTGGGATAGCCGGGAATGGAAAACCCAGCAAACAGCATTTGCTGGAGCCCAGATCTGTGACTGCCTTGGCTCAAGCACATCACTAGCCCTTCTGCCTGTCACCTGTGTCACCCTTCTGTTCTGCTACGTCTGGAACTTGTCTGGTACTTGCCTAGACTCTCCAAATAGCCCCTGTCTCAGTACTCTGAGCTCCCAACCCAGTCCAGAGGAGCAGCTAGACCTGGCCTAAATGAGTGTGTATATGCGGGGGTCAGGGGGTAGCCCCTGGCATTCAGGAGTTGGCTTGGCATTCGCAGGCAAACCATATTGTTCTCCCATTAGATATAAACAATCCCAAAGAATACCAGCTTCAGACAAGTGTATTCTGAGATCATGATAAACAAGGCCACTTCATAATTTTGTCTAAGCACATGCAAAAACGAGGTCACTATGCCAACCACAAAATACAAACGCTCCTCTCTCAGCCCACATGAGTGACTATTACTTCTTCTTCTTCTTTTTTTAATTATCCTCACCCGAGGACATTTTTGCATTTATCTTCAGATAGAGCAAGAGGGAGAAAGGGAGGAAGAGAGAGAGAGAGAAACATCGATGTGTAAGAGACACATCGACTGGTCACCACCCACATGACCCCAACTGAGATACATGCCCTTAGCAGGAACCGAACCCAGGACTCTGGTCCACAGGCCAGCGCTCTAACCGCTGGGCAAACACTCTAACCGCTGAGCCAAACTGGCCAGGGCACTTCTTTACCAATTCTAACTTGATGCTCATCCTAGTCTCCCCTCCCTGTAGATAAGATTTATTGAGATACCCAAGCATAGACTCAGGCCCACTGACAACATCCAATGTAGAGCGAATCACCTGCTTGCTTAGACCCTTCCCTGAATCACCCAAACAAAGCCCAATCTTATGACAGGTTCTCTCTACACCCTCTTACTGAGATGCTCTCAGGTTCTCTGTGATGTGTGTTGTCTCTCACTATAATGAGTCATAAGCCCAACCTGTTCAACTAAAGTGTGTTTCTGGGGTTCTTTGGCTGGGGTGTATTGACAAACCATCCTTTGTCTAGAGAATAAGCACCAAACCTCCTGGTCACCAGTATATTTTGCTTTAAATTTAGAGGTAGCTAAAGTCCATTTCCCAGTGGATTTAAGATCAATCATGTTCACACTTAGCAGTCTCAGCCAGCTGCCCCTTTCCCCAGCTGGCCTTTCTCTGGTCACGATTCCTACAAGCCTCACTACCCTCTTCCACCAGCATCTGCAGTAACTGATGACACGCACAGAGCTATCTTTTAGCCATGAGGAAGAGGACTAGAACCAAGACTTCCAAGTCCTTAACGAATGACCCACCGCTGTTGTCACTTCACTCTCAGTGACTCCAAACTTGGCTGATTGGGGATTTTTTCTGTCTCCCACAGCTGATCAGCATGATTTCTTTGGGTCTTGGAGTAACATAAGGGAGGCAAAAACAGCTAAAGTTTCCAAATCTTTTTTTTTTTTTTTGAGAGTACGTGCCCTTAGCGGGAACCGAACCCAGGTCTCTCTGGTCCGTGGGCCGATGTGCTAACCGCTGAGCCAAACCAGCCAGAGCAAGCTTCCAAATCTTAAGTTTGATTGATTCTTGCTGGTATGGAAGCAAAGCGTGAACATCTCCCTCCTTGCTCAAAGGCGATATTTTGACTAAGATTTATACTGTGTGTTACAAAAGCCCTTCTCTGATTGCAGATATTCCCAATTCCTTCCCAGTTTCAGCTCTTTTCCATCTCCCTAACTTCCCAACTACCAAGCAGAGCAGCAGGGGGGAAAGCAGAAAAGAATGAGAGGCAGCCTAGCTATACAGTCTTTGCCACCAATTCAAAGATGTTTGTCTTCACAGGTCCTTCTCCTTGGGGACCCGCAGCATCTTACAACATTATTTCACGGAGTCTCCATTTAACTTACCTTCTGGCACCAACGTTATCTCTTCTGTCCTCCATGCTCAGCTTCAACAGACCAGACAAATGCAAGCTTTACATAAACACTAAGGATTAACTAGGCAGAAGCCAAAAGTCAACTATTCTAAGAAAAAAAGAAACAAAACCAGAACAGTTTGCCTCGTAGAGTAAATAAGGGAGCGCAGGATGATGTAGGGATGAAATATGCTTCATGCTGGAGAACAAACGGGAAGAAGCGGTAACCTGCACCTTTAGCTCCAACCTCGTCAGCTGAGCCGAGGGGCCCAGGGGAGACTTCCAGGTTCTCTTTGAAGTGCATTTAACACAAGCAAATGCCCAGTGTTTGTTATAAATCAGCACTTGGGCTCCACGTTCCTGGAACCTCAGGAAGGCTCCTTTTGTCTTGAATGAGGAAACTCAAGTGGCTGGTTCCTTGACTCCTCTCCTCTGAGTCTACTGTGAGTCTATTCTCTGAATCTCTGTACTCCAAGGCCTTCGGGTATAGAAACTGGAGCTTCTGTAAGAACTGGTCACAGAGGCCTCCTTTCTGTTGGACCTCACAACTGTCCTGCTAGGCCTCCCTGATGGAGGGCAGGACTCCCCCCAAAGGGGCACAGGTAAGTCTCTGTACTAGTCTGCATTAAATTAAGTACTTGTCATATGCCTGGCACTATTACTGAAACCTTTGTGTGCCTGAATTCATTTAGCTTTCACATCTATCCCGTGAGCTAAAAACTATTATACTTCATATTTTATGCACTAGTAAACGGAAGCATAATATGAAGTCACTTATGCACATTTAGAAAACTGGTAAGTGGGAAAACTGGGACCTAAACCCAGGAGTCTGACTTTGAAGGCCATACTCAGCGGCCACTCAGAAGAGGAAAAAGAAGCACAGGGGTGATCCCCTCCGCCCATGGGGGTGTGCTTGGGGATGGCTTGGTGTGAAGCTCCCTTTCCGCAGCGTCCACAGGGTCTTCACACCGGGGAGCAAGTGCTCCTGGGCGTATGCAGAGGCTTCTCAGGGGTTGCATGGCTGCAGTCAGTTTTAAAGGGAAGGGTTTCCATGGCTCACCTTCCATGTAGACGTCCCTAAAATGGATCTTCTGAAGCACTTACCAGTGTTAACAGGCAGGCTCTGTCCCACCTCCCTTCCACAAGAGCCCGCTCCCAAGTCACAACAGAAAAGGACACTCTCACCAGACTGCTTCTAGGCCCCAACCTCTAGGGCCCCAAACAAGGAACCCTTTGAAATTCTGGAGCTGAAAAAGTAAACTCTATTAAGAAGGTAGCATATTGTTTAGGAAATCAAATGTTTGCAATTCTTTGCTTCCAAAAAGCAAACACTACTGAAGAGAACCGATGGATCCTTAACAGTGATTGTTGACACTAGAGCACTGACTTCCGGCATGTAGCTCAGCAGTTCAAGGTTGAGTGACACGGCTACAACAAAGCTCGTTTGAGGATGTGAGGGCGAAATGACTGCGACACATGCCACCCCATTGATCGCCAGGGTTGATTCAGCTAATCTGGCTGGCTAGGCGGGTGACCCCTCCTCCCTCACCATGTGCGTCCCTCCCAAAGCTGTGTGCTCCGTCAGAGAGGGTCACCTTCCCCCCAGAGGAGAGGACCTGTTTTCGGTCAAGGGTGTACAAGTAGCTGCGCTCCCCTGCTAGAACCTCCACACAAGCTCTCAAGGTCCATTTGTAGGGTAGTCCAGCTTCCAAGGCTCCAGACACATTCAGAGGGGGCGCTGCACCTGGCAGTCTGCTTTTCTTTAAAACAAACAACAACAAAAAACAAAGCTCGTTTGATGCTTTCGTGAACAGGATTAGTTAGTCTTACGTCTATTAAAATGGAAATAGGAATACAATTTTACATTCGTTTTTAATATTTATCCATGGATATATATTACTGTTCATCCACAGGTGTATGACTAATGGGGAGGGGCGTAACCCATTCATTAGAGATGCAGTTCCAAAATTTTTCACTTTTTATCTTTAATAATCACCAAAATGTATAATATAACTATATTGTTTTGATGCATCACATACTAATAGTCATTATGGCAATATCTCAACCCAGAAGACTGTTTTCTAACATTTGCACCAGAGGTTCCAGCCTTTCTAGTTTCACACCATCTTTAATGAACCAGTAATATTTCCACCATGTCTCCAGACCAAAAGAAATACCTATCGGTTACATTTATTAGCTGCTTAGAGCCAAACAACTTCATAATTATTTATATCCTAACAACACAGTAGCTACTTAAAAACATATAATACATAAAGTGGAAGAAAAAAAAATATCTTTATTTCATTCTGAAGTAACCAGAATCACTTACTCAGGACATGTCTGCACTTGTTTTACGCTGCGCGAGTCCTCAGACCTGGGAATCAGATTGGGGCCCCCACCCTCATTTCATGCTCCACTGACATATGTACTGATTTGCTTTTCAATCACAGCATTGGCCAAAAAACCAGCTTTGCACAAACATAGCATCATCAAAGGAATGTAGTTCGAGCTACTGTCGAAGCTGTGAACTCCTTCCAAACTGGTAGTTCATGTTGTGCTTGCCTTGAAAATGTACAGCATCCTGCAGAACCCCTGTGATTCACTGAAGAGCCCTGGCACACCTGAATAAATAGTTCGGGAGTTGCAGACTTAGAACCTTAGGTTCACAGGAAATGTTTTGTAAAATTTTAATTTACTTCTTTCTTTTGTTGCAGAGGATATGGTTGTGTAATTAATGAGATTTATAAGCAAAAACTATATTACACTGGAATAATATTCTATGAAGAAAGTGGAATGGAAATATAAGTTGTTCATGTATCTTTTAAAAGGATAATGTTAGCCAGGCTGGTGTGGCTCAGTGGTGGAGCGTAGACCCATGCACCAAGAGGTCGCCAGTTCGATTCCTGGTCAGGGCACATGCCCAGGTTGTGGGCCAGATCCCCAGTGGGGGGCATGCAGGAGGCGGCCAATCGATGTTCTCTCTCATCTATGTTTCTCTCTCTCCCTACTTCTCCTTTCCTCTCTCTCGAAAATCAATAAAGCATAATCCTTAGGAACTTGAGTTTTAGAACTTCTGTTCTTACTCTTACTTGCCTTGGGCAAGGCAGCTAACTTTTCTAAGCCTGTCTCTTCATCTGAATATGGGAATGCATTTTATGAGCACCCTAGAGAGTTGTTGTGAGCCTTAGATGAGAATATACATGTGAGACGCTTAGCTGAGCCTGACACATAGTAGTCTGTTAATAAATTTTAGGCATTCTTTTTTTTAAAATTTATTTATTGATTTGAGAGAGAGAGGAAGGGAGAGGAAAAGAGAGATAGAAACATCGATGAGAAAGAACATTGATTGGCCGCCTCCTGCATGTCCCCCACCGGGGATTTGGTCCACAACCTGGGCATGTGTCCAGACCGGGAATCAAACTGGTGACCTCCTGGTGCATGGGTTGACGCTCAACCGCTGAGCCACAACGGCCAAACAAATTTTAGGCATTCTTTTTATTATTATTATTATTTTTTTTTATCCTCACTCGAGAACATTTTTTTTTGCATTTATCTTCAGATAGAGCAGGAGGGAGAGAGGGGGGAAGAGAGAGTGAGAAACATCAATGTGAGAGAGACACATCGAGTGGTTGCCACCCATACGACCCCAACCAGGGCCAGGGACAAACTGCAACCAAGGTACGTGCCCAGGACTCTCTGGCTCTCTGGTCTGCAGGCCAATGCTCTAACCACTGAGAAACCCAGCCTGGGCTAGGCATTCTTAAACAGTTATTCCCAGTGCTTTTTCAGGATATACTTCCCTGCAGAGGCTCCTTGTCAATTGCATCATCTGCCTGAACTCCACTGTCTGAAGTTCAGACCTTTTCTAACCTGTCTTCACACTACCTAGCTAACCTCATGCCCCAGTAAGAAAGGCTTTGCACACCAGACTCACAGTTATGCCATCTCATTTCTTGTCTGAGTGTAGTTCCGTGCTCTCTCACCATGTCACCAAAGACCTGTGTGAACCACCCGGCTATCTCCTGGTGTGTGTGTGTGTGTGTGTGTGTGTGTTGGGGGTGTGTGCAGTGGAACTTGGTCATCTTAAATTGCCTCTTTAAACTTCAGAAGAAGGAGGAAAAGGGGGAAAGGAAGAAGAAAGAAGGATGATTCTGCAGACCTTGGCATGAAATTCTTTTCTAGGGAGGAAGGATGCTCACTGTCCTCTTACAGGCCATACTCCCCCTGCCTTTATCCATGCTGCTCCCGCTCCTCTCTGCCTTTTCTGATTTCTTTTTTTTTTTTATCCTCACCAGAGGACATTTTTGCATTTATCTTCAGATAGAGCAGAAGGGAGAGACGGAGGAAGAGAGAGAGAGAAACATCAATGTTAGAGAGACACATCGAGTGGTTGCCACCCACATGACTCCAACTGGGGCCGGGGACAAACTGCAACTGAGGTACGTGCCCTTAGCGGGAACTGAACCCGGGACTCTCTGGTCCGCAGGCCGACGCTCTAACCGCTGAGCCAAACCATCCAGGGCCCTTTTGTGATTTTTTATGGGCCAAGCTTAGATGCCACCTCTCCTTTCAAACCTGCTTTGCTCAGGTAGCTGTCTCATGCTCTAAACTTATTAGCCCTTAATTATATACTATCAGGCCACACTGGTCTTCACTTGTTTCTTGTGTCCATTATGTGGCTTCATTGAGATGATGACTTCTTTAGGGCAGAGAGTACCTCACATCCTTTGTAAGTATGTGTGTGTGACCCTCAGACTACATCACACAGCACTAATTAAATACTGGGTAATCAGTTAATTGTCTGGATCATTATATTTTGATATGTATATAAAGTGTGTGCCCTAGAAAAGCTTCTCTAGAAATTATCATGGGGTTGAAAATGAATAGCCACTTAAAGTTATACAAGCATAATCAGATAGGGCTATGGCATGGGAATTCCCAGCTGTTTCACATTTAATGTGCCCTTCCAGGACGGAACAGTGACAGGAAGGACAGGGAACATTAGAGACCCAAGCTACCCTTGTTCATGTACTTTTATAGGCTCTAAGAGTGCTCTCTTAAGTAATTCCTTCAATTGTGGTTCATTAGCAGCCATTAAAACAATCCCCTTCTGGCCTTAATTAATTACCTTGCCTTAGAGTTAAAGGGGGAGAATGGTTGTCAAGGGCATTATTTGCTCAATTACCCAAACACCATAGATAATGTGTGGTAATGAATTGGAAGATGGAACACCCACCCCCTCTCCAATCCCACCACCGTAGGACCTTGTTCTGCCCTTTGAGGTGTGTAACATCAGCCCTTAGAAAGAGCCTGCGTTCAGGGCCACCCTAAATGGAATAAGAGGAGGTGATATCTCGATGTTCCTTCTAGCAGAAACACTAAAATTTCACATTAAGGACCAGTTACAGAGACTTCTTGCTTTTCTCTGGTTTCTACTCCTTCTCGTGGTCTGCTTTTTCTGGCCATTTCATAGGTGACTTCGTCCGTAGGCTACTTATACCCTATGTGGTATAATCAGGGCTTGTGTTATAAAGCTACATTTTACTTTTGCTTGCTTTTATTTATTTTATTTTATTTTTGGTTAATCCTCCCCCAAAGATATTTTCCCATTGATTTTTAGACAGAGTGGAAGGGATGAAGGGAGAGAGAGAGAAACATAGACATGAGAGAGACACATCGATTGGTTGCCTCCCGCATGACCCCGACCAGGACTGGGAATCTACTCCATGACCCTTCAGTCTGAAAGCCAAAGCAATCAAAACCGCTGAGACAAACAGGTCAGGGTGACCTTTGCTTGCTTTTAAAATCATGTTCTATTAGGCTTGGGTTTGTAACTATAAAATAAATGCTTTCTTTCTTAAAGAAAGGAGTAAAGTAATCTTCATTAGAAAAGAGAGAAATCTAATTCTATTGGAGATAGTTGCTAAGGAGATACTTGGTGTCTTGTTGGAAATAAAACTTCAAGGGGTAAAGAGCTAAAGTGGAGAGAAGTAAATCAGAGGCAAATACTTCATCTCTAAGAGGAAAAAAGAAAGGCATTTCTTGTTGTGTTTATTTATGTGACAGAGAGCTTTCTCTCTATACTTGAACCAAGGGAAGGGAAAGCAAATCCTTCTGATTAAATCAGACATTGTCAATAGTTTGTGGCTTCCTCCCACCCACCTATAACACATTTCAAACTGACGTTGGCTTTGGGTCCTAAAGCTATTACAGTTCCAGGGTCAATGAGTGAGGGTGGGGTCGGGGGTTGGACTAAGTTGTGGTTGCAAACCACTTTGGAATTCACGCCATTTGAAGTGTTCTAGTTGGGTCCAACTTACTAACATTCTAAGAAAACCACTGTTTAAAATGGCATGATATATATAATAGTACAGGCATGCCAACCCGCATTGTGGTCCCCAGGAAAGGATCCTTAACTCTGTGCTGAGTACAGTAGGTGTGAAGGCTTCACTCGAAGAGTAACTCCTGGGGGAGAAGCGCTGCAGGTGGATGAGAAGGGTGAGGACTTTCAGGGAGAATAAACAGCACTTCAGCACGAGAGAGGCATTGAGAAAACAGACATTAAATCCTGCTAAAAGCGAAGAGGGCGAGCTGGGAGATGAGGCTGGATGAGTGGACTTGGGCCAGGTCACAGATGCACTGTTTGCCACACAGGGCCAACTACATGAGACTTGAGGAAACGGCAGCTAGTTTGATGAGCACTTAGGAAACTGTGAAACTGGCCATGGGGAACTCGTCCTTCTGTGCTGAGGTTTGGGACATAGCTCCCTGCCCCTCTCCTTGGGTTCCCTCAAATGCCACCCTTGTTCAGACTCACTGGATTCAAAGCTTAGTTTATTTTCTTGGTCTGTTTCATCCTGGTTGGGCAGACACTTTTTGGGCTCGGATTCCAGCTTGCTGACTCTGAATCTGCTCGTTTTCAGCTGGCAGGCACAGCTGGACCCCTCCTTGGAATGGAGGTTTCCAGATCATTTCCTTTCTGAATACCTCATTTCTGTGTCATTCATATGCACCTCTCTAACCAAGGGATCGTTTTGGATATGCTTCTCAGCCCTTGACACAAAATTCAAATGCCTCTGCATACCTATCTGAATAAAAGATGTTTGTGTTTTATTTTGTGTTAAAACACAATTGAATGGAAAAAAAAGAAAAACAAAAACTATGGCCTTGGCCGGTTTGGCTCAGCAGTTAAGAGCGTCAGCCCGCGGTCCAGAGAGACCCAAGTTTGGTTCCTGCTAAGGGCACATCGTACCTCGGTTGCAGGTTGTCCCCGGCCCCGGATGGGGTTGTGTGGGTGGTAACCAGTCAGTCGATGTGTCTCTCTTGCATTGATGTTTCTCTCTCTCCTTCCCTCCCTCTCTCTGTATGTGAAGATAAACGCAAAAATATCCTTGGGTGAGGATTAAGAAAAAAAACAAAAAACTATGCTTTTCCTTTCCCATTGTGGTGTAATAAGAAATATAGTTGGTCTTTTTCTAGTGGTTCCTGGCACAAAGCACCCTCTCTTGAATGATAGGAGTGTCTTTTTGTCATTCATAAGGAGTTCCTTTTAAGCACACCTGAGTGTATGCTAATGAGGTGACTTAAAGTGGGGACTGTAGGTTACCTCAGTTTGGGGCTGGTCACCAGAAAGACCAAGTGATTAGAGGGCTGGAACTTTCAGCCACACCCACTGACCTCTGGGAAGGGAAGGGGAGAGGTTATAGTCTAAACTCTGTAAAAAACTCTTGAAAAAGAGCCTGGCTGGTGAGGCTCAGTGGTTGAGCATCCACCCATGCACCAAGAGGTCGCCAGTTCGATTCCGGTCAGGGCACATGTCCAGGTTGTGAGCCAAATACCTAGTTGTGGGCCAAATCCCTAGTTGGGGGCATGTAGGAGGCAGCCAATGGAAGATCTTGCTCATCAATCTCTCTCTCTCTCTCTCTCTCTCACTCTCGCTCTCTCTCTCTCTCCCTTCTCTCTAAAAAAAAAAATCACTAAAGAAAAAAATAGATATAACAACTGAAGAAGCCTGTAAAAAAATAAATAAAAATTCTTTGAAAAGAGTTGCTGAATTTACATGTTGGTGGACACACCCACATTGCTGGTAGGGTGGGATACCCCAATTCCCTGGGGACGAAGCTACTACACTTGGGGTCCTTCCAGACCCCATCCTATGTACCTCTTCATCTGTCTGTTCATCTGTACCTTTTATGATATCCTTTATAATAAACTGGGGAAAATAAGTGTTTCTCTGAGTTCCATGAGCTGGTCTGGCAAATATATCAAACCTAAAGGAGGCTGTGGGAACCTCCAATTTATAGCCAGTCAGTCAGAAGCGCATGTATCAACCTGGCCTTGCCAATGCACCTGAAGTGAGGGCAGTCTGTGGACGGCGCCTTTGTCCTGTGGGATCGGATGCTGTTTCCAGGTAGTATCAGAGCTGAGTTCAATTGTAGGACACTCGGTCTGCTGAGAATCGAACTGCTTGGTGTTGGAAAACACAGCAGACCCACCAATCAATCACATTTAGCCATTTAAGCCAAAAAACCTCATCATCATTGTTCTCCCATCTTCATGAGTCAGGGTTTGGCAGTCCTTGAAAATAGAAACATGAAACCTACCAAAGTTTCTCCAGATCGGATGACTTCATGGATTTAATTATCTGCAGCCTACAAATGCCACACACAATGAAAGCTAAATAATACCTTTTGCAATTTTTGTCAAACTTCTGGCCCCTGTAGATCACATGTCTTGTTGACACTCTCTCTCATAGAAAGAAGTGTCACCGGGACCGTCCCTGCTGCCACCCCGAGCCTCATGAAGGCTGATACACTGAGAGCATCAAGGCACCGTCACCCTGGAGCCTTCCACCGGCTCCCTCGTTCTAACCACAAACAGATATTCTGACTTCAGTAGGCACTTGACATCCAAGAAGCTGGACTGCAGTGTTGTGGGTGGGTTTTATCTCCCAGCTCACATTTTAGTATATCTCAGCACCTGGCTCAGTGTTGATGGTATCTGTAAGGTATCTCGAGGAAGAAGGAGAAACAGAGGCGCAAAAGCGGGCAAAAGTTTTATGGACGCTTCCCCTGCGAGGTTCGCTGGTCCACGTGGCGGGGTCCAGGGAAAACAGCTGTTACGGCCGCACAGGAAAGTTTAATAGGGGATGGGGCGGAGGAACACAGAAGGGAGGTACCGGATTCTGCGTAACCAAGAGGGGAGGTATTTGATTGGTGGTTTCGATTTCTCCTCGGGCTATAGCGGATGGAGCTGAGTAACAAAGCCGGGAGGTATTCGGTGGTTGCTTTCTCTCCCGGCCGTCCATTTCCCGGCATGTGACTCCCGTTTGTGTGGCTCCCTGGTCATGTGACTCCCGTTTGTGTGGCTCCCTGGTCATGGGATTCCCCGTTTGTGTGGCTCCCTGGTCATGGGACTCCCCGTTTGTGTGGCTCCCTGGTCATGGGACTCCCGTTTGTGTGGCTCCCTGGTCATGGGACTCCCCGTTTGTGTGGCTCCCTGGTCATGGGACTCCCCGTTTGTGTGGCTCCCTGGTCATGGGACTCCCCGTTTGTGTGGCTCCCTGGTCATGGGACTCCCCGTTTGTGTGGCTCCCTGGTCATGGGACTCCGTTTGTGTGGCTCCTGGTCATGGGACTCCCGTTTGTGTGGCTCCCTGGTCATGGGACTCCCCGTTTGTGTGGCTCCCTGGTCATGGGACTCCCCGTTTGTGTGGCTCCCTGGTCATGGGACTCCCCGTTTGTGTGGCTCCCTGGTCATGGGACTCCCGTTTGTGTGGCTCCCTGGTCATGGGACTCCCCGTTTGTGTGGCTCCCTGGTCATGGGACTCCCCATTTGTGTGGCTCCCTGGTCATGGGACTCCCCGGAGCCCGCAGGCCTTACAGTATCACCACTATTATTGGAGGCCTGGCCACCAAATCTGGATTTTCTCCGTAAATCCACATATTTGCAGTTTATAAAATGGTCAAATCTTGTCTTAGTTCGATCGGGCTACTTTAATAAAAATACCATAAGCTGGGTGGTTGAGACAGCAAACATTTGTATCTAAGACTATAGGCTGGGAAGTATAAGACCGTGGTGCTAGCAGATCCGGCGTCTGGTGGGTCCCTGTCCTGGTCCACAAATGACTGCCTTTTTGCTGTGTCTGCACATGGTGGAGAGCTAGACTGAGAAGAGACAGTATTAGAAACTGAACTGTTTGCCCCCGAATTTACATATTGAAGCCCTAACCCCTAGTATGGAAGAATATGACTGTATTTGGAGATTGGTCCTTTGAAGAGATGATTAAGTTAAGATGAGGCCATTAGGGTGGGCCTTAATCCAACCTGACTGGTGTCCTTATAAGAAAGGAAGATTAGGACACACAGAGAGACACTAGGGATGCATGTGCATGGGGAAATGACCATGTGAGGACACAGAGAAAAGGTGGGTGTCTGCAAACCAAGGAGAGAGGCCTCAGAAGAAACGTACCCTGCCTACAACTGAATCTTGGACATCTAGCCTCCAGAACTCTGAGAGATAAATTTCTGCTGTGTAAGCCATGCAGGCTGTGGTATTTCGTTATGGAAGCCCTAACAGACTAATACAGACAACAATAGACAATTGTTAATGAGCATTTGAACAAACAAAATAGGAGACATTTTTTGAGGCTAGAGTGTGAAACACAAATAGAATCGCCCAATGATCTCACAGTTTCTCCCTTACTTCAAGGGTATTTGGAGGGAAAGAGCATCTCCCATGAGCCCTCGGAGAAACTGGACCTGGTTTACTGCCATTACCCAGGCGCCCTGGTGGTGGACTACTGACCGTTCATCCCAGTTATCATCCGTTGTAGATCAATTACTGTCTATTAAATCTTTTTAGTGCCCACTTTGACTTTGAAATGGGTCCTGGTTAATATTATAAGCTATATGGTCATCTTTACAGGTATCATGCCTCTCTATAGGAAATTTCTTTCAGCTGGGATCAGAAAACCAAGCAACGGTTTCCCAGGATGATGTGCTGAAGGAGAAAAGGAGCCATGTGTCAGTGGCTCTGTGGCAAGCTCATACCAAAAACCCATGAGCAAGCAAACAAATCAAAAACAAGATATAGTGCATTATTATAGGCCTTTGAACCACACAATCAGCCTAGAAATCCTCCACGGTCCCCAAGTCTAAGTGCATGGGGTTGCATCCACACCTGACCTCTCTTCCTCCGCACTTCCTCAAAGGATTTCTAAAGGATTTTAGCTTTGTTAATTTCTCCAATTAAGCCTGCTTTTGTTGTTGTTGTTAATTTTCACCCAAGGATATTTTTTCCATTGATTTTTGGAGAGTGGAGGGGAGGGAAGGGAGGAAAGAGAGAGAAACATAGATGTGAGAAAGATACATTGATTGGTTACCTCCCCCATGTACCCCAACAGGGGCTAGGGGTCAAACCAGCAACCCAGGTACATACCCTTGACTGAAAATGGAACCCGCTACCCTACGCTCTTACCATTGAGCCACAATGACCAGGGCCCATTAAGCCAGCTTTTAAAAGGAATTCCCTTTCACTTGCTTCCACCTGCATAAGTAGGTGTGGGCCTAGGGAGGAAGTCCCACAGTGCAACGGACCTGCTTCCCTCCATTTCCTACCTCTGCACAGAGGGGAGGAATATATTTCCCCCTTTCCCAAGTAAATTTGCCTACAGGCAGAACTGGATATAAATAAAAATTTTTTAAAAACTATAAAGAGAGTAGATCTTAAATGTTCTCACCACCAAAAAAAAAATATTATAATTATGTGAGGTGATGGATGTGTTAATTGACTGTAGTGTGGCAATCATTTTGCAATATATCTATGCATCAATCATCATGTTGTGCACCTTCAACTCACACAATGTCATATGTGAATTACAATTCAATTAAGCTGGAATAATAAAAGAGCAGCCATAATGAGGAAGATGGCCAGCAAGCAACAGAAGCTCAAGGCAAAATAAAATATATGAAATAGCAGGAATTTAGGGAAGTAGCCTCCTAGATGCTATTTTTGTATGCAGCATTTCAGGTTAACACAGATTGAGTTAATGATGTTTTCCTATAGCTCCCAGGCAACTCAGAAATGGCAGGGCTCAGACTAGCAGAGAGGCACTTCCTGCAGATTTGGCAGCGATGAGGACACAGGCCCGGGGGATGTGCTCAGTCCCCCAGCTGTAGATATAGAGGGAAATAGTATTGTATCAGGGATTGTCTATTGCACCCCAGGCACATGGCAATTTTCACAGGTCCTCTCTTTGTCAGTTTCACCAGTTTGAATCAACTGCTCGATTTCAGTGGCTAACGGGCTTTTTTATTATAGTAACCCCAGAGGTTCAATGATGGGAAATGAGCTCTATTAGAGGAGGAGATCATTTAAGAATCCCGCATCCCATTTCACCCCTGGTGTTTATGTTTTCCATGGGAGAGATGAAAATGTGTAGGTTCAGGAAAAGGAAATTTCTGAAACCCTAATGGAAAAGTTTCAGATGTTTCCTGCTGCTTAACGTATTGTTAAAGACCAGAGAATCAGCTCAAACTGGAGTCCACTTTTTGGTTGACAGGTGATTGCAATTTGGAGATTTTATGTCCACTTTTTTCAAGTCAATAAAGATTGGTTGAGACATTTTGAAGTTCCAGCTTCACTTTTGTCTTTAGAAACATTCTTCTCAACATATGCCTTTTATGGAATTATTTAATTACTTTCTCAACATGATTTAATTATTCAAAAACCTGACTCATGAATGCTTCATGAGGTTCAGCAAGTGGTATGTGTGTGTGTCTGTGTATCTCTCTGTATATTTTCATGTGTGCACTTTGGACAACTCCCTGTAAGTTTTCTAGGTAATTGTCTGCATTGGGGTCATAGTGTTTGGACTGTAAGCTCCAACAGGGCTACTCCTGGGTCTGTTAATATTAAATTCTATTATTGTGTAAACTTGAAACATAAACAGATAGAGATGGTGAAAGGAGAGCAACTTTCCCAAAAAGGGAAATGAAAATATTTGGTTCTTCCTATCATATTATAATTCCTATTATTAATTCATACTGTCATATTTTGATATTATATTCAAATATTATGTTATTTGTATTATGAATTTTTTCACAATGAAAAACATTCAAGATAGATGGTATGAAGGCATTCAGGCTGACCTGACCCATAAAATCAGAAGCCATAAATGTTTAGTACCCCTATCAAGCCTTTAGCCTCCAGACAGCATCTATTCTATTTCAAATGCATTATCTATTGTGCTCTTACTGATATTTTTTTTTATTGTGGCAATAAATAAATAAAAAATATACCATATTAGCTACTTTTAAAACATCTCACCTGAAGACATGTTTATTGATTTTAGCGAGAGAGGAAAGGGGAGGGAGGGTGAGGAAAAAACATCCATGTGAGAAAGAGACATCAATCGGTTACCTTCTGTACACACCCCGACCAGGGATCACACCCACAACCTAGGTATGTGCCCTGACCAGGAATCAAACCTGCAACCTTTTGGTATATGGGACGACGTTCCAACCATCTGAGCCACTTGGCCAGGGCAACCATATTAATCATTTTTAAGTATACAGATAAGTAGTATAAAATATATTTCACTTTGTTGTGCAATGGATCTCCAGAATGTTTTATACTGGGAGAAAGAAACCAGTGGAGAAGGAAATAATGGAAATGGAAGACAATGGAAATGGGAGAAAATTAAGGAAACACGATCCCAAAGTGAAAAGCTAGATAGGCTCAAAAGTGCAGGGGAAGACGTTAGCACTGGGCGAGCAGAGGTAAGAACAGGTGTTCCAAGCCCCTGTCTCCCTTATGTAAGTGGAGTCGTTCCTTCTTGCACTTTACAGCAAGTCTCAGCAAAGGTGGACTAGAGATTAGTATTTTTCTTCATTATGAAAACAAGAGAAATATAAATCCTATGACCTAAATTTCCTGTCCTCTCTCAGCCAGTTAAAATCCAAATAAATATTTTGTAAAAAAATCACCTTTTTTAGTTTGAATGATGGAAAAACAATAGTGGGATTCTCCTAGGTATTGCTCCTTAGGATTTCCCAGCAAAACAGGAATCCCAGATTCACTGATGACAAGACTGCTAAGCAGCCATGTCACCAACATTATCTACCCAAACGGCCTGACACTGGAAATAACCTTACTTTTAAGTGCAAATATGCAAATATAACTCCATAGTTCATTTAGCTCTCTCTCCTTCCCCCATAAATTTGGCAGTCTTTATGAAAGAGAAAATTTGCCATAAAACACACAGGATATTTGTTTCCTTAACACTGAAGTTTGTTAAGTCATTTAGTCAATGATACAAAAATACCAATGTCCATTCCTGAACAGAAACCAGGGAAATTGTTAAAAGTTGTTAGAGCGATTTCATTTAGAAACCCTTCTATCCATTATACAGTTATGTCATGTTTGTTGCTAGAGAAAACTAGAAAAGAATTGCTATAATTATAAATAGGACTTAAGCATGACCATTTTTATGAGTTTCAAGGGACTATTTTCTTGAGCAAAGAGTATGAGAAGGTAATAGAAAAATACAGTATTTATTATTTATGCTTAATAGTTACTGTTAAAATTCTTGATGATAATGTACTTTGTGTAAAACTCTGAGATGTATAACATTTATTGCTTACCAACTGCATTTTTTTTTTAGAATAGTATCACTAAGATGGGTTATGGTGACGGGGGAGTGAGAAGAGAGTTGACATTGATTGGGTACCCACTGCGGTCTGGGACTCTAGCCTACCAAATTTCGTTTCTCTCCAAACCCATCAAATAGCTATTTCCTTAGCTAGTCAATACATCTACAGTTCTTAATTTAGGGAGGGAGAACCCCAGGTATGCGGTCCAGATCCGACACAGACTCTTTTTCCAAGTTTCCTAGTAGGGCCTCCCTTCAACTCGGGAAGACGGAGTGAACTTGACTGCTCAAACTCCCATTATTCTTCATTCTCTGAACTCATCAGGTACTTTCTAGTGCATAACTTGCCAAGTGACAAGACACACTATTTGGAAACGAATTCGATGTCCTTTACTCAAGAGAAAACCATCTGTGGGCCGGGGGAGCGGGGTGCTTCACCAGCAGTGGAGCCCTCTTCCCCACGGATCTGGGGCAAGAGTGAGTTTTACAGAGCGTGAGGGAGGCAACGTGGGAACAGGGCATGACTGACTAGGAGGCTGGGGACTTCCCGGTCAGGTTTGCCCGTCCTGTTTTCTAGGCTAAAGTGAACAGCTGAAGCTGAGTTGTGGGATTGTGACTGACAGGTGTTTCCCAAAAGTGCAGGCTGACTTGGGTTTAGATTTGTGACGTGGGCCGTGCCACTGGGGTGGCTTCCATTTTGTGGGTCCCGAATACAAATCAACTTTATCAGACTGCTTTGTTACTAAGCACTGTGCCCTACCTGGACTGCTTTTTTACTCTCCTTTTAATGCTCTATTTTTACCTTATCTTTGAAGCTCTCTGCCAATCTATTCTCTCATCAGGCCTTCCCCAACACTCCCCAAATTCCTTGGTTGCCTGGTGTGCTGACCTCTAAGGCTCTTACAAAACCAGTAACAAATCCATCCTATATCTTATCAACTGATGACACACTCTGGAGTCCTGCTGGGTCAACAGATAAGATACCAGTCCTTCTATCAAGACCTGAAGTTCTGGGACTAGAAAATATCAGTATGAATAGAAGACCTTCAAAGCTGCTAAGCCAAGTTAAGTACCAGTGTATATACATTCTATTTATTAAAGCAAAGAGGATAGTATTACTCCTGGATCTTGTATAAAAAAGCCAATGAAGATGAAATTGAGGAGTGAATTTTCATGCTATGAAATCTAAAGCTGACATTTTCCTTCTCTGGTATACCAGATTAGGACTCTCCCGTAAGAACACAAAACTCTGGTTTCCACTGTCGCATTCATTAAGCGAGGAGGCCATTAGCCTGAGGAGGCTCTAACGCAGGGGTTCTCAACCTTCCTAATGCCGCGACCCTTTAATACAGTTCCTCATGTTGTGGTGACCCCCAACCATAAAATTATTTTCGTTGCCACTTCATAACTGTAATTTTGCTACTGTTATGAATCGCCATCAGAAATATGTGTTTTCTGATGGTTTTAGGCGACCCCTGTGAAAGGGTCGTTCGACCCCCCAAAGGGGTCGCGACCCACAGATTGAGAACCGCTGCTCTAATGCCTTGGCAGCCTAAGTAAGTAAACCAAAACCTAAGCTTGTAAATGCCTCAAGATTATGAAATCTAAACGCTAGCACAACTCATCACAAATGGCCAACTAGGCTTTAAACCGTGGCCAATCAATCATTTCCTTGGTTGGCTTCTGCATTTTCAATTTTTTTTTTTTTTATCCTCACCCAAGGACACGTTCTCATTCTTTGTTCAGATAGAGTCGACGTGAAAAGGACACATTGAGTGGTTGCCACCCGCACGACCCAACCAGGGCCGGGGTCAAACTGCAACCCAGATACATGCCCCTAGTGGGCACCGAACCCTGGTCTCTCCGGACTGCAGGCCGATGCTCTAACCGCTGAGCCAAACTGGCCAGGGTGGCTTCTGCATTTTTTTCTGTAAAAGTCTCCCAGCTCTCGTCAGTGGCATGCTCCCAACCACTTCTGGTTTGATACCACCCAAATTGGAATTTGTTTATATTCAAATAAACTCTTAAAAATTTAAAATATGCCTCAGTTTATCTTTTAACTTCCCTCTATGTAAACTATGAATTGAATGAATGTGAGGGAGAAACTTGGTGAATGCTACTTTGGGTAGACATTGGGATTGTCTATTGGGGATAGGTCTTCTCTGTACTGTGAAATATCTTATTGCAAAATACACTCCCATTTGTCTCCTCAACTTGACTGTTCTTTCTCAAGGCAGTGGCCTCTTCTTCAACATCTTTGCGTAGCTAATGCCTACTGCAGGAATCACTCAATATGTATTTCAGGTTGTTGACCATGATTGCTTTGATATATTCCCTCTAGGTAAGGGTTTATACATTCTCATCTGTGAAGTCACCTTCCCTCAAGATCTAAAAAGGTTCTGGAACATTAACCAGCATCCATCTAGAGGTAAGTAACTGGATTCTCAAAGATGTGTGTGTATATATGTACTTCTGGTACATTTTAAACGGGCATCAGATTATATCCCCGCATACCCTTTTCATCTAAATGTGAAAAAAGAGGGGGTGTTGTAATAAATCATAAATTCTTAACTGAGTAGGTCATGGTGGGTAGTCACACCTAACCCAAACATATAACTCCTTTAGTGAAAGGTTTTTAAGCAAGCCCTGTCTTGTGTATTGAGGTTAACACATCTTTGAGAGGCCAGACGTAATACTCCTCTTAACCACCCTTAAGCACATGATCTTGTTAATTATCCCCACCTTACTTTCTTCAGGTTTCCTTATATTCCTCCTTAATTTCAAATGCATAAAAGAAGCTGCAAAACTGTCCTTCTCCAGAGCATTTGAGATCTCGCTCCCTGGCATAGGTTGTCATTTTGGCTCAAATAAACCCTTATACAAGTTCTCCACAGGTTTGGATGTTTCTTACGTCAACATAAATAAAGACTGTATGTCTGAGATGGTTTGTAAAAGTCAAATTTCCATGCATAATGACATACATAGAAAACTGCCTTTAAAAATGCATTTCATGCCCTGGCTGGTATGTCTCAGTTTGTTGGACCGTCACCCCATAAAATGAAAGGTTGCCTGTTTGATTCCCAGTCAGAACACATACCTAGGTTGTAGCTTCAGTCCCACATTGAGCCACCTACGGGAGGCTGTGGGTCCATGTTTCTCTCTCACATTGATGTTTCTCTCTCCCTTCCTTTCTCTAAAGTCAATAAACATTTTTTTTTAAAGGCATTTAACTGGAAAGTCATTCTAAGTGAATATTCAAAAGTGGCCATGAACATTAAGAAAAAAAGTGATTTTGGAATAGTAAAACTGATTTCACTATCATTTCCAAAAACTTGGAAAATAAAACTGCACACTTTGCAAACTTGATCATAAAAATGCAGTCAGCTCATTCTTCTTATGTCCTGTAACTTCTGATCAAAAGTCAATGCCCGTGTGATCAACAGATCTATTTGTTTGCCTCAGTCACAGATTAAGCTATTCATAAAATTTAATGTACTCCCATGGATACACTGGCTAATTTTTTAAAAGCATGGATTTGAGGACTTTGCTGCTTGTGTTTATTCATGAACATTATCCTAAACCGAAAGATGTTTTGTGTTCCTTTACTCCCCTCTGCTGGTAAATTCTAAGATAGCTCTTTTTTTTTTTTTTTTTTAAGTCAATTGTGTTTTTAAGACTATATGAGAAAAACATGTTGAAAATCACGAAAACTTTATTCAGTCTTTTCCTCCAATGTAATTCTTTCAGTTTGAAATACTAAACATTGTTTTCTAGAACAAATCCTTGGTCTACATAATTTGTTTCTGGTGTCCAGCTATTTCTTGCACAAACTGAAGCATGGTCAAAAGAATGGAGCCACAAGAAATAGAGTATTTGACCATAAAAACTGAACTCGCTAACTATCTGAAATACTACCGCACCATATCTTGTTTATATCAATCCATTTACATCACAAAGCATTCTCATGTGCTTATGTCTCATTTATTTCTCACAGCAATATCATGATATAGGTGTGCACATTCTAAAACATACAACTAATTTTTTCTTAAAAAGAGCATTCAGCCTCCATTAAATTCTGAAATAGACTCACTAACTTAGCACCTCCAACTGCTGTGTCTTTTGCCATTTTCTCTATAAACCCCTCTGTGCCCCAGGTGACCCGTGTCTAATGCTATCCCGGTCTCCCTTCAGAAAACAAAGTACCTGAAACAATTATTCACAGCGTCTTCTTTCTCAGGATAATTAACATTTTAAAAGAAAATCAGAACGAAAGCCAAAGCAATCAGCCCCTAACAGGAAACTAGAGATTGGCAAGAGAGACATTTTTAGACAGAAAGGTTTTCCGTTACCATTCAAAAAAAAAGTGGTGGCTTTTGAATCAAGGCTCCTTTCAAGGTCACCGGTGTCGCCCACAGGAAAGGTGTTGCAATTACCGTTGGGTAATTTAGAGTGAGTGTGGATTTCTCAGGCAGGCGGATCCAGATTGGAATCTCAGTCCTGCCATTTACTAATTTAGGATCTTGTACAGTTATCTTAACCGTTTTAAGTCTCGGTTTTCTCATCTGTAAAACAGGGATGACACCCACTTCCTACGGCTGCTGTGGGGGTTAATGCCAGGCATGTTGTCTACAATCAATGCTAGTTCCCTCTGCCTCTTCCCTCGATAGAGCTGCTCAGATGGCAGAGCAATTTACGTTTTGCAGAAGGTTAGACAGTAACACCACTAGTAGTTTTAGTTACGAGATTGTACAAGTTATTTCCTAGGTAATTTTTCATAGGGAGTATTTCCCAGAAGTAGTGCCATATCAGGTCCCACAGCTGCTTCATTCAGAATTCCTGTAGGCATCAAGGACCCTCTTCTGGATGTGAGATATCCACATAGCTTCATGTTTCTCTCTACTCTTTTCACTGGCTTCGAAGCCACTATCTTTAGTTAGCGACCACTGCTACTTGGTGTGGTGCAGAAGAATAGAATCTGTGTAGAGGAATGGAATCTGTGTAAGGCTGCCCCTGCGACATAGTCCATGGAAGGACAGGTCATGTATTCGAATCAGACAACATCATAGACACAGGGAGTCAGTTGCCCAAAATCTTTGAGAAACCATTAAAATTCAGTTATCTATCAGACTGGTCTCGTATGTGTGAAGATGGCTCACTAGCTAGTTCTATTATCAGCCTATTGTCTCTCCTTTTGTCTTCAGGGAAGGTTCCAAAGCAATAACAGCTCCCCAGCACATTGAGTTCCATGGAGACAGAATTCTACAAACACAGAGAACTGATGAATTTAAGATTGCTGGCAGAAGTTAAGTGAATCCACCTGTCTTTTAATTTTGCCCATAAAAATGCACTGAGGTGCCCTGGCCGGTTTGGCTCAGCGGTTAGAGTGTCAGCCTGCGGTCCAGAGAGACCCGGGTTTGGTTCCCGCTAAGGGCGCGTACCTCAGTTGCAGTTTGTCCCTGGCCCTGGTTGGTCGTGCGGGTGGCAGCCACTCAATGTGTCCTTTTCACATTGATGTTTCTCTCTTCCTCTCTCTCCTTCCCACTCTATCTGAACAAAAAATGGGAAAAAACTGTCCTCGGGTGAGGATAAAAAAAAAAAAATGTGCTGAGGTAGTTGATTTTTCTCATCCCCAATATAAATTCTCATCAGAAGTCAAGGCATTGGTATTTTAATGTTCCATATGTTCTAAGGATTATAGTGATGTAGCTTATTGCCATGACCTTTTCAATATTCTATAATTTGCTTGTCTGAGCCTGGAACTCTCTTTGTTTACAGCATCACTGAGGTCCTCAGAAGGCACACAGAATAAATAAACACACTGAACTTTTCAAGGGAAACTTGCAAAGGGGTGGGTGGAAGATCCCTATACCAGCATGTCAAACTAGCAAGGAAACGGGATGCTGTCCTTTCCCCTATAGTAAGTGTTTGGACGTGAAATTCAGGAGATAATAACTTAGTTCTGAGGAGCAGGAAGAAGGGATGACATTAGAAAGATCCTAGAACAGAATTCTACACGCACGGTATGGCGTACAGGTAAAGCCTTTCTCCCACCTTTCAGCATTTTATCCAACTGTAAGAATTCCCTGAGGGCTGAGACTTTTGACTTTGAACCAGTTACAAGTACCTCTAACAATATTAATAACAGCATTTTGAAATCTTCAATGTTCTGGGCAAAATGCTCAAAATTCGTTATTCTCATAACTCTTTGAGGTGGGTACTTTAGTCATTTCCATTTTACAGATGAGGTATTAAGTTAGATAACTTCCCATAATTAAGTTCTAGTGCTAGGATTCAAACCCTGGTCATCTGACTTCATTCCCTCTGGGGTACATAAACATTAACCACTCAGATTTTCTGCTGCAAGGAGCATAGCTGACTGACAGCATCAGATGCTGGCCCTCTGGATCCGCCAAGGCATTTGCACCATGGCTGCTCCCAGCCAATGACTGAGGGTTACTAGTACTGGCCCTTCCTTTGGGACACAAGACTCTTCCAACATGTGATTTTAAGTGAGGAACTGCCCATCAGCCTGCCCAGAAATTCTTAGAACTGTGCTGTAATTGGGGTTCTTCCTATCTAAGCCTCCTTCCTTCCTTTCTTCTCCCTGTTCACAGGGGTCAGACCTGCTTCATGATCTAAAGATTCTCTCTTCCTACTCTTGCTTTCTCCCATTTATCCTTCACAAACACTTCCCCCAATAAATCTTTTGCACATCTAATCATGTCTGGGTGTCTGCTCCTTGGAGAACCCAAACAACACACTACCCCTGCCTTATTCTAGAGAGTGGCATAAACCTCTCTATCCTTGTCTGCTTACTTGAAGGGTCAAGCAAGAACCGCCAGTGACATTTTAGTCTGATGGACCGTCCATCTTTGAAAGGCCTTCAATGAGTTCAAACTATTACTTTCCTCATACCCACTCGATTTTCTGCTTCTTTAAATTATATATATATATATATATATATATATATATATATATATATTCTACAACTGTCTCCAAATTTCTTAGATCAGAGGGACCACAGAAATATTTGACTAAATGTTGGAGACAGTATGAGTGCAGAGATAGGAAAGCCCACCAAGTATGAGAAGAGCAGCCCTGAAAGGTGTTCTCAATGAGTTTACCTAAACATGGTGCAGCGAGTACCAAAGCTTTATTTCTCAAACACCAACCAAGTACTCTGAAATAATGAGACCAAACAATAACTCAGCAAACACTAGGACATGCTGCCTAATTCTCTCTTACTGGTAAGTCCCAATGCACAATGGTGCATTAAAGGCCCCTAGAGCACATGTAGCAAAAACAAACAAACAAAAAACTGCTTTAAATCCCCACATTTATTTGATTAGCTATCTATCTGCTTTTTTTTTTTATCCTCATCGGAGGACATTTTTCCATTTTTTACTCAGAGTGGGAAGGAGAGAGAGAAAGAGAGAGAAACATTAATGTGAAGGGACACATTGAGTGGTTGCCACCCACACGACCCAACCAGGGCGGGGGACAAACTGCAGCCAAGGTACGTGCCCTTAGCGGGAACCGAACCCGGGTCTCTGTGGACCGCAGGCCAACGCTCTAACCGCTGAGCCAAACCGGCCAGGGCATCTATCTGCTTTTTAACACTCCACAGAACTAGGGATCTGGAGTCTGTGAACATAGCCATGTTGGTATGCTTTCCTGCTTCCTCTTCCCAAATATAGAGCCTTAGTCTTCATTCTCAAGGTGTTGTTTACCTACTGTATAAAAGTGTTAGCTGAAAGCTTTTCTTGCTAATAGAAATCATCCATCCATCCATCCATCCATCCATCCATCCATCCATCCATCCATCCAAAAAGCATTCAATGAGAACTTAATTCAAAGTTCTGGGCTACACTTCGTGGGAAGTAAACATGACCCTGGCTTCAGCCTTTTCAGGGACCTTAGACCCACAGAAAGAAAGCTGGGGCGTACAAATAGATCACTCCACAGGAGCCCTGAAATCATTACATCCCCGAAAATAGAGAACACCCTGAAGGGATCGCCGCCAGCGTCTGGGAAAGGAAAAGCAGCGGGGGTGGGGGGACAAGAGCCAGATGCGTGCAGTGCTGTTTGTCAACAAGATAACCAAGACTTCAGCAACGTGCGATCCAGGGGCCGGGTTCCTCCCGTCTCCAAATTGCAAAGCCCAGGAGGACGCTCCTGCAGCTGCCGCCTCCCGCGGACTTCGCCTTCCTCCAGCACTCTATTCTCTCAGGACAGGTTTTCTTTGCTATATTTAACTACCTGTGCGCCAAGATTTGAGTGTCAACATCAGTCCTTCAAATAGGGACCAGTTTCTGTACCCGGAATTTCCACTAAAGGCTTTGGGTTAAGGTTACCAAAATCAGCGTTTATGAATCCTCGCTCAACTTGTCCCAACTCAGTGTCCGTAGAAGCGGTTTTTCCTAGGGAGGGCCTTCGGCTTCGACCAAGTTTCGAACAACGGAGAATGAGGTGTCTATCATATTTCCCCGAATATATTGTCTCAGGCGCAGGCCAAATGTATTAAAGTATTCTTTATATGTTTTCTCTAAAAATATGGCTGTGAAGGAGCAAGTGGAACTTATATTTCTTTTCATGCTCTTTCATTTTTTCCCCCACCACACGTTTCGTGATCTCGTCTCCGCCCGCACCTCTCTAGACAGGCAGCATCTGGCCACCCTCCGAGGTCCTAATTTTGAAAAAAGGAGCGGGCCAATCAGAGTGCGGAGCGCTGTTTGGCGCTGCCATTTGAGTCTGTTACAAGTGAGTGCGGGACAGCTACGGTGGTTCCAGGTGTCCGCAGAGGAGGTGGGGGCGGAGGCATGAGGAGAGATTTTGGGCTTCAGTGAGCTCACCAGGATGTGCAAGCTGAGGGCCACAGGCAGGCTGTTGGGGGAAGGAAGGAGCAGGCTGTGAGACGGGGTGACGGTGGTGACCAGCCCGGGCGGGGACCGGGACTGGAAGAGGCGCCTGAGTAGCCGGCTGGCCGGGCGGCCGGGCGGGGTGGGGCGGGGCGGGGCGGGGCGGGGACCGGGACGCGCACTCAACTGACCCTGCCTGGGCAGGAGGGGCGAGAAGCGTCGTCTTTACAGTTCGGAGAGAGACGAGGGCAGTCGGGTTTAGAGGAAAGGGGGTCTTGGGAAGTGGCCGGAGGTGGTGAGAAGCTGGTAATGGGCGTTGGTGCCAGGAACGAAAGGATCGGGAGAAAGAAGGGAGGGCTGTGTAAGTAGCTGAAAGGGTCGTGCGACAAGAAAGAAGGTCAGAGTAAGTGAAGGAAAGGTGAGGGGTGGCTAGATCAAAGGGTTAAGAGAGGACGGTTGGTGGAAGTGGATAGCGGAACAAGGAAAGAGCCGTGGAAGTGGCTGGGGTCCGGAGCCGGAAGTCTGCCAGACGTGGCCGGAAGGCAGCGGGACAGAACGCAAACCTGTTGGGAAATTGGAAGACTTGGTGGCGGGTGAATTTCAGGACTCGGATGCGGCCTCGGCGAGTAGGGGACGTACCCGAGATGTGGGATCAGAGGCTGGTGAGGTTGGCCTTGTTGCAGCAGCTTCGGGCTGTCTACGGCATTAAGGTTAAAGGTGGCCGTGGGCAGTGCGATCGCAGGAGACACGAAGCAGCAGCCACGGAAATAGTGGTAAGTTCCGGGGACGATTTAGGTTGAGGGGGAAGAAAGCACACCCTGTACTATCACTGCCCGGTCATGCTAAAGTGTTTTTGCTGTGTGGATCCAAAGACAATGTGGTTAAGTTTGTCTCATTAAATCCAAAAGGCCAATTGCAGAAATTTAAAGAGTGACATTTTTAATTCTTTGCAGAGATTTTTGGTCATTGAGAGAAAATAGCAGCACTTTTCATTTCTCAGCAGCTTGATATTTTGAGCTAGATAATGGGTGTGTGTGTGTGTGTGTGGCATATGGCTGTTCTGTGCATTGTAGGATGTTTAGCAACATCTCTGACTTCTACCCACAAGATGCCAGTAGCATCTCCCAGTTGTGACAATTAAAAATATTTCAAGACATTGCTAGTTTATTGTATTTTGAACAAATAGCACATGGGAAAGGAGACAAACACTACACCATTGTTGTAGAGTAAGATTTGAAGGACAAGAGAGACCAGTACATTTTCTAAATGAATCAGTACATGAGGAGATGTGACAGAACATTAGAATAGGCTTCAGATGGTACCTCTATATTCACCAATTTGGGGTTGGGGGCAAGCTTGCAGCTTGATTATATCATATTTTGAGACAAAGCTATGTTTTTTAAAATGAGTAAGATGAGAAGCCAGAGTAGCATGAGTTAAAAGCTGTTGATGATTTTTGGGTGGTCAAGGTAAGGGAATTTTAAATGAGATTTTATATCTCTACTGCATCATCAAGAATTTCATTGTGAAAAATAAAGTAAATGGAACATAAAATATTTTATTTTAAATTTATTTGCCTAATTATGGTGTTTTTCCAAGAGCTGAAAACTGATAAAACTAAATTTTGTACCTCCTAATAGTTTATAATTTCTGAAAGATAAGAAGTACTTGAAGAAAACTAACAAAAATACTTGTGCCCTGACTGGGAGTTGGTTGGAGCATCGTCCTGTACACCAAAAGGTTTTGGGTTTGAGTTTGGTCAGGGCACATACCTAGCTTGTGTGTTTAATCCCAGGTTAGGGTGCATACAGGAGGCATACAGTTCCTCTCTCACATCAGTGTTTCTCTCTCCCTCTTTCTCTCTCTAAAATCAGTAAAACATGTCCTCCAGTGAGGATTTAAAAAAAAAAATGATGAGCCCTGGCCAGTTTGGCTCAGCGGTTAGAGCGTCGGCCTGCGGTCCGGAGAGACCCGGGTTCTGTTCCCGCTAAGGGCACGTACCTCAGTTGCAGTTTGTCCCCGGCCCTGGTTGGTCGTGCGGGTGGCGGCCACTCGATGTGTCCCTTCACGTCGATGTTTCTCTCTCTCTCTCCCTTCCTCTCTCTCCCTCCCTCTCTATCTGTACAAAAAATGGAAAAATATCCTCGGGTGAGGATTAAAAAAAAAAAAAAATGATGATTTGTATACCTCTTATAAATTCTGCAGAAATTGTTTTTGTTGTTTGCAGCTTAATGGCAACATATCTGTTCATATTTTAAAGCTATAGTGGTTCCTTCTGGTTGTATAACTAGCTTTCCAAGATCCCAAATATAGTTGGTTTTGTAAGAATGTGAAAGAATCTGTACACAGGTTTTTTCTTTACCTCTTAAGAAAAACTGACATTGTCTTTAGATTCAGATAGATCGGAGTTTGAATCCTGCTCTATCACTATGAGGTGTGTAACCTTGAACTGCTTGTTCAATTTTCCTCATCTTTAGTTTTCCTACTCTGTAAAGTGGGAATGATGGTATCTCTCCTTGGGTTGTCTATAAACATGTTAAGATATGTCAGTAGGACTAGCCCAATGCCTGTCACTTGCCATTTGAACTAATAGTTGTTACTATATAAATGGTCTGCATCCTGATTTTCATGCTACAAACACCAATAAAATATTCTAATAAAGAAATACAAGATTGTAGTGTTATATGAATGGGATCTAACAAGACAGGTGATTATTTGAAACTAGATTTCTTTAGTTCTTTGGTGTCAAGAAAATTCTGATTTATCCAAACAAGGGGGTGCGTATGTTAATTTTATTTTAAGTAGCTCTCCTTGAAGTGTTGATCATAACAGCAGCAAATTTTCTTCTTTGTCAGGCACTGATATAAATGTTTTACATCATTTAATTATTTATACAACTATGACTTGGAACCTATGTGAGAATACTGAGTCATAAAGAATGTTAATTTGGTCAAGGTCACCTGATAAGTGGAAGAGCCAGGATTCAAAATCTGGCAGTTCTGCCTCTAGGAACTTGCTCTCTTAAAGCGCTGCACTGCATTGTCTTTTCTATATTTCTCAATTAAATGGAGCTGCATGCTTGAAAAAGGACTAGGGAGATTTTGTTAGTCTTTTGAATCATGAACAATACTGGATGGTTTCTTATTGTAAATATAAGGTTAAATAAGATGCTCTTAAAGCATAAGTGTTTCGCCCTGGCCGGTTTGGCTCAGCGGTTAGAGTGTTGACCTGCAGGCCAGAGAGGCCCCGGTTCATTTCCCGCTAAGGGCACAAACCACGGTTACCGTTTGTCCACAGTTGTAGTTTGTCCCCAGCCCTGGTTGGGTCGTGTGGGAGGCAGCCACTCATTGTGTCCCTTTTATGTCAGTGTTTCTTTCTTTCTCTCTCTCTCTCTTCCTCCCACTCTGAACCAAACATGGAAAATTGTCCTCGGGTGAGGATAAAAAAAAAATAAGTGCTTCAAGAACATTTTTGGAGAGCAGATTCATTTCAGCTAAATTAACATTTGTGAAATCATATATACCCACTTATTTAATGTTGTGTAGGTAGACATATACAGGCTTTAATATGTATTTTTAAGTCCAGTGAAAAATTACAACTTTTTTAATCAGTGACACATTTTTAAGAAGTTTGAATGCACAAATAGTGGCAAGGTGTGTACAAACATACAAGTTTACTCTTGGCATTTTCAACGTATTAAATTTTGAATGTGAGTAATACATTTGAATGTGACTGTTTACAATGGTTTTCAAAGTAGTTTAATGAAATTTGAATTAAATGTTTGCAGAATCCCTATCTTGGGTACCTTAGAGTTTGAATAGCACTTTTCCATGGAGTGTGTAAAAGATAATCAGGTCTAAAAGTAACCACTTCTGGTGTAATTTTAGGAAGTATCCAGTAAATGACAGGAATTACCACTATCAATTGACAGCCTTTTGTTCAAATTAGCATTTATAAGATGAAGGAAGGAAGGTATAAGGCCAGTATTTATAAGGTTACTGGAGGAACAGGTAGTATTTTGAGGGAAATGTTAGTGTTTTGGGACAAATTCTATTTAAGAATTTCCTGACTAAATACTAACTGTATTGATTTTTCCATTTATGGAATTGGAAACCGATGGAATTTACCACATTGCTCGAAGACACTGACTTTATCTTTGCCATTGTTGTACTCAGCACCTAACATAAATTACTTTTTACTAAATAATCTTGAAATAATCGCTGTCATTGTCTTGACCAATAGTTTATTTCTGCTTTTTTTTTTTTTTTCTGGGCTATTAATTTGTGTGATGTTTAAGAAAACGTATGTTGTGCTTAGTATTTGTGTTAGAGTAACTGAATTTGTTGTTTTAGGGTAAAATATTTGGAGTACCTTTTAATGCATTGCCTCATTCTGTTGTACCAGAATATGGACACATTCCAAGGTAAGCAAAGTTTGAAATGAATGAATATTTTAAACTGGTGTTTGAATGTTTAAAAATAAATAGTTGATTGATTCACACATTTGTTTTGAACTAGCAAATGATTTTATTTCTCAATAGTCATGTAAAAAAAACTTTTACATTTGTACTCACTCCCAGGATTGAATTTTAAGGTTTAGTAATGAATAAATTACTTTTGTTTTTTTAAATTAGAGATTTCAGATCTATACCAATTCTTTTGCCTCAATTCTGATTATATTCAGTAATATACTGAATTACCAATAGAGCTAAAGTATTGGTATTTTTGTTTGTTTTAGAAAAGTTGGATAAAAATATTATGCTAATATATTAGAGTATTTGTGAATATAAATCATATAACACTTGAGCTTTTCTACGTTGCTTACTATTTACAAATAATCTTTTGGACTAACTGCATTAGAAATTACTAGGCAAGTTTACATCTTAAGAAAATAGTTTAAATGCATATAAAGAAACTGTTTAAGCTCTTTCTAATTATTTTTCCTTCTGTCGAAAGTAGGTTTTAGTCTGCCTACTCTAGTCCAGTAACCTAGGTTTTTAATTGGTGCATTATTAAAAAGCATTTATTGAGTACCTTGTTGCCTTAGAACCATTTTCCCTCAGCCTATAGGTATAGAGTCACAATCTTCATAAGTAACCACTTACTATTTTGCTTTTTAAATAACCTACAAAAGGTTTGTGTATAATGATTTTTCAACATTTAGAATTGCAAAGTCATATTCCCAGTAATAATGACATCTTTGTTGTTATTTCTTTGCTTGCTTAAAAAAAAAAAACCTATTCTTTCAGTTAACCTCTGCGACATTCAGCCATCTTGTACCAGTGCAATTTTATCAGTTGCTTACAGCTGACATCCATCCTAATTTGTTGGTACCAACTGTGTTAACTAAGCATCTAACGCTCACATTGGTTGTTAAAAATTGTTCAATATAAAAATTGAGCACACACTTTTAAATGTGAAAAGGATTGTAAAGACGGATATATCGGACTTCTCTGAGAGAAAATGTTGGAGTGAGAAAAAAAACCTTGCCTTATATTTGGGCAAATGTAGTAGATGGTAGATACTTTAAACTGTGTGTGCTGTGCAAGATCGTACATGGAGAGAGAATGAAGAAAAGAAGAAGGCCTTAGACACAGCCCTGGGTCATCCTAGCATGTAGAGGTCTGGCAGAAAAGGAGGATCCAGAAAAGAAATTTGAAAAGAAACAGTCAGGGAGTCAGCAGGTAAACCAGAAGAGTGAAAAAGTATTTTCAAGATGAGCTGGGAGTGGTCAGGTGTGTTAAATGCTGTTAGGACAAGCAAAATGACTCTGGTGATAGCTGTTTTGTTGTAGTGATGGGGATAAGAGTCTGATTGGAGAGGGTGGAGGAGCGACTGGGATGTGAAGAAGTAGAGTTGAGGCAGTGCAAAAGACAAATCCTGTGCTCTGAGTAAAAGCGGAGAAGGGAAGGATTGAGAAGGATGTTGGATTGAATGGGCTCATTGAAGTTACCATGGGTAAAAGGTAGGTCCTAGAGAGGAATTTAGGAAACAAGTAACCTTTTATCACAGATTAAAGGGATTTGTGGTATCAGAGCTTCTGAAAGGGGTGCAATGCGTGGTCTGCTTGTGTACTTTGGAAGAATAAAAGGATTTAGGGATATGTGTTTCTGGCCACCTGAAAATATTTCTCTTTCAGTTTTCTTGTTGATGCTTGCACATCTCTAGAAGAGCATATTCATACAGAAGGGCTTTTTAGGAAATCTGGATCTGTTATTCGTCTAAAAGCACTAAAGGTAGGCATATTCTTGAACTGTAATTTCTCTTTTGTACCACTTTTTGGTTTTTACGATTGAATATTTAGCAGTGTTACATGAATTACTGACAGAACTTGAATTTTCAGGTAACTTTTTTCATGGCAGAAGAACTTTTCCCCCAAAAGAAAGTATATCATCTATATAATGCTTTTTATTCTTCAGTTTTATTGAGGTATAATTTACAAATACATTTAAGATATAACTTGATGTTTTGATTTATGTATACATTGTAAAATCACAATCAAGCTGTTTATATAATGCTTTGAAAGTTTAGAATAGTTTCAATTCATGGTCCTTGTTCCTAGAAATGAAAAAAAATTAAATTTTATTATTTTTAGCCTTCTAAAAAGGAGTGATATATTAAATCAAGAGGTAAGAGAAACTTATTAAAGAAAGCTCTTTAGAGTATAAGAAATGATATTTTATTTGCAGTATAATCCTAAGCCTCCAAGTACTCAAGATTATTTTATCTATTTCAGAATAAACTGGATCATGGTGAAAGTGGTCTGTCTTCTGCACCTCCTTGTGATATTGCAGGATTAATTAAACAGTTTTTTAGGGAATTGCCAGAGCCCCTTCTCCCAGTTGATTTGCATGAAGCACTTTTCAAAGCTCAACAGTTAGGAACAGAGGAGAAGAAAAAAGCAACATTGTTGCTCTCCTGTCTTATGCCTGACCACACTATTAATTTATTAAGATACTTCTTTAACTTCCTCAGGAATGTTTCTCTTAGGTAAGTAGTAATTAAAAGTTTTAGGAAATGAAAGTTAAATTTCTCACTTACCTAGATTTACTCTTATAGATAAAAAATTCATTTGGAGTGAAAAATTTTCTAAAAAATATGTTTTCTTACTATAAGAAATCTACCCTATATAATTGAAGAAACAATATACCAAGTAATTTACTATTTCTTTGCTCTCTGAGAGTGATTATTATGAATGTCTTTAATGGCTTATTGGGGCTTATAGGATTCTTTGTCCACTGAATGGTTTCAGAATACTGTGTTTTTAAAATATTCATGTTTTGCTTTTCAAATTTGCTTCTTCTCCCTACTGTTAGTGAGCCTGTTTGTTCTAGACATACTTTTTGCTTTCTAATACTTCAGATTTTCTGTGTGGGTTTGAAAGTCACACATGTTCAATTTGTGTGGAAAAACAAAGTGTAGGCCCTATGTTTCTGTGATTTTGATGTTGTGTATTTAAGCAGACAGAAGCTGTATATTTCTGTTTGTGTCTTACTTCAAGCTGATCATGTTAGATGAAGGGTAACTATTGTGACTTGTGTTTCACTGGTAAAGTAAGAGGTCTTCAAAATGTACTTAATATGTTATTTTAACTCTTTGTTTTTATCTTTGGCACCATCTCATTAAACCTTTTTAAATTTAAGATCCAGTGAGAATAAGATGGATAGCAGCAATCTTGCAGTGATATTTGCACCAAACCTTCTTCAGACAAGTGAAGGACATGAAAAGATGTCTGCCAACACAGAAAAAAAGCTACGATTACAGGCTGCAGTAGTACAGACTTTTATTGATTATGCATCAGATATTGGTAAGATGTAGTTGCATTATTAAATAATGGGATGTGTTTAAATGAGGGAGCTTTCAGCTTCTTCCAAGTGAATTTGAAGACAGCTGTTAGAAAGTTGGTTTATACTATTTAAACATCGCAGGAGGGAATAGAGGAAAGATCTTAATTGTGAACGTTTTCCTTTAGGGCATGTTCCAGATTTTATTCTGGAAAAGATACCAGCTATGTTGGGTATTGATGGTCTCTGTGCTACTCCATCACTGGAAGGCTTTGAAGAAGGTGAATATGAAACTCCTGGTGACTATAAGAGAAAGCGAAGACAAAGTGTAGGAGGTAAGTAGCAGTGACAGTCTGTTTTATGGAGGTACAGCAATTTGCTTTATCTTAAATGCATTTGAACATAGAGAAGCAGAAGCTATGGTGTATGCCTTTTTGGTGCTTACAGCATAGTTGCAAAGGCAAAACATATGCATGGAAAAAGTGAAAAGTAGAAATGACAATACAGTCTAATATTATGTGCTAGATTTTTAGCAAAAACAAAATGTGTTCAAATGAGAAAAGTTCTCGGGCTTATAATGATCAGGACTCATCAAATAGGTCAGACTAAACCTTCTTGAAGAATAGGTAGAATCTAAGGGGCATTGGGTGGAGGGTCAGACTCTTTGTATCCTATTCTAGATGAGAAGGATGCTATGAAAAAAGATTTCTATAAGGAAGAAGTAATCAATGTCTGTGTAAAAAGACCAGTGTAAGTTGATGGAAGTGTTCATCCTAAGGATTAGGGTGATATTATGGTGACCTCAATGTCAGCCTAAAGAATTAGAATATTAAGCTGTGTATTGGAGAACCATTGAAGGTTTATGAGAAGAGGTATAACATGATTAAACTATTTTAGGAAGTTATTTGATTTGAAGAATTGAGACTTGGAGGTAGGGAGAATAGTCAGAAATGTGGCAATAATCCAGGTGTGAGATCATGATTTGAAAGTGATATGAATTAATTAGGGATATGAATTAAATAACGAAGGAACAGCCCGGCCAGTGTGGCTCAGTGGTTGAGTGTCAACCCATGCATCAAGAGGTCACCAGTTCGATTTCCGGTCAGGGCACATGCCCAAGTTGTGGACCCGATCCCCAGTGGGGGGGCATGCAGGAGGTGGCCAATCGATGTTCTCATTGATGTTTCTGTCTCTCCCTTTCCCTTCCTCTCTCTCTAAAACCAATAAAGAAAAAAAAATAATAATGAAGGAACATTACCAAAAAATGAAAAAAGACCTCGAGTTCCTTAATCTATTGGTTTATATGGTGTTGCCTTCTATTGTTTCTTTGCTTCCTGTATAGATTTCTCTTATGCCTTCTGTGTCAGTTTCCTAGGACTACTGTAACAAAGTACCAAAAATTTGAGTGCAACTGCAAAGACCTTAATTGCAAATAAGGTTAGGACTTAAACATATCTTGGAGGACACAATTCAACCCATTAGACTTCTTTCTACCCCAAATGTAGCTATTCCCAGATACAGGCTATCTTTATTACCCTACTTCCATTTAGTCCTGTAGTTTCAGTTATCTCATTTAAATAGATGAACGCTGGATCTCTATCATTCACTGTTATCTGGCAAATGTTAGTTCCACTTTATTTTTTTTAACTATTCATACAAATTATTTATTTAATAACAATTTTCCTATTTAACCATGTCAGTTCCACTTTAGTAAGGGCTACAGACACCTTCACTTCTGCTTTCCCTTGGTGCTTTAAGCTCAGCATTTTGTAGTGATCATCTTTACCTTTTTTTCTTTGCATTTATCTTCAGATAGAGCAGGAGGGAAAGAGGGAGGGAAGGAGGGAGAGAAACATTGACGTGAGAAAGACACATAGAGTGGTTGCCACCCACACGACCCCAACTGGAGCGGGGACAAACTGCAACTGAGGTATGTGGTCTTGTGGAAACCGAACCTGGGACTCTCTTGTCCACGGGCCGACGCTCTAAATTGCTGAGCCAAACTGGCCAGGGCCATCTTTACCTTCTTTAAACTGATTGTGCTTGAATTCTTTTTTCTATCAACAGCATTACCATTGTCTAATCACTCGGGCTCTAAGCCTTTTGTACCTAACTCTTAATTTACTGTCTATATTCCCACAGCTTTCAGGTTCTAGAAAATTCTATCTTCAGTGTTCACTGCATCTTAACTGAGAATCTCCTTGTTTTTTGTGCCTCCTTATTTGAATCTGTCCTGCTATTGCTGTCAAAGCTGACTCTTTTTTTTTTTTGTCTGTTAATCTTCACCTGAGGATATTTTTTCCACTGATTTTTAGAAAGTGGAAGGGAGGGAGAGAGAGAGAGAGAGAAAGAGAAACATTGATGTGAGAGACATCAGTTGGTTGCCTCCGCATGTGCCCTGACTGGGGCTTCGGATTGTACATACAACCCAGGTATGTGCTCTTGACCAGAAATTGAATCTGAGACCCTTTGGTGCGCAGGCTGACACTGAACGACACTGGCCAGGGCTCAAAGCTGACATTCTTGATCTATAACTCTTACCATGTATCTTACGTACATACCCTTCATAAACTTGCATCGATAAATATTGATATTTATAGCCTGACATTAAAGGTCTTTCACAGGATTGCTTTAGCATGCTTTTGTACTGTTTCCTGTTTCTCCTTTCAATCTATACTATAGACAAACTATTCTATATTGTTTTCTAGACATTGTTCTTTTGCATATGCTATTTATTGATATAACATTTTACTTCCATTCACTCCTGCTATTCAAATTATATCCAGCTGTCAAAATTTAGCCTGAAGTTTTGTCAATCAAGTCCCCCCCTCTCTTTGTTTAATGGGGAAATTGCTCTTCTGCTCCTACATTCTATAATATTCTAGACTTTTAATAGGCTTCATCTGGTTTTATATTTATTCCTTCTGCATGACTCTCTTACCTGATTATATTTAATGCTCTTTTAAGGTAGACACCATGTTTTATACATCATTGTATCCAACCTAGTGTTTTTTGTTTGTTTTGTTTTTTACTGAGTAGGCATAAACTACTGAATGAATACAGTAAGTTGAGTTAACTGATATTTAACTTAAACCTAGGGGTACTTAAAACAGGTTATGGTAGCATTTTTTCATGTATCATGTAATACTTCAGTTTAATTAGCAATTTGGAACTGTTCAGGAGCTCTAGACAATCAGTGTTTATTTTTTGTTATAGCTAGCCTTTCCCCCCCTTTCTTTTAATATGAGACTTTAAAATGCCACAAACAATGTAATCTGATTGCAGTTGCTTTGAAGAATCTTTTGGCTGCGTTTTAAATTGTGGAAAAAATACAACACTATTGATCATCTTAACTATTTTTAAGTGTACACTTCAGTAGTGTTCAGTACATTCACATTGTGCAACCAATCTCTAGAACTTTTATTTTGCAATTGTATGAGTTAGTTAACCTAGCTTAATTTTATGCTAGGTATGGCAATTCTCAATAATTGTATTGCTCCAGAATCTGCATAGAATTCCATGAGCAAACTTGAAAGAGGAATTTGGTCTATCATAATTTTCCCATTCTTGTCCATGTATGTGAGTGTGTGCGCTCCTCTGCATTGTCTTTGTGCTAACGAATGACAGTGATGCAGTGCTGAGCTGATTTAATTAATGTGATGCCCTTCTTAGTGTGGTACTTCCTGAAATAGTATAGTAAACTCATGAGACTATTAAGGGGATTGGGACAAAACTTTTCTGTTTCTCTAGAGATGGTGTGTACTTTCAGTGTGGCCCATTATGCGGTCAGGACAATTTCAGATTATGGAGGGAACAGTTTATCTTTCCATACTCCTGATTTTGCTCTGCTGGTGTAATTGTGTGTTATCTGCTGTGGCTGAATCTGTTGCTCAGGTTTCTTCTGCTCTGCCTCATGTTTCTCATTTTTTTCCTTTTTCCTCTTTCATATTAACCTTATTTATCTACCCAAGCTTCATGAAGTTTGGCTTGGTTAGCCATTGCCTATTTTTGGCTCTTTGCTGAGGTTTTCACTATTCTGTGGTTTCTGCATATTTCACTTGAGGGTGTAAGATTTCTCAATACATAAGTGGGCTATAGCTGAGCTTGAATTTAAATAACTATTTTGAGTAATATTTGGTGAATAACATATTTAAGAGACTTTTTGTTTCATTGTATTTGAAAATTGAGGGTATATTTTTGTATGAAAGTCTTCCTTTTGAAGTCACAATTTCCATGTAGCTAAATCCAGTGTATATATATTTTTGGCCCGTATTATTGAGAATCTCTGACCACTTGACTATGTACTTTCCTTCCTGATACTTTTCTTTCCTTTTTTGTTTGTTTGTTTTTGTTTTGTAATACTATGCTTTTATGGTTTTCCTGCCTCTTTAAACCATTTGTTCTGTCTCCCTTTTTTTGGATTTTTTTTCTGACTGCCTATTAAATGGTCCATTCTTCATAGTTCTTACTCTTTGTTTTTTAAAATGATCTCATTCACTGTCATTTTTAAAAACTACCATTTCTGGGCTGATGATTCCCAAATCTCTTCTCCAGCCCAGATCTTCCCACAAATGGATTTATACCCATCTTAGCATCTCATAGACATGTCTAGCTCTTCCTTTCATAATTCCCCCTCCCCCCTCCTCTTTTTTTGGTGGTACCATTTTCTACTCTCATCAAAATCTGATTTTTATATATTCTTATTTACTCTTTCCTCATCCCTACATCTCACTGCTCACCAAATCTTGTAACTTTGATCTCTTGAGTACCTTTAATCCTGCCTCCATTGTTCCTGTCTCTGTTCAGACCATCATCTCTTGTCTGGCTAATTTCCACCCTTCCTTCAGTTCTCAAATATCACTTCCTCAGGGACACCTTTGACTCCTCAGTATAAATCTGTCATTATATTTGTACTTGAAACTACTTAACCCATTTGACATTGTGTATTTAGTATTTCCTCAGTGTATTTATTGTTTGTTTCCTCTCCAAGAACAAGTTCTGTAAAGGCAGACTATGTCTGTTTTGGTCACTGTTGTATCTCTAATGCTAACACGGTGCTTGACACATTGTAGGAACAAGTTAAATACTTGTTGAATGACTTAGTAATCTACTTAGAAGAACCTTCATCTAGTTTGCCTGCCTCCAAGGAGGTTTGCTGCCTCAGGTCTGTCTTTCACATTGCTGCCAGAGTAATTTTTCTAAAATGCAGATCAGACAGTTTTGCTCTTTTGCCTTTGGAGAAGTTCAAGTTTTTCAAAATGACACACACACCCTATTTTTCCGCATATAGAAAGCATGTCTCTTACCATATCCACTGCTCACTGTTTGCTTTAGCAATATCAAACCTAGTGGTTTCTAATATAGATGCATCCTATGTTTACTTACATGCCTTTGCATATGTTATTCACCTTGTCTCAAATCAACACCTACTAATCCTTCAGAACGCAGGCCAGGTTTTACTTACTCTGCAAAGCCTTTTCTGTTGTTGCCACTTCCTCCTCCCTTCCTCAACAAGTAATGCTTTCCTTTCCCATTTCTTTCTGTACGTCAGAAATATTTGTTTTATATTTCATTCAGTATTGTATATCTTTTTTTGAGAGAGATGAGAGTGTAAGTGGAATGGAATAAAAATATATCATTTAATTTCCTTCCTATTTTGAAATAAATTCCTTTAAGAAACCTTAAATGGCCTTAAAATCATGTTGATAAAAACTTTGATGCTAGAAGACCACAAATATCAATATGAATTATTGGTGAAAGATAGGTAAATAAATGTTTAGTTATAATTGATTATATAATTATGTATTCCTTGCATTTCAGATTTTGTCAGTGGAGCACTAAATAAACTTAAATATAACAAAACACCCTCTGTTACACCTCAACAAGAAAGAATTGGTAGGTATATGTATTTATTTAAATGAAAGTTGCTGTGTTATTTTGATTTAATCAAATCAATATTTTCAATGGAGATACTGTACTATAATACTATGCTGTGACTTGCTAATTACATCGGATAGAATGAATCCAAAATTATAAGACTTTCTTTTAGTCTCTTATATCTTTAATCTTCTAAATCATGCTTTTCTGTTGCTTGTAAATTTGATTATATAGAACATGTGAAAATAGCTCAATCATATTTTTATTTTAGAACCAGAAGTTTATTAGTGTGTTACAATTTTTTAAATTTTATTTTATTATTATTTTTTCAATTTTTATTTATTTTTGTTACAGATGTTTCTCCTCTTCCCTCCTAGACACCCTCTACCTAATCCACCCCCCCCCACCCCCCGCAAGCATTGCTGTCTATGTCCGTTGGTTAAGCATACAGACATATAAGTTCTTTGGTTTATTTCATTCCTCTCCCCTGCACCCCTCCTCTGAGGTTTGTCCGTCTGAACCATACTCCTTTCTATGTTAATGGGTCTGTTTTGTTCATCAGCTTATTTTGTTTATTATATTCCACAAATAAGTAAGATCATGTGGTATTTGTCTTTCTCTGATTGGCTTATTTCCCTTAGTATAATAGTCTCCAAGTCCCACCAAGTCATCTCAAAGGAAAAGAGATCTTTCTTTCTTACAGCTGCATAGTATTTCATTGTGTCTATGTACCACAGCTTTTTTATCCACTCATCTATTTATGGACACTTGGGCTGTTTCCAGATCTTAGCAATTGTAAATAGTGCTGCTATGAACATAGGGATACATATATTCTTTCTGATTGGTGTTTCAGGCCTCTTAGGATATATTCCTAGAAGTGGGATCATTGGGTCAAATGGCAGTTCAATTTTTAATTTTTTGAGGAAACACCATATTGTTTTTCATGGTGGCTGCATCAGTCTGCATTCCTAGCAGCAGTGCACTAGAGTCCCCTTTTCTCCACACCCTCCCCAGCACTTGTTTGATGATTTGTTGTTGGCAGCCATTCTGGCAGGTGTGAGGTGATACTTCATAGTCGTTTTAATTTGCATCTCTCTGATGCTTAGTGATGTTGAGCATTTCTTCATATGTCTCTTGGCCATTTGTATGTCCTGTTTGGAGAGGTGTCTATTTAGTTCCTCTGCCCATTTTCTTATTGGATTCTTTATCTTTCTTTTTTTATTGTTTTTTTAAAACTTATCTTTATTGTTGAACGTATTATAGATATTCCTTCTTTTTCCCCTTTTGACCCTCTCCTCCTGGCTTCCACCCCCCCCCCCTTCTACCTTTCCTCACACTGTCTGTGTCCATTGGTTATGCATATATGCATATAAATTCTTTGGTTTATTTCTTCCCACCCCCCTACCTCGCACATCCCTTCCCTTGAAGGTTTGTCAATCTAACAGCCAATTTGTATTTCTTAATTCCTGCACCCTTTTCACCCGTTCCCTCAACCCCCCTCCCATCTGGCAACCAACAAAATGTTCTCTGTATCTATGAGAATGTTTCTGTTCTGCTTGTTCATTATATTTGTAGATTCAGTTGTTGATAGATATGTATTTATTGCCATTTTGTTTTTTTCATATTTTTTATCTTCTTTTTCTTCAAGAAGACCCTTCAACATTTCATATAATGGTTAGGTGGTGATGAACTCCTTTAGCTTTTTCTTGACTGGGAAACTCTTTGTATGTCTATCCATTCTAAATGATAGTTTTGCAGGATAAAGTAATCTTGTTTGTAGGTTCTTGCTATTCATCACTCTGCATATTTCTTGCCACTCCTGGTCTGCAAAGTTTCTTTTGAGAAATCAGCTGACAGTCTTAATGGAGCTCTCTTGTAGGTTACTAACTACTTTTCTCATGCTGCTTTTAAGATTCTCTCTTTGTCTTGAACCTTTTGCATTTTGATTATGATGTGTCTTGGTGTGGGCCTCTTTTTGTTGACTTTCTAGTTTTTAAGTTGTAGGGTTAGAAAGTCAATTAGAAAATTTTCTTTCTTGAGGTAGGCCTGTAGTGCTATGAACTTCCCCCTTAGGACTGCTTTTGTTGCATCCCACAGATTTTATGTTGTTGTGTGTTCATTTTCATTGGTTCCCAGGAAGTTTTTAATTTCTTCCTTGATATCCTTGGTAACACGTTCATTGTTTAATTACATGCTATTTAGCCTCCATGTGTTTGAATGTTTTTGCTGTAATTTCTATTTTCATGCCATCTGAGAAGATGCTTGATATGATTTCAGTCTTCTTGGATTTGTAGAGACTTAGTTTGTGTCCTAACGTGTGGTCTGTCTTGAAGAATGTCCCATGTGCCCTTGAGAAGAATGTGAATTCTGCAGTTTTGGGGTATAATTCTCTGTAGATATCTATTAAATCCATTTGATCTAATGCATCAGTTAGAGTCTCTGTTTCCTTGATAAGTTTTTGTCTAGAGCAATGGTTCTCAACCTTCCTAATGCCGCAACCCTTTAATACTCTTCCTCATGTTGTGGTGACTTCCAACCATAAAATTATTTTCATCTCTACTTTATAACTGTAATCTCTACTTTATAACTGTTATGAATTGCCATCGGAAATATGTGTTTCCGATGGTCTTAGGTGACCCCTGTGAAAGGGTCGTTCAACCTCCAAAGGGGTTGTAACCCACAGGTTGAGAACCGCTGGTCTAGAGGATCTATCCAGTGATGTTGATGAGGTGTTGAAGTTCTCTGCTATGATTGTATTGCTGTTGATTTCTCCTTTGAAATCCTCCAGAAGTTTTTTAATGTATTTTGGTGCTCCTATATTGGGTGCGTATATGTTAACCAAGGTTATTTCCTTCTTTTGGATAGATCCTTTCAATATTATGTAGTGGCCTTCTTTGTCTCTTAGTTATGGCCTTCATTTTGAAGTCTGTTTTAACGGATATGAGTATTATTGCTACCCCAACTTTTTTTCCTTTCTGTTTGCTTGGAAAATTTTTATCCATCCCTTTTCTTTCAACCTATGTGTCTTTTGTTGTGAGGTGGGTCTCTTGTAAAGAACATGTATATGAGTCATGCTTTCTTATCCATTCAGCTACTCTGTGTATTGACTGGATCATTTAATCCATTTACATTTAAGGTTATTATTGATATGTACTTATTTATTGGCATTTTTGTTCATTATGGTTGTTTCTCTTCCTGTTTCTTCTGCTTATTGCATCAGTTCTTTTAACATTTCTTGGAGTGCTGGTTTAGTGCTAATATATTTCCATAGCCTTTTTTTGTCTGGGAAGCCCTTTATTTCACCGTCTATTTTGAATGATAACCTTGTTGGATAGAGTAGTATGGATTCAGATCCTTGTTTTTCATTACCTTGATTACTTCACACCATTCCCTTCTGGCCTGTGGTGTTTCTGTTGAGAAGTCAGCTGTTTGCCTTATGGGGGTTCCTTGGTGGGTAACCTGTTACTTATCTCTTCCTGCCTTTAGGATTCTCTCTTTGTTTTTAATTTGTGGCATTTTAATTCTTATGTGTCTTGGTGTGGGTGTCTTTGGGTTCTTCTTACTTGGGGCCCTCTGTCCTTGAACTTATATGCCTTTTCCTTCACAAAGTTAGGGAAGTTTTCTGTCAATATGTCGTCATATATATTCTCTAGCCCTTCCTCATTTTCTTCTTTGGGCACTCCTATGATGCGAATGTTTTTGCGTCTCATTGATTTTTTTCTTTTTGGTTTTCTGATTGGGTGATTTTTTCAACCCTGTCTTCTAATTCACCGATCCGGTCCTCGGCTGCCTCTACTCTGCTGCTTATTTCTTTCAATGTGTTCTTTATTTCTGCTATGTCATTCTTCATTTCCAGTTGGTTCGTTTTTAATGTTTCTGTATCTTTACTCATGCTGTTGAGCTTCCTTATTATCATTACTCTGAAAGCTTGCTTAACTGCATTTCATTTATCTCCAGTAGAGTTCTAGTGTTCTTTCATTTGGGATTTGTTTCTTTGTTTCACCATTTGGGTTGTCTCAGTGGGTTTGGGAGCCTGCCAAATTTTCCCTGTGGGTGTTGGTGTTCTGCTGTTTGTGGCTCCCTATACTGGGTTTGGATGAATGTGGGAGGACCCACGTGAAACACCACTGTTAAGTCTTAGTTTCCTGGGTAGCTTTGCAGGCCAATCAAAGGTTCATTTTCCTCTAGCTTTTGCCTGCAGGCCATTAGTCTCAGTTAGTTGATGAGCCTTGGGGGGTAGCCCTCAGATGAATGAAAATATCGCTAGGTGTTTAGAGTAAAAGCATTGCCAGCCAGTGGGACAGATGCTTGCTGGCTGTCTCTAGCTGTTAATTAGCCTCAATTTGCATTGCTCTGGCCTGGCCCTGTGGTGATAAAGTCCTGAGGGAGGGGCTTTTGCTTCTCCCTGGGGGTCTGGGAAGGGGCTCTTTGAGTAAGACCAGCTTCTGTCCTGTGATGGAGTGATTGAGCACAAAACTCCCAGTGCCCTCCCAGTGCCCCAAACTCTTGTGTTTCTCCACACTGTTCTAGTCCAGTCTAGCCTCCCTCGGCCAGAGCCCAAGATGAGTGGCTGTAGCTTATTTGGTCCTCTGACATGGCCCTCTGCTCTGTGCAGCCTACTTGGGATTTTAACCCCAAGGTAACTGCTCACAGCGAAAATAGCTGCTATCTGTGGGCTCCCAGCCTGACCTCTCATGCCTCCACAGTTCCTACTAGGCTTGATTTGGTGTCCTCTTCCTGTCCCTGGTTATATGGGTTCTCTCCAGCTGATTTTCTCTTGGCTTTTCCCAATTATTTGTCTTTAATTTAGTTGTAATTTCAGTTTGGTCCTGGGAGATGGTCTGTGTAACTTCCATTCACTCCACCGCCATTTGTGTGTTACAAAATTTTATCTTGGTTTGCTTATGGCTGAAATTATTTAGCCCAGTAACAGGCAATATAATCATTTATTTTATTTTCCAGATTGAATAAATTAACTGGGTAATACTCAGTTATAATGAAAAACAAATATTTAGATCAGTTTTTGTTTTAACTCCTTGATTATAATTTTCTTTCTTATGTTAATATTCTTTACTGTGAGTTATACTCATCTTTTAGTCCATTTGGTTTAAATTACTAGTTTTAAGAATCTTGCCTCTTTGCAACTTGCCTATTTTTATTTTATGGAATTGCATGGTATTAATTTAGTTATATAACGTATTTGATAATGTAAACATATCACTCCATTTTTTGTTTAGTCCTAAGTAATAGCCTTATAAGAATAAATTTATAAAGCTTTTTATTTTATCGACATTGTGGAGAAACAATAAATTGTTTTTCTATTTTTTTCAGCCCAGCTGTCTATATCACCAGTGATTCTTACACCAAATGCTAAGCGCAAACTGCCAGTAGATTCTTCTCATGGTTGCTCAAGTAAGAAAAGGAAATCCATCAAGCACAATTTTAACTTTGAGTTGTTGCCAAGTAATCTCTTCAGTACCAGTTCTACACCAGTATCAGGTAGCAAATATAATTTATGTAATTGAGTTGTAAACATTAATGTAAGTTCCTGTTCTAGGCAAAGTGCTATTTCATATTAATACACCCTTGAGGAGCCAGGGCTTTATTTATATTTTTTTAAAAGATCTTTTATTTTTAGAGAGAGAGGAAGGGAGAGAGAGAAACATCAATATGAGAGTAACACATTGATCGGCTGCCTCCCACAAACCCCTCCTTGGGATCTAGCTTGCAACCCAAGCATGTGCCCTTACTGGGAATTGAACTGGCAACCGTTTAGTGAACAGGATGATGCTCAACCAACTGAGCCACATTGGCCAAGGCCAGAACTTTATTTTTTATGAAATCTGATGTTTTATAAACTCCCTTAAATTTTAAAATACATTGGTCAGTATAATTGACATGTATGTGTTTTATGGCCATGCCCATTGAAACTTAATAGAAATAACTCAGAGGGTGGGTCTGAGCTTCTATGCATAGCATTGCTGCTCAGGTTTTATGTGACTGGACATCCTTATTCTACTTTAGCTACTTCTAGATCTATAGCTATAGCTTTATTGCTGTCTTCTGTTGAGTTCAGGTTGTCTGAAGTTAGATCATCTCTGAATCCAGAGTGGGGGTATTGCCATTAGAGTAACTATCGAGGGTTGCGTTTGGGGGAGGGGGTAAACGTTTTTAATGTTTTATGCTCAATTAGCTTTTATAAAAGCTTTAAAAAGTTTTTTAATACTGTTTTTTGTAGCATGTCTTCCAGATCCTTTATATTTTTCTTGTTTGTTTTATTAGAAATTGAACAGAATAGCAATTTGTTCTCTGTGATCCTTCACAGATTCTCTATGGTTTATTAATGTGTAATAATAAGACCTCTGACGCATTGCTTGTAGCTTTTTTAGATTGGGAAGTTGAAGACGGCTAACTTCTTCAAAGTAACTTTGTTGTTTTAAAATTTAAAGGCTTTTCCACTTTGAAGGACTTTTTCCAAATGGCACTTGTGAACTGTGGTTCTACCAGCCTTTGCTTCTTAACATTACAACACCTTCCTCATGAATGAACCTGTTGATTCTTTCTCTCTAACCTTCCCCAAAATAGGTTAAACATTCCTGTGTTATGGTAAGATTAGTATGAGCCTGCTTGATCAGGGAATTTATTATTATTATTATTATTATTTTTTTCTTAATTTATTTTTGATACAGATGTTTCTCCTTTTTTCCCCATTGACAACCTCCTCCCTATCCCCCCGACCCCATCCCCAGCTTTGTTGTTCATGTGTATCAGTTATATGTACATGCATATCAGTGCTGTAGTTTATCTCTTCCCTCCTCCCTCTCCCCCCCTTCTGAGGATTGTCAGTCTGTACCCTACTTCCACATCTCTGGGTCTACTCTGTTCCTCAGACTGTTATGTTCATTATATTCCACAAATAAGTGAGATCATGTGATATTTGTCTTTCTCTGATTGGCTTGTTTTGCTGAGGATAATACTCTCCAGGTCCCTCCATGTCGTCTCAAAGGATAAGAGATCTTTCATATAGCTGCATAGCACTCCATTGTGTATATGTACCACAGCTTTCTTATCCACTCACCTACTGACGGGCACTTGGGTTGTTTCCAGATCTCAGCTCTTTTAAATAGTGCTGCTATGAACATGGGGGAATATATATTCTTTGTGATTGGTGTTTCAGGCTTCTTAGAGTATATTCCCAGAAGTGAGATTCACTGGGTCAAATGTGAATTCAATTTTTAATTTTTTGAGATAACACCATAGTGTTGGGTTCTTTGTCATCCTTTTGTTGAGTTGTATGAACACTCTATATATTTTGGAAATTAACCCCTTATCTGATGTCTCATTGGCAATTATGCTCTCCCATACAGTGGATTCCCTTTCCATTGTGATGGTTGTTTCTTTTGTTGTGCAGAAGCTTTTTAGTTTGATGTAGTCCCATGTGTTCATTTTCTCCTTTGTTTCTGTTGCCTTAGGTGATGTATCAGTGGAAATTCTGCGTATGTTGTTCAAAATGTTGTTGCCTACATTTTTTTCTAGGATTTTATGGATTCATGAGTCACATTTAGGTCTTTTATCCATTTTGAGTTTATTGATGTGTATGGTGTAAGTTGATGGTCTAGTTTCATTTTTTGCATGTAGCTGTCCAGTTTTCCCAAAACCATTTATTAAAGAGGCTGTATTTACTCCATTGTATGCTCTTGCCAACTTTGTCAAATATTAAGGGACCATAATGTCTTGGGTCAATATCTGGGTTCTTTGTTCTGTTCCACTAGTCTATATGCCTCTTGTGCTAGTACCAGGCTGTTTTGATCACATTAGCTTTGTAGTATAACCTGATATCCAGTACTGTGATCCCACCTACTTTGTTCTTCTTTTTCAAGATTGCTGTGGCCATTTGGGGTCTTTTTTGGTTCCATGTGAACTTATTTTTTATTTTATTTTTTTCCCTTTTTTATTTTTTTAAAATCTTTATTATTGGATGTAAAATGTATTACAGATGTTCCACATTTTTTCCCCCATTGACCCCCTCCTCCCCACTCCCGCCCCCCTCCCACCTTTTTCCACACTATTGTCTGTGTCCATTGGTTATACATATAAGTTCTTTGGTTTATTTCTTCCCACCCCCCCATCCCCTTTCCCTTTAAGGTTTGTCAGTCTAGCAATGAATTTGTACTTCTTAATTCTTTCACCTTTTTCACGCATTCCCCCAACCCCCCTCTCATCTGGCAACCAACAAAATGTTCTCTGTATCTATGAGAATGTTTCTGTTCTACCTGTTCATTTTGTTTGTAGATTCCATTGTCGATAGATATGTATTCATTGCCATTTTGTTTGTTCATATATTTTATCTTTTTCTTCAAAAAGACCCTTCATCATTTCATATAATAATGGTTTGGTGGTGATGAACTCCATTAACTTTTTCTTCTCTGGGAAAGTTTTTATATGGCCATCGATTCTAAATGACAGCTTTGCAGGACAGAGTAATCTTGGTTGTAGGTTCTTGCTTTTCATCACTCTGAATATTTCTTGCCACTCCCTTCTGGCCTGCAAAGTTTCTTTTGAGAAATCAGCTGACAGCCTAATGGGAACTCCCTTGTAGGTAACTAGCTGCCTTTCTCTTGCTGCTTTTAAGATTCTCTCTTTGTCTTGAACCTTTTGCATTTTGATGATGATGTGTCTTGGTGTGGGCCTCTTGGGGTTCATCTTGTTTGGGACTCTCTGTGCTTCCTGGACTTGTAAGTCTGCTTCCTTCACCAAGTTAGGAAAGTTTTCTGCCATTATTGTTTCAAACAGGTTTTCGATTTCTTGTTCTCGCTCTTCTCCTTCTGGCACCCCCAAGATGCGAATGTTGGCATGCTTGAAGTTGTCCCAGAGGCTCCTTACACTATCCTCATTTTTTTGGATTCTTTTTTCTTTTTGCTGTTCTGATTGGGCGTTTTTTGCTTCCTTATATTCCAAATCGATGGTTTGGTCCTTCGATTTACGTACTCTATTATTGAAGCTGTGTAAATTATTCTTTATTTCAGTTAATGCCTCCTTCAATTCTAACTGTGTATCCATGAATTCTGACTGGTCCTTTTTTATGCTCTTGAGGCCCTCCCTAAGTTCACTGAGGTTCTCACTAAGTTCATTGAGCATCCTTATAAGCATATTTTGAACTCAGTATCTGTTAGGTTGCTTATCTCCATTTCGCTTAGTTCTTTTATTGGGGTTTTGTTCTGTTCTTTCATTTGGGACCTTTTTCTTTGTCTCCTCATTTTGGCTGCCTCCCTGTGTTTGTTTCAGTATATTACTTAACGAGAGGTATGGGGCTGGCTGAGACCAGATGCTGCTCGTTCGAAAGAATTTAGGAAAAACCTGAAGCAGGATCCAAGACCGGCCAATCGAATGGTTAAGCAACTGGCAACAGCTTGGGTGGGCTTGAAAGTTGGGTGGGGCGGGGCGGGGCCTCAGGGAGTCTCCAGGGCGGGGCTACCAGTGTGAGCCAGGTTGCTGGAGTCCCAGATATGGAGACTGTCTGCCGCCTCAGGGAAGGGCTCACCAAAGGAACAAAGGCCTCTTACAGCACGTTTGTCCCTGAGAAAGCCCCCTCTCCAGCCCTCGCTCCAGGGCCAAACAGCTCAGTTCTTCCCTGTATGTCTCTGCTGCCCCTCGAGCTGCCTCCCCTCCAAGCTTAGAGGGAGTGAGTCCGATAAGTCCGTGCTCGGGCCCTTTAAGGAGCTGCCTGGGGCTCCAGCCGCTTCAGCCTCCCTGAGCCTCAGTTTCCGCTGGTTTTTCCAGCCAGAAGTTATGGGGACTTCTCTTCCTGGCACTGGAACCCTGAGCGGGGCACCTGGTGTGGGATGGGGACCCCTCAGTCCTCAGGAAGGAACTTCCCAGCCGAGGGAGCCTCCTGATTTTTATCCGCCACACTTGGGTGTGGGACCAGTCCCTCCGCCTCTGCCCCTGGCGCTTCTGCCCCCACCAGTCTGGATGTGGCTGCTGCTTTAATTCCGTAGTTGTAGGACTTCCATTCAGTTTGATTTCAGGCGGTTTTGAATGATAGTTGTTCTGTAGTTTAGTTGTAACTTTGATGTGGTTGTGGGAGGACGGGATTCCGCGTTTACCTACTCCGCCATCTTAACCGGAAGTCTTCCCATGTGAACTTTTGAAGTATTTGTTCTAGTTCTGTGAAATGTGTCATTGGTATTTTGATGGGGATTGCATTGAATCTACAGATTGCTTTGGGTAACATGGACATTTTAATGATGTTAATTCTTCCAATCCATGGATAAGGTATGTGTTTCCACTTTTTTGTATCTTCCTCTATTTCTTTTTTCAATGTCCTGTAGTTTTCTGCAAATAGGTCCTTTACTTCTTTGCTTAAGTTTATTCCTAGTATCTTAATTTTATTGCTGTGATGGTAAATGGGATTGTTTTCTTAGTTTCTCTTTCTGTGAATTTATCATTGGTGTATAAGTGTGTTGTCGATTTCTTGAGGTTAATTTTGTATCCTGCTACCTTGCCAAGTTCATTTATTAAGTCTAGTAGATTTTTGATGGAGTCTTTAGTGTTTTCTATGTATAGTATCATGTCATCTGTGATTAATGACAATTTCACTTCCTCCTTTCCAATTTTGATCCTTTATTTTTTCTTCTTGTCTGATTGTTAAGACTTCCAGTACTATGTTAAATAATAGTGGCGAAAGTGAGCATCCCTATCTTGTTTCTGTTCTTAAGTGAAGTGCTTTTAGTTTTTGTTCATTGAGTATGATGTTGGCTGTAGGTCTTTTCATATGTGGCTTTTATTACGTTGAGATATCCCTCTATTCCCACATTGCTGAGCATTTTTATCAGAAATGGGTGCTGGATTTTGTTAAATGCTTTTTCAGCATCTATTGATATGATCATGTGGTTTTTATCTTTCATTTTGTTTATGTGGTGTATCACATTTATTCATTTGCAAATATTGTACCAGCATTACATCCCTGGGATGAATCCCACTTGGTCATGGTGAATAATTTTTTTGATGTATTGCTGGATCCGATTTGCTAGTATTTTGTTCAGGATTTTGGCATCTGTGTTCATCAGGGATATTGTCCTGTAGTTTTCTTTCTTTGTAGTGTCTTTTTCTGGTTTTGGAATTAGAATTATGCTGGCGTCATAAAACAATTTTGGATATCTTCCTTCTTGAATTTTTTAAATAGTTTGAGGAGAATGGGTGTTAGTTCTTTGAATGTTTGGTAAAACTCCCCCGTGAAGCTGACCTGGCCTGCGCTTTTGTTTGCTGGGCATCTTGATTACCTCTTCAATTTCCTTAGTTGTTATTGGTCTGTTCAAGTTTTCTTTCTCATTCCAATCCAGTTTTGGGAGACTATGTGTTTCTAGAAATTTGTCTATTTCGCTTAGATTGTGGAATTTGTTGCCATATAATTGTTCATAGTAGTTGTTAACGATCTTTTGTATTTCTGTGGTGTCAGTTGTTACTTCTCCTCTTTCATATCTGATTTTGTGTATTTGGGTTCTCTTTATTTCTTGGTGAGTCTAGCTAAGGGTCCATCAATCTTGTTTATGTTTTCAAAAAACCAGCTCTTTCATTGATCCTTTGAATTGTTTTTTTGGTCTCTATGTCATTTATTTCTGCTCTGATCTTTACTATTTCCTTCCTTCTACTTGCTCTGGGGTTTTCATTTTGTTTGCTTTCTGCTTCTTTAAGTTGTGAGATTATATAGTCTATTAGAAATGTTTCTTGTTTCTTGAGGTAGGCCTATAGTGCTATGAACTTTTCTCTCAGAACTGCTATCGCTGCATCCCATAGATTTTTGAGTTGTTGTTCATTTTTATTGCTTCCCAGGAAGTTTTTAATTTCTTTCTTGATCTCCATGGTAACCTATTCATTGTTTAATAACATGCTCTTTAGCCTCCATGTGTTCAAATGTTGGCATGTTCTTGTTGCAGTTGATTTCTAGTTTCATGCCATTGTGCTCTGAGAAGATGCTTGATAATGATTTCAATCTTCTTGAACTTGTAGAGACTAAGTTTGTGTCCTAAAATGTGGTCTATCTTTGAGAGTGTCCCATGTGCACTTTAGAAGAATGTGAATTCTGTAGTTTTGGGGTATAATTCTCTGTAGATATTTATTGAATCCATTTGTTCTAGTGCTTCATTTAGAGTCTGTGTTTCCTTGTTAATTTTTTGTCTAGAGGATCTATCCAGTGATGTCAGTGGGGTGTTGAAGTCCCCTGCTGTGATTGTATTCCTATTGATTTCTTCTTTGAAGTCCTCCAGAAGATTTTTAATATATTTTGATGCTCTCTTATTGGGTGCATGTATGTGTACCCAGGTTATATTTTCCTGTTGGATAGATCCTTTCCATATTATGTATTCGCCTTCTTTGTCTCTAGTTATGGCCTTCATTTTGAAATCTATTTGATCAGATATGTGTATTGCTAACCCAGCTTTTTTTCCCTTTCTGCTCCATCCCTTCTCTTTCAACCTATTTGAGTCTTTTGTTGTGAGGTGGGTCTCTTGTAAAGAACATATAGATGAGTCATGCTTTCTTATCCAATTTGCTACTCTTTATCTTTTGATCGGAGCATTCAATCTATTTACATTTAAGGTGATTATTGATATATACTTATTTATTGCCATTTTTGTTTATTGTGGTTATATTTTTCTTTCTATAGCTTCTACTAATTACAGCAGTCCTTTTAACATTTCTTGCAGTGCTGGTTTGGTGTTAATGTATTCCCTTAGCCTTTTTTTTTTTTTTTTTTTTTGTCTGGGAAGCTCTTTATTTGACCTTCTATTTTGAAGGATAGCCTTGTTGGATAGAGTAGTCTTGGATTCAGATCCTTGTTTTTCATGACCTTGATTTCTTTATGCCATTCCCTTCTGCCCTGTAGTGTTTCTGTTGAGGAGTCAGCTGAGAGCCTTAAGGGGGTTCCTTTGTAGGTAACCTGTTGCTTATCTCTTGCTGCCTTTAGGATTCTCTCTTTGTCTTTAATTTCTAGCATTTTAATTTTTATGTGTCTTGTGTGAGCCTATTTAGGTTCTTCTTACTTGAAGCTCTCCATGCTTCTTGAACTTGAATGGCTTCTTTCTTCACCAAATTAGGGACGTTTTCTGTCACTATTTCTTCAAATATATTCTTTAACCCTTGCTCATTTTCTTCTTCTTTAGGGACTCCTGTGATGCGAATATTTCCAGTTGTCTCACAGTCTCTTAAGCTGTCTTCCTATTTTTGAATTTTTTTTTCCTTTTGGTTTTATGATTGGTTGATTTTTTTTTTTTTTCTACCGTGTCTTCTAATTCATTGATCTGGTCCTCAGCTTTCTCTACTCTGTTTTGTAGTCCTTCCAATGTGTTCCTAATTTCTGCTAAGTCATTCTTTATTTCTTCTTGGTGGTTTTTCATTTCCAATTGATTGATTTTCAATGTTTCTGTGTCTTTACTCAAGGTGTAGATGTTCTTACTCGTGCTGTGGAGCTTCCTCAAGATCATGGCTCTGAACTCTACCTCTCATAACTTGCTTAACTGCATCTCATTGATCTCATCTTTGGTAGAAGTCTCTTGTTCTTTCATTTGCGATTGTTTCTTTGTTTCACCATTTGGCTATCTCAGTGGGTTTTGGAGCCTGCTAAATTTTCCCTGTGGGTGTTGGTGTTCTGCTGTTTGTGGCTCCCTCTACTGGGTTTGGATGAGCGTTGGAGGACCTATGTTAAACACCACTGTGAAGTCTTCCTTTCCTGGGTAGATTTGCCATCCTAGGAATGTTCAGTTATCCTCTGGCGTTTTGCCTGGAGGCTATTAGTCAAGTTTACTTGAAGAGCATTGGGTTCCTGGTTGAATGAAAAACTCCCTCTGGTGTTCAGGGTAAGAGCATATGCAGGAGGGTGGGGCAGATGGGTTGTTAATAAGCTTCAATTTGCATTTCAATGGCCCACCTGGGTGGCGTTGAATCTCCAAGGAATGGACTGCTAGCCTCTGCCCAGAGCCCTGGGAAGAAGTAAGATGACCACTGTCCTGCATGGCTGCAACTCAGCAAAAGCTCTAAGTGCCCTTCAAATCCCAAGTGTCCCACACAGTTCCAGCCCAGTCCACCCTCCCTTTGTCAGAGCCTTAGGTGAGTGGCTGTGGCTATTTTAGCACTGTGTCCCAGGGCGCTGCTCACAGCTAAGATTGCTGCTGTCTGTGGGCTCTCAGCCCTCCTCTCGTGCCTCCAAATTCCTACCAGGATTGATTCAGTGTCCTTGGTTATGTGGTCCTCACAAGCTGCTTTTCGGTTCCTTTTTCAGGACGATTTGTTTTTGAGTTGTACTTCTAGTTTGGTCCTGGGAAATGGTCTGTATAGCTTCCATTCACTCTGTTGCTATTTTGGAGTTCTCAGTGAATTTTTTGATAAAGAAATTAACAAGTTTGGCCCGGCTGGTATGGTTCAATGGTTGAGCATCGACCCATGCACTAAGAGGTCGCCAGTTTTATTCCTGGTCAGGTCACATGCCCAGGTTGTGGGCCTGATCCCCAGTGGGGGCCATGCAGGAGGTGGCCAATTGATGTTCTCTGATCATCGTTTCTAGCTCTATCTCTCTAATATCAATAAAGAAAAAAAGTTCACTAGTTTAGCAACAGTAATTCTATTATTTTAACTTTTTTTCCCCCTACTGTCACACATAATTCGGTGAATTCCATCTATAAAATGCTTTTTAAAAAATGTATAAAGCCAACAATGTTTATCTAAACTTCATGAGTACCTATATATAATTTTTTTGTTATATGTTTGATGACTTTGCATTATTGCATTATGCCATGTATTCTGGCCGTGCCTCCTCGTGATCACTGCAGCCCTAGAATAAAGCTACCTAGGTCACACTGGATATATTACAATGACCTCTAAAATGTACAGAGCCCAAGGTCACTGTAATGGTTGTATTATTTTCTGTTTTTATGACTGAAAAACATGGATGTCTCTGGAGACTCATGTGAATTCTTTATCAATGCCAATGACAGGTAAGAGGGTTCATGTTTGTGAAGTATATCCTGGGTATGATTCAAATATAAGTCAAATGTATAGGGAGCTCTTGTTCATAACTATTTTACTTTTTTTCTAATTTCTTTTATAGTCAGTTTCATGATAGAATGTTAAATAACTTGATCAAAATGAGCTGTTGTACCCACCAATTTTTAGCATGGAACATGGCAGTAGCCAAGTGGTTAGATGTGTGTTATAGATCATCTTTTTTGCCAAAAATAATGGACAAATTATACTGGAGTCAGTTGGACAGCACTTGCCTAGCCAGGTACATACTGGATACTTAGACTCTAAATTGTTTTTTCATAGTTTATTTTTAGTAATAGTATTATTATTATGGATCAGGTACTGTACTGGACATTTTATATACATTACAGAAATATTTATATTTGCCATGGAAATCAGTTTTCAGAACCTAAAGTCATTTACATTTAGTGAGTGGTGAGACAGCTGTCTGTCTCGAAAGCTTGTCTTTCTCCAGTCAGCAACAGTGCCCACTCCTCCCTTATATTCCTACACGAATTGAAAGTAAAACTCCAGTGTGGAAGCAATAATCTGACCTGTTATTGACATTATAAAGTAGACAATTGATATATATTTTTTTTAGTTGAGTTGGGTTATTTGGCCCCTGAAATTTTAAGCAGAATTTATATGATTTTTGTTGTGTCTTAGGGGTAGAAATTACAGCTTTAAGTATAATCACTATTAATATTTTATATTTTTAAAAAAGAAAATAAATATGTGTAGCATATTACATGTGATTATTTTTATAGTTCACTTTGATACAAGCCCAGAAGGTTCATCTCAGAGTTCACTCTCTCCTGTAGCCACCAGTGGAAATCATTTGATCAGTGCAGATGTGCCAAGGCGAAGTAAAAGGATTGCAAGCAAAAAACTTTGCAGGTAATTTATTCAGGACATTTTGTTTTCATTGGATAAATATTTGGTGTATATAGCTAATAAAATATTTTGTCTTTATACCAAGAAAATCATAATTAAAGATTTATTTCTCTGCCTTATTAATCAGGTGCCCTTTATATATTCTCTAGAGAAAGATTCTTAATTTGAGTTGTTCACTTGCTTAAAATCCTACTTCATGTTGATGTGTATAATTTAAATTTCTGGTTAATTTAGAAAGCTAGTTTATTCTAATGATTCTGGTTTATAAATAACTCTTGTGATAGACAGGAAAAATAATTTTTGTATGCAAATACAATGTGTCTGTGTATGGTATCTTAAAGCTTAACTGATTTTAGGAAGTTCTAACTCTGTTCAATTCCTAGCAGTATGATTTGCTCTGGACAGTCTCAAATTTCTTTTTGCAAACATTTCTCCAGGGTTTGTTTTTTTTTGTTGCTATAAACTGACGTTTTAAATTCCACTCTTTTTAGGGCAGAATCAGGAAAAGCAGGCTGCTTCTCTCCTAAAATCAGTCGTAAAGAAAAAGTTAGAAGATCACTTCGTTTGAAATTTAGTCTGGGGAAAAGCAGCAAAGATATAGTAAGTGTCTCACCCTTTCATGGATGTTCATCTTAGCATAAAGCTATAGACTTGATGCTGAAAGACTATCAACGCTGCCTTCCTCTGGCTACTTTCCCGTTCTCTGCTTCTCGTTTTACCAAACTCTTACACTTGCCTTTCTCTAGTTCCTCCTTTTCTACTCAGCTTAAATCGAGTCCAGTGAGGCTTTCATCCTCAGCACTCACAGCAACTGTTCTCATCAAGGTCACCCGTGAATTTATCATCACTAAAGCCTCTGGACAAATACCAGTCCTTGTTTGACTTGACCCACTAGCAACATCTGACCTGGCTGAGCACTTGCTCCTCTTCAGCATACTTTCTTTTCTTGCTTCTAGGACACTGTACTCGCATGATTTTCTCCCTTCTTCACCGGTTAGTGTTCTAATTCCTTTGCATTGGAGTGCCCAGAGCTTCATCCTTGGACTTCTCTTTTCTCTCTCCACTCACTCAAAGATGATTATCAGTTTTAAACATCATATATTTATTTGAGACTTCCAAGTTTTTATCTCCAGCCTAGAGTGCTTTTCTGAACAACTTGACTATTTTGTAACATCTGCCTACTTGACCTGCCTACTTAGATGTCAGTCTAGTAGACATGGAGAGTGTAGCCTGTCCCAAATAGGGCTCTGAGTTGCATTTCTTTACTACCTCTGTTTCTCCATTTATGCCCCTTTCCCCCAACCACACTTCTACCTGCAGTCTTCACCGTCTCAGTTATGGCAACTTATTCTTCCGGTCACTTAGGTCAGAAACCATGCAGGCATTCTTGACTCTTCACTTTCTCTCACACGCCCTTTCTACACCATTAGGGAATCCTGTCTAACTTCTGCTTTCTGCGTATATTGAGACCAATTTTCACCAGTATTACATTTTTAACTTTCCCAAGTCCTGTCATCTTGAACTTGCAATAAGCTTCTGTTAGTCGGTCTACCTGCTTCTACGCAGTACTCTACCCGAAATTATCCTTTTAAAACCCAAGTTAAATCATGTCACTTCTTTGTTCAGAAGGAAAAAAGCAAGTTCTTCCATCGACTGCAACCCTGCACATGACCTGTTTCCAGCCTCCCTTTCTGAGCCCTCATCCAGTCACTGCCCCTTGCCCACTCAGCTTCGTCCACTTTTACCTCCTTGCTGTTGGGCAAATATGCCAGACTTTGCCTGACCGGTGTGGCTTAGTGGATTGGGCATCTTCCTATGGACTGAGAAGTCCTGGTTCAATTCCCAGTTGGGGCACATGCCTGGGTTTTCAGGCTCAATGCCCAATAGGGGGCGTGCAGGAAGCAGCTGATCATTGTTTCTCACATTGATATTTCTATCTCTCTCTCCCTCTCTCTCTCTAAAAAAAAATCAATAAAAACAAAAGCAAAAGGACAAATATGCCAGACCTGGCTTCAGCCTCAGAAACTGCACTGGCATTTTCCTCTCCCTGGAATGTTTTTCCCCTTTTACATTCATGACTCCCACCCTCATTATTCTTTACTCACAAATTACCTTCTCACGATCACTCTGTTTAAAGTTAACACCCCTTTACCACTTCATATCCTCCTTACCCTACTTTTCTACATAGCACTTTATGTCTTTTGTATTATATATTATACTATGTAATTGACTGATTATTTTTTCTGGTCTAAATCTCTCCACCAATAATATAAATTCCATGAAGGTAAGATTTTGGCCTTGGGTTGTTTTTTTGTTTGTTTTTCATTTTCTTCACTACTGTGAATAGGCCTTGACACAGACTCTTTTTTTGTTGTTAATGAATATGTGAGGTTGTTTCTTATTTTGGATCATAAAATATCAACTAATAGCCAGGTTAAATGCTTACAGTTCTTATCAGCATGCATGTAGAAATATATTTGTGTTTGCTATAAAATTGTTTCTCAATCATATATACCATTTTTAACTATATGTAGATGATTTTGATAACTACAGTTGTCTTAATATTTTGAAAATTAACTGGTTTATTTTTTACCAAAACGTTTCAATTTTTTTCTGTACAGAATGGGTGTTCTGGTGTCAAAAGACATGAAAATGTTGGTCGACGACTTGCAAATCAACAAAGTTTAAAAAATAGGATTGAATCTGTAAAAACAGGTCTACTTTTTAGCCCAGATATCACCAAAAGAATACCAAAGAAAGGTAAAGGTACATTTACATGACAAGTTTTACCCAAAAAGCCTACTTTAGTTGCTTTTTAAAAATAAAATTTTCCAGCTTTATTGTGATCTAATTGACACGTAACCTTTAATCGCTCTTTTAATGATAAAATATGTTAAGTAATTTACTGTTCTAAAATTTTAAAATTCATATTTGATTTGGCAATGTATTTTTTGTGAACAGTTGGAGGATACTTATAAATATGGAAATGTTTGACATTTAAAAATTATTTCTTTTCACACAAATCTTGAATTTATTGAAATAAAATGCCTAGTACCTTTATTTACCATGTATTTGGATAATATTTTTAAAGTAGGTCAAATATAAATGGTTAAAAACCCTGAACTGCTTTATTTTAGGTTCAAAAAAGATCAGTCAGTCTGAAGAAAACTTACTAACTCCAGAACAACGAGATGAAACAAGCTACCGAATGTCTTGGATGGGACCTAGTAATTCAAGTTTTCAAGAAATAGAAGCAAATGAAACTTCTCCGATAGAGGGCAATCTTGAGGTGGAAAACTCTTTGGAGCCTGATATTATCATGGAAAAGTCATCTATTCATTCATATGAACTCACCCCTTCTAATGTACACAATGAGCATAACAACAGCGTAACTGTAAGCTCTCTTAGTGGAGATGAAAATGACTTGAATACAGAGACTTTGGTAAAAATTCAGAAAGCATTTTCTGAATCCGGAAGTAAGCTTCATGCTCTGATAAGTCATAGGCAGTCATCAATAAGTAATGTGGGGAAAGTAAATTTAAATGAACCATCTTCTATAGCATATAGCCCAGGGGAAAATCTGTTTGAAACTAATGATTTGACTGTGATAAAATCAAACGAACACTACACTAGTACAAGTGAAAGTAGTTTTTCAGAAAGTTACTTATCACTACATCAAACTCAAAAATTAGATAGAGAAACAACTATAAAATGTTACTCAACTCAGATGAAGATGGAACATGACGAAAACATCCATTCAGATATACCAAATGATTACTTAAGTAAGCAAGACTTGCCCAGTGATGAGCAGATAAAAGCACAACAGTCCCCAAGGGATAAACTAAATACTCAATTCAATGAGGACAATATGGTTGAAGAGCACTTACCGAAGTGCACAGCTTCTAGGGAGGATGCAGCTAACGCCTCTTCCTCAGAGCAGATCACCTGTCATGGAACCAGCTTGTCAAAACCGAGGCCTGAGAGGGTGGTTCAACAGCAGTCACTCGTGGCAGCGTGTGATGCAAGGGTTTCTGAAGGTGTACGAGTAACAGAACATGGGAAGGTCTCAGACCACATCCAGTGGTTTAATAAGCTTTCTTTAAATGAACCAAATAGGACAAAAGTTAAATCACCTCTTAAGTTTCAGCGCACGCCTGTCCGTCAGTCTGTCAGAAGAATTAATTCTTTGTTGGAATATGACAGACAACCAGTAAGGCACAAATTGGCGCATCTTGGTGATGCTGCTTCTCCTCTGGTTAAATCAGTGAGCTGTGACGTTGCTCTTTCCTCTTGTATGGAAAGTACATTACAAGATTCCGCAATTTCATGTACCCAGTCAGGTCCTAAAGAACAGAAGTCTACATCATGTGAACAGTCAAATGATGCAGTTTCCAAACCAAGCGTGCAATTACCTTCTACATCTTTCTCACAGATGAAGAGACGCCCAGACTCCATGAATGCTTCTCTTGGGTCAGCCAGAGTTTATAAACAGAAAGTGATATCTGATGGCCAAATTAAGGTTCCCTTGGAGGATCTGACAAATCACGATACATCAAAACCTGTTGTAAATAATAATGCAGTCTTTTCTCCTGGGATAAATAACAGAGTCCTTAGGAAACCGTCAGAAAGAGAAAGGGTCTGGTATAAAGGTTCTCCACAAAATCCTATTGGAAAAACTCAGCTACTACCAACAAGTAAACCTGTAGACTTGTAACTGGTAAATGTTATACTTGTCATTAATGTAAATAAAATTAGCAGTTGACAATGTGCTTGTAAGGCGATCTACGTGTTCATTTGTAGCGCAGGATGATTGTCACGTGATGGATTTTTAATCTCATTGCACAAGCAGCTTGGATTCTTGACTGCTTTGTTTTTCTTAATTTTGGTAATATTTAAAACTTTTTAATTTTATTGTGATCTCTTAAAACAGGTTACACTTTACTTTTTAAAAGAAATTATAGACTGGGTTTATAAGAAATTAATTTTGGAAAATTGCATGAATTTTATTTCTTAAGTGTGATGGGAATAAGAATGAGTTGTGTCTTATTTCCTGTTATTTCTCCTAAGTCAGATAAGGTTTCTACAAGAACTGTTTAGCATATAAAGGAAATAGATAAACCTTGCAAATCTTATTTCTTGAATTACATTAATATTTATTGTCTTTACCCAAATCCCTAGAAATTAATTTGTTTCAATAGCATCTTAATCTTTTATTTCTATTTGGGGCAGAATAATTAGGTTTCTATTGCCTGTAGATGTATACAGGGTATTCACTTAAGAATAATGGCTAAAATGGATAATGACTCAAGTGTGCTTATGTAGTATGATGCAAGAATAATTAATGACTTTTAAGCCACACCATATTTTTAAAGTTAATTTGCACAAATACATTCATATCTGTTTTGTCCAATATAGAATTTAAAATTGAGGAATAATTACCTTTGAAAATTTAATCAAGGTGATTTCTTATATGCAGATGCTTGATTCTAGAATTTGAAATGGTGCACCTCCACATATACCTTGGATTCTTATGCTATGGATTCTTAACAACAGCCCATGATGGTTTTGTCTTTGTGTGACTGTTATTTATTTAGCATAGACATTAAAGATAACTTTCTGAAAAATGACTTGCCTGAGACTCTAATGAAATTCAAAGTACCTTTTAGAATTTGACCCAAATTGTCAAGCAAATCTATATTTATATTTTACATTATTAGAAGTTACAAATCTTTAAGGAAAAGTTCTCTCTGATAACAGTACATCTTTTATTTCAAAGCTATTTCCTGTCTCTATATCCATTACCTAGCAATCAAATCTTTCTCAGAACTACAAAATATTTGACTTATACGAAGATTGTAAAAATCTGTAGACATAAACATGTTTATCTGCCCTGGCTGGTTTGCTCAGCAGTTAGAGTATTGGCCTGTGGACCAGAGAGACCCAGGTTTGGTTCCTGCTAAGGGCACATTCCTCAGTTGCAGTTTGTCCCTGGCCCCGGTTGGGGTCGTGTGGGTAGCAACCAGTCCATGTGTCTCTCTCACATTGATGTTTCTCTCTCTTCCTCTTTCCCTCTCGCTCTATCTGAAGATAAATACAAAAATGTCCTCGGGTGAGGATAAAACAAAACAAAACATGTTTATCTGACATCAAAACAGGTTTGTAGTGTTTACTGGGTATGCATTTTAGTATTTATGGCATTTTATAGTAGTAGAGATAGAAATTATTTATAAACTCAGATATATGTTGTCTGGTTCAAAGAAATTTTTTCAACTTAAAAATGCAGTTAGTGTCCTTTTTTATCCATGGGGATGGGCAAAATGTTGAATTGGAAGACTAATTTAGTAAGAAGGCATAGGAAAGTAACTACAAACCACCCGAATTAGTGGCTTTTCTGAGAGATGAATCAGTAATGAGAGGTATTGAAAATGAAAACCTGCCCACATTGCCACTCCCAGTTTTGTTAGCTGGACACAAATAGCTTGGAGGTATGGTAATTGGAGAAAAAGAGTCAGGAAAGTTGAGTTTTAGACTTGATTGAATCTGTTTTCACTTTTTTTTACACAAAATAGTTAATATTCCTAATCTCATGGGGATGTTTGATCAAATGATGCACAAACAATGAACAAAGTTAAAAGTGCTGGACATGTGCAGTAACTTGAAATATTACAAGTAAAGATCTAATATTCATTTGATTATTATGAGCAACAAAGAGTACACTTACATAGAACTAAATTAGTAGGTTGCTTGGCAACATCCTGTCATCACTAAATTTAATATAGGATTTTGATAATCACCAAGCCAAGTATATATGTGGTAGATTTTTTTTTTTTTTAATTCTCACTCGAGGACACTTTTGCATTTATCTTTAGATAGAGCAGGAGGGAGAGAGGGGGTGAGAGAGAGAAGCATTAACGTGAGAGAGACACATCAACTGGTTGCCACCCACACGACCCCAGCTGGGGCTGGGAACAAACTGCAACCAAGGTACATTCCCTTAGTGGGAACCGAACCCAGGACTCTGGTCCGTGGGTTGACGCTCTAACCGCTGTGCCAAACTGGCCAGGGCTGTGATAAATTTTTTATAAGATTGCAGATTTTATGCAGATTTTATACCAGATTTTATTTGGTATATTTCAAGTTTCCATTCATCACAAAAGCAGTAAATTGTAATAACTTCTCCATTTTCCAAGCACAAAATGGTAACTGAACAATGTAAAAGTAAAATTCAGAATTGATAAAAACAACCCTCAGTATTGGTGAATAATAAATAGCAAGCCCCGTCTTGTCCTTTGAACCTAGATCCAATAGACTGTGTGTACTTACTGTTGGTTGGTTGAGCACACCCTGAAACAAAAAAGCTGGAAACGAGCATCTGTGGAAGAAAAGGCTAGGAAGGAGGCTTGGCTTCGAACCAAAGGCCTTGTGTCTCCTGAGTTTTGTGTCCTATGCATTGCATGAGATTGCCGTAGACGACCATGGACTGGAGCTAGGGTCGAGAGATCTGGATTCTAATCTCGTCCAAACACTCAGTGAATCTCAGACCCCAGGTACTTAGTCATCCCGCGTCTTGAGAGAAATTCACAATACTATATTGTGTGGTTTTACATTTACATTTTTGTATTTGGGCAAAATTCAAATGTTAAAGTTTGCTCTATAAAAGCTTAAAAGTCCGGGTCTACCTAGATAAACTTCAGCAAGGTGCTGGGAGTATGGTTACTCTTCAGACCGAAGGAATTTTACTTAATAGTTGGTGTGGAAGTTGAGAATCAGCACTCAAAACGCATATTTTATTTTATTTTTTTACCCTCACCTGAGGACATTTTTGCATTTATCTTCAGATAGGGAGTAAGAGAGAAGAACATCGACGTGAGAGAGACACATCACTGCTTGCCACCTACACAACCCCAACCCGGCTGCAACAAACCATAACTAAGGTACGTGCCCTTAGCGGAATCAGTGCACCGGGCGACTCTAACCACCGAGCAGCTGGCCAGGGCTCAAAGCTCGTATTCCTAGAGGTTTTCCCATGTTTTGAGGGTGTTACTTTAATGGGAGTTGCTAGCATTTTGTATTTACTAGGCTGTTTGCCAGTGAAAAGGCTCATGAGAGCACCCTCAGGATACAGTTGTCCCTCGTCCCTTCGCCCTTTGATTTTCGAGGCTTCACCCTATCCCGGTTTTTTCAATGTATAGTATAGTATTTGAGAAAAACCGCGATTGAGTGAGGCAGTCAAAGCGCGAAGAGGCGAGGGACGACTGTATACCCTATGATTGCCATCATTAAAAGTTCTTAGCACTTCTTCATCTTTTGTTTCTCCTACCATTGCCCCTTTTTTTCTTAAAGCTGAAAGCCTTGGAAATAATAATAAATAAACCCTGCCCTGCCGGTTTGTCCCAGCGGTTAGAGCGTTGGCCCGGGACCAAAGACTCACCGGGTGGATTCGGTCAAGGGCAGGCACCTCAGCTGCGGTTAGGTAGGCTGGAGGCAGCCAGTCTGTTTATCTCCTTCCCTCCCTCCCCCTCTCCCCATCTCTCTCCATCCCACTCTCTAAACAATAAATGCAAAAATATCCGCTGGTGAGGATTAAAAAGAAAAAACAAAAATCCTGGAAGGTGGCAGAATTAAAGATGTGCTACTGGAGGAGAGGTGCAGAGTGGAGACCTGGCACACTGTTGACACAATTGAGAAAGGTGAGCTACTTCCACAAAGGTCGCTAAAGGGTCCCTGGGACAGGTGCGTGTGGAGCACGCGGGGTGCACGCTGTGTGGCTGGGGCGGAGGCACCCCTCTGGCTGCTTCTGGGGAGCCCTTGCTGGGCCGCCCCCACCTGCTGGAGGAGGGGCCAGGGCGGAGCTAAGACGCGGAGGGAGGTGACGCACCAGAGACCCAGATCGCTGCTCCCGCCGGACCCCCAGCACGGCCCAGACCCGCGGCTGGCTCCTCCGTCCCTGGGTGAGTCCTGCTCGACCTCCTGGGACCCAGCCCAGGCGAGCGGGTTCTTCGGGTTCTTCGGGATGGGAGTCGGGAAGGGCGTCCTGAAATCTCTGAGCTGGGGGCTGGGGCAGACAAAGGATGGATGCGGGGTTAGGAGGTTCGGCTACAAACACGAGGGAAAGAGCACCGAGGGAGGAGATTGTATAGCTCATCACATCGAACTGTTGGGGGGTTGGGGGGGTAAACGAGACAGGAAGACGTCCTGCGTTGAGGTCAGAGGAGGAAAGATGGAGATGGCTGGGGGGCCGGCGCCTGCCTCTGGCCCTTCCCGTCAAAATTGCAGGCTTGGCTCTTCGGGAAACAAGATTTTGTATCCAAGGGTGGGTAGAAAGGGCCTTTTTCTGTGCAGAAAAAGATACCAGGGGTTATGAGTATTTCACTTTCATGGAAGAAAATGCGTGGGAGAATGTAAAAAGAAAGGGGCTGCGTGGCTACTGCCAGAGCATGGGTCCGCAGCTGCGGAGGGAGCTGCCTGAATGTTGCCGTGTTCTGCAGGCATCTGGCTCCACAGAAGCCAACATTTAGGACAGTGCCCCCCACTCCCCCCGACTAGTTTTCACCTTCTCTGTCACCTGTCTTCCTTCCCATCACTCCCTTGCCCAAATTCCAAGCCCAGAGATGTAAGATGATATTGCCAACATAATAATGGCAATGTGGGGGCTGTATGCCTGGCCTGGTTCCAACCCCCCTTGCATGTGGTCCCACACTTCTGCTCACGGCAGTCCTACAGGACAGATGCTTTTCTCCTTCCCATTTTTACAGAGGAGAACGCTGGGGATTTTGCCCAAGATCACCCAGCTAGCATGTGGTGCAGCAAGCTTGCCTCATCCCCCCTTTCAGATGGCAGGGCAGACCTGAGCTCTGCGTGTTTCGATTCCCCCTCAGGATCTCAAATGTACTAGATGTCTAATAAGCTAGTGTTCCCTTCCTCCCCTCTAACCCTCCTGTGATTCTTGACCATTCTGTCTTCCCCGGGACTGGGAAAACTCAAGATACCCCCCTCCCCTCCTCAAAATGAAACGTTTTTTGTTGTTGTTTGTTTTAGTAAAAGAGGAGGAGAGGGTGGGGTTAGGGGTGATGCACAACTTTCAGGGAGCTGCAAAGAGGGTACAAGATGGCCGAGAGCTCCCATTCCAGTCTGATCTTCCCCAGAAAGCAAGTACAGAGGGGACCGGCTACCTCCAATTGTTTGTTTAACACCTTCCCACAGCAGATGTCCTGGCTGGAGTGGGCATTTAAGGCAAAAGCAAACCCCGAGGATTTTTCACTGCAGGCCCCTCTCTGGTGGTCCTCAAATCAGTCCCTCGCTGATTGCATCATCACAGTTGCCAATTGTGGCTGATTGACACAATTTGGTCTGATTTCTGCAGGTTAAAAATGGTCTCCACCATGCTATCTGGCCTGATGTTTTGGCTGACATTTGGGTGGACTCCAACATTTGCTTATAGCCCAAGGACCCCAGACCGGGTCTCAGAAACAGACATGCAGAGGCTGCTCCATGGCGTTATGGAACAGTTGGGCATCGCCAGGCCACGGGTGGAGTACCCAGCTCACCAGGCCATGAATCTCGTGGGTCCACAGAGCATCGAAGGTATTTACTGTGTTCCGCCACTTTGAAGTTGTCATTAGTATTTAAAATAATGGATATATATTGAAAAACTCTACTTCTCTCTGTCTTCCCTTTCTTCTTACCCTACATGGTATATACATACACATCTTATATATAAGTCCGTGAGGGCAGGGACCGTATTTGTCTAATTCACAGCTGTATCTAGCACCTAGCACAGAGTCTGGTACATTAATATGGAATGAGTGCATGAAGGACTAGTGTTATCATGAAAGGAAGATTAGAACCCAGCCCCACGTCTTCACCCATACTGATCTTTGGGAAATTGTGTCCCCGGCTGGCTGCGTCTTTGAGTCACTGATGGCCTGTATTTGTAAAACTTCTCAAAATGTAGGACCTACAGGATCTGATTTGATTCTTAGGGATGATGTCATATAAGTCCAAAAGAGTCGAAAGAGCTACTGACATTAAGAGTTTATGTCAGGCCCTGGCTGGTTTGGCTCAGTGGTTAGCGTGTCAGCCTGTGGACCAGAGAGTCCTGGGTTTGGTTCCCGCTAAGAGCACGTGCTTAGGTTGCAGTTTGTCCCCGCGTCGGCTGGGGTCGTGTGGGTGGCAACCAGTGATGTGTCTCTCTCACGTGATGTTGCTCTCTCTCTTCCTCCCTCTCTCCCTCCTGCACTATCTGAAGATAAATGTAAAAATGCCCTCGGGTGAGGATTAAAAAAAATTAAAACAAAAAAGAATTAATGTCAGAAAACGTTAAAAAATATTTTAAAATATAACAAATGTTAATTAACTTTTTAAAATGTGGCAAGACTATTTCTTCTCGGAATTTTTCTGTCTGGCAATGTGGTTGTAATACTTTAAAAGACAGCATTTTGTTGTTTCAAGACTTATTTATAGAGAGAGTCTGGATGTAGCTCTTAGGAGCAGGTCCCTCATTTCCATGCCTTGCTTTGTATCCTCCCCGAATCAGATGATCTCTTTCTCCAGCTGGAGCCCTAAAGCAGTGGCCCAGGTAATGCGGTCGGGGAACTGCAGGGGGCGCTTCAGGTATTCACCCACAAGAGTGGGTCCTAAGGAAAAATACAGATTCTTTCCCTGAGTTTTGACAAAACATAATCCTGGCAAATGCCACTCCTTATGGATTGATGATGAATACTTTTGCCTGAGTTTTTAATTTCCCCAAAATGCTTTCTACTTGGGGGTCCTGTGACTGCCGTGGATATTGTTGATGTACGATTCTCATTTCTGGCTTCTTACACATTGTTTGAAGCCATTGAGCAAAACTAACTCTGTGGGGTTATTGTCTGTTTAGGCTGACACTTGAGTTGAGGAATGGATTAACACTGATGATTTGAATCAGTGAGCATACCACCCTAGCCTAGGGCTTCAATCAGAACATATCAGACAGCGACTCATGCCACCGCTTTGGGGGAGAATTTTGATCCTCCCAGCACCTGCCACCTGTTGCTTTAAGCACACCTGTCCATTTCAGACCAGCTCTTTGGAGACAGTAAATATCTGCACTTTTAATGCAGTAAGTGCTTGGTTAGTCACCCAGCTGTTGTCATGGAGAAGGCTTTCTGGGTTTCTATTAATACCTGAGGCCTGATCATCTGTGTGGAAAAGAAACAGCGGCTCCCTGGCATCAAAAGCCTGTGCAAATCTCAAGCCTCATTTTCTCCCCTGTGTGGCCAACAATTCAGCAGCCACTGCGTGATGGGCGCTGGGCAGGAGATGGGCAGCTCTGCCTAGAGATTCACCGTCGAGGGCTGGGAGGAGCACAGGTTGTCACAGTATATCATGGCATGTATTTTGGAGATGTACAGACAAGCCGCTGCTGTGGAAACAAAAATAGGAGTAATTTATTCTGCTTGGGAGTGGATGGGGTTGGCTGTAAGGAAATGCTTCTTTGAAGAAGCAACATTTGACCTGGGTTTTGAAGTTTGAATAAGAGTTCATCTGGGAATGGCAAGTGAAAAGGTCTGGATCTTTGAAAGAACATGGATTAGGACAATTCAGAATTAAGAATTCTGTTTCCATTATTGCCTTTGGGTAATGTGAGGTCATAGCCACGTTAGGTCTCTCTTAACGGTGTCTGCAAGGGATGAGTATCGGCTCATGATTTGGCTTTCTGTTATTGTATGACAAATTTCCACAAGCTTAGAAGCATATCACAATAGCCCTTTGTTATCTGGTGGTTTCCATGGGTTAGGAGTTGGGCATGGGTTTGCCGGGCCATCTCTACTTAGAGCCTACATTCTGAAGTCAAGGTATTGACTCAAGGTGCCATCTTGGCTGGAGCCCATGGTCCTTTCTCGAGCTCATTAAGATTGTTGGCAGAGCCCTGGCCAGTTTTGCTCAGTGGTTAGAGTGTCAGGCGGCAGACCAAAGGGCCTTGGTTTTCATTCCTGGTCAAGGGCATGTACCTTGGTCGCGGGTTTGATCCCCACCCTAGCTGGGGTCGTTTGGGAGGCAACCAAATGATGTGTCTCTTTCACATGGATGTCTTTCTCTCTCTCTCCCTCTCCCTCCCTCTCTCTAGCTCTCGCCTTTTCTCTCTCTCACTGTAGCTAAAAAAATAAAAAGTCAATGGAAAAATATCTTTTGGTGAAGATTAAAGAAAAAAGATTGTTGGCAGAGTTCAGTTCCTTGCTGTTGTAGGACTGAGGTCCTTTTTTTCTTGCTGACTGTTGGTTGGGGTCCCTCTCAACTCTAAGAGACCATCCTTAAGTTATAAGCCACATGTTGACTCTCTCACAATGTGGCAGCTTACTTCCTCAAAGCCAGAGGGAGAATGTCCCTTTAGTCTGCTAATTACAATATAATATAATTATAGGAGTGACTACCATCACCTGTCATTTAACAAGGCAGCAATATCCCATTTCACTCACAGGTCCAACCCATAATCAAAGGCAGAGGATTCTGCAGGGTGTGCACATCAGTGAGTGGGCATCTTGGGGGTCATTTTAGAATTCTACCTGTTTGGGTGAAAGCTTAACAGAGAAAATAGTTCGAAGACTGTAGGGAAAAAGGGAACAAAATAAAAAGCCGGGATGTTTCCCAGCCCTGGACCTTAGCATTATTGGGCAGTCTAATACTTATTCCAGTGAGTGTAGCATTGTTTTAGCTCGTCTGTTTATTTGCCTTGTTTCTGCTCAAACTTTTACTCTTGCTAATTCCCAGGCTTCTGACAGTTCTACAGAGTAGCTTTCATATCCCTCCCTACATTTATTTTAGGATTTCATTATGAAGGACCAAGGAACGTTTTTTTCCTAATTTTTATAGAACAGTACCCATAATACATCTATTCTGGTGTGAATTTTAGCACATTTAACGTAGGCTATTCCCAAATGTACCTGGACTTAAACGTCAGCTCCATTGTTTATTAGTGATGCTTAAGCAAATTATTTAACTTCTCTAAGCTTCCATGTAGACTCAGGTAGGACTTAGGGAAGCAAAAATACAGTCTTAGCATCCACGACTGCACTGCTGTGAAGTCATTTCTAAATGAATCATCATCACTTTAGACGACAATTGCTGGACTTGGGGTTCCCTGCAGGCGGGGCTGTTCATTGTCTAATCCATGGAACATAGAAGATGATTTTCTCTACTTTGATTAATTAATTGTATGATCCTTAGATTAATCTCATTATTAGAGATGCGGATAAGCTCTCAAACATAGTATTTTTTAAAAGTATGTTTTTATTGATTTTTAGAGAGAGAGAAAAGAAGAGAGAAACATCAATGTGAGAGAGAAACATCAATCGACCGCCTCCTGCACGCCCTGCACTGGGGATCGAGCCCGAAACCCAGGCACGTGCCCTGACCGGGAACAGCACTGGGACCTCTCAGTCCATGGGAGGACGCTCAGCCCACGGAAGCATTTCTTGACTGCCAGGCATGGTTCTAGATACTGAGGAAATAAACATGGACTTCGAAGATTTGGCAGGGCAGGGGAGACCTAGCCCTTAAATAAGCAAATAAGTAAAATATATAACAAATCAAATGGTTATAAATGCTATAAAAATATGTGCCCCGCCAGTGTGGCTCAGTGGATTCAGCATCATCTCATGGACTGAGGGGTCCTGGTCCGATTCCCAGTCAGGGCATGTGCCCAAGTTGCGGGCTCGATCCCCAGTAGGAGGCGTGCAGGAGGCAGCCGATCAGTGTTTCTCTCTCATCAGTGTTTCTATCTCTCTCTAAAAAATTAACAAAAACGTATTTAAATAGATGCATATAAAGCAGAGGAGGGGAATGGAGGCAGCTTAACATAGGGGCAGGACAAGCCTCACTGGGAAGTGAGCAAAAACGGGAGCGTTGAGAGTGAGCTGGGTGAGAGGGGGAGGAAGACATCCGGGCAAAGCAGGGCAGAAGCTGTGAGACCGGGGCCAGGAGGCTACAGTGCTGGAGCCCAAGCCTCGGGGTGGTGGCCGGGGGGAGACTTGGGTGATGGCGGCAGGGCAGGTAGGAGGTTTGTGTGTGGGGCCGATCGATCGCAGAGGACCGCAGAGTCCTCTGGTGTGATCAGCCTTCCTTTGGAAAGGGTCACTCTGACCGTACAGGAAATATTCCTGTAATGAGGGAGGCCTGGGGTTGGGAGACGGGCAGGAGGCTAGTGTGATGATCCAGGCGACAGATGTCCTGGCCTAATAGGTAGAGACGTCAGGTGAGGCTTGTCAGGTTCTGGGGATATTTTGAAGTTGAGCCCATTTGCTGGTGGGTGGCAGGTGGGAACTGAAAGGAAGAGTGGAGTAAGGGGTGCCAAGATTTTGGCCCGAGGAACCGGAAGGGAACTGTTTTCCACAAGAGGAGAGACTTGACGGTCTTTGGGCGGATGTTCTCAAGTTCGGTTTTGTGCATGTTCATTTCGAGATGCCTTTTAGACTGTTCTCGGGGAGGCCAGCGACGTCCTGACCCCATTCAGGGGCCCTCGGCCCCCGTGCTCCTCGGCCTCTTGGCCAGTGCACACACCGGACCATTCCCTTCCTAAACCCTTTTCCTTTTTGGTTGCATGCCAAGAGGTCAAGATATGCCAAGAAAGCACCCTTTTGGTTTTCCGCTGTTTCCTTTTCCCTTTGACCATTTCCCCTCGGTTTCATTCTCATTTGTTCCCTTGCTGATTGTTGTTCCTGGCCCTTTAATTGCTGGGTCCACTTCTGTTATCCTTCTCAGTTCTCTGTCTCATGATCTCATTCATTCTCCTGACAGTTCTGTGTGTCATTTCTTCTCCTACGACTCCAACATTTATATTTTTAGCTCAAATTTCTCTTGTGTCCCTCTAGGCTCATGTGATTGCTAAGTCACCATGTGCGACACTGATTTCTCTACCACTATCGTCCTCAGCCTGTTTCCATCCACCTGTTCTGTATAGGTGACCAGTGTGCCGCCATGGACCTGTGTGCAAGCTAGAAAACTGCTAGAATTTCTGCATCACACGTCACAGCCAAATTCCAAGAAGTTTCTTTTCATTTCTAAATACACCTGTTCTTTGTCTGTCCCTAAAACACACCTGTTATTTTGCCTGTTTCCTCTTCTTTCTAGGCCTCCTTCATACACTGGTTCAAGATAGCAGGTGTCTGGCAGGGATTTCTGAAATTTGCGAACGGATCTTTCTGCTTATACTCTTGGTTTCTCTCAAGTTACTCCCCACAGGGGAGCCAGAGCTAAACTTTAAACACTGAAATCAGATCACTATCCCTCCGGTGGTTAAGATCGAACCAGTGGCCTTGCAGCGCCCCCGGATGAAAACAGTGCTTCCTGCCATGACCTGGAACAGCCACATCTCCTGTCCGCCTTCCCGCTTCCCGCACTTCCCTTCGGTCCCGCGGCCACACGGCCACGCCCCACCCCTGGGCTGTCCCACCACTGGCTCTCCAGCTCCGCATGCTGCACCCTCCCTTCAGTCTCAGCCAGTCTCCTACTTAGACGGCCCTGACTGACAGTGTTCTCTGAGCAGCCCCCATTCTCTGGCACAGTGTCCTTTTGTTGTTTTTTTTGTTTTTGTTTTTTATCCTCACCCGAGGACATTTTTCCATTTTTTGCACAGATAGAGTGGGAGGGAGAGAGAGAGAGAAACATCGACGTGAAGGGACACATCGAGTGGCCGCCACCCGCACAATCAGGGCTGGGGACAAACTGCAACCGAAGTACGTGCCCTTAGCGGGAACCGAACCTAGGTCTCTCCGGACCGCAGGCCGATGCTCTAACCGCTGAGCCAAACTGGCCAGGGCTCCTTTTGTTGTTTTTAAGCTCCATAGCATTTTTGGGGGGTGGGGGCTGGGGGTAGAATTTATAATTAATGTCTGTTTCCTTGCTTACTGTCTGTCTCCCCACTGGAAGGTAAGCTCCAGGAGACCATGTCTATTTATTTGCTGCTTTATTCCCAGACACGTAGTAGGCCCTGTGGGGGAGGAAGAAACTTCTGTGTCCTCTAGGATCTTTCTATTGATCTGATAGTTACATCAACACGAGAGAGGGGGCGATGAAACCTTCTGAGTACTATCTGCCTTCACTTCCCTCAGACAGTCTCTCATTTATTTACCACCGAGCATATCTGTGGGCTTGATAGTGCTGTCTTCCCGCTGAGGGAACCAAGACACGAGGACGTTCCATGATGTGCCCGGAGCCCCACAGCTATGACTGTGGGGGTTCAGTGCAGGCTGCAGACCTCCAGGCCCGTGCTTCTCACAGTCCCGTGAGCGCGAGCGTTAGTGACCCTGACGCACACCCTGGGGGATACTCCAGAACTTCTGGGATGAGTCCTGAGAGAAGTAAGGTTCAGGGAGGATCAGATGGACCATAGAAGGGCCCCCAAGGCGTTCGAAGACGCTGACCTCTTATCCAATCATTACACACTCATCTATTCAAAAAGATTGAATGACGAAGACAAAAAGGAAGCAAAGATAAAAAGATAAGATTGAAAATCCCTGTCCTCAAGTTGCTCATTATATTTAGGTGTAGACACACAAGTAAACAGACAATCATGACATAGTGGGATGAGAGTCATAGGGATAAGCAAGTGGTGGTGAGGGTCCTAACCTAGTGCTGCTATTTAAATAAATAAACACGAGGCAGACTAACAAGAGAAAATAACCACATTTAATTACACATGTATGCATGGGAATCCCACGTACGTGAGCAGTTCAAAGACGGGAAGGGAACATGAGGTGTGCATGACATTCGGAGCTCAGGGTGCGGTGAGGTACCTCGGGGCCTCAGAGGGTCATGGCAGGACGATAAGAAGGGCAGAAGTCCAGTGATTAGTAGTTTGCACCGCCATATAGAAGGTTATCTCTGGTAATCTCTTATTATGGGCAAGATCCCTCATTCAAATTCTTCTAGGTAATTAAAGGGGGCGGGGGGCAGAAGATTTTCTTTTTTTTTTTTATCCTCACCCGAGGACATTTTTTCATTTTTTGTTCAGATAGAGCAGGAGAGAGAGAGAGAAAGAGAGAGAAACATCGATGTGAAAGGGACACATCGAATGGCTGCCACCTGCACGACCCAACCAGGGCCTGGGACAAACTGCAACCAAGGTACGTGCCCTTAGCGGGAACCGAACCCTGGTCTATCTGGACCACAGGCCGACGCTCTAACCGCTGAGCCAAACCGGCCAGGGCCAGAAAATTTTCTTGAGCTCACACCGTCTGTTGCCATTAGTTCAAAATAATCTGCATACCCCAGAGGCACATCTTGGGGTGACTTATTTGGAACCCCTACAATACTCAGTAACCATTTGAAGACCGAATATATGATATCAGGGGGAAAAAAACTATATCTGGAGGCAATATGTATGTAATTACTATTTGACAAATGGACCTGTTGGGACAGTTCAAGGAAGTATTCCATTTCTGTTCTGTGTTGTTTTTGTTTTCTAAAGAACCTGTTTTTTATTTTGGCCCCATGCACAGAACTAATTTTTCACTTAAATATATTGACCAATAATCCTTTCCTAAAATTTCCTTTAAAAACAGCTCCCAGATCAGTAAATTTGTTTTCAGCAGAGAAACACACCTATTAATAGAAAGGTGGTAGACGGCAGCACCCATAAATCACACAGTGTCATCAATGCCATGTTACTCGTGTAAAATGAATGGGAGTTTGTTCCAAGTAGTCCAGCTTTCATTCATTGTATTGACGCTATTGCTGAAGTGTATGGTGCATGCTAAGTATTAAGTACTCTGGGTGCTGGTAAGTTCATCTGATCATGTCACATTATCGGTAACACCCCTTGTTTTATTTGTTAGGTTTTGTTTTCCCAATTTTTATTACAGATGTTCTGTTCTGTATTTTTAAAAACCTATCTAGAATATTTTTCTGAGAGCTAGTGATATATGCTTGTTTACTCTGACTATGACCTGTCACCACGGTGCAAGGTGTGTGCCCTTCCAACACCTTTCTGATGAGAAACAGGAAGGACTTTGTGCAGTTCTGGGACTACACCAGCAGGGGGCCAACTAGACCCAAAGTGTATCAGGATTCCTGCAGCCTGGTGGCCAGCCTCCTGGTTTTATTTGCTCCAAGTGTTCACTAGGGAGGAAGTCCAGAGAGGACTAGGGGTTGTTTTTTACTTCTCCATGGCTTGGTAAGAAACATATATATTTTTTTATTTTCTTTATTGATTTTTAGAGCGAGAGGAAGGGAGAGGGAGAGATAGAAGCATCGATGAGAGAGAACATCAGTTGGCTGCCTCCTGAACGCCCCCAACTAGGGATCAGGCCCACAACCTGGGCATGTGCCCTGATCAGGAATAGAACTGGCGACCTCTTGGTGCATGGGTCAGTGCTCCACCACCGAGCCACACAGGCCGGGCAAGAAACATCTTTTAAATGTATAAATTCTTAGACCAAAGCAAAACAAAACACAAAGTAAAGACACACAGGGAGCAACTTGCTATTTGATGGAGAAGAAGCGTGAGCTTTGACAACAAGGAGAACTGGGGTGGAGCTTGCTGTACTGTTGAGTAGCTGTGGGTGATCTTGGCAACGTTTCTGAGCCTTAGCTTTCTCGTCCTTAAAGCACTCTCTCGCATGCAATAAGTGGGTGCTGTTAGTAACTGAGTTGCAGGCCGGCCTCCTCTGGGGATTCGACAGTACATTTTCAACCTTTAATGACTTTCCCCGATACTAGTTTGGATTACTCCTCCGGGTAGCGGTGCCGTTCAGATATGCTTCCGTGCCCCTTGTACTCCAGCAGCGCGCGTCTTCCCCACACCCTCAGCTGCTCATCGGTCCTCGTGACATAGCTAAATGGTTGTGACATTATCCCCAGAAACAAGGAAAGCCGCCGCTGTCCTAGGGACTGATTCAGAGAACACCTGCCATGGGAGAGAGACTCCTGGAGTCAGAACTGGCTCTGCCGCTGATACACTGTTGGCCTTCGATGAATCCAACCTGAAACGTGCTTTTTCCCAGCGTTAACAGCCTCGGGTAAAAGAGGGTCATCTTAGTGCCACTGGTTCGTTTAGTTCACCGTTCTAGGCCACCAGACAGCTAGCATCAGGGTAGCACCAGACATTGAACCACTGAGACAGAAGCTTACACATATTGACATTTGATGATTGCAAATAATTTTAAATCTATATAGTCAGCTCTATGTATCCATGGGTTCAGCATCCACAGATGCAACCAACCATGGATTAAACATAGTTTTTCAAAAATGTTAAATTGTTGCTAACTACTGTGTAGTTAGGCCTGCGATGGTTGTGTCTTTACTGAACAGGTACAGACTGTTTTCCTTGTCATTATTCCCGAAGCAATGCAGTATAACAACCATTCCCACAGCACTTACGTTGTATTAGGTGCTATAAGTGATCTAGAGGCGATTTAACGTGTGCAGGAGGATGTGCATAGGTTACATGCAAACACTGCATTTTCTTTAAGGGACTTGAGCATCCGCTGAGTTTGGTGTCCGTGACAGGCCTGGAGCCAATGCCCCGTGGAGACCCAGGGACGACGGTGTGGCCAAACATAAAAATAACACAATTCTTTTTTATAACACTGACTTTTGGGACTCAGTTATTTCATTTCAAAACAAGAAGAACCAAGGTTGTGATTATTTTCTGAATAAATACAAGTGGAGAAAGAGTCCTTTGTAAGATAAAGCCTGCTTGAAGGGGCACATCCTAAGAAGTCGACTTCACTCACCTTTGGCCTTGGTAAGGGAGCTGTAGTGCCTCCAGTTCGCCACACGGGGGCAACAGTTGCTTCTCTTTAGATTTAGATTTGCAGGGTGAGAGACTTCATCTGGCTTCTGGCTGGTCTCTGCCGTTGCAGGAAGGAGTGGGGCTGCCTGTTGCCCCAGGTATCCTGACTGAAATCTGTCTCTGGGTTATCCCCACCCTGAGGAACCAGTGAGAGCAGAGGGTGGGACGGCTGTCTTTGAGTGGGCCAAGGCCGCCAGTTTGGCCCATGCCCTGTGGGGTTCTATTGAGCCCACCCTGGACTGAAATCCTTAAAACACAGTTGCTGGATGATTTCCAGTTTCCTTTCTTGGGAAGTTGCACAGATAGAGATAAGAAATTGAAAAGGGATAGGGGGCGGTCTGGGGTGTTTGGAGGGAGGGGGCAGGATAGGGAGATGAAATGATGACGTACTTTTGTGCTGTGTTCAAGGTGCCCTGGGCATCCAGGTGAGGTGTCTGTAAGGCACGAAGATGCACAGAACACAGGAGATGTTGGGGGGAAGGGAGAGCTTTGGGATTATCCTGTGCTGGTGGTGGCTGATGCTGTAGGAGTGGATGAGGGGCCCTGGTGAGATGAGGCAGGTGTAGGGCACGTACGAAAAAGGCCTGGAAGGCTCAGTGCGTGGGCCAGGTAGACGGATCTGGAGAGGAAACGGAGCAGGACTGGGCGGAAATGGGAACGAGAAAGGTGAGTGTAACGAAAACCAGGGAGGACTGTTCGGGGGGGCGGGGGGCAGTGGTCACCACTGTCAAAACCGGCAGAGGGCAGGTGAGGTAAGAACCACTGGGTGTGTGAAGTGCTCACTGGGTGTAGCAGCACGGAACGTACTGGGGCCTGGTTGGCACTGAGGTCCCCGTGGGGCAGCGGGGCCTGAAACCACACGGCAGGAGACAGGTGACGAGATGTGGAGTCTGGTACCGCGTCTTCCAGGGGTGGGGGAGAGGACAGTAATAGCCGTGGGACGGAGGGATGGGGGAGGAGGGGACGTAGAGATGGAGAAGGTTTGTCTAGTGTTGGTTTCACAGAGTTAACTGGTCTAAGTGCTAACTGGCACGAGGCAGTGGAGAGGGAGTGGTCCGGTTCCCAGGAGGTGGGGGGGATGAGGACCAGCACGGGTGGGGGCCTGGCCTTTCCTCCCCTGAGAACAGAGGGAGAGGCAGAGGGGTGCCCGGATGCAGTCAGGTGCAGAGGTTTGGGCCTTGGTGCTAGCAGACACTCTTCTCTCAAGTTGCCTACTCAGAATTAAAATAAGAATGAAAAGCAGTCAGCCTCCCAAATCTTTATTCTTTTGTATACATCCCATACACCTCAGCTATATGTTTTCTGGTATTTTAAAATTTCAGACAAGGCTGATTTTAACCTTTTATGAGTGGAATGTAACCAGTAGTTATTTAATAATTATATTTTAACCTGCTTAATATCTTGTAAAATGTAATCCAAGATCAAAAGATCTAGAGGGTCATCTTTGTGTGTGTGTGTGTGTGTTTTATTACATTTTTTATTGATTTTTAGCAAGAGAAGAAGGGAGAGGGTGAGGGAGAGAGAGAGAAACATCGATGTGAGAGAGACACATCGACTGGCTGCTACCCACACGACCCCAACCGGAGCCTGGGACAAACTGCAACCGAGGTATGTGCCCTTCGCTGGGACCGAACCCAGGTCTCTCTGGACTGTGGGCTGACCCTCGAATTGCTGAGCCAAACCGGCCAGGGCTGAACTGGCAAACTTTTGATTCGTGGGATGATTGCTCAACCAACTGAGCCACACTGACTGGGCCTAGCAATAAATGTTTGCATGAGGCATAAACCAAGAACATAAGTGGAAAATAACCTTAACAACCTTAGTGTGCATTTTAAGTGACTTGTAACAATTCCGTAGAAAACATTAGTGCAGTCTTGGGCACTAATAGGAAGTAACGTGAACCCGCACGAAGTAACAAGTAGTATTTGCATGTGGGCTCAGAGCCCCGAGTTCTCTTCTGTCCAGCACAGCGGGCTGCCTCTTAGGCTCGTTGAGGAAAGACGTGGACAGGGTTGGTCTTAGGCCACACTGTGAACCAGGTGTATCTTTCAGGGGATCCTTACCGCTGCGCTCATCCTTGCGCCTTCTGTGAACCTTAGAGTCTTGGGGAATCGCGTTGACCATCAGCAGCATTGCTGCTTGCCTGGCTCCCGGGCGCTGAGGGCCCCTGGGGCGCGCGGTGCCTGCTGTGCGTTCTGTCAGCAGTACCTGGGCGGGGCCAGGCACGCAATAGACACTCGCTCAATACTTGTCGTGATAACATTGACCTGAGACACCGGCACAGAGACCCGTGTTGTTTCAGTTAACATCATCCAGCCAGTCATATTACCTGTAAGTACCTTTGGAGCATTTTATTTTATTTCATATTTTAATTTTTTTTTTATCCTCACCCGAGGACTTTTTTTTTTTTTTTCATTTTTTGTTCAGATAGAGCGGGAGGGAGAGAGAGGGAGAGAGAGAGGGAAAGAAACATTGACATGAAAGGGACACATCAAGCAGCTGCCACCCGCTCGACCCCAACCAGAGCCTGAGACAAACTGCAACCGAGGTACGTGCCCTTAGCAGGAACCGAACTCGGGTCTCTCTGGACTGCGGGCCGACGCTCTAACTGCTGAGCCAAACTGGCCAGAATATTTTAATGTGTTTTATTATTTTGGCTTATTTTATTATTATTTTGTCCAATTTTTATTAATTTATTTTTGTTACAGATGTTTCTCCTCCCACCCCCCAGACACTCTCCTCCCACCCCCCAGACACTCTCCTCCCCACCCCACCCCCCACCCCCCAGCATTGTTGCCTATGTCCATTGGTTACGCATACATGCATTTAAGTTCTTTGGTTCATCTCATCAATCCCCCCTGCCCCCTTCCTCTGAGGTTTGTCAGTTTGAACCGTACTCCTTTCTATGTCTCTGGGTCTCTTTTGTTCATCAGTTTGTTTAGTTCATTATATTCCAGAAATAAGTGAGATCATGTGGTATTTATTTGTCTTTTTCTGACTGGCTTATTTCGCTTAGTGTAATACTCTCCAGGTCCCTCCATTTACTCTCAAAGGATAAGAGATCTTTCTTCCTTACAGCTGCATAGTGTTCCATTGTGTATATGTACCACTGCTTTTTTATCCACTCATCTATTGATGGACACTTGGGCTTTTTCTAGATCTTAGCGATTATAAATAGTGCTGCTACAAACAGGGGGGTACATACATTCTTTCTGATTGGTGTTTCAGGCTTCTTAGGGTATATTCCTAGAAGTGGGATCACTGGGTTAAATGGCAGTTTAATTTTTAATTTTTTGAGGAAACTCCATACTGTGTTCCATAGTGGCTGTACCAGTTTGAATTCCCACCAGCAGTGTACTAGAGGCCCCTTTTCTCCACACCCTTGCCAGCACTTGTTGTTTGATGTTTTGTTGATGGCGGCCATTCTGACAGGTGTGAGGTGGTACCTCATTGCTGTTTTCATTTGCATCTCTCTGATGATTAGTGACACTGAGCATTTTTTCATATGTCTCTTGGCCATTTGTATATCCTGTTTGAGAGGTGTCTATTTAGGTCCTCTGCCCATGTTTTTTTTTCTTCTTTTTTTTAATCTTAACCCGAGGACACTTTTCGATATTTTGTTCAGATAGAGTGGAAGGGAGAGAGAGAGAGAGAAACATCGACGTGAAAGGGACACATCGAGTGGCTGCCACCCACATGACCCAATCAGGGCCAGGGACAAACTGCAACCGAGGTACATGCCATTAGCGGGAACAGAACCCGGGTCTCTCTGGACCGCAGGCTGATGCTCCAACCGCTGAGCCAAACTGGCCAGGGCACTTCTGCCCATTTTTTAATTGGGTTCTTTGTCTTCCTTTTGTTGAGTTGTATGAGGATTCTATATATATTGGAAATTAACCCCTTATCTGATATATCATTGGCAGTGATGCTCTCCCATACAGTGGGTTCCATTTTCATTTTAATGGTTGTTTCTTTTGCTGTGCAGAAGCATTTTAGTTTGACGTAGTCCCATGTGTTCATTTTTTTCTTTATTTCTGTTGCCTTAGGTGATGTATTAGTGAAAATTCTGCTGCTTATGATGTCTGAAATTTTGTTGCCTACATTTTCTTCTAAGATTTTTGTGGATTTACGAGTCACATTTAAGTCTTTTATCCATTTTGAATTTCTTCTTGTGTATGGTGTAAGTTGATGGTCTAGTTTCATTTTTTTTTTTTGCATGTAGCTGTCCAATTTTCTCAACACCATTTATTTAAAAGGCTGTATTTACTTTATTGTATGCTCTTGCCACATTTGTCAAATATTAATTGAATATAATGTCTTGGGTCGATTTTCGGGTTCTCTGTTCTGTTTCACTGGCCTATATGCCTGTTCTTTGTGCCAATACCAGGCTGTTTTGATTACGGTAGCTTTGTAGTATAACCTGAAATCTGGTATTATGATCCCACCTACTTTGTCCTTCTTTTTCAAGATTGCTGTGGCTATTAGGGGTCTTTTTTGGTTCCATGTGAACTTTTGAAGTATTTGCTCTAGTTCTGTGAAATATGTCATTGGTATTTTGATGGGGATTGCATTGAATCTATAGATTGCTTTGGGTAATATGGACATTTTAATGATGTTAATTCTTCCAATCTATGAACAAGGTATGTGCTTCCACTTTTTTATATCTTCCTCTATTTCTTTAATGTCCTGTAGTTTTCTGCAAATAGGTCTTTTACTTCTTTGGTTAAGTTTATTCCTATGTATCTTAATTTTTTTGCCACAGTAGTAAATGGGACTTTTTTTTTTAGTTTCACTTTCTGTGAGTTCATTATTGGTGTATAAGAATGCCATAGATTTCTTGATGTTAATTTTGTATCCTGCTACCTTGCCAAATTTGTTTATTAAGTCTAGTAGATTTTTTATGGAGTCTTTAAAGTTTTTTATGTACAATATCATGTCATCTGCAAATAATGACAGTTTCACTTCCTGCTTTCCAATTTGGATCCCGTTTATTTTTTCTTCTTGTCTGATTGCCGTGGCTAAGACTTCCAGTACTATGTTAAATAAGAGTGGCGAAAGTGGGAATCCCTGTCTTGTTCCTGTTCTTAAGGGAAATGCTTGTAGTTTTTGCCCATTGAGTATGATGTGGCTATAGGTTTTTCATCTATGGCCTTTATTATATCAAGATATGATCCCTCTATTCCCACATTGCTGAGCATTTTTATCAGAAATGGGTGCTGAATTTTGTCGAATGCTTTTTCAGCATCTATTGATATGATCATATGGTTTTTATCTTTCATTTTGTTTATTTATGTGGTGTATCACATTTATTGATTTGCGAATATTGTACCAGCCTTGCATCCCTGGGATGAATCCCACTTGGTCATGGTGAATACTTTTTTTTTTTATCCTCACCTGAGGACATTTTTCCATTTTTTTGTTCAGTTAGAGTGGAAGGGAAAGAGAGGAAGAGAGAGAGAGAGAGAGAGAGAGAGAGAGAGAGAGAGGTGTGAAAGGGACACATCGAGTGGCTGCCACCTGCACAACCCAACCCAACGAAGGCCGGGGACAAACTGCAACTGAGGTACACACCCTTAGCAGGAACTAAACCCGCATCTCTCTGGAGCACAGGCTGACACTCTAACTGCTGAGCCAAACTGGCCAGGGAGAATAATTTTTTTGATGTATTGCTGGATCGGATTTGCTAGTATTTTGTTAAGGATTTTGGCATGTACGTTCATCAGGAATATTGGCCTGTAGTTTTCTTTCTTTGTAGTGTCTTTTTCTGGTTTTGGAATTAGAATTATGCTGGCCTCATAAAACAAGTTTGGAAGTCTTCCTTCTTCTTGAATTTTTTGGAATAGTATGAGGAGAATGGGTGTTTGGTTAAACTCCCCCATGAAGCCATCCGGGCCTGGGCTTTTGTTTGCTAGGAGAGTCTTGATTACATCTTCAATTTCCTTAGTGGCCTGTTCTAGTTTTCTATCTCTTCCTGGTTCAGTTTTGGGACACTATGTATTTCTAGAAATTTGTCCTTTTCACTTAGATTGTCCAATTTGTTGCTGTATAATTGTTCATAGTATTTATTAATGATCATTTGTATTTCTGTGATGTCAGTTGTTACTTCTCCTCTTTCATTTCTGATTTTGTGTATTTGGGTTCTCTTTGTTTCTTGGTGAGTCTAGATAAGGGTCCATCAATCTTGTTTATCTTTTCAAAGAACCAGCTCTTTGTTTCATTGATCTTTTTAATTGCTTTTTCTTCTCGATGTCATTTATTTCTGCTCTGATCTGTACTATTTCTTTCCTTCTACTTGCTCTGGAGTTTTCTTTTTGTTTGCTTTCTGCTTCTTTAAGTTGTGAGGTTATATAGTCTATTAGAAATTTTTCTTGTTTTTTGAGGTAGGTCTGTAGCTCTCTGAACTTACCTCTCAGAACTGCTTTTGCTGCATCCCATAGATTTTGTGTTGTTGTGTGTTCATTTTCATTGGTTCCCAGGAAGTTTTTAATTTCTTTCTTGATCTCCTTGGTAACCCATTCATTGTTTAATAACATGCCCTTTAGCCTCCATGTGTTCAAATGTCTTTGTATGTTTTTGTTGTAATTGATTTCTAGTTTCATGCTATTGTGATCTGAGAAGATGCTTGATATGATTTCAATCTTCTTGAACTTGTAGAGACTTAGTTTATGTCCTAACATGTGGTCTATTTTGGAGAATGTCCCATGTACTCTTGAGAAGAATGTGAATTCTGAAGTTTTTGAATGTAATTCTCTGTAGATATCTGTTAAATCCATTTGATCTAGTGCATCATTTAGAGTCTCTGTTTCCTTGTTAATTTTTTGTGTAGTCTATCTGTCTAGTGATGTCAGCAGGGTGTTGAAGTCCCCTACTATGATTGCATTGCTGTCGATTTCTCTTTTGAAGTCCTCCAGAAGATTTTTAATATATTTTGATTCTCCTATATTCAGTGCATATATGTTTACCAAGGTTATAGCTTTCTTTCAATATTATGTAGTGGTCTTCTTTGTCTCTAGTTATGGCCTTCATTTTGAAATCTATTTGATAAGATATGAATATTGCTACCCCAGTTTTTTTCCTTTCTGCTTGATTGAAAGATTTTTTTTCCATTATTTACCTTTCAACCTATGTGAGTCTTTTGTTGTGAGGTGGGTCTCTTGTAAACAACATACATATGAGTTATGTTTCTTATCCAATCAGCTACTCTGTGTCTTTTGATTGGAGCATTCAATCCATTTACATTTAAGGTGATTATTGATATGTAATTATTTATTGCCATTTTTGTTTACTGTGGTTATATTTTTCTTCCGCTAATTACAGCAGTCCTTTTAAGATTTCTTACAGTGCTGGTTTGGTGCTAATATATTCCCTTAGCCTTTTTTTTTTTTTTTTTGTCTAGGAAGTTCTTTATTTGACCTTCTATTTTGAAGGATAGCCTTGCTGGATAGAGTAGTCTTAGATTCAGATCCTTGTTTTTCATAACCTTGATTACTTCATGCCATTCCCTTCTGCCCTGTAGTGTTTCTGTTGAGAAGTCAGCTGATAGCCTTATGGGCGTTCCTTTGTAGGTAACCTGTTGCTTATCTCTTGCTGCCTTTAGGATTCTCTCTTTGTTTTTAATTTGTGGCATTTTAATTCTTATGTGTCTTGGTGTGGGTCTGTTTGGGTCCTTACTTGGGGCTCTCTGTGCTTCTTGAACTTGAATGCCTTCTTTCTTCACCAAATTAGGGACGTTTTCTGTCACTATTTCTTCAAATATATCCTCTAACCCTTGCTCATTTTCTTCTTCTTCGGGGACTCCTATGATGTGAATGTTATTACGTTTCCAGTTGTCCCACAGTTCTCTTAAGCTGTCTTCCTGCTTTTTAATTGTTTTTTACTTTTGGTTTTCTGAATGGTTGATTTTTTTTCTACCCTGTTTTCTAATTCACTGATCCGCTCCTCAGCTTCCTCTACTCTGCTGTTTAGTCTTTCCAGTGTGTTCTTTATTTCTGCTATGTCATTCTTCATTTCTTCTTGGTGGTTTTTCAATTGGTTGATTTTCAATGTTTCCATGTCTTTACTCATGGTTTTGATGTCCTTACTCATGCCGTTGAGTTTCCTCAAGATCATGGTTCTGATTTCTACCTTTGATAACTTGCTTAACGGCATTTCATTTATCTCATCTTTGGTAGAGGTCTTTTGTTCTTTCATTTGGGATTTGTTTCTTTGTTTCACCATTATGGCTATCTCAGTGGGTTTTGGAGCCTGCCAAATTTTTCCTGTGGGTGTTGGTGTTGTGCTGTTTGTGGCTCCCTCTACTGGGTTTGAATGAGTGTCAGAGGACCCATGTTAAACACCACTGTTAGGTCTTACTTTCCTAAGTAGATTTACAAGCCCAGGAAATGTACAGTTATCCTCTAGCTTTTTGCCTGGAGGCTATTAGTCTTAGTTATTTGATGAATCTTGGGTTGTAGCCCTCAGCTGAATGAAAAACTCTCTCAGGTGTTCAGGGTAAGAGGATTTTCAAAGGGTGGGGCAGAGGCTAGTTGTTAATTAGCCTCAATTTGCATTTCTCTGGCCCAGCTGTGTGGGCTTAAATCTCCCATGGAGGAGCTGCTGCTTCTTCCCAGGGCTCCGGGAAGGGGCTCCCTGAGCAAGATGGCCTCTGTCCTGTGAGGGCGCATCTCAGCACAAACTCTCAGTGCCCTCCAAATCCTGAGTCTCCCCACACAGTTCCAGTCCAGTCTTCCCTCCCTCTCTCAGAGGTGAGTGGCTTTAGCTAATTCAGTGCTCTGTCCTGGCCCTCTGCACTGTGGAGCTGACTTGGGATTTTAACCCCAAGGTAGCTGCTCACAGCTAAAACAGCTGCTGTCATAGGCTCCCAGCCTGCCCTCTCGTGCCTCCACAGACCTACCAGGCCGTATTCAGTGTCCCTTTTTTTGTCCCTGGTTATATGGGTCCTCTCAAGCTGCTTTTCTGTTGCTTTTTCCTGACGATTTGTCTTTATTTTAGTTGTAATTCCAGTTTGGTCTGGGGAGATGGTCTTTGTAGCTTCCATTCACTCTGCCACCATTTTGGAATCCTCTTATTTTATTATTTTAGAATTAAAAAATTTAGTTTTCAATTCCAGTTGACGCACAATATTACATTTATTTCAGGTGTACAACATACTGATTAGGCACTTATATAACTGCTGAAGTGATCACCCCAATAAGTCTAGTACCATCTGACACCCTACAGTTATTATATCATCAGTTATATTCCCCATGCCACACTTTAATGGAGCATTTTAACCATAACAATCCCAAATTCACTGGCTCTTCCCACAGCTGCTCACTCAGGAGCTCAGCGTCCTGCCAACAGCCCTAACTGTTTCTTGAGACCCCAGAGCACACCCATGTATGGTCCTGAGTGTGGGGAGTTGCTCGGCTCCCAGGGGGCAGTTCCCCATTTCCTCCTCTGTCCCCTTCAGCTGGGACCACTGTGTCCGGTGCTGATCTGCTGCAGTCCCAGGGAGCTGTGTTTAAGGTGTTGATGGTGAGGGGGGGTGTGTGGGGTCTCCTTGGTGTACCATGTGCCTAAATTCTAGAGAGTTTTTAGGAAAACAGAGTTTTCCATTTTATTTCTCAGGGTTCTCAACAACCCCCCCATCCTCATCTTGTGCTTTCCATAGGATTCCCATGAACCGTAGGACAGGGCAACAAATCTGAGCATCGCGCACCATAGGAGCTAAAAGTCCCTCCCTCCCCACTGCTTGGGAACGCCTGCCTTTCCTGGCCTCGGGTTCAGCAAGCCAGGCTCCTCTGTCCTTTGGTGTGAGATGTCTCCCAGTTCCTATTGCAAATAGGCTCCTGGCAGGGGCCTGGGTCCCAGACGTGCTGTCCTCACCGAAGCCCAGAGCAGGTTCAAGCTGGGACCTTGTCACCTGAGACCTGCCATGGGGGGGGGGGGGGTCGCAGCTTGCTGAGTCACCTGGGAAGCCACAGGGAACAATTGTCCAGAGGGGTGGGTCATGCACATGTCGGGAGTGGGATAGTGGTAACTAAAGTTTACATCCTATTTTATGGTTTGCAATACTACTTTCCTGGACTGTCTCATTTGATATAACCTCTGTAACAGTTTTTAAAAGTTTAAAGCTGCCCACATCACACGGCTTGAGTCCTATGAATGAGTTGGGAGTCGGCTGTGAGGTCTGAGAGCATCTCTCCACCCAGCTGTCTTCTACCCCCGCAGACCTGTACAACCCTGCGATCTTTAGCGGAGAAGCCATGACGATGCTGGGAGTCGTGGTACACCACGTGTGGATTTGGCTGGTGTTTCAGGGACGTGAAGGAAGCTTCAGGAAACACATTTTTTTTTTGTTTTTTTATATGTTTTTTTTTTTTAAATTAATTAATTTATTTTTGTTACAGATGTTTCTCCTTTTACCCCCACTGATTCCCCCCTCCCCCTCCCTTCCTGCCCTGTCCCCAGCTTTGTTGTCCATGTCCATTGTTCATGCACACATGCATATAAGTTCTGTGGTTTATCTCTCCCCCACCACCCCCTCTTCTGGGGATTGTCAGTCTGTACCCCACTTCCATGTCTCTGGAACTACCCCATTCCTCAGACTGTTAGGTTCATTATATTCCACAAATAAGTGAGATCATATGATACTTGTCTTTCTCTGTTTGGCTTGAGGAAACACATTTTTGGATAAACTGCCCTCTTGGGACAAAATGGTGCAAATCCCTTGGGGACCATGGCTGGTAAAGAAAGCTCTGGAGAAGGCTGGAAGGGCGTAGCGGACCACAGCTGGGCACCATAAGGAAAACTAAGCATGCATCTTTGCCTGTGGTATGCCATGTGACTGGGCAGCAGAGGGGCCTGAGGTAGGGAGGGTGGTCCCCGGAGCAGCAGGTGGAACACGGAGGCTGGCAGCCCAGGTGTCCGAGCCCTGGCTCATACCAGGACTGAGCAAGTGCCTGAGGCTCTACGAAGTTCATGTTCCCAAACTGAACACGGAGGTAAGAGATTCATTCTGGTCCATAGGGTCGACGTGGAAGCCAAGTAACTTACAGAGTGGGGCACAGTAGGTCTACAGTTGCAGGTATGCGAAAACAGAGTTTATTCTTATATTATTGTTTATTAATTATTGTATTATTTTCCACAGTAAACTGCTCTTGCCCACCCTGTATATAAACATGTTTAAGACCATCTAAAGTGTTCCCTGAGCCCTGGCTGGGTGGCTCAGTTGGTTGGAGCGTCCTCCTATACACCAAAAGATTGCGAGTTCGATCTCTGGCCGGGTGCTATGGGCGGCAGCCTATCGACGTTTCTCTCTCACATGAATGTTTCTCTCTTTCTCTCTCTTTCTCTCCCCCCCGAATTATAGGAACATAGAAAATGTATCCTTGGGTTGAAATAGAAAAGTAAAAAGTAAATAAAATAAAACAAAATGTTACATGAATATGAAGCCTCACGCTTGTGGTCATTGCTTCCTTCATCCCACTACATGTATTTCCAGGTGTAAATAGCTCTGTGGCCGGACGGTTGTCATATTCTGGGGCCATATCCTACGTTCCCTGTGCCTGTGGCCTCGGAAAACTCCCCAATAGTTGCGGGTTCAGCTTTAGGGGAACCAGCTTCCTTCCTGCTCTTAGGAAGGGCTTTGCTCCCTGTCACTGTTGACCTGAGGTGTTGGGGACATGTGACCAGTGATGACGGATGCTTCCTGAAAATTCTGGTCAACAGCAACTTTTACTTACTCAGCTGTGCTGGTTTTATTGCTTGTCCTTGTGGCCATGCAAGCATTGTGATTTGCCATGAAATAGCTTATAGAAGCATCTTTAAAGTCAAGAAGGGTAGTCAGCAGCAGGCCAAGAGAGAAGCACGCTGCTGTGGACGTGGGAGACGTCGCGGGAGGCAGGTGTGCGGAGGATCAGAGAGGCTGCTCTGTGTGGTGTGGAAGCGGACTGTCCCGGCTGGCCTGTCGCAGGCTGAGGTCCACACACTTCCCCCGAGCCAGCGTCCTGTCAAAACACCATCTGACACAGTTCCCTTTTTACTTACACATTAAGTAATGATTATTATTATTATTATTATTATTCATTCCTCACCTGAGGATATTTTTCTATTTATCATGAGATAGAGTGGGAGGGAGGGAGAGGGAGAGGGACAGAGAGAAACATTGATGTAATAGAGCCACATCGACTGGTTGCCTCCTGCACGACCTGACCAGGGCCGGGGACGCACCGCAACCGAGGTAGGTGCCTTTGTGCAGAATTGAACCCGCTACTCAGTGGTCCGCGGACTGATGCTCTAACCACTGATCCAAACTGGCCAGGGCATGTTACGTGATTATTGAGTGCTACTAATGACCAGGAACTGTGACCTTGATGCATTTTACAACCTATAAACATGCACTTAATTGATTTACATAGGATCTTCTTAAAATAGAAGAGCAAGGCATTATCTTTGTTTAAACTCTGAGCAGAAGAAGTAAGTGATTTTATAGAACATCAGGGATGGAGCAGGGTGAGACTGCTGTCTCCCTCGCTTCTCCGTCCCCAGGCTGCTGTTCCCATTGGGGTTCCCTCTGGAGACACCCGGAGGTGTGAGAGCGACTCCCCCTGGAGAGGTCAGAGGGGTGCACTGCACACACCGCCCCCTCCGGCCAGGTGGGTCAGCCGAGCAGGTGTGATGAGAAGCAGGCAGTTCGGCCCATCTTCTCTTACGGTGACTCGCAGCCCTTGTTTAAGGAGGCTGAGCTCGGGGGGAGGGAGAAGGCCAGAAATATCGAGGTGCGTATCTAGAGCAGGCTCAGAGAGCGGCTGACAGCCCAGATGGGAGTCAGACCGTCAGCGCCAAAGGAGTTCTGGAGGGGGACAGGGCGCTGGTCCCCAGAAAAGACTTCCGGGGGCAGTGAACTTGAGCTGGACTTCCTTGAGGAGGGGTCAGATGTAGATCACGGGGACTCAGGTTCAGGCAGGAAAAAGTGGGAAGAGAGACATTTTCAGCCAGTACGTGTGGAGTGCAGGGTGGTTAGGGGAGGGGTGGTGGCAGCGAGGAAGGCTGGGAACTTTGAAAGATGTCATCAGTGTCTCTACTTAAAAGCATCTGGGGACACGCCCTGGCCGGTTTGTCTCAGCGGTTAGAGCGTCGGCCTGCGGTCCACAGAGACCCGGGTTCGGTTCCTGCTAAGGGCACGTACCTTGGCTGCAGTTTGTCTTCGGTCCTGGTTGGGTTGTGTGGGTGGCAGCCACTCGATGTGTCCCTTTCACGTCGATGTTTCTCTCTCTCTCTTCCTCTCTCTCCCTCCCGCTCTATCTGAAAAAAAAAAAAAAAAAGGAAAAATGTCCTCGGGTGAGGATAAAGAAAAAATAATAATAATAAAAAAAAGCATCTGGGGACAGGAGCACATGGTCTGTACTACTTAGGGCCCTCAGCTCCCCGGGGAAGCTGCTGCCTCCCACAGCCTGTTGCCTTGCCTGCAGCGTCCCATAGCGCCTGTCTGTCCCTGCACCCTGACAGACTGCCCAGGATCTGGGGACGCGCTCAGTGGCGGCAGCGGTGGTGGTGGTGCCACTGGGCACGGGGTGCACTGGACAGTTCTTTCTGTGTTGGTCAAATACACGCACACTCGGCACCAACACCGCTGGGGTCTCAGGGGCTGGAGGTAGGTTTTCTTCAGTCGCTCAGCATTGACAGATGTCAGAGGCGACGTGTGGCTGTTCACTCGCACGCATTTGGTGTAAGTTCCCAGAGGATCAGACTGGCCTCCCGCAGCTCTGTGGACTATACTTGGGTGTACGGTGGGAAGAGAAGGTGTCCACTGGCCTTTGATACTTCCCAGGGTCCAAAAGACCATGAGGATGGCCCTCCCAGTGGGGACGCGGGGCAGGCCCAGGGCACTGTGGTTGTCTCCCCAGTAGCCTGTCAAAGCTTTTCTCTGAATGAGACGGACTGTGGCTCAGGTGACAGTCCGGGTGACTGGCCTCCCCTGCGGAGGCTCAGGGGACCTTCCTGATGCCATCTTGCTGGTACAACAGCCCATCAGGCCTGTGCCCACAAGCCCTGCACGGTTTGGACACGCTGTGCTGACCGACGGTTGCCTCGCGAGCAGCAGGACGCGTGGGCCTGCGGGAGGAGGTCCTTTGCCGTAAACCACCAGACGCCTGTCTCCTGAACGGAACCAGTGGGTCTCTTCTCTGGTCTCTTGCTTTCTTTTCTTCCTTTATTTTTTTGTTAATCCTCACCGGAGGACATTTTCCCATTGATTTAGATAGAGTAGAAGGAAAGGAGGGGGAGAGAGAGACACATCAATGTGAGAAAGACACATTGATTGGTTGCCTCCCGCAGGATCTCAACCAGGGGTGGGGGGATGGAACCTGTAACGCAGGTACGTGCCCTTGATTGGGAATCGAACACATGACCCTTTGGTCCACAGGCCGATGTTCTAACCGCTGAGCCAAACTGGCCAGGGCTTGCTTGCTTTCCTTTATTTTATTTTACTTTTTTTCTGATGTTTTTTAAATTAATTAATTTTTTAACTTATCTTTATTGTTGAATGTATTACAGATGTTCTTCATTTTCCCCTATTGACCCCCTCCTCCCCACTCCTGTCTCCCTCCTGCCTTTCCCCACACTGTTGTCTGTGTCCATTGGTTATGCATATATGCATGAAGTTCTTTGGTTTATTTCTTCTATCCCCTGCCCTTCCCTTTGAGGTTTGTCAGTCTAACAACCAATTTGTACTTCTTAATTCCTTCACCCTTTTCACCCATTCCTCCAACCCCCCCTCCCATCTGGCAACCAACAAAATGCCATTCTCTGCATCTATGAGAAGGTTTCTGTTCTGCCTGTTTATTTTATTTGTAGAATTAATTGTCGATAGATATGTATTCATTGCCATTTTGTTTGTTCATATTTTTTATCTTTTTCTTCAAGAAGACCCTTCAATATTTCATACAATAATGGTTTGGTGGTGATGAACTCCTTTAGCTTTTCCTTGTCTGGGAAACTCTTTATATGTCCATCGATTCTAAATGACAGCTTTGCAGGATAGAGTAATCTTGGTTGTAGGTTCTTGCTTTTCATCACTCTGAATATTTCTTGCCACTCCCTTCTGGCCTGCAAAGTTTCTTTTGAGAAATCAGCTGACAGCCTTATGGAAACTCCCTTGTAGGTAACTAACTGCTCTTCTCTTGCTGCTTTTAAGATTCTCTCTTTGTCTTGAACCTTTTGCATTGTGTCCTGGTGTGGGCCTCTTGGGGTTCATCTTGTTTGGGACTCTCTCTGTGTTTCCCGGATTTGTATGTCTGTTTCCTTCACCAAGTTAGGGAAGTTTTCTGTCATTATTGTTTCAAATAGGTTTTCAGTTTCTTGTTCTCTCTCTTCTCTTTCTGACACCCCCATGATGCAAATGTTGGTATGCTTGAAGTTGTCCTAGAGGCTCCTTACACTATCCTCATTTTTTTGGATTCTTTTTGCTGTTCTGAGTGGGTGTTTTTTGCTTCCTTATATACCAAATTGATGGTTTTGCTTCTTGGCTTTACCTACTCTACTATTAAATCTCTGTAAATTATTCTTTATTTCAGTTAGTGCCTCCTTCATTTCTGACTGGTCCTTTTTTATGCTCTTGAGGCCCTCACTAAGTTCACTGAGGTTCTCACTGAGTTCATTGAACATCCTCATAAGCAGTGTTTTCAATTCTGCATCTATTAGGTTGCTTATCTTCATTTCGCTTAGTTCTTTTCTTGGGGTTTTGTTCTGTTCTTTCATTTGGGACCTGTTTCTTTGTCTCCTTATTTTGGCTGCCTCCCTTTGTGTGTTTCTGTGTATTAGGTGAGTTGCTATTTCTCCTGGGCTTCCTAGGGTGGCCTGTTGTAGTAGGTGTCCTGTAGGGTCCAGTGGCACAGCCTCCCTGGTCTCCCAGCTGGGTCCTCGAGGTGCACCCCTCGTGTGGACTTTACACCCTTCTGATGTGATTGAGTCTTGATTGCAGTCTCGATGTGGCTTTTTTTTAATAATTTTGTTGGTGTAGGGCTTCCATTCAGCTCGATTTCAGGTGGTTTTGAGTGATGGTTGTTCTGTAGTTTCGTTGTAATTTTGATGTGGTTGTGGGAGGAGTCGATACTGCGTTTACCTACACCACCATCTTGACCAGAAGTCGCTTGCTTTCCTTTAAAAACAAAAATCCTTCAGCAGATGCTGGGAGGGACCACTTGTTCAGCTTTTCCAGGCTCTGAACTGTCCCTGGTCGCTGGAGTGTGCAAAAACATGGCAGCCAGGCAGGAGCTGCGGCCCGAGAACGTTCCCGAAGGGAGGCGTTCTGACAGTCACTGATGCGTAACACTGATGTCCAGAGGATCGTTTTTCCCAGTGCCTGGTCGGTGAAGGGAGGTTTGGCAGTGGGCTCTCCTGTAACTAGTCTCTATACAGCACCCTGGAGCCTGGTAACCGCCTCTGGCTCTTTTTACAGGCAGTTTTGGTGCCTGTGGGTCTGGGCTGCGGACAGGCAAGATGCCCCTGTGTAGGGAGTGGTCAGCTCGCTCCCAGGCCCCGGGACCCAGGGCGGTGACCAGAGTGTCGACGTCAGTCCCCGTGCAGCTCTCTGCAGCCTGGCTCCTGACCCTGCTTCGGTGTGTCCACCCCACTGCAGGGAAAGTCCAGTCCCTCCATTACAGCACTGTGGACAGTGCCACGTGACCGGCCTCACCACAATTCAGCTGAGAGGCCACTGCAGGTGTCTCACTGCTGCAGGTAGTTCCGACTGTTCAGTCGGAGGAGCAGTTAGGAACGAGGGTGTCTGGGTTTAGAGTTTTGCTCACCTTAGTCATTATTAATTTCCATGAGCAGATTTATAAACAGCTTGAATTATTCAGTGGAGGGGGGAATGTGCAGGAAACCAAATGGATGGAGGAGCCCCAGGTCATTCACGCGTCGCTTCAGTGGGGCGCCTAGTGAGATGCTTGCAGGACGCCTGTGCTTCGTCCTCGGGGTCCCTGCGCCCTCTGCCTTTCACCCGCAGGTGGACCCAGTGGGCCTGTCGGGATAGATCAGCTCTTCGCCTCCAAGGGCCCGGTTCAGAGCGTTGGCCTCCACGAGTTCTGGGTTATCGCTACTGTAGGCCCCACTTCATTTGTCCTCCTGTCTACCTGAATATCCAAGTTCCAGAATCGGGCGAGCACACTGAAGCTTACTTGACTCCAAGGTTATGTTTCAAGTGAGTAATTCAGATGTAAGTAAAAGATTATAAATCACTCTTTTATAATACCTAACAACAACAAAAAACCCTACCAGAATGAAGAGTAGGCCCTGGAGGGTTTGGCTCAGCAGTTAGAGCGCCAGCCCTCAGACTGAAGGGTTGAAGGTTCAGTCTGGATCAAGGGCAGGTACCTGGGCTGCAGGTATGTCCCCAGCCCCGGTCGGAGTTGTGAGGGAGGCGACCAATCCATGTGTCTCCCTCCCTCCCTCCCTCCCTCCCTTCCACGCCGTTTAAAATATCAATGGAAAAATGTCCTTGGGTGACAACAACAACAACAACAACAAAGAATAAGAAAGAAAGAGTAGTGTTCCTTCTTTAAATGTGGTTCTAGGGGAAGGGATCTAATATTTATTTTGTAAATACTATGTGCCAGGTTGTTTTGTCCTCAGAAATGCTATGGGGTGATTCCTTTTTCCAAGGGAAAGTTGAGGCCCAGATTGACCAGCTTGGGGGATAAGATCTGGATTTCGATCATGTGTTTGACTCTCGAGTGGGGTTTTCACTCTCAGCACTCTGGACACTGAGTCAGGGAACTCTCTGCTGTGGAGGCTGCGTCCCTGGGCCCAGAGCAACCAGAAACGGCTGCAGATACTGTCCAATGTCCTCTGTGCGTCAACATCGCCCCCCTGTGGAGAACGACTGCTCTGCAGGCTTCATTTTTCCTGCCGCTGCACATTCAGAAGTAAATTTGAGGTTACCAGTAAAAAGATTATAGGTGGTATGGATTACATATGTTCGTAGTATTTTTTCCTTATTATAAAATACTAAAGACCGTATGGATGATTTGGAAAATAAGTTGTTCATAATCTTACCACCTAGAAATGTCCACTTTCGATATTTGGTGTGTTTCTTTCCAGTGTCTTTTTCTATGTGTCTGTGTGTAGCTTTTGAAATCATACTATAAATATTTGTATCTGGATTTTTCAACTTAATGTTATATCAAGAGCTTTTCACCTATCACAGAAAATCACTGTTGGTGTGAGTAATTGCATCATATCCAGTTATCTGTTCCTGCCGCAGTTCAGGTAAGCATTCCCCAAATGTGACACATTTAGTTTTTCCCGATTTCCCTCATCATAAACGTTGCTTTAGTGACATAGTTGCACGTAAATCTTTATGTAGACTCCTGACAAGTTCTCCAGGGTATATATGTCTATGAAAAAAACCCAAAGTGGGTCAAGCTCCCTGCTGATGTCTAGGTTCCGTCTCCTACCGACTGTCACAGTGCTTTCCGTAACGTTGGACGGATGTGGCTGTTCCCTCTCCGTTTATGCGCATCTCGCCTCTCCTGCTATGAGCATCGCCTGTTAAGACATCTCTTCATTGAACAGGCAAAATGGCATTTTAGTGTTTGAAATTGATTACCGACAAAACCGACCGTGTTTCCATCTGCTATCTAGCTACTTGCTGTTCCGATTCTCTGAGACACTTGTTCATGAGATGGGCTGCCTGTTTAGCAGCTCTCACTGTGTCTGCCTACTTTATGAGTTGCTGCTTTTCTTTATCACCGCACTGACCCTGGGCAAGAGTTAGGGGGAGATGGAAGGGAGTGCTTGTGCACAAATGGGAGAGTACCGAAACTAGGAGGAACCGGCCCCTGCAGCTGGAAGAGGGTAAGAGGGAGAATGACTTGTCCTTGAAATCCATGGTGGAGAAGGGAGAGCAGAAATCTCTCTTCATGAACTTCCCAGGATGGCCACCAGGTGGTGCCACTGGCCCAAGGTGAATGGGTTTCTCTGGTCCCTGAGGGCTGGGCAAGGAAGGGTGTTTAGTGGTCATAAGGCAAGTGAGGTGATAAGGAGGCTGAGTGCCAGCCGCACATACTGGGCATTTACTAGCTGGGCATTTGTAATGGACCTGTCAGTGTTCACATCTTGGCATGGTGTGTGTGTAGTGAGGGGTCAGGGGAAGGAAAGGTTAGGGCTGGTTTTTCTATATATATATATATATATATATATATATATAATAGTTTTATTGAAATAGAATTCACATACTACACACTTGAAGTATACAATGTAATGTTTTTTATTACAGCCACATCACTACAATTTGAGCACATTTTATCACCCCCCCAAAAATAAACCCCATTCCCCTGTCATCACCCCCATCTCTACTCCCTGACCCCACCCCCTTTCCCTTTCTCCAGACCCTGACCACACGGATTCCCCTTCTGTCTCAATGAGTTTGCCTAGTCTGGACATTTCATATGAACAGAGTCATACAATCGGTGGTCTTTGTGGTAGGGCTGGATTCCGGTTATCACTTGCCCCCGGCAGGAGGCATCAAGGCAGCCAGAGAGATCATTTCAAGAGCTGCGGTGTTTGCAGGCTTGTTAGGACCGGGGACACCACCTGGGGCAGCAACGCTCTGGTCCGATAGAGCCTCCGGATCACCTGGGAAGCTTTCGGAAGGCACGATTCCTAGCCCCTCTCTGTCCAGAAATCGAAATTTGCTAGTTCTGGAGAGTCCTGCTTAGGCCTTTTCCCCAGTGCCCCGGGGGTTTCTCGTCACCGTCTAGCTGTCAGCTGCGGGCCGCGGAGCTGTGGAGAAGGCACCGGCTCCTGAACGGAGGCAGAAGAGCCTGGTCTTTCCCTGGAGACTGGCTCCTTCAGCTGCAGCTTTCGATGTGGTGCGTCTGGTGGGGAAGGAGCTGCACCCTCATCCTCTGCCACGTGGACACGCTGCAATGCTGGCTCCGGTCACAGTGGCATCTCGGACTTCGCATGACCACAGTGCACCTTTGAAGGCCACGGCCCCAGCGACATCAGGCTTATTTACTGCTCAGCGGGCAAACCTCTGCAATGGGGTAAGCAGGAAGAACTCTGCCGCTTGCCAGACAGACCACTGAATACTCCCTGGGGCTACTGTGACCCCCGAGAAGTGGGTGTGAGAGGTGGCTCCCTGCACAGATCAGGGTATTGGAATCACAGACAATGTGGGAGCCTCTGCTGACCTGCCTCGTCTCCCAGTAGAGAAGACGGTGGTCCCAGAGGCGAAGTTCCTCGCTGAAGGTCACATACCAGCTGTTGGCAGTGCAGTGAGGACGGGGGGGGGGGGGGGGGGGGTCAGAGCCTTGGCGTCCTCTTTCCCCTGGTGCCTGACGTTTCCACCTCCCTCTCTTTTGGGACCTGAGGGGTCATGTCCAGCTGCCTTTCATTTTCAGAAGCGAGGAAACATAAGCCTAATTTGCCCATGGTTGTCGAGTGAGTTGACTTATATTTGCTTTGGATGCATAGGAGTTAAAATAATGACAGAAGAAAAATCCAAGATTGCATTTATGGATGGCTTTTCAGAACAGCCCAGAGCAGATCCAAGTTTTTTGAGGCCTGAAGTTGATGCAATTTGGAAACTCTCTTTAAGAAGAATGATACAAAATTACAAATACAAAATTAGGTCCAGGGCCTTGGAACCAGACTATGCAAATGAGGGGCCCCAAATCTTCAGCTTCATTCACTTTGCTGTGAAGCCACCTTTGGGAACAGTAAGAGCAAAAGTCCTAGTCGTGTGTGTTCCACTAAATTCTTCTGTTTGTATAAATGACATGTGTCCCGCCGAGAACCATTTAGTCATCTCCAGTTGCATGGAATGGAGGCCATTCCGTCAACAAGTATGTACTGGGTATCTGCTTCTGCTCCATGTACAGAACACTGGGTGGGATGCAGAGAGGTAAGGAAGCGATCATTTAATTTAGGAGATGAGGTTCAAATGCACAACAATGGGTACTGATACCAGTCATTCTTCCCGGCTCTGGTCTGGGCCAGCGAAGCCCAAGGGAGCCCGTTCTCCATGTGTCCCTTTATCTGTCTCAGACAATCGTCTTCCTCGCACAGCCATTCTTCTCTCTCGGTCAAACGGGGAACAGACACCAAATGAGTAAGACCCTTTGGGTTTCTGGATGAAAAACTTTTCAAGGTTGAAGTCATAGTTTTGTGGTTCTGTCCCTCCTACCGCCTCCAAGTCCTTTAAGTCTCAAATCACGACTTTGAAATGAGTTAAAAGTACATTTACTCACCAGGAACACTTTTCCCAAAAATGTGCCTGAGACCACTGGAATAATTAAAATAACATGAATCGTCTCTATGCATATGCTCAAGAAATTGATTTGATTTCCATTTCAGTAAGACGACATCTTTTCAGACAGAGCGGGAGGGAGAAAGAGAGACACATCAATGTGTCTGAGAGAGACACATCGACTGGTTGCTACCCACACGACCCAGCCAGGGCCAGGGGCAAACTGCAACCGAGGTACGTGCCCTTAGTGGGAACTGAACCCGGGACTCTCTGGTCCACGGGCTGAACGGTAACTGCTGAGCCAAACCGGCCAGGGCTTCACCCAACCCTGTTTATTTAAACAGCCACACAAGCATTAACTCCTGTGTTTAACAACACAGCGAGCCAGGTTTCTGCCACCTGCTGGAAGGTAACGCGGGCTAGCGATACATCTCGTTCAGTGGAGGGTGCTTCTCTGCGTTTGCTGTTTGCTGCTCTTCACTGTTACATTTAGTTGCGCTGACTTCCTGTGGGGAGGGGAGGAGTCAGAGCTGAGAGGGCACCAGTCCCTCCAGCTAAAGCCAGGCACTGTTTGGTGTCTTATCAACACTTCCCTTCCCACTGGTGGGAGCAATGGCTGGACCCTCCGTGTCATCCAGACTGCATTCTTTTTTTCATGGCAGTTTTACTGTCATTCGGAGACGAACCTTTGGAATGTTATAGCTCGAAGGGGGCGTTGAAACCTCAGAGAAACAAGCCAATCAGAGAAAGACAAGTACCACGGGATCTCACTTACTTGTGGGACATCATGAGCAAAGCAAACTGTCTACCAAAAGGGACCCAGAGCCATGGAAGTAGGGAACAGACTGAGATACCTCAGAGGGATGGGGGATCAGACGGGTGGGAGGGGTGGGAAGAGATAAACCAAAGAACCGATATGCATATATGCACAACCCATGGTCACGGACACTAGGCTGGGGAAGGCAGGCGAGAGGTGGGAATGGGAAGGAGGGGGTCAATGGGGAAAAAAGGGGGACATCTGTGGTACTTTCAATAATAATAAAAATAATAAAAATAAACAAATAAAAGAACCTGCAGAGGGTTTTCCACACCCCCTCTCAGTGCAGATGAGGGGTCCCAGCTGGCAGTTGAGGGGCAGCTGGTCCCTTCAGAGGACCAAGCAGTCCCGTCGCTGTGGGTCTCTCCCCCTTCGAATCATGAATTTCAATCACCCTCCCAAGCTCTTCCTCAGTAATTCCAAAACTCTTAGCCAATCAGTCGTAAGGAAAACAATAAATACACAAATATGCAGAGGAGCTGAAAGATATTTAGGATATGGGTTTAATTAAAATTTCAAAGTTTTCCTTCACAAAATCTCATAGAAGCCATTTAATAGGAAAAAAAACACACAAAAAAACCCAGACCTCTGAGTAGGAAAGCAGTCGAGGCCATGACCATTAGAGATGCTGAATTATATAATAAATAGCTTATTTGTTTTTCTTCTTCACACCGAGGGAGTCGAGCCATTGCTGCAGCTTTCAAGTACGGACCTGCTGCTGTTGAGCTGGGCAGACCTAGGGCTACAGCAGACGGGATGCAGACGGATCCTCCATGGGCCTGTGAAAAGGGAGCCTGCTTGCTGATACGCAGCTTCTGGCAAAGGGACTACCAGAAACGCACACTAGTGGGCGCTCCTCGCCCTGCCTGGGGTAGGGTGGAGCCATCTGCAGGCTGCGTTACCTCGTGACTGTCCTGTTGGCCAGCTCTCCGGGCCGAGCACCTCTGCTCCCGCTCTGCGGGCCCTTTGGCTATTTCTCTGTTTATTGACACCTGAATCCAAGGGGAAAGAAACGAACATTTATTAAGTGCTATGTTTGTACCAGTTAATCTTCTCAATGAAGTATTATTATCACCCTGTTTTACAGAGAAGGAAACTAATAGTCAAAGAGGCAAGACAACTTGTCCAGGATCGCATAAGTATGAAGCGTGTGCATTGTAAAATGACAGCCACTTAATGTTTGCCAGAATCCATGCAAACAGCCTTCCAAGGACTATTTTATTTTATTTTGTCCTCATACCAGCCCCTTAAGACTGGCATAACTCGCATCCTCGTGGTACAGATGACGTCATGCAGCTGGTAGGATGGAGCCAAGATTCAAACTCCCGCGCTCCTACCACAGAGCCGAAACCTTGGCACGTGGTGCCCGCCTCTGTGTGCCCAAGCTGTCCCCTGTGGAGGCAGCCGCACGCGGCTACTGGACACTTGAAGTGTGGCTGATGTGTTCTAACTACATATCAGGTTTTGAGGGCAATATAAAAAAAAGAATGCCAAATATCTCATCAGTCATTTTTTAAATATGGATTGCATGTTAAAATGATTTGAGTAAATTGGAATAGATAAAATAAATTCTCAAATTTAATTTAACCTGCTTCTTTTTATTTATTGAAATGAAGCTTCTATGCAATTTAAAATGACCTGTGTGGCTCAAAGGGCAGACTCTGCAGGCACCAGAACTCTGCTGAAGTAAGTCTTGATCTGTGGGGTGGGTCCCTGCACAGCTGATCCTCCACAGTGGTCACAGCTAGTCTTTGCAGCTGATTGACCTGGGGCTAAGTCCCCTCCATGGACATGCCAGCAGCAGTCAAGGCTCAACTACAACAGGAAGGTGTACACAGCTCATGCAGGGGTGCACCTGGAGTGCCTAGCTTGGGTGATCGGGGAGGCTGTGCCACCGGACCCTACAGGACACTGTCTATATTAGGCCACTCTGTCAAGCCCAGGAGACGTAGCAGCTCTACCTAATACATAGAAACAAACACACGGAGGCTGCAGAAATGAGGAGACAAAGGAACATGTCCCAATGAAAGGACAGAACACAACTCCAGAAAAAGAGCTAAACAATATGGAGATAAGCAATCTAACAGATGCAGAGTTCAAAACACTGGTTACATGAAAGCTCAGTGAACTTAGGGGAAGAGTAGATAAACTTAGAGAGAACTTCAACAGCATTAAAGAGGACATGAAAACCATATGAAAAAACGAGTCAGAAATGAAAGCTACACTAACTGAAATAAAGAATAATTTATAGGGAATCAACAGTAGAGTAGATGAGGTTGAGAATCGAAACAGCAATTTGGAATATCAGTAAACAAAAAACACCCAATCCCAATCAAAACAGCAAAAAGAAGAAAGAATCCAAAAAATGAGGATAGTGTAAGGAGCCTCTTGGACAACTTCAAGCATGCCAATATTCGCATCATGGGGGTGATGGAAGGAGAAGAGAGAGAACAAGAAGTTGAAAACCAATTTGAAACAATAATGACAGAAAACTTCCCTAACCTGGTGAAGGAAATAGACATACAAGTCCAGGAAGCATAGAGATTCCCAAACAAGATGAAGGCAAAGAGACCCCCACAAAGACACACCATAATTAAAATGCCAAAGGTTAAAGATAAAGAGAGAATCTTAAAAGCATCAAGAGAAAAGCAGTTAGTTACCTACAAGGGAGCTCCCATAACACTGTCAGTTGATTTCTCAATAGAAACTTTGCAGGCCAGAAAGGATTGGCAAGAAATATTGAACATGATGAAAAGCAAGGGCCTACAACCAAGAGTACTCCACCCAGCAAGGCTATCATTTTTTTTTTTTTTTTTTTTTTTTTTAAGATTTGTTAGTTTATAGCACTTTTTTTTTTATCCTCATCTGAGGACATTTTTGCATTTCTCTTCAGATAGAGAGGGAGGAAGAGAGAGAGAGAGAAAAAAATATCAAGATGAGAGAGACACATCGAGTGGTTGACACCCACATGACCCCATCCGGGGCCAGGGACAAACTGCAACTGAGGTATGTGCCCTTTAGTGGGAACTGAACCTGGGACTCTCTGGTCCGTGGGCCAACACTCTAACTGCTGAGTCAAACTGGCCAGGGCAAAGCTATCATTTGTAACTGAAGGACAGATAAAGAGATTCCTAGACAAGAAAAAGCTAAAAAAGTTCATCACCAACAAGCCATTATTATATGATATGTTAAAGGGTTTTGTTGAGCAAGACGAAGAAGAAGAAAGTTAAAACATATGAACAATAAAATGGGATTAAATACATATCTATCACCAATTGAATCTAAAAAAGAAAACAAAATAAATGAACAAGCAAAACAGAAACAGACTCATAGATACAGAGAACATTTTGACAGTTGCCGACAGGAGGAGCATTGGGGGTGATGAGTGAAAGAAGGTGAAGGAATTAAGGTGTACAGATAGGTAGTTACAGAATAGTCATGGGAATGTAAAGTACAGCATAGGGAATGTAGTCAATAATATTCTAATACATATATATATATGGTGTCAGATGGGTACAAGATTTATCAAGGAGATCACTTAGTAAGTTATATAATGTCTAATCACTTGGGTATACACCTGAAACTAATATAATATTGTCAACTGTAATAGAAAAATAAAATTTAAAAAATAAAATTACCTCTGTGACTCACATTATATTTCTCTCTTTTTAAATTCTTTATTGATTTGCTTTTTAATTTTTAAAATTATTTTTCAATAATTTACATTTTCAATATTTTTCATGTAGTTTACGATGAAATGATCTCCCCTCCAATAAGTCTAGTGCCCATCTGTCGCCGTATGCAGTTATTACGACATTACTGACTATTCCCTGTGCTGTCCTCACATTATGGTTCTATCAGACGGTGCCGCTGTGGTTATTCCAAGGAAAGAGAGGCTGTGAAATTTACTGAGGCCACCATTGTTTCTCATCAGTAGCTCTAGTTAAAATTTGGGTTGTGGATGGGTGGGGAGGTTGAAGCCATTAAAAAAAATAAAATTCTAGGCAGAGATGACATGGATACAAAAGGAAGAAGCTGGGAGTATTTGTGTGGACAGGAAAACCACAGGCCAGAAAAACTGTAGCAGAAGCTTGCAGAGGAACCAGTCTGCGCAAACCCCCTCCCCCCAAAGACCACCTGCCCTCCCCTCTTGAGGCTGGAATTTTTTTTAAAAATGAAGACCAAAAAAAAAAAGGTAATAACTGCCAGAAACTCAGAAACAGAAAAGAATGTCCTACCAGGAGATCACTGTTTGTCCAAGACAAATGTTTATGCTAGCTATTTAAAAAAGATGTGTCCTTATTTATAGCAGCGTCGGGCGGAGGAAGGGGAAGCAGGAGACTGACAGTTAATGCAGGTTTGACTTCGTCAGGCCAAGTGAGAACAACCCAGAAGGCCCTCCCCGACCCGAGTCCCGTCCCCTTTTCTTAAATCTACAGATGAGCAGAGGGGACAGCCAGGTGAAATCATTGCATTCCTGACTCATGTACCCCCAGTACGGCCAGGGTGCTGCTCCCCTGGCCAGTGCAGAACCTCCGAGAGGAGACAACACCAAGCCAGCAATAGAAGGGGGTCTGGGCTGCACAGCACTGTCAGGCCCGCCTCCACTGGCCAAAATGGGCCCACCAGGGCCTCCGCTGCCCCTTCGGCACACCTCCTCCTCAGCCTTATGGCCCAGTGACCTACTCGCCCTGGAAAGCCCAGGCTGGCTAGGAAAGCTCAGCCTTCACAAATCCACCCAAGGGCTTGAGTCCGGGCAGAGGACCACCTCCACCATCGAGATGTCCCGGGGCTGACGTCATCAACTGCTCCCCATTCATTTCGTCCCAGTTTCTCAGGCTTCCGCCTGTCTGCTCTATTATTTTCTTTAGTGTTGGAGACTATGTCCTTGGACGCTTATTCACTAATTGTGAAGCTCTTGTCCATTTACTTGGCTCTGGTTTGGACTCTGGTGTTCTACTTACCTTGGTCTCTGCCTGCCCACCGGGATCATAAATGTCATTGCCCCTTCTCCTGACCTGCGAACTTGACATACCCTGCCTGTCCTTTAGTAGGTACACCAGGGGGCCTGGAGTTCCTGTTAGTGAAGTCACTACTTTACATTTGAAATAATTATTCCACACTTTGTACAGTATAAGATTGGCTAACCATTATGCTGTACACCAGAAACTAATACAAAATAATACTGAATGTAATCTGTAATTTAAATAACCACACCAGAGAGTCTCTAAAGTGCAAATATATTACACGGGAGCCGAGTACACACGTTAGTCAGTGCTCATTATCACGGTAGTAGAGAACCTTACCCGAAGGAGAGGCACACTGGACTTGCCGGGTCTTTGAGAACAGGGATGTGAGCACAAAGGATGTCATCCGTGAGTCAAGTTTCAGAAAGAAGATGCAGCTGGGGGCTTTAAAGCATCTAAGACCCCAGCCGGTGTGGCTCAGTGGTTGAGCGTTGTCCCATGGACCAAGAGGTCCCAGTTGGATTCCCGGTCAGGGCACATGCGGAGGTTGTGGGCTCCGTCCCCAGTAGGGGGCGTGCGGGAGGCAGCTGATGCATGTTCCTCTCTCACGTTATGCTTCTCTCTCTCCCTTCCTCTCTCTAAAAAAAAAAATCTATAAAAACATATTTTAAATAAATAATCCAAAATAGCAGGTCACTGAAACTAGGTGCTAGAGTTTGACTCTTTCAGTTTTGTCTGTGCCCTCACTGAATCCCAACCCCCACCAAACTTTGTTCTGGGTCCCGTAATTTTTTTTTTTTAACAGTAGTTGATACCTTAGCTTCAGCTCTGCTCTGACTCTCATTTTAGCCATACTCTCAGCAAGAATTACAGAATCAAGTTTTTAAAGGGCCCCCAAATGGCCCTTAACCTCAATACAGACTTGGCCTCCGCACAAATGGCTGAGTAGAGGCTTCATTTCAGGCAGCAAATAGAGTTACACGAAGGGGCTTGCAAGCGCTGTTGCAAATTACCTATTAAAATGCCTTTTTCAAAACCTACAAAGTTCACAGCCATCCTAACAATGCCTCATTTTCAAATTAATATGTTTTATTTTAATTGTGGGTTCTGTGTGGATGTGTTGGGGAGGGGCCAGGCTTGTGGTGGCTGCAGGGAAATTGTTTAAATTCACAGAATCCAATGCGAACTTTTGTAAATGAGTAAACAGCCAAAACAAACACCGTTGTGGGGGAGGGGGAGACACATGTTTTCTTCTTTTGCAAAAGCAAGCAATGCCTAAGCAAAATACCTTAAAAGTGAACTAAAAAGCTTTTCTAAAATAAACAACTGTGCTTGTGATCCTAAATTGGGACCACATGGAGATGGGAAGGCTACAACCCCGCGCTCGGGCCCAGCCTCGCTAGCTGCTTGCGTGCCTCGGAGTGGATGACGATAATGTTGCCTTTGGTCCCAGAGGACCCTGAGTTTTTCAGATCCTCGTATGGGGGTGGGGAGCAGAAGAAAGAGAAGGAATGAAAACAAGTGACTTTCAAGACAAAATATCTGAACAATGAGTTTTATTTTGCTTCTCTGCCAGCAGGCTCCGCTCAGTTGAGACCTCTCCTGCACTATAGGACGGAGCCAGCAAAATGCGGTGCGTGTGCCGATGTGGGCCACGTGGGGAAGTCCCCGTGGGGAAGTCCCTGCGAGGGACCCGGGCTGCACGCACAGCGTTAGGACGGCTCTAGCAAACCGTCTGGACCGGCCTCCTTCCCTGGGGACACATCAGTGAATAAGCCAATTCAGCAGAGATAGAATCATTCCTTTGTTTTTCTCAATTACCAAATGCTGTGTGCTCCGGGGTCACTTGTCATGGGTTTAGAGAATGTGGAGATTGCAACACAAGTCCTCACCATTCGAAACAGCTCCAACTACATTTTGTTACTAGGGAGGAGGAGGGTTGACTCAGCTTCCATGCGACCGTATGTTCATGTTCTCATTCCAGGACACACACCTCTGTCCCCTTAGTGCTCACTGCCCCTTCCACCGAACCAGCGCACACATCAGATGTGTGTTGACCTACGTGTGTTTAGCCTCCTGTGACCGGACGGCAGATCCCTGAGAGAGAGATTATGTCGCCTGGATGAGGATGGGGGTTGCCTGTCTTAGAGGAAAAAAAAAAGAGTAGGATGAGTCCAAGTAGTAATTATTTTGTCCTAGGTTGAGAAGGAGCTCCGCACCCCTGCTCATGCAGAGCTCAGCTGCTTTGAGGCCCTGTTGTCACCTCCCCAAACACAGGACTGTGAGCACCAACATGAAGAATATGTAGGATCATCAACGTGGGCTCTGTTCATTGTGCTGTAGGGAAACGTTGATTGGATACTAGAAGCAGCTAACATTTATGGAATGCTTACTACATACATACCAGGTGCTGAGCTGAGCATTTTAGATGTAATCTAAATCCTCCCACAAGCATACTTTCTCCAAGTTAAGAAGGAAATAGATCTCCCAAGGCTGGGGTGTTAATAGAAGTGTGGCAGAAGGTGGACTTGAACCCAGGGCCCTAACATCGGGGAGCTAGGAGAGGAGTCTGTGTATAGAAGGTTCTCTCTTGCCTGTGGGTCCTCAGTAAAGGAAAAGTCGTTGCTTTTCATAACGATGTTGGATTTGGGGACTCTCGTTTCTCATCAGAAGTCAAAGCAAAAAAAGGTCTGAATACCCAGGGGTGATTTTGAAGATGGACATGTACAGAAACTGCTCTTAATTCTTTTTAGTTCTTCTCTTTCGCTCATTTAAAGTACCTGGGTTGAAGGAAGCAGACACGTGGATATTAGACATCTATAATTTTAACATCCCACACTTAAGCTGGTCATTTCTTTCAGGTGGTTCCCCTCCGCCCACGAGTGAGGGCTAACGGGGTTGCCTTCAGGAGATCACACGCAGCGAAGCCGCCTGAAGGCTGTGCCGACAAGACAGCCAGGGCGTGGACTGTGCGCAAGGGGACAGAATAGTCCTCCGGTCTCTGAGGAGCGATCGTGCTTTCTGTGTGTTTACAAGTCGTGGAAAAAAACAAAACTTTTGGGGCCAGCCAGACCTTTCTCAGTAAGGCCCTGAGGATTTCCTGGGACTTGGGGTTCGTCAGCGTCCCCGTGTGTCCACCCAGGGGCCGCATGCTGACCTGGTCCTGCCTCACCCCCTTCTGTCCCACTCTGCAGCCTCTGACACCCGATGTCAGACTCCTCATCCACCCACTTTAGTCCCCCCCGCCCCGTGCTCCTGCCTCCTTTCCTTGGGTGCCTCTCTTCTGCCCCTTCAGCGCTGGGGAGTCTGAGGGGAAACCAAGGGGGGGCCGCATTCGTTGGAAGAACCTATCTGACTCTTCGTCTGTCTCCCTGACGTTAACAAAGGAAAAACAGGTCGTTGCTTCATAAATGATGTATGGAGACGTGCCGGAGGAGTGAAGGCAGAGACCACAGTGTATTTTTAGCGTCTGCTGCTTGTGGTAACATAAGTGAAAGCTGCTGGATCCTTTCCCTTCAGCTGAATGGCTGGTATTCAGAGAGTGTGCCCACTCCCTGCCAGACTCTCCTCACGGAACTCCCTTTTTACGAGGTGGGTGACTGGCTCCTTGGCACCGGGCTGCCCTGCCACAATTCTCCTTTATTGCCCAGCCCCGATGCCCAGTTGCCTGGTTCCACAGGCAGCCCCAGCAGGGCTACGGGCAGCGGTGGGGTAGGGATGAGTCTGCAGGCTGGTCAGGGTGTTACCAGGTGGCGAGGCAGGGTCTGCAGGGCAGGGGCTGTGTCTGGATGCTCAAACCCAGCCGTTTGCAACCGGGGTCCCGCAAGAAGGTTTCAAACATGCACCACCTGACTAGTCGGGGTCGCTGACCTCTCCCTGAGGTCATCCAATAAAGAAATGACAATAGCCAACACAACAATAGCCCTCCGGTGTGAATGAATCAAAATTTTACCCAATCTTTTTATTTTGTCAAATTGGTAAAAAAAAAAATATACCATTTTTTGGTGAGCCACAGAATTTTAGTAATTCGTTTATGTGTGCTATGACATGAAAAAGGTTGAAATCACTGCTTGAAACCATCAAGCCTTCAAGAGGCTGCATTGAGACAGCGAGAACCATAGTAGCAAGGACCGTGGCTGGCTCCCCCTCCCTGCGTCATTCCCATCCCACTGGTGCCGGCTAGAGTGGGATGTTGACCCCACTCCCGGCCCAGGTCACTGACACTTTGGATCCTCAGAGTGAGCTAGAAAATATAAGGGGCCCCTATTACTCTGACAGGTTATTCTAGCAATGATTGCTCCTGAGCTAGAGTTAATCTCATCATTGGAAGATGGGAACCCAGTGTAAAGGGCGTGGGTGGGCTTATCCGGCCGCAAGGGGGCTCTCCTGGTGCCGTGGCTGGGGACAGTGCTGGTGCCCAGTCTCACCAGGTTACTCAGTGGCTTTAGGCAAGTAACACAATCCCAGCACTCACTTTGCATTTACAATTATGGGTAGTAATTCTTGTCCTACTGACCTCATTAAAACATTTTTAATAAGGCTATAAAAGTACTTTGAAACTTTGGAAACCATAATATTACAAAAAGGAGGGATGTGGTGTTGGCCCCATTTATTTTCTTCATTTCTGACCAAGCTTGACTTCTATCAAAACTGCCTCCACCCGCCCCAGCCAGGAGGGGCTCTTGCATCATCATAAAGAACATCACTCATCGTGTGAGAACTTACCTTCTGAGGGAGGTGTTTACCTCCGATGCCCACAGAATGCGTTTGAATGAGACAGGTGCTTGCTGTGGGATCCTTTTCTCGTGAAATCATGGAGCGCCTCTTTAATTAGAGTAAAACCTTAAATAAAAGGCCTTCAACTCTAGCTACAGCTGAAGCCTCAGTGGTGTTTTCTTGTTTTTGTTTTTTTTTGTGTGTGTGTTTTTTTCTGCATCAGCTTTCTTTTTTATTTATTTATTTAATTGGGTGAGATTGATTAAACTATATAAGTGTCAAGTATACAATTCTATGCTATATCGTCTGTATATTGCACTATGTGTACCACCAAAAGTCAAATCTCCTTCCGTCACCATATATTTGACCCCCTTTATCCATTACTACATCCCCCCACCTCCCATCCCTTTGGTAACCACCATACTGTTGTCTGTGTCTATGACTTTTTTGTTTTTAATCCTCACCTGAGGACATTTTTGCATTTATCTTCAGATAGAGCAGGAGGGAGAGGGGGGGAAGAGAGAGAGAGAGAAACATCGATGTGAGAGAGACACATCGAGTGGCTGCCACCCACACGACCCCAACCAGGGCCGGGGACAAACTGCAACCAAGGTACGTGCCCTTAGCGGGAACCGAACCCAGGACTCTCTGGTCCGTGGGCTGATGCTCTAACCACTGAGCAAAACTGGCCAGGGCTATGAGTTTTTGTTTGTCTTATTTTTTCATTTGTTGCTTTCAGTTTTATATCCCCATTTGAGCAAAATCATGTGGTTCTTGACTTTTTCTGTCTGGCTTATTTCACTTAACATGATACTCTCAAGATCCATCCTTGTCACAAATGGCAGTATTTCATCTTTTCTTATGGCTAAGTAGTATTCCATTGTATAGATGTACCACATCTCCTTTATCCAGTCATCTAGCAAAGGACACTTTGCTTGTTTCCATGTCTTGGTCACTGTGACTAATGCTGTAGTGCCTATATCTTTGTGAAGACATGTTTTGAAAATTTTCAGGGAAATACTCAGAAGAGGGATTGCTGGGTCATGTGGTAAATCTATTCTTATTTTTTGAGGAACCTCCATACTGTTTTCCGTAGTGACTATAACAGTTTACATTCCCACCAGCAGTGAATGAGGGTTGCTTTTTTCTCTACAATTTCTCCAACACTTGTTATTACTTGTCTTGTTGATAGTAGCCATTCAAACAGGTGTGAGGTGGTTTTAAAAGGTCTCTCAGCAGCCACACTGCTCTGTGAACCAAGATGGTCACTGCATGGTCTTTCTCAGAGCTAATTTAGTCGTATTTTGTATATAACACGAGTAAGTCTGGCTAGCTCCCTTTCCAGCCCTTTGCTATCGAAAGTACAGTTCATGAGCTGACAGCATTGGCATCACCTGGGAGCTTGTTCCGAGTGCAGAGTCTCAAGCCCCACCCCCCCTCACCTGTTCACTCAGAATCCGCATTATGACAAGATCCTCCTACGATTCGTGTGTGTGGCAAAGCAACTTAAAAGACACGACTTTTCGGGCCCAGGCCCACTCTTCAGTTTATTCCTTTATGTACTGTACTTTATTATGGAAAGGATTTGGGATGACTTGTATTACTAACTTACAAGGGAGGGAGACAAAGAACTTTAAAAGCCATACCAGCTGGGACCGTTTAACGTAGTTGTGTCATTGAATACATTTTACTGTTCGGTGAGGACACACTGCTACAACACTGTTAACAGTTGTATTCCAAAGCTGCAGTTTATTTACCTAAAATTCATAGTGAAGAATTTCCTTTAATATGGCTAAATAAATGAATACTGATGTTTAAGGAGGCGTGTCAGTGATCTGGATACTATATGAAAAACCATGTTCTCCAGTAAAGAAATTAAGTGAGATGTTACTTTCATTGGAAACCTTAGTTCACTCAGATTTTGTTTTTCATGCACTACATTTAGGCAGGTCAAATGACATCAAGATTTGGTATTATATCAGATGTATTCTACAACTAAACAGCTAAAAACCCAACCAACACAGCAAAAAGCCCATGACTCCTCAGAGCCAAGGTAAAATCTGGGGGGGTCAGTATGTATTCAATTTCATATTTTCATTTACTAGATTTTGGCCACTGATCTTCAAAATCACTAAGGTAAGAAAGTTCATTTGAAACTGAAAGGCATTTTTAAGTAACCAAAAAAGTTCACGCCCTTTTCTGAATAAGGGCATATAGGGAGAGCTGAACCCCAGTTGGTGGTCCTCAGGAGTCTTGCTGGGAGCTGCCATGTTGAGACCTGAAGCCCAGGGGTGAGGAAGCTGGGGCTGAGGTTGACCAGATAGCCAACTGAAACCGAGCTCAACCACCCAGCTGATGAGGAGGAGGAAGGATCCAGGCACAAAGCAGGTGACGGGAACATAGGAAAGAGCTGGAAGCTGTTGAAGGAAAACCCCAAGGTGTGGAAAAGAGCCTCAACAGACTTCCAGGAAGTGTTCCAATGCAAGCCAAGAAGGAGATTTAAGGGCCTTAACCCAGATCAGACCAACCCAGGTCTCCTTCTCCTTCTTCTCACTCCCTGCTCTGCGTAGCCTCTGAACATGAAACTGACTGGCACTTTATTGCCAAAACAATGCAAAAAAAAAAAAAGAAAAGAAAAGAAAAGAAAAAGAAATCATCGATAACTTGATATCTAGAGCTTAAAAATAAACAACTGCCTGGTAAAAATTTTATTGTATAAGGCAAATTTATATAAACAAAACTGGGCTTAGCACTTATTTGGCCAAAATGAAATACTTTCTGTTTATTCTAAAGACATTTGTGGAGTGCTATGGCTGTGATGGAAACAGATAACTAAAGTGTCACCACAGGGCAGAATGAATTCATTCTAAAATAATTGTAAAGCTGGAGCGAAAGGCCTTGTCTCTATCAATGGCATTATGTTCCCGAATCAGGGAGCCTCCCGACCTTGAAACTTCAGGGACTCTTGACTCATTTCTCCCTTGTGCCCTGTTGGAAATCTCTAATATTTCTACTCATGTTGTGACCACCCTAACCCCAATCCTGTCTCTTTACCTCTGAGTTTCAGCGCTAGCGTGAGAGCAAGCTTTCCCAACTGTCCTCCGACCTACCTTGGCAGAGTGGTCTTCAGAAGAACAGTTGGATACATTGGTTTGGAAGCAGGAGCAGAGCGGTTTAAAGAAACCAAAAACTCCACAAGTGATTCTCATGTGCACCCCTTGGTGGGAACCAGGGCTTTAAAAGTTTGCTAAATTAATGTTCTACACAATATCCAATTATTACGTCGCTCTCCTACCAGAGAGCTTTGGTTGCTGTTTATCATGATATAATCCACTCTTGTCTGCTGGGCACTGCCTTCTCCCCTCCGGGCAGCGTCTCCCTGCCCCAGCCGTGCTCAGCACTGATGTTCAGACAGTCCGTGCTCGCACCCACCTCTGTGCCCTTTTCCTTTGCCACCTGTAAGCATGGGTTCTGTCTTTCGTGATTCAACTCACGTGTCACCTCTTCCATGGAAGTTGCCCTGGCAGGTTCCTTGTTTCCTGAATGTCTACATCATTTATAATCTGTACCAAAATGAATTTTATCAGAGAATATGTCTTATCACATACCATTGGCTTCTTATTATTTATTGAATCCTCACCCAAGGATATATTTTTTTCCCATTGATTTGTAGAGAGAGTGGAAGGGAGGGAGAGGGGGGGAGAGAGAGAGAGAGAGAGAGAGACATTGATGTGAGAAAGACACATCAGTTGGTTGCCTCCTGCACATGCTCAGACTGGGGCCAGGGATGGGACCTTGCAACCCAGGCATGTACCCTTGACCTAGAATCAAATGTGCGACCCTTCAGTGCTCAGGCGGCCTAACTGATGAGCCAAACCAACCAGGGCCACGACATTGGCTTATTTTATTAGCCTTAAATAACCAATGAGAATGAAGAACTAACTAGAGAGCAGGAACCAGGTCTTTCACATTTATATCTTCTATAATCATCAATGTGTTGCTTCTTACAGGAAGTCCTCCAGTCTTAGATCTGGGTTAGGTGTTTCTCCTCCACACACCTGTGACATCTTGCTGTATCCCAGTTACATTATAAGTGCATCACAACTCTGCATTTTAAGTGTTTCTTTCTTTGTGTATCCCCTATAGACTAAATACTATCAGAGCAGGGCCCACATTTATCTGGTTCATCATTGACCCTCTAACACATTGTCCAGGTCCTGATATATGCTCAATACATATTTAGTCTAACAGAAAAATTAATGATTTAATTATATGTATTTGGTTGAGAGAGGGACAAATGGACCAAACACCATTAATAGCATCATGACATTTTGGTTGACTTGGTTTCCACTGTAATAGATAGAAAACCTAAACAGTATAATGAATCAGCTAACTAACATTTGGTTGTATACTCAACTATATCATTTTCTGATATATAATCGATAATGAACTTATCAATTCATTATAATTATTAAATTATGTTTTTTACATAGTTACTTTTCTTGTCTATAACATTCAGGGGCCTGGAGTGTAATGGATAGATAGCATTTGTTACTGCTACGTGTCTCCCACAGTTCCCACCTCAGTGCGTGTTTCTCGATTCGATGTCATGAAGTGTAGTTTTTAAAGAGCCTGTGTTATAACGTATCTCCTGGTGCTAAACATCTGTTGCTTCCAACAAGTGCGGCATTCATTTTAATGGCCCTGGTGCACAGAGGTAAACAGAGCCTTGGCAGGCCTTCCATAAAGGAAACTGTGTTTGATTCCTTCATTAATTACTAATGGAGCATTAAGGCATGCATTCTCCCTTGAGCCAAGTTGGGTAATTCCTGGCACTTCAGGCTGGGGTGCTTTCAATGCTGAGACGTGTATTGACACACCAGAGCACATGCCCTCTGGCAAGCACAGCGGTGGCCAGGAGTGTACAAAGCTCCAAACAGATCAATACCACGTGTACTGATCTGTCTGTTCAACCTTTTGCAGGTCTTGGGTTAATGTGGGATAATGAATATGAATCACCGATCTCTGAAGGCAGCCACCACAGTATGAATCAGACAAACCGTCAGGAAGATAAAGAAAGGTTAAAAAGGAAAGGACGATCGAAGATTTACCGAACACAAAACAATAGATTGAGAGCGCAGTGCTAATAGAAGAAATACGAAACAAAATATGACTTGTTAATTTTTACTTCACAGCCAATTAGTAACAATCAAAATGAAAATGTATACTCTGGGCCATGTTAATTAGCATAGCATCAAAATGCTCAAGTGAAAACAGTAAGAAATAAAAGAGATTGACTGACACTTATTGGTCGGTAAGTGTAAGTATGTGTAGATTGGTAGATACTTATTGATAGTTATTGGTAGATTTTAACATATATCCATCAGATTATGATAATTTAAACAGATAAAATATGAATAAGGACATAAAAGAATATAATTGAGTAATTGGCTATATTTAGACATTTATGGACTCTATAAAATCCATCATATTTTAAATATTCATATGCAAAATTTACAAAAATAATACTTTTTTTTAAATGCAGAAATTTGCAGGCTACTCTCTCGCATCACAGAGCAATAAGATACAATGTAATGTAAATATAAACAAAACCACCCAACCACTTGGTGCTGTCTATACATGGGGGTTGGGGGAATTTGGAATTAAAGGAGATAAAATTATCCTTTTAAGGATGAACTTTAATCAAACACAATAAATTAAACAGAGTGACACAAAGTTACTTCAAAGGGACAATACAATTTCTAGGACACAAAGAATTGGCCGTGATTTTATTAAATACATTAACATTTCTGAAGAAAAACACGTGTCAATCCAAAGTGGAGCTGCTTCACCCAGAAAAAAATAAATAAAAAATAAAAATAAAAATAAAAAAGCAAGTGTCAGAAAGCACAGCTGGGCAGTGCTCTGGCTCACCCAGGGGGGAAGGGAGCCTCGTCCAACTACTGGGATTAAGTAACATGGCATTGGCGAGACCATCCTTCTCGGGAAGGAGCAAGCGTGGAGTTATTACAGCCTGATTTGGGTTCTAATTCAGGCACACCTTTTGATTTTGATTTGGTCCTTTGTGTATAGGTCTATGCACGGGGGGACTGGGCATTAAGGGAGCTCGAAGCATGGGCCTCTGTGTCCCAATAAAGTTAATAAATAGAAATTTGTTCCGAGAAATGATCTGCGCTCATGCTGGAAATGTAAGGTTCCTGTACTGTGCAGGATATTAAGGGCACAGGAAAAGACAGAGTCCAGAAATCCATGCACATTTGTATGTATAAATAAAGCAAGTCACACAGTGTATGCTGGTATTTACTGCTGTATCTGGGTGCTCAGAGCAGGCTTTGCAGTGTATGGGGCATGCAAGTATTTGTTGGAGGAATGAAAGAAGTGGGAAGGACAGAATTACTTAACAAATTCTGGTGGGATAGTTGGTTAAGTATTTTACCAACTTGCACGAAAACACAGAGCATGTGGATAAAAGCATTAATTTTAAAAGTAGAAAAACTAAAAGAAATATTCAAATGTTGGTAGTACCTCTGAAGGGACAACAGTGCTGTAAGTTCAGCAGGATGAAAAGAAGTTACAAAGGAGAATAACAGCAATGAATCTGTCTACACAAATGTTAGAAACTTATGTTCACAAGTTATTATTATAATACCCAGAATTCAAAGTCAGACAACGTGGGAAAATATTTATGGGAAATGTGAAATACATTGGCCTGATATCTTTATTATGTAAAACGTTCACACAAATTTGTAATAGAAATACGAAAATTCCAAGAGCATGAACAGACAACTCACAAAAAAGAAATGAAGACTAGTAATAAGCACATGGGGAAAGATTTGACTGACCTGGTAATCAAAGACATTAAAAATAAAACAGTAATTTTTCTAAAAGCCTTTTAAATGAGCAAAGAAAACATACAAATTATTTTTGTAAAAGCCAAGACTGATAAGGATGCTGTAAAAGTGATAGTCTCATATTTTGTTGACAATGCTTTATAAATGGGTACCTCCTTCCTGGGAGGGCAGTTTGGCAATATAATATAAAAAGCCATAAAAATATTTATAGCCTTTGACCTCATAATTTGACTTATGGAAATCTATCCCGAGGCAAATTAATCCAAAAGATGGAAAAAATTAAATGCCTCGGAGTAAATTGGGAAACACTAAACATCCCGCACAGGGGAAGGATTAATGTGCCGTGGCGGACAGAGCCGCCGAGTTGAAGACCACATAGCCATGTACAACGGCAGGAATAGAGATCATGCAGCCACAGCCGAAGACGCTTGTGTTTTAATATTAAGTAAAAAAAATGAATAAACATTTATGTATAAAAAGATTTGCAGAGGAGAAAAGATGAAAATGAATGGACTGAACTTGAAATGGTTGATTTACAATGGCAGGAAGACAGTGACTTTTTCTGTTTGTCACCCCTCATCACAGGACATGCTTAGAGAGGCGAGGATGGGGCGGGGGGTGGGGGGGAGAATGTAAGAGAGAAACCTTGATCAATTACCTTTCGTACATGCCCCAAATAGAGATTGATCCCACAATCTAGGTATGTGCCCTGACTGGGAATCGAACCCGCAACCTTTTGGCGCACAGGACGACACTTGACCATCTGAGCCACTCTGGGGCGGCATTACTTTTTCTTTTTTTTTTTTTTTATCCTTACCCGAGGACATTTTTCCATTTTTTGTTCAGATAGAGCGGGAGGGAGAGAGAGGAAGAGAGAGAGAGAGAAACATCGACGTGAAGGGACACATCAAGTGGCTGCCACCCACACGACCAACCAGGGCCAGGAACAAACTGCAACCGAGGTACATGCCCTTAGCGGGAACCGAACCCAGGTCTCTCAGGACCGCAGGCTGATGCTCTAACCGCTGAGCCAAACCGGCCAGGGCCGGCATTACTTTTTCTTTACCTAGATTTTTTGGTTATGTATTGTTATTTGGCCTGTTCTCGCCTTTCTCTTCCCTCACCTCCCCTCATTGCCACGAGCTCTATGCCCAGCTTCCAAAGCCCTACCCGTCTGAGTCAGTGCTGCTCAAGTTCCGACTGGCCCAGGAAGCCCTCCCCATCCTGTCAGCCAAACGAAACTCTCCCTTTTCTACGCTCCCATAATGCTGTGTTGACATGTCTATTGTAGTACGTATATAATGCACTTTGTGTAGAAATGATATATGTACAGGATGTATCTGTTTCCACACCTACATTTTCAAAGTTTTAAAGGTTTACTAGAGGCAGGAATTGTTTGATGCGTTTTCTCTCCCCCAGCACAGAGCACAGGGCATTGCATCTATCACATGCTTGACTGAATATTCATTGAAATGCTTTTGATGGCCCTGAAATGAACTACTTCTGATTCCCTGCAGGTGGAGCTCATGAAGGTCTGCAGCACTTGGGTCCTTTCGGCAATATCCCGAACATTGTGGCCGAGCTGACCGGTGACAACATTCCCAAGGACTTCAGTGAGGATCAGGGCTACCCAGACCCTCCCAATCCGTGTCCTGTTGGAAAAACAGGTACTGGACGTGCCCTTTGGGTCCCATGTATGGCACGGGCTTTGGGAGGAAATTAAAAATTCTAATGTCAGCTATAAATATTGTGAGAAATAGTATTTCCAGTACCACTGAGCCCTCTCTCTTTTTTTTTTTTTTTGAAGTGTAAGTGGATTGGAAAGGGAAACTTATTCTAGAACACATTCCTTGTTGAGTTCTGGTATTCAGATCCACCCACATGGGTCTCCCTTGCCAAGGCTTTACATTCTGTCTGTCTCCCCCTTTGGAAATAGACACTGATCTCTTTTCTGCAGGGAGAATGCAGGCCTCCCCCCCCCCCCCCCCACACACACACACACGATACAACGGCTGTCCATTTTTAGTCTCTTTGGAACTGGCTATTTAGTTTGTGGATTAGCCAAACCCATTTGTTTTCCTTACTTCTCTTGACAATCGACATTTTAACTATGTCTCAACTAGTTAGCGTCTATCCTGAAATGTTTCCCTGGGGCCGAGGAGGTGGCATGAGAGGGAGAGGGTCCCGTAAGATAAGTAGTTGGCTAAGGAAGAAAGTTGAAACTTTCCTTGGCTACTTGTCTATTCTTCCCACGTTCCTCTTTTCTAATGCCCAACAGAAGCGATGGTGAGTGGGCTCCACTTATGTTGGGCTTTGAGCAGCTTACCTGCTGGTTAAAAGTAGTGGTTCTGGACTCAGACTACCTGAATTCAAACCCAAGAGCAAAAGATGTGACCTTGAACATGTTAATGAAACATGTTGCACTTTTGTTTCTTCATTTGCAAAATGGGGGTCCTTGTGGGAACTAAATGAAATGATCCATGCTAAACACTTGGCAGAGCACCTAACGCAGGGGGAGGACTCATTAAATGGCATCCTGGTTGTAATTAGTTTTGGCACCAGTAAGTAATGCGTCTCTCTCCTTGGGCTTGGGCCCACTTTTAGCACCAAAACAGTCTTTTCCCCCAAGCCTCGTAATACTAGTTGGTACTTACTAGCCTTACCTCTCATGTGGAAACCGAAGCCGAGACAGTAACATGCCTGAGGTTATCTGTGTCGCGAGGAGCTGAGTCCAGACTCAAACCCAGGTCTCCCTGATTCAGGACTATGCACCCAACCCCCATGACAACTGCCTTGCTCTGAACGTGTGTGTCAGCATTGGCCCTTCGGCGCTTCTTAAATACAGTACAGGTTGTGTCTGGAAGACACGTTCTCTGAAAGATGCTCCTCTTTTCATTGAGGGTGAGGTCTCTGTTTCCCTGGGAGCCTCCGTCCCTGGATGGAACAACCAGCGTAGTTGGATGTGGCCCAGATGTGGGGATGCTGGCCCAGGACTGCAGGGGAAACCAAACCACTGCACAGAGCCAGTTGCTTCTGCCGCATTTTACTTGCACGGAGGGCGTTGGAAGGCAGGAGGAAAGAACCCAGTTTGAGTGTGAAGACCAGCAGTCCCCATGGGGATTTGGTTCAGTGGGTTGGATGTACTGCAGTGGTTCTATAGGTGTGTTTCCCAGACCAGCAGCACCAGCTTTATCTGGAAACTTGTTGGGAATGTAAACTTTTAGGCCTTGCTTCGGACCTATTGAATCAGAAACTCTGGGGTAGGACCCAGAAGTCTGTGTTTTAACCTGCCTTTCACATGATCCTGGTGTGTACTAAGGTTTGAGAACTACTGTTAGAAGAGAATGGAAAGAGAAGCAGAGTTAGAGCCAAGAGATCTGAATTCGAGTCTTCACTACGGTATTTACTTGACTTTGCTTTACTTCCCAGGGCCTCGGTCTCTTCCTCTGTTAAATTGAAGACGTTGTCAGTGCCTTTAAAAAACATACAGTGTCAGTTAACCTGGTAAAATAAAATACAGATCTATGTAATGAAACACGTAGGAGCTCCGAGACATAGCAGTTGAGGTGGGCTGATCGAGTTGGATGAGAACCCAACTCCCAGACCCTCTCTTGTCACAATTTATCTGCCATTTCCTTCATTATCATTTTATTAAGCCAACATATTTCTCAGTCTTTGTTCTACCAGAATTTGCATTCTTGAAAGGAAATCACTTGTAGATGTGGTCATCCTTGGTAAGGAGTTGCTTGAGATCTGCCTTACTGGGAATTACGACACCACGCTGTTGAGCAATTAAAGAAAAGAACCTCGATTTCCCTCCCATCTCCCCTCACCCTGGACAGAGCAGCGGAACTCAGCCCATGCTCAGGGGTAGATGTGAATTCCAGGGCGCATCGCCGGGCCCAAGACACTTAGATTCCCAGAGCAGGGCCTCGTGTACCTCTGGGCCCTCAGAGGTGCTTGAGAAACGCCTCTTATGAAAAGGTTGTACAGATCCCATAAGCAGACTGCCAGAATGCTCTCGATTTGCTCTCCCTTCCCTCCACGTTAATTGCTGTAGATGAGGAACGTAGATAAACAGGTCAGAGAAGGTGGGGAGCACAGCAGGCATCCGCTCAGCACGCCCCACTTCCACATGGGCTTCCCGCTGCTACAGCGGAGACTGGGCGCCTCAGCTGCTGGGGAGCTGCAGAGCGGGCTCGGGAGACCCGACCACCCGGCCGACTGCGCTAGACCCCTTTACCGCTGACGTCGGTGGTTCACCATCCCTGTGACAGGAACCCTTTCTTCCCCCTGGCCCTACACAAAATTCACAATCCATCGCCTGTCCCCTTATTTAAACTCTCTCTAGAGCACATTGGAGACAGAAAACAACGACTCGTTTTCAGAGCACGGTGTCTAGTAATAAGAGGGTGTGGGTAACAGCAGCAGCGAAGGGGGATACCCTTTCTCGGGTTTGAATGGAAGGCAGTGCTTTATTTCAAAGAGCAGTCACAGTATAAACTGTCATTTAAAGAGCAACGGCGAGAAAGGAATGAAAACAAAGAGCAAATCTATTATGTGCCAGGTGCTGTGTATATACTCATCTCTATTTCTCATAGCAGCCTGTAAGGAGAGTGGGTGATGATTCCAACCTTATAAGTGAGTAAATGGACGTAGAGAGACTAAGTTAACTTTCCCCAGCAGCTAAACCCATCTGTCACTTTTGAGCCAGGATTTGAACCCTGAGCCCCGGTCTGTCTGCGTTCAAAGTTGACTCCGTTACCACCATGACCCACAACCTCAAGCACTGTCTGGTGATGTTGTTTTTGTGTCATGTACGTTCTCCAAGAGCTGAAATTGTTGCTAAAGAGCTCACCCAAGGGAAAACAGAATGCGTTATGTGAAAGGGAAGTATATTCGTTAAGGAAATACTTGCTATTCTTACAGATAAAAATTACAGTGACTTAACACAGTAGTTGTTTGCTCCTCACTCATGTGAAGTCCTGCCAGAGGTGGGTGAGTGTGGTGGGTGGGAGATTCAGGAGCCAGACTGCCACCTTTTGTCTTTCTTTTTCCATCATCACTTATCCTACCTCTTCCACCTCCTCCCACCACCCACCCCCTGCAACCGTCCATGTCCATGAGTTCTTTCTCTTTTTTTTCTTTTTTGCTCAATCCTTCCACCACCAACCCTGATACCCACCCCCACCCCAGAGCTGTCTGCCTGCTCTCTATGAATCTGTCTTCATTTTGCTTGTTAGTTGAGTTTGCTCATTAAATTCCACAGTTGTCCGGATCGGCCGCGTGTAGCAAGCAGACAAACGAGGCAGGCTTGGGACAGGGAGTGGGGCTCACAGAGGAGGTTCCGAGGGGCTGGGTCTGGAGGTGCAGTACATCATTTGTGACCTGTTCCAAACTCAGACATACAGCACCACCTGATGCAAAGCACGGCTGGGAAGTGGACTGCATGCAGAGGGGGCGGGGCAGTGGGTCTGGTGGGCAGCCGACCAGTCTCAGCCACAGGTTCGGGGACAGTGAGAGTTTGGGATGAACGAATCCCAGAGGCAAAGCGATTTACAGTGGCTGATGCAAATACAATCTGACCTTTGGGTGTCTAGTGACTGTCTTTAATAAATTAATTCTTGGAATCATGATAAATGCCCTGGCCATTCCTCAAAACCCTTTTGCTGTTTGCGGTAGGTGACGGCTGTCTAGAAAACACCCCCGACACAGCCGAGTTCAGCCGAGAGTTCCAGTTGCACCAGCACCTTTATGATCCCGAACATGACTACCCAGGCTTGGGCAAGTGGGTAAGTACCACCCTGGTCACCAGTGGATTTACACTCTGCTGCTCTGAAGGGACCAGTGGCAGAGGTGAGCAATGTGGGTGGGGAGAGAGAAGAAAAATTGTTCAGTGGCTAACTTTTCAGAAATTCCTGGTTGAGAGGGACTGTAAGTAATTCTAGTTTAAACCACACTCTCGGCTGCAAGATACGAGCCCATCCGACGAGTCGATGACCTGACTCCTCTCACCAGCTCGGGTCCACCCCACAGTCTGGGTCATAACACATCCCAAAGTCTCACCAGGTTTCACGCAGCTCTGAAGGAAGTATATGATTTAAAAAAAAAAAAAAAAGGATACTGAGAAAATTTGCAAATTGTTTCTCTAGACCGAGGGTAATGACCTCTACAGAACTAAGGAAAAATGATGCCAGAAGCTTAGAAACAGATGTATGTAATTCTGAGTTAAGGAAATAGAAAAAAAAAAAGTTCCAAAATGTGCAGCCGTGAACTTGCTGTCAATACCAGGCAAGAATCTATCACTGGCAGTTAAGGGCATTGTTTATAAGCCCTTGGAAAGAGAAATCGTGACCATTTGGCACAGGTGTGCGCAAAACAAGTTCTGTCAAACGGACTGTGTTCTGCTTGCCAGCATTGTTCACGCACTCGCCAGACTGATGAGGGAAATGAAGTGCGCGTGGTGCACTTGGCCTTCAGAAAGTATTTGATGAGATCTTTCATGACCTCCCATTGGAAGCGGTGGAGAGATACAGCACCGGCCAGAGAACATCCCCGAAAGGGAGCTTGTTAAAGGGTCTACGTCAAGAGGGAGAGAGATTTCACATGGCATCCTGCATGTCCAGGTTTTTATAAGTGTTTCTAATAAAAAAGTATGGAACGTGTACTTATCAGATTCTCAGAGGATGACACAAAGTTGGAAGCACGGGCCCTGAACGACAGAGTTGGGATTCAGATGGTAGTAACAGGCTGGAACGATGAGCCCAAGGAGAACCCGGTCGAATGGGGATACACTTACGTTCCTGTGGTTGGGTCTGTGGGATCAAATGCTGAAGCCATGTGAGAAAAGTGGAAAAGTACTAGAGAGTGTTAATTCACACATCAGTAGGTGGTCAGTACCTGTGCAATGAGTGAATGAGCAGATTCCTAACTGCTTAAGCCCTTCTAAAGCTATCAATCCCATCTCAGCTCATTACTGGCAGCGACCTTGCGCCCAACATTACTAGGAATTCTGTAGTCTCAGGACTAAACACTCCCCCTTCCTTTTATACTGTTTTAGAGAGAGCTGTCCCTCCTCATTAATGACCATTTTCATTTCTTTATCATCTTGCTTTAACATTGCACTCAGTTGATTCAACATGCAACCTTCAACATGCATGTGTTTCCTGTCTTAAAACAACAAAGCAACGACACCTCCTAAATTGATCTTTCTTCCTCCAATGTGCATGATTCTACTTCTCTTCTTTTTTATAATCCGGTCTGTTAAGGAGAATTGGCATGGAGAGCCATGTTGTAGCCTACTGGTAGAGTTTGAATATGTTGAATTAAATTGGCAAACATCGCCTGGCTGGTGTGGCTCAGTGGCTGAGCATCGACCCATGCACCAAGGGGTCGCCGGTTTGATTCCTGGTCAGGGCGCAAGCCCAGGTTGTAGGCCCGATCCCCAGTAGGGGGCATGCAGGAGGCGACCAGCCAGTATTTTTTCTCATCGATGTTTTTATCTCTCTTTCTCCCTCTCCCTTCCTCTCTAAAAAATCAATAAAGAAAAAAAAATTTTTTTTAATTGGCGGACATCTATAAGTTCTTGAATAGGAGACTGGAATCCTGAAAGGCTTCTTCTATACAGGAACATATTCTGATGACAGAAGGGACTGAACACAGGAAAAAAATTTAGGGAGTAATTCCCACTATGAAGGCTGTGAACATAGTGAATTCAAGTGAATCTCACCAACAGGACGAGACTTTAAGACATTTCCAAGGCCGAGGAACTGACTACAATTGGCATGTGGCATAAATATAGCATGAGGAAGAAAGAAGAGATATGTGAGGTTTATATAAAGTGGATGGTGTGAACTTTCCCCCTGAGGGAATCTTAAGAAAGGAGGAAAAAAGAAGAAGGTGGGAAGGAAAGAAGGGAGCAAAGAGAAGGAGGGAGAGTAGCCCCCAGAGGATCCCAGAGGACTCCACAAGAGAGAGGCAAAAGTACTGAAACAGAAGTAGGGGCAGGTTCAACGAAGACCAAACGGAAGACATGAAGCCTGCGACATTCCAGACACTGTGTTCGGTGCTCAATACGCAATAGTTCATCAGGACATGGTACCAGTCTTCAGAGAGCTCGCAGTCTTCCGGTTGAAAAGAATTGCATAAAAATAAAAGGAACCCAACCGAGCACCGTGCATCATCATGTTCTAGCTCTACCATGAGCACTGGGAGCAGTTATTAGGAGAGATGGAAGATGAGGGCAGAGGCAGATCCCAGACTGAGGACTCACGGCCGGTTGTAGAACAGCGTTGAGGAAGTCAAAGTTGATCAAAAGGGCAGCCTTGAGGTGGACGGTGAGCCGGTACCCTGCCTAACCGGCAGCCTGGAAATGAGCAAGAGGAAGCAAGGGGGAGACTGAGAAAAGGCTGAGGGTCGTGCTCCCAACTGGGGAAGCAGCAGAAATGTACACCTCTCTCCTGCCAACTTTTCTCATCTCATCAACCCTTTGCAGGCTTCTCGCACCAAGGTCCACTCACTCTCAACACTCCAGCAAGAGGCCAGCCCCACCCTTCATCCTCTTTGCATCCTCCCCTAAATACCAGTTCATGTTCTCAGCCCTTCCTATTCTTTGTCTGCCTCAGAGCTCAGACATAGACGTTTGAGTGAGACGAAAAGGGAAGTACTGTTACAGGTTAGTGACCGGGGACCCGTGGTTACAAACCTTTCATGATCTATAAGTATGTGTTTGTTTAAACTTAAGTTTCCTTCATTTATTTTCTCGTTACCACCTAGCAGTAAAACATGACTTGCTTGATCTTCACATGGAAGTGTGAATTGAGTATGTCTTGCTTTTCTAAGCTGGGGTTCCTCCGTGTATATATAGAATGAGGGCCTCAAGCTTGGCTTCAGCTCAACCGTCCATTGACAAAGTAATTATCTTTTACATGAAACCACACACAGGACCCTGATTCCTTATTTGCAAATAGTGTTTCCCTGTTTTTAACATTAGCTGGACCTGAGCTGGGTCTTTAGCAGTGATTCACCTATAAATGTCAGCGTCTGTCTCGTTTGCTGCATTTTTCTCTTTGTTAATGCTTCGAGACACATCTATTAAATGCACATCATATGCCTTCCAGGCCTGTGTTAGGTGATTGGAATACAAAGAGGAATGGTAATTGTCTTTTGTAATACACTAATAGATAGTAAATATTTATTGAGCACGTATTATGTACCAGGCACTATGTTAAATACTTTACTGAATTATCTCATTTAATTGCCCATTTCCATTACTCTCATTTTTTCAGATGAGAAAATACAGGCTTAGGGAGCTTGACAAGCCTGCCCAACACCACAGAGCTGAGGCCGGGCAGAGCTGGGATTTCAACCAAATTGACTCCAGGACTTTTCAAAAATTGGATCAATTCCTTACCTCTTCCATGGCTCATCACTCAGAACGTGTCCCGTACAGTGATCCTATTGAGTCCTGTCTAGGACTGGTTGCCTTTCAGACAGTGTGTGTGCCCACAACACTGAGTGGCTCTGACCCGAGGCTGGCGACTATAGGTGTCAGTCACTTCCCTCCTTCACGCGCTAACCATGAAGCGTTCCTCAGGAAAAAGTTGTCTTGACCACAAATATTTTTCCTTTCCAAGTGCTTATCACATCTTGTCATTGGCAGCTTGGACAGCTAGAGCCTCTTCCTTAAGAGGAAGCAGCTGATCATGGCCAGACCCTGAGAGACAAGGACCCTCTCTGACTTTCCTTGCCTTTCATGACCTCAACATGGCTAAAGAGTCGAACGCTCTTCAGTTGGCCTTTGTGTCATTTCCCTCGTGATCAGACTGGAGCCATGCCTTTCTATCATGTTCTTCTCAGTGTGTTATGTCAGGAGGCTGAGGCGCCTGTTTGTCCCAGAATAGGTGGTAACCTGGTTCAAGTAGTGTCTGCCAGTTTTCTCCAGTGTAAAATTACCAGTTTTCCTTTTGAAATTAATAATTAATCTGTGGGGAGATACTTTGAGAATGTGTAAATAGTCTGTCCCTGTTACACTTTTTTTTTTTTTTAAATCCTCACCCGAGGACATTTTTCCATTTTTTGTTCAGATAGAGTGGGAAGGAGAGAGAGGAAGAGAGAGAGAGAAACATCAATGTGAAAGGGACACTCACACCACCAACCAGGGCCGGGGACAAACTGCAACCCAGGTACGTGCCCTTAGTGGGAACCGAACCCGCGTCTCTCTGGACCACAGGCCGACGCTCTAAGCGCTGATCCAAACCGGCCAGGGCCCCGTTACCCTTTTAACCAACAATTTTTATATCCATTGATGATCATTACCAGAATCGATAATAACTATGGCAGCTTTAATGGTGATTTTCTTAGTGTGTTATTTTTATGCATTTATTGGTTGGCATTCTATTCTAAGCAAGACTTTTCCCTGCTTTATTTATTTATTTATTTACTTAAAATTGTGTTTATTTAATATCAGTTTGGACTTGTTGATGCCTGTTATTATGTATTTGTGTTCAAACCGTCCTAGATTTAGCCAGCGGGAGTCTGCAAGCTGGCTTTTCTTTCCTTTTGACATGCGCCATCATTTTTTGAGCACTTCCTCACTTTCTGGCCCAATTAGATATTCCAGCTTCATTCATCCTTGCGCCTTCCCTGCCCGAGCCCTGGAAACAGACATTTATTCAAGGAGCCTCCCTGGTTCTATTTAGAAATGGAATTTGAAACCAACATCTGGGCAGTTGTCCAAAATCTTGATGGCACAGTGGAAAGCCCTTTTTATGAACTCGAACCTGCTACTCACATGGGAAGCAGGCTCCCCACTCGCCCCTCCCCACCCCATCAACAAGGAATGGGTGTCAGGAAAGGGGGCTGGTTTCTACTCAGATGTCTTTTACCTACACTACACCTGCCGGTCCCTGTCTTCAAATGCATACAAAGCAGGGCTAATCGCAGCGCCCCAGCCACTTCCACGCAGAGGTGGCCCAGCATCACCCTGCTAACCCTAACCCTAGCCCTCAGGGAAACACAGGGACCATCTTTGAGAGGAAGACTTGCCAGCCTTTTGCACTTCCTTTTGAATGAGGGCGCTATGGGCGTGATCTGGCCCTGACCTTCTAAAGGAGAGTAACTACGACGATGCCCTTCTACCCGGCGGGTGGCATCATGGAGCTCCGCCGCGGCTGATTGGATGTCCCACAGGATGGCAGCAGCTCTCAGGTCCCTGCACAGTCGCTCCCTCCTGCTCGGGCAGCTGAGCACGCAGGTGCACATGAAGAAGCTCCGATCCTTGCCCCCTTTTCCCCGGCCTCTCTGGCACCGACTCCCAGGACATTCTCTGTGCATCCGAATTGTTACATCCCAGAAAGGCAACTACAGACGACAGGAATGAGCCTTAGCATGATATTCTCATTCCTCGAGTGAATGTTCCTTGAGTGAATGAGCTGCACCTTCACCTTTCCTCTCTCTATATCCATATACGTATATGTGTGTGTGTATACAAATATATATATATATACACACACACACATATATATATATAAATTGAGGTAACATTGGTTTATAACATTATATAAGTTTCAGGTGTATATCATTATAATGTGATATTGTGTATACACAATATAGCATGTTCGCCACCAAAAGTTTAGTTTCCATCCATTACCATACAATTGACCCTCTGACCCCCTTTACCCATTTTCCTTCCCTCCTCTCCCCTTCCCCTCTGGTCACCACCAATCTGCTGTCTGCCTCTATGAGTTTGCTTATGCTTTTTTTTTTTTTTTTCATATTCCATATATGTGTGAAATCATATGGTATTCGTCTTTCTTTGTCTACTTCCTTTAGCATAATACGCTCAAGGTCCATCCATGTTGTCACAAATGGCAAGACTTCATCTGATATTAAATCGATCAGTTCCCCACGTGAGCGTGAGACGGAGGCCATGGCCAGCACTGGCCTTTGGCAGGGCATGGTCCTTCCTCCCGGGCACAGCCTTCCTGCATAGTTGAGGTTGGGCAAGCGACAGCATTGTGAATTGTGGGTGAGGTAGGTTTTAATGAACATAAAAATTACAAAGTTCATTCTTGGCATTTGTCATTTTCATTTCCAAATCTACCATAAAAAAATTCTTTCTCTCCATACACTTCAGAGGATACATGCTGTATAAACTGTTCCTTACCAAAACTCTTAAAAACACACACACACACAATAACAATGTCGGAGTATTTTATTTAGAGTAAGATGAATCACCTTTTTTATACATTATTTCCCTTCTGATTAAAAGTCAAATTAAAAAAAAAAAAGCCACGCACAGCCCCCCAACTCCCCTCCTCCAGGTCACGTGCCTGCCGTTTGTAATCCCAACAGAAGGGAAATCTGTTGAGCATGTGTCCAGTATTCCAGAGCTCATGTCAGCCCCTATGTGTTTGAAACACAGCAATATGTGGAAACACTTATACAAACTGTAGTAACAGATCCCATTTTTTTTCTCCCCCAACATAACTTTCTTTCTGCCAAGAAGTTTTTTTTTTTTTCTTGGCAGTTTTTAAAAGGTTCACTCTATTAAAAATGTTATAGCCCAAATGGTTTTCCGATTATCTCGACTGGGTGCACAGACTGAAGTCACTGGAGGAAAGGTTGCGGAAGTCAGCGTTTCATTTATTTACCTAGAGGATTGTTATTCACAGTCAGACAAGACTCCAGAGAAGGTTTATGTGTACAGCTCATAAAAAGGGACTTAGCTACAAAGCAAAGTGACATAAAATTGTGTGTTTCAAACAGAGGTTGTTCAAAGTGAGGACATGGGTTGCCAACGCCGCTTGGGTTGCAGAAGGTCGTTTTTTCCTGTTTATGTGACTGGGGATGGCACCGAGGTGCCTCCGGGCATTACCGAGAACTGGATTCACCGCAGCCGGACCACCAGCTTTGCCCTTGGGGTCCCGCTTTCGGACGGGGTATTCCTTTCATCTAGTTTTGCTTCCAAAACATGTGTATGCAAATATCCAGGGGACGCACTGAGTGTTGCTTTTAAAATAGACGTCCACCACATCTGATCCATGCTTCTACATTGTTTTCTTTCTCGCCCTGCTCTAGAACAAGAAACTCCTGTACGAGAAGATGAAAGGACAGAGACGAAAGCGGAGGGTAAGGCACGGCTGGCGGGGGTGGTGTTGGGGTGCCCGAGTTTTCCGAGCCAGGCAGTTGACAACCGAGACCTTCAGTGTGGGAATGTAGCCGATCCCTTTCTGGGGCGGTCCCGGGAGGGCAGGACCTTGGTCCCAGCTGATGAGGGCCACGCCCACAGAGTGCGCCCTTGGTTCTGGGCTGGCTTCTCCAGCGTTCGCGCATGGCTTTCAGTGCCACGCCGACCTTGGTGGCGATTCCCTCACTTCCATACTTCCATTGCACACAGGAAGCAGGTGTTGCATCTCCTGCGCGGGTATGGGAAATGTGGAGGGTATATGAGGATGTGTCTTTCTTCAGAGGGTCTGTAAGCCCCTGGGGAGACTGCTCACACATCTGCATCAACTACATACATGCACCAGACAGGAACAAGGAAGTGATGAAATGCATGCTCCAGGCAATAATGCCCGAGGAATGTGGGGACAAAAGATGAGATGGACAAACCTCGTTCTTCCTACGTACCTTTTTTCTTAGTCTAGCAGATTGATGTAAAAGTCAACTAGATCAGTTATACTGGGTTGCTGACCTCTAAATGCACTAACCATCCCAGGGCTGCCCAGGGTGGGACTCCGGTCTAGGTGCCTCACAGTTAGCCACTACAGGGTTGCCGCATGTAAAGCGGATTGTCACATTTGCTTTGGGTTTCTCCTGTGTTGATGGCATCGGGGCTTCATCAGCAATCCTCGTCCATTCTGCTGATCCACAGAAGTGCCCAGCCACCTGCCACCGTTTTCTGATCGGCAGGAGAAAAAGTTAAAATCCTGCTATTGCATAGCAAAGTGCTGCCAGAGAGTAGCCATTTTTGTTCAAATACAAACCAACCCTATACCTAAAGCCACCGACTGATAATTTATAATAGCAAGTGCCAGGATTCTGGCGAAATGTGGTAGCCATGCTGAAAATTCTGCCCAATCCAGTCAGAGAGTGTTTTAGGAGGTGTAGGGGTTTTGTTTGTTTGTTTGTTTGTTTTTTGTTTTTAACTCAGTATTAATTCTCAGGACCCTACAACAGAGCGTTTCAAGTCCCTGTGCTGCCTGACAAAATACAGAGATCCCATGGCCAACTCTCCACATGAGGCACAGTTTGGATGTCTGGAAACAGATCTTTGGGAGAGTTACCAGGGTTATTAGGGGTTTTTCTCAGATGATTACAGTTTCCAGTGGCAGATAGTGGCAGGAAGGGTCCGAAGGGTGTTATGTGGGCTTGAGAGAACATCAAGAAATTCTATTCTAGGAGCTCAGAATACACATAATTTACCAGGACAATGGCTTGAATATCTCCCCATGGTACAAGAAGAACATTCCCAAATAAGACCAACGATGGGCCCACAATGAATAACAGCTTGACGCTTTAATTGTGTCTACTTCCTGACTCACCATTCCTTCTGCCCCGACTTGAGTAATTACTGTGGGTCACGATTTAGGTTCAGCAATGAGATCAGGATTACTAAAATCAGAATTCTGGCTAGGACACATGTTATAAAGGTTTTACTTTGGCCTCCACTTCCTCCTCATAGAAAGGCTTAGAATTTGTGAAAATAAGGGTCACTTTGACCCAGTGGTATCAAGTTTTTTCTATTCTTAGGCGTCTACAAAGCCCCATGCTCATGCCATAAACCATGAGCCTCTCAGGACTGTTGGGGGAAGAGAACTTGCCCCCCTGTCTTCAGGCCTCAGAGGGTGTTCCCATCTTGACTGAAGACTTTACCACCTCAAAGGTGTGAATCAACATAAATTATGGGCTTCTTGTGGGGGAAAATTAAGGCTTTGTCCAGTGAAGCTCCACATTTGCTGTGGGTTTCCAGAGGACATGAAAAGTAGGGATTCAATCCCAATGGTTCTTCAGTTGTGCAATGGGAATAATGGTCACCTTGTAACCTGGCCCATGTTTCAACCAAGGGAGAAGATAAATATATAAGTGCCTTAAGTTCATCAGAGGATAATGAAAACCAAGTGTCATTATTATTATTACTCTTAAGATTCAGTACTAATAGTTAAACATTCATCAAAAAAGTTCAACTGATTGCTCCTTGTACTTCCTCATTAATTTAATTCCTCTTCCTTCCGATCTTCGTCATGCTCTGGGTCTGATCTGAAGGACTATCTCCCATAAAAGTCCCTCACCAAGAGGATTCAACCTAAAGTTCCAGCTGAGCTCCGGGCAGTTTTATATAACTATCTATACTTGCTTGTTTTAAATTGAATTTCTACTTGCTTCATGAGTCAAAGGTTAATTCACCTTTAAATGACTTTGCAATTTTTTTAACTCTTCAAAAAAATTTTTTTTAATTTTTTATTTATTAATTTGTTTTTGTTATAGATATTTAACAATTTATTTTTCTTTGTTGATTTTTAGAGAGAGAGGAAGGGAGAGGGAGAGAGAGATAGAAACATCGATGTGAGAGAACAGCGATTGGCTGCCTCCTGCATGCCCCCCAGTGGGGATCGGCCCACAACCTGGGCATGTGCACTGACTGGGAATCGAACCAATGACCTCTTGGTGCATGGGTTGATGCTCAACCACTGAGTCACACCAGCCAGGCTTTTTTAACTCTTGAGATGTATCTTGTTAATATTTGAGATTTATTATTTATTTTATTTAAAGAGCTTACCAAACTTTTATTCCTAATGTAGTAGAATTTTCATAATAAATATTACTCAAAATATTCATGATATTACATATACTTTGTCAGTTCACACTTGCTCAGAGATTCTGATATAATTTCCTGGGGTAGGCCAGGCCCTTCTAGTTGACAATCTTCCTGTTATAGAAAGCATGCCAGTTATTTTAAATATTTTAAAGATGCCTTTCCAGCAAAGTACTGTCTTTTGTGACATGTCACTTTTCAGATCTAAGAGGACATTGTGTATTTTATAATTCTCAGTTGGTTTGTGATGCATTTTTGCAGGGTGAGTTGGGACTTCCATGATTCGTTACCCGTTGAAATGTGGAAGGACATTTACAGATACTAAACTCAGGTTCCATTCCTTCTCTTTGGTGAATGTCTGCTCACCCTTCAGAAGAGCCACGGCTGACCATGTCCCATGGGCAAGAGAGACCCACTGTGACCTGCATCCATTCATTCCTGGAGACTTGATAGGCAGCGGGATGCTGGTCATTGACAACCACAGCTTCTTTCTTATATTTTTGTTTGGTTATTGGAAGGTGACTTCAAAAAACTAATATTTCAAAACTTTTGAAATGTTTCTGCTTTTCTCAAGGCTGTGTTGTAAAGCGGCAATTACTAGTTCAAATCCAAACCTCAAAAAAGTAGATATGTATTAGAGAAGGAACGGTCAAACCTTTTTCAGAAGACAAACAGATAAGAGAGATTTCAGACTGTGGAGTCTTGAGTCAGAAATAGTGGAACCATCCAAATGGCTGCTAGAGCCCCGGATGGATCCCCTTTGGACAATTCTGGCAGGGAAGAATCAACGTGAGAGGATGATCTCTGACTAGTCTGCAAATACTAAGTTCAACTTGGCCCTGCTCTGCCATCTTTAGAAACTTCTTCTTGTAAAATAATTTAATGCATTTCAGAGTCTCTCTTCCCCCTACAGTGAGAGAGTGTTACCTGCTTCATTCCAAATCTTTGTGCCCAAAAAAAGGAGGGGGGCATATTGCATCTGATACGAACTGTATAGCTGTGTGCAAGACACAATGAGACACATCTGTCAGACAGCGTTTCTCCTCCCACTGAGGTATTGGTTAGTTCACTGGGGTGATCATTTGTTAGGTGGTAGGTACCACTGTTACCTTATATATAACCCATATGCCAGAAATGATTCTCATTCACCTATTTTGTGAGATGTCTGTATATGATGTTCAAGGATAATACCAAGCCATATATATTTTTTCAGAGTGTCAACCCATATCTACAAGGACAGAGACTGGACAACGTTGTCGCAAAGAAGTCGGTCCCCCATTTTTCCGAAGAGGATAAGGACCCGGAGTAAAGTGAAGGGGCTAGGTGGGCACCCACACCGGCCATCAGGAGTCGGCATTGCTTATGTGCGCGTGTTATTAGAGCCCCCACGAATGGCAAAATGTGTCTAATGGAGACATAAAAAGCAGCCTTACTTTGATATTGCGTTGCCCTTCACTGATAGCTCTGCTTTCTGCTAAATTAGAATAGAAGCTTTTTAAAAAGGAGGATCTGAAATGAGCATAACATTAAAATTTGTGTGTCAGTAAGACCGCCAAGGACGCGCCCTCGGATTGCTTGCCGCTTGGAAGGGTGCTCAGGCGGCACTGTTCGGGCCAAGCCCGTAAACAGCTGGCGTTTGGTGTCGATGGTGTCGCTCACCAGCCCTTGGGTGTTGTTACACGCCAATAAAGGAGACTGTGCCCAAGAGGAGGGGCTGACACATCGCACTTGGCTGTCTCTCAATAAACGTGTGTTGTGTGCAAACATTGGCGGAGGAAGTTTTTTCTTCAGGGCATTATAAACACAGTGTCTTTGCTTACTAGAACAAACTCACGAACACGAGCGTATCCATTCTTTACATTATGCTGTGAAGTAAATGGGGCTGCCCTGTCCCCATTTTACAGATGGTGGGACTGACTTGGAGAGCTTCCACGGAGAGCTGACAGCAGCCCAGACAGTGCATAATGACTAAGGTCTTCTGACTTCCAGTTATTTGGTTTATTAAGTAAACAGTGGGTTTCTGTCATGTGCCAGGCACAAGGTTGGGCTCTGGGGAGGTGTCAGGGACCCAACCTGACACCATTAAGACCCTCAGGCAGCAGATCATACAGTCTCAGTCTCCAAGTGTCTCTGTGAGCACCGAGTAGGTCGGTCAGCTCCACTCTGCTCTTCAAGCTTCGGTGGCTGGTGCTGGAGCCCTGATCTGGAGAGGTGTGCAATGTCCTTCTGGCCAAGTTCTCCCAAGTCCGAGAAGCAACTCAGTGGGAGGCTAGCAGGGGTCAGTTCACTGGTAAGATTATTTCCGTGCCCTTTGCCCCTCCTCACTCTGAAGCAGACACAAATTTCAGGCTTTGACAGCACCGGCCTCCATTTCCTTGTCGATAAAAGGGAGAGAGCAGCGAGTGAGCACTCGGGGAGAAAGACCACGCTGGCTTTTAATGTTAATAAATGCACTGTTATGTCAGGGGCTTGTCCAGTAGATACAGCTTCACCGTATTCAGTTAACATGTGATTCTGTTATTATCGCTTATAAAAATCAAGACAGGCATTGGCACCTCTTTCCCAGCAGGAGGCGTTTTCCAAGCCGGCTGTCCCAGGCGCCCCCCCCCCCCCCCAGCCTGTTTCCCAAAGGTGGTTCCTTCACGCTCTGGGCAGCGGAGAGCTGGGTGCGTCTACCCAACGCATTCTGCTCTTTGTTGGTGCTCCAGTTCCATTTCGTTCCAGCTCCACCTCTCGGGAAAACCAAAGACATCTCTTTCTCTAAGATTAGATGGAAGGGAAAATGGCTAAAGAAAGATGTTTTGCGATCACGAGGGAGCGAGTGGAGGCGGAGCGGGAGAAGTGAGGTCTCTGTGCTTGTGTTCGTCCTGTCGCCTGCAGATGCGCCCTTGACCTCCCTGCTGTCCTCTGGAAGGCAGGTTGGGTTTCCCAGGCTCCCGTGTCAGACTCCTGGCTGGGCTTAATGTGAGGTCACCGAGGGCAGAGCAGAAGGTGAGAGAATGGGAGAAAGGGAGGTCATTCCGTTTCTCTCCCAGTAGCCGCATCTCTGAGGCTCCCGTCTCTGTCAGGTGAGCCTGGCTCCCAGGTGTCAGTCACGTTGCCTCTGGCCCTGGTCCCTGCAGCCGAAGGAAGCCACAGCCGCTGCCATATTGTTTGCCTCTGCATTATTGTACTAACCCCTCTAACCTGGCTCTTTCGTCATTTGTACAACCATCTTTTTTTCTTTATTGATTTTAGAGAGAAAGGAAGGAAGAGAGGGAGAGAGAGAGAAACATCAATGAGAGAGAACATTGACTGGCCGCCTCCTGCATGCCCCCCACTGGGGATCAGGCCCACAACTGGGCATGTGCCCTGATCGGGAATCGAACCAGAACCTCTTGATGCATGCGTTGACGCTCAACCACTGAGCCACACCAGCCGGGCTAACCAATTTGTTTATATTAAATTCCTTCTGTTTGAAATTCTCTGCATCTGCCACAGAATCACAGGGTGACCGTTAAGACGTCCTTCCCTGGCACAGGCGCATGAGGGCTCGGACAGGCCACACCCACGTCTCAGAGGCACATTGCGAAGTCCAGAAGGATGGGAAATAAAGGCGATGGAGGCCTTGGACGCTGAGTGGGGTCGGGCTGGGCAGGATGTTGTAGCAGCCTCAGGTCAGAGCCCAGTTACTTCCCCATCTGGGAAAGCCCCCATTTCTGAACTCTAGTGATCTCATCACTACAAAGTTAAAGCAAAGCGAAACACAGTAGATACTGCTCCTCTTCCGACACCTAAGAACTGCATCCTGTTTAGCGAACCTCACCTGGACCTTTCCTAGTGACGGTGCCGGGAGTCAGTGAACATCCATTTCGGGGAGAAAGACTACCCCTTGGAGCATCGGGCTGCTAGAGGCTCCTGCAGGCTGCTGGGCTCCTCCTCACTGTGCAGGCAGCATGAACACTCCATTCGCTTACATTTTCAGTCTTCATTCAAGCACGCACCTGGCAGGTGGTCCAGAATCTCCCGACTTAGGGCCCCTCCAAATAATTACCTAAGACCCCCAGGGGACTTCATTAGTCTGAAGTGGGGATGGGGGTGGGATCGGGGGCATGGGCAGCCACCGCGGGCATTTCTTGCTACCACACAGACTTGCCAGTGAAGCTCTGTCTTGCCTAATACCTGGACGCTTACCTAGCGGGACCCAGACTCAGGCCCCAGGCAGCTGACCTGGGCTCCAGAATTGGGTTATGAAGTTAACGCCTGCTTCGTGCCCAGTCAGAGTGCTTCCTAGAGCACAGTCCAGCTCAGGGTCACGTGGTGCTGCTCCAACACGCGCCTCCTCCCGGCTCCCCTGCCCTCTCTCCGAGGACGACTCGGAAACAGGTCAGCTCTACTGAGACCCCTTTGCCAGGACACTGGACCTTCCCATGCTATACTGGGTCATCAAGAAGAACCAGTGGCCCTTCTCGCAGCAACAGTACTTTTTCTTTAAGATTTTTAATTGATTCGTAGAGGGAGAAGGAGAAACATCAATGTGAGAGTGGGACATTGACGGGCTGCCTCCTCATGTCTCCCTGACTGGGATTGAGCCTGAAACCCAGGCACGCGCCCTGACCAGAAATTGAACAGCAGCTGTTGGTGCACAGGATGGTGCCCAACCAACTGATCCACACCGGCCAGGGCCAGTACTCATTTTTCTGTCTGCCCCAGATGGTCTTTCATTCTCTCCCTACATACAGAAGGGGCTGTCATTTGAAGTAACCCTTTCACTGGGCACTCAGTTAAACGTCTGCAGAGGGCATTCATGGACCTTCAAGTAGGAGGATAGCAGAGATGTTCCCTAAGGTTCTATGATCCCTTCACAAACGTTGCATGAGCCAGGACTGAGCCAGGTGGGGAGACAAATCATGTATGAGTCCAAGGAGCCCACAGTGAGGAGAGGCTAATAGGGAGACAGGAGTCATGACAGAATCCGTGCCTGTGTAGTGAGGACTCAGAAGAGGGGCAGCTAACCCAGAGAGGGTGGGTCAGGAAAGGAAGCCAGAAGGAAGACACCTGAGCTGAGTCTTCAAGAGTTTTTCAGTATCAGGAGGGAGAATGGAAGGCAGAATGTTTCAAGCAAAGGAACACATGTTGACAGTTTTAAGGGTAACATGTACTGGAAAGCTGAGAGGTATGTCTGGTGAGGGAGGCAGCGTCTATGTCAAAAAAAGCCAGAACCAAGCGGGCTATGCTGACGTGTAGATTTTATCCTGAAAGATGGGAAATCCCAGGAGGATTTTATATGCAGAAGGGCGGTATCAAGTTCATATTTTAGAAAGATCACTGGTGACAGTGTGCAGACCAGGCCAAAGGCTGTTCAAGTCCATGGTCTGGGCCAGAAAGAATAGGAGGAGGGGACAGGGAAACTAGAAATGCTGAAGTTTTAGGGCACGTCGAGAGTCCAGGTCCTACGAGCCCTGAGGGCTATTTGTAAAGCTAGGTGGTCTCAGTGCTGGGTGTGTGTACAGTCTCCATCTCATTATGTCAGAGTATTTAAGGTTAATTTCAGGAGAAAAGAAATTCCAACATATTGGGTAGGTGTTCTTCCCAGCAACTTTCACCAAGCATTATAGTCAGAGGTCAGGTCAGAGGTCACTCTTTCCTCCAAATCAGGTGTCTCTGATTCTCTTATCACCCTCCTCTGTGTTCCTCTGGGACCTCACATATACTTCTGTACAGTCCCTGGAACAGGGCATAATAATAAGAGTTACTATATATAAAGACCATGTTCTACATATAGAAGTGTGTGTGTGTATATGTGTGTGTGTGTGTGTGTGTGTGTGTGTGTATATATATATATATAATATGTGGGTTATTTAATCCTCCCTCCCAACTAGATGAAGCCACTGAGGCTGAGAAGTTACATGACTCAACCAAGACTCCACAAGTAGTAAGTGGCAGAGTTGCAACTTGGACTTAAGTCTCTTGATCTCCACAGCTGATATTTAACTCTGTACCACACTACTACTGGATACTTATTTGCTTATTATGTGTCTGTTTGTCTCTGCTGGGTTATAAGTTCCTTGAGGCCATGGACTGTGTCTTATTTCTCTATCCTGGTACCTTGCCTAGGGTCTGACAAAGGCAATAACTACTGACTGAATGAATGAACATCATGGAACGTGTAAAGAAGAAAGGGTGGTATTACTTCTTAAGTCGGTGGGGTTCACAGATTGACTTGAAGTTGTGTGTGTGATTCCCAAGTCCTTTTAAAACCAGCCAATAGAACTCTCTTCTTCCCCTTTTCCGAGTCACTGCCCAAATGTTGGCATTTCGGGAAGCATCAAGGCACAGAGTTCCAGCCGAATACTGTGCTGCGCTTCAAGGATGGCTCTGTGTGACCTGCTTATTAGAGAAGACCAGACCAGCGCAGCGGTTCTTCTCGCCCTGAGCACAGAACTGTGCGCCTCAGCATTGGGTCATAAGCCATGCACCTTCATTTGCCAGTGCTCCTCTGACCATGGGAATATCCAATAAGCATGTGGGTGCCACACGGGCAAATGCTAGCCTTTAACTCTATCAGGTGCTATGGCCACAGCCTTGGGAATTAAAACAGGGAGATCTTGGGAAACGTTGGCCAGTCAATGGGGAGCTTGCTTAGAGCGGAGGAGGAGAGCCCCGAGGAGGAGTCAGCGGAGAGGGTTAGTTCCATCACCCCCAGAGCAGCACCCAGGACATTATTCACGAGATCCACTGAAAGGCAGACTTACGTAAAGAGGCTAACATCCGGAACAAGGAACACTGTCTGGAGCCTGCTGGGGACTGGCTTCTGCCAGCGGCCTGAGCCAAGCACTGTTCCGGTGCCTGCTCCTCACCCACCTGACGTCCTGTTTCTAAAGGAAAAAGAGACTCTACGAAGACTTTGTAACTTTCAGGTTGCTCTCCCCAGTTTGGTGACCTCGCTGTAGGTGAATCAGAAACCTATGGATCAAGGTCCCTCCTAAAATGCCCATGGGCTCGGCGATGGAAAGGAAATGTTGGAATAGAGCAGATTTGGTGGCCACCAGCGCTGTGAGAAGGCCGAGGCCACTGAAAATCATGGTAATGTCCCGTGACAGGAAACTGCTAATGGGAACCTTGGCACAGGGAACCTTGGAGAAAACCTACAAGAGAACTGTGGACGTTACCTCTTGGCCCCTGAAGTCTGTAAGCAAAAGCAAGGTGTTTGCAAATGTGCCCTTGAATTTGGGTTTAGAAACATTCACGTACAATGTGTGAGGAAAGATTCTTTTTTTTATTTTTAAGTTTTTTTTTCCTTTATTGATGTTAGAGAGAGAGAGGAAGGGAGAGGGAGATATAGAAACATCGATGAGAGAGAACATTGATTGTCCGTCCCCTGCACACCCCTCATTGGGGATCGGGCCCACAACCTGGGCGTGTGCTCTGACCGGGAATCGAACCAGTGACCTCTTTGAGCATGGGCTGATGCTCAACCACTGAGGCACACCAGCCAGGCAGAAAGATTCTTTTTTGAAAAGAGTTGCTACAAGACAGGATGAGATAGACCTAACTGGCCATCCTCATAGACTGAGTATTCTATTGTTTGGTGAGTTTAATGTGGGGGACTTGTCATTAAGCTATTACTCCCAACAGAAACCAAAAATATACACACAGGAAACAGAAAAACATTTGCAACTGCTTTGTAAAAAAAAAAAAAATATATATATATATATAGGTTATTCCAGAGGCAATGAAAGGCATGAAGAGTGAAGGACATCCTAATAAAGCCAATGTGGCACCTCTGGTGACCTATCCCCAAGCAGGTCATCACATGAGTTCTCATTGTGTGGCATTACTTTCCTTGATTCATTGATTCTTTCAGCAACAAATTATCAAGGATCTAGGTTAGGTGCCAAATTCTGGGCCATGCTTATGGGAGTCTTATAAAAAAAGATACACAAGATATAGACTACCTTGTGTAGTTTATAGCAAAATAAATAAATGAACCTTCAGCAATTTGTGCTCGGTTAGTATGTATTTGATCCCATAAAGAGACCAGTTAGCACAAAAACCTTGTAATTAGATTTGCATTTGACCTTGAGTTCTGCTACATGCAAACTGTGTAATAACCTTGAGCAAGTTATTTCATCTGGCTGGATTTTAGTTCTTTCATTTGACAAATGAGAAAGGCAATATCTGCTTCATCACATCGGTGTGAGAACCAATTTCCCTGCGATACGGCACTTGTATTAAACCTTGGTTTGAATGCCATATTCAGAATTAGCCAGATCACAGTGCAAGAAACACATTCTTCACTCTGGGTGTTTTTAGATGAAAGCCGTATAATAAAGGAACTGGGTGCTTTGAAGATGTGGATGAGCAGCAGGTATGGACCCATGACTGGACTTAACCAGTTCAAGGTCGCCATCACAGCTGGGATCCCAAGGTCAGGAAGTGGATGTCACTGCCACCACCACACAGCCGTGACTGATGCACGACACTCCCAAAGCCATTGTCTTGACACAGAAATGCTGACTGCCTGCAGCTACTGTCCCTCATAGGAGAAAGAGCCGCAGAAAAAGTTTTCGTCTTTTCTCTTCCACCTCCAGAATCCCGTGGTGTGGGAGCGTACCTATTTGGTGTTCTATTTTTTCCCCAGAGTTCTAGTTGCCAGGGAGTCAGCTAATGCAATTTTCAGCTTTCCAGCCCCTGCCATACAAGAAGGCACACAGACGGTGACGGGAGTAGATAGTGTGTGCCAGTTGACCATATCCAATACTTAAAGTATTTACCAGGGTGTTAAATATGATAAGATCTTCAATGTTAACTATCTTTTTTTTTTTGGCAATTTAATTTATTTACTTAACAACTTACAATTCATTCCAAAGGCTTAACTTCTTTGTTGGTATAATAGCTTTATTAGTTCAAATCAAGACATCACATGTCCTAGCCCATCACGATGGTGCAACATTGAGCTCTTTGTAGCTGGAACTCAGCAACTCGGTTCATTCCATTCCTGTGATTCCGGAGAGGATGTCCTAGATTCCAGTCCCTTCTGGGTGGCCATTTGTTCTGCTGTAAATGATTTCAAACTCCCATTTTCTCTCCAACACGCTCATCAGAGGGATGTTCTCAAATTCAGTACACTTAGTATTGTTGTTGCTCTTACTGCTGCGGGGACAGACAAGTTGGGGAGACAGAGAGCTCGTTGACAACCTAGGCGCCCTGTATGCCTCATGATAAAACCTTGCTGTAGACCTCGGAGTGTTACCTTCGTCACAGAACCTTTCTCCCTCACACGCTTCTTCTTCCAACGCACACTTGTCTGAATCGTCCGGAAGCACAATATTCAAGGTAGCACTTTCGTTCAAATACACCACCTTTCAATGTAAGAATTTGCTCCTGGCCTGGTTTAATTTCCATTTCCTGGACGTTTTCCTCGATCCCTTTGCAGTGTGGTCTGGTGACGGCTCTTCCTTTACCAAGGGCATTTGCTCAGGGACATCTCCAGCTCTGCATCTTGCCACCAGTACGTCACACTGGATGGCTTCACCGACTTCGTTAGCCTGGGCCAATCCAGCAGCGGAGGGACCGTCCCCATGAAGGCAGAGGTCCCTCTCTCCCACTTCCTCTTCATACATTTATCTGGGAGGGGTCCTCGCCCTCACAAAGGTTACTGAGCACACCCCTACTTTCATAGGAGCCCTGTGCAATCCCATCGTGCCGCACCTGTTGAAGTTCAGTTTGAGTCCTTTTAGCTCTAATTCCCCCCCATAGCCACCATAGTGCAGGAATTGTGCTGGGTTCTAAGGCGGGGAACTTAGTTCTTCCGGTAGGTGTAGTGGGCAAAGGGGATTAGGGTACGAGGACTCCAGGATACTCACTGGGGACCACTGGACACGGGAAACACAGATTTCCGTTTCTGAATCTTGCCCCTAGGAACAGAGAATGGATTATAGGCAGAATACTGATACCAGGAACTTGAGTAAGGCTCTTGGTCATGCCATCCATGTAATAAAAGGGTCTGGGGTTATTTTCTTCAGAAGGTGTTTTCTTCTAAAGAGTTCCTCTTCTAGGCTTCTCTCCTTTGATGTCCGGGACCGCCACGCCGGCACACCAACCTCCTTGTGGCCCAGCCTCTGCAGCCGGAGCACCTATGGTCAACTGTCAGTATCATTATTACTATTTTAACTTATCTTTATTGTTGAAAGTATTACAGATATTCCCCCCTAGTCCCTCATTGACCAACTTCTCCCCACTCCGACCCCTCTCCTGCCTTCCCCCCACTATTGTCTGTGTCTATTGGTTATGCATATATGCACATAAGTTCTTTGGTTTACCTCTTCCTGCTCCCCCTTTCCCCTTTCCTTTGAGGTTCAGCAGTCTAACAACAAATTTGTGCTGCTTAATTTCTTCACCTTGTTCACTCATGCCCTCGACCCCCCTCCCATCTGGCAACCAACAAACGTTCTTTGTATCTATGAGTCTGTTTCTATTCTGCTTGTTCATTTTGTTTGTAGATCCAATTGTTAATAGATATTTATTTATTGCCATTTTATTGTTCAGATTTTCTTCTTCTCCTCCCTCTCCTCCTTCTCCTCCTTCTCCTCCTCCTTCTTCTTCTTCTTCTTCTTCTTCTTCTTCTTCTTCTTCTTCTTCTTCTTCTTCTTCTTCTTCTTCTTCTTCTTCTTCTTCTTCTTCTCCTTCTCCTTCTTCTCCTTCTTCTTCTTCTTCTCTTCTTCAAGAAGACGCTTCAACATTTCATATAATGCTGGTTTGGTGGTGATGAACTCCTTTAGCTTTTTCTTATCTGGGAAACACTTTATATGCTCATTGATTCTAAATAATAGCTTTGCAGGGTAGAGTAATCTTGGTTGTAGGTCCTTGCTTTTCATCACTTTGAATGTTTCTTGCCACTCCCCTCTAGCCTGCAAAGTTAGTGTTGAGAAATCAGCCGACAGTCTTATAGGTAACTAATTGCTTTTCTCTTGCTGCTTTTAAGATTCCCTCTTTGTCTTTAACCTTTTGCATTTTGATTATGATGTGTCTTGGTGTGGGCCTTTTTGGGTTGTTCTTATTTGGGACTCTCTGTGCTTCCTGGACTTGTATATCTTTTTCTGTTACCAAGTTAGGGAAGTTTTATCTCATTATTTTTTCAAATAGGTTTTCAATTTCTTGCTCTCTCTCTTCTCCTTCTGGCACCCCCAAGATGCAAATGTTGGTGTGCTTAAAGTTGTCCCAGAGGCTTCTTACACTATCCTCATTTTTTTTTTTTTAATTCTTTTTCTTCTTTGCTGTTCTGATTGGGTGGTTTTTGTTTCCTTATATTCCAAATTGATGGTTTGCTTCTTGGCTTTACCTAGTCTACTATTGCTTCCCTGTAAATTTTTCTTTATTTCAGTTAGTGCATTCTTCATGTCTGACTGGTCCTTTTTTATGCTATTAAGGTCCTCACTAAGTCCCTTGATGTTCTCACAAAGTTCATTGAGCATCCTTATGACCAGTGTTTTAACTCTGCATCTATTAGATTGCTTATCTCTGTTTCATTTAGTTCTTTTTCTGAAGTTTTGTTCTGTCCTTTCATTTGAGACCTGTTTCTTTGTCTCTTCATTTTGGCTGCCTCCTTGTGTTTGTTTCTATGTATTAGGCAGAGCTGCTATGTCTCCTCGGCTTCCTAGGTGTCCTATAGGGTTCAGTGCCACAGCCTCCCTGATCACCCTAGCTGGGCCCTCAAGACGCACCCCTCATGTGCTGTACACTCTTTTGTTGTAATTGAGTCTTGATTGCTGTTGGCACATCAATGGGAGGGATTTACTCAGGCTGATCAGCTGCGAGGACTGACTGTGCCCACTGACCACTGATCACCTTGGAGGATCAGCTGTGCAGAGGCCCACCACAGAGAGCAAGACTTACTTCAGCAGGGCTCTGGTGTCCACTGAGTCCACCCCTTGAGTGTGTTACTTGTGAAGGTAGTTAGGTGGTGGAGCTTTGACATGGTTTGAAGCTGTCCACTGGGTGTGCTGGCTCTGGGGCAAGGTCAGCCACTCCCTGTGTTCTACCCGGGGCCACAGGCATAAGCTACAAAGCAACCTGCATCTGGCTGCCTCTTGTGCTGGGTTTGGAGATGCCCAGGCAAAGCCAAGCTGTGCACCAAGTCTGGCTGCTTCTAGTGCCAGGCCTGGGGCCTGTTAGCGAGAGGTATGGGGCTCACTGAGGCTAGGTGCTGTTTGTTTGAGAGAATTTAGGAAAATCTGAAGCAAGAGCCAAGACAGACCAGTCCTATGGTAAAGCCACTGGAAACAGCTTGGGTGGGACCGAAAGTTGGGTGAGGCAGGGCCTCAGGGAATCACGAGGGCGGGGCTACCAGTGTGAACCAGGTTGTTGGAGTCCCAAATACAGCGGCTGTCTGCCGGGCCCCTGGGGGAAGGGTTCACCAAAGGAACAATGACTTCCACCAGCACGTCTGTCCCGGAGAAAGCTGCCCCATCTAGCCCTTACCCTGATGCCAAACAACTCAGTTCTTCCCCACATGTCTCTGGTGCCTTGCAAGCTGCCTCCCCCACGCTGGAGCTCAGAGGGAGCAAGTCTGAGTAAGTCCATGCGCGGGCCCTTTAAGAGGAGCTGCCTGGGGCTCCAGCAGCCTCAGCCTCCCTCAGCCTCAGTTCCCACTGGTTTTACAGCCAGAAGTGATGGGGACTTTTCTTCCGGGCACTGGAACCCTGAGATGGGCTCCTGGTGTGGGACAGGGACCCCTCACTCCTCAGGGAAGACCTTCCCAGCCGAGGGAGCCTCCTGATTTTTATCCTCACACGTGGGTGTGGGACCAGCCCAACCGTGCCTCCACCCTCCAACCAGTCTTGATGTGGCTGCTTCTTTAATTTCGTACTTGTAGGACTTCCATTCAGCTTGATTTTAGGCGGTTCTGGGTGATGATTGTTTTGTAGTTTAGTTGTCATTTAGATGTGGTTGTGGGAGGAGGCGAGACTGCGTTTACCTACGCTGCCATCTTGACCAGAAGCTTCTCAACTGTCATTATTAATAGATATGCTATTTAATTCAGCATTCATAAACTGTTATTTATAGAAGTGAAGATAGTGTACATCATATTTTTCTCCTCCACTTTTCCCGAAGAATATCATAAGGAAATTGAGATTTGTCATACAGAAGCCAAAGCATGGTTGAGTGTTCTGGAGAAGGTTCTCATCTCGTTTGGCCAGCAAGGCACTAATTTATAACAGCTTCGCAGGAGACAGTGTGGTTAAATAATAGACCCTAGACGTTTAAAGGCAACTTAAAAAAAATGTCCTGTTTGATAAAATAAGAAAGTGTGTTCTAAAGAAAATGTTTAGCTGCAGCAAAGATACACATCAAACTCAAGTGTTATTATCTGTATTGACATGGAACTATTTCCCTCTTAGATAGACAATGATAGGAATGAAAAGATAGATAATGATAGGAATGAAAAAGGTAAAGATGGAGGTATTTTTCTTTTTTCTCTTTCACTCTATTTTGTTTCTTTTTGTTGTTGACTTTTTATTTCTCCGCCCCAGCCTTTGGGAACTTTTGGATTGGATGCTGCTGTTTAGAGGGTCTGATGGGGAATGATGCATCCTGTTTAGATGGCACTGGTTATTTTAAAAAAAACAAATCAGATTATTTGCAATTAGTTTATCATATCCCAGAAATCTCTAAGAAAGGTAGGCACATGAGAGAGGAAGTTATTTTTATTGTAACAGCAGATGAACTTAGAAAGTGAAAGGGGTCAATGGAGGAGCCTGAAACAGAATGCAGAGATGCCCAGCCATCTATTCTCCACCCCACCAACAACTTATGAGACATTTTCCAAATCACTTTCTACATGTGCCTTGACTGTTGATGCATCAAAGATGTCCTCAATAGATTCACAACTCAAACCACATTGCAGTATTTTTTTTTTTTTTTATCCTCACCCGAGGACATTTTTCCATTTTTTGTTCAGGTAGAGTGGGAGGGAGAGAGAGGAACAGAGAGAGAGAGAGAGAAAAACATCGATGTGAAAGGAATACATCGAGTGGCTGCCACCCGCACGACTGACCAGGGCCGGGGACAAACTGCAACCGAGGTACGCGCCCTTAGCGGGAACCGAACCCGGGTCTCTCAGGACCGCAGGCCGACACTCTAACCGCTGAGCCAAACCGGCCAGGGCTGCAGTATTTTTTTAATAAAGAGAATTGAAAATGTGAACGCACCATTTCTTCTATTTTTGCAAATGGATGTGTTCAATGCAAAACACTACCAGCAGCTAATACTCTATTTGTTAATATGCTCAGATGCACGGGGCACACAACAAGCAAAATCGTAGCAGTCCTCAGTGAAGTATGATCAGACATTCTCACATGCAGTGTGCCTCCTGCCTCACATCATAAGAGAAGGGGCTTTTTTTGGATACATTTTGTCAACACCGAAAAGTGTAAACAGCTTTCTCAAGAGGCGGGAGTGTTTTCCTCCTGATTCACTGTGGATGCCTACGAGTGTTTCCTTTTAAGTTAAAGCATTTTACAAATTGTTCCTACTGAACCAATTTACATAGTTTTATCACTACTCTTTTTAACAAGTAAGTTAAAAAAATTGTTTTGTTGATGTTTAGAGAGAGAGGCAGGGAGAGGGAGAGAAACATCGATGCAAGAGTGAAACATCGGCTGCCTTCTGTGTGCTCCACACCGATGGTCGCGCCTGCAACTGGGGCTTGTGTCCCACTGGGAATCCAATCAGCAACCCTTCGGTGCTGCACAGGATGACATCCAACCAACTGAGCAACACCAGCCAGGGCAATAAGTAACCTTTTTTTTTTTTTGATAAAAATGTATTTCACATTGTCCCAACCTTTCTGTGATGCTTGGGAGAAAAGAAACAGAGTTCATTTAAAACACTCTTGTTTATGATAGATGAAACCACAAACTTTTGTGATGTTAACTTACTCACAGAAAGAAAATCTGAACTTCAGAGTATTTTTTGTTTGGAGAGAAGACACACCAAGGAGAATGGGCTCATTTCAATGCAATATATTATAAGAAGGAAAAGATCAAGGAAGAGCTGGTCTTAAAACTGTCAAAATATGAGAATTTGATGGGAAGAAAGAAGGAAAACAGAGCAGTTGGAAATGTAAAGATAAAAGAGTTGGATCCAGACATGTCTATGTAATTTCCCAGAAATGGAAACGGCATTGGCAATTTGGAAAGAGATATCGAGAAACAATATGTAGTAAATGTTGAGCGTTTCTTGCAGCAATGAACTTGGAAGGCTCTGAGAACACATGGCATGATGGTCTTGTGATTCATCTACATATGGCCTTATCCTTGGTGACTGACAAAGGGAGAAATAAAGTTTCATAAGGAATTAAACACAGAAGAGGAAGCTAAACACTATTTCAGAGAAAAGACTCTGGGAAGCCTCTCGGTCACCAGCAGAATATTAACTAACTCGGTCTATTAACTACACATAGGGAGGAATCGCATGCAGAATTTCCTCTAGTCCTGCTACAACTCTGTGATGTAGGTGCCATTTCCTCTGTTTTTCCAATAGTCCAAGAGTCGGTTTGTCTAAGTTGCTTAGATGGTTGAGCTTTGGTGCACATAGAATTCTTTCCACTATACCAGTGATTCCCAAACCTGACTGCTGGTCAGAATCATCTGGTGAACTTTGTAAAAATACAGATTCTTGGGCCCCTACTTAGGAAATTGCGATTCAGTACTCTGGAGTAAGCTCTGAAAATCAAATTTTAAAAAATTTCTTCCAGTGACTGATGCATGCTCAGCTGGAGGGGACAATGCCCACAGCTGCAATCAGAGACAGCACGAGGATGGGGGAAGATAAGAGACCAGGAGAGAAGGGGTAGAATAAAGAACACCGCTGCTGTGTGAGCAGCCTGAAAAACAACACAAGTATTCTCACAAAATCCTACCAGATCGAAAAAGCATGTTTTGGTGCCACCTGAATTTACGTCTAAGACCCCAGACCTTCCTAACCAGCCCGCTTCCTCCCAGATGTACCGAACACTCCTGTGGTTTTGGATGGTGCTTTCAGAAGCCACAATAACCATGACGAAACGCTGTTGCTACACCCTGTTTCCTCAGGATGAACTAGGATGAGCTACTTGGGCCTCCACCAATAAACAGTGCAGGGAGAGGCCTTGGGAACTGATGCCCTGAACATGCACTTGGCGAGTTACTTGACCCTGTTTCCAAAAAACCTGAAAAATGAAATCAGCGGCAAAACAGGCATCATTCCTGGCCACCTATGTGCAGATTCCTTCTCTTCTTCAGTATGGCCTCCTTCTGTTGTGCCCTATTTCACCAGTCTAAGAAAAGAAAAAAGTATCTGCAAACAACAAAGCTTTAAGGTCTCCCAGAAACACAAAGGGAAGAGTGAAACTTCGCATGAAATTTTACCGTGATTTTTTTTTTAGCAGAGTGGCTGCTATCCTATCTGGCAGACCATGAAGCTGGGACCTTTGGAATGTTGTCTCATGACGGGTTTTACAAGGAAGTTCCTAGGGACGCATCGCAGTTCCCAGAATAAGGCTGCCCCGTCGTTACTGGCGGTCTCTCAATGGGTGGGGATAGGCTCTGATTCTACCCCCGAGCTGAGGACTGAAGTCTCACTGGAGGGCTTCGATCAGAGCCATGGCCTACCCGTTCCTCCAGAGAGTTCCAGTTAAAGAGCAGAAACCAGAAGGTGGGCCAAGGACAACGGGAGGTGGAGCGAGGCTTACAAGGTGAAGAACGACAGCGATTCTGCATTTTTATCGATTCATTCAACGGATGTTTGTGAGCACCTGCTACATTCCCAGCACCACGCTAGGGACGGGTGTCAATGAACCGGAGACGGTGGCTCCCCACAGAACTCGCGGGCGTGTGGAGGAGCAGACAGAGCAAATAAACAAAGTGAATAATTTAAAAGCCCGGTGAGAGCCTGGAGGAAGGGTTCCAGGCAAGACAAGGACAGGATCTGGTAAGAGATTTCCAAGTTTAGTCCAGCAGCTGTGGGTCAGCATGGGCGGGAGGGGGGAGAGCAGTAAAGGGGTGACTGCCGTCCTCCAGACGGGGTGGTGACAGTGAAGAGATGGGATCAACTCAAGCTCAATACCTGATCTGCCATCACCAGCAAACACGTCTGGGATGCGCTCCAGCACTTGGTACTGGGGATGAGAAAGGGGCCACACGCTAAACTGGCAAGCTCAGGGGAGGCCTGCATGGTGGGCCTGACCAGGTCCGGTGGAAAGTAACCATGTAGGATGGTCTCAACACAAAACTTCCTAACCAAAAGCAAATCAAGGCAGGTGGTCACATCCTAGACCTGTAGCTTCCTCGAAAAAGGTAAATCTTTGTGTTCAAGAAGCCTGCCTGTTGTCTTTATGAATCTAAGACAACATACCTTTGAAATGTCAGAGTAACTAACCTCTTTTCCAGACCCCTCAGGGCACACCCTCTGCACCAGAGCAGAGAACCCTCATTGTTATCTTGGTCCCCAAATACCATCTCTAGATGCTATCAATGTTAATTATTAACTATCCTGTGCCCACCAATGTAAAAGAAATGTGCCTTGCCCGGCAGGTCTGGCTCAGTGGTTGAGCATTGACCCATGCACTAAGAAGTCACCGGTTCAATTTCCCAGATTTTGCCCAGATTGTGGGCCTGATCCCCACTTGGGGGCATGCAGGAGGCGGCCAATTGATGTTCTTTCTCATTGATGTTTCTATTTCTCTCTCCCTCTCTAAAATCAATAAAAATAAATAAAAAGAAATGTGTCTCTTCATTTCACTTTTTATCCAATCCCAGAGATTCCCCATTTTGCTTTCTCCCACAAGCTTAATCTACCACCAATGGATTTCATGTAACCGTCATTTTATGCCCCCTCCTTTGATTCTAATGTATACAATAATCTGCAAAACTGCCATTCTCCAGAGCATTTCTACAATCCCTAGAGATTTTGCTCCCTGACCATTGTCGACAGTTTGGCTCAAATACTCAAACATTCTCTCCAGTGTTTCTTACATCAACAGTAATTTTGACACAGCTCCCACAGGTGATGGGATAAAAGAGCAGACTAAAATGGAAACACTGGAACACCTTAACGATTCAACTCAGGCTTCTTTATTCTATGCAAAATCCTTGCTTCCATTTCAACAGGCCCCTGCCCATTGAGCATCTTCTTTGTCCAGGGCACTGAGCTGGACCCACAGCGAAGGCGAGGGTGAGGAAAGACATGGTACCAGCGCTCAGCAGTCTACATTCCGCGGAAGAAGATCGGTCAAGTATACATGTATCTACAATAAAGAACAAAGACAACACAAAGCAAGAGAAAACGCTGATGGTCTGAGAGGGAGCCTTGAAGTACATGGATGACTTGAACAGGAAATGACGAGGATGGGAAATTCTAAGAGGAGGGTGTGGCTGGAGCAAAGGTATGGAAGTAGGGACCTGGGGATGTGCTCAGGGGCCAGTTTGTGGTTCACTTTGGCTCAAGTGCTGGATTTGCAGAAAATCCCACGGAGACTGCCAGTCAGGCACTGAACATGGATAGGAGCAGGTACTTGCAGCTCAGCCTCCTGTCATTGCATATCCCGGGCTGTATTTGTGCAACTTTATGTCTGTATCAAAAACAAATACTCTTGGCCTGGCTGGTGTGGCTCAGTGGTTGAGCACTGACCCATGCACCAAGAGGTCTCCAGTTCGATTCCCGGTCAGGGCACATGCCCAGGTTGTGGGCCTGACCCCAGTAGGGGGCATGCAGGAGGTGGCCAATCCATGTGCTCTCTCATCGATGTTTCTCTCTCTCTCCCTCTCCCTTCCACTCTCTAAAATCAATAAAGGGGGGAAAAAATTAAAAACAAAAATAAACGCTCACTTTGAAATTTCTCTTCCTGGTGACCAGATTCTTTCCCCTAGATCGACAGCACAAAACTCACAAGCTAATAATTGCTATTAAAAGAGACACTCTGAACTACAGAGCTAAAGATTAAGTGCCAAGGAAGGGAAGCTGTTGTTTTCTGAAAAAAATGTGTCTTTGTTATTTAAAAGGCAGATCCCTTTCCTCCCCTGGGCCACTCCCTTCCTTCTTCCCTCCCTGCCTCCCTCCCTCCCTCCCTCCCTCCCTCCCTCCCTCCCTCCCTCCCTTCCAGTTTTCCCTTCCTTCCTTTCTTTCAAGGACTGGAGATGTAACCAGGAGCTAGCTCGGGCTACTGTCCTGAGGTTTTGGCTTACCAGGCTTTGTGAGGTTGCTGGCGTGAGAGGTGCCACGGAGCTTTGTCCAGGCGCTGTCTCTCCCCATCTGTTCACACATGTTCATGGACTGGTCTGGCCAGCAGAGCAGCTGCCTCAGGAATCATTATGATTGATTTTCAGAAAGGTTTTCTTCTTTGGCCCTATGTCCCTGTGGCCAAGAACCACACTTTCCAGTCTTTAGGAGCCTGTCCTGTGCTCAGCCCTGTGTTTCGGTACAATGTGGTGGGCAGGTAGACGCACGCGCCTGGGAGATCCTGGGAGATCCTGGGAGATCCTGGCAGCTCCTCACGGCTCAGGCCGCTGGGCCGACCCGTCACAGGAGCCCCTGCTGCCTGTGGGAGACACAGGACATCATCTGGAAGCCAGCATCTGGGGACACTGTCATATTGTCCAGCTCAAAGTATGTCCTCTATTTTCTGTCTCGTTACACAGACGAGTAAAAGTGTATAGAAAAAAACAGTACAGGCAAGACTGCCAAGTCTCCTTGGAAATGCTTCTCTCCTGCCATAGCCTTCAACACGGGAAAACACCGCGATGCCTGCCTTGGGGCTTTCTGTCCACATTCTCTTACCATCCAGTACAAAGGCACTTGCACCATTGATTTGTTCCTCCTCTGATCCTCTTTCCAAAGGCACCACATTTCTCTGGAGAGTGTGTCCCTAATGCCTCGTGTCTGCAAAGCTCTTTACAAACATTAATAGATAAATGGTTAGTTTACACAAAGCACACATGTATTGCTCTGGCATGAGCACTGAGGAGCCCACAGTTTACATTTTTGTCTTTCTTTTAAGAAGGAATGAGAAATCATATTCCAGATGATCCACTCTTCAAGCTAGGGAGGGGAGGAGGGAGGAGGAAACCAAGATTTAAGAGATTGGAATTCGGACCCATTGTGAGCCAAGTGCACACGGGCACCCAGCTCGCTGTGGTTCTCAGAGGGAAGCTGGCCTCCTTCAGTTTGCTTTCTCCCCTTCAGCTCCATGCTGCTCTGCCCTGAGCAGGCCCTGAATGGTTAAGACGTTCTAATTTAGCCCAGCTTTTGTGGCTCAGTGGTTGAGCATCGACCCATGTACCAAGGGGTCCCCGGTTCGATTCCCAGTCAGGGAACATGCTCAGGGCATGGGCCTGATGGGGGGGGGGGGGGCGTGCAGGAGGCAGCCAATCGATGTTCTCTGTCATCGATGTTTCTTTCTCTCTCTCCCTTTCCCTTCCTCTCTCTCTAAAAATCAATAAAGAAAAAAAAAATTTTAAAAAGAGTTCCTAATTTAAAAGTTAGATGGATACTGTCATTAATAACAATTACAACAGCAGTAAGGCAGTATCTATACAAAACAGGGCTTATCTGAGTTTTCAATGGCAGTGTTCAGATTTCTTTGTAAGTAAATTTATGTAGAACCCAAACTCAAATTTCTCACATATGTGTTCATATTTTATACAACCGAATGTCTCGACCACACCAGTTACTGAATGATTTAAATCACTTGGCACTTAGGATGCTCTCATTGTGGAGTGAGCACAATGTTTGGACACCTGTTCTTTAAAAAATCAATCAAAACATATTTAAGAAAATAAAAAAGAAAAAGAAAAAATAATAGCAGTAATATCATAGATTGTTGTGAAGATTAAATGAGCTAATGTATGTAAAGCCTAGTGTTTGGTCCATACAGGGTGGGATAAAACTAGGTTTACAGTTGAATACATAAAACAGTTTCTTCTTATATTATTATTTATGAATTATTGTATTATTTTTTATACAAACAACTGTAAACCTACTTTTGCCCAACCCTATATCAAGTAGTTAGTAAAAACCGATTTTAAGGTACACATACACACATCCCTCCCCCACAAACACACACGCACATACTTAACACAATTGGAAAGAAATCCATATATGTATAAATGTGGTATGTGTGTGTGTGTGTAACAGTGGCTATTTGGGGGTTGTGGGATTATGGAAAATTTCTATTTTGTGTATTTTCCAAGTTTTCTATGATGAGTTTATACTATCTTTATAATGTTATAAAATCTCTTAAAAGATGTAATAAACCAGTATAGTGATTTTTTGGACAGAAATTACATGGATGCTTCCATGTCTTAAAAAAGGCTCTGGCTGGTTTGGCTTAGGGCCTGCAGACTGAAGGGTTGTGGGTTTGATTCTGGTCAAAGGCATGTACCTGGGTTGCAGGTTAGATCCCTAGCCCTGGTACAGGTCGCGTGGGAGGCCACCAATGCATGTGTCTCTCTCACATTGATGTTTCTCTCCCCCCCCCCCTCTCCCTCCTTCCCTTCCTCCCTCCTACTCTCTAAAAATCAATGGTAAAATATCCTCGGGTAAGGATTAACGACAACAAAAAAAATACAAAAAAGTGAAAAAGATAAATCTTAAAACATGGCTCCTAGTAAAGAGCAGAGACCTCAAGGGAATCAGACTTGACATGAACTCAATAAGGCTCTAGTGAAAGAAGACGGCCAGGCAGCCGGAGCCAATGGCGTGAGAGCCGAGACTGCAGTGTAGTGAGCACATTCAGCAGATCTTCTCCAAGGCACCGGCATTTTACAATTGCAGTAGGCTGAGCTTTTCTTGGAAAATATACCTAAAAAAAGATTAAGAAAATGAAGAACCATAGCAATGCAAGCCCTAAGGGAAAGCAGAAAATCAATAACTGATTAAAGTCCCATCCAATTTTTTTTCCAAGAGTAAGGTCACATCAAAGAGCTCAAGATAAATAGAAACTTTTCAGACTTCACGAGTCACCCAGTCTGCAGACAGAGAAGGGATCCTCGTTCGCAGCAGGTTCCTGTCTGTTCTGGCTCTGGGCCTGTGAACGCTGAGAAAGGTCCTTCTGTCTCTGCCTTCTGCTCCTTCCACCCCCACGCCTCTGCCAGCAGTCCGGGCCTGGGCATGTCAGCCTCTCCTGCTACGCGGTTAGGCATCTTCTGGTCTCTTTTTTTTTCAGGTTCTGTCACTGCAGTGAAAACAACCTGAGGACTACGACTTTTAGTTTTAGTGATGCTTATGACACAGGCAAAAGAGCCAGAAGGGTTTTTTTGTTCTGCCTGCACTGCTCTGTGGGGTGTTCATACCACTGGCTGGTGTTACTAAAAATAGAAGTTGCTGTGCCATTTACTGGAATAGCATCAATCTTTCCCTTCCCTCTCCTCTCCTCCCCTCCCGTCTCTTTCCCTCCTCTCCAGTCTCTTCTCCTTTCCTGTCTCCCTCTCTCCCTCCCTTTTTTCCTTTTCTCTATTCACATACTCATTTAAGAGCTTAACATTCACCTGCTATGTGGCATCCACTTCATTAGTCACTGTAAATAGGAAGAGACAGAGACATGACCCATGCTGACGTACTTGCCTCTGTTTGAGCTCCCAACTGAACCCTAGCATCTGTGCAGACAGTGCTGCTTCCTAGGTGTTGGCCATGTGTCTGGCACTTTCACAAAGCTTATTTTACTTACTTCCATTCTCCACCCAGAGGTAAGTATTATTACCACCCCTGTAACACAGATGACTGAATTCAGACTCTGAGGGTTTAACTATCAAACCCAGGGGTACGGTTTCTACAAGGAGGAGTCAGGAATTTATTCTGACATTTCTGACTCCGAGTTCAGTGCGTTTTCCACCGTGCCTACATACGGACTGAAGGATGATGTCATACTTTTATGCGCACTGCGTGGCACATGCAGTGTACACAATAAACACGTGCATGGGATTAGGTCGGAACTGTAGTAAGATGGTCTGTATGATTCGTCCTTCCATATACTTTACTTGGCAGTATTGTTCAGAATTGTCACATGCATATGCACTCTCCATGTACAGAAAACTGGTTGTTTTACTGCTCAGGTGCAGAGAACAAGGTGGATGGCCAGGAGCCGATCCGCTCCAGGAGGAGACAGGTCAGCAGATATATAAACACCAATATGGGCATATATGTGTTTTGAAAACATGCCTACCTTGATTGGAGCTGCTTATAGAAAAGACACGAGAAGGAGAAATCCTCAGTGCCCAAATGATGATCAAAATCATTTGAAATTATGATTAAAAGATCAGATTTCTTTTTTTTTTTTAATTTGGGAAACTTTAAAAAATTATATGTGAAGAGAATATCTAAAAAAGACCCATGTACCCATTTATCTAGAAATTAAAATAGTCAATATTTCATCATACTTATTTCAAGATTTTTTAAATAAAGATTTTAAAAGCATTATAAAGCTGAAACACTTTGTCTCCCATGCCTGATCCACCCTTCCCCCGCTCCATTCTGGTGGGCCCATCAGAGGTCTGGTTTCCAAGCCACTGTTTATACATTTACGTGAACACACATGTTTTCTTAAACAATTTATACTGTTGTTTTATATGTTTATTATAAAATATACATAATGGTGTCATACTGCTTGTATCATTTTGCAATTTGCTGCTTTTTTTAAACATCACTAAGTTTTTGAGGTCTATGTTGAAATATAAAAATCTAGTCCATTCCTTTGTGTAGTTAAACAACATCTTGCTATATCAATAAAATAATTTTTTATGCCTCCTCCTGTTGAGGGACACCAAGATTGTTATAAACAATACCATAATACAAGTGCTTACACAAGTTCCTAGTTCTTATACATGCACTCAAGTTCTTTTAAGGTGTTTACCTAGAAGTGGAATAGTTGGGTAGTAGACTAGGGGCATGTCTAATTTGATCACTTATTAACCAATTACTCTATGAAATGGTTGTGCTAATTGACACTCTTAATGGTGATGCGTTTAAGTATGTGCTTCTCTATACCCCTTTCAATGCCAGATATTGACACAAATCTTTGCTAATCTGCTATATAAGCAAGGGATCGTCTTATTTCAGGTTGCATTTCCTCAGTTTACTAGTGTAACCTAGCAGTTAGCATCTTTTTATGTTTTTTGGGTGTTCAGTTTTCTTCTTTTGTGAAGTGCCCGGTCATGTACATTGTCAACTTTTTTTTCCTATTAGGTTATTTGTGAAGTGTTTTCTAATTAATTTTTAAGAAAAATCCATCCTGGATATGAATTATTTGACTGTTATTTGATCATTGCAAATATCCCTTTCTTTAACCATAGTCAAGTTCATTATCATATATATATTAGGAAGGACATACAAGATCAGTTTCAAATGAGTAAAAGGCTCTATTTTTCTTTAATCCAATACAAGATGGCAAACATGGCAGATGACATGATATTGTATACAGAGAACCCTAAAGATTCCACCAAAAAACTACTAGAACTGGTAAATGAATTCAGTAAAGTAGCAGGATACAAAATAAATATAAAAAAGTTGGTTGCATTTTTATACACCAATGATGAACTATCAGAAAGGAAAACTAAGAAAACAATCACATTTACAATTGCATTAAAAATAAACTAAAATACCTAGAAATAAATACCTTTAACCAATGATGTAAAAGACCTGTACTTGGAAAATTATAGGACACTGAAGAAAGAATTTGAAGAAGCTACAAATAAGTGGAAGCATATACCATGTTCAAGGATAGGAAGAATTAACATAATTTAAACATCCATACTACCCAAAGCAATCTATAGATTCAATGTAATTCCTATCAAGATACCAATGGTATAATTACACAGAACTAGACTAGCAACAGCAATATTGAGAAAGAAGAACAAAGTTGGAGGAATCATGCTACCTGATATCAAACTATAGTACAAGACCATAGTAATCAAAACAGTATGGCACTGGCATAAAAACAGACATATAGATAAATGGAACAGACTAGAGAGCCCAGAAATAAACCCACGCCTTTATGATCAAGTAATATTTGACAAAGGAGGCAAGAACATACAATGGACTAAAGACAGTGAATTCAATAAATGTTGTTGAGGAAATTGGACAGATACATGCAAAAAGAAAAAAGAAAGAATAAAGAAACTAGACCACCTTCTTACACCATGTGCAAGCATAAACTCAAAATGAATTAAAGACATCAAGTAAGAGTCAAAATTAGAAAATCCTAGAAGAAAACACAGGCAGTAAAATATTGAACATTTCTTGTAGCAATATTTTTTCTGATATGTCTCATCGGGTGAGGGAAACAAACAAACAAAAATAAACCAATGGGACTACATCAAACTAAACAGTTTTTGCACACCAAAGGAAACCATCAACAAAATAAAAACACTCACTGAATGGGAGAACATATTTGCCAATGATACATCTGATAAGATGTTAATATCCAAAATTTATAAAGAACTTATACAACTCAACACCAAAAAAGCAAACAATCCAATTAAAAATGGCAAAGAATCTGAATGGACACATCTCCAAAGAGGACATACAGATGGCCAACAGATATGAAAAGATGCTCAGCATCACTAATCATTAGAGAAATGTAAATTAAAACCACAATGAGCCCTGGCTGATTTGGCTCAGTAGTTATGGTCGTGTGGGTGGCAGCCAGTTAATGTGTCTCTCGCATTGATGTTTCTCTCTCTCTTTCTCCCTTTCTCCCTCATGCTCTATCTGAAGATGAATGCAAAAGTGTCCTTGGGTGAGGATAAAAAAATAAATTTAAAAAAAAAACCACGATGAGATATTACCTCACACCCCTCAGAATGGCTATCATCAATAAATCAATAAACATCAAGTGTTGGTGAGGATGTGGAGAAAAGGGAACCCTCATGCGCTGTTGGTGGGAATGCAGACTGGTGCAGCCACTGTGGAAACAGTACAGAATTTCCTCAAAAAATAAAACATGGGCCTGCCTTATGACCCAGCTATTTCACTTCTGAGAATATATCCGAAGAAACCTGAAAAATTTATTCAAAAAAATACATGCACTCCTATGTTCATTGCAGAATTATGTACAATAGCGAAGATTTGGAAGCAGCCTAAGTGCCCATCAGTAGATGAATGAATAAAAAAAGCTGTGGTACATTTACACAATGGAATACAATTCGGCTATAAAAAAGAAGGAAATCTTATCTTTTGGGACAGCATGGATAGACCTGGAGAGTATTATGCTAGGTGAAATAATCCAGTTAGAGAAAGGCAAATACCATATGATTTCACTTATATGTGGAATCTAATGAACAAAATAAACAAACAAACAAAATAGAAACAGACTCATAGATACAGAGTACAGACTGACGGCTGTCAGATGGGAGAGGGTTTGGGGCTGGGTAAATAGGTGAAGGAATTAAGCAAAAAAAACCCCGAAAACCTCATAGATACAGAAACAGTATTGTGATTAGCAGAGGGAAAATGGGGTGTGGGGTGTGAGGTGGGAGGAGGTAGAAGACAGTAAAGGGGGGATAAATGGTGATGGAAAGAGACTTGACTTAGGGTGGTGAACACACAATACAGTATACAGATGATGTATTACAGAATTGCACACCTGTAACCTATATAATTTTATTAACCAATGTCACTCCAATAAATTCAATATAACTTAAAAAAGAAAACACATATACACATGTATACATATATACACATATGTATACACACACAATGGAATATTTTTCAGTTTTAGAAAAGAAAGAAATCCTGTCTCAACATGAGTGAATTGGAGGACTTTAAAGTGAAACAAGTCAGACAGATAAAGACAAATACTGTATGATCTCACTCAATATGTGGAATGTAAACCAGTCAAACTCATAGTTATAAGGTTAATAAATTCTGATGATCGAATGTACAGCCTGGCTATAGTTAATAGTACTATATTGCATTAAATTTTGCTAAGAAAGTAGATCTCAAGTGTTTTCACCATATACAAAAAGAGGGCATCTATGGGAGGTAATGTGTTAATTAGCTTGACTGTAGTAATCCTTTCATAATGCATATGTACATCAACTCCTCATGTTGTATACCTTAAATATATACAGTTTTTATTTGTCGATTATACCTCAATAAATTGGGGGGGGGGTAAAAATAAAATGCTTAAAGGAAAAAGAAAAAAACAAGATGGCAAACATAGCCTCTGCAATTAGGCTGAACAGGCACAGATTTTGCATCTCTAAGCAGAAAGTTCCCTGCAATGGCCTTTAAGGTCTTCTCTAAATCTGGACAGCATCTCTGTCTTAGCATCTTGGGAGTTAGATGAAGACACATTCTCTAGATAGGTGGGCAAGCAAGAGAAATGGACTTTCCTTTCACAGACCAGTAGCTGAGGAGGATCTATATACATCTCACAAGAGCCTCAAAGTAATTTGAAAGTGGTTTCTATAAATGCAATTTATCATTTATTGATCGTTGTTTAGGTCTCAGATTTAAAACTTTAACTTCAACTCCATGGAGTCATTCTATTTCTTTTCCCTCTTACTGAGAGCAGGTTTCAATTATGTAATTATGGTTAAAGAGGGTTGAACACTTTTTACTCTTATGCCTTCATCCTGATTGGATAATGGTTTGCAATGACTGGTTGAGAGCTTTGGAAACACAACTACGAGGCAAAAAGCTTGGATATCTATGTAAATATTTACAAACATACTAGACTATAAGCTGTGAGGTGAGGGCCTGTGTTTATCACATTCGTGATGGTTAAACCCTCTGCATTCGGGTTCCATTGATAATCCTAATTTGTGGGTATGTGCTGAACTTTCCCAATCCACAACTACTTATTGGATCTTAATTTTGTGTTAGACACTTTGTATTCTATGTGCATTGTGTAACCAAAGTGACCAAGAAAGACAAAAGTCTCCACCCTCACGAAGCTTATATTCTAGGGGCAGAGAGAGACCAGTGACAACATGATGCAGTGAAGCGGGATAGAGAGTTGTGCCGTGGAAGGGTGGGGGGTCAGAATGTTCCCATTGTAAAGACTGTGCTCTGAGAAGTCTCCTGAAGAGGGATCACAGTGATCATCAACAACATTTGCTATTCAGAGATGGAGATAAGGTGATAAAGACAGATTGAGATACACAGAGCCACAGTGCCAGGGCTCCAAAGCAATTACTTCCAATACAGCAGGTAACCTCTGTCTCTTTGTATCTTCACTTGGGGTAGCTTGGAATGAATCTTGTAAATAAAAAGTGTCTAAAGCATTGATTTTTAAATTAGAATGAGTTAATAAGTTTGCAAAATATGTTTTCTTTTCTTTGGAGGAATAGTTTACACAGTGAGAGAACAGCTTGGTGGTGGGGTTGGCCATACTGTTAACTGCCTAAGCATTTTGTGTATTTCTGACTCCCTACCTCTCCTGCAGCCAACCTCACCAGCGTGTCTTTAAGACCTGTTCATATCCTGCAGGCAACTACAAACTATAGCTCATGAGATGATTTAACAAAAAGTTATTGAAACTATCTGAAGTGCAGCACTGAGTTCATGGGGAGAAACTGCCCTTTGCACAAACAGAACATTCAAACAATTAAGATTCTTAGATACTGAATTAACACACATTTCCTTCTCGTTTCATTTATTTTGAAAAATCGATTTCCAGTTTCTAACAACATCTAGTAGGTATTCACTGAGTGTTGTCCCTCTCACCCCCCCCCCCCAAGCCTCTGCCTAACGGAGGGGGAAAAAAAAAATCCTGTTGTTTGGAGGTTTTGTTTTGTTTTGTTAGCCAAGTACTTAAATCACCACGGTTTCATAAGTACCTTTTGATGGGTTTCATTGTTTTGTTTATTTTGCTTTAGTCAGCGCAGAAACCTTCAAATTTCCTTCTATAACAAACTTTTTTCAAAGCCATCATCTGACCTGAGGGAGGCGGTCTGCAGACAGACCTTGCAGCCGGGTGGATTTTTGCACGGGCTGTAGCTTCCACACACACCACTCACCGCCTTTTTGTAGGAACCAAGTTTCAAGCTAAGAGAACAAATGAAAGTGTTCGCTCATCTTTCGAAAAACATGCTCCCTGGTATTTTCGCCTCTCTTCATCGGGTTCTCAGTAATGAATATAGAATGTGACATCGGTTTTTCAGATACAGAATTTTTGTCTTAAATTTCTGGGAAGTTATTCCCTCGGTTGACGTTTTATTTTCCTGATGTATTCAACTTTAACGTGTTACACAAAACCTCCTCTCCTAGCGAGTATCTCCCTTTTTTAAATGGCTTAGGAATGGAAACCTTGACTTTTGAGGGTCCTTTTGGGTGTACTCTCCCCTCTCCCCCGTTATTACTTTCTGTACGCTCACAGCCGAGGCCCCAGCTTCAGAGCTGAAAGAACCCGTGGCGGGAGAGGACAGGAGGGTGTCACGTTGGCTACCGGCTCCTGCTGGCGGCCGGCGAGCCCGCTGGGGTGAACGGGGGCGCCGGGGTCAGGGCCCTCGAAGTTGGGGGCCTTGGGCGGAGTCGCGGCGACTGCTCAACCAGAGCATCCCGCACTCCCGTGCCCTCCACGAAAAAAGAATCGCCCAATCTGTCACGATCCCACGGAGATCTTGCTCTCCCCAGCGCCGGCTCCGCGGTCGAGCCCGTCGCGGGGCGGACGCAGTCGAAGCGGAGCTGCAGAGAGAAAAGCCCAGGCCTGGGGCGGAGGAGGAATGAGGGGCCAGGAGCCGGGGGGATTTCCTCCTGTGCTTCCCCCTCCAACGGGAGCGGAAAATGTGATTTGCTGTGCATTCCAGGCGCGGTTCCCTGGGGTGACCTCTCCCAGCCGGCCTGGGCGGGGGAGCAGACAAAGAGGCGAGGCAGGCAGAGAGGGGACCCCGCGGGGAGGTAGGAGGGGTGCGGGGGGCGGGGGCAGTACCGGGAAAGGGGGCGGATAGCGGGTCCCGCGGCGGCGGCGGCGCCTAGCCAATGGAGAGGCGCGGCCCCGGGCGCCGCGCTCGGCCGCCGGCATTTAAACGGGAGACGGCGCGATGTCCCGCACTCGGTGCGCCCTCCGCGGACCGGGCGACCCAGTGTGCAGCGAGAGCGTTACTCTCTGTCCTGCTGACCCCGCGCCGAGCCCCGGCGGCTCTGGCCGCGGCCGCACACCGCGCCACGCGTCGAGAGCGCAGGCCGCGACTGTACGCCTCATTGACAGGTGAGCGCGGAGGCACCGGTCAGGGTGTGTGTGCGTGTGCGTGTGTGTGCGCGCGTGTGTGTGTTTGCGCGCGCGCAGAGGGTTCCAAAACGGGTCCCGCGTTCCGCTCCGTGTAGATGCGCGGCAGCCCTGGGAGCGGATAGGCCGAGGCCCTGCGGTACCCTGGGGTGAACCATGAAAAGCCATCGCAGGGTCGATCCTGCCAAGGTCTTGGCTGCCATGGCCTCACCTTGCGCCTTCTGCAGGGAGAGAGGATGTCAAGAGCTGGAGGGATGATCCCGCATCCTAATTCCTCCTCGCGGAGCCCGGTTAACGCGCTCCCGGTGCGCGTGGCAGCTGCGGCGCCCCCGGTGCCCGCACAGCGGAGGGGTACGGAGTCCCCTGCGGCCGGATTGCGGGATCAGAGGGCTAGTGATCTGCAGTTCGGTAGCAGACGGCGGGGCAAGTTAAACCGAGGGGGTTCCATATATTTGAGGCGGGGAGCTGGGCTGGGCTACGTCTCGGGGCGCCCGTCGGAGTGCTGGGTATGATCCTGCCTTGGGCTGGAGAATCGGGAGAGCAGCGATTGGGCCCATTTGCCCATCCCCAGTGTGAGACGGAGACTCGCGCAAGAGTCGGGATACTTGGTCCGGGACGCGGATTACGGAGAGCCCTTAGTGGTCACACCGCATACACCCACGTGCTGGCTGCGCACTCGTGGGCGCACGATTCCTTGTTTTAGGCTTCTTTCCGTGTTCCACGCACTCCTCGGCTGAACCTCGAACGTCCAGGAGCCGGGCAGCGACAACCCGCCGGGTCCCACTTCCGCGGGTACCCCTTAGTTTGTATTCTAGAGGTCCCCACCTCGCCTCGCTGCACCTCGCTAGCGACGGACCACGCGGGACTGGCGGCGGGACGCTGGTCTCCGGCTCGAACGCCCAGGTCGTCCCTCATTCTCTCCCTCTGCCTACCTCACCCCGCTGATTCCTCTGCAGCTCAAAGAGCAAGGCCAGGGGCGGAGGGCCTTCGGGGCTGTCACCTCATCAGCCAGAGTTAATTGTAGACTTTAGGCTTGGGGAGAAAGGACGCGCCCCTACTCTGGTTCGGCATTGTCTTCGGATCGCAGCCCTGCCTTGGGGGCGCCCCAGCCTGGCGTTTCTCCGCGTCAGCCTCAGTGACCGTCCCCAGCAAGAGGGGGTCTGGGGGGGTGGGGCGCAGACAGGAGATGACCAAGGCTCTGAAATAAAACCCTTGCTGCGCGCCTAGAGCTGGCCTGAACGGGCTCTCTGGTCGAACCCAGTTGCCGCCTTCTGCCGGGCTCTTTTAGGCAGAAATATAGCCTCCAAGTTAGGAGTTAAAATCTCTGAAAAATGGTAGGAGGGCAGAGAGGCGACCATTGGTAGGTAACTGAATCTCCTGCTGGAAAGAGCAGATCCCAGCAGTGTGCGAGTCTGTTTATGTTCCCCTTCGAGATGGTGCCGGGACAAGAGTCGATTAAAATAATCTATTGTGTTAAGTGGGTCACCAGGGATTTCAACTGTCCCAGGGACCCCAGAGTAGTGGCTTACTTCTGGCTGTACACACAAGTTAAATAAATAGCGGAGAAGAGGTTAAGATAACCCCGTCCCAGGGTGAGGAGTCTTCTTTCTCCCCAGGGTTTTCCAGCTCCCCCCTCCTCTTTTTCTTTTTCTTTTTTTTTTGTAAGGTGGGGGGTGGGCACAGGGACTTGAGGTAGTGGATTTTTCAAAGCAGTGAGGGGAAGATCTTAAGAAAACTACAGATTATCATCTCCTCCCTGGCACACCCAAGTCTCCAACAGTAAGTAATTTGATTACTATCACTGGATAAATTGCACTCTCCGATGGTTAACTAATTATTTAAGGGTTCTTTAGATCTGTAGTTGCTCTGTGTGCGTGTGTGTTTAACCCCCGGGTCATTTAGGAATTAAAGTCTTTTGTAAACTTTGTAATTTCGCAGATTTCCCATTTCTTAAAAGTTCATTTTGAGTGAAATGTTTTGGCAACTCACGATCTATAGGAAATCCAAGTTGGCTGACAGTCGTAGGTGAGTGGTTACACAGGGAAGAATAGACACCTATTAAGTCCCCACCTCTCTGAATGAGAGCTGCCTGCCTGCCTTGTCTTCTAAACTGAAGCCCTCTGTCTTAATGTTTTAGTATGAAAAGTGATATCAGTCTAAGAAACATTATGCCACAGACCCCTCTCCCAAGAAATGATTGTCAACAGAAAGCTGTGGAGCATGTGTTAGAACAGAGAGCGAAGAGTGGGTAAACCTAAGCCTGTTATGGAAGGTAAAGTGGGAGGAGGTAGGGGAGGTGATTATAGCATGTACTGAAAGGCACAGATCAGGCAAGTGTTACCAGCCCATGTCATACATCTGCAAGGAATTTCCCTTCATTTTAGCATATGCTCTTAGAAATGCAAAGTACATCAATAATTTCTGGGACACGGAATTTTCTTCACGGTGAACATGAAGATACAAAAGGGATCATTATTTGAGTTTAATGTATTCTTCAAATGTTATTGCATTAGAAACAAATCCATGTGTCTCCTGTTACATACTGTAGTGGGTGTCCACAGAATAGTGGTTAAGGACATGTATTTGGGCACCAGATAGAACTGGACCCAGACGCTGGCTCTCCAGCATGGGAGCGGTGTGACCTTCGGTAAATTCCTAACTTTTCTGAGTCTGTATCCCCTGATTGGTCACAGAAAGACAGCATTGTCTATCTCATATTTTGTTGTGAAAAATAAATAACAAAAGTTGCTCAGAACTTGGCATAATAGCTAGCATCGTAAGGGTTTAAAAATATAGGTGGTGATATTGGGAGAGGTAATATTCTACAGCACCAGGATATATTACACGGTGGTTGTGAAATTAAAGCCTAAATCGTACTTACATGGGGACCCAGGTACATCTTTCTCTACAAGACAGAACCTGTAACTGCTCAGTGAACATTTAATATGTTTTACTTTCTAACTTATTTCCTGTTGACCACAAGAACTGTATACCATCATTGCCCTGGCCGGTTTGGCTCAGAAGTTAGAGCGTCGGCCTGTGGTCCAGAGAGACCTGGGTTCGGTTCCCGCTAAGGCACGTACCTCGGTTGCAGTTTGTCTCCGGCCCTGGTTGGGTTGTGTGGATGGCAGCCATTCAATGTGTCCCTTTCACGTTGATGTTTCTCTCTCTCTCTCTCTCCCCCCCGCTTCTCCCTCCCACTCTATCTGAACAACAAAAACAAAACAAAAATCATTAACTTCATACACAAAAAAATCTTTCAGTGAGCTGAGAGCTCCTGAGGTACTTAACTACTGGGCGGTCTTCTCCCTGTTTCATGCAGAATGGAGTTCAAAACAGGGAGGTCATACTTAGGGTACTTGCAACATGTACAGGATGAGACCTTATGGTATGACAGGTTGCCAACCACCAACTTTTCTTCTTGGTACAACTTTTCTAAAAAAAAAAAAAAAATCAACCCAATATATTCCTAAATTCTCCACCTAATTTCTAAAAACTGACTATCTTTTTAAAAGTTAAAGATCAAAATAAAAATAAACTTTGCCTTTCTCAAAGATTTAGTCATGAGAAAAAGTAGATTATTCTCAAATCTGGCCTGCGTTTAGTGTATTTGTTGTCAGTTCCATTCTGTGTTTATGTTGGGAGAATGATTTGATGCTGAGCTTGTTGAATGCTTTTCTGAAGCTCTGTTCCTCAGGAGGGATTGATCAGACACTGAGGCACAGACAGCTGGCTTGCTCACCATTGTCTCTTGACAGTAATTCGGACTCAACGCTCCATTTAACCAATGATAGCAGGGTGGTTAGATAAAATGAGGAATATAGCAAGAGGAGGGCAGAAACGAGCTGGCCTGAACTTTCCCAAAGACACCAAGAACACTGGAAGTGGGTCACACATAGCATTTTTATTTTTGGTTTTCCAGAATTAGATGATGTGTTTGTAGAGTCTTGTGAAGACTGGAATACATCCCCAAGACCTGCACAGGACAGAGATGGTTAATCTGGTTTATTTCACGTGTAGACGTTTGCTCTTGATCACTAGGGGAAAGCTGAGGAAGGCATCAGGAAGAGAAGACCTACTTTAATAAATAGTATTTATATCCTTTGGGACAAGTGGATTGGAGGGGAGGCTAGTGAGAAAGGAATAAAAAAGGTAGGGGTGGGACGGGTCTTGCTGGCGGGGAACAGTAGCAGAGAAAGCTCACCATGACAATATGAACCACATTACCTGGAGGAGAAATGCAGTAAGGGGAAATTGAGGCAAGGTTAAAAGAAGAATAATGTCTGTAAAGGAAAATGAAGGGAGGTCTTCGTGGGTGTCACGATGCCCTCTGGGTCCACGAGTTGCAGCTTTAATTTAATGACGTGAGTGGGTCATTTCATGTACGCAACTTAGCAGTAGTGTTTGCAGCTCAAGGTTGGTCATGGGTGATGATTCAGAGGAACCTAAATCTGGATTCGCATTTGGGTTGATTTTGGTAAGGGGGCACTCCTCCAGGTGTGGATGTGGAAAAGAGTTGTCCTCAAGGAATTTACATCTTCTTGATTGCCTCCATGTCTAGGCTATTTACAAAGTGCAAATTATTTGGTGGCTGTACAGATGGGATTTCAAGAGCAAAACGGTCCTACAGCCTTCACTGAGTAATCAAGACCAGGTTGGTGTGGGGGGAGGTTGGGTGATTGACCACAATGACTTGACAGAGCCCTGGTTCCGTACTAATTACAGTTCTCATCCCCCTCACTCTCACTCATGTGGACGGCGTGGAGTCCTCCAGAGCACAGTTCTCTAAGAAGCGGAGGTCTCTGTTGATTGAGATCCCAGAAGCTGGTTTTCACTCCTCTCCAAATAACTAGCTAATAAGATTTAAGAACTCCAAAACCTCACAATTAGCGCCGAAGATCTTTGAAGAGCAGGCTTTTAAAAGTGAAAAAACATTTCATAATATTTTCCACATCATAATAAATCTTATTTGGAGACAAATTTACGTTTCTTATTAAGAACAAACAAAACAAAACAGCCTGTCATTCTAGACCCCTTTGGCTTATGGGGGACACATGCTCTGGGAGGAACAGGAAGTCTGTCCACACTGAAACTCAAAGCCACAGTTGACTGATTTTGGATTTACTGCTTCATTGTTGGTTTCTCCCATGGCGAATACAATGGCTTCAATTAGGAAAGAAAGCCCGCAGCATTCTGCATGGGATCAGGTAAAAAGCGGTGGATATTTGGGACTTTCCTGGAGAAAGGGAGGCAAGTATTAAGCAGCTCCCTCGACTGTAGGAAGTTTGCTGCCCGCCAGTGAGAACAGAAGGATTGCAGTTGGCTGTGCTGCTCATGGGTATGTGAGAAGGCATTTTATTTTATTTTTTTCTTTATTGACTTTAGAGAGAGAGGAAGGGAGAGAGAGATAGAAACATCGATGGAAGAGAACATCTGTTGGCCGCCTCCCACATGCCGCCCCCTGGGGATCGGGCCCACAACCTGGGCATGAGCCCCGACAGGGAATCAAACTGGTGACCTCTTGGTGCCTGGGTCGACGCTCACCCCCTGAGCCACACCGGCGGGCTGGGAAGGCATTTTAAAATGCAAAGAATCGAAACTCTGAAAACCAGCGTGGTCTGTAATGATCATTCATTTAAGAGCACCTACTGTGTGCTGCGCGCTGAAGATACGGCGATGATGAGTAAGCCCTCGTGGCTCTCAGATGAGTTCGTTATTTAATTACAGATGTGAAAATGCCAAGAAGGAAAAGCTGAGTAGAAAGAAGGTCCTAAGCGGGTTGGTCCGCAGGAAAACAAAATTACGTTTTTAGACAGATGTTTGTGGGAGGGGATGGCTTCGTGATGTGAACCTGTCATATGCAGTCAACATGCCTTCCCGGTCAGTCTGGGCTTGGCCTGTGATGAGGGCTCTGGCGGGCTTGCTCTGGGAGGGCTTGTCCTGGGGGATGGGGACGATGGTGGGTGTAGGCCCGGGGCTGTCTTATGTGCTTCTCTTTGAAATGAGCAGAGACTAGTTTAGATCCTGTCCCTGAATTGAATAAATAGCTGAAACTTGTGAAAGCCTCTCAAATCCATGCCACAGTATCTGCAGAGACTGAGCTGTCCTGGCTCAAGTTATCCTGATCTCTGGAGAAAATCAGCACTGTTTTTAAACTGGACTTTTCTCGTGGGTGATTTTTTTTTTTTTTTTAAAGACAAAACAAGGAAATTAATTTTTTGTTGTTGTTGAGGCAAAAAAAGGGCTCTGTTTAAAGAACAGGGATGTTGTAACATAAACTGACAAAAGCCAGGGAGTGTGCAGTGAGAGCAGAGAGCTCAGGGTTGCATTATCAGCTCCAAACTTGAACTTGCCCAACAGTATGAGGTTAATGTTGGGGAGATGGTGCCAATTAAGGATATCTTACATTTAATATTTAATTAGCTCGCTTTGATGTTATCCTTAGGGTCACATGGTCTTTACTGACAGGCTCTGTCCCTTGGAGAATGTAGATTCCACACTTGTCTGTGAAAAGTAATTGCTCCAGCTGATAATCTCCGTGCATACAGCTCCCTGGGGGCCATGATAAGGTTATTATTATTTTTTAATTTTTTTCTTTATTGATTTTTAGACAGAGAGGAAGGAAAAGGGAGAGAGAGAGAGAAACATTGATGAGAGAGAACATCAATTGGCCGCCTCCTGCATGTCCCCCACTGGGGATCAGACCCACAACCTGGGCATGTGCCCTGACCGGGAATCGAACCGACGACCTCCTGGTACTTGGGTCAATGCTCAACCACTGAGCCACACTGGCCAGGTGATAAGGTTATTATTAAATTGCTCTTCGTGATTATCACATGTAACATGGGTGTTCAGAAGAGAGCAGGGCAATGGGTGCCTCACAGCTTTGTCCTTAAGTTCAGACAACCGTGGAGGGGCTCCAGGGAGGCAGGGTGGTGGAGGCTTCAGGGTTCAGGTCAGATTTGGTGTGATGGCCTGAGGAGGGAGGCTGTGGATTAGAAAGTGCCCTCATGGCAAAGAGAGTCCTTTCACGTCTCACTGAGTCCCTCTGTAACCCGTGGTTGCAGGTGCTAGAGGCCTTCCACCTGCAGACGTGTGAGGAAGGAAGACTGTGTTCAGAACCCGCACTCTGCCGGCGTCCCTGGTGCCGGCGTCCCTGGTGCTGGCCTGCACACTCAGGCCGGGGGAGCTGCGCCAGGAGAATCCTGGTAGCTCGGTGCAGCTCTCCTGCACTCTGCTTTGAAAAATATGCTTCTCCCTCTCCTCCTCCCCTTCCTCCTCCGTCTGCTCTGCCCCCTGAACACCCTGCCTCTGAGGACGGCTCCTTTCCCTGATGTCCACTCCTCACTGGCTTCTCTCTCCATCCGTACTTTACTGTTTTATTCGGTTGTTGGCTTCCCCTTGGCCTCCCCCCTTATCTAATGTTTTTGTTTTTGTTTATTATGGCATTTCCCTTTCTGATCCTTATCGAAATCCAGACGCATCCACAATGATTCACTGTCATTAATATACTCAACGTATCTTTGGCATTCATTAATGTAAATATTTGCACATACCTGTTCTCTTGTGCCTATTTGCCTGCCTTTTAAATTTTACACACACACACACACACACACACACACACATAATATGTGAATGACATATTTCATCATTTAAAGTAGAAAAATGTGGCCCAGCCAGTGTGGCTCAGTGGTTGAGTTTCGTCCCAGGCACCAAGAGGTCGCCAGTTCGATTCCCATCCAGGTCACATGCTCAGGTTGTGGGCCCGATCCCCAGTGGGGGGCATGCAGGAGGAGGGCAATCAATGTTCTCTCTCATTGATGTTTCTAGCTCTCTCTCCCTCTCCTCCTCTCTCAAATCAATAAAGAAATTTAAAAAAAAATTAAAAAAAGAAGTGACTAAAGTCAACCTTATCTTTAAAGTAAAATACAATAGAAAAATGTGTATCTTTGTGTAAAGAATGATATAATGAATATCTGTTCTCAGTTCAAAAAAGAGAATAAGTGAGGGGTCCCGGAGTCGTCATGAGTTATGAGATCTCTGGTAAAGTAATTCACTCTGTCTGCAGTACCGTCATACACTTAGTTAGTTCTCAAATTGCTTTCACTTTCACATCCGATTTGATCTGAATAACCTATCTGGGGAGATGAGGTATTTGTAGCTTTGCTTCAGTGAAGTCATTTATTCGAAAGTAGAATGATTTTCCTCAGGTCAGAGAGCAAGTTGTTGCCCCAGGATTTCCAATGAAAACTCAGGGTCGACGTTTCACCCAGCACCCTTCCTGTGAAGCATCTCCCCCGAAGTGCTTCCTGCCCCACCAGTCTCCTGCGATGCTGATGACAGTGAGCATCGCAGAGGCATCGGCCAGCGGGACGAGGCACAGCCAGGCAGCTCCGCGGCCAGTCGGGGGCAAGCCTGGGAGACTTGAGGCTAATTGACCTTTGCTGCAAAACAGATAGAAAAGGAGCTTCCCGAAGAGGTGCAAGGTGGTCTGGCCCTGACGTAACAGGGACTTACCTAAACACTGTCAGGTATAAAGTGACCACAACACGAAATCAAACGTGGTTGGTGTCAGGAGCGAGGAAGCCATTCCTGTGGGAGCCCAAGCGACGAATTTATGGGCCCTGGCTGAGCTCAGATCTTGACTTACTCACTGTGTGACTTTGGGCGAGCTACCTCGCGGCCTGTTGACCAGGCCGATTCATAGAGATGTTGCGAGAAGTAAAGGAAACAGTTTACATAAATGTGTAGCGAGTGCCTGAGAAAATGCTAGCTGCTATTACGCGCACGGTTTAGCCAGGGGACACGGTAGGCAATGTCGTCTGTGTGCCAACATCATCAAGTTCACCAACCTGGATAGTCTAGGCTGCTATACACTTAAGCTGTGTGGTAGAGCCAACTGCTCCAGGCTACAAGCTGGTGTAGCATGTTACTGGGCAGAAAACATGAGATTAAATCAAGCACAAGAGAAAATGGTTTAATCAAGACCTGGTAAGCACAAGATGTGTGAGGCTGTTTTATAGCAAACTCTTCTTTTTTCATAAGTAGGAGGAGTATCTCTAGAAGAGCAATAAGAACTACAGTAAATACATAACCCAGTAGCATAGTCGTTTACAGTCATTATCAACTATCACGGACTGTACATCACTGTGTGTGCTGTGAGGTTATACGAAGGGCCACACAGGTGTGTTTACACCAGCATCTCACAAACACGCGAGTGGCACATTACCTACGACGTTATGATGTCACCAGGCACCCGGAATTTTTTAGCTCCGGTCTAATCTTACAGGACCACTTTTGTGTCTGTGGATCCTCACCGACCAAGCTGCACATGGCAATATTAACGTTTGTATTTATTAACATTTCTATTTTCCTTGTCTTCCCTCTCTGTGTTTCCTTCCTTTAGCATGAGCCGCACCGCCTATACTGTGGGAGCCCTGCTTCTCCTCTTGGGGACCCTGCTGCCGGCTGCTGAAGGGAAAAAGAATGGGTCCCAGGGTGCCATCCCCCCGCCAGACAAAGCCCAGCACAATGACTCGGAGCAGACTCAGTCTCCCCAGCAGCCTGGCTCCAGGAACCGGGGGCGGGGCCAAGGGCGAGGCACTGCCATGCCCGGGGAGGAGGTGCTGGAGTCCAGCCAGGAGGCCCTGCATGTGACCGAGCGCAAATACCTGAAGCGAGACTGGTGTAAAACCCAGCCGCTCAAGCAGACCATCCACGAGGAGGGCTGCAACAGCCGCACCATCATCAACCGCTTCTGCTACGGCCAGTGCAACTCCTTCTACATCCCCAGGCACATCCGGAAGGAGGAAGGCTCCTTTCAGTCCTGCTCCTTCTGCAAGCCCAAGAAATTCACCACCATGATGGTCACGCTCAACTGCCCCGAACTGCAGCCACCCACCAAGAAGAAGAGGGTGACGCGCGTGAAGCAGTGCCGTTGCATCTCCATAGATTTGGATTAAGCCGGGACACCCTGCCTGTCCTCGGGATGCAGCCGCAGGTGGGCCCAGAGCCAGACCTCAAACAACCGGATTCGAACTTGGCTTAAACCTAGAGGCGAGAACCACCAGCTGCCTCCTGACAGGCACCTGCTAGTGCGTAGTTTGTGTGCGTGAGTGTGCGTGGGCGCCTGTGGCTGTTTGCAGACACCAGAGGAAACGCAGCCTCTGCTAGAGGGCACTTCCTATTACCTGAACGAATCTGCTCCCGTAGGGGATGGCACAGAAAGCCCACACCCCCCCAGGCACATGCAGGGGTGCCGGTCTGAGCTCTGGTTCTGCCTTCGTCTTCCAGGTGCCCTCCCAGGGGCCAGAATCTCCCTTTAGAATGAATGTCAGTGGGAGAGGCTGCTCTGGGGCAGGAGGCCCGTGTCAGTGCTGGATTCGGCCTGGAAGAGGTGTTCCAACCTGTGCTGGCCTCCTGCCTGCCTGCTCCCTCCCACAGCCAGCCCCTCCTGAGGATCGCAGTGCCTTTCAGTCTGATCTGTTTGCCAAGGGTTCTACATTAACTCACTTGACCATAGATGTAAATGTTTCCCATCTTTGGAAGACCCTTCAGACTCTGGGGGAGGCGGGTGTGGGCCAGGGCGAGAAGGGTAGAGGAGCGAGAGAAGGGAGGGATTGAACGTAAGGCCCAGTAAAATTCATTAGGGAGATGTGCAGGGTCTCGGAAGGCCAACCCCAAAACCCAGCGAGACCCATGCCTTGGCAAGTTTCCTTCCCGGTATTTAACAGAACCCAAGTGAACAGAGGAGAAATGAAATTGCAAAAGAATAAATTCATTAATGTTGGCGATCACTCTGACTTGCTGAAACTAGCTGGAACCCAATACCAAACTTAAAACATCAATCCTGACCACTCCTTGTTTCAGAACCAAGTGAGTGAGCTAAACCAAAACAGACTCTTCCCGCTTTGCCCGACTGCTGGGCCATCGATGTAGTCCAGCACCCCCGACGCAGGGATTGGAGGAGAACAAAGACCTCATAAGCAGAAGGCCTGATTTCTTTTGCTTGGTTGTGATCACCTCTTTCCCAGTTCGCTATTTCCAAGTGATGCTTCCGAGAGCCACAGCCCTGGGTTGTAAAGATTCTGCCTCTGCCGAGCGTCTCTGACTGAAGAACCAGCTAAGATCAGAGAGCTTAGGGCCTGCTCTGTTTTTGCTGAAGGCATATCTTGGGTCTCTTTGTTTAAGCCATTGATAGAAGTTTGAGCCGGAGAGCAGAGGAGAGGGAGGAAGTCAAGGAGACTGCTTCCTGCGGAGGAGTAGTTTAATGCCTGGGAGGAGGTGTGAGGGATACGACCTCCCCTCTTTGCCCTCCGAGGGTCTAGTGGGAAGCCCCAGGTAGGAAACCCGAGCATGTGGGTTCATTAGATGTCCTCCTGCTGGTGGGATCCATGTAACATTGGAACTCTTCAGACCCTTCCGGTATAGACTGTCCTCTGATTAAACTTGGGCGACTCCCAGTACAATACTTACTTAGGATTTACCTAATGGCCAAAGTGTGGTGTGAGTGAGCCTTGCAGCATTGAGGTTGGGCTGACCTATTCTCTTCACGCCTGAGGTTTTATATGTAAACTGCAACCCCACCCCCAACACTTTTTTTTTTTTTTTTGCCTTGTATCATCTCAGCCTCACCAGCCAAGTCCTGTGTAACATGGGAACCAGCACCATGGACTTGGGTTTCAGTTGCCCATCAAGGCTCCAGCATTCAAAGGTCCGTTGCAACTAAAGAGGCTGTTTTTATTTTATTTTTGTTTCGGTTCAGTGTTCTCCCATCTAACAACTAAACAGGAATCATCCTTTGCGGCAGAAGTTATTTTGAGCACCCAAAATGTTGGGTCTAATTTGAAAGCTGTTCAACCTTGCTACTGACGATCCCACTACACGAGGCGAATTTGTGCGGACATGTAGTCTGTGCGTTTCGTATACACTGTAGGTCCCCGCCTTACATCTTTCTATCATCCACATCGTCCAACAGTAAAGCACGGAATGGATCTAATTAAGCACACAAACACTAAGCCAGAATTTTGAGGGTTGGGGAGAGGAAGAGAAAGGGGAAGGAACTGAAAATGTAAAATCCGACTTGAGAGGAATAATGACATTCAGAACCAGCAGACTGAATTTCCCTTGTTTTAACTCTGCTGCAAGCCTGCAGTTATGTTAAAAGGGGGCGACTTAAGTTGGCAGCCATAACCTTTTAGTAGCTTGGACCACAGTCTTGCATGTAAGTCAAATTTGGCTTAAGTAAAGAGAATTTCCTTCTAAGTGAACTTCACTGGGGTAATCAGCAGCATCACTGCCCTAAAAACACAGCGCTAGCCAAAGAGGCAACCGTCTGCTTTTCTTACCACGCCTATATTAGGACACACAAGTACAGTGTGTCTCCCAACATTTACCGAACGTGCCATATCTGTTACATATTGTATTGGGGTCACCGATGATGTACTGATATGTTTTTTCATTACTATAGCAGAAATTTTTCTTTTTTAAACGACAAGATATTTGCGATCTTCATCTTTCCCATGAAGACCACGCCAGACACCAAGTATGAATTTTACGGTGTACACTCTGTGCTTGGCGTGTGAATGAGAAAAAACACACATCCTGTAAGTCTGTAGGTTGCTTTTTGTTGTTCTTGTAGCGTCAAAGTTCGAAATGTAAGCAAAAATCTGGAGGAAAGGATAATTTCCACTGTGTGGAATGTGAATAGTTAAACAAAACTTATGGTTATTTAATGTAATTATTAATTCAAATCCTTTGGTCACTGTGACTTCAAGCATTTTTTTTTTTTTTTCTCTTTTATCTGACTGCCTGTGAGTTGAGCAAAAAAGAGGCTGGTACATTGTATGCTGTTGGAGGCTTTACTCGGCCCGAGTGAGAATAAAATCTTGACACATCTGAACATGCATTACAGAGTCCAGGCCCGAGCTTTTATTATAATTTTTTAATTGAATGTTCCTTGAAGGTGAACATTTCTGAGGCAATATTAAGAATGCTTTTAAATTTATTTTGGAAGACTTTTGATGTGTGTGTCCAAACAAATAGTGGGAAATAGTGACTCGCTCCCGAGTCCTTTTAAGGAGAAAATCTAAAATGAAAAACGCGTGTGCAGAACACTGATAAGAGACAAGTGAACGTTGAAGAGTGAAAGTTCTGTTGATTTGTCATTCTCAAGATATTTAATATCAACTGCATTGTGTATTATGTTTGCTTTAATCATTTAAAAACAACCGACGATTATGTAGACTGTGATTGAGGTACTTTGCTGTGTATGAGGATGAGGGGATTTGATAGTATCATGAAAGTTAATTTGGTGTAAAGCAAAGTTTTTATGAATCTGTAACTAGAATGTAATTTTACCCAAATTATGTTCTATATAACCTTTCCCAATGAGCAATAAATTGAACCTCTTCTCTCTCTCTGTGTGTGTGTGTGTAACTGGAAGTGTTCACAGGGTGGAGGTGATGCAAGGATTCACTTGTGGGAAGGGAGGTAGGAAAACAATGACATCTCTTGTGACCTCAGAGGGGATTCATTTCTCCCACGTAGACCTTCCGGATCCTGCTTGATGTCAGGAGGACGCCTCGGGCTGCGGCAGTTCAAGGGGGGGGAGGGTGCTGGTGTGCAGTGAGCACCCACCTCTTCCCCAGAGCTAGAGAGAAGAGTTAGAGAGGATGATGAGATAGTGGAGGAATTCGTCACAGAAAGCATAGTAGTAACTTTATGTCGAAGTGTTCGAGGGCAGAATGGGAGACAGCCCGGGCTCGCGGGAGGAAGAGCGGGCTGTCAGGGCGATGTGGCGAGCCAGCGAGCCAGCCAGCCGCTGCGAGATGGTGCGCTCCCTGCCCTTGGACACTCTGAACCACGTGCTGGATATCTTTGTCCAGAAGTCACTAAGCAAAGAAACAGAACAACAACAAGCAGCAGCCACAACAATTCCTGGGGAGGGGAAGAGAGACTGATTTCAAGAGTTACCACATTATAGCACTCAAAATGCCCAGTTTTCAACACGAAAGCATGAGTCATGCAAAGGAACAAGAAAGCATGGCCCACATACAGGAAAAAAAGACAAAGACAAAAAGCACTGTCCCTTAGGAAGCCCAGACATTAGACTTATTAGACAAAGACTAAATCCACTCCTTGGATGTTCAAGAATTAAGAAAAACCATTCTAAAGAACTTAAGGAAAATAGGAGAATGAAATGTCATCACATCCTAAATACAAATAAAAAGAGAAATTACTGAAAAGAAGAACCAAATAGAAATTGTGAAGCTGAAAAGTATAACTAAAATGAAGATTTTACTAGAAGGGATGAACAACAGGATAGAGCAGGCAGAAGAAAATTGAGACACCTTTACCTAATGAGAGGGAGCGAGGGAAACAGGACTCTGTTAGGATTGGGTGGGAGCCCTGGCTGGTTTGGCTCAGTGGTTAGAGTGTCGCCTAAGGACCCAAGGGTCTCAGGCTTGATTCCTGGTCAAGGGCATGTGCAAACCGTAGGTTGCAGGTTCAATCCCTGGAACAACCCTGGCCTGAGTCTCTCTCACATCAGTGTCTTTCTCCCTCCCTTCTACTCTCTCTGAAAATCAATGGAAAAATATATCCTCAGGTGAGGATTAAAAACAAAAGAAGGTAGATTAGCCAAAGAACATATATGCACATGGATGAGAGTGGCATATCGAAAGCTAGGGAGGGGGCCGGTGGGCAGAGGGGTAAAATGGAGAACATCTGTAATAGTGTCAACAATTAAAAAAATAAAAAATTAATAAAAGATTAAAGAAGTCAGGAATGAAAGAGGGAACATCACTATGGACCTTACAGAAATAAAAAGGGTTACAAGGGAATACTGTACTATGACCAGCTGTACAACAATTTAGATCATTTAGATGAAATGGACATATTCTTAATGTAACAAAAAAAATCTAATTTTATTTTTTCATGTTGGACTCCTAACATCTTTTAATCCTCGCTCCTCCCATTTTCCCTCCTGCCCCGCCCCGGGCAAGCTGACGAGAAAGCCCTGGGCTCCACCATTGGGCACTAATGGGACGATGGTCAAACCTCCACGGCCTGTCCGCAGGTGAAACCTTCCTCCCAGCCTCACCCTTTAACCCTCACGAAAACTCCAAGTCGGTCTCCTTCCCTGTTCTCAGACCAGGTTGGGAGGCCTGGCCTGCTCTCCACGGACAGCTTTGCTACCTGAGTAATAAAACTTCATACACTCTTGGTGTGTGTGTGGTGTTATAAATATAGATACATTCTTTTTATGTACCTTAGTGCAAGGATTCACTTGTCGTGGGAAGGGAGATAGGAAAACAATGAGATCTCGTGTGACTTCAAAGGGAATTCAGGAAAATCCCCTGACAAAACCCAACACCCTTTCATGATAAAATCATTCAACACACTAGAAATATAAGGGCATTCTGATAAAAGACCTGATAAAAGACATTTATGAAAAACCCACAGCTAACATACTTTCTAGGTGACTACAACACCTAGAGAGACACAAATTACTAAAATGAATCAAGGAGAAATAAATGTTTGAATAGAAATATCAAAAAAAAAAAAAAAAAGAGAGAGAGAGATAGATTGAATTAGCAATAATAATAAAAAAAACTTGTCACGGAGAAAAACCAGAGATGAGATGCCTTCACTGGTGAACTTTACCATATATTTAAAGAATTAAAAAAAGAAAAAAAGAATTAATACCAATCCTTTACACCCTATTCCCAAAAAACAGATATGGAAACACTTTCTACCTCATCCTATGAGACCAATATTACTTTACTACCATCACCAGACAAATACATCATAAAATAAAACCCCAGACAACTATTCTTTATAAATATAGATGCAAACATTCTCAACAAAATACCATGTAACTGAATTCAGCAACACACAAAAAGGGTTAGACACCATGACCCAGTGGGATTTGCCCTAGGAAAGTAAGGTTGGTTTAATCATCAATCAATGTAATACATCGTATTAGGAAAATACAGGACACGAATCACACAATCATGCAGAAAAATCACTTGACAAAGTCCAACACCCTTTCATGATAAAATCACTCAACACGCTGGGACTATAAGGCTTCTGATAAAAGACATTTATGAAAAACTCACAGCTAATATACTCAAGGATGCAAGATGAGAAGCTTTGCCCCAGGGCATCTGCTCTCGCCACTTTCTCAGCATTGTGCTGGAGGTTCTAGCCGGGGCGATGGGGAGAGAGGGGGAAAGTCATCCAGATGGGAAAGGAAGAAGTAAAATATTTCTGTTTTCAGATGATATAATCCTGTATGTAGGAATCCTAAGGAATCCACCAAAAGAGTATTAGAGTGGTCTTAGTCCTTTCAGGCTACTGTGACAAAATGCCACAGATTGGGTAGCTTATTAAAAACACACACTTATTTCTCACAGGTTTAGAGGCTGAAGTCCAAGATCAGGGTGTTAGCATGGTCAGGTGACACCTTGCTTCTGGGTCTGGAGCCTTTTTCATCAGGAACCAATCTCATTCGTGAGAGTTTCACCTTCTTGATTTCAGCACCTCCTAAAGGTCCCACCTGCTAGTACCGTTACCTATGGGGGTTAGGATGTCAGCAGATGAAGTGGGGAAGGGAGAGGACACAAGCATTTGGACCATAGCAAGAGCTAATACATGAGTTTATCAAGGTCGCAGCAAGACCAAGATACAAAAATTAATTGAATTCTACACACCACCAAGGAAAAATGTAAAACTGAAATTAAGAAAATAATTCCCTTTGCAACCACATCAAAAAGAATAAAATACATAGGAATACATTTAACGAAGGAAATATAAAACTTGTACATCGAAAACTACGAAACATTGTTAACAATATTAAATACCTGAAGAAATAGAAAGACATTCTGTGTTCATGGATTAGAAGAATTAATGTTGCTCTGGAGATTCGAGGCAATTTCTGTCACAATCCTAACTGGTTTCTTTGCAGAAACAGACAAGCTAATCTGAAAATTTATATGAAAATGCAAGGAACTCAGAATAGCCAAGACAATCTTGAAAAAGATGTGCTGAATTGGAGCGCTAACACGTCTGTTCTCAAAGCTTACAACAAACAATTGTTACGAGACAAACACCATTTTAACTACCACTAGGAATGTTTCCAGCCTCCCTACAAGTTCTACTTATGACCCACCTCCGTTTTAACCCTTTTCTGCACTACAATACTAATGCCTCTCAACTTTTATAATAATTCCTTCTTTGCATATATTATAGTTTCATCACCCAAGTATGTATTTCTAAAATCAATAGTTTTATCCCCAAAGTGTACATCCCTAAAATCTACACTTCAGTCTGGTTAAAACAGTTTAAGTGAGAACAGATAAAGGCCTGGATGACGGCAGCCCTACCCCCTTCCTATGACCTTGATGGCGATGACCAAGTCACCAGTGTCCATTTCCTCTTATTGCACCAACAAGTTTACTGGGAAGCAGGTTAAAATAATTAGATATTTCAACGTATTGTAAATAATTATTTTGTTCCTCGTTATCATAAAAACAAAGCTTAGATTCTGATGCTCACAGAAGGATTCTATTGAAACCACCTTTTCTTTCTCTCCTGTTTTTTTAATCATTAATCCATGCAGCATTAGTCCATTGGAGATGAACTTCAGTGCCTTCTAGATAGTCCACAAGTGCAATACTGACCCTTTGCATAGAGCAGGTTATTACTGTGCACAGTGATAGCAGACGTTAAATGTGGGAAGTAAATACCTATTGTTTTTTACTTCTTGCATCACTTTTTCTTCAATCTCTCTCTCTCCCCCCCTTCTCTCCCTCTCTCTTTCTCTTTTAGGCTTATTACTTGCCTTTCATCCTTGCTCCCTCTCTAGGCATAGGGGTGACATAAGAACACATGGGAAAATCAGAAGGCCCATTCCACTTGGTCATTATGATTGATTTTAGAAATGAATTTGAAACAACCTAGATGCATAAGAATCTCCCTTAAGATTTGAATATGGAGACTGGGAGAAACAAGATCTTTTTTATTTTCTAGGATCACAAGTTATAATAATCCTGTAGACTAAAATCTGATGACAGCTATCTTTCCCAGGTATATGGATGAGACTGTCTGAAGAAAGAAGCCTCCACACACAGAAAAGCCAAAGATGGAGTAAGTATCTTGATGAGAAGATTTCCCCCTCCCAGATCAAGCTATAGTGGAAATCAGGCCAACTTCTGAGTCCTTCTGCATCAGTTATACATTGCTTTAGCACAATTAATGCCAAAACTTAGTAGCTTATAACAACAAACATTTATTTTACACATTTTTTTCATATGGATCTGGGAGCTACTAAATTGGGTGGTTTTGTCTCAGAATCCTCCATGAGTTTGCAGTTACGGTGTCCGCAGGGGCTGCAGTCCTCTAAAGGCTTGACCGCGGCTGGAGAATCCCTCCCTACAGCGCTCACCGACATGGCTGTTGGCTGGAGGCCTCAGCTCCTCACAGCGCGGACCTCTCTTCACAGCATGGTAAGTGGCTTCGTCCAGAGGGAGCCACCCAAGACAAAGCAAGGAGGAAGCCCAGTCCCCTTTATGACTTAGTCTCCAAAATCACACACCTTTACTTTCGCTTAATTCTATTTGTCAGAAGCAACTCACTAAGTTTGCCTCCCTTCAAGGGGAGGGTTTTAGCCTTCCCCGCTAAAAGGGAGAAGTAGCAAAGAACTTGTGGTCATATTTTAAAATCAACACACTCTTAGTTACACGAATCAATACATTCAATTTTTGGCTTAGTTTGTATTGGGTTTGTGTCATGTAAAGCCCACAGAATCCTATATCTGTGTCACTAAGAAAGTTTTAGGTGTTATTATTATTATTATTATTTTTTACTTTTTTTATCCTCACCCGAGGATATTTTTCCATTTTTTGTACAGATAGAGTGGGAGGGAGAGAGAGAGAGAAACATCGATGTGAAAGGGACACATCGAGTGGCTGCCACCCACACGACCAACCAGGGCCGGGGACAAACTGCAACCGAAGTACGTGCCCTTAGTGGGAACCGAACCCGGGTCTCTCCGGACCGCAGGCCGACGCTCTAACCGCTGAGCCAAACTGGCCAGGGCTAGGTGTTATTATTCATTGCTTTTACCATAGTGAATTGGTCTCTGGTCTAATGCAGGCAGAGCAGGGCTACTGTCATTGTCCTGCATCTGTATCATCCATGGCCCCCACAGTGGCTCTACAGAAGGTAGGGCCCTAATGTGCAGCAGAGAGAATGTCTCTTCCAGCAGAGCCAGAGCACCGATTTGTAGATAGATGCTCATATTCTTGAGTACCACTGAGGGACCTGTTACACAGCCTTCTGGTTCCTGCCCATTCCCTCTGCCAACCTCAAACCCAGGCATCCTCTTCCTAGATCACAATTTTTGGAATCAATTTTCAATCAGAAGACGAATGAGCCTAATCAGCACTTGTCCACCTTGCAGTTTTCCATTTAAAGGCCCAGATAGAAATTATTAGTGGTGAAGATTCTAAATCCTACATTTTAAAAAACTTATATCAGGGGAGCAAAGCAAAGGATGCTTGGAAAAAATAGTCATGGAAAAAATTGCCCTACACACCATGGCGTTATTGTGGGAAAACATCACTGGTTTGCCCACCATCCCTTAGTTCTGTCACAGGGACAGATGTAGAAACGGCAACCCAGATGCCCAAGGGCTGATTGACTTCCTCTTCATGCTTGACAGTGGTCACGAGTGCCTATGAATGAATGGTTGCTGATTCAGGTTGGTTGCTTGTGCCTACAAGTCTACTGCGGTGCGTCTGCTCATTGGAACGTAGGGCAATTTATAAACAAAACTTCATGGGAGTCTGGGAAGTGCGAGTGTTTAGCTTTCTATGCCCTACGGGAGGAGATCTCCAAGGATCCTGGAGTAGGTGCCGAAAGGGCAAGAGGCGACGTCAAAGTCATCTGTAAACACAGGTGAAAAAAAATATTGAAGGTTTTATAGGAAAAACATCAGTCAATCTTGTCCCATCTCTTCTACCTGACTCTTCAGTCTCTCTTCTCAGGGTCAGCCCTTTTCAGTTCTTGGTGCCTGTTTCTTCGGCCACTGCTGAAGGTTCAGCTGGGGTCAGTGCCCAAAATGACTCACTCCCGTGGCTGGCAGTGGACACTGGCTACCGCTGGAAACTTAGTTTCAAGTGGTCTCTTCACATGTCTTCGGCTTCTGAAAGCACAGTGGCCGGATTCCAAGAGTCAGTGTTCCGAGGAGATAAGCTGCCAGTTTCTTAGGCCTGGGCCTGGGAACAAAGAGAAGAGAATCCTGCCCTTTGTGACAACATGGATGGAACGAAGGCATTATGCTCCCTGAGTAAGTCAGACTGAGAAAGACACATACCGTTTGCCTGCACCTACATGTGGAATCTAAGAATATTGAACTCGTAGAAACAGAGAACAGAATGGTGGTTCCCAGAGGAGGGGTTGTGGGCTGAAGAAGCTGCTGAGAGAGAAGGTCTGAAAAGTTCTCATGACGAGAAAGAAATTGGTAAGTATCTGAGGTGATGGATATTAACTAAACACAGTAATGGTACATATATCAAATCATTATGTTGGACACCTTAAACTAATGCAACGTTATACGTCGACACTATCTCAATAAAACTGGAAAACGGGGGGTTTCCATAAAAACTGGGCCTGGAAACGACACAGTGTCACTTCCATCAGATTTCATTGGCCAAAGCCATCTAGACCCGCCCAGAGTCAAGCAAGGGGATGCCCCACCTCTTGAGAGAAGTGTCAGCTAATCCGTGGCCACCGTTAATCTACCACAGCTGGCTTTGCCGGTTGGGAGCAGGGATGTGGGGTCCCACTGTCCTGCACGCCAGCTTCGACTCGGTCTGCAGCTCACCACAACACCCATCTTCCACTGCACTGCCCTGAGCTGCTCTTCGGGTTTCAAACTCAGTTTGAAGTTTCTTTCACTGGGCCGAGAATGTGCACTTTTCCGTCTCTCTTCCATCTCTGGAACTATTCACTGAAATCACTCAATTGTTATTGTCTCCTTTTTCTTACTCTTTGTCCTTGTATGTTTATACTTCTAAAATTCCTTACTTTCGCTTTAGTGGAGTTTCACAAGAAAAAAAAAAGAGATAAATTTATATAGTGTATTTATCTGAGTCCAACAAAAACGTAGACCCATTGTTACTTGATAACAACGTGATTTTATGGAGTGCTTTAAAATATATTCTAAAAAAGCACTTTCGTATGCTTCATTTTATTTGATCCTTGATAATTCTGAAAGAAAGGTAGGACAGGTCTTTAAACGATCTTCATTTTAGAGGTGAACAAGCTGAAGTCAGAGACATGGAATGATTTGCACAGTGCTGCAGGAGTGATTTGCTTTCTATTAAAACCTCCAGGGAAAGGCTGTGGAATTAAGTCTAAAGGTAACAAGGAGAAATCCAAGAAAATAAAACTTGATTTTCTTTTTATTTGAGGGGGAGGACACAGGACATGGAGTTCAGAAAAAACTAAATTTGTATAGCATTGGAGTGCCCAATTTACAATCTGAGATTAAAATATATATATATATATATATATATATATATATATATATATATATATATAAATAAATGTGCAGTTGTGGGGGGTGAGTCAGGAACCTGCTGGTCAGAAACTAAGAAGACTTTGATGACCTAGCTCAGCTTCCTACTCCGGGCCACACTGCTCATTCTGTTCACTTGATCCACATGCTGGGACGTGAGAACATTTCCCCACATCCCTCTGCAGGAGCCCATTTTGGCTCTTCTTAGGGTGGTGACTGAGTTTCAAAGAGGAAGACCCTGTAATGTCTCCCAGGCATACTACAAAGGAAATATAAGTCATCAGATAGTTGGGTCTGGATCTGGGCCAGGATAACTCGACTCTTCTTGTAGAAGGTGCCATGGATCCATAGTGATGGCAGGTGATGGAAGAAGTGGGTCCCTTCAGCTTTATGTCTTGTCTGAAAGATGATAACCACGCTAATAAATTTAGTGCCACATTCTTTACAGTGTGCTCATCCGACCCCTAAAATAAGGCTATAAACCATAATGGGGTCCATGATGCTTTCAATTATTAGACATTCATTTCTGCTCTTCATTTTTTCCCCCCCTCTTCTGCCCAAATTTGGCTTTATGGATGTACTTTCAGGAGGCACGGGAAAGGGCAGTGGTCGGGAAAAAAAGGTCCACTTTTTAGAAATCTGAGAAAAGTTATATATGTCTATCAAAATAAAACCTAGGCTCCCTAAAGAGGAAGGCATAGTATTTCTGTCATTGTAGCCACAATAAATACGGAGCCGTGTCATAACGAACAGAGCCTGTCTGGGGGCATTCCTGGGCGTTTTCAGAGCCATAGGCTATCTCTTGTTATTAAAACCCTAATTAAGAGAAGCATTAAGTTTTTCCTTTGGTAGCTAGTAGTTAGGATATGTACAACCACACCTCTCAGGCTTATTTCAGAGTAGGAAAGCATCCAGAAAAGTTTATGGGATGTGGCACGGAGCCCCGGAGAGAGGCTGAGTTTGTAAAGAAAACAGTTGGTGTTGAAGAAGATCCGTCTTTTGGGTTGCTTGCCCTGATACGCAGCACTGAAAGCTGGCCTCTCTAGCTGTGCAAAGCAAGGCTGGAAGGAGAAATGTCTTTGTTGCTGGTCTCTCCCTCTCTCTCTTTTTTAATTAAGATTTTTTTTTTTCAATTACAGCTGATATTTAATATTACATTAGTTTCAGGTATACAAGTAGTGATTGGACATTTATATACTTCATGGCGATCACCCACTAAGTCCATGATGCGGTCTCACCTGACACCGTGTATAGTTGTTACAATATTATTGACTATTTTCCATCTACATTTTATTAAGCATTTCAGCTCTTCACTTCCTCTCCAGACACATTGTCAAAACTTGAGCCCTGGCCGGTGTGGCTCAGAGGTTAGAGCATCAGCCTATGAACCAAAGCGTTGAAGTTTGATTCCCAGTCAAGGGCATGTACCTGTTTGATCCCTGGCCCAGGTTGGGGCATGTGCGGGAGGCAACCAATCAATGTATCTCTCTCACATCGATGTTTCTCTCTCTCCCTCTCTTCCACTCTCTCTAAAAGCAATGGAAAAAATATCCTCAGGTGAGGATTAACAAAAAATAAATAAATAAAAAAAATAAAACTTGAGTGCAACATCTATACCAAATTAACTTCTGATGCTCACCCATGACTCAAAAGAAACTGGGTACTATTCAAAATGGAATTAAAGAACATTAATGTTGATAAAATACTAGATGGAAAACTTTATTTATTTATTTATTTATTTATTTATTTATTTATTTATTTATTTATTTATTTTATCCTCACCCTAGAATATTTTTCCATTTTTTGTACAGATAGAGTGGGAGGGAGAGAGAGGAAGGGAGAGAGAGAGAGAAACATCGATGTGAAAGGGACACATCGAGTGGCTGCCACCCGCACGACCAACCAGGGCTGGGGACAAACTGCAACCGAAGTACGTGCCCTTAGCGGGAACTGAACCCGGGTCTCTCCGGACCGCAGGCCGACGCTCTAACCGCTGAGCCAAACCGGCCAGGGCTGGAAAACTTTTTTAAAATTTTATTTATTTATTTATTTATTTATTTTTTATCCTCACCTGAGGACGTTTTCCATTTTTTGTTCAGATAGAGTGGGAGGAGAGAGAGAGAGGAAGAGAGAGAGAGAGAGAGAGATGTGAAAGGGACACATCGGGCGGTTGCCACCTGCACGACCCAGCCAAGGCCGGGGACAAACTGCAACCGAGGTACGTGCCCTTAGCGGGAACCGAACCCGGGCCTCTCTGGGCCACAGGTCGACGCTCTAACCGCCAAGCGAAACTGGCCAGGGCTAGATGGAAAACTCTTAATTCCAACTCCCTCCAGAAACTGAAGACTCAAAAACATCCTTCTGCTCTGAGACCCTGCCATGCAAAAATGTAAAAAATGTCCCATTCATTCTTAACTCTCACTTAACATTCTTTGTATTTGTGAATGACAACCTGCCATCAACAGCAACACGGCACACTTAGTGAAAAACAGTAAGATTATGGAAGAGACCCGTGTCTTGGAGAAGATCATCAGCCTAGGACCATGCCAAATCTCTTGGTGACTTTCTGTTTTCCACTGTTGGTTGGCAGAGAACCTTTCCCTTGAAAGTTTGGGGTAGGTGAGAATAGGTGAGACGAAGAGAATGCTGGGTAATAGGTAAAGACAGAAAATTTTGGGTTGCTTTCTAGTTTTCAGCAGGCCTTTAATACAGGGAAAGAACCAAAATCAGCAGAAGGAAATTGCGATGGAAGAGAAATACACCCGTGAGACTGAGCAAGAGCAAGGAATTTGTGGGGATTCCTCAGTCGAAACATTACCCATCATATTGGAAAGTGAGTGAACCATGTTAATCAACGAATGCTGCTGGGAGCTTCGTGTGATCTCCCAAATGCGGAATTACATTGCCATTGTCTGCACTCCTCTCTAGACTTTCCGAGGTAGGAACTGGTGAGGGGAGAGACAGTGGTGTTGAGACTCTACAAACTGGAAAGTGTTCTTAAGTTTGGTGCTTACTTCTTTGTTTGTTCCCTGTTGAAACTACCTGGAAAAACAAAACAAAACAAAACCATCTTGCATTTGTGCTACCTGCTGAAGAGAACAATGAAATAAGTGCTGTGTACGACTAAAGAGTTCTTAGTTTTGGATATTAATAGGGCCTTTAAATTTGCTCTAACTGCTTCATTTATGCAAGAGGGGAGACTTTATTCAGTAATTTAGTTCTGAGTCAGATACAGAACTTGTACAGACACTGAGTAAATTGCTAGACAAGAAGCACAGTTCACTTTCAAGGCTGTAAAAAAATTTATGGGAAGACAAATCTATGCTTTTATAACCAAAAAAAGAAAAACGAAGAATCTAAGTTTTCAACTAAGCATTCTGTGATTTAGTTCGACCTGATTTGGACAAAAGAGACTCAAATAATCTAATACGGATAACCCTCAATTATGAAGTTACCTTTGCAAACCAGGGAGTTCTAGCTTTGGGGAGCAGGCTAGGGAAGAGCGGCCAGTGGCCTGGGGCACATGATGACAGCCTGGCCATGGCTCTGAGCTCTCGACAGCCTCAAACATGACCAGAGAAGCACAGGGCTGAACTCTTCGGTGCATTTTCATACGACCCCGCGGAGCTTGTCCCATTTCAAAAGTATTAGGCAGTTTGACTGAGTCCCCCAACATGCTTCACTGGGAGCTAAAAAGGCCATGTTCTCTAGGCCTCAAAACCAAGAGCGCGGATGAGTCTAGCGATTGGTAGGTAACGTGATCTGCCTTTTGTAGCCAGCCAGAAGCCAGATGTCTCCTCCCCTTTGATCTGAATAACACTTTAGGCTGCAGACAATAAGATTGGTTTTAAATTTATTGTCTCTTTGATTTCTGCATTCTAATGCTTTTTAAATTCTTTACACAAGACAGGGCTATATATAGGCAACTGGGGTGGTTCAATGGAGGCCAAAAAAATGCCAGTAGCCTTTGAGAAGTGCCGAGCAGAGCCCTGTGTGTATTTCTGTGCAAGGAAACTAAGATGACTTACTTGGGGGTAGGCACTTTTTTGTTTCCATTCATTTTACTCCAACATGGAGCTTCCCATTCCTGGTTCCAGCCAGATTTGTGAAAAAGTTCTTTGTAGAACACCCTTCTCAGCAAAGCGCTAAAGCAGAAGAATCTGATTTAAGGGAAGGAGCCTAGACCAGAATGTCTTCCTTCGCTAAGCCCTCTGTAACCTTTGCCCCAGGTAGCGGTTCATTCCTGTCCTTGCTTCTCAGCCTGGGGAGGCCGTCCGCTGAGGCCAAGACTGGATTTCGTTAGTCCTGTGGATGGGGAGATGCAAAGGTCTGAGTCCAACCTCACCCTGAGAGAGGTTACATGGCATTTGCGAATCTTTTTCAGTTGGTGTTAAGTGAAAAATAGTGACTGAGCATTTAATCAAATGGGTAAAAATATTTAGCCCAGTTCCTGCCCTCAGGGAGATGAACTGCGGGACAAGTTGCCCCAAGAAGTCAGCCTGTTCTGGGAGGAACACCAGAGAACAGCGGGAAAGGGTCAAGGCTCAGCATGTTTCCAGCGCAGCTCTGTGACCTGGAGTGAGTCGTGGCGATCCCTCATCTCCGCTTTCTCTTCTGGAATATCAGGTGAACTCATACTGACCTAGCATGTTATTAGATTTAGATTAAAAAGCCTTTTCACAGCCCTGGCTGGTTTGGTTCAGCGGTTAGAGAGTTAGCCGTTGGACCGAAGGGTCTCAGGTTTGATTCCCAGTCAAGGGCACGTACCTTGGTTGCAGGTTCGATCCCCAACCCCAGTTGGGGTTGTGTGGAAGGCAACCAATTGATGTGTCTCTCTAACATCGATGTTTCTCTCTCTCTCTCTCTCTTTCTCCCCCCCCCATTCTATCTAAAAAATCAATGGAAAAATACCCTCGGATAAGGATTAACAACAACAACAAAAGCCTTTTCACAGACAGATCTCATTTGAGCCCAATAATCATCCTGCCAGGCAGCTCCGTACCTATTTTAGGATGAGGAAGTTGAGCTAAAGGATGAAGACTGTTCGGAAGACTTATCACCAGCCTGAGACAAAGGCTAAAATGGGACTCAGATCTCCTGACACCTTCTCCAGAGCTCTGTGCCCTTAACAAAGCTCGCCCTGCCTCCCTGCCTGGGAGTCACGAGGTCCGGAAGAGGATTTTCAAAGGAACACAGTGATTCCAGCAGAATTCCGATTCTTTCTCCCCAAGAATGCCCTACCACCTTCTCCCAGAAGAAGGGACAAGCCGCAGAAGCGGTCAGGGCGGAGAGGGCTTGGAGGAGAGCGCAGGCCGTTTGCCCGTGGGCCGAGGCTCGGCTCACCTTGGCAGCGTGGGAGTGCGGTCCCAGCAGCTCCCTCGGAGGCGGCACGTCTATCAGATTTTCCAGTTTGTTTTCAATCTATTTTTGGATATCAGGTAATAGGCCGTAAAAGCACTTCTTTCTGCTTCGTGGTTATGAAATGTGAACGGTGGCCGCAGCTGAAGCTTTTAAGTCTGATGGGGGTGCCCCTCAGGATAAGCTCTTAGAAACCTGAAGGGCAGTCAGGAGGGGCTGAGAGACTGGGAGCAAAAGCAGGCCCTCGGCACAGCTCATAATCTCTCTCCCTAGTGCGGTATCCACCATGGTCCGTGGTCACAAAGCTGTGTACTACATGTTCTTTCTTATAAAACTTTTTTTTCCTTCATTGCTTTTTTTTTTTTTTTTAAAGAGAGAAAGGGAGAGGAAGAGAGAGACAGAAACATCGATGAGAGAGAACATCGATTGGCGCCTCCTGCGTGCCCCTCACTGGGGATCGGGCCCACAATCTGGGCATGTGCCCTGACCGGGAATCTATCCAGCGACCTCAGTTGACCCTCAACTACTGAGCCACACTGGCTGGGCTGCACTAGATGTTCTTAAAAATTATGAAGAAAATATAAGACTTAGTCTGCATACCCAAGAGCATTACAGAGAAAGGGTAGTAAAAGCACTTAACAATTCTGTGACGCCAGCAACTACGGATTACATGCAAGCAGGTATCCGTGGAGATACTCCCAGAACTGTTGAGGTGGCTGGCTTCGCTCATGTCTCATGTAGCGGTCTCTTTTTTTTTTTTTTTATCCTCACCCGAGGACATTTTTCCATTCTTTGTTCATGTAGAGTGGGAGGGAGAGAGAGGAACAGAGAGAGAGAGAGAAACATCAACGTGAAAGAAACACATCAAGTGGCTGCCACCCGCACGACTGACCAGAGCCGGGGACAAACTGCAACCGAGGTACATGCCCTCAGTGGGAACCGAACCCGGGTCTCTCAGGACCGCAGGCCGACGCTCTAACCGCTGAGCCAAACAGGCCAGGGCTCATGTAGCCATCTCTTAAAGTGACTGTTTCAGGTGTCCTTTCAGACCTGGGGCCCACCTGCCTCTTTGCTTGTCCGTTCTTCTCCACAAAACCTACCACTCTCATCGCTGAATGAAGACCTCCAGCGTATTGAATGAACGCCAAGGACGTTTTAACCGTACGATCAATTTACTTTAGATAGCCCCGCACAGCGACTGTGGAGTTTGATCCCCAAAGACCAGAACCTCAATTTGTACTCAGTTGCTGAGAACGAGCCCCCGGTTCTTAGTTCAGACACGCAGGCTCTCCCTCTGTCTCCCAGTCTGGCAGCTGGAACTGGGTGCTCTCAGCGAGGAGGGTTGGTCTGCAGGTGACACGATACTGTGGGCAGGGAAGTGGGCGCTACTTCTTGGATTCTGCAGGAGGGAGAGATCACTGCTGGGACAGCTTTATATTTCAGCATGGCCCCCCCCATCCGGAACCCAAGGCACCTGAGAGTGGCAGTTAGTCCCCTTGCCACCCAGCCTACCCTAAGCAAAGCCGAGGCAGGGAGCCAGGGGGCACCACTTCAATGGACATCGTCTGCTCTGCAGAGCGTGGGGAATATTGAAAAATGAAGCTTCCGGTGTAAGGACTATTCCAGTCTTACGTTTCACAACGCACAGCCACCTGTCCTGGGTAAAGTGCTACCGTCTGATACCGTGTGATCCTTCTAACTGAGGGAGGGACGAGTGAACGCACGTTCGGCAGACAGAGCAACAAGATGCCAACGTGTCCAGTGGCTTGCCCACAGTCACAGAGCAGAGTTGCGACAGGAACCCAGCCTCCCAGGGCTGAATTGAGCCCTTCTCGAATTATTTGTGTATTTTTGGCCACACGGTCTGATCCGCGTCAGCCTCCAGGGCTCCCTGGATCGGAATGAATGTGGTTCCTGTGTTTTGTTTTGGTCCTTTTAAAGATTTCCTTGCTTCATCCTGCTTTATCACACGCGGACAGAAAAATGAACAAAAAACAAGGTCAGCTTTGTTGACTTATTTGTAAACAAAGACCTCTGTGACATTGCCAGCTCGGTGGAGGCCTGCGGAGTTGCCCCTGGGCACCCTGGAGGGCGCGAGGCGGAGCTTGTGTGGGGAGGGCTCCGCAGTCCGTGCACTGCTGCCACCGCTTGGAAATTATTCACCGATTAGGAGCAATGTTGCGCTTTGCACTGGGCCTGTCCAATTACGTATCCAGTCATGCTCCTGCCCAGTCGTGCTTCCTCCCCGCAAATGACCATTATCCTAACTTTTACAACAGTCCTTTCTTTTCTCTGTAGTTTTATCACCTCAGTATGCGTGTGTAAACATTATAATTTGTTTCTCAATTTTATATACATGTAATCATATGACATATAATTGTGTGTGCATGGCTTCTTTCAGTAAACCTTCTTTATGAGAAGTATCCACGTTCTCTGTGGCTGCCATTCATTCAGCGCATTGCTGTTTGACATTCTAATATATGAATACATATCACAATGCATTTTTTATTTATTTTACTTAGGATGGAAATCTGACTCATTTCCAGTGTTGCTATTATGAATCAGGCTGCTTTAAACTGTTGCATGTGGGACAATAGTGTGGTGAAGGCCAAGGGAGGGGGAGGCAGAGGAGGGTGGAAGTGGGCAAAGGGGGGGGGGAGGGGAACACCTGCAACAATGTCAATGTTAAAAATTTTTAATAAAAAAACTGTTGCATGCGTATCTTTGCACAAATGTGCTTGCATTTCTGTTGAGCTGTTATCGATGAAGGAAATTGCTAGCTAGATCATGAAGTGTTTGCTCAGCTTTCGTAGATTATGCCAAACTATTTTGTAAAGCGGCAAGCGGCCATCTCCGTTTACATTCTTTCCAACAGCATGAGTCTCCTTCTCTGCAACCTCATCAGTGCTGGGTCTGGCAGTCTTTTCGAGTTCAGCCATTCTGGTGCGGCAAATGCAGGTTTACAGTTGTGAGTACGTGAGACACAGAGTTTATTCTTGTATTACTATCATTTATTGTATTATTTTCCATACAACTGTAAACCTACGTTTGCTCCACCCACACGGTGAAATCTCACTGTGATTTTAATTTGGACTTCCCTGATCAGTAATGAGATTATCTTTTCAAAAATGTATTGCCCATTTGGATATGTGCTTTTATCTAGTTGTCTGTTGATTATTTTATTACATTATTTGGGGTCATTTCATAGGAATTTATAGGAGTCCTCTATGTATTCTGGATGGGAGTCCTTTATCAGAAATATGTCTTACGGTATCTTCTCTCAGTCTGTGCCTTAAAGGTATTTTTTCACGAAGAGAAGGTCTGACTTTCTCAAATCTCAAGTACATGTTTTTAAAAGTTGTCCTTTGTCCAAAATTAACTGGAAAACATGTTTCCATAGAGGTAAGTGCACGGCTGTGTTCACTGCAGCACCACCATGGTCGCCAAGGCATGGAGACAACCACCTCCTGGACAGAGGGCTGGGCACAGAAGATGTGCAGCATGTACACAATGGGAGGCCACTCAGCCATGAGAAAAGTCAGAATACTGCCATTTGTGACAGCATGGATGGGCCTTGAGAATCTTACACTAAGTGAAATAAGTCAGGCAGAAAAAGCTAAGAACCATATGTAGGATATAAAACTGAAAATCGTGAACACAAACAGCAGTGTGGTGGTTGCCAGAAGGAAGGGGGGTGGGGGTGAAGGGGGTCTCATACATGGTGGCGGAAGATGATTTGACTTTGGGGGATGGGCACACAGTGCAATATACAGATCTCATAGAAATCCATACCTGAAACTCGTATGTTCCTACTAACCAATTTCAACCCAAAAAATTTCATTTTAAAATAGCTATCCTGCTTTTTAGTTGTCCTCAATGAAGACTAGATCCAAATTTGATGGAGGGATGTATATGCATAGACACATTCCTGCTATCTGAAGAACACCCTGTCCTAGCCTATGACTTATCCACAACTGTGTGTTTAGGGATTCTGTGTACACGGCCTGCTTCTCACATGGCCATTCTGCTACCTGGCAGAGCCTCTCTTTGCCATGCCAGGACCCTTTTTTGTTATTGAAGACATTCTTCAAGACAAATGTCTAAAGAACCAATCTTCAGCTCTCAACTTCAATGACCCAGTCTCAAATATTAATATGCGTTGACTGTAAATGCCCATTCATTTTCACGAGGGTTGTGTTTTCTCCTTGGTGTACTGCATGTCTTGAAGACAAGGGCTGATATGGTGCTCTCTCTGGTAGCTGCTTCCAGAGAAATGGGGGAGCCTAAGAAGTCATCTAGTGTAAACAGCTGTGGAAATTCAAGTGCAGTAAGTCCACATAAGTGATATGCTGCTGTTGGCTGACTAGAACTAAAAGCAGATGTCACCTCTAGAGGAGTGACAAGGGCCAGAATGAATCAGCTCACACGCTGGGTTGAAGAGATGGGACAATGCTTTTCCATTGTGAGGTTCAACGCACAGATTTGTGTTTTAGAATACCATCTTTAAGTTAGCATTGAGTTTTAGTTGGAGACCCAGTGAGAAGTGGGACTCATATCAGAAAGGGGTCTTCGGGGAGGCTGGAAGCTGGCCACTGGGTGTGCGGGGATGGGGTCAATGTTCTCTTACTGGTCACACAAAACCAGCAGCAGACGCTAAAGGGCAGAGGTGCTCTAACTTTCCAGATTAGCCCTCTGTCTTCACCTCTTAGGCCCCCATTTTCCTCCTGTGGGACAAATCTCCCCTCACGCCAAGCCATTCTGGCTTTGCAACGAGGCTGGAAGTCTTGGAAGATCAAGCAAAATATTGGATAATTAGGTAACTCTTGATGTTTCTAGAACTTCAAGTATGAGGAAGGGCATTTTCTTTCTTGAAGGATTTTTCTCTTTCCTTCTACTTCTGGTTCTGGGCAGCGTAAGAACACTGAGTACACAGCTATCTATTCATTTGTGGTTCTTTCACTAACAGTGAAACACTCTCCCCAAAAAAGGACTTTATTTAAGCAGCAAATATCTTGAAGATGACTCTCCATGAGGTCCAACTGGATCTCAATTTGGCCTCAGAACAAGCAATGAACATACCACAATATTGGTAAAAGATTCTGGGAAATTCTAACATTACACGATCCAGTTTTGTTTAAACATTCTTTTCTGTGGATAGGACATTGCTTTACCTTATCAGATGTATTTCCAGATTGACTCATTATGAGGTTGCTTCAGGATAACTACTCAAAGATACATTAGATGTACCCTGGCTGGTATGACTCAGTTGGATGAGCATCCTCCCAGCACCAAGAGGTCACTGGTTCAGTTTTCAGTCAAGGCACATGCCCGGTTTGCAGGATTGATCCCCAGTAAGGACGGTACAGGAGGCAGCTGACCAATGTTTCTCTCTCTCCCTCTAAAATAAAAATATATATATTAGGTGACTGCTTCTCTTAATCTTACAGTATTCCTCTTATAGTTCTTACCAGTTTTTTGGCGGGGGCTTTACTCCACTTAATCTCATCTACAGAAAGAAAAAAAATCGTGGAAGGTATGTATTAGCTGTTCTTTGAAGGAAATGTATACAGTTCCATTCTGTTAATATCTTTGAATTCTATAAAAGTGCTGGTGGCTCCAACATTCTTGAGCTAGATATTTGACAAAAGTACACGAAGGTTTGAATGGGCAGTATGTATGGGGAAAAAAAGCATTCTTGTTAGAAGAAAATTTTTTTTTACCATATCTCTAAAATGAAATTGAGACTGCCCATGTTTTAAAACCTTACGATCTTTGTCTATATACCTCCCTTTTGTCTGAATCAACGAGTTCTGTTTCTGTGACCTTAGAGATAGGACAGCGGCTGAGAGTGTTCCTTTGGAGTGTCTGAAATCTGGTTTCTGCACTTACCGACTGCACGGGAAAGTTTTCAACTTCTCCAAGCATTAGTTTTATGTGTAAAATGGGAATAGTAATTGTTACCTCGTAATATTATGAGATTAAACAAAGTAATGCATAGAACATGCCTAAAATAGCACCTGGCATATAGAAAACCCTCAATACATATATACTATCTGTATCACGGTAAAATATACAAAACATAAAATTTATTTTAAGTGTACAGTTTTATGGCATTAATTACATTTACACTGTAGTGCAACCATCATCAATATTCATCTTCATAATGTTCTCATCTTCCCAGGAAAAACCCACACCCAGTAAACAACAACTCCCACTCTCTTCCCTGGCAACCATCTACTTTCTAGCTCTATAAATTCAACTTCCATACACATTTCATATAAGTGTAATCAGACAATATTTGTTTTTTATTGACTGGGCTATATCACTTAGCACCACGTCTCCAAGGTTCATCCATGTTTTAGTGTGTCAGAATTTCCTTCCTTTTTAAGGCTGAGAAATATTTCATTGTATTAATACCTACACAATATTATAATAGTCAAAGAATCTCTATTCCAGCCACTGAAAAGGCATGATTTTACTTACTTACTGGCCAAGACAGAGCTTCAATGGGGATCAGCATCTCTACTACTCCTAAGATTAGAAATGCAGGCTTATGATTTTAAAGGATTGACTTTGGGCTCTTCTTTTCTCCACCATCATTTAAAGAGTCCCTGAGTCTATGCACCTCACTTTCTTCAAGGTAAAGAATGCCTATATTCAGAGAAGCAAGAAAACCATTTCTGTGTCTTGATATGCAGGCAGAAGGAATAAATTTTTTGGGGAAAGAAGTAGAAAATATTTTTTTAAAAAATCTGAAATTTGTTTTTAGAACAAAAAATAAGAACCAGAGAAGAAAGAGGAAGAGCAGACAGAAGGAACAGGGCAAGCTATGAGGACAGACTGTATTATCCAAAGATGGGTTGCACCAGTATAGATCATATCCCGCATACTCTTCTTACGATGTCGTGCTGATGTTCCGCCATCAAGTGGTGAGGACTATTTCCCTAACCCTTCAACCTGGGCAGAACTCAGCAAATTCCTTAATTAGTAGACTGTGATGAAAGTGACTGTATATGATTTCTGAGCCTTAGTCAAAAAGCTTATGTTTCACCTTGGATCGCTCAAGCAGCCTGGTGGAGAGGCACTGAGAACCCCCAGCCTAGAGCCGTGACCAACTTGACAGTCAAATGAGTCAGTCATGTCTCCGCCCTATTCAAATGTTCCAGTTTTCAGATGATTACAGACCCTACGGATATATTATTACAACCTTATGAGACTCCAAGTGAATGTTGCCCTGTTGAGTTCTTCTCATGCTAAGAGAAACCATGAAAAATAAGAAGTGGTTATTGTTGATTTAATGCACTTAGATTTGTAGTATTTTGTTACACAGCAACTGATAAGTAATATAGTCATCACCTCTTACCATTCACCATCACACCGCGATGGGCATGAAGCAAATGCTCCTTTGGGAAGACCGACGCAGAGTCATCCAGAGCAATGTAGGCACCATGCAGGCAGGCCAGCTTGAGAGCCTTGTATTTCCATGAATACATCACAGCCAGGGGAAAAGGGGCAGCTAGAGTCTGAAGCAGAATATTTAGCCTCAGGAATTTATGGCCTGTTAGTTGAACACCAGCCTACCCAGGCTACTTAAAGAATAGGCAAAATGTATATTATAAATGTAACAGGTATCACTATGCTCAGCAAGGGAGAATAAATCTTGGTTGAACCAGAGAAGAGGGTTTTCCTAAGGTGAACTGATACATTTCCTAGGTCATTATGATCCACAGGCCTCCACCCTCTCCTATATGCTCTAATTCAGAACACTTTATTAAAAAAAAAATTATTTTTTTTATTTTAGAGAGAGAAGGGAGAGAGAGAGAGAGAGAAACATCAATGAGACAGAACACTGATTGGCTGCCTCCTGCATGCCCCCTACTGAGGATTGGCCCACAACTTGAGCATGTGCCCTGACTGGGAATCGAACTGGTGACCTCTTGGTGTATGGGTTGATGCTCAACCACTGAGCCACACAGACCAGGCTAATTCAGAACACTTTAATAATGGTTTCCACAAACCCTTAGGAGTGTTGGGACCCTTATTTTCTATCAACAGTTCTAGAACATTTCTCCATAAGGGAGTATTTTGAGGACAAGAACAGTGTAATGTGGCGAATAAGATGAACCGTGGGAAGGGCTTGGGTCTTGGAGTCAGAGGATTTAGATTCTAGTTTTGATGTGTTCACTAACACTCAGTGTGACTTTCGGCACGTCCCTTGAACTGCGTAGTTTCTACTGTGAAATAGATTTTTATCCAATGTTTAAAGCAACCCGATGACTCTATAATTTAGAAAATATTCTAGTGATAAAATTATCTCCCTGGATAATAATTATGTCTGTTCATTAAATGTCTATACACTCTGGGGCATATTTCAGTAAACTTCTAGAACTCAAGAGCGCCTGGCATTCAGGAACACTGAACAGATGAATCAGTTACAAAATAATCACCCTTCCATCCAAACAGAAGTGTATTCTGCTGGAAGCATTTTAGTTTTTTGTTCATAAATACCTGCACATATCATATCATTGCTTGAAAAGAAGGTATACCTTGTACTGAGCACTAGACTACAATACAACTATATTTGTTCTGTTTCCCTAGTCTACTGTTTATCATTGACGTCACCAATCCCTGTGGTCTCCTCCCATTCACCCCAAATTGGGCAAAACACATCCAGGTAGTGTTGCTTTTGTGCCAGCCGAGACAACGCCTGGCTGGGTCTGTCTGGTTGCTGTTAGTCTTGAATGCCTAGGCAGGCTGGCCGCTGTTGGCGGGATGGACAGGAAATATGAACGACAGACTTGCTGAGACCCCCACATTGCATCTCAGTGGTAATGCTGAGCTTGGGCAGCAATGCAAGTTAGAGGTGACTGGTTTCTCCGTATTGGAGTACTGTAATACTTCCCCAAAGGCCCCCTGAGAACAAATCCGCACTGCACACCACAGACATGAAACCAAGATTTATTAAAATACCCTTAGCGTATTTACAATCAGAAGCCATGAATGCAGTCCTCTGCAATTCCAAAAAAATAGAGCTCTATCTCTTAAAACAAATTAACAGAGGTATCAATAGATTAGAATAAATATAATCTATCGCAGAGATAGAATTCTTTGAGTAGACAATCTACATTCTCTAACCAATATATACTATGTACAAAAATACACTCAATGTGGTAACCAAGTAGTGTCAAGGAGGAAAAAAAATATATATTTATACACACACGCATTTTCATTATGTACAATCAATATTGGTTCCTTCACCTTTCCTTTTTAAAAATAAATACTTCATTTGGTTGCAAATGTCATTTACAAATTCAACTAGTGAGCCTTTCCAGCGCCGACAAAATTAAATACGCAAACAAATTAGAAAGACATATTTTTAAAAATTTTAAAGGAAAAAAAAATACCTGAATCCAATTAGCTTATTACATTAAAAATATCCAAGACCATGTCATGCAAGGTTTCATGTCTTTAAAGTGCCTTCTCACTTCTCAAACTGCCTTCATTATTGCTTGGAATCCCTTGATATCGCATCTACAGATTGGCCTAATATGCTTAAACAGAAAAGCTGATGATTTTCCAGGTCAAATGTTCGACTGCTGGGGACACGCTTATACTTTCTTTTCACGCCCTCTCGAGGAGTGTCACGGTGACTGCTGCTCTGAAGACCACCACCGACTGTCCACGTCTGACCCAGATGTGCGTATGCAGATGTTGGACTCATGAGTAGTAATGAGAATGGAGCTAAAAAGCCTATGATTCAAACGGTTTGCACAGAGTTTAAGTCAATCTGTCCAGCGGCGGCAGAAAAGTTAGAGTTTCAGAAAATTCAGTCTTCTGCATCATAGCTGGTGACTTGGACTGATTTCTCATTCATCAAAGGAACGGTCCCAGTTAGGCAGTTTTAAAGTAAAATCTATGAGAAGTCGAGAAGGCCGAGCACAACCCTCCCCTCAGCCTTCCTAAAATAAAATTGAATAAAATGAAAAAAGAAATGCATTTTCCATCTCTTTTATGGATTTTTCCCTCTTTGCCTGAGTGATGAGGTGACGCTGACATTAACAGGAGCAGTCCCAGCAGCGTGTCTCACTCGGTGACAGCCCAGCGCCCCGTCCAAAGGCCTGGGAAGCGGGGCCCAGCGGAGAGAGGCGGCGTGAGGGCTCAGGGAGACACTGGGCTGTCTGTGAGGCAGAGGGGCAAAAAGAGCTGGGTCCTGAAGAAACCATAGAGAGAGAGAGAGAGAGAGAGAGAGAGAGAGAGAGAGAGCGAGAGAGCGAGCTGCGAGGTGTGAAGGAAGGCGAGGCCAAAGCAGATGCATCGAAAGGAGAATACTGAAAGGAAGCTAGATGCCAAAATGCCGTTTGGACAGGCACAGAGGTAAGAGGAAGATCCCCGGCCCATCAACCCCGTGGAAATGAACCTGAAATTGACGGCGTATTTCAGCAAGCACAGGCCAGTTTCATCAGGGTACCTGCTTTTCCAGCACCTTGTCAGGCCCTGAAATGCGAGATCCCGGGAACTCCCATTCGCCCAATACAGATTCCTTGAGTTTCCATTGATATAACGGTGGCCCAAGTCCCCAGCTCCCAAACAATGTGGTGTTTCAGCTGGACAGTGCACCCTGGCCTTGTTCAAACTGTCCTCCTTCCCTATCACCTGCTGTCCCTCATCCCATGGCTTGCAATCTCACAAGGCAGAATGAGGACACATAATTGCATGGATCCAATGCATTCAAGAAAGCAGTGTCCAAGGTCCAGGGTGTCACAAAGAAAATGAGACGTTAAAGGACTTGAGATAACGTACATTTCTGTCAGGCCTGATTCCTATTAGGATACTGATTTCCCTTAGGTTCTGGGCATGCAGACCAGGGCCGATTCTCCAGGCCACGGCACAGTTCTCTAAACCCCACGCCAGGGGCACGCCACTTCCCACGGTAGGCCAGATTAAAACTCAATGGAAGAACAGACTATCATGAACCAATGACATCTTTTGTCAAAAGAGTCTTAAAAATTACTCAATTTCTAAATTTAAAAGTTTCTGCCTTTTTAGTATCTCAAATTGTTTCTTTAAAGAGAAGTCATTTTTGCAATGCTTCTATTCTTTGAAGATTACACATTCTACTAACAGTAGAGTCATGTCATTTGTGTTTTAAAAAACTGACGAACTGCAGAATTGTAAAATTGACTCGGAACAGTCCTATGTTTTGGTAGACCTGAAAGTCCTGCGTGTGTCATCTGGGCAGATGGGGGACTTGCTGCTGGACGTCCCCCTCACTCATGGATTTGTTCCTAAAGGGAATAGATGTCTTTGGAAGATTATGCAGACTATAATCTTAGTGGAGCTGAGACCACCTTCTTTATGTCTTGGTGGTCAGATGTAAAGAAATAAAATGATAGCTAGGGACCAATTGCTAAGAAGAAAGGGAAAAAAAAAGCTATTTATAGTTCACTCAAACCTATCTAAAATGTAAAGGTTTTGAATCTCCTTTTAATCCCTTATTGGAAATACTAGTTCAATTGTTGTATGCTATTTACCCATTTTTATATAACTCCTAGGAGGAGACCTGGAGTTCAAAGTTCATCCCAAGAGTTCTCAGAGAGCTGTTCATTCCTGAACGCATCTATCGTCCGTGTCATAGGGAGGTAGAGTCATGTCCCTGTATACTCGGTGGTCTGTGGGCCAGGCCTTTCATCTGGGAAAGCTGACCGAAGGAGTAAACAAATATACAGTTGTCCCATGAGACCAGAATGGAAATAAGCCCGAAAGAGAACACGAAAGGAAAATAGGTACAACTCTGCCAAGGCGGTTGACATGCCACCATGAATTCATACCTGAACACACTGCATTTCTTACCCGATGTGCTCGGCGTAATGCATTGGCAGCTCACACTATAGACAGGAGGGAAATATTCATTATCTTCTTAGACATGTTTCTAGTTTCTAAGACACAGAGCCCCTTGGTGTCTGTACCCATAGAATTCAGCAGCCCAGGTCTGGTAGAAGGTTGTTTACTTCACAGAGAAGAATGCCAAATTCTTAGGAGGTGAATTTCTACAGGAAACTATGGGCCCATCTGCATTTTGCTAGGCCAATGCTATCAAATTTTACATAAAACATTAAAAAAGAAAAAAAAAAAAGCCCATAGAAGTATCTGGATCAGCTTTTAGAAAAAGAGGCACACTGGAAGTTCTTAGTATTGAAAAAAAGAAAACAACAGAAAATTATATGAACAGAGATGGAATGTAGAAGAATAAATTAATGGCTTTAGCTACCACTTTCATATAAAAATTGAGATGAAGTCAGTCTTCCCCAGATCATAGTGTAGAAGAAATTCATGAATAACTACTTCCTAGATGTGATATGCGATCAAGTCTGGAGCTCATTGGGGCTGTTGACTGAAGTGGATCACCATGCCAGAGAGGAGAAGGATGAGGAGGAACAGAGCCCCTGTGTGGCTACCACCAGGGTGGCTGGGAGAGGGGAAGTGGACAGAGGTGAAGTGAGTCCAACAAACTCCACTTGAGGCCAACCTACTGAATGAGGCTGGATTGGTTTCCCTCATCCCTGCATTCGTAGAAATTGCACAGGGACTTAAGAGACAGAGGGACTAGCTGCCATTTTAATATCTTTACCTTTCTATGTCTGTTGTCAATCACACTACTTTCCCAAACTCCAAGCGTATATCACAGTGCTGATTAAGTGTTTGGGAACAAACACGAATACTGAATTGGCTTCAAGCTGGACCTGTTAAAACTCTCTTGAATTCACTCCTGTCCTGCAGAGCATTGTCTAGAGGGTTTGGTAGAATGCCCACGCCTAGGGAGGGAAATGAAGAACTGTGAAACTAACATTCAGTGCTCCTAACACGGTGCCAACAACTGATGGGTGTGCAGAGGGACACGAAACGGGCCTCTCAGTCACAGATAGCGATTACGAAGCCTGGCTATGCTCAGGCTCAGTTGCTAACGGGGTTATAAATACTGTATGTGAGCCTCAAGGAGCCAGATACGCTGAGGCCTGTGTCTGAAGGTGCTTTTCTGTAAGTGACGTCTGCCCCAATTATAGAGAAGGTGCCAAGCAGTGGGACTGTTTCTCTCTACAGCTGAAAAATGGAAATATATCCAACAAGTTATTGGCATTTTGGAGAGGCTGAAAATGATTCCTACTTTTTAGTTTTGACTACTATTGGCTTGGCCACACAGACCTGTTTCTCCCATGTTGCAAATTTCTATATGATGACAAAGTAGCTGACGTGAATGAAAGTGCCTGTCTTTATTCAACCAACTCTCCTCAGTGGTGGTGTTCCTAACGGTACACTGTCTCACACGTGAAATGTGGTCGTCATGGTCTTCGGATGTTTCACACATTTATAAACTGCTCTTAGAAAACCCACAGTGAGGATATTTTAATGGTCTAGCACTTCTCTTTTTATGTGGCTTTTTCAAAAATAAACTCATTGAATTTCACAGTATGTTCATTGTGTGTGTGTGATTCAGGAACTAATACATTAATTTGTAGATTACCAAATCTGCTGATGCTTTTCATTTTCCCTTCCAGCTCTTGGCATTTTGTTCGTTTTTTTTCCCTGATTAGAACAGGCAGGATTAGAGAAAAATCTAACAGTTCTTCCTAGCAATTCCTGAAGACAACTTATACTTTATAAAACTTATATTTGATATTTGGATTAGATATTAATTTGTGTGTGGGGGCATATTTTTTTGGACTTCTTCCCTCTCCTTGACACAGAAAGTCCCCAGTTGGTTTTATCTTTGTTTGGGGGAAGGGAGAGTGTGACAAAATAGGCCGATTTAGGATATCAGAGAGAGAAGAGGTTCCCCGGTCGCAGTTCAAGCCCGTTGCAGGGAGAGAGGCCGTCGGCCTGCACTTCTAATTCCCCTTCACACCCTGCCCGGCCTCCGCGTGCCGGGCTCCTGCAGGCAGGGACCCGCGTGAAGGACACAGGCAAGGGAGAGGAGGAACAGAAATGGGAAAACATAACATTCAAGGAGGCAAGACGAATGAAAACGAACCCCCCCCCCCCCACCGCCCTTTGCAGGCAGGGCCCCCTGTGGAGAGATGTGCACAGCCTCACTTACATCTCTTCTGCTACGTCCAGTCCTGGTCCACGGAGAACCGAACCAATGACTACCTTCGGGGAAGTTTCCAGTATCACCGAAGCATTTCCTTCCTGCCTTCGGTTTCTCCAGTTGCTCCAGCAGCAGCATAGGAGCTTTTCATGTAGAAAACCCCTTTCCTCCTGGTACTCCTGGACACAGCGGGTGCCCGAGGAAGGCTCAGGGAGTGTGCAGTTTCCACTGTCCTTACTGGAGGAACAGGCGGTCGGAGACCCGCATCCAGTCTGACAGTCAGTTCTCCAAGCAGGCTCCCAATTTGTTTCGGCCACGACGCTTCCAGATGGAATAGCACCACTAGGTTTCCTTCTCCAACTGCTCAGAATTCGGAAATTCTTTACAATTTCTAGGTAGTTGCAGCGAGCATGTGAAGAGACATCACGGATGTCAACTCAAGTATTCAAAAGGCAACTGCTGGGCCGCAGGTGCATCCCGTGCGGCTGGGGATTCACCGCCTTCAATTTCTGCTTGACCACACGCTTCCCTTTCTATCCCCCTGGTAAACTGCTTCTCCTGGGGCTGAAGGCCATACAGCACACCTCATTCTAACCCGATATCTGACATCTCACAGGCCTGCTGGTTTTTGTTTGTTTTGTTCTTTTTTTAACCTAACATGTTCATATCATGCTCTGGTTTAATATATGATATACTCGTGTGCTGGACGACACGCCAGCTACTCATGCAGGAATCCGACCTGCTGTCGACTGTGCCTTCAGGTTCAACGCATCTTGGCCAGGAAGGGCTGACGTTGTCCCTAAGTGGAGGTTCCCCAGAGTCTGACGGGCGGGTCAGGTGTGAGTATCTGATCAAGCAGAGGAGCGATCCTGGCCACCCTGTTGTTCAGGGAGGGCCGTGCTCACCGCAGCCACTTAACTCCTGCTTGCTGAAGGCTCCGGCTGCGCAGTGGCACCCGACTGCTTCCTCTCCGTGAGAAGCTCGGGGACATCCGCTGTAAACACAACCTCAACCTCATTTTAGAGGGGACATTTTAAGGCCTCCAGGCTGTTTTAGATGGCCTACCTGGAACAGACTCTTATGAACCCTCACGGATGATCAGCTTAAGTTAGGAAGGAAGGCAACGTCAGCAGTGCGGTATGCGTGCGGACCCGAGAGGGGGCGTCCGGATGACATAATGCAGGAGTCGAACTGGGTGAAAATAATGGACATCCTGCCCTGGAGTCTTAATACACTACCTTCGACTAATTGTACAAAATGGCTGTTTCCCTAACACCAGCAGGCAAACTGCTCTTTAGAAACAGGTATGTGACTGCCTCGTCTAGCCATGAGGATGAAACCCACCTTGGGCTGCATGTGTCTCACTCTCAAAGTGAATGTTCCCACTCATTGTCCCTCGGCACCGGTTCCCTGAGAGCATGTTCTTGCAGGGTTATGTGGCCAAAGGGACAGTCCTGCTTGTTTCCAGGATTTTCTTATGATCATCCTACTTTAAGACCTGAGGAGGACTACAGCGACCCCACAGAAAGCCACCGGAGCTGCCTCCCATCACGTCCGTAAGGACACACGTGCACCCAAGCTTACTCTGGTCCTTCTGAACTCAAGGCCGAGTCTCGGCGCGGGCACGACAGGCACGTCCCTCTTGCACAATGATGCCAAACAAACGTCACAGAGCCCAGGTGGCTGCAAGTGGAATTTGTTTTAAACGGATGGATTCCTTAGGTTTTCTTCACAGTGAAAAGGAAGAAATGATATAAGAAAACAGTCTGAAAAGCTTCTTGCCCACCAGCAACTTCTTTTCGTCAAGGAAGTGTCTTACCAGCTTTTCTGTTTTGCTTGCCTCATCCTTTTATTTTGAATTGAAAACACACACACACACACACACACACACACACACACACACGTAACCCAACTATGTTACTATATTCCTTTCTTTTGACTTGTTAGAAAAGGTGGTTAGCACCCGCATGAATATGGCTTCGGAGACTTGATTTGATCCTGACTGTGCATTCCTGATTCCCGAGATGGGCATTATGTTAGGATATGGTACTGCTTTCTTAGCTGGATCTAGGATGGGTCCCTGAGGGGGCTGATAACTGGCAGGCATGTCCAGGGTAGAAACTCAGCCACCTGGCAAGTGGAGAGGTTCTGGGAAGATTCTGGGACAAGGGTCAGGCCATACACAGTAGCTGGATTGGGGAGGGTTTTAAGGTTGATGCTCATATCTAGACTTTCTTCCACCAACTGGAGGAGAAAGCTTTGACCTCTCTCCCTGAAAGGCCCAAACCTGATAGTCTTTGATCCTATAATCAATTCTCCCCTCACAAGATAGATGCGTTTCTCTTGTGACTCCCGGGGCAGTGGTCACGTCGGCTCCCCGGGTAGAGAAACCTGCACATGCATCATAGTCCACACAGTTTAAGGTGAATGCAATCATCTTTTTTGCATTTGCATATAAAGAACTTTTCTGACCTTAATTTTTCAGACATCAAAGACCCCTGCTTCACCCTACGTCACATGCCTGCCGGTCAAGGTCATGACAAAGGCTGCAGTCTGTCTGGAAACTGCCTCCTGGGTTGGGGGGAAGGTCCAGCTGCCACAGTCCCAGAGCATGACCAAGAGCTCAGGTGCGTGTCAACATGGAACTGTCCATTCACGGATGTTCTGGATCGTGAAATGTGCTCTGTTGTTGGGTCACTTGTCCAGCAGGTGCTTCGACCCCAAGTATCTCCCTGCTCAGGTATCACTGTTTCTTCCTGGAGTCTGGGGTGGAGAATCCCTGCTGGTCCCAGAAGCCATGAGTAATTGCCATAAAAACAAAGAAACGGGTCTTGCTCAATGGCTGATGTCAACCCCTTGCATCATAATTTGTTTTCCAGGTTTATGAAGTTTGTGGTTATTCAACCCTTTCTCCATCCATGTATAGCTCTATTTTCTCTCCTTTCCATAGCATGAACAACAACAACAATGAAATAACCATTTCTCTCCTTTGGGAAACACACAGTCTTGGACCGCTTTAAAAATAGTTTTGGTAATTTCAACATTTTTGGCGAGAAAGATGCTTCAGGACCTTGATGTAATGGGATCAAAATGAAGACCAATACCCACACCAGCAGTGTGTGAAGGCTTGAACTCTCTCAAGGCAGCTGTCGTCAAATACCCTTCTCTTCTTCTGTCCCAAGTTTACATATGTCATTAGCAGGTCAGAGAGCTGGAAGTCTCTGCTTTTAAACATTTTTGGAAAATCTTGATATTTCTTCTGGTCTTACAACTAAGTGGACTTTGGACCTCTACAGGAGACAATGATCAGATACTTCGGCAATATCTCCTTAAACAGCTTTGTATTGTTTCTGTGGCTTAACCGGGGATTTCATGGAGAAGGCAGGGTTCTCGCTCAGACGACCTCACACAGAGATGAGCAAGTTACTCAGTCTTGCTGTCGTTTTCACGTGTCTCTTTTTTAGTTGGTGGTCACACTGGCTTCCTTCTGACGTAGCCTCTCTTTCTGTGGTTAAAGCAGAAAAATGAGTTTATTACCATTCCTTTTTTTTTCTTCTAATTTTTCATCTTCCTCAAATTTGGAGACGTTTCTCAAATTTTGGTGTAGAATTCTACAGTTGTACCCTGTGCCCCAGGAATCAGAGTATCTCTAGCCTTCTTTTCTGAAACCCTAGTTACCTGCCCCTTCCAACCTATCGCCTTACTCTCCAACAGACAAAATGGATACGCAGCTAGTGAACCAAGCAGATCCATCCGAAACACTGACCTCTGCCATCCCAGGCTGTTGTTCTGTGATAAAAGTCCTAACTCTGTAGTGTCACTCAAAGACTCCGCCCATCCCTCACCTGGGCCACTGATGGAATTAGGGAGTGCTCAAGACATAGTTTCTGGGGAGTCAGCTATGAAAAGTCAAACTGGATGACGACCAGATTTAGGCCGCGCAGACGGCAGAGCTCCCATGTGCCCTGGGCATCGGCCCTGCTTTTCCTGGGCTTCCCTCCCCGGGCCGACCGTCCAGCGGGGAAGGACGCGGGAGGCAGCTGGCAGGCTGTAAAATCCAACAAGAGTACACGAGACAGAAACACGGACCCTCACTGTTTCTAGGACTTCGGAGAAGTAAATATATCAAGCACAGTGTTGGGTGTGTGCTCTCAGGGGTGGGAAAACGGACGGCTATACAAGAAATGGGACAAGTACACTCCCTTGGAAAGAGCAGGTGCGGAGAGAAGCCCTTTGAGAACGGATCCTCGGCTGCTTGTGATCCGTGAGCTGACATGTTGCAGTGACTTAATTACTGTGTTGCCCTGGATGTAAAGGTTAAGTTGATTTTATTATTTATTTATTAAAAAAAAATTTTTATTATTATTATTTTTTTAGAGCGAGAGGAAGGGAGAGGGAGAGACAGATAGAAACATCGATGAGAGAGAACATCAATTGGCCTCTTGGTACGTGGGTCGATGCCCAACCACGGAACCACACCAGCCGGGCAAGATGATTATTTTAAACACCCATCCCGAGAGTTGGGATCCCCTCCCTGACTTGTGAAATTAAATCAGGAATCAGTTTACAAGTTCTTCCCTAACTTCTATCAAAATAAACAACAAAACAAACAACCTAACAGGCCCCGGGCCTCAGCTGGGAGCGCACGGCGGAGGTCCCGCAAACAGCGCGTTTCCCTTTGTCGAGAGCAGCGGCGTTCAGTCTCCTGGCGCCACACTAATGACTCACGTTCCGCGGCCCACAAGAACGTATCTTACGGTTTCTGCTGCTCTGACAAAAGAAGAATCGGTATAATTTTGATTCACTCACACTGGACAGTGGTTGTTGTGTGGGCTGTTGCCATTTTTTTCTTTGACAATCTAAGGGAAAAGAGGTCAGAGCCCCTGAAGAAATAGTCAAGCACTGCATGTTTTAACAGTTGTAGCTGCACACCGGCTGGAAGTCACTGGTCTAGAGAGCTGTGCCCATTCCCTTTGTCCCTGGAGATAAGGTGTGGCTGTAAAGTCAGGACAGGAGCCCGAGGAAGGGGCCTGGGGGGAGGGGTTGAGCCAATGTCGCTGAAATCCCTCAGATGCCTGTAATGCGGAGTCAAAGGCTCCGAGGACACGTCCTCTCAGGCAGGGGCTTTGTGCGCTAACCACTGCTGGTCCCGACCAGGCTGTGTGGCCCGACTTCTCCATTTCTCACTCACCAACCTCACTCAACGTTCATTTAACTGCCGATGGGGTTCTTGAGAGGGACACGCGGTCAGTCAGCAGAAACGATCTCCCTTTATAACTTACGCTCCAGTCAGACTGTCCCAGGATTGGAGGCAGCGGGCAAACAGTACTCGGGACACACACGGATAACACTAGGCAGCTATGGAAGGTCAGGGTGCATGGAAGGTAGGGTCTGAAAATCAAAGTGAGGAGAGGGCCAGTCCCACCTGCCACTCACTGCATCTCCCCACTTCAGCATCAACCAAGGCCGCCGGAATTTGTGATAACAAGGAGAAGAATTAACATTTATTGAGCTTCTATTATGTGCTAGGCACTTCATATGTCTCTTCCCAGCTTCCTCAAAATAGCCCTAAACCAAAGGTAATATTATTTCCCTCTTTTCGCAAAAGAGGGAGAAGCAAAGTAACTTCACTGAGGTTTTACGGCTAGTAAGTGGCTGAGCTGGGATTTGAACCCCAACACCTTGGGTTCGTAACCATTCAGCTATTCTATTGTCTGTAACAAATGGGTGGAGAATTGTTGTGATCCACCCTGAAAACATGACCGTGGAGGACGACTTGTCCTCACAGCTGGGAAGCCTGGTCAGACTGCTGGTTTCTGGGACAGGGAGAGACTTCTGGGGGCCCAGAGTGTGGTCCTGGCTTTTGTTACCCATTTGTGAAGTGATCCCAGGGAGGCTGTATCTTTCTGCATCTGTTTCCCAACTATCGAAAGAGGATAAAGCCCTGTCCTTTTCTTTAACGGGGAAAACCAACTGATGCAGGTGAAATGCGTAAACATTTCAGGAGGAAGGGGCTTTGAGATACGAGGGGTCATGGCACGGGTGGGGGGAGTGGAAGGTGTGAAGTGGCGAGTGACTCAATTTGGTTGATCAAGAAATGACCTTTGTTGAGTTTGGTGGGCAAACCCATAAAGCTGTGCTTCATTCCTCATTCCCTTCGCCCTTATCTATCTGTCTGTCTATCTGTCTGTCTGTCTGTCTGTCTATCTATCTATCTATATATTTTTTTTACCACGTACTACTGTGTGAGGGGAGCTGAGAATCTGGACACTACCTGCCATTCCCCTGAGCCTTATCCGTTAAGTTCAGGCACACTCCTGGGTGCACCTCAGCTACAGTGAAAAATCTTGAGGTTACGTTGAAGAATGCAGCTCACCAGACTGGCCGTGGGGTTGATTTTCTTTGTCTCTACTTTCTTCTCTGCCGTCAACTTGCTGACCGATTCCTGAGCCATTTTCAATCTGAAATTGAAACAGGGAGTGGGGAGGGGAGAGGAGAAAGAGGAAGGAGGAGAAAAAGACAAGAAAAAGAAAGAGGTCAGGTTAAACAGAAATTCGAATGCTGCTCAGTTAACCAATCAACAGTTTGGAAATGTAAGGAATGTTTTAATGCTTTTCATTATTAAATTCAAACTCTATAATGGGGTGAAGGCCTCAGGGGTGGGGGCACAGTGGAAGGGGACAAGGGGGGTAATGGGGAGATCTGTGATAGAGTCAACAATAAAAAAATATTCAAAATTCAGTTAGGTGTGAAGGTATATCTTCTGTTATAAAAAGTGAATTAGCTTGGCCGATGTGGCTCCATGATTGAGCATTGTCCCATGCACCAAGAGGTCCCTGGTTTGATTCCCAGTCAGGGCACATGCCCAGGTTGCAGGTTCGATCCCAAGTAGAGGGCGTGCAGGAGGCAGTTGATTGATGTATCTTTCTCATTGATGTTTCTATCTCTCTGTCTCTCTCCCTTCTCTCTCTAAAGTAAATAAAAACACATTAAAAATAAAAGCGAATTAGCTTCCATGGCTGAGGGGCTCATGTAGATGACTGGGAATTCTGCATTTGTGGCCAGTGCATGAACCTCTGCAGAAAAGCAGATGCAGTCCCTTTATTCTCCACGCACACGTCCAGGCTCTCTGACGTGTGGTCCATCCCCTCAGCAGACAGTATGAGCACAGTTTTGAAAACTGAAGTTTTTAGGAAATGTGAAAACTACAAATATTAAAATTCACCAATTCACATCAAGAAAGTGAAAAATAACCCTAAGAATGGGAGAAAATATCTATAAATCATATAGCTGACTAAGGACTTGTATTCAGATTACATGAAGGACATTTACAACTCAAAAGGGAAATTACCCAATTCAAAAATAGGAAAAAAAATTGAATAGACATTTCTCCAAAGAAGACATACAAATGCACAATAGCATATATAAAAAGGCTCAGCATCATTCGCCATCAGGGAAATGCAAATGAAAACCATGGTACAGTTTCCTTTTTACATTCACTAGGAGGCTAGAATCAAAAAGACAGTAGCAAGCGCTGGAGGTGAGACACCGGCACCCTGACACCTGCTTGTGGGACTGTAGAATGGGGCAGGCACTTCGGCACTTTCTCAAAATGTTAAACATGGTCACTACGCGACTCTGCAATTCCACTGCTAGTATATAAATATATTTACAGGCAAGAAAATAAAAAATATATAGATCCATACGAAAATTTGCATATGAATGTTTATAGCAGCAATCTTCATAATAGCCAAGAGTAGAAACAACCCAAATTTCCATCAGCTAAAAAATAGACAAAATGCAATATATCCACATAATGAACTATTACTTAGACCATAAAAAGGAATGAAATGCTGACACATGCTTCAAAGTGGATGAACCTCAAAAGCCAGTGAAAAAAGCCAGTTACAAAAATGCACCTATTATATGATTCCATTTATATGAAATGTCCAGAAGAGGCAAATCCAGAGACAGGAAGTGGGTTAGCAATGCCAGGGGAATGTAAATTAGTACAGCTGGCTGGCAAAATCAGGTAAAACTGTAACATGCATACCCTATGAGCCATCAATTTCTCTTTTAGGGAGATACCCAAAAGAAATGATTGGAAACCTAATGATTAGGTTCAGTGGGATAACGGATGGATAGTAATAATAAATAATAGCTAATACTTATTGGGTGCTTACTCCATGCCAAGTGCTAGTCTACCTGCTTTACTTGAATTAAACCATTTATTTCTCATGACAATCTAGTGAGATAGGAACTTTCACTATTCCTATTTTACAGGTCTTAACCACAATGCAATACTGCTTTTTAAAAATATTCATTTATTGAAATATGGAATAAATATGAGCTAGATCCATTATTATTGAATTAGTGTTTTATCAACAATTACACAGGACACTATGGAAAACAGTATGGAGGCCTCTCAAAAGATTAAGAATAGAGTTACCATATGATCTAGTAACCCATCTTCTGGCTATCTACTCCCAAATTTTGAAAACACTTATTCACAGAGACATAGGCACCGTGATGTTCACTGCAGCACTAGTCATGGTGGCCAAGGCACGGAGACAACCAGCGTCCTGTCCTGCGATAGAGGACTGGATACAGAAGGTGTGGTACATACAGGGGTGGGCAAAAGTAGGTTTACAGTTGTAAGTACACAAACCAGTTTATTCTTTTTTTTTTTTTATCCTCACCCGAGGACATTTTTTTTCATTTTTTGTTTGGATAGAGTGGGAGGGAGAGAAAGGAAGAGAGAGAGAGAGAAACATCGATGTGAAAGGGATACATCGAGTGGTCGCCACCTACACGACCCAACCGAGGTACGTGCCCTTAGCGGGGACCAAACGCAATCTCTCTGGACCGCAGGCCGACGCTCCAACCGCCGAGCCAAACCGGCCAGGGCCAGAGTTTATTCTCATATTATTATTTATGTCTTCTCATTGTTATTATTATCATTTTGTATCCTTCCTTATGATTTATCTTTTTTGTAATGATGGCTGCGAATTTAACCTACTTTTGCCCACCCCTGTATACGCAATGGAATGCTCCTCAGCCATAAGCAAAGATGAAATACCCGTTTGCAACAACATGGATTGCCCTGGAGACTATCATGTTAAGCAAAGTGAGTCAGACAGAAAAAGTTAAGAACCATGTGATTTCATTCATATGTGGGATAGAAAACTTAAAGCAACAAATAAACAATCAAGAAAAACAAAACAAAAACTCACAGACAATAGTATGGTGGTTATCAGAGGGAAGGGGATGGCGGAGTGGTGAAGGGGATCAAATACATGGTGATGGAAGATTTGACTTTGGGTGGTGAGCCCACAATGCAATATACAGATGATGTATCATAGAATTGCACACTTGGAACCTATATAATCTTATGAATGTCATCCCAATAAATTTAATTAAAAAATCACAGATATCAGAAGCATGATATTGAGAGTGAAGAATTCTGCAGAGTGACACGGTGAAGAGACCATGTAGCATGACGATCAAGTGCTCAGGCTCCGGAGCCTGGCTAGGGGATTAAGTCTGAACTCCACCACTTACTAGCTGTTTCACTCTGGGCAAGTGAAATCTCTGTGCATCTTGATTTCCGTAAGAAGGGCACAACAACAATGTCTGCTACATGTGGTCATTGATAGGATGGAAATAGTACAGCTCCAAGCACAGTATAATGACTCAATACATGTTCCCTACTCCTGTGCTGTGCACGCAATATGCTACATTGTATATATGACTGTAAATGGTACCCATAGAACTAGTTTTCTAAGATGCCTGCATGTCTGTGTAAACGTACATCTAAACATCTATCATTATATACAGACTGAAAAGATACTCGTTAGTTTCATGATAGAGGTTATTACTACAAAGATGGAAGAAGATGGGAGGCAGTATGTAAAATAAAATTTAATTTTTATCTATAATGTCTCATTTTTTTAAAAAAACTAAAAACACTTGAAGAATACTTGGTAAATTTGTGAGGAGATAATTCCAGGTGGTGGGAATATGAGTGTTATGTTATTCTTTGTATGTTTCTTTATTTAAATTTTTTCCTCAAAAATATTTTAAAAATACTAAATATTCAAAAATCTACCAACTCACAGACTCTTTAAAAAATAAACATGCTGATGAAAAGCAAGGACCTACAATCAAGATTACTCTACCCAGGAGACTATCATGTAGAATCAAAGGAGAGATAAAGAGCTTCCCAGACAAGAAAAAGCTAAAGGAGTTTATCACCACCTAATCAGTATTACAAGAAATGTGAAAGGGACTTCTCTAAGAAGAAGAAGAAAAATAATAAAAATTATGAATAAGAAAATATTGTAAAGAAAAATAGTCTTACGGACAAAGGCAAACATCATAAAAGCAAACATCATAAAAGCAATGATCAATCAACACCAAAGCTAGTACACAGGTTGAAAGGAAAAGTAGGAAGATCATGTGTAATTACACTAGTAAATTAAGGGATACATACAAACATCAAGCAAAATATAATGATAAAAAATATAAATGTGGAGGGGTAAAAATGGTAATGATTTAGAATGTATTTGAACTTAAACGATTATTAATTTAAAATAGACTGCTATACATGTAGCTTGGTATATATATGCAACACACAGTAACCACAAATAAAAAACGTACAAGAAATATACAAGAAATAAATAGAAGAAATCCAAAGACAATACTACAGAAAGTCATCAACATACGAGAGAGGAGAGCAAGAGAATAGGAACAGGAAACTACAAAAACAATCAGAAAAACAATAAAATGGCAACAACTACATACCTATCAATAATTACTTTATTGTTTTGTTAATCCTTACTTGAGGATACTTTTCCATTGATTTTTAATAGAGTGCAAGGATGGGGTTGGGGAGACAGACAAAGACATCGATTGGTTGCCTCCCACATGATCCTAACCAGGGCCAGGATTGAACCTGCAACCCAGGTACATGCCCTTGACTGGGAATCAAACCCTTAACCCTCTGGTCCATGGTCTGATGTTTTAACTGCTGAGCCAAATTGACCAGGGCAACTTTAAATGTAAATGGATTGAATGCTTCAGTCTAAAGATAAACAGATAAAAAAGGTGATATATATGAATATTACTAGGCCATAAAAAAGAATGAAATTTCACCATTTGCAACAATGTGGATGGACCCAGAGGGTATTTTGTTAAATGAAATAAGTCAGACAGAGAAAGACAAATACCACATGATTTCACTTGTATGTGGACTTCAAAAATCAAAATAAATAAACAAACAAAATAGAAACGAAGTCGCAGACATAGAGAACAAACTACTGGTTGCCAGATGGGAGGGTGGTTGAGTGGCTGGGTGGAAAAGGTAAAGGTATTAAGAAGTACAAATTGGCCCTGGCTAGTTTGGCTCAGCGGTTAGAGCGTCGGCCTGTGGTCCAGAGAGACCCGGGTTCGGTTCCTGCTAAGGGCACATACCTCGGTTGCAGTTTGTCCCCGGCCCTGGTCGGTCGTGTGGGCGGCAGCCACTCGATGTGTCCCTTTCACATCAATGTTTCTCTCTCTCTCTGTTCCTCTCTCTCCCTCCCACTCCACCTGAACAAAAAATGGAAAAATGTCCTCGGGTGAGGATAAAAAAAAAAGAACTAATTGGCAATTATAAAAACAGTCATGGGATTGCAAAGTCCAGTTTAGGAAATGTAGTCAATAATAATGCAATAACTATATATAGTGTCAAGTGGTTGCAAGACTTATGGGGGGGTCACTTCACAAGTTACATAAATGTCTATCTACTATGCTGTACACCTGAAACTAATACAGTATTGAATGTTAACTGTAATTGACAAAAAAAATTTTTTAAAGGAAAAAAACCCATGCTTTTTCTTTAGGGCCTCAAATAAAAATCTCTTGCTCACAAACTTGCGTAATATTGAAGACGTGGCTGAGTGTCTTAGCTTTTTACTTAGCTAATTTTACACAATTTACTGAAGGCATACATTTAGGAATCTAATCTCCCAGTCCACATGCACAAGTTACTTACGATGAATTCAATATGCTGACTTGTGCAACAGAAGAGAAATAAAAAGGAGACAAAGATGAGCAATGATTTACGAAACCGAAGAAGAACGACATCTGCGGAGCTGCCTTGAGAACGGGCCATTTCCCAACACCGACACAGGTCTGAGTGTATACACCACAACGCCTACTAAACTTTTCCGTTTGCAGCAATAACCATGACTATACCCCACAAAAGAAAAGAATGCACTAAAAGGAGCAAATCCAGGTCAGACTACATGGCTATTAAGGGATTTGCAAACCACGATGATGGTGCTGGGAGGCCACAGTTTGTAGCATCTACTCTTCTTGGCTTCTCTCCAGCAAGATCTGTTTTCAAAGAGAACACCTATTAGTGACTCTTTAATCCCAATTCCAACGGAGTGGTTTGGAATTACTGTTTCTCTCCGGGGCCCCCTAACTTGTAGGAAACATTTTCTGGTCACCTTTTACTTTAGTAGTTCCTCTTCACCTTTGCATTCTGGTCTCTTCTTGCAGACTTGGTCTTCTCCCACCCTGCTGCTCAGCACTGCCTCTTCCAGCTCCGCGGCCCTCGGCAGTCCTCAACCACGCGCCACGTTTGCGATGTAGAGGCAGCGAGGACGGCGGCCAATCTAAGGTCCTGTCCCCAGTGCAAACCTTTTCCCACTGGTCAGCAGCTGTTCTGCAGCCCGTGGGCAGTCATCCGTACCCAGACTCCCCAGGACAATTCTTATCTGTGATCCCATCCTGCTCTTTCCCTAACACTCTCATTCTGTCTTCCTTTCACAGTGCACTCTTGACAATCATGCAGGATTGGGAGAAGGCAGAGCTTGGTGCTAAGTAGCTGCAGCATCTGCTAGACTCAGTTCTAATGCTAACTCTGCCGGTTATTAGAAGACTTGGAGCAACTTAATCAACTTTGGTAAATCGCAATTTCCTTATCTATGACATAGAGGTTAACATCAACCCCAAGGTATAATTGTTAGGATTAAATGAATGAATCTATATAAAACATCTAGTATAGCTGGTACAGCAAGTGGTCAATGCAGGATAGCCATTATGGAATTGTCCGTCACAGAAATGGAGATATTGCTTAAGAATGCATGGCGCCCTGGCCGGTTTGGCTCAGTGGTTGGAGCATTAGCCTGCGGACCAGAGAGTCCCGAGTTCGGTTCCCACTAGGGGCACGTACCAAAAAAAAAAAACACGAAAAAAACAAAAAAACCAGTACATGGCAACAGTTTCTGACTATAAATTAAACAGGTGGAGCCATTAGCTAAGTACCACCTTGCAGAGATGTCATTTAGGTGTATCCTGAAAGCAAACTAGAGCAGCTACTGCTGTTACCCCAAGACTTAGCAAACCAAAGAACTCACCTCAATTTTCCTGAATCTAAATGTCCTATCTAGAAGCTAAACTTTGGTGCAGGTATGAGAAAAATACCTCAACCAAATAAATAAGAGGAATTCTTTAAATTTCAAAACAAAGGTGGCATTTATTTCCATATATATATATATATATATGTATATATATATATATATACATATATATATATTTTGCTACGTTTCAGAGAGGTAATTATTATAAACAAAATGGACATTTCAAATATTATCAAACTCGGGAGTAAGCATTTATTTTACATATTAACCTTGTTTTTTTTTTTTTTTTTTTTTCTGATAACCCAAATAATATGTGTTTCTTATAGAAAATGTATGTTTATACACTTAAAAATTATATTTTCAATTTATACAATATATCTAAAAAATATAAAGAAAAAGTGAGACTCACTGGCCATTTAAATATTTTCTCCATAATGTCGTTAAAACATCACTGGACCAGATAATGAAGATGATACATACAAAACGCTCAGCTAGACCCTGAGGTACAGGAAGGGAGCGATGGCGGCTATCATTTTACTGCTGTGTCCCCGATCCTCGATCCAGGAGCTGGCACACATATACAAGGCATACATTAATGGAGACCCGTAGAACAAAACTGAAAGATGCCTTTACTTTCCTAAACTCCTGCTCACTGGAACTCCTTACAAGGCTGGGCCCGCGGCATGCAGCCTGTGCCGTCCCCTGAGCCCTGGGTTTCACACTCCGCTTCCCGGTCCTGAAAGTCCCCCAGGGAGGGGCTCCACAAACTGGGCGGTGGGCCTGGCCGAAGACTTCCTAGGACATTTACAGTCAGTTTTATTAACAAAACGGAATGTTTTCCAACTCTTTTCCCCAGGGTTTAATTATACGAATGAAGGTGAATTTGGTTGGAGAGCCTGGATGCCTCCCTGCAGGCTCGTTTATCGGACACGGTGTTGCGGTCATTTCCAGGCACCTGCCTTGTACTAGGCTGCGGCTCCTCAAAAGCAGGGATATGACTTCATTGCTTTCTGTGCTCAGCATCTTGTACAGCACCTGGCATACAGCAGGTGGTCAATGAATGCTGAATAAATAAATGAATACATGATTGTAAGTGATATATTCCTGAACTGTAAAAACTCAGGCATCAAGAATGATTATGGGGAAAACACGTGAGTCCATTAAGATCCACTGAAATATAAATTCCCTTGATATCACCTGAATACAACATCACCAAATGCTCAAGACTGATCCCTCAACGTGCAGACCAGCAAATCCTCACTAGACTCTGTACGTCCTTAACATTAGAGTCGTGTCACTTTCTGAGGGCCAGGCTGTTCTTCAGCTGCTTTTGTATCACACCCATGATAAGAAACAAATGTGTAAATATCCCGACAATCTAGCTACGTTAGGAACACTGGAATGGCAGAACACACAGGTAGGTCTTAAAAACTGCTGTGACCTGACAAGAGATCGATGGTCGGTTGGTCTGTCTATCTCTTGAAAATGTTCTTCAAAAACTGTGGGCAAAGTGTCATAGGTCCGCTGAAGAATCTCCAGTAGCGGCTGCTGCTGACAGCATTACAGGTACTGGAATTAGTGCTCCGGTGATTCCGTGGGGAAGGGCTGCAGGCTGGAGGTCTGCTGTGTGCTCCACCTCAGGGGGTTTATCTACATTTAAATTCAGTTGCTTACATTTGTAAATGCAGAGATTTCACCTAAGAATTCCCAGCTCTGACCTCTGACAGAACTGGAAGGCACAGCAACATGGAGGAGCATTTCTGTGCTGTAACCTCTCAGCTCCTGACACTTCCTGTCACTCCCTGTCACACCGCAGTCCTGAGGCTGTCAGCGGTGCCATCTGTCAGCTTGTCTGCACGGTAGGTTGTCCTATACTCTGTGCCCTGCTCATCTTTGCTGCCTGCCTGGACTCCCTAAGCTTTGAGGTTTTGGCTGGGAGACCTACTGGCAGGCTACTGGGATACTCCAGGGGTACAGACTACTTAAATAGTCAACTAAATGACCCGGTTCCCTCCCATCTATCCTCCTGCTGGTGGATGTGGTCTCAGTGAATAATGCAGAACTCTAAAATTGTCACTGCTCTTCTTGAAAACTTTCAATGACCCCCATCAACGGTGGCCAGCATAACAAAGCTTTTCTGTAAAAGGCCAGATAGGAGGTAATTTTAGGCGTTGTGGGTTGGCCTCTGCAACTCCTCAGCTCAGCTGCTGGAGTGTGAAAGGGGTCATAAGAAATACATGTGTGAGCACCAATGCAATGCTGCGTCAGAAACTGACAGAAAACTGGGATGAGACGGAGTCGCTCATAGGCTGTAGTGTCCCACTCTGAACTCTGGCATAGGATTCAAATTCCTTACGCTGAATCAAAGCTCACCTGCTTTCTAAACTTGGTCTATTTGTCTATCTTACCTTTACAGACCCAGGTCTGGCTTTATATTATCCTTAGACACATCACTTAAACCCCAAGACTCAATTTCCTCGTTTGCTAAAAGTGGGAATAATGTGGTACATAATCACTGTGAAAACTGACAAATAGATATATGATTACTTAACAAATACGCCTACTTTCCTTCCCCTCCCTATGCTCCCTGTCGCGAGCAAACCACTCACCATTCTTTGCACAAGGTTTTTCTCACCTCTGCACCTTGCTCTTCCTGTTCCCTCAAGGACTTTCTCACTCACGCCCACGTGCTCAAATTCTTCCCATTCTTCCATTCCCAGTTTAAGTGCCAAAGTCATGAAAGCTTCCTTCGTCTCTCTTAGCCAGAAGTAATTGATCTTTTCTCCAGCGAAAGGGCACTTTGTGCCTCTCTTAAGGCACTTAGAACTTTTCATCTAAAGACTGTACAGGTGTCTCGTTTCCCCCACAGCACTGGGGCCACTTGAGGGCAATAACCACGCCCTACGCATATCTGGTCAGCTCCCTGTTGCTTTAGCTAGTGCTGTGCCACACACAGATCAGTTGTTCGCAACATCTAAGTACCGAATGAATGACTTGCACTGACAGTTTTTTCCTCCCTAGCTTAAACAAGTATAAATGTGTAGTAAATACCTACAGTGGTAGAACGATTATCTCGTGCATTTGCATTGTCTTTATCCATGGAGGAAAATGTAAAAACATTTAAAAATCTAGTTCCAGTTACTAATGAGCTGATGGAGTCCTAAATAAGGAAAAAGAAAGGGTGCTCGAGGTCACCCAAATGTGCTAAATATTTATACATGTCAACTTATATATTCCAGGATGCCTAAAAGTATCCACATTACTTTGCCCACAAGGAGACCAAGGCTCAGAGAGGTTATGTAATTCATTCCAAGTCTGAAATGTGCCTCTGTCACTTAGGAGGTAGAAACTTCTCTGCATCTGGTCACAGAACTCGCTGAATCAGACAGTTTCTAGCTACATATTTATGCGCAATCTGCCCCTTGCTCTATTGTTTACAAACTTGTTTTTGGTGCTGGCCTATGATATTGATTCTACTTTTGTTTCTGGTCTAAATATCTGCTCTAGAATATCACATACAGCTGTTCATGGTTACTCACAGGCAAATGCTAAACTTGATTTCAAAGGTTATATGGCTCCCCCTTCAAAAATTGATATATAGGGAAAAACATATAAAAAAACTTAGAAAGAAAATAACTATTCTCAATTCAGCAATGCCTCTGTAAAATTGACTTTGGGAAACCCTGTCTTTTCTTCATTTTTTTTTTTAATACTGCATACAATCCCTGAGGAGTTACTGAGGGCCCCAGTAAATGTCAATTTCTGCCAAAGTCTACTGAGGAAGGACCAAGTATGAGATGCGAGAGGAATACGTCTCCTGATGTTCCTGCTGAGCCCTCACTCTGTGGAAGTGACTTGTAACCCTGGTTTCGCAGGAGAAGCACCTGGGGAGGGAATTTTGCTTCCACCTAGAACGCAGAGAGCTATAGGAGACATTGTTCCCATCCCGACGATGAAAGAGCTGGATAATGTACACAATCACACTTTTCCTTTAGCTGTGATGAGTAATGCTGATACTGGGGAAGGCTATGCATGCCTGGGGACAGGGAGTCTATATAGGAAATCTTTGTACCTCCCTCTCCATTTGGTTGTAAACCTAAAACTGCTCTAAAAAAATAAAGTCTTTTAAAAATGGTAAAAAAAAAAAAGTCTCTTGCCCCCAGGTGGACTCAGTTGGTTGGAGCGTCATGCCACACACCAAAAAAAAAAAAAAAGGTGTGGGTTCTATTCTTACTCAGGGCACATACCTAGGTTGCAGGTTTGATCCCTGTAGGGGTGTGTATGGGAGACGATTGATCAATTGATGTTTCTCTCTCACATCAATGCTTCTCTCTGGCTCCTTCTCTTCCTCTCTTTAAAATCAATAAAAACATATCCTCAAGTGAGGATTAAAAAGAAATTTTAAAAAGGGGTAAAGGGCCCCTACAAAATACTATTATGTTTTAAATACCTATTGATAATATCTATTAGAAATTCTCTTAAATGATAATGGCCAATTCATTATAACAAGTAGAAAAATATACAATCTGGTAATATTACCAAGGCATACTTATTAATCAGCCATGCACTAATGCAGACAGGACCAAGGGAGTGACGTCAGGAGTACAGACGTTCTTGCCTACAGTGCCACCAGCTTCAGACATCGGTCCCGTGTGATCTAAAAACATTAATCGCGGCATGACCCAGACCACAGACACATCTTGATCGAAGACACTGAAAGTCACATTGGTGGATCCAGGCAAAGAAGAGGGAGGCATTGCGGGGAAGAGAGTTCATGAAATGCATGGTGGTGAAAACATGAAATCTGACCAGCTGTCAGGTGAATCTCTTCAAAGACGCCTTACGATCACTCATCACGGAAGAGGAGAGGTCAGAATGGTCTAGGAGAGGAACATGCCGGCTCTGTGCACCAGCGTGTGTAGCAGTGGGCTTCGAAGCCAGCCTAGCACAGGCAATGCCTAAAAGGTTCCCTAAAAAAGCAGGATAATAAAAGCTGAAGGTCCAAACCATTACACCACTAGATGAATCCTAAAATTTAAAGACATGTTAACCCGAATCTCTCTACCAAGGACAAGAACTCTTCGTTCTGGGGACTATTTTGAAATGCATGGAGAGACATGATCAACAAAAGAATATGAGAAAAACACGCCTCTGTCACGGGCCCGGGAAGTTCTGGCCTCGGGCCCTTAGAATAGGGGAGGAATTTTGGTGGGATGGACAAGGCGCTGGCAGCGACTGGAGATCACACTTGTGAAGTAAGTAACTTGCCAGTCTGACTACCCCGTGTGGTCTGGCTTTAGAGAGAGTGTCTTCTAACAGCAAATGATGGTATTTTTATGGTCTCCCTGTAGGAGAAATAGTCGGAGGAGAGATAGATATAAGCCGCCACAAAGATGAAATACCAGCTGGCTCTTCACTCCTTTGCCACGGTCTCCTTGCAGCCGTGGAGGAAGTGGCGTCGGGCCGAGGGACAAAGAACACCGTCCCGAGAGGCTTGGGAAAGGTAGGGAGGTGGCCTACTTCATTAGGAAAGTTCAATACCACATGAGTTACGCCACTTTAGATGGAGAAGATTCAGGTAATATCCCCTTCCCCCATACAGTATTTTTTATGTCACTACTAAGTCTGAATTTTAAACCGATTCTTGGACTAGGGCCTCATATCCTTCAGCTCGTTCGACTTTTAGTCTCAACCCCAGTAGTTTTTCCAGAACTGACTGCTGCTTTCCCCAAGAAACTCCGTGAGTTTTCCCAATTCCAGCTTGGGCTTCTTCAGCACTCTGTCAAGGAGCGGATCAATAGATCGGCAAGCCTTTCTGTGTCTTTTCCAATGCTATCTGGAATCAGCTCATTGACTACTTCTTTCAAGTCATTTGTCTCCACCTCTCTGGTCATGATTTCCATCCCCTTCGGGACTGGGCGGACCTGTTGATGCTGAGCATAAGAGGGCTTCCGGATCTGCTTTTGCAGTTTTTAGTAAAACCCACACAGAACAGACGAAGCAAGCAACCATTGTTGTCCTGACACCCACATGGGCTTCATCCTGCTCTGCCAGTTTTGACCACGGAGCCCATTCTGTCACGGGTAAGATCCCTGCCATGGAAATCAGTCAGGCAGTTTTTGCCCTGAACGTCCTCAGTAATTAGCTTGAATTTTCTACATGCAACTTCACCCTTCTGCAGATCAGCTAGGCTCACTCCCAAAGCACGACCCTTGAGACCATCAGATAGGATTTTGGTTCCTTGAGTTTGCATGACTAGTATTTTCCCAATAATTCTTATATTGAATAGAGCTGGTGCTTTCTCCTTGTACCCATCTTCCTTAGAAAATGGATCGACTATTTTCTTCTTGGCTCCCTTTTTGCCGCCTTTTGTAAGGTGCTTGTTCTTGCCCACGACCCTGGTGCTGCCCAGAGAGGCCAAAGGGCAGCCAATATCTTGGCCGTTTCCTCAGGTTTACCTGGAGCACCCATGGCATTAACATCACAGGGTGGTTTTCACTGTTGTGCTTTTAGAAGGACATAGTTACGTTAGGCCATGCTGCCCAGGCCTCGTCTGGCTCTGTGTGCTCTCTAGGGTTTGCTCAGAGTCTTTTGATAATAATCTTCAGCTCCGCACCAGGTACTGTCCTCAGTGCACTGAGTCAGGTTGTTTCTCCAAAGCCTGGGAACGGGGGCTAATGCCCCGCTTTGGTTCTAAATTACTCAGTGCAATCACGGAGACCTGCCAGGGGTGTGGGAACCTCCCTCATTTCCATCCTCCTGGGAAAAACAACTCCCTCACTGGGCATTTCTGAATTCCTGATACATGGGTAATGATTATGAAGGTGAATGAAATCAGTCTTCACTGTCAGTAAAAAACAAACACCACAGAGACCAAATGCATTCATTCCTCGATGTAGAGAGAAATTTCTTCCTCACTGCAGCAGCTGATGAAAACATTATTGACTAGTTTATGTTTCCAAAGGGCAAGAAAATAAAACGGAAAGAAGAGAGCCATGGACAATGTGAAATGACGAGTAACCCCACAGTCGTTTATCTCAGACAGACCGACAGGATGACATGCTTGAACAGACACACTCTCTTCGGTGTGTACTCTCTCTGCAGAGTCTGACCCTTGACCCTGACTACCCCTCCTTCCCTTGTTTCTCCCCAGGTCAGCTTCAAGCAGGTCTCAGATGAAAAGACTCAGCTCCTTCCAGAGCAGAATCTAGTCTCTCAAAGTGAGCCCATGATAAATCAGCCCATCACTTCTACTTCCTAAATTGGACAGTTTTCTCTATCCCCTTCTGAAGATATGCTTTCTAGTGACAATGAAGGAAGTCTTACAGACCAAATTTCACCAGCTACGCAGTCAGCCACTTCAAGGTTTTAGCGGGCTATCCCTTGTAGCACCCAAACACATTTTGACTGCAAATGATTAATTGCAGAACAAAAGCCGCTTCCGTTTGCAGAGCTTCTCCCCCAGGCCACAGGGGAGTGGAAGTGTGTGTGGGGAGGGTCCCTGGACTTGCCCTGGAATGCATGATCAGTTAAAGCCGATCACTCCGCACTTGGTAGACGAAACACCCCGAGCCGCCCGGCGCTTTAGGTGCGGAGTGAAAGGTAACAGCATTGTATTTCCTTGTGCAGGGAGTGGTAGGTGTCTGGGAGACAGAGTGGAAACTGAAGCCGGCCCTGTGTCATAAATCTGCACGTTTAATTGCAACGCACAGCGAGTCTTTGGAAGGCCTTTCCGACCCTGATAATGAAGACATGCAAGTGCTTGTAGACGCCAGCTCCCCCCTCTTGGATTTTGAAACGTGCACCACCTACCGAGTCTCACCCCAAACTAGAACTGATCAGAGGCTGTTTGCACGGGGACTGGAACAAAAGGGTGAGGGAACAGGGGGGATTGTGTGGAGCAGGCAGCCTTGCTGGCGCCCCTTAAATCATACTTCCCGGGCAGACCCCTATTCCATCTAGTCTATGCCCAAGGCCGGAGCTGTCAGGAGGCCCGCAGATAAGCAATTTAGAAATAGTCTAGCTGAATGAAGGAGACTTACTTGGGGTTTCCATTGCTGTCTGCCAAGCTAGGGGAATCGAGTGCAGACAGATTCTCTCTTAGGTTCTTATTTGAGCTCGAAAGAGGTTTGAGGCTTGGCACGGCCACGAACTCCAAGGATCCTCACTTTCTTTTTTTTTTCCAAATTTTTTTTTTTTTTAAAGACAAATTGAAAGTAATACAGTCAAGAACAGAGAAGGTGATTGTTTTACTCCATTGACTAATCTTTCTCGTTCTGAACATGTCTATTCTCTTTAACAAAGCTCTTAAGAGTTTAAATCCTTGGAAAAAAGCAACCCATATGGGATGTATTTGGAGAGTTCTACCACCAAAATCCAAATAAATAGGATCTCTCATCTATCAGCAGCAGACAGAAAATTCCATAATCGATTTAACATGGCAAAAGAAATCACGGTGATTGTTTATTTGCTCAATCAATGTTAATTGAGCACCTACTATGAACAAGGAAATATAAGGCGCTACAGAGAAAATAAAGAAGTACAAGACTTTGCCCTTGTCTCCTAGGGCTTATGATTTATTTAAGGGAGGAACTGTCTAAAAGAATGAAAAATAAATCACTAGTGCTAAAATTGAAGACAGAGCAACACCCCAGAATTTTGGAGGAAAGACAGCTCTCAGAGAAGGGGGAGAACTACGGGGAGGACATAGTATGTGATCACTAGCTTAAATTCTTCCAAAATATGGTTTCAGAGCTTGTACAGCAGATAAGACGTAATAGGTATTTTACAAGTATGCGTTTCGCGAAAGCTAAGTCTGCAAACATATATCATGGGGATGCAAAATGCAAATGCAGGCGAGGCTGATGGGGAATGGGCACTCGGAGAGGGAAACAGACCCAGGGCAGTCAGACTGGCCCCAGAAACCACACTCTGTGATTCTTCCAAAATGTGGGTTGAGCCTCCCCAGTCCAGGTTGGTGCCATGTGATCTGCCAGAATGTTCTTACTCCTTTCTACTCTAAGTAGCTGAATTAATCACTTCTGTCAGTGCCCAGCTCATTTCCTACCTAAAATCACAGTGAATTGGGGTTGGAAGAGACCTTCAAGATCACCGAAGTCTAGTAGTTTCCAAACTTGGCTGAGCATGAAGTCATTTTTATTTTTTATTTTTTTATCCTCACCTGAGGATATTTTTCCATTTTTTGTTCAGATAGAGTGGGAGGGAGAGGAAGAGAGAGAGAGAGAAACATCGATGTGAAAGGGACACATCAAGTGGCTGCCACCCACACGACCAACCAGGGCTAGGGATAAACTGCAACTGAGGTACCTGCCCTTAGCGGGAACCGAACCCGGATCTCTCTGGACCACAGGCTGACGCTCTAACCGCTGAGCCAAACTGGCCAGGGCTTGGCTGAGCATGTAGCAAGATCCTCTGGGGAGGCGTCCTTCTCCCTCCCACCTCCAAAGCTTACTTGATACATATAAGGAGGGGATGGGTGAAGCCAAGACATTTATTGAGGTGAACAAACACAAAATGTGTTCTTGCTCTGCCTTCTCTGGGGGGCAGCTTTGTAAAACTAGAGATCCCTCGACTCCACCCCCTGGGATTATGATTTAGTCGATTTGTTTACATTTCTACAAGGCTCTCCAGGTGATCTGGCAGATTCACCAGCTGCCTGTCTCCAACACTCCCCCGTGGTTCCTGAAGCCCCTCTCCCGCGTTCTGCCTAGGCTGGTCCTGTTTGTGACTAAGCATCCTCCACAGTTCTTTGGGATCACTTCCTCCTCCAGAGTCTTCCACCACCCAGGATCTTCAATGGTCACTTAAAATCATTTTGTTCTATGTTGTGAAGTCCTTTCTACATCAACACACAATTATTAGTCTCTGTGCTGAAGAACACACCATAGCAGACAGAACAAGGAGTGGGTTTATACTGAACAGGTGGGAAAGTACACGATTGTTAAAGTAACAAGTTGGACTGAACCGCGCAGGACGGTGAGTAAAATATGCTGGCAGAGACCCGAAGAAAAGGTAGTTCTACTCAGAGGCAACTCAGAACATTCCTAGAGGAGCTAGTTTTGGAGGAAGTCCTTCAAGCACGACTACATTTGAACCGACATGAAATAACCAGGGTCAGTGCAATGTAAAGAAATTATCCAGTGAGAATTCACGGCGAGAATGTGCGGTGTAGGAGACAGAGAGTTGTCGTGGTGAGTCCATGCAGGATGAGGGTATAGAACATGAGATTGGAAAGTGAATCAAGGGCAAGTTTTTGGAAGCTCAAGCTCTAATTTGAGAGAGAATATGGAAGACTCAAAAGAGCTCAGGCTTTAGTGCCAAATAAGACCTAGGTCCTTTCCCCCAGTCCTGCTGCTTACCCGTGAAACTGACCTGCCAATTCCTTCACTCCCTCCTGTGCTCCCCTGTGAAACAGCAATAGACCTTCTTTTCAGGGCTGTTCCTCCAAGCACCCAACAAGTTAATGAATGTAAGTACCGACCTCGACATATATGGCTAATTCTCTTCCCTTTATTTCATCAGGAATAGAAAACAACAGAACATGTTTGAGGAAATAGATGTGATCTAACTCAGGTTATAGAAAGACACTGGATACAAAGGGATGTTGACGAGGAAAGAGAAAAACTAGAGGGAGAGAGAACAGTTAGGAGGATGTTTCAATAATCCCGGTGAGAGACGACGTCCGGAACTAGGGCAAAGCCACTGTGAGAACAGGGTGAAGGGGAATATCCATGGAGGAGGTAGAACTAAGACGTCAGCAGCTGGGGGAAGTGAATCTTACAGCGTTGAAGGCGATTCAGGTTTCCAGCCCGTCTTTGCAACTAGAAGACAGAGTGCAACTGAGCGTTTGGGGACCTACGAAGAGCAGGCCTCGGCGGAGACGGACCCGTTCTAACTGGGACGTACTGGATCGCAGGGGGAGGCCGGGCCGGGGGGGGGGGGGGGGGGTCTGGCGCGCTCCCGCAGATCTGAGTCTAAGAATTAGAACTAAGAGGTTGGCGCTGGGTAGGAAGGCTCCGGAGGTCTCGGCAAAGAGCTGACAGTGACACTGTGAAATAGCTGGGATGAGCTAGGGAGAGAGGATGGAGCAGAAAAGGGGAACACTGAGCTCTGAACGCCGAGATCTTGCTTACGGAGATGAAGAAGGGGAGAAAAGGGGAGCTAAGGAGGGAGAAGGAGGAGGGGTGGCCACCTTCACAGGAGCATACCCAGCACATACCAGCAATGAGGCATTTCGAGAAGGAAGAAACATCATCAGAGTCGAGCGAGGAGCGGTAAGCAGTTAGAAGAGTCATTTGCGTTCCCAGTTAAGAAAGGTGCCCCCGTCTGCTGTGGTCTCGGCGTCCTCTTCCCCTGCTGCCTTTAGTGGTAGGACCCATGAGTCTTTAGCTGGGCACAAGGCTCCCAGACAAGCCTCCACCTCCTGGTCTCCCTGCGGGCGGCCAGGAGACTACGTTTTGCCCAATCATGTGGTCCACAGGCTTTAGAAGGAGAGGGTGTGCCCGCCCCTTCCTGGCAGGAGCTCAGCAGCAGGAGCTGGTGGACGTGGTGAGCCACCCTTAACCTTGTGAACAGAGACCACCCTGGAACAGTGGCCGCCACAGGACAAAAGGAACCTGAGACTCCAACATTCCAACCACTTGTATTCCAATGATCATGCAAAAGTAAAAGAAATACATCTTGTTTAAGCAACAGTTAGTTTTGTCTTTTTTTTTTTTTTTTTTAGGTTTATGAAAATTTATTACTACTGTGTTTTTATTATCAAAACGTATGATCTTGGTCTTTCCTTCTTGCCTTTGTATAAGGCCAAAAGAGAGACACTGGCTACTTGGACAACCTTGAAGCAAACTCCAGGAATGTCACCAACAGCATGACCTTTGCGACCAAATCCAGCAACCAGAACTTCATTGTTTTCCTCGACAAAATTCAAACAACCATCATCGGGTACAAAGGCTGTGATTTTTTTTTTTGCCATTTTTGATAAGCCGGACCCTGGCGCACTTTCTGATGGCAGAGTTTTGTCTTTTTTATGACAACTGAGATGTTATCCTTAACGATACAGGAAAGTGTATGTGCAAAGTAAAAGGAAGCGAGGAAATGAACATACACTCTTCTTTTAAGAAGCTAGAAGCTCGGCCAGTATGGCTCAGTGGACTGAGCATGGTCCTGATTCTATTCCAGGTCAGGGCACATGCCCAGGCTCGATCCCCAGTACGGGGCGTGCAGGAGGCAGCCGACTGATATGTTTCTATCTCTCCCTCCCTCCCTTTCTCTCTAAAAAAATCAATAAAAACATAAAAAAAAGAAGCTAGAATGAAAAGGAGAGCGAGAGACAATAATAGTTTCAAGAGGAAAGAGACTCAAAAGAGGTGTGTGTTTTTTTTTTTTAAATAAACAAATGTATAATTCTTACCACTTAAAAGTCTACTATCTCCTGTCCTTATTCATGGCATAGTTTTAATATTGCAGCAATAATTTAAAATTTATTGCTTGGGAAATAAGCAGGTTTTATGTTTTGTGATGATGATGATTCTGTTTATAAGTTAGCTTTTGGGACATTTACTGTTTGTGGATTTCACAGAACTGCCTTCAAATGTGACTTAGGAAAATTCAAAGTTTTCCCAGTCAACAAGAGGGTGATCTGTATTCTTAAAGGGGTCCCTTGAAATATGAAGCGTCTTAGCAGTTAAGTGTACACAAACCATTTAACCACACAACAGAGGGCCAGGGAAGAGAAAGTTAACTTGTGAGAAGTCACTGCAATGAACATGTATGCATGTCAGCAGGAAAGAAGATTTCAATAAATACAAATTTTAGTTCATGGAACTTTTTCCAGGAATAACTTTCTCATATAAAGAGAAGAATTCCTACCCTGCAATCAATGGCTCCTTTGTGGGTTGAGTGACAGTCTCGCTAAGTCCCCAACTCCTGCTCCTCCAGTGACCTGAGCAATGGGGAGCTCAGACAGCCTTTTTGGGGATCACCCCACTGCAGCTCGGAACTAGCTGCTGTCAAGGGATGCCAGTTGCATAATTAACCATAATAGCTGCAAACAATATACTTAAAACAAAACCCCAGTTGGTATTTAGCTGAACTAAAACAACAACAAAAAAAAACAATGGTGTAAATTATAGCTATGTGTATAATAAAATTTCTTATTTGCATTTCACATAAAACTCACCAAGCTCCTTATTCACTCATTACTTACCCATTATGGGTTTTTAAGTGGCACTTTTAAAGTTTGCTTTGGCTCGGGGTGAATTATTTGCCAAGACTTTATTCCTGGAGTCATGTCTCCTCCGGGACTTCTTTACCTTTTGGCAAATTCATAGCTCATTTTGTGGGTGGTAGTGGTTTGTGGCCTCTATGTATGCCTGTGTGGTCACATGTAGGGAGTTGTCTTAGGATATTGGTGGAACATTTCATAAGGAAGTGTCCTATATCTCAGAGTAATTAAAAAGGAAAAAGCAAAAGCGGAAAACTAGTAAATAATAAACAGAGCAGCAAAAATTAGGTTAATTTCTTGCAATAATGCATGTGCTTGAAGAATCTGCTAATTTAATACATGGAAGAGATGTATCTTACAAAAATTCACTGAATGCTTGCAAATCGAGAGGCACACAAGTTTGTGAAAAGGTAAAATTGAGGCCAAGCCTCAATTCTGAGAATAAAAATCTTGATGAACTTTTAATAAGCCATAAATGCAATGTTGGATACAGATAAGCAGAGGAAAATATTTTTGTGTGTATGTGGACACTTTCATTAAAAAATGTCGTCTTTAAGACCCACATTAGAATGTTAGGGGAAGAACTGAGGCATAAGGCAAGGTAGCTGTAGACATTTACCAACTCCAAGAGGGCCATGAAAACTCCCTGCCCCAAATTTCCCTCACTCACTGCCAAACATGGGCTTGGAACGCCTTCCAGTGTAGTCCCTAATGAGCTCGAGGCTAAAGGTAAGGAGTGTTTCAGAAACGAAACACACAGTTTTTCAGAATATTAGGAAGTAGTCTGGATTCATAGAGACTTCAGGCTAGAAGAGATCGTCCTGTATTCAGTTTCTGCTTCCTCCCAATGCGTACATTTTGCAGACTCAATATATCCTCAGGTCCCCCAGGTAACAATAAGTGGCTAGCTGAAGATCACATAGCAAATTAACGGCGTAAACATGCTGGTTTCTAATTCGCTATTTAGAGGTCTTTTTCACACCACCGAGCACTCACTGCCTGCGCTCCCATGGGTGAGAGAGGGCCCGGCACATTTCACTGGAGGAGGAGTTGCAGTAGTAGGAGGACTGATGGGTGGCAGAAAGAAGGTTAAGGGGCGGTACATTCTGGATTTATGCCTCAATACAGACATTTGCTATCTTTGCCTAACATTGGCTTAAATGACAAGGAAAGGTTTATGCCATCAACATACCATCAAACAGTAGCTTGCTCTTCTCCTGGATATAGTTAATCTGCTGGTAAAGCATATCGCCAGTGAAACACTGTCTCTTCTACTCAAACACAGCACGGTGCCCTGGCACCAGCTTAATGCTAGGGTTCACCCCTCACTCACAAGGCACTAGAACACTGGATGCTTTTTTGTTTAAATCCTCACCTGAGGATATTTTTCTGTTGATTTGCAGATAGAGTGGAGGGAGGGAGAGAGTGAGGGAGAGAGAGAGAGAGAGAAACATCGATGTGAGGGAGATGCACTGATTGGTTGCCTCCTGCACGACCCCAACTGAGGTACATGCCCTTGATTGGACTCGAACCCGAGACTCTTTAGTCCACGGGCCATCACTCTAACCGCTGAGACAAACTGGCCATGGCCACTGGACACTTTTATAGTCATTTGTGTGTTTAGAGATTGTTCTGGGTTTCGTGACAGACAGTTGTTACCTTGATATGAAGTGGCACCAGCGGAATTTTGCATCAGGCTAATTTGTTTTCATGAAAACCATACGAAGCAGAGCAAGACGTAAACAATATCTACCTCCTGAAATTGACCTCAAGTGGCTTAAGGTCATTTTCAATACTTCCATTGCATTTAGAAGCGAATCTGCCCTTTTGAAAAGATTATTATTGATCCTTCATTATCCCTAATATCTGGGGTTCTAGTTGGGCTTCAAATATATCTAAAAATCAGGTGGGTGTAATTTCTTCCAATGAGATTCAGACTATTGTTTTCTTTTTCTTCATAATTACAAGTCATCGGGTTTTCATTTGAACTTTATTTTTGAGGATGATTATGTACTATGTTAAGTTACCTCCTGACATTTAGTGTTGGAATTTATTAGATTTCTGGGAATAGTATAATAAAAAATGATAATACTGTATTAAACGTCATTAATTAGGTGTCAAAACAAAGTAACCATATTGTTTCTCACTTGAATTACAATAGAAGAATTCAAGTTAATTTGCTTATTTTACCATAATAATATGTGCTTCCAACCGTTTAAAAGCTAAAACCCTCAGCAGACAGAGGACAGTTATAAAAAAATCCTCACTGCACCAGAAAATCCGGGATATGAATCAATTTGTTTAACTGGCCGCGCAGTAATAAACAGAATGTGCTAACTTCTCTTAGCAAAGAGATTTTTGTAAACAGGCTGCTTCCAAATATATTTTATGAGCCGCCCATTAACTCAGATGTTGTTTGAGGCTGGAAGCCTCGGTGATCCATCTCGCACGGCGGCTGGGAGGAGGGGACCCCTGAAATCGCCCCGTGAGAAGCCCCGCGCGGGGTCCTGTGGAGTCGTGACCCTCGGGAGGTGTTGGTTTACAGAGCGGGCAGTGGGCAGTTCGCCAGCAGCACCCAGGAAGCAGCGCTGCCAACGCCCGTGGCCGGGAACCCCGCGTTCAAGGTCGCCACCGCCGCAGACCCGCACTTTATCCGGTCTAACTTCAGTGACGGGGGACAAAACTCCTAAATGTAGACTATCCTTCAGTATTTCAGCAGAAGATTATGACCATGAAAAGCAGTTCATTACCCTGTTTTTTTGGACCATTTTTAGGGCTCCACCCTCAAGGACAAATTCCCGAAGAACCACGCTCAAAATGTGAGGGGCGACATCCTAGCCAAGGCCCCCCATCCGGAGCCCCCTGCTGGGTGTCCTGGCCTTCAGCGTGGACGTGGGGAGGGGAGGAGCTTGGTGCTACCACTTTGCTCCGAAGCTCACAAAACAGGATTTATTCCGCGGAAGCTGAAAGGGTTCAATAAGGGATTGCAGGACCGGAGCCAATGGCTTGGGTGTCAAGATTTTTAGGATATTTTTCATGCTATTATCAATGACCTCTTATCTTAAAAATGTCACTTAACGATTCCTCTGCTTCAGCGTCCCCATACAATGAATGTACTCCCCTTAATTCCCAAGTTCCCTGAAAGGTAATGGTGGACAGATACCTCGATAAACATTTTTAAAGCAGTTTGACTTCCTTAGAAAGAAAGCAGGCTTTTGAAAAAAGTTCCCTAAGAAAATATTTAGGTACTCAGTAATACGGGGTCAGAAATCTCTTAACTTTGATCACTTAAAAAAAATAGCTTTTTAAGGTGAACTCGATAAGTGTACTGTGTGTGCATGTGCCGATCTATTATGCAATATACCTTTTCTCTGATGGCCAAGCAAAGAACAAAGGTCCCGAGCTAAGAAATCTTAGATCTCAATGCTTCGTGAGATAGAGATGCTTTAATTAAATACATCCTTTCCCTTAACTTGTAGAATTTTTTGGTCTCCTACCCCTCCACTTTGAATGCCATGCTTATGCTTCTATTCTGCAGGGGTGGTAGCAAGACCGTGTGGGGTTTAAATCCATGACACCCTTTGTAGAACAGAGACGACTTGATCAAAATAGTGATTGAGCAGAAATGCTGTTCTTTTTTTTTTTTTTTTCCTGATAACGGGACCAAAGTCAGCCTCTTTCTAAGAACAAACACACACACACCCACCCACCCCCGTATTCAGAGCTGAGGTTTTCCTTCTACCCCCAACTAATAAAACCAGGAGGCTGCAAGGAGGCCGAGCGGCAGGCAGTTTGATGTCCTCAGCAGGATGCGGGGAGGCAGAAGTGGCGTTGTAAATCCAGAGCGGGCTTCAACACTGCGTTAAGTGTGGCCTGAGTCTCAGAGACTTCCCTTTGATGCAAGTTCAGTATATTAATGGGAAAAGCATTCACTTTTATTTGTCTGTACTGTCTGCGACAGCAAGGCTGCCTCATTTAGCCTGGGCCAACATGAAAACACACGGAGAAGCAATCTGTTGCGAATTAGCACAGCTCCCCTTTCATTTACTAGCTAGTAATTGGAAGGGGTTAAGAAAGTGTAACTTATCAGACCACATGAATGTATCTGCTCGTGTGGACAGCAAGCCTCCCCGAATTTCCCTGAGAGCCCGGAGGCAATAACCCTTCCTCCTGTCCACTTGGCCTGAAAAACAACCCTGACGCGTGTGAAAGGTGCACGCTTGGTTGGGTCTGAGCAGGCGGTTTCCGAGACCCCCGACGGGGGTGTTGGTGACTCTGTTGGAACCTTACCTTTCTTTAGATATGTTTTTACTCTCCCGTTTCCAGATCGTCTTGAAGTCACTGCAGAACTCATACCACACCATGAACACATAGTTGGGAGTGATCTCCTTCTCACCAGACTTCGGCTTCATCCCAAAATATCCCACTGTCGTTTCAAAACTGCAGGAGGCAGGGGGAGAAAACGGTGAGGCAGAGGGTGAGAAACGGTCAACACGGTCTGGGGGAGGAGAGGGGCACGAAGGGGGGGGCTTCACACATGTCCGGTCTCTGTTATTGTGGCTTAGCCTAAACCCCAGAGAACCCATCTTATCCCTGTGAACACCGGCATGTGTAATTTCAGGGGGTATGTAGGTAAAACTTTCTGCATTTGTTCTTCACCTCAAATCTGTGTCATGTACCTGCTCTTCCTCTGAAGTTTAATGATGACACGCAGCACTGCTGACATACTGGCTCCGTGGCATTAAGCGGTGGTCAGTGGGAGAGTCCACTGGGAACAATTAATCGGTTGAGTGTTCCAGGAAAAATCAAGACTGTTCTCTCCTTATCCTGGCACCCGCCGGCTTGGTGAGCTGGGGTCACTCACTCAGCATCGGACTCAATTTTCTCAAGGGTAAAATAAGAGACGGAGCCTCTATGATCTTTAAGAAGGCTACATTTTAAAGCTTTATGTGATACAAGACTACAAACCACCAGTGTACAAAAATACATGTATGATTGAGGGCATAGAAAGGTTTGGGTGGAAAATCATCTTTGATCTTAATGAACAATCCCCAGTCGGGTCCAGGTTTTGCAAAGTAGATTCCCAGATATCAGCGAGAGCTCCTGACCCACCCCATGGAGGCTCGCTGCACACCAGACTCCCCGGGCCTCCCAAGCAGCCCTTCTTGGAGGCACCGGCTTCGCAGCAATTTATAGCTCTGCACTCAATCTCTCTACCCCCACCCCCCAGCCTCACAAGCTCATTTGCCATGAGCAAGAACACTTAAATAAATGGCTCCGTTTTCTAGGGTGTTGGAAACTAATCAAAGCAGGAATGACTGGCCAGGTTTATTACTCCTCAATGCTCTATCCTCTGTTCAGACACGGCCTTTTTTTGTGGCCATCCTGAAGACGGAGCTCCCAGTGGAACCCCATTCACTGGCCATTGTAAAACCCCGAAGCCCCGTTACTATTACGGAGCATACTTTCATCTCGCTCTCAGTTATTGGCCAATATGTATCTCATAAGATTTTATCACATTTCACAGATGAACTGTTAATTGATTCCATGGCTATGATTAGGCGAGATCCAAGTTGGAGCTGCAGCTCTGAGTCCCATAAATTCTTTGTGCTTCTGTAAATAATAAATCTGTTTTTAATGCAAATTAAAACTACTGGTCAGGGAATTTGGGTTCCCAGTTATTAAAAGACTGGAAGTGTCTAAGTGGAGAAAGGCAATAACTGCAGTAATTTCTTAAGGGACTCTCTTATAATACCAAACATGCCTATTCCGGCACAAAACCAGCCATGGAAGGAAGGAGCAAGGTCCACTTCCATCCAGGCGAGACTCCTAATTCTGTGGCTGGCGAAATACTGATAGAACTGAAGCGTCCTCGATGGCGTATCGCTTTATTTCATTCAAAATGAAAATTACATTTATTGTAGCACAGAAATACATAAGTAGAGAGGTAGGTGGCCTACAAGAACAGGCCATGATCCGCTCCTAGGGGCTTTTGATATGGAAGAGACTTATGTCAACTCGCCCAACATTCTCACTTGACAGATGAGAAAACAGAGACCTGGGAAGGCTGAATGTCCCCGTTTACTGGCAGAGTTGGGCCTATACCTCGGGTCCCCCGATTCTCTGGGAAATGCTTTTTCCTCTCTACCCTCCTGTGGCTATGCTCGCTGACACGGGCACTCAAGAAATAAAAGTTATTTTTTCCCCCTGTTTCTACTGTAGACACAGTTGCCCCTGTATCATACATGACATGCGTTCCCCCCAGCAGAGCACATCAGTGTTTTTTCCTCTTCCTGTGCTCGCCTTACAGAAACGTATTTATCCGTGCATTAACGAGAACGCCTTTCACTTTGAGTCTTCGGAGGAACACACGGTCTCCCTACTTTCCGGCAGGATACAGTGAAGGGCACAGAAACTCCTGTCACTGTACTTCTTGGAGCCCCTGACACCTGTGGCCTTACTCAGGGTCCCGACTGTGAGACCAGGACATGACATGCACTGGTGCGGACGCAGAGAATGACAGCACTGTCTGGGGGCCTTTCACGGAGCTTGAGGGAAGCAGGTCACGGTCCTGCGAGCCTCGGTTTCCCCGCTCTAATCTGAAGCTCACTGTACCCTCGCCGCCTCTCCTCCGGGAGCCATGAGGTGGGCGCTGTGAGGTCCTGCTCACGCACCCTCCAAGGGGGTGAAACCAAAGGAAAGACAGGACTTTAGCATTTCCCCCACTGCAGGTTTTGGGAATTAAGAAGGCTAGCGAACCTCTTTAGAAGAACCAGAGCAAACAGTCCCAGAGGACAGCCTGGCGGTGGCATCTCAGCTGTGCTGCAGAGCAAGCTGCTCTGAGGTTGTGCCTTGTTTGATCTCAGTGTTGCTCCTTGTTCAAAGAAAACCTAGCAGCTCGTCTACGAACCAACACTGTCTGAGAAAGTCCAGACTGCTGTCCTCCCCGAACAACCCTCTCTTCCTTTCAAATTCCATTTTGATGCACGGAAGACTGATGATTGGAAACCTTCTGAGATTTGGGCTTGAACATTATCGATATTAAACAGCCAGGATGGCCTGGCTGGTTTGGCTCAGTGGTTAGAGCATCGGCCCGCGGACCAATGAGTTGCGGGTTCAATTCCAGTCAAGGGCACGTACCTGGGTTACAATTCGTCCCTGGCCCTGGTTGGGGTCGTGTGGGAGGCAGCCACTCGATGTGTCCCTTTCATGTTGATGTTTCTCTTCCTTTCTTCCTCTCCCTCCCTCCCACTCTATCTGAGCAAAAATGGAAAAATGTCCTCGGGTGAGGATACAAACAAACAAACAAACAAACAGCTAAGATGAATCTCTCCAATGGACAAAGGGGCAATCATGCTTTGTGGAACTTCTATTTGTCAACAGTTGACCCTAAATCTGCTCTCAACTTGGAAACGTGGATGGATTTCTGACCATGTTTCAGAAGACGTTTTGACTTCACTCTAAACTATTCCCTGGTTCCTTCTCCCCCTGCTACAATTCCTTGTCTGATTCGTATCTTCTCAGTTCAGCGGAACATGTTTAAAGTGCAGACAGAGCCCGTGGCCGGCTGACAGTTTTACTTCTGCGGCGTTGGGAGGCTGGAGCGGAGCACCCCCCTCACGGCCTCACATCCGCGCCTTCGGAAACTGCTTAGGAAAAGCAAATGCTCCTTCGCCTCAGAGTAGACTGTTTCTCTTGAGAATAAAATGCAAGAATTTCCTAAATCTCACACGAGTATTGCAACACTGACCACCAATCTCCTTGAAGAGTGTAACCAAACAACTGTGGTTTCTGCATTAAAGATGGGATCGGACATATTTCATGTATGACATGAAAGCTAGACTACCTTCACCACAAAGTCACGGAAAACGCTGACAGCCAGAATTTATGACCCCCCTCGGCATGGCTAATTCACAGCAGCAGCTTGCGGCCCTCTAGGGTGGGCCCCCTTGTCCTCACGCAAGCGTCTCGAAAAGTATTAGACATTTGACATCCACCCCAGAAGCTGAATTTCTGCTTGGCCGGATCCCCACGTCCCTGGTTGAGGGTCCCTTTTACACATGCTGATTATTCCTGTCACCCAGACGAACCACTGTTACACACCAAGGAAGGGAAGCTTACTGTGGGGACAGGGCACAAAACAAAGGGGCGCAGACATCTGAAAATACAACCCCGTGACTGCTTTGGTTGTCAGGGATCACCACGTGAAGACGATGATGGCGATTCATGAACACGTCTGCGCTTAGGAAAACGCAGGATTTGCCTCCACCTCGCGCTCATCTGCGTTGTGGTTTTAGGGGCAACGGCAGTGGGAAGCGGCCAAGATGCTGGTACCCGCAAGCAGAGCAGGCCGCACCGTCTCCAGGCTCCCGGGACCCCGGGAGGAACACCGCTCCTCGCTGAGGTTGTTCATCTGCATTTAGTGAACTCTTCTCCGCACACGTTTGTGATGCGCATTTTCCCACGTGCGCTGTCCCCTGCTCTTACCTCTTCCTGAATTTTCTAGTACTTTTAGAATCGTACCAGCAAACTCTATCTTGGTTCTCTGCACTGAATATGAGACTTATCATATTCCCTCTGTATATTCCCACCCCACCCCCTGGGGGGGGGACGCTGGCCGACCTGGTCAACGGACACAAAGAAAAACCCCTGAGGGACACAGCTGGTCACTAGGCCTCCGCCACTCTGATGGCTGCTGAGGGACAGAGAGCCACCAAGAGGCTTGCGGTAGGGGAGAGGGTGAATGGGAGACCCTGAGGTCTCACAAATTCTGGGGGAGTTGTCCACATACACAGGTCCATCTCCTTCTCCCCACCATAGCCTCTAGGCTCCGAGGAAAGGCACAGCGCGTCTCTCAGGTGTCTGTGACAACTGGTGGAATCGAGCTGCAATACCGAGGAGGGTCGCGTGGTCCTGCCTCCTAGCGGAGCAACGGAGGGGAGGCCGACGGGTGGAAATTGCCTCTGACAGGTGATGCAGGTGAGTCACCTGCTGCTTCTCGAGGAGAAATACTGCAGAGTCCGGTTACAGGACGTTCACTGAGCTCTCCACAGACTGCTACCGTTCATGGAGGCAGAGCCTTAGCAAATGGGGCCAAAAGAGTGGCCAGTCAGACATTCTGCTACTGAATTAAGCCAGTCATGAGAGGAAAAATACTGTATGATTCCGCTTACGTGAGGAAACTAGAGTAGTGAGAGTCACAGAGATGATATCCCAGTGGTGGCTGGGGGAAGGGAGAGGGGAGGTAGGGTTTAATGGGTCCAGCGTTGCTTTCGGAGAAAGTGAAAAAGTTCAGGAAATGGACAGTGGTTATGGTTGCACAGCAATGGGAAATGTACTTAAAAAATACTGATAAAAATAATAATAATAATGATAATAATAATACTAATAATAATACAATGGCTAGTCAAAGAAAGATCAGGCTAAGTCAGAACTGCTTACCTTTTCTGTGCATTCTCCAAGTGACTTTCTTCCATTTTATGCTCTTTTTTGGCTGTGAAAGAGAAATATTATGATTAAAACAGTATTTTCTTCCATCATATTTTTTTGCGTAATATTCTAACTTTGATTATATCTGTTATTGAAATGTGTCTGAATTCAGAGATTGGCAGCCCAACCCAATGTCCTGGAGAAGGCACCCAATTCACTACATCTATCACTACTGCTTTCTTTTCCTTGTTCTTTTTAATCCTCTCTTGAGGACATGCTCAGAGAGAGGAAGATTAAGAGAGAGAGAGAGAGACATTGATGTGAGAGAGGCACATCGACTGGTTGCCTCCCACACATGCCCTGACCAGGGCCCAGGACTGAACCTGCAACCCAGGTGTGTGCCCTTGACCAGGAATCGAACCTGTGACCCTTGGGTGCTCGGGCTGATGCTCTAACCACTGAGCTACACGGGACAGGGCAATTATTATTATTTTTAATCCTCACCTGAGGATATGTTTTTTATTGATTTTAGAGAAAGAGGAATGGGAAGAGAAAGAGAAAAACATTGATGTGAGAGAGAAACATTGATCTATTGCCTCCTGTACGCACCCCAACTGGGGATCAAACCAGCAACCTAAGTATGTACCCTGACTGGGCATAGAACCCACAATCTTTTGGTGTATGGGATGATATTCCAACCAACTGAGCCACCGGCCAGGCTTAGCATTGATTTTAAAATGTAAATTTTATCAAGTTACTCCCATGCTTAAAATCTTCCAAGAGCTTGCCATCACCCTTGACATAACCTTTAAAGTCTTCACAACGTCCCCAAAGGTCCTCAAGTCTGCTCCCTGGCTCCTCTGTGATATCACCTCTTCCTTTCCACACTCATTCCTTTCCGGCTGGTAGGTCCCTTGCTGATGCTGAGCACACTGAGCACGTGACTGGGGATCTTTGCACTTGCCCCACCTCCGGCCTGGGCCACCCTGCCCACAGTCTCTGCATGCCAGGCTCCCTCACTCCATGGGTCTCAGCCTGAATATCACCTTCTCTGACCTCACTAAAGAAAGGATCATCCCTTTTCACCCATCCTCCTGCCCCCCCCACCCCTCCCTCCTCATGTGACCTTTCCCCCCATAGCCTTTATCTACTTGACACACTAAGTCATTTGCTCATTTGCTTATTATACGACCACTGAGTGTCAGCTCTAGGAAAGAAGTCACTTCACCTGGCTTGCTTTCAGTTGTGTATTAAACAGGGAAAGTGCCCACATATTAAATAAATTATTTTAGCTTAAGAAAGTATATATTGGCCCTGGCTGGTGTGGCTCAGTTGGTTGGGTGCCATCCCGTGCACCGAGAGGTTGCTGGTTCGATTCCTGGTCAGGGCACATGCCCAGGTTGTGGGCTTGATCCCCAGTAGGGGACGTGCAGGAGGCAGCTGACTGATGTTCCTCTCCCACATCGGTGTTTCTCCCTTCTCCCTCCCCCTCTCTAAAAACTCAATAGACTATTCTTTAAAAAACATGTATATATTGGATATAGATTGCTTAAAAAGAGAGACACTAGGTTTCTGAAACATAAAACTTTATATTTAGAATATAAACATAGGCTAAAGTAGATTATGTTACTTTAGGCCGGAAGAGGTTGTATACTTTATTCTCTAAGTCCATTACATTTCATCGAACAAAAATAATTTCTTTTTATAGTAACACGAGTTGGCTTTGCTATTACACCATTTTAGGTAAAGTCATGGTTTCGGTTATCTTTTGCGGTATAATTTCCCCCATCCCCCCAGCAGGAATCTCTGTGAATTAGTCTGGTTCTTAGTCAGATACAGAGAAGTGACCTATGTCTCTCACAGGCGATACCAAGTTCCCCAAAATGTGAAACAAACTAGTGGTTTGTTCTTATCCAGTGATTCTTGATTATGTGCAAGGTCAAACAAGAGGGAAGTTCTCCCAAGGCCTGAGTGACCTTCCTGGAGCACCTTTGCTGTTCTCCGTCACCAAACGGTTTCTAACTGGCTGCTTCCATACTGTGTTAAGCAGACTGTGGTCAAGCCGGCATTGTATATAAACTTAGTGACAAGAAATACCCTTCCCAAACTGAATTAAGCATTAGCGAAGGATTTTCAATGGCTCTATGAATATGGTTATCTGGAGGGAAAAACAGCATCCACATATAAAAATGGGTATTACTAAGATGCAATCTCCGAGGGTTTTGGGGAACAAAGCTCTCAGGAAAGTGAGAACCACCTAGAGATCTCAATTTTTCCTAAGCAAAGGGTCTGCACAGAAAAGAAATGGAAGATCCCTCCATGGTGTGACCTGGAAGCTCTCCCGGCCTAAAATACTTGTCCTGCCACAATGTGTGAACTTTCTAACCATGTTGTTATACATTTTAAAGTTAAAGTCTTTAAAACGTGCCCAGCCAGTGTGGCTCAGTGGTTGAGCATTGACCCATGTATCAAAAGGTCTGGCTGCCTCCTGCATGTTCCCAACTGGGGCTGGGGTTCGAACCTGCAACCCAGGTATGTGCCTTTAACCAGGAACCAAACCTGCGACCCTTTGGTCTGAGGGCTGACACTCTAACAGCTGAGCCAAACAGGCCAGGGCTAGTATGAGTTATTTTTTACAAAGGGTAGCAAGAAAAAAAAATGCAAAGCATGAACTGTTATCTCTGAAAGGAGACTCTCTCTGGGTTACTGAACTAGGGGCACTTGGGCAGCCGGAGCATGCCACATAGGTACTAGGCACAAAAAAAGGGAGAGACAATGTTTAAATTGGAGATGGCAAGTCTTAGATAAAAACTGCCCTTACCTACAACTTTGGGTAGCAGTGGCCTGAATTGATGCGTGGGATTTACTTAGACTTCTATTCTACAAAGCCACATGGATAGTATTTAGGTGCTACTTCTTTTTTCTTTTTAATCCTCACCCAAAGATATTTTTCATTAATTTTCAGATAGAGTGAGAAGGAGGGAGGGAGGGAGGGAGGGAGGGAGAGACATCTCACGCCTGAGAGAGAAACATCAATGTGAGAAAGACACATTGATTGGTTGCCTCCCCCACGACCTCAACCAGGGCCTGGGATCAAATTGCAACTCAGGTACATGCCCTTGACTGGAATCAAACCCAAGACTCCTTGGTCCACTCTAAGTGCTGAACCAAACTGGCCAGGGCTAGGCGCTTCTTTTTCAGTTTAAATTTGGTACTATGTGTGTGGTGGGTGGGAGGATAGGCTTCTGAGAAATTGGAGAAGTTGTCAGACACGGAAACAGCACCTGGGGAGACAGTAACAGAAGCCATCCCCAACCTTGCTCTTCTTCCTTTCATAAAAAAGGTGTCTCATTGTCTGCAATGAATTAAATATAATTATTTTCCAAATTGGGGGACTAAAGAAGCTGCTTAGAATGCTGACAGTCTAAGACAATAAAAGTGAAACAAATTAGAGCACTAAAAATGAGACTTTTTGCTTAATACCCATTCTGTCGTCCAAACTTTATGAAGGCTACGCATGCACTGTGACCGTGTGAGTCCCTGGAGGTGCTCAGGGAGGGCTGAGGGGTAAGTCTGCATGGTGACCTTCCTACAGCATAGGATGATGTTTCTGTCACTGCCAGAACTGTGCTGCTTTCCTTATACTTTAATTTTCTCCATTAAAGAAAACAGCTATTGCCCTGGCCGGTTTGGCTCAGCGGTTAGAGCGTCGGCCAGCGGTCCGGAGAGACCCGGGTTCAGTTCCCGCTAAGGGCACGTACCTCGGTTGCAGTTTGTCCCTGGCCTTGGTTGGTCGTGCGGGTGGCAGCCACTCGATGTGTCCCTTCACATCGATGTTTCTCTCACTCTCTCTCTCTTCCTCTCTCTCCCTCCCACTCTATCTGTACAAAAAATGGAAAAATATCCTCGGGTGAGGATTAAAAAAAAAAAAAAAAAAAGAAAACAGCTATTTTTCATAATTCCATGTCACAGAGAGAAAGCAGCAAGCAGCATCGCTTCTTCAGAAGGTATATTTATTTAAGAACGATTTATGTGGATTTTATCCAATGCAGCCTTTACTGAATAAAGACCATTTGCTTCTGTGTAAATCTGTAGTGCCTTGGAATTTTGTTTCCTGGTTCATTTCATGGCCATTTTCTCATTCGTTATCATAAAATCGCCCCACAAAAACAATTCTGAAATCCATAAGTACTGTGGCCTACCAAGTGAAGCAGAAATGGTTCTTTTTGTTCAATGGCTGTCGGCCCAAGAAATGCAAATCAGAACTCAAGATAGCTACATGCCAAGTTTTAAACCCAGCCCTGCCACGCAAGGGTCATGGACAAGTTGCATGTGTTTTGTGCTCCAGTTTTCTCCTCTGTAAAATGAAGATGATAATTCTTACCTCCCACATAGTTATGAGAGCTACACACCAAGGGAACAGTGCTTGGTGAAATCAGAATCTTCATAGTCAGATCTTGGATGGTTCTACATCATGCTGAGGCGGGGGTGGGGGGGCAAGCTTCCAACTGGACAGCTGTTCTGACAAAGTTAAATGCAGCTGTAGTCCAGTGGGAAAAGGCTGGGCTTTGCATCAGACGGATGTGGGTTGAATGTCTGCTCTGCCACTTTTTGACTGAAAGACCTTGAGGAAGTCACTTAATTCCACTGGAACTTACCCGTCAAATTGGAATGGTAAGATCTACCATGCAAGGTGGTTGTGACTGTTGGATGTGCTGAATGTGAGAGAGCAATGTAGTGAATAGCATGCTAGACACTCAAAAACGGCAGCCATGCATTACTGAACGCAAGCGCTAGTAATCACCCTTCCGGCTCTTCGACTTTGGATGGGTAACACAGACTTCCAAGCATAATGCTCCTTTCTTTTTTAAGGACGTCCACAGCCACGCTCAGGGGGCAGTACTTTTGCTTGTGATTGGTTTCGAGTCACAGCAGATGTCCTCTGCTCAAAACCTCAGCTCTTCCATTACACCCACAAAGCCAGCGTCCTTGACCACGGCTGCAGGGGCTTTTCTACAGAAGGGTGTTCCCTCTGTCCCACCCAAAGTCATTTTATTTGCTGTTTCATTCCATTTTGTTTTATTTAATCCTCAGGAGTGAAAGAGAGAAACTGATTTATAATTTTGCAAGTATGTGGGAGTTGAGGGTGGGGGTGTTTTGAGGGTGCAGGTACCTACGATTATTCTCACCTAATTTTTCCCCACTTTGTGATCATTGAGTATGCAACCTCTGATCTGATTAAATCAATCGCTTTCCCAATACTAAGTGAAAGATAATGATGCAGGATCTGTTTTTAAAAGGTAAGGTTTATGAGAGCAAAGAGTCCTTCTTTAAGTCCTAGATTATAGTGACCGATTGTAAGTCCCCTACATAGCACAATAAATCTGCTTTTCTCTATTGACACCAAGTTGTCAACTTAAAAGGCAAACTGAATACAATCCCTACCAAACATCAATGGCATTTTTCACATAACTATAATAATTAATCCTAAAATTTATATAGAACCACAAAAAAACCACACCTCAGAGACAAAGTAATCTGTGTGTGTGGGTGTGTGTGTGTGTGTGTGTGTGTGTGTGTATTTAAATTTTTTGTTTTGTTAATCCTCACCTGAGGATATTTTTCCATTTATTTATTTTTTTAGACAGAGTGGTAGAGAGGGAGGGGGAGAATGAGAGAAACATCAACGTGAGAGAGACACATCGACTGGCCCACTGCCACATGACCCGGGCTAGGGATGGAACCTGCAACCCAGGTACACGCCCTTGGCTGGGAATCAAACCTGTGACCCTTTGGTCCACAAGCCGATGCACTAACCAGTGAGGAAAGCTAGCCAGGGCTATAACATTTTTTAAATTGAATTTTAGAGAGAAAGGAAGGCTGAGGGAGAGAGAGAGAGAGAGAAACATTGATGTGAGAGCAAAACAATGATCTGCTGCCTCTTGCATGCCCCTCTCCAGGGGTCCAGCCCATATCTGCAACCCAGGCATGTGTCTCGACTGGTATTCAAACTGGCAACTCTTTGGTGCATGGGACAATGCCCAACCAACTGAGCCATCGTGTCCAGGACTAGCCAAAGCAATCTTGAGAAAAAAGAACAAAGTGGGAGGTATGTTATCTGATAGCAAACTATACTACATGGCTATAGTGATGAAAACAGCATGGTACTGGCATAAAAACAGACACATAGATCAATGGAACAGAATAGAGAACCAAGAAATAAACCCACATCTATATGGTCAATTAATCTATGACAAAGGAGGCAAGAATATACAATGGGGTAACAACAGTTTCTTCAACTAATGGTGCTGAGAAAACCAAACAGATATATACAAAAAAAAAAAAAAAAAAAAAAAAGCTAAACTACTTTCTTATATCATATACAAAAATGAACTAAAAATGGATTAAAGACTTCCATGTGGGACCTGAAATCATAAAAATTCTGTAAGAAAACATAGGCAATACGCTCATTGGCATTTGTTTTGGCAACTTTTTCTGGATATGTCTCCAGGGCAAAGACAACAAAAGCAAAAATAAACAAATGGGACTATATTAATTAAAATGCTTCTGCACTGCAAAGGAAACCATCAACAAAACAAAAAGGCAACCTACTCAATGGAAGAAGACATTCACTAATGATATACCTGATAAGAAGTTAATATCCAAAATATATAATGAACTCATATAAGTTAACATAAAAAACCACACACAACAATCCAATTAATAAATGAACTACTTTTTTTCCCATCTTGCAAGATGGTGAGGGAAAAACCTGAGAAGCCGGATACTAAGGAGAAGTAACCTGGAGCCAAGAAGGCTGAGGCTGGTGGCAAGGTTAAGAAGGGTAACCTCAAGGCCAAGACGCCTAAGAAGGGGAAGCCCCACTGCAGCCGAAACCCTGTCCTAGTCAGAGGAATTGGCAGGTATTCCCGGTCGGCTATGTATTCCCGAAAGGCCATGTACAAGAGGAAGAATTCCGCAGCTAAATCCAGGATTGAAAAGAAAAAGGAGAAAGTTTTTGCTACTGTCACAAAACCAGTTGGTGGCGACAAGAACGGTGGTACCCGAGTGGTTAAACTTCGCAAAATGCCTAGATATTATCCTACTGAAGACGTGCCTCCGAAGCTGCTGAGCCAGGGCGAGAAACCAGCATCCCTCCCGGGACCATTCTGATCGTCCTCACTGGGCGCCACAGAGGCAAGAGGGTGATTTTCCTGAAGCAGCTGAGCAGTGGCTTGCTCCCTGTGACTGGACCTCTGTCCCTTAATCGAGTTCCTCTGCGTAGAACACATCAGAAATTTGTCATTGCCACCTCCACCAAAATTGATATCAGTGGTGTGAAAATCCCCAAACATCTCACTGATGCTTACTTCAAGAAGCAGCAGCTGTGCAAGCCCAGGCACCAGGAGGGTGAGATCTTTGACACAGAGGAAGAGAAATGTGAGATTATGGAGCAGCACAAGGTTGACCAGAAAGCCGTGGACTTGCAAATTCTGCCAAAAATCAAAGTTGTGCCTGAGCTCCAGGGCTACCTCCACTCTGTGTTTGCTCTCACAAATGGGCTTTATCCTCATAAAATGGTGTTCGAAATTTCTTACAAAAACCTAATTAAATAACTGATCTCTTGTTTAAAAAAAAAAAATGAACAGACTGCTGGTGGGACCGTAAACTGGCGCAGCCACTGTGAAAAACTTATGAAGGTTTCTAAAAAAATCAACAAAAGGCCTACCATATGATCCAACACTTTATTTCTGGGTATTTATCTGAAGAAATCCAAAACAGTAATTTGAAAACACTAAGCACCCGTCCATTCATTGCAGCATTATTTATAATGGCCAAGATATGAAAGCAACTTAGGTGTCCACTGACAGATGAATGGATAAAGAAGGGGTGGTACAACGAAATATCATTCAGCCATAAAAAAGAACGAAGTCTTGACGTTTGCAACAACATAGATGGAATTAAGTAAAATAAATCATAGAACGACAAATACCATATAATTTCACTTATATGTTGAATCTAAAAAACAAATAAATGAACAAACAAACTCACAGATACAGAGAACAGACTGATGGTTGCCAGATGGGGGTTGAAGAGATGGGTGAAAAAGGTAAGAGGGATTAAGAAGTACAAATTGCCAGTTTATAAAAAGTCACAATGATGTAAAGTAGAGCATAGGGAATGCAGTTGATAATACAGTGATACCTCGGTTCTCGAACATAATTCGTTCCAGGAGGACGGTCGAGAACCAAATTGTTCGAGAACCGAAGCAATGAAACCCAATAGGAAATAATGGAAACTGGATTAATTCGTTCCAAGCCCCAGAAAATGCCTATTTACTGGCCTAATTTGTATATAATATGTAGAAAAACATAAGTCTCAACAAGAAATGAAAGTGTACAGTATGTCTAAGGGTTCAATTCAGTGTAAAGCGTGACTCTCTCCACAAAGCGTGACTCTCTCTCTGCACTCACACTGAGGACGCAAGCAAGGCGCGCTGGGCCGAATGAACGCCATTCGGCTCAACTCGGCTCATCTCGGAAGTTCGAGTTCCAAATATTTGTTCGGATTCCAAGACAAAAGTTTCTCGAATCTCCTGGTCGAATACCGATTTGGTCGAAATCCGAGGCGTTCGAGAACCGAGGTATCACTGTATTGTAATAACTATGTACGGTCAGATGGGTACTGGACTTGCTGAGGGAATCACTCAGTGAAGTATATAAATGTCTCATCACTAGTTGTATACCTGAAATATATAATATAATAATATACTACAATCTATAATATAATATAATATAATATAATATAATATAATATAATATAATATAATATTATTGTATGCCAACAGTAATTGGAAAAAAAAGGCAAACTGGATTATGTCACTGCTTTGATGATGTGTTCACTAGTCCCCCTCTGTCCATTTGAAGGACACACAACACACAGTAAGCCCTTCACGACCTGGCTCCCGCTACTTCCCATTAAACCCTCCAGGCTCGTCTGCTGGTCCCGCACTCCATCTGTTTGTTTACGCATTTATTTGGGCACATTGCTTCCAGTACTTTGAATACCTCTTGTCTGTTGCCTTTCTTCTTCCCAAACACCTCTATTGCAAAAGTCTTTTTCTTCCTTCAAAACCCAAGTTGTAGAGTCACCTCCTCTACGAAGCCCTCCGCATGGGCCTTTCCTTCGGGAAGAGTGGCTCTCTCGGGGGTGCCCCCAGCACTGCGCTCCCGTCCAGGGGACACGGACAGAGATCAGCTGCTGGCGGGCTGCTCACCCTTCCAGACTCCTTGCCTCTTGAGGGCAGTGACCAAAATGTACTCCACGGAGTTTCTCTCAACTAACACCCACTAGGCACTCTACTACCCCGACAGGTGGACACACCGGCAGCAAGTGACCCCCACACACAGAGCCCAGCCCCAGCTCATTATCTCCCCGCTGGGGCTGCGCTCATTTCCAGGCACAGCGAGCTCTCATCCTCCATTTTCTTTTTGCAACAAAATAGAAACAAGTCCAGCAGAGAGGACTATTTTTCATCCTGTTACATCCTGTTTTAGACTGATGTACTTTTTAGATGGATAGATCACAGGCACAAAGAACACCAACCCTTGAGTTTCTTCTGGTTCAGACAGAATTTTTAAAAAACAGGGTAAGGCAAAAATAGGTTTACAGTTGTTCTTGTGGAAAATAATACAATCATCAATAAATAATACAAGAATAAACTCTGTGTTTCACATACTCACCACCGCAAACTTACTTTTGCCTAACCCTGTATAGTAATGATTAAAAGTGTAAAGTTTTGATAAGAAAAATCACACTTCCTGAAAATATTCAGACTAGGATGATTCATCATCTAAATATATTAAAATATACAAATTTTTACCCCCAAGAAGGTGGCATTCATGCACTTGAAAGTGGCTGGAGGGGGGTCCCTCTTCCAAGAAAGTGGAGGCTGTCTGCCAGACATAATTAAGTCATACTTACGGATGCCCGTGTGGGAGTTAGTAAATTGTGAAATGAGGGGAAGGGATAGAGGTCGGAATATCTTCCAAGTATTCTTTCCGCAGTCTATTACACTTTAATATACCATGGTTTATAGACCTGACATGGCTGGTGTAAACCAACAGGACGCACAGTAAAGAAGCTGTTTTTATTACAGCTCTCCAAACAGAGGAGCCGGGTGATGCTAACAAGGAAACAAAGGGACCGCACTCTGCTTCACGTGGTGTCCACCTGATGAGTACACGGCAGGCATTTCTCATGCGTCACAGAATCTCCCCATCACGCACGTTCCAGGAGGGAAGAATGCCTTCGCCAACACAGGCAACAGCACACTTAGGATGGACACAGGGATATCTTTTTAACATTTACTTGAGAGGGGAAAATATAAATATGTGGACCCACGGGGTTTTGGAGAGGTCATACCCTTACATATTTTTCCCTCTGGGTATTGCCCACGGAGGATGTCCTCCTAGCTGGTCTTCCAATCTTAATAGTTTTCCTGGTTCTGGTTAAATGAGAAGAACGATCATTACTGGTCTCGTCATAGAGTTTACATTTGCAAATGTCTAGTTAGATGGTGAATCTGAAGAGCATATGGGGCTATTTGTGAGATTTTCCTGTGTGAAATGGTATGAGGTTGTGTAAAAGCATGATTCCCAATATATGGGTATAATTTGATTTCCAGGTCACCTGTCTAAGGCTAAGCGGACTAGAAAACTCAGCCTTTCGATGAAAGTACCAGGTAGAAGAACTTGTATTAGAAGACTTTGAAGAGGTCTTTAGAGTCATAAAATCAAAGGAACCCAGATAAAAGGAGTCTTAAGAGTCATCTAGTCTCTCAGGCTGATGTTTGAGCCAAGATCCTCTTGGGTTCTATCAGACTTCCCAGATCTCATCTTCTTCATTTTTCCCTGCCATTTCCAGTTGCCTTTTATAAATGAACCTGAATATTTTTATGGGCATCAAAGAAAAGCAAAATGCTGGCATCTCCCAACTTGGGTACCTGGGGCCTTTCTCAACCCAAGTTCCTCTGAATTGCAGAACTCGAAAAATGCTGCGAACAGCTGTTATTAATCTCTTTCCCCCAGGTGCATATAAGTACCATTCGAGATGCATAGGGGGATGTTAACTCTTCGACACAATGGCTGCCTCAAAGCATTGGGGCTTAATTCTCTCATAAACGGTTGAAAACAGTCCTAATGCCAGCAAGCTTACAAATGACCTATGATTTTAAGTTATTTACATTTTTCCATTTCTAAACCAAGCCTTGATAATATTCAACACCTCATAAAATATCTTATTGCCATAATTTGAATGAGAAAAATCTCCCTGATTATGTAATAGAAAGAATTAGACTATTCTTTACTATTCTGTGATGACTATAATCATTATTTGTGTCAGTGATGAATAGAGTTTAAGAGACTACAATAGAATTCTAAGTGTTCATTAGATTGCGCATCTGGTTTTTCTCTATAGTAGTACCTATTGCAAAAGTAAACATTTTATCTGTTCACATGTCTAGGAGGTAACCAGGTTATGAGTATAACTGGAATGTAAATGAAGTATATGTATTCACTACTTGTGAATGACATGATTCAGCCCTCTGTACAAGCTGTACGGCTCCTTTCTTCAATATACCTTCACCTAAGATGAGACTTCTGCCCCCACAGGTAAGGTTTTCAACCACTCATGATAATGACACAGTATCAACCTTGAGACTTTATGAGGAACTATGCTCCTTCTTCTTGAAGCCAACCATCTACCTAGCTGCTAACATTCTACTCTCTTTCCCTTTGCGTCTGCCTAATCCAGTCAAGTCCCTCAATCCTGTACAACGATCTGTACACTTTTTTGGCTTCAAGGTGATACAGATGCAATTACTTGAGAAAGTTGATAGGACAGTATAATTTATAACAGACTATAACCTACTCCAACAATTTAATTTTATAAAAGTGAGACAATGGATTTTCAAGTTGATGAAGTGACTTTCCTGGGCCACACTAATAGTGTCAGAATCCAGGTCTCTGGATCCATAATCCGATATTCTTTCCAATGCCTGCTGCTGCTGCCCGGGGGCGGGGCCAGTGTCTGTCTCTGGAATTCTCAAACACACAGGGGGCACCTTGGAGCCACACTGTACGGCACATTTTTCATAAAAGTATGTACATCAGAGAGAAGGTGCCAAGATGGAATTTCAGCTTTCACTCTACATTTCCTGACTCTTGATGCTTTAAAACAGACCATGGGGGTAACATTTTAGAATGATCTGGTGAGAGGCTCATTAACAGTAATGGGAGTCAGGTGGCTGCAGTCTCAACCAGGGCCTGAAATTCTCCATGTATCTCGTCTTCCAGGCCGATGTTGACCTTTAACTTATCAGCATGAATAGAAGTGACATGCCATTTGTAAAAATGATTTTTCTTCGTCATTTTTTACAATAGATGCTTCTATATAAGCATATTTAGAAGACAGGATTTTGTTAGAGAAGAGCCGTACAGAAAGGCTGTTTCCTGTGGTGCCTACCCAGTCTCAGAGCCAGTTCACTCCCACGGGGAGGCTCAGAGCTCCTACCACGCTGGAGGATTTTCCCAGGGTCATGGAGGAATAGTGAACTCTGTCCACAGCTTCATCGTTCAGGGAGCAGACACCTAGTGAATCATCATTGAGGAAATATTAGGAATTGCAAAGAAGCTAGATTTCTAAAAGTGAGCTGCCCCCATTTGTTCCATAAAGAACCTCGGGGACATTTCAAAGACAATGGGGTTCAGAGCCATGAGACTCTCAGTGACCTCTGGTGATAAACTGCAGGATACTAGCGCGGGAGGAGGGCTCCTTTCCCACACACCGCTGTCCCGCCTTGGTATTAGCACTAGCCTAAAGGTGTCTAATTTTTGGAATGCATGGGCTGTGTTGTTGTTTTTTTAAAATTTTATAGCATTCAAAATGCTTAGCACTGGAGACTATAATTGTTTTTAAAAAAATATATTTTTTAACCTCACCTGAGGACATTTTTTTGCATTTATCTTCAGATAGAGCAGGAGGGAGAGAGGGAGGAAGAGAAAGAGAGAAACATCGATGTGAGAGAGACACATCGAGTGGCTGCTATCCTTATGACCCCAACCAGGGCCGGGGACAAACTGCAACCGAGGTACACGCCCTTAGCGGACATCGAACCCGGGCCTCTCCGGTCCGCAGGCCGACGTTCTAACTGCTGAGCTAAACCAGCCAGGGCGAGACTATAATCTTAGTGTTAATAAATTAATAACTTGTTGCTGCATTAATTGGTGAGAATGACTACAAAAGCAGCTGCTAATATAGATTTGAGGGCAGGTTCAACAGCAGAGTGGTAACAGGATCCATGACCATTTTTTCTTTCTTATGTAAAGTAGTGCTTTCTATTTATTTATTTATTTTTTTATCCTCACCCGAGGACATTTTTCCATTTTTTGTTCAGGTAGAATGGGAGGGAGAGAGAGGAACAGAGAGAGAGACATCGATGTGAAAGGGACACATCGAGTGGCTGCCACCCGTACAACCGACCAGGGCCGGGGACAAACTGCAACCGAGGTACGCGCCCTTAGCGGGAACCGAACCCAGGTCTCTCAGGACCTCAGGCTGACGCTCTAACCGCTGAACCAAACCGGCCAGGGCTAAAGTAGTGCTTTCTAAAAGCAAGGGTCTCGTTTATTTATTTTACTCATGTATTTATTTATTCATTTTTTAATTTCATAGCATTTTAGTACTTGATTTTCAACAAATTTTCTTTAAGCACCACATTAACAAATCAGGGGGGGAAAAGTTCACCAACTGGCTTCTTTGGGTTTCCCACATTTGCCTCTGATGACTCCATGTTATTTAGGGAAACACTTGTTCTTTGCACCTTAACTTGTTCATCTGTACACTGGATAAAATCAAACCTCACACTTGAGAACTTTGGAGCTAGAAGAAATGTAGGAAATTACCTAGTGTAAACCTCTCATGCTACAAATGGCTAAGTTAAACACTAGGGGACTGAATAAATAAATATTAGATTTATGATAACAGAATAGTGTACTGGACCATGTGTGACCCCACTGGCCAGAGCTGATGAAATCCAAGGAGAGTCAATCCACTGGCTGATCAGTTGCTTATGCAAAAGATTAGTACAACTGACTAAAATAATATGATTGATGGTGGTGGCAGCGATGATGATGACGACAGATATTCACCGGACACTGCATGTATGACAATATGCTAAGGGAATTACACAGATCATTCAACCTTTTCAACGCACACATCAGATGGATTCTGTACCGTGGGTGACAGCAGAGCCAAAGCTTCACAACGCTCCACTGCTTTCTAGCTGCTGGCCTTGGACAAGTTGTTTAACTTGGCTAAGACTGATTTTTCTAATCTACAAATGGTGGCAACAATAAGATCTATATTAGACAGGTGCTGTAATAATTAAATGTGATGTTTGTGAGGTGTTCATCCATTGCACCTGGAACATTAGCTCAGTCACTGTCAATTATTACAATCATTACCGTTACCACCACCACCACCACCACCACCACCACCACCACCACCACAGCAAGGCTTAGTCCTCTAATGACGTCCACCTGTTTCACTTTTCGTGGGTTCCCATGAGCCATGTCTGAGCAACTGAGCCTCCTGTTTTCCCTTTAGTAACATGTGTCCCTACAACAAACTCCCCAAGACCTGAAGCAAATGTGCTAGATCCAAATGCCTCAAATTATGCTTTCAAACAATATGCTGGGAAGATGCTATGGCATGGTTATAAGTACAAACATTTAGACTGCCCTGGCCAATTTGGCTCAGTGGCAAAGAGTCAGCCCATGGACCAATGAGTTGCAGGTTTGATTCCGGTCAAGGGCATGTACCTCGGTTGCAGTTCGGTCCCCAGCGCAATTTGGGATCGTGCGGGAGGCAACCAGTTGATGTGTCTCTCTCACACCAATGTTTCTCTCTCTCCCTCCCTCCCACTCTATCCAAAGATAAATAGAAAAAAATCCTTGGGTGAGAATTTAAAAAATTTTTTTAGACTATAAAGCAGTGGATATGGTGTCACTAAAATTACATAAAAATTTATATTGCAGAAATAAATGATACATCTATTTTTAAAAAAAACCGAAGTTGTACTAAAATATTAAAGTTGCAATTTCTGCTTCTCTGGATAACAGACTTTTTGCTTTTCATGTGTTTTTAATTGTGTTGCAAAGTATTAGCCTCATTTCACAGAACAAGAACAAAACAAAACAACAGACGCCGTGGAAGCAGCCGCGGAGCGTTGGAAACGAGGGACTTGCCTAAGGCCATACAACTAGTTTGGGGCCAAAAAGACAGAACTTGTCCCCTTCAGTCTAGTTTTCACTGTGTCACATCGTTATTCTTTATAGATTCCAGCTTAAAAATGATAAAATTGTCATATCACTGCACAGTAGAAAATGAGAGAAACAAGAAGTCATAACTGAAAAACGAGTATTTCAATGACGAAGTTTAACCTAAATGTACAGTCACCTACATTAAAGTCCTACAGTCCTTTGTTTATGCCTTCCATAGAGACACACAAATGTGAAATTCTATGATCTCTATGAAGTAACCATCCACATATTTTCATAAATTGTCCAGAAATATATTCAATATGAAGAATGGTTTTAATCACATTTTAAAGACGAAAACCCAGATAAAAAGCCGTTATGCATGGTCAGAGATCTTAATAGCTTAAGATTGATCTTAAGTAATCAAAAACGAAGAGAGGGGGTGGGAAAGCCATACCCGCATATCAGATAAAATATAATATGGCACCCAAACCTTCCCAAAGATTTCTTCTTCGTCTAGGTTTATCTATACTAAACCCCTGACATCTTTGTTCACAAGACATTTGTTCAATGACGGAAGCTCTCCCTCTAGAGAATGTGTTCAGATGTGAGTGATGAACATGAATGGACCACCGGAATGCCCAGTAGGTAATGACAAAACACCCATTGCCACCCATAAGCCAGTCTTCTTTTTGAACCCGGGCAATGTCTAAGGGTAATTATTAGGAAAATGGATTTGTAGAGCCGAGGTAACTGAAAAAAGTCCAACTTCCCTGACATCTGCTAATGCTTTAAACATGAAAATACTTTACCTACTTTTCTTTCATAGGCTCAAGAATTTGTCATAGCTGGGGATTTAAACTGGTCCACTGGAAATGGTACCCAAGAATGACCATAACTTGAGTAGTTGTGATGTTACCAAGAAGCTAGGTGCAGGGAAGGTAGGTAATAAGACACTTCTGGGAGAACTGGGATTCCCAAAGAAGATGCTACAGAAAATACTTTCCACACCAAAGCCCACTTAATTTGTTCCACCAGTAGAAGTTATGCAGAAAGACCATTAGCACAGTGATTCTAATCAGAGTCAGTAAAAGAAAATAACAACAACATAAGGCTTGGTCCTAATATAAAACTGTGGAGGTGAAGGTGTTGATGGCGAGTTTACTAGAATTCCTCTGGGGTCACCTTTCAACAATAACTTTTTCCTTTTTTCTTTTCTTCCTTTTTGTTTACGAATCTTTTTATTTTATATATATTTTTTATATATTTTTTCTTTATTGATTTTAGAGAGAGGAAGGGAGAGGGAGAGAGAGAGATGGAAACATCGATAAGGGAGAACATCAATTGGCTGCCTCCTGCACGCCCCCCACTGGAGATGGGGCCCACAACCTGGGCGTGTGCTCTGCCCAGGAATTGACCTCAGACCTCTTGGTGCATGGACCACACCGGCCCGGTTATATATATATATATATTTTTAAAGTAATAAATCCTCATTGTAGAACATCTGGATATTTGAGAAAAAATAAAAATAAAACGAGTGTATAGCCTTTCTTAAGTAATGGCCTATATTAATGTTTTGATTAATTTCATAAATGTAGATACATATTTATAATCATGCACTCATTTGAGTTTTGTTTTTTTTACATAGTTGAAGTCATGATGAATATATTATTCAGTTTGTTGCCTTTTCATTTAACATGTCAAGGCATAGGTCAATATTTAAGAATACTTTTATACATGATTTATAATTCTTGACAATAATTGCTGAAAAATAAGCTTTTATTCCAAAGTGGCTATGGAACTTATCCAAATAAAACAAAATGATTTTCTAGAAACCCCAAATAAGATGATAACATTTCAAAATAATTTTCTGACAGCATTTCTCTCTTTCTTTCCTCCCTTTCTCCTTCCTCCCTTTCTCCTTCCTCCCTCCCTCCCTCCCTTCCTTCCTTCCTTCCTTCCTTCCTTCCTTCCTTCCTTCCTTCCTTCCTTCCTTCCTTCCTCCTTCCCTCCCTCCCTCCTTCCTTCCTCCTCCTTCCTTCCTTCCTTCCTTCCTTCCTTCCTTCCTTCCTTCCTTCCTTCCTTCCTCCTTTCCTTCCTTCTTCCCTCCCTCCTCCCTCCCTCTCTTCCTTCTTTCCTTCCTTCCTTTCCTTCCTTCCGTTAATCCTCACTCAAGGATATTTTTCCATTGATTTTTGATAAAGTGGAAGGAGGGAGGGAGAGAGAGAGAGAGAAACATCGATGTGAGAGAGACACATCTATTGGTTGCCTCCTGCATGGCCCCGACCAGGGCCAGGGATCAAACCTGGAACCCAGGTACGTGTCCTTGACCGGGAATGGAACCCGAGACCCTTTGGTCTGCAGGCTGATGCTCTAACCACTGAGAAAAACCAGCTAGGGCCTGACAGCATTTCTTAAATGAGACCTTGTAGGCGAGAAATGTTTGGTTAGAAAGGACTACTGAAATATCAAGTATAATTAAAGCAGATTTTAATCTTTTGATTCAACTTGGAAATAATCCATTGCTTTATCCATTAGTCTTCCTCTTTTTGTGGCTTAGCAAAGAAATGTTTTAGATGGCCACTGTATTAAAATCACGTCTAATGCTACAAAATAAGTTAAAATATCTGTCCACTATGCTTAAACCTAATATACTTGTTCTGTATTTTAAAGACACAGGTTAAAAAAATATCCTGAATAGGAAAAAACATTGAGGGTCAGTATATACTTGAAAGCAATGCCCAGCCAGTGTGGCTCAGTGGTTGAGCATCGACCCATGCACCAAGAGGTCACCCGTTTGATTCCCGGTCAGGGCACATACCCACTGGGACTGATCCCCATCGGGGGGCATGCAGGAGGCGGCCAATCAGTGTTCTCTCTCATAGATGTTTCTGTCTCTCTCTCCCTGTCCCTTCCTCTCTCTCTCTCTCTCAAAAAAAAATCAATAAAGAAAAAAAAAAAAAAAAAAGAAAACAAGCAAGTGTGAGGCCTGTAAGTGTACAAGCCACACATACACCTGATTGGAAATAGGTCTCCCTTAAAATCCAAGAGAAGTGGAAATGTTTGAATACTAAGTTGGAGAACTGCCACCACCTCTTTTAGGCAGGAGCCTAAAGTTAATTGTGCAAATGGCATGAAGCTGATATCCGGAATTAAAAAACAAACAACAGAAACTTAAAAACAAAACAAAACAAAACAAAAAACCAGCCCATGAAACCAGAGGCTTGAAATGTTTTACTGGAGAAAAACCATAGCATTACCTCCTCCTGTGGGATGATAACAATGATTTATGAAGCTGAAGTCATTTCTTGTGATTGTGCTTTGGGGAGATTGGTTTCACATGATCTGCGAAGCCAGGCAATGGGAGCTGGAGAAGAACCCCACATGTTCCATGGAGGCACAGATCTGCCCTCTTCAAGGGGATTCCAGAGCTCGGAGGTGGGGGAGGAAAACCTATTGCTTTCTGATCCATGAGCCCCTTTCTTCCCTCCCACAAGCTCATTAGGTGGACACACGGCTCTCTCATTCTCTCTTTCCTTTTAAAAGTATTACTGCTCCGGCCGTGTGGGAGTAGGAGCTCATTGTAATGCACAGCAGGATAGTAGCAAAGCCTAGATTAATTCCCCATGGATTTATACGGGTCGTTCTCACCCACGATGACTTGTACCATTTCAAAGGTGCTTATGCTGCTGGTTTTATGGCTGGTCACTAACTTTATTCTGGCATATGGTGGTTGGCGCCATGACACGGAGTGAACATTTTATACCTGAATTAAAGTGGCTATTTGACAGTTTCTGTCAGAAAGTTCAGAGCAAAGAATTTGTGGGACAAGATTTATTGCATATTTTATGTGGGACACATCTGTTTCTTTGCTGGCTTTGTTCCTCCCCTTAAAAAAAATTAAAGACGTTTCCTAAAGAAATATAACAACTGATAGAAAAATAAATTTCTAAAGTAGAAGGGAAAAAAATGGTCAAAAGTTGGGTATTTAGAACCCAATTAAAGAAATAAAGCAAAAAACAAAACCCCAAAAACCCACTTCTCATTCTGAGAAGGGAAAATGACTCATGGTCATGAATAAAAGCTCCCTTGAAACAATGCAGTTATCATTGGCAATTAGTTGATGGTTAGTTTAATGCCATTTATATAATGAAGTTAAAATTTTAAGTGCACGGCCTCCCATTTTCCGCGTACTTGAAACAGGGCTGGAAAGGGTAATGTGCCTTTGATGTACTTGAAAAGATTTTTGCCAACCCAAATGGTGGACTAAATAAGAAGTCCAACCCCATCAGCATGAAACAAAAACATCACAAATGTTTAAATATTTAAAATGGATAATACCTCAGGATAAACGCAGATGATTTCCTGCCAGCATTCATCATCACAATGTGAAGGGATATATAAACTTCACCCTCGTCTAAAAACTCTTCCTTTTGTAGCAAGTGAGCACCATCACAGAGATTCGTAATCCCAGAAACACCGGGCTCAACTAGGAACCTGGTACCATTACCAGACAGGCTACTTTTTTAGAACTGCCACGGGAGAGCTTTTAATTCTGGACACTGAAAAACTGAAAATAAAACTCCCACTCAAAGATTTTGAAGGATTGAGTTTTAATTATTTCAGGGAATACTCATTCTCCTTACAAAGATGTTCAACATTACAGGTGAAGTCCTTTTTGATAGGTGTCCACACTCCACCCTCTGTACCCCCGACAACATTCTCCTCCTCTCCTGAGACTTGACGACTGTTATGGGTTTGAAGTCTATTCTTCCAGAACTTTTAAGTGTCCTTGTGCAAATGTGCAAGGTTTTCCTAAGTCAGATGCAGAGGATGAAACTTGCTTGCCCACCAGGTATGCATGGTTTTAATTTTAGTTGAGCCTGTCCAACTGTCCAGTTAGAGTACCATGCTATACTCCTAACAACCTGTAAGTGATACAAGTAAACGTCCATGTGTACAAATCACATAGCTTTTGGAACAAGTCCTTACTATATGCATTGCAAACGTTTCTTCTCATGTCTTTGCTTGCCTTTTGGCTTTGTTTGCAATGTCTTTTACTTACACATTTACTTTGGAAGTAGCCAAAGTCATAAGTATTTTCTTCACATCTTTTATTTTTTAAATTCACTTTTAAAAAGGACTTTGCTACTCCCCAGGGCATAAAGATGTCCCATCTTTTCTTCTATGTATTTTGTCTTTCTATGTTGTTTTACTTTTAGTTGATTGATAATCATTTGGAATTGGGTGGGGCAAGATTCCTTTTTGGGGGGGGGGGTGGAAATGGATAAGCACCGTCCGAACTGCACTGGTTTTCTAAAAGATGATCAGAGTACGCAAATAATGGCAGCTTTGTTTCCTCTCTCATAGGTAAACGCGTCATTTCTTTTTCCCTCACATTACGCTGGCTAGGGCTTTCAACCGCTGCGTGAAGTTGAGCCTTTGTGTTCACTGTGGTTGTGGAAGTATTTGGACTTATCTCCATCGTATTTATTTTTGCACTTTCAATTGCCAGTCTTTCTAGCTATTTCCTTTTCCCTCTTTCCTGACTTTTGTTGGATTCACCAAACTGTCTTTGTTTTCTTTTTCCTTTACTGGTTTGAAAAGGATGAATTTTAACGTTTTGATTGGTGACTACGTTAAAACTTCAGTACCCGTAACACAGATGTCTGTCTGTGATTCTGAGTAGCTGGAGTTTACTGTAGCTCCGGACCCTAACTCTGCTCAGCACAGGGTGGCCCGGTTTTCCTTCCTCCCTCTGCCAAGTCCCATGGCCACATTCTGGGCCACCTCTCACGTGGATATCATCTGCACTTTTACTTTCAGATTATTCAAAGTCAGTTTTGTGTCATTAATATTTGATCATCGCCCTGGCCAGTTTGGCTCAGCAGTTAGAGCGTCGGCCTGCGGTCCGGAGAGACCCGGGTTCGGTTCCCGCTAAGGGCATGTACTTCGGTTGCAGTTTGTCCCCGGCCCTGGTCGGTCGTGCGGGTGGCAGCCACTCGATGTTTCTCTCTCTCTCTCCCTTCCTCTCTCTCCCTCCCACTCTATCTGTACAAAAAAATGGAAAAATATCCTCGGGTGAGGTTAAAAATAAAAGAAAAAACAATATTTGATAATCGTTTTATGATTTTATTCGTTCACTGGACCTTTGGCCACTCCAGCTCTCCCTGGATCACCTCCTCAGGGAAGGACGGCAGCCTCAAGCGTGGCCGTGTGAGCCGCAGGCGTCCTGGGTTCTGTCTCAGAAATGCACTTGGCTCCTTCATTCTGATGGTGGTTTCACTAAATCTAGAATTCCAGCTTCAAAATTATTTTCCTCCAGCATTTTAAATTTATGGCTTTATCGCTGTCTTGTATCCACTGTTGCTGCTGAGAAGTTTGTTGTTTTTGCACACAGAATTTTAAAAAATCCTTGTTTCTCAAAGTTGATTATAAAGAGTTGAAAGTATGAATATGAGAGTGCATTTATTTTTCATTGCCCTGAACAGCTTTTTTTTTTTTTCTTTATTGATTTTAGAGAGAGAGGAAGGGAGAGGGAGAGATAGAAATATCGATGAGAGAGAACATCGACTGGCCGCCTCCTGCACGCCCCCCACTGGGGATTGGGGCCAAAACCTGGGCATGTGTCTTGACCGGGAACCGAACTGGCGATCTCATGGGTCGACGCTCAACCACTGAGCCACACCAGCCAGGCTGAACAGCTCTTTCTTCTCTTATGGGAAGAAATCTCATATCGTTTCTTGAAGTATTTCTCTTAACTTATATTAAATAGATTAAATTTCTAAATATATTTTCTATATCTCAGCATTTCTGCACACTTTCCATTTATTTTTTGTCTTCATGCTCTATTCTAGAACACTTCTCTTGACTTTGTCCATCCTTCAACTCTCTAATTTGATTTTCAGTGTTGTCTACTTCACCCTTCTGTGAATTCACTGATTTTTAACAATATTTTATCTGTCCAGTCAGTGTGGCTCAGTGGTTGAACGTCAACCCATGCACTAAGAGGTTGCCGGTTCGATTACTGGTCAGGACACATGTCCAGGTTGTGGGCCCGATCCCCAGTGGGGAGCATTTAGGAGGCGGCCAATTGATGTTCTCTCTCATTAATGTTTCTATCTCTCTCTCCCTCTCATTTCCCCTCTCTCTAAAATCAATAAAGAAAAAATATATTAAAAAAAATAAATAAAAATATTTTATCTAACCCAAATTTTCATTTCTGTGTTCTACACTGGGTTCCTTTTTATGGAGTGGTGCCCTTTTGTAATTCTGAGAGTTTATAAAACACACACAATTGAAGGCCTGTTCTGTCCACAGGTGTCTTTTCTCAGGTGTAAGTTCTTCTGCCTGTTGAGTTCGCTGACTTTCTTCAACCATTGACTCTGGAGACTGAGCCAGTCCTTGGACCTGTCTCACCTCTGGGTGCAGGAGTGAGATGTTACGGTGCAGCTTGTAGCCCAGCTGTTTTGGGGAGAGCAGAGGAGGGAAAGGATGCTTAACTAGGTAGGGTGTTCCCGCACATGCTGAGACAGCAGCAGCCACCCACGGCACTGTTCTCGCTCTACCCCAGGAGCCCCATTCGCGGCCCGTGTCAGAGGTGGATATTGTGGTTGTTTACTCCAGGGGTGGCCAAAGGGGCTGCCTTTGCAGAATGAGAAAAGTCCCCCAAGAGTTGCCACTGAAAGCAATTGCTTACATTTCAAAACTCCACCTTTTACGTCTTCCTCATGATAGAAGATAGCTTATGCATGCTTTTCTTAGGTTTTAAAACCAAATAAATTGCCAAAGTAGCACTCTCACTGTTATCATAAGTAATGATGTGGGGTGTAAACAGTTGTCATTAGTCACTTAAAAACATCTCTTTTAAAGGAGCTCTGTGGAAACAAAGCCCCTGAGACACACTATTCCAACTCACGCTGGAAGTCTAGTCACACACACTTCACAGGTGACAGTGACATTTGCAAAGCATTCTATACAGCATGGTTCTCTCTGAACCTACAAGGGAGAAGGCACAGAGCCTGGAGCTGCAACATCCTACTGCAAAAACAGTGGAAGGCCATGTTGGAGCTGGTGCCCCTGTCCAAAGCCATGTGCTTCCCTTTTTACAGCTCTATAAAATGGCATCTGTGAAGAAGTAAGATTTCATTTGAGTGCTGGGAGCCACACACATTTGGAGAACAAGGGGTTGGGGATGGTAGCACATGGCATCACCAACAAATACCAAATTGCAGTCATGGGGAGGGTTGCTGGTAGAAGAGCAAGCAGGGCTGGGTAAGGAACGAATTTAAAAAAAAAAATCCTTGGCTACTTTATTATTAATTCTATTATTAAATAAACGTGAGCACCATTTGAAAAGGGACAGGTCCCATCTCCTTCATGCCACGAAGCTCACGTCTGCTAGAGCGGGACCTGGAGTCCAACGGGGATGTGCAGAGGTTCTGCCTCTCACACGGGTGTCCTTAGTTCCAAGCAGATCACATGTTACGGATGCATTAGTTACGCATAGGTAATGATTTATGGTCGACCATTCCTTTTCAGAGACCGCGTTTTGTTAAAATGATCATGAAAGACAAAGTAGTTAGCCCAGCAAGCCAGACAGGTTCGTGTTTAATACTGGCCAATATCTCAACCCTTCTAATCACTTTCTGGATCCCCTCTGCCAGTTCTTCTTCTTCCTCCACTTGCGCTGTAAATCCATGCAGCCTCCAAGGCTGTGTCTTGGCTGTCCCCGTCTCCATCTCCATGTAATGAGCTCCACAGAGCCGACGAATCTCAAGAGTATACTGTCTACTCCAACACCGACAATGCGGTTGCATTTCTCGTGCCCCGCAGGACGCCACGGCGGGAACAGCCGTCCTGGGACTCACATGGTCCGCGAGTCCCCCCGTCACACACACCGGTTTGTTTCAGGGGCTTCCACAAATCAGTGAATGGCATCACCATCCGCGAAGATGATCGAAATCTGGGAATTACTTTTGGCTCCTCTCTTGGCTGCTTCCAAAATATGTTTTGAATTCATCCATATTTTTCCACCTGAACCTCCACCACCCTGGTCCAAAGTGCTTGTGTTTTCCACCCGAGGTATTTCAGTAATCTCCTAGCTTCTCTTGCCCCCTCTTTCATGTATTTTCTACAGAGTAATCAGAATAATCTTTTAAGACATAAATGCGGTCATGTTCCTTTCATTTTACAGACTCATCTGGGGCTTCCCATGGACGAGTAAATGAAACCCAAACTTCTTCCAGTGGCCTTCGGGGTTCTGCACGGGCACCTTGCCCTACTTCCTGGTGCACCAGCCCACGTTAGTTTCTCCGAATGCCAAGCTTTTACCCAGCCCAGGGCTGCCACCCATGATATTCCTTCCGCTGAATATCATCTCCCATGACTAGATCCTCCCCTGGTCTAAATGCCATCCCTGCAGAGAGGCCTTCCCACCTTCGAAAGTAGGTTTCTTAAAGGGGTGCCTCCCCTACACCTAAACATTCCACAATTTGCCATATACACTGAGTTCATTACTTGCTTCTTCTTCTTTTTTTTTTTTTTTGTCTCCTTTGTTTGTTAATTGTAAGTTTATCTACCTTGTCCATACCTATATACACGGCGCCTGCGCAGAACCTGACACACTGTGAGCCCTCAACGTGGGCTGCGTGGCTTTCCTGTTAGTCTCTGCACGGCAGTTACCCTACTGCACAGGCGTCTGGTCAGGATGGGCTCTCCAGGCTGGGCTGCAAGATCTGTAAACCGGGGAGCTGTCCCCCACCTCTGCTTGGCACAGCATTCAACACATTGTGGGCATGAGAGATGAATAGTTATGGTTAGGTTCTCAGTAATCTTTTTTCAAATTGCATTAGACCTGACATGCACAATCAGCTTGGGTGATGTTGTTTAGAGTAAGGAACCTCGAGAGGTTAAAACAACAACAACACAATAAACATTGGCAGTAACCCGAGGCCAAGGAAATCATGGATGAGGTCTGTTTGGCTAACAAAACTTTAATGATGGAAACAAGTTTGAAATAGTGGTCAGAAGTAACTCGAAGGGAGACCCCAGGGAGCAGATTCTTTCTCTGGATGTCCGAATCTATCACTGATGCAGTGGACAGTCCCTGGATCAGGACTGTTCCCTCAGAGCATCCCTCCCTCCTCTGTCAAGAGGCCTGATAACTTGTCTTCACGAGGACAGTGGGAGGACAAAGGGGGTGGGAGGACGTGAGGTACCCTGCGACCCCGCGGTGAAGAGGCACCCCGAAGAGAACGGAAGATGGGGCCCCGCTTACAGCAGCCTGAGAAGCCATATGTCAATAGTGAAGGCACAAGATCAAAGTTGAATTCCTTAGGAAAAATAATGTTTCCCTGATATTAAAATTTTTTTTTTGAAAGAAGTTAACAGACCAGGAAGGTCTGCTCAGAGACTGATGGAAAGAGTTGAAGCCAAGAGATCAAACAGAAGGAAGATTTAGTGGAAAGGGGCCAGACACGGAATGGGGGGATCCCAGGGGAGCACAGACCGATTTCCCAAGAAACAGGGACGCAGCGGGAGAACGGAGGGGGGTCTCTCTCCACGTTCTTCCCCATCCACTGTGGGGTCCAGGCTTCTGGACACTGAACTCGAACACTTTGCTCCATTTCTAAGTCATGCCCACCGAGGAGTTTACTTCGGAGTTTTGTGGAGGGACCGAGAGAGACCTATCTCCCACTAGAGAGCACGAGGTGATACAACACCCAGGCGTTTCATTCAAGTGTTCCAGGCAGTTTCCAGGTAGCAATCGACCACGGACATACTATTCCGTGTGCCCGTCCCTGTTTGTTTCACGGGCTCTTCCCGAAGTTTCTCCTCCTTATCTCTTTCAACTCCCTTCCAGATCAACAAGTTCAGCAAATACAAATGTCTGCCTACAACTGATGCATTCACCCCGACCTGAAACTAAATAAAACTGAAAGGGAATTAAAAGTGAGGCTGACGGGCTCACATTTCCCTCAGGCTGGTTGCCATGTCTCCATTAGGTTCTGGGTATGTGTTTATTTTTATAGCTCTCTTTCGTGAATAGATGGTGTGAGACAGAAGTCTTATTTCCAAGGTTCATTTTACTGAGCGGCCTACAGTCAGTCTTTCCAAGAAGAAAGATGGAAAATCATGGTCCAAGAGCATTACTGTCCATCGAAGGACTGAGGAATAGTCTGGACCTCGTCCACTCAACAGCTTAAAGGATCATTTATGAGCAGCAGCAGGATTGTCTTTGGGTCTCGGCAGCATTACTTCAGGCTGAGTTTATGGCTTATGGCCCAGTTCATCACAATTATCTAATTTTGGATTCCCACCACTTTCACATATGGATTATCGCTATTGCATTGAAGCAGGAAAAAAAAAAAAAAGCTTGAGGAATCTTGTTCTTCTCGATGGAAAACGTGCAGGGAAGTAGAATCCGTTTTAATGCCTGCCCCACTTCATAACCAAAGAGCTCTCGTCATCTCACGGAAGCGTCTCGTGTGTCTTTCCAGGTCCCACTGAAGAAGGGGGACAGATCTCTGGCCCTCCTCCCCGGTGGACTTCCCGACTGACGTGACTACATTTCATGACAGGAAGGAAAAGGTGTGTAGACAGAGAAAAACATGGCTTATTCACGCAATGGAATAACCCATAGCAGCTAAAGAATGAGATCCATATGTATCGATAGGGCTAGATGTTCAAACAGTCGGGTGGGGATCAGGCTGCAGAACGAGACACCAGCACGCGTGCCCCTCTCTGCAGCGCGCTCACTGCCGCCCCGAAGAGGGTCGGGATCCCTTACTCAAATTTGGTAAATTTTGAGCACGGAAAGTCATCCAAAGACAATTCCAGTTCTCTAAAGGGATGAAGCCAGTGATAATAATAAAAAAGAAGTGAGGTCTTCTCATTTTATCACGTAGAATTTTCCTTCCACGCGGGGTTTTTGTAACAGTGCACGGGGCCCGGTCCGGCGGGGTGACCTAACAGTTGGGAGAACAGTTCGGCGCAGCATCTATTGCATTCTGCCGAGGACGATCCCAGGAGGCTCCCCACCTCCTCTGAGAATGAAAACTAAACAGTTGTGGTTACAACAGTGTCATGATTCTCAGATAAAAGGAGGGATTTAGGTCTACCACTTGGCTCGTGCTCCCTTCTAAGAAAACCACGATTTTTTTCAGCAACCTAATAAAATTACTGGGCAGAGAAAGCATGCTGACGACGAGGCATGTTGACACAAGAAAGGAACATTTTAGTTATTTCAATGTCTTTTTGGAAGGGTTTCCGAATCCCTCCCCTATGTCACTTTGTGGCAGTTCCAGGAAACCGGAGACAGGTAAAGCATAGCCTTTCTTCGGAAGATGACCTAAGGCGCACCTGTTTCTCGGCCGGCACCTTCGTACACCAAAGCCCAGCAGACGCTTTGTCATCCCTTCGACGAAAGGACGGCGGACGTGAGTCTGTTAGGCATCACCTCCTGAGAGCAGCAGCTAGCCATTTGGTCACAAACTCAAAACACAATTTGTAAGAACGTGGAGTTGGGACAGCAAAACCCCAGCCAAACTGGAGAAAACGTCCTTCTCGGCTTCCTCAAGGTCGACTGTAACTTAATATGGTTGTAACTGGCCAAATAGCCAAGAATAACAATGTGTTACGCGACATCTAGCCTGAGGCTATACAACAATTCACGAGACGAATGAAACCTTCTTACTATGTTACAAATAGACACTTGGGCCAAAGCTCTGCCAACCTTGTGGCTCTTCAGCGTGAGACACCAGGACGACGGGACAAGATGCCTTTCCAGCTGCCAGCTGGTGGATAATCCAGGTCCCAGGATGGTCGGGATAGTTTTCTAAGAGGGAAAGATTTCTTCCAGTTTAATAGTAAGGACTCCGTGCATGTGCTGGGGCAGAATGGTGCCAGTCAGGTCAGTGGCCCGCAGCTCCTGGGAGGTCCTTCTTCTTGGATTGGTTCTCTGGGCCTACACTGAGGAGCTGGGAGTAGGTGGCTGCCCTCACATCTCAAGATATCTTATGCGGTGTCGTTATGAACCGGGCCTACTGTCGCAGCTTACGAAAGCAGTGAGGATGTTCAGACCCCTGCCAAACCATGTCAGTCACCGCTTCCTGTGTTGAAGGTCTAGGATCCATGGGTGATGCGAACAGCTAGGACGCCTCTGTCGCCAGCATATGAAACAGTGTTCCACATCTAGGTACAACTGTGACCATGAATATCACCCCTCAGAGACCTCAGCGGTGGGAAGGAAGAAAAGGGTTAGACAAAGACTCCTGCAGGATGAACGGCAGGGGTGTGTTTCTCCCATGGGACCAAGTGAAGAGGCATTGAATCAAAATTCTGTGTTTATTGAGAGACCTTATGCTGACTGAAAAGAATAAATAACTAAATAAGGATTACCTTGATCTGCAACTCATTTTAATGTTTTCTTTGTTTTTTTTAAAATAATTTTTGCTTCTTTACTGATTTTTAGAAAGAGAGGAACGAAGAAGGGGAGAGAGATAGAAACACTGATGAGCAAGAACATCAACTGGCTGTCTCCGGCATGCCCCCCACTGGGGATAGGGCCCACAACCTGGGCATGTGCTCTGTCCGGGAATTGAACTGGCGACCTCTTGGTGCATGGGTAGATGCTCAACAACTGAGCCACACGAACTGGGCTGTCTTCTTTGTTTTTAAAAGCAATTGGACAGGTAAAGGGAATTTCTACATTTCTCTGGAGAATGATCCTACATTTAGGTTGTCTAAAATTTCAGGGAACCTGGAAGGCTAGAATTTGGAGGACCTGAAAGGCCAAATTTTGGGAAACCCGAAAGCCTAAGAATGGCCCAAAAGTTATCAGACAAGGATTATCTAACAAGTGACAAGAGAAGAAAAGCTCAGAATCCTTGCATCTTACTAGACCTTGACTATTAGAGAAAAACGGATTTTTTTTTTTTCTTTTTAAACCACCCTGTTACAGAGCATAGACACTCCTGACTCATCGTTTTCCATTCTCCATGGGTTCATTACTTTGCTCTCATTCCTTAACTTGCTCTTTTGGTTACACAACGGTAGGGAGACTTTGCTATTCCTTTTTAAACCTCGTTTTCACCTTCAGATACATTTCATGCCATTTATGATGTAAATGAGGAAGAACCACATTAAATGTTCCTTTCAACGTGTGTTTGCTGAGCTCCACTGCATAAAAAGCAGCAGGGATTCTGAAGTGAGCAAGCAGGCACCTTCCCTCTTTTATTAGCGAAAGCCCCAAATATTAAAAAGCTGAGGGAAGGGCAATAGAGGAGACAGAAGGGATGACGATTACATTAGTAACACAAGGATACACTTTCCACAGGGGCATGCCTAGGGAAGCCCCGCCCCTCTGGGGAGAGGGTTGTACCACCCACATATCCCTTATTTCTATGACCTCTCTTCTTGCTCACCACCCTAGCCCCAGCCATGAAAACCCCACACTGAATTTTTAATTTACTCTCACTGGCTTCTCCTTTGACATCAAACACATCTAGCCTGTCTGAGTTCAGTGTCCTCATTTGTAAAATGGACATAGTAATAGTGCTGCCCTCAAGGGTCTTTGTTAAATGGGAATAGGTGAGACTAAACATCAAACCTGGCTGAGAACATCAACTAAATGTTAGCTCATACTACTTTTATTATTCTTAATAGTGAAGTATAAATACCAGAGGAGCTTGGGGTTCCTAGGGAAGAGGTGAGACTTGAGTAAAATTCTGCAGGATGTTACCTTGGCTAGAGAAAGGGAAGTAGTGCTGGGACTCCAAGGTTCAAGCTGGAGCTTCTGTTTCATCCACATGAGCCTGTTTCTTCCATAGACAGGCTGGAGGGATGAGTGGCGTGCGTGCGTGTGCGTGTAAGTGTGTGTGTGCGTGTGTAGTGGGGAGTGTTGCAAGGGTCAGGAGTCAACAAGGAGACTCACTAGACTGGAGAAAAAAATCTTTTGTGGAGCAGTCAACTTGGACAAATAGAACAGAGACCATGAATACAGCCTCTCAGAGAGGGGCACAAATAATCCCCCATGCAATAATCCCCAATAATGCAGCATTCTTTTTGCTAATTTCTCCTTCTCTGGGGTGAAGAAAGTGGGGGAAACTGGCATGATCAGGGATTCCTGTGTACTTGCCTAGAAATATTGGGCTTCAATCTTTGGCCAATTTGAACTTCTGCAACTCTTAAAAATATCATCATTTGGATCCCTTTTATTTTTACTTCCTGTCTGATTGCTGTGGCTAAGACTTCCAGTACTATGTTAAATAAGAGTGGCGAAAGTGGCTATCCCTGTCTTGTTCCTGTTCTTAAGAGAAATGCTTTTAGTTTCTGCCCAATGAGTATGATGTTGGCTGTAGGTCTTTCATATATAGCCTTTATTATGTTGAGATATGATCCCTCTATTCCCACATTGCTGAGTGTTTTTATCAGAAATGGATGCTGGATTTTGTTGAATGCTTTTTCAGCATCTACTGATATGATCATGTGGTTTTTATTCTTCATTTTATTTATGTGGTGTATCACATTTATTGATTTGTGAATATTGTACCAGATTTGCATCCCTGGGATGAATCCCACTTGGTCATGGTGAATAATTTTTTTGATGTATTGCTGGATCCGATTTGCTAGTTATTTTGTTCAGGATTTTGGCGTCTATGTTCATCAGGGATATTGGCCTGTAGTTTTCTTTCTTTGTAGTGTCTTTTTTCTGGTTTTGGAATTAGAATTATGCTGGCCTCATAAAACGAGTTTGGAAGACTTCCTTCTTCTTGAATTTTTTGAAATAGTTTGAGGAGAATGGGTGTTAGTTCTTCTATGAATGTTCGGTAAAACTCTCCTGTGAAGCCACCTGGGTCTGGGCTTTTGTTTGCTGGGAGAGTCTTGATTACCTCTTCAATTTCCTTCGTTGTTTTGGTCTGTTCAAGTTTTCTATATCTTCCTGGTCCAGTTTTGGGAGACTATGTGTTTCTAGAAATCTGTCCATTTCACTTAGATTGTCGAATTTGTTGCCACATAATTGTTCATAGTAGTTGTTAATGATCTTTTGTATTTCTGTGGTGTCAGTTGTTACTTCTCTTTCACTTCTGATTTTGTGTATTTGGGTTCTCTCTCTTTGTTTCTTGGTCTATCTAAGTCTAGCTAAGGGTCTATCAATCTTGTTTATCTATTTGAAAAACCAGCTCTTTGTTTCCTTGATCCTTTGAATTGGTTTTTTGGTCTCTGTGTCATTTATTTCTGCTCTGATCTTTACTAATTCCTTCTTTCTATTTGCTCTGGGGTTTTCTTTTTGTTTGCTTTCTAGTTCTTTAAGTTGTGAGGTTAGATAGTCTATTAGAAATTTTTCTTGTTTCTTGAGGTAGGTCTGTAGCTCTATGAACTTCCCTCTCAAAACTGCTTTTGCTGCATCCCATAGATTTTGTGTTGTTGTGTGTTCATTTCCATTCGTTTCCAGGAAGTTTTTAATTTCTTCTTTGAACTCCTCGGTAACCCATTCATTGTTTAATAACATGCTACTTAGTCTCCATCTGTTCAAATGTCTTTGGATGTTCTTGTTGCAACTGATTTGTAGTTTTATGCCATTGTGATGGGAAGATGCTTGATATGATTTCAGTCTTCTTGAACTTGTAGAGACTTAGTTTGTGTCCTAACATATGGTCTATCTTTGAGAATGTCCCATGTGCACTTGAGAAGAATGTGAATTCTGTAGTTTTGGGGTGTAATTCTCTGTAGCTATCTATTAAATCCATTTGGTCTAGTGCTTCATTTAGAGTTTCTGTTTCCTTGCTAATTTTTTGTCTAGAGGATCTATCCAGTGATGTCAGCGGAGTGTTCGGGTCCCCGGCTATGATTGTATTGCTGTCAATATCTTCTTTGAAGTCCTTCAGAAGATTTTAAAAATATTTTGCTGCTCCTATATTGGGTGCATATATGTTTATCAAGGTTATTGGAAAGGAGGAAGTGAAACTGTCACTATTCGCAGATGACATGATATTATACATAGAAAACCCTAAAGACTCCATCAAAAATCTACTAGACTTAATAAATGAATTTGGCAAAGTAGCAGGATACAAAATTAATATCAAGCACTCGATGGTATTCTTATACACCAATGATGAACTCACAGAAAGAGAAACTGAAAAAACAATCCCATTTACCATTGCAGCCAAAAAATTAAGATACCTAGGAATAAACTTAACCAAAGAAGTAAAGGACCTATTTGCAAAAAACTACAGGACATTGAAAAAAGAAATAGAGGAAGATATAAAAAAGTGGAAGCACATACCATGTTCATGGATTGGAAGAATTAACATCATTAAAATGTCCATATTACCCAAAGCAATCTATAAATTCCATGCAATCCCCATCAAAATACCAATGACATATTTCACAGAACTAGAGCAAATACTTCAAAAGTTCATTTGGAACCAAAAAAGGCCCTGAATAGCCACAGCAATCTTGAAAAAGAAAGACAAAGTAGGTGGGATCACAATACCAGATATCAGATTACACTACAAAGCTACTGTAATCAAAAAAGCCTGGTACTGGCACAAGAACAGGCATATAGACCAGTGGAACAGAACAGAGCACCCAGAAATGGACCCAAAACATTATGCTCAATTAATATTTGACAAAGGAGACAAGAGCATACAATGGAGTAAAGACAGCCTCTTTAATAAATGGTGTTGGGAAAGTTGGACAGCTACATGCAAAAAAATGAAACTAGACCATCAACTTACACCATACACAAAAATAAGCTCAAAATGGATAAAAGACTTAAATGTGACCAGTGAATCCATAAAAATCCTAGAAGAAAATATAGGCAACAAAATTTCAGACATCATATGCAGCAGAATTTTCCCTGATACATCACCTAAGGCAACAGAAACAAAGGAAAAAATGAACACATGGGACTACATCAAACTAAAAAGCTTCTGCACAGCAAAAGAAACAATCATCAAAATGGAAAGTCAACCCACTGTATGAGAAAGCATCATTGCCAATGATACATCAGATAAAGAGTTAATTTCCAAAATATATAGAGTACTCATACAACTCAACAAAAAGAAGACAAAGAACCCAATTAAAAAATGGGCAGAGGAGCTGAATAGACACCTCTCCAAACAGGACATACAAATGGCCAAGAGACATATGAAGAAATGCTCAACATCACTAATCATCAGAGAGATGCAAATTGAAACAACAATGAGATATCATCTCTCACCTGTCAGAATGGCCGCCATCAACAAATCAAACAACAAGTGTTGGTGAGGGTGTGGAGAAAAGGGGACTCTAGTACACTGCTGGTGGGAATGCAGACTGGTGCAGCCACTATGGAAAACACTATGGTGTTACCTCAAAAAATTAAAAATTGAACTGCCATTAGACCCGGTGATCCCACTTCTAGGAATATACCCTAAGAATCCTGAAACACCAATCAGAAAGAGTATATGTACCCCCCTGTTCATAGCAGCACTATTTACAATAGCTAAGATCTGGAAACAGCCCAAGTGTCCATCAGTAGATGAATGGATAAAAAGTTGTGGTACATATACACTATAGAGTACTATGCAGCTGTAAGAAAGAAAGATCTCTTATCCTTTGAGACAACATGGAGGGACCTGGAAAGTATAATCCTAAGTGAAACAAGCCAAGCAGAAAAAGACAAATACCACATAATCTCACTTATTTGTGGAATATAATGAACATAAAGCCTGAGGAACAGGGTAGACCCAGAGACGTGGAATTAGGGTACAGACTGACAACCCTCAGAAGAGGGGGTGGTGGGGGAAGGGAAGAGATAAACCACAGAACTTATATGCATGTACGCATAACCAATGGACACAGACAACAAAGCTGGGGATGGGTTGGAGGGGATGGGGAGGAGGGTGTCAATGGGGGAAAAAAGGAGAAACATCTGTAACAAAAATAAAATAATTAAAAAAAAATCATCATTCCTGAGGCACTGCAGGCTCTATTGAAAGCTTTTCTGTTCCATAGGTTAGCAACAGAGTTCCTGTGACCGACCACTTATAATTTAAAACAAACTCAGCCTTTGCATGTTTTTGCAACATCTCTATAACTATGGGTTGTTTAAAAATAGCTATACCCCAAAGAGTTTATTTCCAACATCTGACATGATTGTAGTTTGCAGCGATTTGTTATGTAAATATTGGTAGCAGAGGAGAAATACAAAAAAACATTGCCCCCTCTCAAAGCCCAGTGGATTTAATGCTTTTGTTAAGTCTGGATTCCCAGTCTGGGGGTTGTTTGTTCATTTGTGGTGTGTAAAATAAAATACTATATGCCCGCCTCAGCTTTTCTTCTGAGGTAGCAGCAATTCACTTCCCCTATGGTGTCCCTAACTTTCCCTCACAGACCTTTGTGCTTCAGCGTGGAGACGGATTTCATGCCATGGCTGGTGAAATGATGCTGTGAGTATGTTGAAAGCAAAGGGAAGAGCTTTCTGAGATGATGACTCAGGTTGTGTTTGAAACTGCCAATCATTCAAGGCTTGATGATGGGTCAAGACATGTGCCAAAGCTTCTAGAGTTCAGCTCTCAGCTCTGTTCCAGGGTTGCCTGAGCACGATATGCTTTGTTTTGGGGTGTATGTGGGAGACAGGAGGTAAGGCAATGATCTGTCAATGGGAGAAAAGCAAGGGACAGCTGGTTTTTCCCCAATTCTGTCCTTCTGCGAGAACACGGTGTCACTCTCTCTTCCCTCTCCTCCTCCCCATCACTTACTGAATGCCCACTGCATGCTAGCTTTCTGATTTCCTCATCCCTTATGGCCATATTTGAAGATGTGGTCCCTCTAAATGGCTGCTACCTCTTTTGGTGCAATCCTACTCCAGGATAAGTATAAACGACAGAAAGAACTGACTTTGGTGTTCAGTTAGTTTAACTGATGGGGGGGAGGGCTGGGTGATGGGGATGTCCACTGATTCAATGGCTGTTTTAGAAGGTGCTCATCTGGGTGAGTGAGATGTATCCCATTCTGATGAGGGAAAAGACCCACAGAAAGCCAATCAGCAACAAACACAGTCTTGAAAACCAAGTGCAGAGAAAGTGAGCCTCTGACTCAGCTCATCCAGTACTTCCTCCAAATTAGACCAGAGACGGGACGGAGCAATAGTACAGGGAATGGTTTGCCGCCCATATCACTGACCCAAAAGTGTGATGGGCTTTGCTTTATAATTATAGCTGAGTAAAAGGGATTAATAAGTCTGAATACTTCTCTGAACCCTGATGAAGTAACTGAGAATCTCTCTTCTGAAGCTCTCCAGACCTCCTCCTCCTTCTTTTTTTTTTGTTAACCCTCATTCTAAGATATTTTTTCCAATGATTTTTAAAGAGAGTAGAAGGAAGGGATGGGGTGGGGGAGAGCGAGAAATATTGATGTGAGAGAGACACATTGGTTGGTTGCCTCCCACACGACCCCCACCAGGGCTGGGGACTGAACCACAACCGAGGTATGTGCCCTAGACTGGAATCAAACCTGCGACACTTTGGTCCATGGGCTGATGCTCTAACTGCTGAGCCAAACTGGCCAGGCCTCATCTTTTTCTTATTTCTTACTGATCCTGAAAATAGGAGTCAAAGTTAAAAGGTGGTGGGGGACCAGATCAGCACTGACCACCTGGTGAACTGCAGGAGGGGTGTTTCATAGTCACTGCATAGAGAAATTTGAGGCTTTCACTCATTTAAACCCTTCAAATGCTAACGTTATGATAACACACACCCCCAAAGAAAAACAAAATCAAAGCTTTGTCATAAAAACTGTCATGCCTTTGGCCTTGTGGCTTTTAGGCATTCTTGGGGAAGGGCACTACCTTTGTTCCAGTGTGTGAACTTGAATTCTGTAGGGCTGCTTTATAAGCAGAATTCTACCAGGGAAGCCAGCCCCTTCCTTCCTAAAAAGCAGAGGGCTCCACAAAAGGACTTGGGAAGGGACTAGAGGAGACAGCAGGGCACAGGGCACATGGATGGCACCCAGCCTGCGGGGGACACATCAGTTCCTGACCACGAGGTCACAGATACTCAAGGGAGAGCAAGTCATTCAGATACAATGAAAATAGACTGACTTTAAATAACAGGCATCCCTTACTCGAGTTTATTTTCTTCTAAATCATGACTCTGAAAAATAAACATAGAATTATTTTCCTCTCCCAAACTTATATATCACTTTCCTTCCTGGCTCGGACCACCAACCAGGTTTGTGCCACAGGAAGTGGGGAAAGTCCTGGGGAGTCTGTGCGAAGCCTGATCGAACGCCCTGTTCTCCCAGCTTCCAAACCAGGCACCAGGAGAGGCCGTCCCACTGTTCTCGTGTGGTCTAAGTTGCAACCTCAAAAAACTTGGCCGTTTTCTCGCCGTGGCCTGTGATTTTCATATGTGATGGTTTGCAAGGGTTTTGTTTTCAAAGAGATGTTCTGGGTAATTCCCTGGGAATCTTTTTTTTCAATCCGCCTGAATTGATAACCTTTCCTTCTTAAGTGTGACCTTGCTGTTCCGATAACCTCGGGACACAGACAAGGAGGACTCCCGCGGTAAATGTCTGTCTGGTGCAAAGCGGGGAGGAAGAAAGGAAAACTTGTCAACTCCTGGAAATAAAAACAAACAGCTTTGGATGTACTGTCCTGTTCACTGCTCTGTTACTGTTTTTCAGGAGTATTACATGTTCACATCTTCTGTTTCACTGGTTCTATTCACTGTAGTTCACAGCAATCGTAACTGACATTCTAACTTAGCTTTCATTCAGCAACTCCTTTTCCTCCTGTCTTTGGTCTCAAGACTACAGCTGCCCAGATGCTCTCCCTCCAGAACCACGTTCTTCACATTTTCCTACCGAAACTGTACGCACCTCACAAACTTTGCGCGTGGGGCATGGAAGATGGCCTCTTCATTTGGTGAAGATGATACGCCTGCTGTTTGAGCAGGTCTCCCTTGGCCTCTTTATTATATGTTTAATCAACAAGAAAGTCTCAAGCTTCTATCCACCTCAGACATCCTGGTGATGAGGCAAAAGGGCTTCAGCTAAGCAATGTGAGAACAGTAAAAACCATGCAGGTCCTGCCCTGGCTGGTTTGGCCCAGCGGTTAGAGTGTCGACCTGTGGTCCAGAGAGACCCGGGTTTGGTTCCCGGTAGGGGTGCGTGCCTCGGTTGCAGTTTGTCCCCAGCCCTGGTTGGTCGTGTGGGTGGCAGCCACTCGATGTGTCCCTTTCACGTCAATGTTTCTCTTTCTCTTTCTCTCTCCCTCCCACTCCCTCTGAACAAGAAATGGAAAGTTGTCCTTGGGTGAGGATTAAAAAAAAAAATTAAAAACCATGCAGGTCCTGCTGGGATAGGGCATCTGGGGACAGGGAGAGGGTGACAAGCAGCCGATGCCCATGGTGCAGGGCTCTGCTCCAACCCTTCATGCCTTTCCAGGTCCTCTCCTGAGCTCCTCCTGAGAGTGCACTCCCGCACTGAATCACAATGGCAACTTGGATGTCCAGCCCCCCCCCCCCCCCAGGCTTGATCACAACCTAACAGTAGACAAATGCTTTAATGTTGCAAAAATATGCGTTGAGATCTACTTCTCTCTCCAAGTGGAAAGACAGCCTTCTGGGAAGCTTGGGTCTGAGATCCGAACCTGTGGTGACGGGGGCTCTCGGGAGTGAGCGGCCATGGGACTGTACAAGAATGACGTGACTTGAACACTGCCTCCTGGGCCCAGAGGTCAGAAGACTCCTCACGCTACTGTCGGTTTGGCACAGGCGAGTCTGTGACCCCAGGCTCACTTCTCATGGCCAGCTTCCACTCTCTACACGCATAATTGGGCTTTTGTTGACATTCGATACTCATCTGCTTCAACCATCTGCAACAGTTACCTCTGCTGAGAGCGGCTCCTTGGAATCCTCCTCATTGCTTTCTGCTTCCTCTACCCTCTCTCCACTTTCAGTCTCATTACAGTTCACCGGTCATTGCTGGACTCAAACAGTCATCCCTTCTGGACACACTGTTCAGGTGTCTTCCCAATAGAGTGTTCTGTTCCAGAACACAGTCGGGCTCTTCAGGACATGTTCATCTTCGGGTGTTCACTTTTCCTTTCAGAGGTAATCTAGTCTTCCCGTCAAAGCTTGGAGTCTCCCGGTCACCTTCAACTTCTCTCCGACAGCCAATTACTCCTATTCATCTATCAGCAAATAGTGTGCACCCATCACGTGCCAGGCCCTGGGCGTACAGCGGTGAACACAACTGCGATGTTCTCTGTCTTCATGGAGCTGGTGTTCAGTCGGATGCCTAAATCCTGGAGACCTGGCCTCTGCAATGTCCTCCACATTCAACTTCTCATATCTGTCCCCATAAACATGCACCCTACTTCCGATCTTCATCACCTTTCCCTAATATGACGGCCTGGCTCCTTAAATGATCACTCTGGTCATTGTCCCTCCTGCCTCCAGGATCATCTTTTTATTCTACAGGCCTTCTCACATCACTTTCCTGCTCAATCTTCAATGGCTCCCTATTACATCTAGAATAAAAGGCAAACCTTTTGGCCTGGCCTTCTAGACTCTTCATAATTTATACATATTTGTCCATCTCTTACTACTTTTCAGATTTTTCCAACTTTATTCCCTACTGTTCATAGCTATATAGAATGGTGAAGCTAGATGGGACCCTTGGAGTCCTAATACTTTCAGTTTTATCAATAAAGAAAGAGGCCCAGAGAAGTAAAGCCAACAGGGGTTCAATGGAAGGAAGGCCCGGTGTGGAATGAAGCCCTCACTATGGCATTTGCAGGTGGGTAAGACTTAGGTAGACGGAGGCTCCTGATGGATCCAGGTGTAGAGTGTCATTGAAAGATGTTTAGTTTTCAGAGGTACATCCACATGACTCCAGACCGCCTCTACCAATTAATTCCATCGTCATGGCCTCTCTACATCTACTTCCTCTCTGTCTTCTTCACACTCTCCCCAAAGCAATTCTATGGTTGTGCCAAGAACACCTCCCAGCTCTCTGAGCAGCCTGCTACCTCATTACCTTCTTATGGGCCTATCACTGGCTGATCAGAAATCCGATCTATGCGAGACAGGACACGTAGGTCAGGGCGGTGGGGAGCACGGCTCGGATTGCCTGACTTTCTGCTCTCTCCTCCTGGGCAACTGGGGCACTGGGTATATGACGTTCCAGCTACAGTAAATATATTTATTGTACTTTGTTTATGTGCCATGGAGTCAATTCAACTCCCTTGGAATATCCTTTACATTCCATACATCAATGCTTAGCTCATCATCCACCTTCATTTCTTACCTCTGAATTATATGGTACCTTGAGGGCGTGCCCTCGAAGGCACTGTTTTTGTTCATGAATTTGAAAATATTCATCACGTGCCTACAGGCGCTGTTAACAGGGAGTAGAACAGAATTCCTGACCTGGAGAAACACGCAGGCAGAAAACAATGAAACAAATACATGGTATGTCTGGCGGAGATGTGTTGAGAAGCCAGGTGGAGCAGGGAAATGAGATGTGGTTTGATCAGGGTGTTCTCTTTGATACTTCAGCAAGGACCAGGATGAGGGCGGGAGCAAGCCGGGCGGTATCTGAGGAAGCAGATTCTGACCAGGGCAGGGCCAGAATCCCCCCTGCAGAGGGGACTCCCTAGCCAGGCTCCAAGGTCAGCAGGAAGGCTAAGGGTGACCAAGAGAACAAGGCAGGGAGAGGTAGAAATGGAAGACAGTAAGGTGTTTGGAGTCAGATCACAGAGAGACTTGTAGGTTTAATCAGGACTTTGAATTTGATGATGATTGAAATGGGAAGCATTGGGAGGGTTTTAAGAAAATGAGCAACCTGCCCTTGCCGGTTTGGCTCAGCGGTTAGAGTATTGGCCTGTGGTCCAGAGAGACTAGGGGTCAGTTCCTGCTAAGGCCGTGTACCTCGGTTGTAGTTTGTCCCTGGCCCTGGTTGATCATGCAGGTGGAAGCCACTCGATGTGTCCCTTTCACGTCGATGTTTCTCTCTCTCTCTCCCTCCTACTCTATCTGAACAAAAAGTGGAAAAATGTCCTCGAATGAAGACAAAAAAAAAAGAAGAAAAAAAGAAAATGAGCAACCTAATCTTACATTCATTATAAAAGCATTTGAGGGGCAAAGCTAGAAGCAGAAAGACCAGTGAGAAGATACTCCAGCAGTCCAACTGAGAAATGATGACGGCTTGAAATCAGTGCAATGGCACGAGGCGGGGAGAGGAGTTGTGGGATTCTGGATGTGTTTTGAAGGAGCGGTGACAGGATTTGCTGACAGATGGGTTGTGAAGCGAAGATATAAAAAGAGGTGTGGGTTTCCAAGATGCTTGGCTTGAGCGTGTTGGAGAACGGCAGTCCCATGTGCCGGGGAAAAGCAGATGTGTGACGGCGGGACAAGGAGTGGGGAAATCAGTTTGGGTTGGGACACCAGGTCTGAGATACTTCTTTGGCACCCAAGTGAAGACACGGAACAAGTAGTTGGACATACAGATCAGGAGTCCAGAGGAGAGAATGGGCTGGAGATACGAACATGGGAGTCACAGGAATAAAGGTGGTTATTGAAAGTCTTGATGAGATCTTCTGGTAAGTAAGCAGAGCCAGAGAGAAGAAATCCATGGACTGAGCCCCCCCACGTTTAGAGATCAGAAGGTGAGGGGCATCCATGAAGCAGAAAGAGGACAAGAGAAAACGCAGCCCTACAGCTAAGAGAAAGAGATGTCCAAAGGGCGGGTTGATGCGCTTTATCAGCTGCCGCCAAAAGGTGGAATAAGACTTGGTGTCACAGCCACAGGGCCCTCACGGCCAGAATTTGTACGTGATTCATCATTTTTATGTCTTGGAGCCTCCCACGCAGTAGAGAGCCTGCAGATGCTGAAGGAACGACTGAGAAAGACAGTTGTAACTGGTCACAGAGAACTTGCTCTGTGCTGCTCCCCTGCCCACCAGCAGAGGCCTGTCCTAGGACAGAGTGGGGAGGAGGTGACCGTCTCCATGGCTGTCGCGCAGGAGGGTCACCGAGTGCTCTTGCTGTGTCCGTGCGGCATGACCCAGAGACACCCGGGACCTGAAGAGCGTCAGAGGTTCCAGGGGTTGGAAGAGGGTGGCTGGGAAAGGGATGAATGCAAGGGGAACGTGGGGGGTGCATGACAGGGATGACATGGGGCAGCTGGAGATTCCTGAATAAGAATGGATCTGGGCAGCATGCTACAAGAAACCAAAAACGCTACGAAAGAAGGCAGAAGAAAACAGAGGTAAGAGAGACAAGAAAATTAAAAGCAGGAGGAGGAAAAGGAAAGAACCTGAGGAGGTGATGCCAACGTCTGAGGAAAGAACCAAAGAAATGCTATGCCATCAGCTTCTGCTGAGAACAGGGACGGGGCTGGTCTCTGGGCACCTGAGGGAGAGACTAACGGTCGACTGGGGGGAGCCCTCCACAGGGCTCTGGGCACTCTGAATCCAAGAAGAAACACACAGGCCAGGGCGAGAGGCTCGGCGCACACCGACGACAGCAGTCCTGGGGTCACGAGTGAGCTGACGGTGTGTCTGCCGAGGCCCCGGCAGCCAAGCAGCCCAGGAGACCCCAGCCCGGTCCCAGCCCCTGTCTGCGTGCGACACACGTCCGCTTCAAGGGGCAAAGAAAAATCCGTGTCCAACTGAGTGACCTCTTTTGTCAGCATTCGGCTAATTAAGGAAAGATATTACCTACAGATCTCTATGTGTCAGTCCTATTTCCTGCTCGTTAAAAAAAGAGAAGAAAAAAGGTTGAATGAGAAAAAAAAAAAAATCAAGGCAAAGAATCTAAATTATTTTTTTTCCCCCAAATGAGCTGAGTGGCAGTGGTTGCTGCTGCCAAACATACTTGAACAACAGGGTTTTGACACGAAGACTGGAATCGAAACAGCATGGAGAAGTCGTGAAAGCCAAGCAGCCCCCATTATCTCATGCCTGCACGACTATATGGTCCAAAAGATGAGTGATGAGTCTCCATCGGCGCAGGCAGAACGGTGGGCCAAGGCCCTGACCGACTCACTAATTGCCCTCCGCTTGTTTACACAGCCCAGAGACGGGACAAACAGCTCATTTCCCTTGAAACTGGACCAAACTTGGGGGTGGGGGGGCCTGTTCTATGTGATGGAGGAGGAGCAGGCAGAACTCTCCCGGGAACGAGGCTCCAGATCAAAGCCAGGGACCAGGAGCGGAGCACAGGCTGGGTCAAGCAGCTGGCTCTCCCCACGCAGCCTCAGGCCCACCTCTCTCCACATCCTGTCCGCCGACAGCCCCGAGGTCAGGAACGTTGAGAGATGCAGACGCGGGTGGATGGGAGAGTGTCAGCCGCAAGCGGACCGCCAAGGCTTCTGAAGCCAGGACGACGGAACGAACTTCTCGGCCCTTTCGGGCCTCACTGGACATGGCGTTGGCTACAGTGTCCAACCGCTCACCGTGTTGGGGGCCTCCTTGTCTCCTAACCACCACGCGAGCTGCCTGGGGACGAGGATGGAAGGTTCCAGATTCCACAGCGGGACACTGCACGGGAAGGCACACTGGCCAACAAAAGCCTATGGTGGTTCATCACGATCAGCAACTCCGAACACAGTGGACGTGTTTTTTCTTTGTCTGCATCAGAAAGTTGGTTTCTTGAGACGAGAGGTCCAGACTTCTCAGTTACACCCTTGGCTGACGTGGCCGTCAGTAATGCCTGGCCAACCCGAGGCCTGGAAACAGACTGAGAGGCCTCTCGTGAAGACCTCTTTTTCCTCAAAATGAGAATGGGCTTGAAAAATAAAACGCTATCTCTGTACTGCCCAGCCCACAGTTAGCGTGCTAATGTGCAGAAACAGGGCCACGAAGTGGGAAGAGAGAAAACGTTGCTGCTTCTAAGGATCCAGAACGTACTGTGGGCCACTGAAGACTGCAGAGCGGAGAGAGACCTACATGGGGAAGCCGACCAAACGCATTTCAGACTCTGCCCTCTGCGCCCTTGGAGACCATCTATCAGAAACCCCGTAGACGGGTGCTGACCAAACCCGAGGAGGACCAACCCTCCTAGGGCGGAGCTGCACACCCTGCGACCCACAGCCGACGGGCTGAGTGACAGCCTGAGGTCAGGGGCAGAATTCAGCCGTCCCAGCCTAGGCACCCTTCACCCATCACCTCAGCTTCCCACTTGTCACTGCTGTGTCCCAGTCCTTGGTGAGCGTCCCTGTGGCTCAGACTCTCCCTGGAGCAGCTGTGTTAGTAGGAGGGCAGAGAAAAGCTAGAAGAAGAGAGACCTCTTTTGTGGAGAGGGCTGAGGCCTAGGCCACCTTGAGGATGACCATATTCTCAGGAGGAGGTGGGATGCTATTTGACTATCTAACTGGTGGCAGGCCCCTTTCCCCCAGATCACTAGTGGAAGACAGGGAGCACTTGGTATCAGCACCTTAAACTACGACTGAAGAGTCAACAGCATGGCTGCAGCCTCTAATCTCTGCAGAGAGCTGTGTGCAGGTGATTAAAACCATTTGGCTTCAAAAGGGTAGTAGCTGTTGGAAAGGCATTTTAGGTCACGTGGGATTCTGTGTGCTGTCAGATGACAGGGACCTGGAGGCTTGGTTAATTCGTTTACATGAAGGCACAGGTGGCTGCTGAGGGGACAGGAGTAAGCAGAGCAATGCCTGGGACGACAAGGACAGGACCCAGGAGGGAGCTGGGACGTCCGAGGAGGGCACCCACACAACAGGAAGCTATGCTGGGTTCACAGGGCCCATTCATACCAACAGTACCTGCTCGGTAGCTCTGGACCACTAGAGTGCTGGAAAGAGAATGCGCACATCCGGCAAAGTCTGGAACAGTGTGAGAAACAGTCATTTAAAGAAGAAAAGATTCGCCCTGGCCGGTTTGGCTCAGCGGTTAGAGCGTCGGCCTGCGGTCCTGAGAGACCCGGGTTCGGTTCCCGCTAAGGGCACGTACCTTGGTTGCAGTTTGTCCCCGGCCCTGGTTGGGTCGTGTGGGTGGCAGCCACTCGACGTGTCCCTTTCACGTCGATGTTTCTCTCTCTCTCTCCCTCCCACACTCTATCTGAACAAAAAATAGAAAAAATGTCCTCGGGTGAGGATTAAAAAAAAGAAGAAGAAAAGATTCATCTGGCCGGTGTGGCTCAGTGGTTGAGCATCAGCCCAGGCACCAAGAGGTCACCAATTCGATTCCTGGTCAGAGCACACGCCCAGGTTGTGGGCTTGATCCCCAGTGGGGGACATGCAGGAGGCAGCCAATCAATGTTCTGTTTCATCGATGATTCTCTCCCTCTCCCTTCCTCTCTCTCTAAAATCAATAAGAAAAAAAAAGACCCCTCACTCCACCCACCCCTGCCCCCAATTTCTGGAAGACACACAGACGGGAGTGTCATGTGGTACAAAAGGTTTGCCCTCCACAGAAACTGCCTCTCACAGAGGGATTTACACAGAGGAGCAAAATTCAAAACCAAACAAACCACCACCATTTATCACCATTCAGCCATCCAGTGGTTTCTCTATCCCTTTGGCCATCACTTCAGACCTATTTGCTTGGGATTGTTTTTTTTCCCCTTCCTTTTCCCTGACAGCTCATGGATCTTAGCTGTGTTTGGATGATCACAGTTTGTGGGAAACCATCTCGGCCACTTTTCTAGTTTGCTCCTCCTTAGATGCTTCTTGGATGTTGTCCATTTAATATTTTTGAGAAGGAATTAGGGAGAAACACACACAGAGATATATACGCTATTCTAATCTCAGAGTAAATGTGGTGTGTCCCTGGAGAGAAGTTACATAAATTCAGGGGAATAGCGTCATTACTTTAAATTAAGCCACGTGGTGTTTCAAATCAATCCACCTGGAACATGTAACCAAAACTCATGAACTTTAATATAAGTTCCAGATTCTGGTTTCTTATCTATATTTCCAGGAACAGAAAACTGGTAAACTAGCAATTAAAAAATATTATTTTTAATATGATACAGAAGTAGCTCTTAAATCTATTCCATTGACCCTTCCCTTGGCCCAATCCCAAGAGAGCAATGCATTTTGTTTTATTTTTGTTAATCGTCATCCAAAGATATTTTTTCCACTGAATTTTAGAGAGAGTGGGAGGGGTGGGGAGGGGCGAGGAGAGAGAGACAGAAACACAGATGTGAGAGAGACACATCGAATGGTTGCCTCCCACACACACTTCGACCAGGGCAAGGATTGAACCTGCAACCCAGGGACGTGCCCTTGACTGGGACTCGAACCTTCGACCTTTCAGTGCTTGGCCCTCAGTGTATCACAGCGAGCATGCTCACCTGGCCACCGAGGAACCAGACAGCAGTCGGAATCCACTGGACGGGCACGTGACCTAATCATGGGCTTTAGCGTGAACAACTTCACCGAAGGCTAGACTACACAGAGGTAACACTCTAGTTCCCAATTTTGTCAATTTTCTGATAACTGACTCCTTTGAAAGTTATAACAATAGTTAAATCCAGACCTTAAATCGATTATTTATACTGACAATAAGAATGTTTGTAGCAGCTTACATTTTCTCTTTTCTCTCATGCCCGTGTTGGGAAAGTTGACTTCTGTGTTTTTTGTTTTTGTTTTTAACACCCTGAAACATATTTAAAATGAGATGATAAGGTTTTTTTGTTTTTTTTTTTAATCCTCACCCGAGGACATTTTTCCATTTTTTTGTACAGATAGAGTGGGAGGGAGAGAGAGGAAGGGACAGAGAGAGAGAAACATCGACGCGAAGGGACGCATCGAGTGGCTGCCACCCGCAGGACCAACCAGGGCCGGGGACAAACTGCAACCGAAGCACGTGCCCCTAGCGGGAACCGAACCCGGGTCTCTCCGGACCACAGGCCGACGCTCTAACCGCTGAGCCAAACTGGCCAGGGCAGATGATAAGGTTTTTAAAGGCGATTTGTTTCTGGGAAGAGGAGAGAGGAAAGTCTTCATCATGTCAAGAGCACGGAGTATTAAGTTCTGGAGACTAATTTGTTAGGGCTCCAGCTCCAGGGAGACTGTCTCAAAGGGAACGGAGCAGAAACCACAGCAACTGGACTTCATGTCGAGCCCCAGGAAAATGCTGGCTGATGCTGTCTCTGGCTCATGCTGAGGGTTCTCATGCGCTAAAATAGGCACGTACCATGTGAATCGCTTGGTAAGGTGGGTTTGTGAAGCTACTCTTTCTGAGGGTTTCTTGCCACGTAGTAACAGAAATATAAGAACTTTTCTTGAGGGAGAGATTGAGGAGAATGATGAAAACGCATCCTCTGGAAACAGTATCTGTCCCGAAGAAGTTATAAGGACCAGAGCAAACACATTGCTATGTATCTCATCCCTAAAGTCGAAATGGGTCCACTTCCCAAGGGCAAGCACTCATGCTCAGCTCTGCAAGTAAAAGCCAGAACCTACGAGTTCAGAGTCTAGATGTCAACAGACATGAAACTGAGGGACAGTCAGTGACGTACTGTGTAGCTCCCCTCCAGATGGCCACCATCGGTCCTTTCTTGCCTGTATATAACACTACCGTCCGCTGAGAGGTGGAGTCTATCACTCCACTCGCTTGAAACTTGGCTGGCTTTTGACTTCTTTGACCCAAAGTGACACCATGTTTTATCTCTAGCCTTTCAGGGGATTAGAGGATCGGCAGTTTTTGCTTCCTTGTGGGAGGGGGTGGTGGGGCATTTGCTTAGGAAAGAGCCAGCCACTAGTAAGAAGTCTGACTACCCCACAACCACTGTGGGGAAGCCCAAGCCATGTTGGAGAGACTACACGGACCAGATGTCCAGCCAGCCCTCCCCTGAGCCATCCAGCCCAGCCCAGGACCCTTAGAGGTGTATGAAGTTTTCAGACAATTCCAAATCCAACCGCCTTCTGACTCCAACCTCACGGGAAACCCAAGGCAAGAACCACCCAATTGCATCTAGTCAACCCATAGAACCATAAGAGATTGTAGTAAATTGTTTCAAGCGACTAAGCTGGTTATGTAGCAACACATAACTGGAATGTACCCTAGGGATTCCTGATGCCAACAGGCTATACTCTCTACGGGCACATAAAACTTCCAGGGGCAGACTGTGTTCGTCTTGCTTATCGTTGTATCAGTAGCACATAGCACAATCTCTAGAACACACTAAGGTCTTAGTTAATATGTCACGGACAGTTTGCGTAGCTAGATCTGCGCTAGTAGGGAAAAAGAAGGACCCATGGTCAACAAAGTTTCTCAGGTGGAACTAAATCTGACTTTGCTTAGGAAATGGAAGTTACACCAAAGCACAAGGGAACACAAGGGGAGGGTAAAGGGAAGGCAGAGAACAAACATCTATGCCTCCGATGATGTTAGCTGTTGAACGAGGTGGCTGACATGCGCTAGCTGATTTGATTATCGAAACAACCTTTGGTATGGGTCTGATGATCTCCGCCTTTGAGATGAGAGGACTCAGCCTTGTTTAGATGCAGTAAATCTCCCAAGGTCAGATAGTTAGGGAAGGGATTTGAACTCAGGTTTGTGTAATTCTGAAGCCAGCCCTCTTTCCACTCGAGTCTCCCAGGAGACTAGAACAGAAACACGAAGCAAACAATTTGAAAGAAACACAAAACCCATCCCTTGAATCTTACCCAGGACTCTCCGGCTCCATCAATTGTGGTCAACATGCTGGAACCAAATCACCACATGAAGCTCAGACCAACTACAACCAGTGCCACGGTCATGACTACAGCCCGGGAAGCGATGCCAAAGGAAGCTGACGTTTAAGAAAGCAGAGGCGCACGCACATCATTTTATGTTAGCAATCAGGCTTAATCCTAGAATCATGGAACGGAAGGGAAGACATTAAGGAAAGAATAGTGCCCTCCTGGGAAGAATAACAATTTCAAACAGATTTTTTTTTTTTTTTTTTAGTGCATTTCTGCATTACCAAGTTGATTATATTACACTCCCCTAGAATTATTATAATTTCTCACTCCACATTTCATTTATTTCAGCAAGAAACTGGAATGGTGCGATGAGCTCAGCAGGCAGATGGTTTGTTCATTTCAATGAGTAATTTGAATGTCAACAAGTCAGTAGATGCTGGGAGGAGAGGGAAAGTGGTAAATAGCAAAGGTCCCCGAGCCAGACCCTGAGGTGGAGTGAGGATGTGGTATCAAGGACCAGCACTTGAAGAGGCTAAGCACTTAGATTTTGCTAAATTTATGAAAGGGTGTGAACCGACACTGCCCATTTCCTCTGGTGAGGAAACTCGTCACTGTTTCTCTCTGTCGAAAATAGCGATGATCTACTCAAACACACATTTTCAAATTTTCAGCAGATCACGAGCAGAGAGCAATTAAAACTTAAATGTAAATCCTGGTCGAGAAAGGTCGCTACATTTCTTTTCAATTCCAAAAGTTAATACAAGGATCAAGGAATTGACCACATTCTCTGGTTTCAGGTTGCAAACTTTCAGCCTCGTCATTCTCCCATCGGCAATAAAGCAGACTTTGAATGTTCTGGTTATTAACAGTTATCAAGGGTAGTTAAAGTCATTTACTCTAGCGGTGTTTACTGTCATGTCCAATCACTCTTAGCCACAGAGGACAGGCGCTCTGTCTCTGTGGGTCCCAAGGGTCATGTGTTTGCAGTTCATCTTAGTGGCCACTAGGTGGTAATATTGTTGATGGGGGTAGCCATACCATTTGATCCGTGAGGCCTGCCTTCTTAAAAGGAATTATGTTAACACTTTCTAGCATTAAGATGTAAACATACAAATTAAAATTACACCTCAAAATAAAACATTTTAATTGTGGAAGAATACAATCCTGTAGGAAAGCTCCATGCATATCTGGTACCTTTTAACTTGCACAAACTCTGCCTGCCCAACTTTTACTCCAATACACATCGGATCTACACATTATAATGAAAAGGAAGCTTCCGGTCCTAGGGAAATCCAGCTGATATTCATTGCTTTTGGCTTACTTTTATGGGAGGATGAGCATGGTTTTCCTTCTAGTCCCCGAGATCTTTCACCGTAATTATTTCTCACTTGCCATTTGAGTTTGGAACTACAGCTATTCATAAAAAGATAGCATGTCTGTGATTGACTTTCTGAGCTCCACCTGCCATCTGATAAGATGGTGATGAAGCGACTGCGAACATGACAGTAGCAGCAGCTGCTGACATATAGTGCCAGGCTCTGTGCTAAACACTCCGCACACATGAGCTCATTCGGCCCTGGGTTCCTCCCGGTGCTGCTGCCGTTCTTCTAAAGTGAAAAGAACTCAGCAGAAGGAACAGACCTGTATTATTTGAAAGAATAAAGAGGTCTTTCCAGAGCTGTGCATTACCTGCAAAACCACATATTATGTAATACGCATTCTGCAAAATAACTCCCAGAAGGCAGTATAGGTGCTAAGTTCTTCCAGCACGAAGAAGACAATAACCAAGTGATTCAAAGAGAAGTCATGTGATACCCACTGCAATCAATCACTGATTAAAACATCGATGATAGTTGTAAAGAATCCCAACAGGAAATGATGGCTGAGCCAACAATTATATGAAGCAATTTATCATGAAAACAACTCTTATGCAAGAATTCAGAGCTCGATACTGATTCCATAAAATACTTAACTCCTTGTCATCGCAGTTATTTTCAAAGTACAAGCGAAACGTCTCCGTTGTTACTCTTGGGGAAGGTGGTGTGGGGTCTCTATCAGGACCCCAGGAATGAGTCCCTGGGGTTAAGCTATGGTGCCTCAGTCTGCTCTTCTCACAGTTTTCTCATGTCAATGGTGAGAGTGGAAACTTATTTTCAGTTACACACAAGGGCCTTGGGACAAGAAAAAAGTGATTTTCTAAGTTACCGGGACGGCGCAGTTCCAATGTTGAGACTGAGATCACACTGACCTTGCAGAAGTTACTGCAATCCCCAGACTCAGTTTCTTAATCAGGAAACTTAGGGAAAACAAAATAAGCTTCAAAGGAGTGCTGCAAAGATGAAACAATGCACTGTACTTCAAGTGCTGAAGTCAGAGGCGTCCTCCGACTCTCCGTCTGAACTGAAAACTCAAGGGACGTTTTCAACCCATCATTTTTTCTCACAGAGGGTGACGGTGCGATACCAATTACATTCTAAAAACAATACATTGTGTTTATGACTGCTTTATATAGTTCATACATTGGTTTTACATGTATATTGTCTCATGTAATCTTCATAATGACACTATACATTAGATAATTACTATTCCTGTTTTATAGACCGGGGTGGGGGAGGGGGGGCTCAGAGAAATGGAAAAACCTGCCCAAAGTCACAGAGAGCAGTTACAGTGAGTAAGTTGGGCTTCAAACCCAGGTCTCCTAACTTCAAGTACGATGCTTTTCCTGCTACATTCAGAATACTTACAAAAAGCAGAAACAAAAACACCCTATTTAACTAAAAGTATACTTGCAGTCAGAATAGGAAGATGAAATCACACAATTATGACTCTGGATCAGGAATAAAACGTCAAAGTTACCAAAACCCTGCTTCTGGGGAATACAACTTAGTCTCCCTTCCAGTTTTCCCCAAACGAGCCAATGACATGTGGAAAGAGAAATTCACAAGGAAGCGAGAAGGCCTATACACAGAAAGGAAGAGCCTGCCTCACTTGGCTTCACCCCATACATCTACCTGGCCTGTTTCTCCTCCTCAGAAAGGAGTTACTGCAGCTCCGGGATCTCAAAGAATCTTGGATTCGGCCATGATGGAAGGGAAGCAAAGGGATCACATCCATACCATCCATATCTTCATGAGGTGGGCTCTAGTCATACTTAAGTGGTTAAAGGCCTTACTCCAAGTTATAGAATTCAATTTCAAGTACATTACCTGTTCTTCTAAAGCATCCCGGTCTCATGAGCTTGGAGCTGTGGCCGGGCAGGTGTCTTAATACCTGCTGCTCTAGAGGAGACTCGGTAAGAGTTAATAATAATTATCCTCCTTTCCCTTCATTGCTTAAAAAGAGAAGACAAAGTCTTTCTTTCAAAAAATTAGAGTTAAGGCTTAAAATGCAAATACTCATTGGCAAGGTCGGATCCTGACAACTGTCTTGAGATACAAATGACCAACAACTGGTCCTTTCCTGTGGTGAGGTTTAGAAGGTGGCTTGTGTCCGGGTATTTTAAGATGTAGGCTTTTACTCTCTTGTCCTGTATGTTCAGGAAAGAGTCCACTGAAGCACCTAAGGCATCTATGTACTGGAGCGTTAAGAGGCTCCAAATGAAATGGAAAACAGGATTATGGTAACAGGGAACAAAAGATGAGGAGAAAGAAGAACACCCTACATATTAGAGCAAGGAGCCCTCCTCATGGACATTTCAATTACAGCCATCCTAAGGAAATGATGAAACCATCAGCAAAGTGTGTGTGTGTGAGTGTGTGTGTGTATGTGTGTGTGAGTGTGTATGTGTGAGTGTGTGTGAGTATGTATGTGTGAGTGTGTGTGTGAGTGTGTATGTGTGAGTGTGTGTGAGTGGGTATTTGTTAGTGTGTGTGAGAATATGTATGTGTGAGTGTGTGTGTGTATGTGTGTGTGTGAGAGTATGTATGTGTGAGTGTGTGTGAGTGTGTATGTGTGTGTGAGAGTGTGTATGTGTGAGAGTATGTGTGAGTGTGTGTGAGTGTGTATGTGTGTGTGTGAGTGTGTATGTGTGAGAGTATGTGTGAGTGTGTGTGTGTGAGTGTGTATGTGTGTGAGTGTGTGAGTGTATGTATGAGTGTGTATGTGTGAGTGTGTGTATGAGTGTGTATGTGTGAGTGTGTGTGAGTATGTGTGTGTGAGTGTGTGTGAGTGTGTGAGTGTGTATGTGTGTGAGAGTGTGAGAGTGTATGTGTGTGTGTGAGTGTGTATGTGTGAGTGTGTGAGAGTGTGAGTATGTGTGTGTGAGTGTGTATGTGTGAGTGTGTGTGTGTGAGTGTGAGTGAGTGTGAGTATGTGTGTGAGTGTGAGAGTGTATGTGTGTGTGTGAGTGTGTGAGTGTGTATGTGTGAGTGTGTGTATGTGTGTGTGTGAGAGTGTGTGTGTGTGTGTGAGTGTGTGTGTGTGTGTACACATGCTAGGAGGACTCCACGGCCTAGAGCAGTTGTGGAGGGGGCTGAGAAAGAGGACCCTAAGGAAAGAAAGATCCTAGCTCAATGATCTGGTTTGCTAGTCATGAGAGGAGGAAGATGCGAGGCCCTCAGATTTCCCTCTAAGTGGTCCAGTCCAGCTCCCAAAGGAGGGAAAGAGTCTGTGAATGAGTGCATTTAATGTCCAGTCCCTTGGAAACTGAACAGAAAAGGCTAGATTTAGTAACCGGGACTCCAACTAGTACCACAATGGGGAAGTCTGAAAGGGAAAGTGGTCTTGCAAGGAAAACTTTTAATGTAAAGTGCCATAAAAAAGTTGTTTAAAAAATAGTTTTTTTAAAAGGTTCACATTAATTAAAAGATTTATGAAAACTCTGCATACCATCTCTGAATTCCATCCATTCATTTATCCATTACAGCAACAAATCTGTTTGGTTATTTTCGGGGGTAGTATTCTAAATATTTAACAACAGCCTGGGGTGTCAACTACACAGACAACCTGCAGGGCTGGTATGGTAAGGACCAGCGGAATATCAGCCCCAGATTAGTTGCTTATTTGTCCTCAGAGATTTTCATTAAGTAGTATCCACTTTTTCCCTTCTTCTTAAGTGGTAATATAATATACCCACTCTTCTGACCCTTGCTTTTTTCCACTTAAAATACATCTTAGAGATTCTTCCCTGTCAAAACATAAAGACTTCCCTCACTCTTTCTTTTGTTAAACAGACGCTTAGTATTCCACCATATGGAAGCACCCAATTTGACAATTCCATTATTGACGGCCACTAAGGCTGTCTCAAATCTTTTGCTGTTACAAACAATGTCATAATAAGTGACATGGCGCACAAATCACTTTGCATGTGGGAGCACACCTGGAGGTACGCATCTAGAAGTAGAATTGCCAAGTCCAAAGGCATATGCATTTGTAGCTTCAATCGACATTGCTGAATTGACGTCTACACGGATTGCAACAATTTACAGGTTCACCAGCCATATAAACAGTGAAGTTTACCTTATTGCACTGTCAACAAATTTTTGTAATTTTGCCTACATCATAGATAAAAATGAAATTTCAATGTAATTTATTTTGCACTTCTATTTTTAAATTAACATCTTTTAATATGTTTAAAGAGCAGTTTCTTCACTATTCATGTTATTTGCCTTTCTTCCTATTGGATGTTGGTCTTTTTAAAAATCATGTCCAGGAGGTCTTATTTATTTGGTACGTTAAGCTTGTGTCTATGATATGAGTTACAAATTTGGAACTGTAACATATTTATTTTTTATTATATTAAGGAAGTTATGTTACTTAATGTTTTATTGAGCTTTTAAAAGAATGGATGTTGACTTTTATCAAGTGATGCCCTTTTTATTTTATATCTTAAGAGATGTTTTCATCTATTAGGACTATTAATAGTGGTGAGTTATGTTAATAGACTTCCTAATATAGTATCATATCACATTATCCCTAAATTCTGGGAGTAAAATCCATTTGGTTGTGAAATGTACAACCAATTATTTATTTTTTAAAATTTTTATTAATTTATTTTTGTTATAGATATTTCTCCTTTTTTTCCCAAGACACCCTCCTCCCCATCCCCCCCACCCCATCCTTGGCTTTGTTGTCCATGTCCATCAGTTATGCGTACATGCATATAAGTTCTGTGGTTTATCTCTTCCCTCCCCCCACCGCCCCCTCTTCTGAGGGTCATCAGTCTGTACCCTACTTTCCCGTCTCTGGGTCTACCCAATTCCTCAGATTGTTATGTTCATTATATTCCACAAATAAGTGAGATCATGTGATTGAAATGTACATTTTAATTAAAAATTTTAAAACTACAGTGAGTTTGATCCCTGGTTGAGGTGTGTACAAGAAGAGGCAGCTGATTGATGTTTCTCTCTCACATCAATGTTTCTCTCTCTCTCTCTCTCTCTCTTCCTCTCCCTTCTTCGCTCTCTAAAAATCAATAAAACAGCATATCCTTGGGTGAGGTTTTAAAAAAAAAGCTACAGTGAGATTGATCTGTAGCTTTTTATTTTTGGAGGGGGGTGGGGCTACCTTTTCCAGGTATTTATGTCAGTATTACACATACACAAACATAATTTAGGCATTGTTCTTCTTTTTGTAAAACTTTTCATTTGAGAGAAAGAAAAAGAAAAAGAGAACCAGAGTTATAGAGTTATTCAATAGACAACTTATTGGATGTTTGGCCAAAAAAGAAAAACTGAGTAAGTTAAAGATATACAGGGAGGTAGTTGGGAGAGAAGAGAGGGAGGGAGAGTGGGGAGTGAGGGGAGAGAGATGGGGAGGGAGGGGAGGGGAGAGGAGAGGGAGAGGGGGACAGGAGGGGAGAAAGAAACTGATTGGGGGGTGGGATATGTGCTCTTTGCAGACACGTCTGGGGGAAAAACAAAACAAATAAAAACAACTGATTCAAACTAACTCTTTCAGATAAGTGTCCACTTAATAAATCTCTGACAAGATAGGTTTCTCCACCTTCCAAGGATTACTGCTCTGTCACCTCAGTGACCAAGAAATAACGACAGACTATCTAAGCTCTTGGCCACATGTGATTTGGGGACATCCTGCCAGTACTTTTTGAGTAATGAGGGATACAAGAATTGGTTTGGCCTATACAGTGTGTGCATCCCCCCAGCCATAGTCCTTCCTTCCACAGGCTCTTTAAAGAAAATAAGAATTACTTCCTCTCCTGGGTCACACGGTCCAGATCCTTGATCTCTGCTGACCTCTGGAACCCAGTGGTTGAATATGCTGACTCAGATGGTTTCTTCCCACATTCTGGGTTTGAAGAGAAGAGATCACCTAATAACCTACTTTTATTCTACAGTTTAGAGTTTCAATGACAGCCCTTATCCATCTAATCTAAGTACTTATTAAGAATGGACTGCATTCACATCTATAACATAGATGTTTTGATATCCAAGGAGATTACACCAAAGACATGCGTTATAGACCAAAAAATGCATCTCACCAGATTCTGGCATGATTTACCAATTCTAAAAGATTTTAAAAAAGAAAAATCACAAAGGGAAAAAAATGCCCTCCAGGAACTTTACACGACTCAGGCTGTTTGTTCACTAATTCAACAAATAATTATCAACACTTTTCATGGGCCAGGCCGATCCTTTATTATGTTGGGATGAGAAAGTGTAGGATAGATAGGCCTGGTCTCAGTTGTCATGGACTATTCAGCTACTTAGGTAATTCCTTTTGCATTCAATGTGGGAAATCAGAATTTTTTGTTTGTTTGTTTTTAGTTGTGTAAATTTATCTATGGACTTTTTACTAGAAAACAGTTTCTTGACATGTAGAATATCTCTAACCTCAGCTGGTTGAAGAACCTCACAGATGGTTTGATTAACCAGGAGCAGCATGGCTCATTCTGATTCGTTTAGATTTGGTTCCATTCATGGATGCCACATAAAATTAACAGAGACCGAGATAAGGCCAAGTGTGGGAGGGTGCGGGTATTAGCACCGGTTTAGGTTTCAGCCCTCCCTGCCAAAGCAATAAATACAAATGACCAATTTAACAGCACGGAGAGACCACCTACAAGATCCATACCTGGGACCTAATCAGTTGCTCTGCGCCTTCTTTCAATTACAGGCTCCCCGCCACGTTTATGGGGACGTTTAATGTGAGCATCACATTTTTGAAGGCCGTATCATTATGAGCATGTTTGATCTGAGGGTGGGAAAACAGGAGCTGAAATAACGCCTTCACTGGGCTGTACCCTGGAATCAACGGGAGCCTACTGTGGTCAAGAAAAACCACATAAGCAAAAGGCTCAGCTACTGGGGAGGTCGCAACTCTGAAAAGTGGCGCCATCAAAGTGACTTTGGGTCCCGTGCCAGAAATGGAATAGAACAAGTACCACAGCTTTGTCAAAGAATACCATGTAGGGGCATTTTGAGTGGGGAAGGATGACGAAGGACATAAGGATAAACACATCACTTCCACTTGTGTGTGGCAACAGGATATGATTTACAAGAGAAAAGTTAACTCATCATGAGGGTTAGAAGATCTCAACTGCAGCTTATGTAAAAATTAGTCTAACCACGGATTTTCAACTGAGTCACAACCTGTGTATGTGCTTTCTCAGGCATAAAGAAGGCCATTGCTCCAGACTTTATGAGTGATAAGATCCCTAAATAGAAAAGTAGCCACTTCCTGCCAAATTTCCAAATATGAAAGCATAGAAGTATCTTTTCTCAGTTATAGTTATTCTATTACTTCCTGGGCTCAGAGACTCTGACACTTCAGTAACTTCTTGTTCTACACTCTTTCTTTGGGCTACATATCTCATTCATTCCCGCTACCTTCTTAAGTCTCACTTGGTCCTCTCCCACGAGCCCAACATCTCTTCCTCTGTGTCTCATACATGTATTAAACCAATGTGTCCCAAGTTTCTGTCATCGTTTTCCTCCCAAATCCGGTCCTCCTCATCGGTATCCAGCCAGTTATCCAAGCAGGCGAAAGGCATCACCCTTTTCTCCCAAACTTTTCTGGAAGTGTTTGTACTTTCAATGGATTGTCTAGTCCAGTAACTACTCAAAGTTTTATAAATGTCCCTTCCTTTCTTATTTTTGCTGTGGTTGCTTTTGTTCGTGTTCTTACCATCATTGGCCTGGACTGCTGTTCAGAAGAAGAGCTTGATGGGTTGGCTTGCAGTCTTTTACTATTCCCAATCTTCTTCATGTTGCTCTTAGGTATAATGTACTTGTCGCAACAAAAAAGCAAAATGATCCCACGTGCAAAACAAAACAAGCCTGACGTGAGCATGGCGCTCCCACACATGCTATTTTTGAGAGGCTCTCTGTTGCTTGTGAGACAATGTTCAGATTCTTTAGCAAGTCATACTGTGACTCCCCTCGCCTTTGGGTCTGCGTTCTTCCCGCACACCCTGTGACCTCGCTACACCAAGTCTCTTGCCAAGCCCTGAACACAGCATGCCTTTCAGCCTGAGATGCGCAGTGTTCTCCTCTGCCTGGAATACCCTTCAGAACTTGTCGGCTAAGAACTCCTGATCCTCAGTTGCTTCGTCTGTATGACAAGATGGCAACAGTGCTCACCTCAGAGGGTTGTCACGAGGACTAAGTGGGAAGGAAGATCTCCGCGTAGCGTCTGGCACACAGCGGCACTCACCGAACGTTAGCTGTCATTGTCACTGTCTCTCCACCCCCACCCCCCAAATCTGAACAAAACATCTCATTTGCTGAAAGTCTTCCCTGACGTACCTGGAGGTGTTAGGAAGGCATTCCTCCTCTCTAATTCTATATGCTAATACTGTATCCACTTCAAAATCGACAGAATTTTCATATTTTAGCATCTCTGTTATTACATTGTACACTCTATGACACACCATGGTTTAATGCCAGCGATGTTTCTTTCTTAGTAGTACTTGTAATCATGATGTTTCTTACAATGACTGGCATAGTAGATGAGATACTATACTTTTTTTTTATTATTATTGATTTTTTAGAAAGAGACAGAAATACCAATGTGAGAGAGATACATCAATCGGCTGCCTCCTGCATGCCCCCTACTGGGGATTGAGCCCACAACCTGGGCATGTGCCCTGACCAGGAATCGAACCGGGATCTCTCAGTCCATGAGATGACGCTCAATCCACTGAACCACACCAGCTGGGCAAGATACAATACTTAAATTGTATGATAACTGCCATTAAAATTTGATTATCCAGGGTGGATAATGCATATTTATTGTGGATGGAAAATCCTACACATTTTATGAATCAGTGAAACATCAGCATAAGAAAAGGAAGTACTCGTTAGAACCCAATAGTAGCCACGGAATATTCCATTCGTATACCCTGCAGCTTGGTCAGGCCCCAGCCCTGAACCACAGAGGAGAAGTCTGATGACGTGGCATGCTGACATCTCCTTCCGTTAAGCACCCCCGTTTGAGAGCCACACAAAGGCCAGATCCAGAGTAAAAGCGGGAGGGCTAGCTTGTGGAACTGCACTCCAGCCGCCGAGGATTCACCTGAACGCAGAGTGAAAAAGTGAAGAGGAGAGTGAAGGAAGGAGGGGAGAAAGGTCAAGGGACCATGTCTTCTAGACGAGGGCTGTTCAATAGAAATATAATGTGACCCACATACACAATTTTAAGTTTTCTAGTAGCCATGCTTAAAAACTAAAAGAAACAGGTAAATGAATATTAGCACTTTATGTCTTTTACCCAATATATTTAAAATATTATCATTTTTATCGTGTCACCAGCCCAAAAATAAAAAATGGAACATGTGCTTTTTTTTTTTTGCACTGAGTCTTCAAAATCTGCTACGTGTTTTACCCTTACCCACTCTTAAGTTGGATTAGCCTCATTTCAACTGCTCAACAGTCGCATGTGGCTAGTTCTTGCCATATGTATAGGACAGTAGAAATCTACATTGATTTTTGAACAACTCAGTTAAGTAATGAGATAAAAATAAGCTGTTTCAACAGTGGCTCTTTTCATCATACAATATCAGGCATGTTTAAGATTCCTACAGTATTAATTTATATATTTTACCATTCCTTATAGAATGGTAATTTTCCTTTAGATTCTTTCCTGTGCTTCGTCTTGGCTGGTTTTGTTCTGACTATGATTTGAGGTTATCTTTCATGCCCTTTCCATATTCCCTTCACTATGTGGGTTAAAGGAGAGCTGACTCCTTCATTCAATTAGATCTTCCCCCAACAAGCCAGTCCTTGGGAAAGGGCGAGGGTACATGACTCATCTCAGTATTCATGACATTTATCGAAGTCCCTAGTGGGTAGTGGGCTCTGAATAAACGTCTTTGAATACACATTGCAAGGTGGACTAAGCCCTTGCTGGTTTGGCTCAGCAGTTAGAGCATCCACCCGTGGACCAAAGGGTCCCGGATTTGATTCCCTGTCAAGGGCACATACCTGGGTTCTAGGTTTGATCCCCAGCCCCGTAGGGGTTGTATGGGAGGCAACCAATTGATGTGTGACACATGGATGTTTTTCTCTCCCTTCTTCCCTTCCTTCCACTCTATCGAAAAAAATAAAAAAAGAAAGGTAAACTAAGCTAGACTAGAATGGTTTTGTTTTCAACCTGGGCTGCACACTGGAATCACCTGGGAAGTCAAAATGCTGATGACGGGTCCCACCCCCAAAGATGCAGCCTGGAGTCAAAATTTTAAAAAATTTCCCCAGGTGATTCTAGTGTGTAGCCAGGGTTGAGAACCACTGTTCTACGGCTTTCTTCAAACATTTAGCTGTGGCCGCGTCCTTGCCTCTCTGACATAAGGTCCACTTAGCCTCGAGTCCATTTCCTCTCTCAGAACAGACCAGGTGTTTCCTGAGAAACCTAGTAACGGAGAGACTAACATAGAACCCCAAAAGGAATTTGCAAATTCCTTTTCCAAGGCACCAAAGAAGATATTCAAGGGTCTAAACCTTTTCATATTTATCTTTTTCTAACAAAAACCAATAAAATTCACAATTTAAGTTTTAAGATGCGAGCTGGTTTAAGGAGAAAGAATTAAGGCCACTACGGCATACAGGCAGGCAATACCCAGATACAAATATTGCTAACTTTGCAGATGTAGACTAATAGCAATTAAAGATAAAATTGGAATCTAGGTACACATGAGCCTCATTTCGAGTTAATTCCATACATGTCAAAAGCAGAAGTGCTTAATTGGGGTCAGCAAGCAGAAGTATTTCATGCTTTTCTTCAGCTCCCTGACGTCATATTTACATGGAATAGTCACAAAACAATACATCTACTTTGATGAATCACATATAAAACCCACCTAATTTTAGTCACATGACACATACGCGTTGGGATCACTGTTTGCTCTCAAGACGGTGCTGTGCTGACAGCATTGCTTCCATCCTGTATGAGGTTCAGCAGCGTCCCAGGGAGAACTCTGAAGTCCACTCCAACACAAGCGAGCTCTGGCTCGGGGGTGGGGGGCGTGACATCTGCACCAAGGGTGCTGCTGAAACGAAGTCCCTCTGAATCTTGGACTAAGAATTTCCCTGCCAGTCCCCAAGATGGTTTGGCCACACTGTATGGATTCGCCCTGCGTAATGGTCTTTTCTTGATGGTGTGGCATCATGTGACCTTCCTAATAAATAGAAACAGCATGTTGATCTATCCCCAAATGTTCCTACGTGCATTTCCTCTGGCTCTCTAGCAAACACAAAAGCTCCCTCTAACTACACCACGCGTATTTTTTTCCTTATTGAAATATAATTGGCATATAACGTGATATTAGTTCCAGGTGTACAACATAATAATTCAATATATGTATATATTGTGAAATGATCATCATAAGTCATCTAGTGAACATCCATCACCACATAGTTATAATTCTTTTTTTTCCCTCAGATGAGAGCTATTAAGATCTACTCTCTCAGCAACTTTCAAATAGACAATACAGTATTATCAACTGTAGTTACCACACTGTATATTACATCCCGAGGACTTAATTTATTTTATAACTGCAAGTTGTGTGTCATACTTATTTTTGATCCACTTCTTAAGCTGAATTTGAGGAATTAGACTAGGAGGTATCCCAAATACATTAAACTTCCACATTCACTAACAGTGGTCAACCAAAGTTCCCTACTCCTGCCAAAACCCTGGGGGAAGAAACGTAACTCGGTAAGCTTTCTACAGAGGTCCTGGGTCTCGTGCATATCACTTCCACCCACGGACCCCAACGGGCTGATGGGTGTCCAGTGATTGCATGTGTGACATTCACCTGGCCCCAATTTTCCTTTCTGGAAAGTAATGGAAAATTTACAGCACGAGTTTTCCAACTGCTGCACTCATAAAACGAGGAATATCATCACCCTCCATCTGCCCACGCGGACGGTAAACCTGAAACGCGCGACGGTGTCTGCCTGGCCTGTATGTCACTTGTCAGTTTACATGTACTGGGGATCCTCTTGGGGTCCTCTTGGGTTCCATGAAGAGACAAAGGAAAAATCTTCTCCCCAAAGTTTACAAAAACAGGAGTAATGTTAAATATTTAAAATATGAAAGCAGATTTGAAAGGCGTTATGAAAGCTATGGGACAGCTCCATCTACCCCGAGGATGTAACTGCCATGGGGAGCTGGACTCACGGGCTCATTGAAGCTGTCGGTGGTCAGCCCGGATGCACGGGGCAGGGGGTCCCCGAGAGAGATCACGGGGTGGAGGATGTTTCAGAGCTTCCTACCTTTCTGGAAGAACTCCTCCAGCCTGTCCTTGAAAGGTTGGAGATACTGCTTTGGCGACTCCTTGCACACCACCGCCATCTGCTTTTCACTTGCTGTGAAGAGAAGTGTGGAGTTAGACTTCCCAAGAACACGGACTGGCTGACCTGGGGCTCTGAGCCATGCACTTGGGGGTTAATTGTGCAAAATCCTTATCGATCACTGTTTATTCAAATTCAAGAAATAAAAGCAACACCCAAAACAACATAAACAAACAAAAAGTAATTAGCGCCCTCTACACCGTTCTCCAGGCACAGGGACACGCACCTGCAACCTTCCTTTTAGAGATGCTGCAAAACCTCTGACTTGGGACAGGTGAGGTACTCTGCTTTCGGTCGCTCGAAAACAGAGGCAACAACTGTTGAAGGACTAGTCCCAGGGAATTGGGGGGCCCCAACCCTCTTCAGATCACACTTCAAAAGTCGAGTCTGAAATCGATTTTGCAGAAACTCCTAGGCATTCAAGTTGCTTTGAACCACCCAGCTGGCTATTCCTCAGGGTGACACCCAGCACAAGACTGAGCCCAGGTTAGAGGGGACCCCATCTCTCCCCACGCTTCCCATTCACCTACCCTGCTCATTTATATTCTGCTAACATACGTGAAATCATTTTATTTGTGACTATGCCCCCAGATTCAGAATTCTTAGAAAGGGAATGGTCGTTATTAGAAATAAAAATCTGATCAGTTCTTGCAAGCAAACATCCCACCACCCCAAAATGAGGACCTGGGTGGGTGTGATCTGACATTCCGGCTCCAGGAGAATGGCACGTTGTCTTTCATAACAGAGGAAGAAGAATTTTGATCTCTTTCAGGAGAAGAGATGGGCACAGAGAGATAAGGGGAGCGAGAGAGAAGCACGGGGCTGGAGGGTGGCCCCTGGGGCATCCCCACAGCTTTAGCAAAGTCTCCTGACCTCAGTGCTGCTGTGAGTGAACGTGAGCGCGAACACTAGATGGGGAGCTGCATTTTACACCGAGCTTGGAGCGAGGGGAGGACAAAGACACCTCCCAAGGAGGCAGAGGTGCCTCCTCCCATGCACCCCTCCAACCCCCTTCCCTTCGAATCTAATGGGTAGCTCTATTTCCCTACAGAGATAGGCTTTCGGCATAAATTGTTCTTAGATCACAGGAGACAGGTTGGTTTCTAACCCTACTATGCATATACATGGGTTATACAAATACTCATACATTTAAAGTGTTTATTAAGTATCTCAACTATGTTGGGAGGGGGGATTTAACCAGACCTGTTGGTCATCTCTTCTCTAAAAATGTTCATAAGAAGCCAATAACAGAGACAAGGAAATCAACAAATTGTAATATAGCATGGGGTCACGGGATACTGGGTAGTGGCTTCCGATGCTGATTGGAGTTGAGTAGTGGCCAGGTAAGGTTCTCTAGAAAAGGTAACCTGAGTGGAATTGGAAAGGTCAAGGGGGAGTTAGCCAGATAGCCAAGGGGAATAAAGAAAGTGGGGAGTAGTTTCAGAAAGAGGAACCATAATGAGTAAAAGTAAAGCACTATGGGAACGCACGGATCTTTGGGATACGTTCAATGGTAACAGTATGACTGGACCTCAGGACACGGACCTTCTCTCTCTCCCAGGTCCACAGTATCCTGTGTCTAGATTTTGATTTAAAGGAACAAGATTCAAGGAACTGGACCCAAAGGAACTGGAACTACCCTGCTTAGGGAAGAGCGGTCAGAAAGGCCACAGAAGTAGGAGCTTGTATACGTCTATACAACGTGGTCAGGAAAAGTGTCACGGTGAAGACATTTGTAAAGACTTGACCAGAGTAAAGAAGGGAGCCATGAGTAAGTTTGAGGGTAAAAATCAAGGGTTCCTTAGGACATCAAGGGTTGAGTTTGAGATGCCAACTAGACATTCATTATATATAAAAATCTGCATTTCAGGCTGCAAGACTGGGAGAGAAATACACATCAGGAAGTCACAGGCATAGCATTGGTATTTAAAGCCATGGAAATAGATAAATTGGTAGCCAAACAAAAGAAGGGGTGCAGGACGAACCCTGTGGCGTGCAAACCGCAGAGGAGAGGCCAGAAAGGATGGAGAGTGAGCACAAGAACAGAACAGAAGTGTGGAGTCACGCGATCTGCGAGGGAGCCAGAATTGCAAGGAAGAAAGCAGTCAGCTGCGTTCAGTACTGTTGAAGGGTCAGGTGGAAGACACAGAAGTGACCCGATTCTAGCGGCATGGATGCCACTGATCGTCTCAAAAGCCATCTCAGGGAGTGAGGGGCAGAGGTGGGAAACCAAATTGGAGAGGGGTAAGGTAGGTGGAAACAGATTCTTAAGCCCCTTGTTTAAAAAGTTAAGCCAGAGAAAGAAGAGCAAATGAGGAACCTCCTTCTACCCAAGAAGATGTCTTCTGGGGTTACTCCAATCAAGAGTGGGTGCCCCTTTCCCCAAGGAATGTTGTGTAAAAATAAACCCACCAGGGAGCTTGAGCCCGGGGGAATCCCATGATGCTGATTCACTCCGCAGAGGGAGGCTGCCCAGGATGAAATGCACCTTAATGTCCCATGATCATGAGCATCCTCCATGAAAAAATTTAAGCAGAAGTGACAGGGCCAAGTGAGGACATGCCAACATGCTGTAGGACTTCTGGAAAGACTTGCAAAGCCGGGCCACCGACTACAGCCTTTGCACGGAATCATCCAAAGCACTATTCAAAGACGCCGCCTATCACGCAACACAGCTGAATCAGAATTTCCACTGTGATGGTTCTGTGGTTATAGACACAGCCTTGGTCTGCGAAACATTAGCATGAAAAATATTCATTAATCACCTACGTGTGACTGGGCCTAAATATAGAGGGATTGGACATGATTTGATTTACAGGGTGTTAAGCCATCCATCATTTATTTGAAAATATCCCTTCAATGGTTCCCATGAAAACTGCCACCATTAGAAGCCTTCCCTTGAACAAAAATGCTAATTCCAGAAAACCTCCTTAGAAATGTATATGTATGTATATACAAATTGTGTTGGAAACATTCATGAAGATTCCGATCTCTAGGTAGACTGTGCAATAGGAAGTTGTAGGCAGGCAACCCCAAACGTAAGTTCTTGAGCATCTGAAGCGAAAGGCCACTCATCTTTAGAAGGAGAACAGTAATTAATTTTTTTTAAATCCTCACTGGAGAGTATTTTTCTATTAATCTTCAGATAGAGTGGGAGGGAGGGAGGGAGGAAGAGAGAGAGAGGTAGAAACGTTGATGTGAGAGGGACACATTGAAAGGCCACCTCCCGCATGACCCTGAGCAGGGCCGGGCACAAACCACAACTTAGGTACATGCCCTTGGCTGGAATTGAACCCGCGGCTCATTGCTCCATGGGCCAACGCTCTAACAGCTGAGCCAAACCAGCCAGGGCAGCGATTCATTTCTTAAAAGTATTATAAAAGTAACACACAAAAAGAAACGTGAAAAGTATTTACAAAAAATAGTAGGAAAAGAAGTCATTCATGATACCATGACCAGAACAGTCACCATTTCCACTTTGGTATCTGTTTTTTTCAGCGTCTTGGCCTCTGCATCACCCCCGCACTCCCCCCAAACATAATTTTATAGGCATTAGCTTTATATGTTATTTTTTATATACTTTCATTTAACAGAGAAATTTGTCTACCTCATTCTTTCTATTAAACGTATCACACACACTTTCTCATATTGTTTCACAAAATTCACAAGCATTGTGTTTAATGGCCATATAACGTTTCATCCAGTGGATGTGTCCTCGTTCACTTAGAAATGCCCCTGCAGGTGAGCAGACAGGTCCTTTCCACGTTTTTCTAACAGTGACTCATTCAGGCTGGAAGTCACATCAGTGCCCACAAACACGCATTCTGAGTTTAAGATGACTTCTTTGGGATAGATGTCAGAAGTGGGACGATGGGTAAAATAGGGAAAACATTTTTAAAGTTCTTGCCACATCGTGGATACAAATTGCTTTTGGTATAACATGGATTGTACCAAAATGAGGAAAACAAAGAAGAGTGATTTTGAAAATAAAACTGCGGCCCTGGCCAGTTTTGCTCAGCGGTTAGAGCATTGGCCTGTGGTCCAGAGAGACCCGGGTTCGGTTCCCGCTAAGGGTGTATACCTCGGTTGTAGTTTGTCCCTGGCCCTGGTTGGTCGTGCGGGTGGCAGCCACTCGATGTGTCCCTTTCACGTCGATGTCTCTCTCTCTCTGTCTTCCTCTCTCTCCCTCCCACTCTATCTGAACAAAAAATAGAAAAAAAAAATGTACTCGGGTGAGGATAAAAAAAAGAAAAGAAAACTGCTTCTTCTCTACTGCTTGGCGGAGGCGGCTGGCTAGGTACACGCTGGGACAGGGCCTGTCACTGCAACACAGGGCCTGTGGCCTCGCACCGAAGCCATCACACCCTAGAACGGCAAACGCGGAGGTGCCCACCCACGCACTGAGGTAATTTGTTCAAAGGAGAAGATAACCGGTGATATTCAAAGTGGATACAAGATAATCTGGGGTTAATGACAGTGTAAGACTAGGTTTGAGGCTGTCCCCGAAAGCGGCTTTTTTGAAAGGTCCTTAGAGTCACGTTTAATTTGAACGTAAAGTACGCTGACCACAGCAGTGGAGCCGACTGAATGTTGAGAGGGTCTCTGGTCAGATTTAAAATTCACATCAAATGTGCAGATTTTTAAAAATACATATACAATGCCCTGGCCATTGTGACTCAGTTGGTTGGGCATTGTCCTTGTGCACTGAAAGGTCGCCAGTTTGATTCCCAGTCAGGGCACATGCCCAGGTTGCGGGCTCGGTCCCTGGTCGGGTGTGTGCAAGAGGCAGCCGATCGGTGTTTCCCTCTCACATCGGTGTTTCTCTCTCTCCTCCTCCTCCCTTTCTAAATCTCTAAAAATCAACTTAAAAATCTTAAAAATAAATAAAAAAGAGATGGTGTTATATTAAAAAATATGTATATGTTTATATAATTATAAACACCTACTTCCAAGATGCTCAGATCTGTGGATCAATAATATCAAATAAAGATCTGGACAGGTGACTACAATTCAAGCCATGTTGTGAAGAACAGGTAGAACCGACACTTTGGGGCAACCAGGTGAGTACTCCTTTAAGAAGCACTTTTAGTAAAAATCAGTGGGTGAAAATTAAGAGGCTGCTGATGGAATCGGCAAAGGCGGAGAGAGTGGAGCCCTGCTGGCTGAGATGCCTCATTCCCACAGAAATTATATTAGAGGTCAAGCAATACATCCTATCCATTGCTCAGATCAGGAAAATGGTTTTCTCGTTCCAGGAATGCTTAAATGAAAAAGACTTCCTCTGGAGTCAAAATGCTTATTGCCTGGCAGTTTTCACTAAAATCAAGTGGCGACTTTTCTCGTACACGCAGATCCTGAAGGTGGCAGGCCTCTCTATGGCCCGAGGACGTCCGTGCGGAAGAGGCAGTGCCGCTGACTTGAGGGTTATTTCCTTCCGCGGTGCAGCAGCTGGCTCCACAGGCCAGTGAGGAGGAAGCGTGAGCCCGTTACCCAAAGGCAACCTGTTTCCACGTGGCTCCATGAGGACAGCTGCAAGCCTTCCGCAGAGCCTCTGACCTCTGCCTGGGCCCGTGTTCCCATCTCAGCCTCCCCTGGTTAGTCACCATGGACCGTAACGGTCCACTCTGGAAAGTGTTTACGTCTAAATAAAACACGAAGAAATAAAAGAGGAATGATGGAAAGGCATAGGGAGGAGAGGGAAAAGGAAAGGATGGAAAGTTATTTTAAAACACACGACCTCCTCCGGTGGATGAATTCTGGTGTCTCATCTTGGCGACAGGAATCTCTGGCACAGCATGGAGCTGGCAGCTACTGCTAATCAGTTTGCCACCGTCTTCGGATTTAATGCAATATTTGGCTCAGGCGTTTTAAAAAATCCCCTCTTCCAGCTAAAATATTTACACAGTTCTCCGTGTCTCACTTAATGCCTGTGAAGCAATCGTCTTTTAAAACTCCGCAGACACTTGTAAATCTGTCGGGAGAACCGTGGCCTATAAACAAAGCTTCATATAAAGAGGCTGCATTGTCAATTTGCTGGGAGTCGGGATTTCTTCGATGTGTTGGAAAATCAAGCTGAAAATCAGAACTCGTTTGGAGCGGGGTAACAAAGTGGCCGATCGTCTCCCTGGCGGGATGCTGTTAGTGGCATTAACGGGAAACCTCCAGACACTGACCTCGGCTATTTAAAGCCCCATTCTCCTGTAAAGCTGTCATTGGTCCTGCCTCTGATGAGTTATGGCACAGGGAAAGTTACTGGTCCAGCAGCCCCAGAAGTCTGCATCCCAGGGCCTGGCAGGTTAGAGAAGGTGAGTTGGTGAGGGTGTAACAGGAGGCTATTATATGGCTCCATGCCACATGACTGGGTGTACATGTTTTAGGAAGGATGGGGATTCTGAGAGGAAGGGGAAGAACTCCTCTGGGAGAGGCTAGGCATAACAGATTCTGAAATGCTTATTGAACTCCCCAAGGTCGTTAGCTCGGATGCTAATGAGCCCAAGTGATTAAGTTTCAAGGCAAAGGAGGCCCATCAAAGCTATCTCCTGCTGGTCTGGGGAGCCCCAGGCACCCGTCTCTGTCTTCAAGATGAGTCAGGTACTTGTGATAGGACCTTGGGCAGCTCATTCCGTTGTTTAATTAATTCCTATTAGATTAGCTGCCTTTTTATTTTCACTCCATGTCACTGACTTGAACATGCCGCTGAGTATGATTCACATTCACTTTCTAACAGCTTTAAGGACGGAAAATAATTCAGAAACTCTGCCCCAGCTTAAAACACTCAATTTTTGGTGGGGGGATAATGAGAGGTATGTCCTGGATTGAAAAAACAAACAAACAAACCAGGTATTTTAATTCCAAGATATAGTTCCTCGAACAGGAGATAGCAAGAAGGACATTGTGTCTTCTCTTCGTACTATCACCATCAGAAAGGACTTTGCAAATGATTTTGTGAATCTGCAGAATACACAAAACTCTGCTCAGCTGCCCACCTCCCAGACAGACGGCAAATTTATTCACTGTTCTTAGAGTTAGGCTGCTGTTCCGGCACCGAAAGAGATCAGAAGAGAAAGTGGGAACGCGTTTCTCCCCTAGAACATCAGGGTAACGCTTGCTCTTAAAATGGGTTTACAAATGACTTAATATTTCAGTGAGTTTATTTAAAATTAGCAGCTAACTCGGTGCTTTGAATAAATATTTGCTGAACAAATAAACTGACGGAAAAGGTCAAACAAGGTCCTCCTGGCATTTTGGAGACTTTTTTGGATACATGGAGAATTGATGGTGTTTTTAATTTAAAGGCCCTCAAAATAGTCCAGAAAAACAGTTTTAAAACACAGCCAGATTAGCAGCTGTAGAACATTAGCCCTTCCAGATTTTCCTTGGGCTTTCTTCTGTGCATTACGGCACCTGGAAAGTTACTGGTCGAGCAGCGATTGGTCGTCGGCACGGAATGGTTCACACTGCTCTTTACCTCTGTCATCAACAACTTGAAAATGATGCCACGTTCTCAACCTGTATGATTGAAGACGAATGGCTTTTAACGACCAAGGGCGCCTTGGACCTCAGTCTGCTTTACTCCTCAGGAGAACCCTATGATCTGGGTCCTGCTACCGTTCCGATTTTTAGGCGAGTCAAGTCACATAGGTACCGAGTGACTGAGTCAGAATCTGAACTCAGGGATGTCAGACCCGCTGGCCTTGGGCTGACCTGCCTCCTATTCTAACCGTCTACAGGAAAGGGCGAGGAACAATGGGGACGCCCATGAAAGTGCTTTGCAAAAGGTAAGGAACACGGCAGTGGAACACGGCAATGGAACACGGCAGTGGAACACGGCAGTGGAACACGGCAATGGAAGCTAAAAATCACCAAGCGTCCCCACTGGGACCCCTTCGTTTTACATGGGAAAACAGAAGGCCTGGGAGGGGAGGGGAAGGCTGGGGGAAGGCCAGGTTCTTCAATGGCACAGAGGACACCTGAACCAGGGCTGCGGATCCTAGGTCGGTCAATGACCTTTCTATAGGTACCTAAAAACTAGAGTTAAAAATCCATGACCTCTATCCATCTAAAAGCCATGCTGCAGCCAAGAAATCTTGGAGAAATAAAGATATTGGCAAAAAATGCCAATCCCCTTTGCTGGGGGGCTTAACAGTTTTCCCTCTAACTTCATTCGGTTGTCGGACACAAAAAGAATCCATTTGTGACTTGTGAACCCTCCATAGGGTCCAAGATACACAGTTTTCTTGGGCAAGAAAATGTTTTAATATTCACAAAACCACCCACAAATCTATTTCTGTGAAGAAAATATCTTGACCCGACACAAATTTATAGTAACATAGGTTTGGCAATCCAAAGAGCCAAGTTCCGTGCCAGGCGACGTAACTCCAGCCATGTTGTTTCCCATGCTGGAGGCCTGTTTTCTCCCCTGCGTATGCCTGCCTGACCCACTTCAAAGGATGAAGTTCAACTCACATGCATATGTTCACAACTAGCTGACACAGACACTAGGTTGGGGAAAGCGGAGGGAGGTGGGAGCGGGAAGGAGGGGGTCAATGGGGTAAAATGGGGGACATCAGTGATACTTTCAACAATTAAAAACAAAAAGATGAAGTTCTAGATACAGGTATGTTAGCACCATTATAACTACATTAATACCTTTTTCTTTTTGTGAATGGGACATATAGAAGGTACTCTTGCCAATGGCCTTGCCAAATCAATGTAATTTTTCATTCCTTCTATTTGTATTTTCTATTCCTTTTACAGTATGCTGCAAGTTTGCTGCTGGAAGGCTACTCTCTGGTTTCCCTGGGCAATTCTTCCCACAGTTGAGTAGAATCCTTATCCAGGATAGTGTTGCTTCTAAACAACACAAGTGGAAGAAGTTATAATGTTGCTGTTAAATCTGGGGGTGGGGATCAGTGAAGCCTGGGGAGACACGGCCACCCAACGCAGTGTAGCACTCAGGGTTGGATCCTGGAACCAAAACGGAGCATTAATGGAAACACTGGTGAAATCCAAACAAACACCAGTACGTTTAGTTAACAGAAATGAACCAGTGCCAGTTCTTTGTTTTGATGAATCTATCACAACAATGTAAGACGTTCATGGGGAACTGCAGAGGGGCTATATAAGAAACTTTCTATACTAACTTCGCAATGCCTGTAAATCTAAAATTATTCCAAGCTAAAAATAAAAAAGCTCATTTAAAAATCATGGGTACCCTGGCTGGGTGGGTAGTTGGTTGGAGCATTATCCCAACACACCCAGGTTGCAGGTTCGATCCATGGTCAGGGCACGTACAAGAAGCAACCAATAATGCATAAATAGGTGGAACAAATCTATGTTCTCTCTCTCTCTCTCTCTCCCTCTCCCCTTCCCCATTTCTCTCTCCCTCTCTCCCTCCCTTCTTCTCTCTCTCTCAAATCAATAAACAAAAAATTTTAAATAGGTGTGGGCAAGACAGATGTGAAAGATTAAGAATCATTACAAATATATAGATAGATTCTATGGTGATATTTGCAAGAGCCATGTCTCCACTTTAATTCAAAAGGGAAACCACAGCTGATCTGCTGTGGAGGTGGAGTCTATCGGGAAGACCACAGAACTCCATTCCACAGACCTGTCATTCCAGGAGAGGCCTCAGCCCTATATTTAACATTTTAGGTTAAAGGTTAAGGAACGTTAGTATCATTTTCTATGATTCCTGATTTGGGCCAACTTTGTTCCATTAACCAACCGTATTGGATAAGAATTCTATGCTGTGAAAATTACTTCTACATGGTATTAGAGTTTTTGAGGCATGGTCTTTAGTTCAACAGCAGATCCTTGAGAGCCATTAAGAAAGAGAATACCTGAGAACTAAACCTGATATAATTTTACAGTCCACTTTTATACCCTATAAATGGCCAGAATTCCAGGAAGTTGTAGCTGTTCTAATTAACTAAGTCTAGGGAAGAACCCAATTAGCCTTACTGAATAGGGAGAACTAGAGAATGTACTAAAGTAGCACAGTAATGATAATCACCTTAGAAGCTTTGAGTTAGAATGTACTTTTATTTTATTTATTTAAACATTTCAATAGCAGATGAAAAGGATGCAGATGGGGAAAGAAGGAAGCCCAATGAGACTGTCTGAGGACTTCTTTTCTTTTTTTAATCCTCATCCAAGGATATTTTTCCATTTATCTTCAATAGAGAGGGAGGAAGGGAGGGAGAGAGAGAGAAACATCGATGTGTGAAACACATTGACTGGTTGCCTCCTGCATGACCCCGACCAGGGCCAGGGACTGAATTGCAACCGAGGTACGTGCCCTTGACCGGAATTAAGCTGGTGACTCTTTGGTCCATGAGCCAATGCTCTAATCACTGAGTCAAACCGGCCAGGGCAGTGTACTTTTAAAATCATCTGGTGCAACTACCCTCTCTACTGTGACTCGTCCCGTCCCTCTACCATAACCCAGTCTTCAAGCAAAAGTGGGTGAAGCACCCACTACCTCTCAAGGCCACCAGGCCTCCCTTTGGGCAGCTTTAAAATCTCTCTTCCTAAACCTTCTACCTATTTATGCTCATTTGACAACTTTGCCCATAAGGAAACAATCTAATTTCTCTCTAACAGCAAGGTCAGGAATGACCTGAAGTAAGCTGAGTCTTTTCCACCTTGTTTCACTCGCTCATTCATTCGCCCACTCAACACATACTGGTTGAACAGCAACTATGTGGCAGGTACTCACCGACACAGAAAATATGACCACTCAAAAGGTCATTCGATCCCTTGGAGAGGGGGAGAGAGAGGAAATTTACAAATAAATCAACAGAAAATAATAGCGATATCAAAACCGTGGGCTATAAAAGAGAGACTATTCGAAGTGGCTGCTGAAGTGTTGGTGGTCAGGGAAGGCCCAGAACGTGGGGGCATCTGTAAGAAGGACATTCTAGGCAGAGAGAATAGCAGCCACAGAAGTCCTAAGGCAGAAACCAGCTCACTGGGTGGGAACCCAGAGAAGGCCTGTGAGGCCGGAGTCCCGTGGGTAGGGGGGGGTGGGGTCCCATGAGATGAGACAGGAATGGTCGAGGTGGCAAACTGTCCCCGCACGGCTACAGGTTTTGAAGTTTTTTTGTTTTTTTTTCAATCCTCACCTGAGGACATTTTTACATTTATCTTCAGGAGGGAGAGAAGGTGGAAGAGAGAGAAACATCGACGTGAGAAAGACACATCAACTGGCTGCCACCCACACGACCCCAACCGGGGCTGGGGACAAACTGCAACTGAGGTACGTGCCCTTAGTGGGAACTGAACCTGGGTCTCTCTGGTCCGCAGGCCGATGCTCTAACCGCTGAGCCAAACCGGCCAGGGCTTGAAGTTGGTTTTTATTCCCAGAGCAATGAATATGAAACCACAAAGTGGCCCGACCTGTCTGGTGTATGAAGCCTCGACGAAAGGGAGGGCAGGACTGGAGAAGGGGTACCTGTAGGAGCCCGGTGCCATGGCCCTGGCGTGGAGGTGCAGAGCGATGAACTGACTCGGGTATGTTCTGAAGGAGGAGTCAGCAGGATTTGCTCACGGACTGGATGCCGGATATAAGGGCACAGAGGGAGTGAGGAATAAGTATTTTCCTTTTGCTTACATTCTGCAAAGGGGTCTCCTTCATGCAGTCCCCCTCTCAAATAATCAGTGAGGGGAGCAGAGACACCTTCCTGTCACACAAGGACACTGATTTGTGGAGGGTGACAAACGGTTACGTAGCCTACGAGGCACGGAGTTGAGTTCAGGGCATGTGACTCAGACTTTTCCAAGATAATGGCTTTATTTCAATATTTCATGTTTCTTGTAAAAAGGAAAAAAAAAATTCTATTTACTGTGCTGCTTTATAAATAAGGGTAGAAATAAAGTGAAAATGGAGAGGAGGAAACCAGGACAGCATAACTCACGCTTCCCACCTACGGATGTCACAATCACGGCTTCAAAGAAAAACACAAATTTCTTCCATTAATTAAACGGGTGAATCGGGTTTCAGTTTCCGTATCCCCTCTCCTTTCTGTACAGCTTGTCTTTGAAGGCACTGCATTTGGGAAAAGTGTGACCTTTACACATCATGCTGCACTTAATTGAATGCTTCGCATCAAAAGTCACCATGCTAATCAACATTTTACACCCACTGCCTCTCTGAAATTCTTACCCTGGTTCCTTATGTCTGTTTGGTTGAAATCATTTTACAAAGATAAATCATATCAAAGTTCTTCTTTGATTATGTCTAAAACTTTGCTTGCAAAACTAAATATTTTTAATGCCATGGCAACGCGGTCGGGACTCTGGCTAACGTGCCCATTCGCACCAGAGTTCAGCCTCAGCAGACGACTACAGTGGACAAACAGGCTGTGGAGGGGGAGAGGGCCAATGGATTAGGCACGGTCAATAACCGTTCAAGGCATGTCTTCTGGAGCTTCCTCAAAGGTGATAAGCTAGCCGCCGTGTCCTAACAGATCAATTTCCCTGCTCCCTCCTCGGACACACTGATATGCACACATTGAACCAACTGCATGGCTCTGAACGAGATTAAGTAATTCCTCCCTCACCTTTGAGAGTACTCCGTCATCCCTCTGTTCATCTGACCCTTCCAACGGCCCTCCGAGTTGGGCAAGCTCCCCAAGGCTGGGTTATTTGTCAGAGCTGCATGACTTATCATGTGGTCAGTAACCGGCAGAACTACAATTTTAAACTGTATCCCTTATATCCCAGGCCGGTGTTCCTATCCACACACTAGCCTCCACGGTTGAAATTTAACTCAAGTATCACAAATGCTGTGGGGCTTTGTTTTGTATATTTATTAAAGGTGTACATGAACATAGTTAAAAAAATTAATTAACTCTATGCACTCCCACCACACATGCGCCCTCCCAGTACAGCAGTACCATGGCTTTTAGACCAGTACTCAGTGTTGACGTTTTTATGACTTTGCAAAACAACTCCCAGTCCCAGCTGATATACGTAAATTCTGATTAATGCACCGTTTAAAAAAACACTGCCACCCAAACCACCTCACCCTCAGAATAAGTTTTCTTATCATTTGCTCCATTTTCTAGGTGCTTATCACTGGTCTCCAAACGTATTACCAACTGAGTAAATCCTGTCAAAACATTCAGATACATCAGATTGCATATTTCTCAAGAATCTTCTCCATGATTCTTTTGACCTAATCTACTCTGGAATGTTTGCTCTTTGCGCCTGGCTGTCACCCTGGGCTCCCCGTCTACAGGGCCACCTCCACCTCCCTTCTCCACCGGACCTTTCATTTCCTGTCACCTCTCTCTGCCTGTTTTGTGGTGAAGCACATTGTCTGGTAGCATCTCGAGGACGGCTACATGGGACATCAGTTCTTCCGAGAACTGACATGTCTGAAAACGCTGCTACTCTGCCCTCATATTTGATCAATAATTTGGTGGAGTAAGATTCTGGAATAGAAATAATTTGGATAATAATTCAGAATTTGGATCCATTTCTAGTTTCCAGTGTTGCTGCTGAGACGTCTGAAGCGATTCTGCTTCCTGACTCTCCGTGTGTAATTTGTTTCCACATCTCACCCCACTCCCTCTCTCTTTCCCCTTCAGGAAGTGTAGGTGCTTTGCTTTAGGTGCTGAGCATTCTGGGATGCTCTGACAATGCTACGGACCTGTTTTCTTTCATTGTGTTGGAATCTCTCTGGGCCTTTTAAAATTAGGGACTTGGGTCCATCATTTTGGGAAATTTTCTTGATTTCATTGATTTATTTGCGTATGAACATATATGAATGCTTATGTGGGCATATGTCTGAATTTATGTGTGAGTCTGTGGTGTGCACGGACCTTGTGGTACAATTTGGGTTGCTTCTCCCCTTTCTCCACCCCCAGAGTGCAACTCAGCTTTCCTGGTGGGCTAATTGGTTATTACTGTTCGTCTACTTTCTGAGCCTCAGAAATATTGTGGTTATGGTTTTCTTCTCACTCTGTGTTCTTGAGTTCATGCTCTTAAAGAACTCTCTACTTTTGTTTTACCAATTTTCAAGAGGAACTGAAATCCCACATGAGGGTTCGATCCAATGAGTGCTCAGTGGGCCATCTTTTCTGAGAAGTCCTCCGCAAGTGTTCCAAAGTCTTCCTCCCCCTTCCTAGAGCCATACTGCTTTTGGACAGTGCTTAGAGTAGTTAAGGGGAACATTCACTCTCATGATGAGATCTGGTTTGTCTCCGTTCTATCTCTCGGAGAATGTACGCTCTCACAGGGAGAGAGCCAGCTGACCACGCAAGGCGGTAGCTGTCATGCATCCCACGTGCCAGGGCTGGCCCCACGCGTCGAAGCAACAGTCTGCTCCACTGTGTGAATTCACAAGTCCTGGGAGGTTCCCATACCTTCCCTTCTATGCCAGAAGCCCATTACATGTCCTTTCCAAAACGGAAGAGAGAACAAAGGCAGCAAAACCCTGCGGGTTGCCTTGGAGTGCCCCGCGGTACTCTGCGTATGTCTAACCACATCAGACTCGTTTGCTCATCTTCTGGGTCACGAAAAGGGACAAAAACAGAGGCTAGGTGATTGCTGGAGAGAGAGCTGAAGAGAAGGAGTATGTTGGAGAATCCAAAAGAGACTGACAGGCAGGCCATGCGGGACAATAGAGATGACAACAGCTAGAGAGGTTGAGTGGTCAGGGGCGAGAGAAAGAAACTGAATCTCAATCCAATGACTACCTGTCGTTCCTTTAGAAGATGAACTAGAGAACTCACGGGAGCTTATTCTCCACGCTTTATCACTCTACGTCAGCGGTTCTCAACCTGTGGGTCGTGACCCCTTTGGGGGCCGAACAACCCTTTCACAGGGGTTGCCTAAGACATAACAGTAGCAAAATTACAGCTATGAAGTAGCAACAAAAATAACTTTATGGTTGGGGGTCACCATGACATGAGGAACTGTATTAAAGGGTCGCGGCACTAGGAAGGTTGAGAACCACTGCTCTACATCGTATTATCATATTGTCAGTGCCCGAGGAGTGGCCTACAAATAGTAAAAGAATCAAGCATGATATCGTGGAACGAGTATGAGCTCTGAAATCAGATAAAGCGGTTTGGAATCCCAACTTCAGCAGGTGGTGTTTGTTTGGAAGTAGTTTTAACAAATAGAAATGATGTAAGCCAATGTAGTAATCGTTCATTAACTAGTAACTTGTCACTAGTGATGGTGGAAATGGACATGCACTGTCCCTGTGAACGTATTTACTGCACCTCTGTCCACTGTCCACCTTTGCAGGGAGGAGGATTTTATTACTGAGGTTGTTTAGAATTGCCAGCTCATAATGGTAATAAAGTTATGAACCAACTTTTAGTAGGTTTTATTATTGCCAGATAAAGGACAGGACATCAAGATAAATTTGAATTGAAGATAAACAAGAAATACTTTTTTTTGTATAGGTGTGTAATATTTGAGACACACTTAGCTCAAAAATTCTTGTTTATCTGAAATTCACATTTAATGGGTCCTCCTGCGTTTTATTGAATAAATCTGGCAACCTTAAGGGCACCCCCATATTGCATGCACTGGGGGCCACTATCCCACCACTTACTAGGCCCCCTGACTGTGTCTATTGCAAGTTCAAAGGAGCAGTCATTACCGACTTTCTTTAAATTGTCTCCTTTGCTTCCTAAGATAATATCAACAGGCAATCACTTTATAAAAATTCTGTTTTAGGCGCAACAGTACTGACTGACTTAGTCGGCCAAAGGCCACACTTTAATCCAAGTGTTGGACAGATTCCTAGCTGGGGAGGGGCCAACAGGGCTGCAGGAAAGATGGGGTGAGAGAGAATGATGGAGAGGCAACCTCGCACTGAAAGGACTGGACAGTGGCCCTGGCCGGGTCCTACACACCAAAAGGTTGTGGGTTTGATTCCTGGGCACAACACACACCTAGGTTGTGGGTTGGATCCCCAAGCCAGGTGCATACAGGAAATAACCGATTAATCTCTCTCTCTCTCTCCCCCTCCCTCCTCTCTCTCTCTCCCCCTCCCTCCTTCTCTCTCTCTCTCCGTCCCTCCTTCTCTCTCTCTCTCCCCCTCCCTCCTTCTCTCTCTCCCCCTCCCTCCTCTCTCTCTCTCCCCCTCCCTCCTTCTCTCTCTCTCTCCCCCTCCCTCCTCTCTCTCTCTCCCCCTCCCTCCTTCTCTCTCTCTCCCCCTCCCTCCTTCTCTCTCTCCCCCTCCCTCCTTCTCTCTCTCTCTCCCCCTCCCTCCTTTTCTCTCTCTCCCCCCCCCTCCTTCGTTTCTTTCCAAAAATCAATTAAAAACAAAACATATCCTCGGGAGAGACAGTGGAGCTAGGACAGTGCCCTTCCCCTTGCCCTCATGACACAAACTAGAATATCCAACAGCACATCAGTAACACCAGGGACTAGCATTTCTCTTCCTCTCTCAGTCAACTGTTGATGAACTGCAGTAATAGGAGGAGGGCAGGACACCACACATACCCCAAATCAAAATGAAAAACAACAAATGCAGTCAAGGGCAGAATAAAGGGCAGGCTCTGCGAAGCACCCCTCCTGCCTTCCTCCACCATGGGTCCCCGGCGCCTGGAGGCAGCATCCCTTCCCACACCACCAGCACCCAGTCTCACACCCACTCCACAGCTCCCCACTCAGCACCTCGCTAATGTCACCCCAGCAATGTTTGTCCACACACTTAAGTGAGCTCAGTGGCAAAGGAGAGGACTGGTTCCACCTTCCAGGAGAAGCAACAGGTAGTCTATTGCTTACCATGAAGTTCTGGTTGTTGTTTTTTTAGGTGTAAATCTTTGTGATCTTTTTTTCTTTTTATTAATTTTTTTTTTCTTTATTGATTTTAGAGACTGAGAAGGAGGGGGGGGGAGAGAGGGAGAGGGAGAGGGGAGAGAGAGAGAGAGAGAGAGAGAGAGAGAGAGAGAGAGAGAAAGAAACATGGATGAGAGAGAACATCGACTGACCGCCTCCTGCATGCCTCCCACTGGGGATCAGGCCCACAACCTGGGCATGTGCCCTGACTGGGAATCGGAATCGAACCAGTGCCCTCTTGGTGCATGGGTCGATGCTCAGCCACTGAGCCACACCGGGCGGGCTTTTTATTTTTTATTTTGATTTTTTTATTGAAAGTAATACAGATGTCCCCCACTTCCCCCCATGGATCCCCTCTTTCCCTTTCCCACCCACTCCTGCTTTCTCCAACCTAGTGTCTGTGTTCACTGGATGTGCATATGTGCATATAAGTTCTTTGGTTTATCTCTTCCCACCTCTCTCATCCCCCATCCCTCTGAGGTTTGTTAATCTGTTCCCTACTTCCATGACTCTGGATCTATTGTGGTTGACAGCTTATTTTATTCATGATGTTCTGTTATTAAGTGAGATCGTGTGGTACTTGTCGTTCTCTGACTGGCTTATTTCCCTTAGCATAATACTCTCCAGGTCCCTCCATGTCATCTCAAAGGGTAAGAGATCTTTCTTACAGCTGCATAGTATTCCATTATGTATATGTACCACAGCTTTTTTTATCCACTCATCTATTGATGGACACTCGGGCTGTTTCCAGATCTTAGCAATTGTAAATAGTGCTGCTATGAACATAGGGGTACATATATTTTTTTCTGATTGGCATTTCAGGCTTCTTAGGATATGTTCCTAGGAGTGGGAGCACTGGATTAAATGGCAGTTCCATTTTCAATTTTTTGAGGAAACACCATATAGTTTTTCATGGTGGCTGCACCAGTCTGCATTCCCACCAGCAGTGCACTAGAGTCCCCTTTTCTCCACACCCTCGCCAGCACTTGTTTGATGATTTGTTGATGGCGGCCATTCTGACAGGTGTGAGGTGATATCTTATAGTCATTTTAATTTGCATCTCTCTGATGATTAGAGATGTTGAGCATTTTTTCACATGTCTCCAGGCCACTTGTATGTCCTGTTTGGAGAGGTGTCTATTCAGGTTCTCTGCCCATTTTTTAATTGGATTGTTTGTCTTCCTTTTGTTGAGTTGTATGAGTACTCTATATATTTTGGATATTAACCCCTTATCTAATGTATCATTGGCAAATAAGTTCTCCTAGAGAGTGGGGACCCTTTTCATTTTGATGCTGGTTCCTTTCGCCATGCAGAAATGTTCTAGTTTGATGCAGTCCCATTTATAACTTTTTTCCTTTGTTTCTCTTGCCCTAGGCATGTATCAGTGAAAATTCCACTATGTATGATGTCTGAGATTATTCTGCCTATATTTTCTTCTGGGATTTTTATGGTTTCATGGGTTACATTTAAGTCTTTTATCCATTTTGGGTTTATACTTGTGTATGATGTAAGCTGGTGGTCTTTGCATGTAGCTGTCCAATTTTCCCAGCACCATTTATTGAAGAAACTGTCTTTTCTCCATTGTATGCTCTTGCCTCCTTTGTCGAATATTAATTGTGCATACTGTCTTGGGTCAATATCTGGGTCCTCTGTTCTGTTCCATTAATCTATATGTCTGTTCTTGTGCTAGTACCAGGCTGTTTTGATTACGATGGCTTTGTAGTTTAAGTTGATATCTGGTATTGTGATCCCTCCCACTTAGTTCTTCTTTTTCAAAATTGCTGTGGCTATTCAGGGTCTTTTATGGTTCCATATAAGCTTTTGGAGTGTTTGTTCTAGATCTGTGAAATATGCTGTTGGTACTTAAATAAGGATTTCATTTAATGTGTATATGGCTTTGGGTAGTATGGACATTTTAATGATGTTGATTTTTCTGATCCATGAACGTGGTATATAGTTCTACTTTTTTATATCTTGTTCTATTTCTTTTTTCAATGTCCTGTAGTTTTCTGAGAACAGGCCTTTTACCTTCTTGGTTAAGTTTATTCCTAGGTATTTAATTTTTTTGGTGTTGCAATGGTAAATGGGATTTTTTAAAATTTCCTTTTCTGAGTGTTCCTTATTGGTGTATACGAATGTCATCAATTTCTGGATGTTAATTGTGTATTCTGCTACTTAGCAAAATTCATTTATTAAATCTAGTAGTTTTTTGATGGAGTCTTTAGGGTTTTTTATGTAAAATATAATGTCAACAAAAAGTGATAGTTTTACTTCTTCCTTTCTGATTTGGATCCCTTTTATTTTTTCTTCATGTCTGATTGCTGTGGCTAAGACTTCCAGTACTATGTTAAATAGGAGTGGTGAAAGTGGGCATCCCTGTCTTGTTCCTGTTCTTAAGGGAAATTCTTTTAGGTTTTGCCCATTGAGTATGATGTTGGCTGTAGGATTTTCATATATGGCCCTTATTATGTTGAGATATGCTCCTTCTATTCCCACATTGCTCAGTGTTTTTTATCAGAAATGGGTGCTGGATTTTGTTGAATGCCTTTTCAGTGTCTATTGATATGATCATATGGTTTTGATATTTTATTCTGTCTATGTGGTGTATCACATTTATTGATTTTTCAAATATTGTACCAGTCTTGATCCCTGGGATGAATCCCGCTTGGTCATGGTGAATAATTTTTTAAATGTATTGCTGGATCCAATTTGCTAATATTTTCTTGAGAATTTTGGCATCTATGTTTATCAGGGATATTGGCCTGTAGTTTCCTTTCTTTGTAGTGTCTTTATCTGGTTTTAGGATTAGGATTGTGCTTGCCTCACAAAAAGAATTTGAAAGTCTTCCTTCTTTTTGAATATTTTGGAATAGTTTGAAGAGAATAGGTGTTAGTTATTCTTTGAATGTTCAGTAAAACTCCCCCGTGAAGCTGTCAGGCCCCAGGTTTTTGTTTTCTGGGGGTTTGCTGATTACATCTTCAATTTCCTTAGTTATTATTGGTCTGTTCAAGTTTTCTGTCTTTTACTGGTTCAATTTTGGGAAACTGTGTGATTCTAGAAATTTGTCCACTTTGACTAGGTTGTCCAATTTGTTGGCGTATAATCGTCCATAGTAGTTTCTAACGATCCTTTGTATTTCTGTGGTGTCAGTTGCTACTTCTCCTCTTTCATTTCTGATTTTGTTTATTTGGGTCCTCTCTTTGTTTTGTTTTGTTTGTTTGTTTGTTTGTTTGTTTTCAAAGAACCAGCTCTTTGTTTCATTGATCTTTTGAATTGTTTTTTTTAAGTCTCTATGTCATTTATTTCTGCTCTAACTTTTACTATTTCTTTCCTTCTTGTTCTGGGGTTTTCTTTTTGTTTACTTTGTAGTTCTTTAAGCTGTAGGGTTAGATAGTATATTAGAAATTTTTCTTTTTTTTCTTGATGTAGGCCTGTGATGCTATGAACTTCCCCTTCAGGACTGCTTTTGCTGTGTCCCGTAGATTTTGTGTTGTGTCTTCACTTTCACTGATTTCCAGGAAGTTTTTTTTAATTTCTTCCTTTATTTCCTTGGTAATGCAGTCATTGTTTAATTCCATGTTATTTAGCCTCCATGTGTTTGAGTGTTTTTATGTTTTTTTTAGTGTAATTAATTTCTAATTTCATGCCATTGTGATCTGAAAAGGTGCTTGATACAATTTCAATCTTCTTGAACTTGTAGAGACTTAGTTTGTGTCCTAACATGTGGTCTATTTTTGAGAATGTCCTATGGGCACTTGAGAAGAATGTGAATTCTGCAGTTTTGGAGTATAATTTTCAGTAAATATCTATTAAATCTATTTGATCTAGTGCATCATTTAGAGTCTTTGTTTCCTTATTTTTTGTATAGAGGATCTGTCCAGTGATGTCAGCAGGTTGTTGAACTCCTCTGCTATGATTGTATTACTGTTCATTTCTAATTTGAAGTCCTCCAGAAGTTTAAAAATATATTTTGGTGCTCCTATACTGGGTGCATATATGTTTACCAAGGTATGTCTTCCTTTCAATATTATGTAGTGGCCTTCTTTGTCTCTCGTTATGGCCTTCATTTTGAAGTCTGTTTTATCAGATATGAGTATTGCTACCCCAGCTTTTTTTTCATTTCCATTTGCTTAGAAAAATTTTTTCCATCCCTTCACTTTCAACCTGTGTGAGTCTTTTGTTGTGAGGTGTGTCTCTTGCAAACAACATATATGTGAGTCATGCTTTCTTATTCATTCAGCTATGCTATGTCTTTTGACTGGAGCATTTAATCCATTTACATTTAAGGTTATTAGTGATATGTACTTATTTATTGCCATTTTAATTTATTATGGCTACATTTCTCTATTTTTGCTGCTTATTACAATAGGCCTTTTAACATTTCTTGCACTGCTGGTTTGTTGTTAATATATTTCCTTAGCCTTTTTTTTTGGTCTGGGAAAATCTTTATTTCACCTTCTATTTTGAATGATAGCCTTGCTGGATAGAGTAGTCTTGGATTCAGATCCTTGTTTTCATTACCTTGAATACTTCATGCCATTCCCTTCTGGCCTGTGGTGTTTCTGTTGAGAAGTCAGCTGATAGTCTTATGGAGGCTCCTTTGTAGGTAACCTGTTGCTTTTCTCTTGCTGCCTTTAAGATTTTTTGTCTTTAATTTTTGGCATTTTAATTATTATGTATCTTGGTATAGTCCTCTTTGGGTTTTCTTACTTGGGGCTCTCTGTGCTTCCTGGACTTGTATGCCTTTTCCTTTGCCAAGTTAGGGATATTTTCTGCCATTATTTCTTCAAATATATTCTCTAACCCTTGCTCATTTTCTTCTTCTTCTGGAACTCCTATGATGTGGATGTTGCTATGTTTCATGTTGTTTCACAACTCTCTTAAACTGTTCTCCAGTTTTTAAATTGTTTTTTTTTTTCTTTTGGTTCTCTGATTGGGTGATTATTTTCTATCCTGTCTTCTAGTTAGCTGATCTGATCCTCAGCTTCCTCTAATCAGCTGGTTATTCCTTCCAATGTGTTCTCTATTTCTGCTATGTCATTCTTCATTTCCACTTGGTGGTTTTTCATTTCCAGTTGATTAATTTAAACAGGAAAGGTTTTCCAACTTATAAACAGTATAGCTCACAGTGATTAATATTAAAAATAATATATTAACTTTTAAAAAACTATAGCTAATCTTTAATTGCACTAATCCACCTACCTATAATTGAGAATTTACTATACCTTATGTTCTTTAACCTAATTTTAATTGTAAAAATTTCATGTGTATATCCAAACAATCAAACTATTGCCTCTATACCAGTCTTTGCCAAGGGCCATGAGAAATGTAAACATGTTCTCATTTCATATTTTTATGTGTGTAGGTGTGTGGTCCCCTTCCTAATCTCCCCTCTTTTAACTGACTATATTGGTACTGACTGTATGACTCTAAATAACATGTTAATATTTTTGGTGAGCCTTTAGAACAGAGTGGAGCTAAATGAATGAATTCTATCTGCCATCTTCATCTGGAAGACACCTTGACTATAGTTTAGAAAATCTACCACTCCCCCTGCCAAAAAAAACCCCACTCTTTCTTGAACTGCTACTTTCATGCATGTATGAATTTATATCTTCCTACAACTTAAATTTTGAGTAGACTGCTCAGGTACTAACTAGTGTTATATAAAACAAAAACTCATCTGGATGGTTTGGGGTTAATCTGTTCACTCCATTAAATAAGCACATCAAGATGAAAAATGCCTGAAGATGTGATGGATGTACTTAATTGTAAAGTTTGTGCAGAAATATTACTACTATTCAAACTTAGAATGAAAATTTTAACATATAGTGACTGCCTGGACTACACATTTCACACAGCATCTCATTTAAAAAAGGCTTAAAAGCATTAACAGTTCATGAAAAAAATTTATTAGATAAACATTATAGAGTGGTAACATATATCAAAAAAGTCAAGAGACTCTTGCCTTTCTGAAAATGTATAAATGTACCCCCAAATATTTTTAAATAGTACCTAAGAAAGGACATGTTCAAATATATAGTATTAAATATTTAGAGAAAAGGACATCATTGCACTTATCTCAAAACACACACAAACTTGCATCTCAGCCAACATTCCCAAAGTTTGAAAATCTTACTCTGAGGGTTAACTGCTAATTACATTTTCCCAATTTATATATGCAACAACAGGTCTAGGAATACATCATTTTCAAGGCAAGATTTAGAACACAGTTAGCTGATTAAATCGCTCACCTTTAATGAGAGGGGATACTAAGTAACTTCTTTTAGCTAATGAAGACAGTTTATTTTTATTCTTTTTAAAAAATTTCTAAATTGATTTTAGAGAGAGAGAGAAACATGGATTTGTTGTCCCACTTATTGATGCATTCACTGGTTAATTCTTGTATGTGCCGTGACTGGGGATCGAACCCACAACCTTCATGTATGGGGACAATTCTCTAACCAACTGAAGCTACTTGGCCAGGGCTATTTTTATCCTTAAACTTTTCAGAATATTTTGACTTCTCAACATCTATCTGAAAAGTTCCTGTCTCATCTTCCAACAAAAAAATTAACTAACCTTCTTACTTTCATAGCCAGAATGAATTTTTCAGAATTAAATGCTATTACAGGATGATGTCAAACTAATGTGGGTTTGGGAGTGTTGACACTAGAGTAATTTTGAGTAACACTAATGCTATTCCTTTTGGCTTTCAGGCATCAAGACATCAGAGGATGTGACCCACTCTGTTTGTTTACATGGATAACAGACTTGTCAGGACAGTGTCGCCAGGGAGTATTAAGAACAATATTGAAGGGCAAAGGCTGTAATTGTTCATCACAGTTCCTCCCGTTAAGGTCATCCAGTAATGACAATTTAATCAATGGTTGTGTCTTTATATTAAAAATCTGATAGTAACATCAACTACATTTCTTCAACCATATTTCACAGAATGCATGCTCTGCCACATATTACTAAGCAATCAGTGAAAGAAAAAAAAAAAGTTCCATGTTTTAAGTTGAGAAATGCTGCTTTATACAGGGATAAATCATTTTGTTTTATTTTTTATTGCAGGACTTCCCAGAATCTTGAATAAACTCATGTGCACTGTGAATCTCTATGATATAATTTTAGGATAGAACATTTCCAGGCTTCTTGGACAAGAGGCTCATTTTTTAAGTTTTTTTTTTTAGAAAGCACGAATTCACATTTCATGCAGTATTGGTGAGTGCTAGTGCTCGGGAAATCCTACACCTACGGTCTCAGCAGTGGTGTGTGACTGGTATTAACTGGCACACTCAGAAACACACCATTGGTGTGTCTGTTTTCTTTTGCTACTAGAACCAATTACCACAAACGTAAGTGTCTTAAAACAGCACAGATACATTACCTGTAGTTCCCGTATGTTAGAAGTCTAACACGGGCCTCACTGGGCTGAGATCAAGGCGCTGACAGGCTGCACCGCCTTCTGGGGGCTCTGGGGAGAACCCATCCCTTGCCTGCTCCAGCTTTAGAGGCTCCCTGCATTCCTTGGTCCACTGTCCACTTCCTCCATCTCCAAAGCCAGCCACACTGCATCTCTCTGACCGTTCTACTGTACTGGGTCCCTCTGACCGCAGACAAAGAAAGTTCTCAGCTTTTAAAGATTCATGTTACAGATTCATGTGATTAGATTAGGCCCAGGTGACTAGTGTGGGATAATCTCCCCATCTCAATGACAGCAAAGTCCCTTTTTGCCATGTAAGGTAACATCTTCACAGATTCCAGGCATTAGGGTTTAGACATCGTTGGGAGCATTCTTCTGCCTACCACACATGGGTTGATAAGTATACCTTCAGAAATTTGGCCAGCAAAGTTGATGGATATGAAAGAAAGCAATTATTCCTACTGTTTGCTTGATTCTCCGCCTGCCCCCCTCCCCACCACACTATTACTTATAACATCACAGTATCAGAGAAATCAATTATTGTCTCATTAAGGGTGTAGAACAGTGAACAAAACATGGGACATGTTCCCAAGCACCAAGAACTTGGTTCTGTCTTCACAATGTAGAGAAGAGCCCACAAGGGCTCCGGAAATTAGATTCTCAAGAAACAGAGCCAGCTGGCTGATCAACATTGTGAGCCTGTTCCCACAAGTTGTGCATCTTCCAGTAAGAGGGACACGCATCCCCCCCGCCAGCTTTATCACAGCTTTCCTTACTAAGGCACAGTGCATTCATTACCTCCTACGATGCACGTATTATAACTGTCCCATTTCACAGGTGAGAAAATAAATCCACTCTATGGTTATGTTACCTGATAAGATCTTGCTTTCACCAAACCAGTAAAGAAATACATATCTGATTCCAAAGTCTGAGGTCTCAATCTTATGTAATACGTGTCTATTCACTTTTATAACCCGTATCCCCCTGACTTTTCTCCAACCCAAGGGTCTCTGTACTTGGTTCCAGGAGCGTGTGCACATACACTTGCACTCACGGGCATGCTCAATGACTCTCACTATCATTTGCATCTTTATGAGGCTTCATGCCTTGATTACATGCCTTCCCGTTTTGATCCCTGATAAGGTATGGGGACTTCTGGGCCACTGGCAGGATATGTCATGAGTACATGGCTTAGAGTCATATGTAGTTTTAAAATGTGGCTAGGTCATCACCTGCAGAGTATCTCGGCACATTACATGAGTACTTCAGTTTCCTCCTCTGGAGAGAGATCGGTAATAATATCTGCTTCATGGGGTCATTGTAAGGGTTACAGGAAATGATATACGTAAAGCATCTGGTAGATAATAATACTGTATGATTATTATATAAATGCAAGAAATGGAAGTTGATATTATCATCTTTAATTCCTTGCTGTGTTTACCTACATAAAGTTGCTAGTCAAAGTTCTTGTCTCTACAAAGGATGTGTACTGACAACCTGTACTTATATCACTGACATCTGAACAGCCAACAGGCATGGTTTAATTCACGTCCTATTGCTAAGGTGTGGTTCATGCTACTCAAAACAAATTTCTTCCAAAGGGCCCCCAACTGCCGGCAGAACTGGGGCCTGAGACTTCTTGAAATTTGCTAATCACATCTGGTTTAGCTTTAGACATTTTCTGGGGTTTTGCCAGCAGCCACGACATTTTAATGGCTACAATAAACCTCAAAGCCTCATCAAATCTTTGCTGTATGTGTGAAAATTATGTCCTCTTCAATTAAACATTCAATCTAGGCTCACACCGAGGCCTTATGGAAAGGGAGGTGAAACCCGAATGGGAGCAGGAGATGAAACGGACCGCCGCGACTCTGGCCATCGCGCCAGATGGTATTTAGAAGAAAAAGAAATTCATTAGCAAACCAACGGCCTGTATTTTCTTTAAATATTTACTAGGTACCTTTCATGTGTTAAAAACACTGGCATCCCTAAAGATTAGCAGGGCATTTTTGTTTAAACATGCACTGTGTGTGGGGGAGTCCCCGTCTCCTCCATCGCCTTTATGGTCCTCCGTATCCTTTGGTGAAGCCCAGGACGGAGGAGAAAAAGCAGCGAGGCAGCTCGGTGCGCCTTCGTGCGGCAGCCTCAGAGTGTGGTGTTCCCTTGCAACTGCCTGGGGAAGGGTCGGCTGCGTTCTGAGAGGTCTGGAACGGCAGCTAGGATTTCCCGAGAGAACATCAGACACACTGAAGTGGGGAGCTTTGGGGGAAGCCCTTCCTATTGCTATCCTCCTAATTCACCCTGCTCACCCCTTCATTATTTACCATCAAACACGCAGGAGCGCTGTCAAAGCAAGGAGGCCGAGCCAGGGCGCCTGCGAGGGGCAGCAGGCAGGAGAAGAGGAGAGATCACAGGCAGATCCGGTTTCGGTTGAAAAGACCGGAGAGGGCAGGCCCAGGTGTCGAAGGGCCCGTGAGACGAGGGGATGGGCCTGCAGGGAGGCCAGGGAGTGGACAAGCATGGCTCTGGCGACCACTGCTCACCTGCACCACCCTGAGGACTGGCCTGGGCCCTAACCCCACCACTGGAGGGGGAGGGAAGAAACACTGCGCGAGGGCTTGCTCTGTTTCATTCCAATAAGAAACCAAGTCCCTCATCTTAGACAAGGATAGAACTATCTTTTTTTTTTAAGGACAGGGAAAAGAATAACCACAAGTTCACAAATCGCATTCCTGAACAAAGCATTCATTTGGTCGAATTCACGCTCTCAACCACATCAACGGGAGGGAGGGAAAAATCCACATGTTCCTTTAAAGATAATTTACAAGGTAAAAATATTCACTTGCAACCACTAGCCCTATTTAAGCAAGTTTTATCCCGAAGGAGAAACCATTGGCTTCCCTTGCCACTGGGAGCAGGTCCTCCCCGCCCCGCTCCCGGTTCCAAGCTGTTCTCCGAGACTGAGGTTTCTGAGCGCTCTTTCACAATAAACATTTTTTGAATGTTTATTTTATGTCTTAGTGTAAAAATATTCCTGGTTCGAGCTCTTCATTTCCTCAAGCTCCACTCTGGGCTCCGTTTCCACATTAACACACTCCCCCGTCCTCTGCAGGGCTCTTCGGTTGGAGTTATACAAGCTCCAACACAAGTATTTATATTCTTGGACAAGGAGATGTCTCCACAGTGAAAACACAAGACTCCAGAAATGCCAAAGGAAAATTCCTGCCCAAGAGAGGCATAGTTTCACCTTTTAAAAAAGCCAAACGGGGCTTTCAGCGTGTCGTGCTGAATAATTAAAAATGTGAATTAAACTAAAACGGAAGGTTTGCTATAGGTCTCGCCATTATCATCAGACTCGTACGTATAAATGAAACACACAGGAACGTGTGTGTGACAGGGAGAGGGAGGGGGCTGCCTAGGAAGCTTGTGTAGAAACCATGTGTTCTAATCAGATTGACCTGATTAGAGTTCAGTCAATCTGCCTCACACTGGCTGTATGAGCGTAACTTCTCCAAGTCTCCCTTTTCCTATTTGTAAAAGAAAGTTAGCGTAGTTCCTGCTTATCAGGATGGTCATAAGCATTATATGAGACAACAGTGAGCATTCAATAAAGGGTTGGTGCTATTATCATTAGAATCATATCTTGTAGAGAAAACAAGATGTAGATGTAATCAGCACTAATTAACACCAGTCAAGGGGAGGGACATGCAAACCCCACACCTCCAAATGCTGCCCCGAGATCGGCAGTGGTTGGAGGGCTTGTGTGCTGACCTCCACAGCGGAACTGGGCACCAGCTCCGATCCACGAGCCACACGCAGATACTGCTCTTAAATCACTCTTTAAAAACCTTAGCTATTATCATAGCAACAGAAGAGTTCCTGTTACCTTCTAGTTGCCTCTTCAGTTTCCTCAAGTCTTTTGTGAGGTCTTCAAACTTGACTTGGGAAGCCAGGAAGAAATCTTGTGGTTCAGGCAGGGGGAAAATGCTCTTTTCTGTTCCCGCTTCCTAAAAGATATGGTAAAGGAAAGTACATTATACATCCCGGTGGTCCCAGAAATGCCAAAGCATCTTTTACTGAATGTTTGAACAAAAATCGCTGCAACGCTCCTCTGCTATTCCCACGTTGGGGCTGGTTACTCCGAAGTGCTTCTGCGTCTTTCACAATTTCTTTCGGGTCACACTGGCATGTAGATTGGCCAGGTCATGGGCTAGGTTTCCTTTTGCCTCAGGAATCAAAGAGGAAATTGTCAGGTATGGCCTGATCTTGGACACTTTGTGTCTATGAAAAAAGGCATAGGAGGAACACATGCAAGTACTTAAATTCACAGTCCCTGTTGGAGTTGCACATGGTAGCAATTAGGTAACTCATCTTTGGGCTATGTCAATGGGTGTGAACTGGAAGGTGCTGGATAAGGGGCAACTCTCGTGGAAGAATCAATCACCCTCCCTTACACCTTCACCTCCCTTCTTCTGCACCTTAAAGCATGCCTGTGTGAGTGTGCGTGCTTGCGTGCGTGCGATCAAATTCTTCACATATTTGTAAAAATTTTCCAAATGTTGTTCGGCTACTCTTAGCAGATATACTAAGGGCGTGATTGGGTAGAGTGTTTGACAAGCCCCACAACTGTATCTCATTGAGTGCCTGAGCTGAGAAACATCTAGAGGGACAAACCTTCACCGGGCACGTTGGAAAATAAGCTGAGCCTCAGATTTGTTTTCCAGGCTCTCTTGCTTTTTCCTGGGTTGTTTAATGTGGGCTTTGTATCTTGCTCATCTCAGACAGTCTTCAGGTCTTTTCACGTGGGCTCCGTTGCCAGCTTTCTGCCACATTCCATCTCCCCGACTGCCATCAGGGCTCGTTCCGAACCTGAACACTGCTTTTCAAGGCACTTGATCTGGCCTGTCTCCCTCTCCGGCCTGACTTCTGCCTTCCCCCCATCTTTGACCCCCTTCCCCAAACTTTCACAAAACAACAGAATGGGCTACAGTCTCTTGTCTCTGGGCTTTTGTAAAACTTTTCTGTGAAACTGTCCCTTCCTAACCCTTCCCCAGAATGTCCACACCTTTTGGTTCGCACGCATCCTTCAAGTCTCAAAATAGATGCCCCTTCCTCAAGGATCCCCCCCCCCCCAGTCCCAGAAACCTACTCTTGGTGTTTCCAAGACCGCCATGACCACAGCACTTAACAGCATTAATTTACAAGGTGCCATGTTAGCTCGTGTGTCTTCCCCACCAGACTAGAAGGCAGGAACCGTGTCTTGGTCTCCGTATGGAATGTAATCCCTGGCATGTCAATTCGCTTTGTTTGGAAGCATCGCAGAGAGGCTACAAAACACCAATCTGGGAAATCTGTACCTGGAGCAGGACACATCCAACTGACCTTCCTGTGGGTTTGTGTGGTTTCAGGGATTCACTGGACCCTTCCCCTTCCTTTAAGAACTCCAGCTTTTCCTTGGGATGCTAGGAGCCAGTTTTCCTCATTTGAGTTGGACATTTTAGGCAATCATTGCACTTATTTGGATCTTCCTGTACTCATCCTACTACTTTAAAAGGCACGGAAGCAGTATCTAGTCTGAGTGCCAAAAGGGTGCGACATCGGAGACACTTGCCACAAAACGTCATGGTGATCGACGCTGGAAGGACTCATGAATAATATCTTTCTGTTTTCCAAAACGTTTTATCAGACTCGGTCCGCCTTCTTTTTTATTGTTTTTTTTTTTCCTTTGTTTTGTTTTTTAATCTAGACAAAGAGAAAAGGCTGCCGAGCCCATCAGCCCGGTAATGCTCTTGGGAAAGTTGCTCAATTAGAGCTCAAACGACATGGCTCTTGATGGGTTTCTTTAAGCTTCACAGACCTAGACTTGGACCCAAAACCTGGCGTGGGTGGAAGAAACCCTGGAACAGAAGTCACCTTTCTTCAGCTAATTGCTCAGCACCACTAACCACAGAAATCATCACTTCTGCGCCTAGAGGGAGGGGATCGTTTAATAAATCACACAATTCTACACTCTTGCTGAGTGAAATGCACTTTGCACTGTGAAAACTAGGAGAGGACCACACAAATGTTGATTTCTTATTTTTCCTAAACGGGGCTGTTCCAACTTTGAAGCTATTCTTACGGTAAGATTTTCCTCTGTGAGGCTGATTCCACTGGGTGTGGCTCCATTCAGCGGGCTGTATCTTACAGGCAAATTTCAGCCTTCCTACACAATGCATGTGGCTTGGGTGAGGCAGACACCTCGAGGTACATCTGCTCATGTCAATCTTGGATTAGAAATGCCACCTCTTGAGATGCTCCTGCCACAGCAGTACCCGCTGCCAGAACTTGGGGTACGTACATATTGCTTGAAGCTCAATATGCCCACCCCATTCTACCAGAGGATTGAAGATTTCACCTCCCAGTACCTGCTTCCTTACAGATGCCTCGTATTACATTCTCGTCGATGCTTGCTGTATACGGAGCTCAGCAAATATTGATCAGGCGCCTACATTACAGACACTAAAAAGGAGACAACGGTGAGCTCTGGACCCCAGGGAGCAATGCCAGGATGGTAGGTAATTAATTGCTCATTGATATCTATAGATGAGGCAGAAAATACATTTTGAGAGAGTCATCCTGACAGTGTTCCCGGGCTTCAGAGAAGTAAAAGACAAGGAACTGAGCAAAGCCTTCATGGAAGAAGGGTCACGTAGGATTGTACTATTTTCTATTTTGTCTTTTTCTCCTTTTACCAAAGTGACACACGTGCATTATGTTTAGTGATTAAAAGGAAGAGGAAAGTAAAAATCTCTTAGAATCCTCCCACCCAGAAAGAAACAAACATTTTCATATATATCCTTCCAGGTGTTTGTGTGTATTTGTATTTACCCATTTGAGATTATATTATATACTATGCTAAACACGTTTTTAATTTAAAAGCAGGTCAAGAATATTTCCCAACGCCATTAGACAGTCTCTGGTACACTTTCGATGGCCGTGTATTATTCCATTTTATAACTCTAGCACGATTTATTTGACCTTAGTTCCTACCTTTGGATGCCTATCAAAAATTCTGCAATATTTTTCTATTACAAGTTATTTTAAATAAAATAGTGATACATGTGATTTTTTCGTTAGGATAGAAATCACTAGAAATGTGTATGATATTTCTAGGGCTTTAGACACGGAAAAGTCAAAGCCTCACTCTCCCATACAGCGCATCTGCATGAATTAGGAAAAGGGGTCCCCTATCAGCTGGCGTGGCTCCCCGGGCAAATAGCTCAGCAAGCCCATGGCATAGAATGTGGTGAATCCCAGGCAGACTAGGTAAGGGTCTCATTTGACCCACAGATCTTAAACAGAGAAGAACTCGGTCAACCATACAAGACAGGTCTGAGAAAGGTTGGATCAGTCTAGATTGCTAATTCTATATATCTAGTTGGCAATGTATGTCCTCTATTTGTTTTCTGAAGTTACCTGCTGTCTCTTTTGTCACTTTTTGAAAATTTTTAATGAGAAGGGACAAGTTGACTTTTTCTTGTTGATTGTAAAGAGCTCATTACACACACACACACACACACACACACACACACACACACACGGTTAAGTTAATGGAAGCTTTTCCCCAAAAGGTCTTTTAATTATTCATAAAAGAAAAGAGAGGTTTTGTAAAAAGGCTAGTGAATAGGATAGTTCCAATTAGGGAGCACATCAGATGTAAAAACACACAGTTAGAAAGCACAGGGTGTGTTTGGAAAACGTCAAGTCTTGGGTTGAATCACAGAAAGTGTGTAGAGGGAAAGTAATAAAAGTCTGGTTGTAAAAGACTGGAATCAAGTTGGATAGAGTCTTAATTCACTTGACAAGGGGGAGCCATTTCGGTTTTGAGTGAAAAAGGTGATGTGAAATGATCAGAACTATGAAATGCAATCAGGCCACAGGCTGTGGGAGGGACTAGAAGGGGAGTAACTAGAGGTGGGGAGGCCAGTTGGGGAGCTATTGAAATTCCCTAGTTGATTTATCTTAAAGCCTGAATGAGCTGGGGTCAGTTGGGATTTAAAAACACACACACAAAAAAACCGAAAAACAGAGAAGAATACATGAAACCATTTGAACTGAAGGACAGAGATCAACAGAAGAGAAGCACAATTTCATGTCTAAGTGACCAAAACTTATAATATCCTTAATAGAAACAGGGGAGAAGATGAGAGGCGGGTGAGAACCCTGACTGTAGATAAATTGAGAACAGTTAGATAAAGCCACCAAGAGGGTCGGAGAGGTAACTATAAACCTCATCAGTGCTCAGCTTGTCTTCTGGATGAAACTGTGGGCCTTTTAAAATATGTCTTTATTGATTTTTTAGAGCGAGAGGAAGGGAGAGGGAGACAGAAACATAGATGTGAGCAAGAAACATCAGTGGGCTGCCTCCCACACGCCCCCTACTGGGGATGGAGCCTACAACCCAGGCATGTGCCCTGACTGGGAATCGAACCGGGACTTCTCAGTCTATGTGAGGACAGTCTGAGCCACACCGACCAGGCAAAACTGTGGGTCTTTTCAAAATAAGGCTACGGAACCTCTACTTTTCTTCCCTCACTACCTGGGAAAAACTCTGCTTACAGGGATAGGCAAGCAGGAGTCCTGACATTTTCCATTCATATTGATTGCTAGATTTCTCAACAACTTACAACAGTACCTCTTTCTTCTCGAAGTTAGGACTCCTTGTTCTCAGTTTAACGAGAAGGCATAAAATACAGAAAATCGTGCTCAGGTAGATTCTCATAGAAAAATGTATCTCTAATTGCAAATGTAATTTAAGCCAAGAGGAGGGATTTCAGATTCCACACCCTCAACTTGCTCACAGGCGAACATGACCGATAATGGATTGGGTATTACAGAATATGAATTCCCATATTTGGGTCTGCATCCCAGAATTTCATTTCAAGTATAACTGATCACTGAATGGATCCAGGCTTCACAAAGGCCCTTCTGGTCTGGGCAGGGGGCCTGAGGTCACAGGGCCCCCTGTGTCATGCAGTGGTCAGAATCGGAAGATGTGTGCCCTGAGTAATGCTTCTCTTCACAAGAGTCACCTAAACTCTCTTGGCTTCAGTGTTTCCATCTGCAAACCAAGGAGGCTGGCTCGTTCTCAAATTCTCAGTTGGACTTGAAATCCATCCATTCATCCATCCATCCACCGTCCGACTTCTGAATGCCAACAACGTGTAGGAGTTGAAACCCCATGAGTGAGGTTTTCCACATCATGCCATTTCTTACCTGATCGTAGTAGCGCAGGTAATATTTCACGACATAGTCCACCAGATTAATCCCGGTATCCTAGGTTTAAAAGAGAGGCTTACATGAAAATCGTTCCCATGAGACTCTGCCGTGTTATGTCATCAAGAACCAAAATCTCAGTTTGTGACCTTAATCCCTTTCATTTGTGATACCTGCTCCTAGTTCTGGTAGAGATTGAGGAGACTTCCCTCTCTCCTCCTTGTCCCATCCATTTTTCTTTTTTTTATGGCATCTATACAAAGAAATGACGCGACACTACTCTTTGTGGGGTAAAAAAAACAACAAAGAAAAACAACAACCAAAAACAATCCATATGACCTCGGAGGTAATGGCTAAAACAAACAAACAAAATAAACGAAACACTGTCTCTATAGTTCCTGGCATAAAGCCAAAGGGGGGGGAGGGGGGAGGGGCAGAGAGTGCTAAAGGGAACCAGGGACTAGAGCAGAAAACCACCTCTCCCTTCCCACCTTTTCAAAGATGTGTGTCCTTAATGGTGTGAAAACAATCAGGACAGTTTTAAAGGAATGCCATGCCACTTTATGACCCTGGGAGGCCAGGAGTGGGCGGGCCCTCCCACAAGCTGCCTTTGAGTCTCTTCACATGAGTCTCATTCTAATTTGCCTCTGTGTTTCCTCCGCCTCCACTCCTGCGGCCCCCCAGCGGATGCCCAGGTACGGGCTGGTGGTTTCCAAAGAGGGGGCTCTGCAGGGGTGTGGAGCCAAATGATAATCAGGCTCAGGGAGCTGGACAGTAGATGTCCAGCCCAATTGTGCACAGAAGAAGAATTCATTTGCTCGGCTCAGCTGGTGTGATCCACCATCGCTCCGTATGCAGGAATGAGTAAGTGACAAGTGGCCAACAGCACGTTCAAGCCTTGTGCTATGGCTAATACCATATTCTATCTGTTTTATTTTTCTCCCTGCAGTTCAACAACTGTATATTTTAGAGCAAACAGATATTGGGAACTTTGTATCAAAATAAGATCAAATATTAAAAAAACCTATCTTTATTCAAAGGTCAAAGGAAAGCAAAGGAAAAACATACTGTTAGGGGGAGGACAGCGATAAATGGAACAATCAGAAATGCCTTTTCTGTTTTGAAGTTAAAGGTACAGAAGGAAAATAATGGCAGGTCATAGACATTCATTATGAAACAAATAAATACCCGGCTTTTGACGTCCTTGAGTTTGGGCAGAATTTCTAAGCTATATCCATCTGCTTGTCCCCGAGTCCTGTTTCCTCCATTCATGTAATTTCCAAAAGCCAGAATGAGAGCTAAGATATCCTTCACACTCTTCATGTGCAGCAGGGCCTGTGATGGCGAACACCAATTATAACGCAGCTGAACTCCAAATACACCTGTGTTCATTCAACAACAAATGTTTGCTGGGCACCCAGTAGGCTGTGTGGTGGCATGTTACCAGCCGGGTCAACAGTTAGCAAAACAGAAAACACACGTAAGCCATAAGTGTCATGGGGAGTCATCATTTTCTATCCTTTCAATGAATTACACACTGGTTTTAACATTGAGGGTTAAATCTTAGTATTTATATTTCCATCTGAGCCAGTTTTATTTTGTAAATACTACTTTGAACATATTTCTAAGTGGAAAAAGGAGAGTTGTTATAGTGGGGCTTCACGTCCTATGACTTGTATGCAGAAAGGGGCTTAACACTGGAGAATCTGTTTTTTTGGACTCTTATCTAGTAAACAGTACAATTAAGTGTAGGGTAGTTATTTTATTTTATTTTTTTACTTTTTGGTACGTGCCCCTAGCGGGAACTGAACCCTAGACTCTCTGGTCTGCGGGCTGATGCTCCAACCGCTGAGCCAAACCAGCCAGTGCTAAGTGTAGAGTAGTTATAACAGCGAGTCTGTTCTTCCTATTCGTGGATCTAATCCTCAGAGGTGAACTACAATCATGGAGTTCAAGGCCAGAGGTTATGTGTACTGTTTGCTGATATGTCTATTTACTTTTATAATTTCAAGCTGTTTAGGGTTTTCTTCAAGGCCCCCAACCCCTCTATTTTCGCTTTGAGTGCAAACTTTCAAATGGATTTTGAAAGTTTTTTCTTTTCTAGTCTTAGCTGGGCTTATTTTCTTTTACTTTCGGGAATAGAAAGCCAAATGCAACTCCAGGCCGACTTCTGCTCCTGACTTTTAGGGTGCTATTAGAGGGGATATATTACACTTTGGTAATATTTATGCTTTCCTCATTGAAATGTTTTATATTTTGGAAAGAAAAAGATCATGCCTTCAGATAAGCAACGAAATACTACAGTATTCATGGAGACTGTTCCTCTGGGCGTGAATCCTTGTGAGAAAAAACAAGGTGCTAGAATTTAACTTTATAATGAATACCAGTGTGGTAAAGCCAACAAAAATTTATTTGCTACTCATCTTTCAATATCATAATCATTTATTTCCTTTATCAAATCTCTAGGATATTTTTATTTCATTGTGTAGCACATTTCAGATGATCACATTCATGGGTCTGAGGCAAAACCTCTTTTGCAACCCAGACCGTGGAGTGAAAAACAAACTATGCTATTTGGGTTGGTTTTCAATGGCCAGCATGTGCATCAGAAGGCTCTTGGAGTATTTGAGAAGAAATCTATAAAAATGTCATTTTTTCCCTTTCCTTTTCTCCCTCCCTCTGACTCTCCCCTACCTCCTCTGCAAGTTCACACATACTCACACTTAGGCAGGATAATCATCACAGTTATACTTAGAAAAATATACAACCTTAAATCCAAAAGGTTTTGGCAAAGGGACTCGACTTGATCTCGCCCACTCCCAACTTCCCCCTTTACCCCTAATAAGGACAAAGCTGTCTTTTTACAGTTGACAGCAAACATACCTTAGAGGCTCGTGTGATGATCTCGACCTTTCGATGCAAGGAGGTGATGCCTTCGGAGAAGACAGACCTGAAGATGATGCATTGGGCACGTTCAGCGAAATTAGGGATCTGGGCTAACTCGTGCAAAAACCTGTGAAAAGTAAAGAGGAGTCATTTAGCTTCAGATAACAGTCACAAGCAAAGTAAAAAGACAGCTGAAAAAGATCCACCGTGAGCCCTGGCCAGTTTGGCTCAGCGGTTAGAGCGTCGGCCTGCGGTCCGGAGAGACCCGGGTTCGGTTCCCGCTAAGGGCATGTACTTCGGTTGCAGTTTGTCCCCGGCCCTGGTGGTCGTGCGGGTGGCAGCCACTCGATGTGTCCCTTCACATCGATGTTTCTCTCTCTCTCTCCCTCCCACTCTAACTGTAAAAAAAAATGGAAAAATATCCTCGGGTGAGGAGAAAAAAAAAAAAAAAAGATCCACCGTGAGAGCATTCCTTATCTGACAATTCATTTCACAGTTATAAAAGGTATCAGGCTGACTCAAGCATCTCCAAGGGGATGTGTTCCTCTGTTGACCACAAAGCTATTTTCTACGGGTTTCTATGATAGTAAATAAACACACGGTGTATAAATTACTTTAGGTACAGAAAGTTAATGCAATTATACTGAATGACAAGCTATCTACCTCCTGCTACCCAAATAGGAGACTAAACCCAAATGAAAAGTCTTAACCTTTAAGGTGCATGAGAAAAAATACACAACCCACTCTCTGTGTAATGCAGCATTCTTTAAGGACATATTTACACAGGCTGAGTAAAGTGGGGACTAGAGGTAGACGTCTGTAGACAAGTGATAAAAAGTCTCTTACTGAAGTGAGATTACTACTATTTTTTTGCTCAGTGACTTAGATAATAGTCGATGATGTCCTTAGTCGACCGATATTTACTTTTCCACATCAACTTACCTGCATAAACAGAGCTCAGAGCTCCGTGCTTGGAACAAAGCAAGCACTCATTTAGTGGACACAACCTAAAGCTTCTTAAAATCTATGGCAAGACAGATCTCAAAAGTGAAAGGTGAGTGCTCACCTAACACAAAAGCTCACTGTCTGAGCAGCTGGGCACCAGTGCCCTTTGCAAAATTAAGTTGGAAGAGCTACCTACTGTGCAGGCCAACCACCAGCGGAAGGGGTATAAAACGAAAACGGGTGGAGAGAGTTGGACACAAATGCAGAAGAGGAGAGAATCCACGAGCAGCAATTAAATTCATTTTGGGGTTGAAATGATTATTAACCTGATATTTCTGAAATCCTCAGTCAACTCATACATCATTACTTTGACATTTTGCAATCTCTCCCCAAGAATGCTTTTACAGAGGAGCAAAGCGGGGGCCTCCTCCTTTCCATACCCACAGAAATTTCCTTCGCTTACATTCTATGTCTCTTTTGCTTTATTTTGGGGAACTCTGGGTGTTCATAATATTCTAATTATCAGCTGTTTTACTTATTTATCCCACAAATGGGTGATATACTCTTTTCAATTTTATTTCTTAAATGGATTTCTTCCCTCCCTTTAATATTCTAAGCCAACTATTCTTTTAAAAAAAGATTTTTTTTTAAAAAAATTGAATTTTAGAAAGACAGGAAGGGAAGCGGAACAGAGAAACCTCGATGTGACCGTGAGACACTGACTGGAGGCTGCCCCCCGCACTGGGAATTGAGCCCACAACCTGGGGAATAGAACCGGCGACGTCTCTGTGTATGGGACGACACCCAGCTAAGGGAGCCACGCCAGCCAGGGCTCTTCTTATTTTTTTAATGACACTGAGATGAAGCAAAGAATATCCATAAAGAAACCACACCTATGTTTTAAAATTCTGTAGCAGATTATTATGAAAACCATGTTATGGGATATAAAAGCAGAAACCCATAGGAATTCTGAATTACAATAAGATGGAAAAAATTACATTTTTATGTAAATTGTTTCTTCATAAAATTAATATTCAAACATTGATTCATTTACGACTCGAATCTGGGGCATCTCCTGTCTTCACAAATATGAGCAGTAAAAGCTCGTGGGACAGGGGCACTGGGTCCTGCTGTGAGTCTTGGGGAGTTTCTTTACTCAGATGCTGCTGAGGGCCACCTCAAGGGGGTGCCCTGCACGCCTCCTTTTCCAGATGTGACCTGAGACTCTGCTCCCCAAGCAGGGCCCGGAGCCCCAGGATACGCGCACTTCCTAGAGTTTGAGCACAGGCGTGAAGCATCTACAGAGACTGGGTGGGAGCATGAGCGGCTCAACAAGGACACGGGTACAAAGAAGGCATTGCTGGACGGACGCTTACTTATCACCGGTCTCATGACAGGAGGTCCAGAAGCAACACAAGGAGATGGGCCCAGAGGCTCACAACTTACGTTACCCAGGAAAGAGCAAACAGAGCTGCTCTCTCGGCTTAAGGCTCCCGGGACCGGGGCTTGCGCCAGGAAGGCTGGCAGAAGCTGAGAGCCCATGTCCTGTGCTTGGAGAAGGGTCTGGAACAGGTCCGGAGTCGGAGGAGGAGGGGAGTTCAGGAATTCAACATGGTTTTTGGATAGAACTGGAGAGAATGTGCCCTGGCAAGTTAATACCACAGCATCATCTGTCACCGAGATTGATGCTGGGTAGTCAGACATGTATGAAGCATTTACAGTATGACCGGCCCCGTGCTAAGACCTGAGGACACGATTTCACTTGTACACGGTTCCTTCTTGATAACCTGAGAAATAAATCGATCATTACTGTGGAGTGTGTCCCGTGCAATCAGCGATGGGGCCTGTAGTGGGAGCTACAGAAGCCACACGCAGGGCCTGAAGTCGGAGCCCTGGAGGGACCACGTCCGCAAGGTGCCGGGAGCTCTCTGGTGCTGCAGGTCACCGTGGGAAACTGCCAGGCAGGGCCTCGGCGGCCCGGCGGCCTGAACGGCATCTGCAGGGCAGGTGCACAGGAGTCAGATGCTAAAGTGGGGCTTGGTGTTTTAAAAAGCTTCAGCTTTTTCTAAATGAATGAAGGGTTTCCAACAGAGGAGGGATCCTTTCAGCATTCGGTTCTGGGAAATCACCGTGGCCATGGCTTGGCCGATTGATTAGAGGGGACAGCAGATTTGAGGCTGGGAGACCGACACAACCCCAATTGCGATATTCTGAGAGGGAAGGTGCAAGGACCGCAGTGTGGACGGAGGGGCAAGCGAAGGACAAAGCTGCTCAGGCAGCAAGAACCAGAGTAACCGACCCTTCTCAAAGGGTTCTGACAGTGTCCAGGATGACATGTAGGTTTTTGACTCGGACACCTGGTGGAATGTGAAGATATGATATCATGGAGAAACAAATTTGAAACAACAAAAACAATTGGATGTCACATTCTGTCCAAAAATAGCCCTGCAAAGCCTCCGGGAAGAACATCATCTCCTTTCCCATTTATCTGGGAAAATATCAGAAGTCTAAGGAACCTCAAAGGCTATGAAGCAAGCGTCTGATAAACATCTTCTCCCCCAAATGTGTTTTATTCGCTATGCATAAGAGCTCTTGTTTTGGGACTTTGGGCCTTGGTGCTTAATGATATTTATAGACGGATTTCCTTTGGACTAGTCTAACTTTATACCCCAGGGCCAGTAATAGACAGGACTAAACACCCCCATACAAGCAGCCACAGCTAGGGATCTTTTCTCAGGACGGGCTGCAGTTTCAGCCTGTACAGAGGAGAGCGGGCCTCTGCTCACACTGTGTGGGTTATTCACCCACGGCTCAGCAGGAAGGGTGCAACCGGGCCCCTGGTTCTGAGGGACTAACCCTTGCTTTATCATGCCCAAACACCCGAACGGTGTTGTCTCAGGTGTGTGCGCACACAGGGACAGTGTACGCAACATCATTTCCGGTTGTAACCTGTGTTCTTCCACAGAGGACTACGCTCACAGAGCCTTGTTCTAGAGGTCAATGTGTCCTCCCTGTGGGAGCCCCCAGGCAGCTGTGGGCCCCCGTGGAGCCTTCTCAACAGGCGGGATATGGTGTCTTCACTCTAGGTAACAAAAAGCCTAATCAAACCCAATAGAGTCTCACGTCACCTCACTTCACCACCATCCCGAGGCAGAGCGTAAAGAGCTGAGGACCATCTCCGAAGGGAGGGGCTCTCAGACAGCCTGGTCCCGGGCGGATGACACCTTTATGGGAAATGGCTTTCTAAACCTGGCACTGGGGTGCAAGGAAGCTGATGAGGTGAGTAATGAGGCCAGCCTCGCCATGCTATGATTTATAAGACTGGGCACCACAGGGTTTTTAGGAAATTGTGATGCCGAAACTTCATATTTTCCAATATGTAAAACATGTGTATAGTCAACTAACCTGGAGCTAATGGCAAATAAGTTGCCAGACTCTGGCATAGATCAAACAAATGCTGTACTGTGCAGGAGATGGAAAGCCAAGGTAGAATTCTCTCCGGCCTAAAGTCCCCATCCCTCTGTGTCTTCTCTCTGGCAACTGAGCCCCGGCCATCGCCTCCCCAGGACAACACACGGGCCTCTTTGCTGTCAGTCACACGTTAGCATGTTCAGGAAGCTGTTACAATGACTATTTACAAACTTTAGAAATGGGCTTCTAGCCAGATCATTGTAGAGACAGCAGGAATAATGTTATATGTAGCCCCGGCCAGTGTGGCTCAGTTGGTTGGACATCATCCTGGGCACTGAGGGGTTGCCAGTTCCATTCCCAGTCAGGGTACATGCCCAGGTTGTGGGCTTAAAACCCGGTGGGGGGCCATGCAGGAGGCAACTAATCAATGTTACACTCTCACATCAATATTTCTCTCCCTTCTTCTCTCTAAAAATCAATCAAAAAAAAAAAATCTTAAAAGAAAGTTATATGTTAATTACCTGCCACCATTATTTTGTGTCCTGCCAATGAACCTTGAAAAATAATGGTAGAAAGGCATGAACACCGGAGGAAAAGGGAAACATCCCAGTAGCAGAAAACCACTGTTCATTTCCCTGGGCCGGCCACGCCCACAGCGCAGAGCAGGTGTTGCAAACGAGCCCACGGGCCAAAGTCCGCCCAGCACCTGTTCCGCATGGCCCCTCAACTAAGAACGGCTTTAACAGTTTTAAATGGTTGAAGAAAATCAGCAGAAGGATAATATTTCATGACATGTAAAATAAAATTCAAATTTCAGTGTCCATAAGTAAAACTGTATTGAGACACAGTCACACCCACTTGTCTGTGGTTGTTTTTGCCCTGTGACAGCAGACTTGGGTTGTTCCAACAGATCGTGTGGCCCAGAGAGCCTGAAATTCTTACTCTCTGGTTCTCTACAGGACAAGTTCGCCAACTCTGGGCTCAGAGTGTCATGGCTCAGCGTGACATAGTTAGCACTACCCGAGTGCTTGACATGCCGACTGTCCTGTGAAGGACTGAATGTGTGTGCCGCGCCCCCAGTGCAGGTACTGAGACCCTCACCACTACGTGGTGGTACTGGGAGGCAGGGCCTATGAGAGGCAATCAGGTCACGAGGGTGGAAGCTCATAAGTGGGATTAGTGCCCTTAGGAGAAGACGCACAAGAGCTCCCTCCCTCTTTGCTCCTGGCCATGTGAGGGTACAAAGAGAAGTCAGCAGTCTGCAACCTAGAAAAGACACCCCACCAGAACCCGACCACCCTGGCACCCTGATCTTAGACTTCCAGCCCCGAGAACGATGAGAAATAAATTCCTGTTGCTCATCATCCAACCAGTTTAGAGTATTTTGCAATAGCAGCCTAAACTGACTAAGACAGTCTTCAAAAGGTCTCCACATGGCCTTGTCAGAGTCTAAATATCCCATTATTAGTCACCTGCTTTGCAGTGATCAGCCCGTCAGTGGGGATTAATCTAGTGTATTGGGAGGCATGACTTGGGAGTGGACCACGGAGTCCAGCAGGGGTGGGGGCTGGTAGGAGGATGGCTCCAGCTAGCGGGACAGAAGGGCAGTGGAACCCCATTTGCCCTCATTCACTAGATTCCTGGGCTTCATGGACTAACTGTGGGGGAGGGCTGTTCCTTCACCTAAGGTTCCCAACATTATCATGAAGGTTTGTCAGTAACCGAGTAACCTAGAGACACCCCCCCCCCCCAACCATTTAGAGAGGATTTCCATGGATGCCCAGGTGTCTAAGGAACAGGTACACTCTAGAGGACCCAAGGGCAGGGCGGGAAGGTTTCTGTACAAGCCATGAAACCTCAAATGTCTCCGGGGCTGACTTGTTACCCTAAACTCGACCATTCAATTTTCTCTCTGTTTCCTACCCTCACCTCATCTCCAGGCGGAGAGGTGTGGCCTGAATGGGCACAAAGCACTTGGGACAGCCACAGGCAAAGGGGCCCGCTGTCCGCTCGGACCCATTCCACACTCACCCAGAGTGCTGGGCGGGGCCTGGGGCTGCAGAGCCGCAGACGCTTATCTAAGAACCCAGCCAAGGACAAGGGCCACTCAGCTACACATTAGCATTCCAGATTTTCAAAGGGCACGGAACGACACCCGCAGCTATAGAGCAAACAACTCTAGACGGTGAATGCAGAGAAGAGCGCACACCGAGAGAAGATGGAAAAGTCACAGCTAAATTGGGCAGAGCAGGTGGAGAAATCTAGGGGAAAGCTGGCCCATCCCGGCCACAGTTACTGGACATGACGCAGGAAAACCAATTTCAGTGCTGTGCTCTGACATATCTATTTCACTGCATCAGCAGAACCTTAAACAGGGCAACGACTTCTTCCTTCCTCAGTTATCCTTTTGGCCAGAATGTTTAGTCTAGGAGGAATTAATAAATTGCTAGAACAAGAAAGGGGAGTTACAAGGGATGGGAAGAGGGGTTGAGAAATACTCTATCCAGCAGCACAAAGCTCCCAGCTGCTTTTCCCAGCAGCCGTGTCATCTGCTACACGCAACAGGTCACAGGAATGGTGGAGCGGAGACTTAGCCCGCTGCCCGGTACAGACAGAGGCGATTACTCAGGCCTGGGAGGCGGGGAGACAGAGGCTACGCTTGTGGCCCAGCAGAAAAGGGTTCAAGCATCCTTACTGCTCAGGTTTATCCAGCAACTTCAAGTCTTCTTCTTTGGATGTCTCATAATACTTCCTTATTTTAACCAGTTCATCCTCTTGGGCTCTCTGTGTTCAAAGAGAAACAAAACAAAACATTTAAAAAAACGAGCGATGAGAATCTGTGTAGTGGTGGGGAAACTTTTTTTTCTGCCAAGGGCCATTTGGATATTTATAACATCATTCACGGGCCATACAAAATTATCAGCTTCAAAATGAGCCTGCTGTATTTGGTCAGGTTAATTTGGTGAGGCGTGTGATGTTAGCTGGTATTGATTTCATGGGCCTTATATGGCCTGCGGGTTGGACGTTCCCCATCTCTGGTCTAAAGTCATAATTTTCAACCTTTTTCATCTCAAGGCACACGTAAATCAATTACTAAAATTCTGCAGTACAACAAAAAATATATTTTTTTGCCAATCTGACAAAAAATTATAGCTATACTTTTGATTCATTCACAATGGAGAGCTATTGTTGTGTCCGTCGTCATTTTTTAAATTTTTTATTTGACAATCTGGGAAAAGAGGTCAGTGCCCCTGACTAAATAGTCAGGTATTGCATGTTTTAAAAATTCTGCAGGCCCAAAGCAATGTGTCTCAACGTGTGGTCTCTAGACCAGCAGCATCAGTATCACCTGTCACTAGTTAGAAATGCAAAATGTTGTCCCTACCCCAGACAAGAAACCCCAGGTGGAGGACCCAGCAAGCCCCCCCACCCCCAAGTGATTCTGGTGCATGCTAATGTTTGGGAATTCCTGGCTAATACAAATGGTCATAACAAGTACATTGGCTGGATACAGAAGCCAGGATATTGGGTTGCTGCCTTTGAAACCTCTCTGTCTGTTAGCAGGTAAGGGTCAAGTTGTCCTTCGCACTTATTTTCTGACCCTCAACAGCCCGCCTAACTTATGTAGGCTCCTGACTTTATTCCTGGTTACCATCTTCTCTTTGTCTACATTTTGTAAGCATTCCTTGCCTGGACTACTTATTTTGGCATTTAGTTGCATCCTTTCTCAACTTGTCCTGCTATTTCGGCTGTATGTGGCTCACCTGCGCTGGGAGCTAACTAGTACTGACTGTGGGCACAGTCCTGAGCCCATGGCAACAGCAAAAAGCATCCAGAAGGCACTTTGCCTTTTATAAAGTCCTCCATCAATTATTGTGTCCTCATGACGCAGACGACTGCACCGAGGCTTACACCATACCTGGTAGAGGGCCTGACTCGGAACCTCTCTTTCTCCTACAGCACCACACTGCCCTCCGGGCACTCAACAAACGCAGTCAGCTCCAGAGGGCCTGGCACCTGCGCACCTTCTAGTCTTTTACTGAAACCCCTACTGATAGAAATGGGAGAAGTTCCCACCCAGCAGTACTAGACAACTCCAGATATAAAGGATGTAAAAACATGTAGGGAATTGTCAGGAGAGCCTGTAATTGTGCTTGTTATTTCCACACATAACCCAAATATAAGACTGTCTATGGGTATAGTGCTGTTTATTTTTAAAAGGCATTGCTACTGCTACATATATGGAATTCTCTTTGAATACTCAAAAAACAAAAACAAAAACAAAACCAGGTAGAGCCCATTAGAATTCCCACTGTACTGATAAGCAGACAGGCTTATGAAGTTTAACTGGCCCAAAGTCATTCAGCAGTCAATGATGGAGGTGGGCCTGTCTGACGCCGTATCCGGGACACACCCCCGCCATCCTATACCGTTAACACCGTCAGCTCATTTGGGCTAAAAGTAATCGTTTCCATTCCTCAGGGGGAGACACTGGTGCACACCAACATTAAGTCTGCAGCCTACCTTCAGTAACTCTGAGAGCAAGCTGTGGGGCTGCGTTCCGTGGCATGGAAGCGTCTCCAACGTGAACCGCCCTCCCTCGCAGGTGTGCCAAGGGATCTACTAATTCAGATACCACAGTGGGGGGAGGAACCTAGTGCTTTTCCCAGGTCTGCTCTTATTTGAGCTTGCATTTCTGGGCCTGAACCTCATCCGTGCTGCACCAAAAGCTTACAGCCAAAGAATGGGAAGGAATGGCTCCGTGATTTTCAGGAGGAAGGAGTCACATGTAACCATTTTTTTTTCAGACCCAAACATTTTTTTTTTAGTTAAAAGAGACATGGAAATCTGGAGACTCTGGCTCTGTCTTTGTTGTTGTTGTTGTTGCAATTTTTATTAATTTATTTTTGTTATAGATGTTTCTCCATTTTTTCCCCACTGACACCCCCCCCCCCCAGCACTATTGTCCATGTCCATTGGTTACACATACATGCATGTAAGTTCTGTGGTTTATGCCTTCCCTCCTCCCTGCCCACCTCTTCTGAGGTTTGTCAGTCTGTAACCTACTTCCATGTCTCTGGGTCTATTTTGTTCTTCACCTTATTTTGTTCATTATATTCCACAAATAAGTGAGATCATGTGATATCTGTCTTTCTCTGATTGGCATATTTCACTTAGCATAATGCTCTCCAGGTCCCTCCATGTCGTCTCAGAGGATAAGAGATCTCTCCTTCTCACAGCTCTTAGTGTTCCGTTGTGTATATGCACCACTGCTTTTTTATCCACTCATCTATTCTTTGATACTCACGTTTTCATATAAGGCCGCCAGGGTCTCCAGATCAACCACCGAGTCATCCACGTTGAAAATGGCTGCCGAGCGCCCAGAAAGAGAAAAAGGTGAAAGTTTTGATCAGATTCCCCCCTGCTAACATTTAGTCCACGTCTAGCTCTCAAGCAATACAGTGCTGCACCTCCTCACACAAGTTGTGTCTCTTAGCGTGTTCCTGTGCTTTCCTGTTGCACGAGGGCCCGCGAGAGACCCCGCGACGGTCAGCGGCCACCGCGGGCCTGCGCCTCGGCCCGCCTGGCTCAGCCCCTCCAGCCCGGCGACCTTTCTGCGGTTTAATTTAGGCTCCACAGGAGAAGTGTGTGTGCTTTACAACTAAATCGTCTGTTGGTTTGAAGCACACAATTTTAAATCTTTCTTCCCGGCTGGTAATTGAAGAGATTTAGTACGTAATGCACCAGAACTGACTCTTGCCCATTACCAGGAAGAAAGAGCGAAAGAAAGACAATGTTGGCAAATTAAACGAATTCAGGCATGTGATTTCAGGCACCTTTCCATGGCCACTGCAAACATCTTGTTCGGATTAAAAAGACAAGGAAAAGCAATAATTGCATCAATGGCGAATTAAGATTATGGAAACCTCCCAAGAGTTCAGTCTTAAGGCGAATTCTCGTTCCCTTGGTTTTATTAGGATTCTGCGTGCTGTTCTGTATCTTAAATAAGTCACTCAGCTGTTAACTACTATGCTTATGATTTCTTCTAGAGAGATTCCTTCCCTTCTTTACCAGGGTACAAACATTGAATTTAAAGCCTTAATGGATTTGGCAATCAAAGTGTTTGACAGGCTGCTCCACATCTTTAAATAATTATTCAAAACTAATAAGGCTTGTTCCCTCAACCCCACCTCCCTTCCCTGACTTTACATTGTGAAATTAACCAGCACGCTAGTAAATTTTCTCCGTGGCAGGCTAATTAATTTTATTAAACCAACCAGTGATATTTAGAACGCCTTAATATTCTGCTCGTCAACCATTATGCTGTTCATGCCGCGGCACCCTGGTTTTCAGAGAAGGTAGGGATCAAGGTAAAGGGCAGGTTGCTTTCAAATTGTTTTTGCTTCTTCTATAGTTTAGAATCATATGGACCCCTTCATATAATTTTAACAAAGCTAATTAACTCAGCTGAGATCATGTAACTTCACAGAACACCGAGAAATGTACTTAAAATTCCTTCCCAGGCCACCTTTCTCTAACTTAGGAGTTAATCAGCAAGCTATTGCTAGGTACAGGGGGTAGTGAGAACAGCAGAGGTCAGCATGCTAGTGACAAAGTCATCTCAGATTCCACCAGGACAAAGAAAAGTTACTCTTCTGAAAAAGCCAATCTGAAACCACTGAAGAAAAATGTAGTTTGGGGTGGAGGGATGAAAGAATTCACCCTCCCAGGACTGTTATTTTGTACATGGAGATACGAATTCACGAATTTTTTAGACAGACCAGGTAGTTTAACAGGTCAGCTGCTTTAAAAAAAACAGAAATTGGCCAGGAATAATGTCTATTTTATGTACACTCCAATATTCTCCTACAAAAATCAGCTAACAGGAATGCAATGAGAAAAGGTGAAATTATAAATAATTTATTAGAAATGCTCAATTTTAATCATACATGCTAGGTACTATGTATGAACTATAAGCTTAGCTATAAGTGAATAACCTTAGCTAATGAGAAAGAGAATGATCTGCGGTTTCTTTTCTTAGTGAGTAAATATTTGGTTTTAAAAGGTAATCGGTCTGGGACCCAGATACACAACTGTACGGGCTCTATGGCCAGCCAGAGCTCCTGCAGTGTGCCAGGGAGCAGAAAGGAAACATCTAGGCAGCACGGGGCAGAAGAACCATGGGCTCTGGAGACATCTGATTGCTCGTTCACCCATCCCTTGAGTAAACATTGGTTGAACGTGTATGAAGTTCTAGATGCTTTTCTAAAATTCTGTGATTATATATATGAGGATATTTTGATCCCTCCATGATAGACATCTTGGTCTTTTTCTGTACCTTGTGCTTGTTTCTTCACCAGAAAAAGAAACTCCCTTGAGCAGTCGCTTCTCCCTGGAATGGCGTCTCCCAGATCTCTGCAGAACTGACTTCTGTGCTTAGCTAGAATTCGTCCTCATCAAAGAAACCTTCATTGGTCATTCTGTCTAATGTCACTCATTTTTGATATATGAAAAGTGTATAAGATATTCAAAGAACTTGATCTCATGAAATTTATACTCCAGCTTAGGGGAAAGGAAAAAACAAGTAAATCATCTCAGATAGCGAAACACTATGAAGAAAATAACGTAGAGCCCAGCTGGTGTGGCTCAGTGGTTGAGTGTCAACCTATGCACCAAGAGGTCACTGGTTCAATTCCTAGTCAGGGCACATGCCTGGGTTGCAGGCTTAATTCCCATTATGGGGTGTGCAGGAGGCAGCTGATCGATGTTGATGCTTCTCTCTCTCATCAATGTTTCTATCTCTCTGTCTCTCTCCCTTCCCTTCTCCCTCAAAAATCAATAAAAAACATTAAGAAAAAAAAAAAGAAAGTAATGTAGAAAAATGAGCGACATTAGCTAGAATGACCAATGAAGGTTTCTTTGATGAGGTCGAATTCTAGCTAAGCGCAGAAGTCAGTTCTGCAGAGATCTGGGAGACGCCATTCCAGGGAGAAGCGACTGCTCAAGGGAGTTTCTGTTTCTGGTGAAGAAACAAGCACAAGGTACAGAAAAAGACCAAGATGTCTATCATGGAGGGATCGAAATATCCTCACTATGTGATCCTGGAAGGGTGGGTGGTCTGAGCCTCAGCACATCCATACAACAGGTGTAACACCACTTCCTGAAACTATGAAGAGAGACAATGTGTATGCTTGGCACAGCACAGGGAGCATGGTATAAACTCAAAATGGGCAGTGGTTACAGGATTTTAATATACCCACTGTTGATGTGTTTTGATGTTTGTTAATGCCTTATCTGCTCTCACATCTGGAAAGAACTAGAGAAAGAAGACAGCAACTACTGAGTAGTTTGTGCTACCAATGCAACTTTCCAGAATTCTTGAGGGTTTAAGACAGGAGGCTTGACTTGAGGAAGCATTATTAATAGCATTATTAATATTATGCACAGATAACTCTACAAATGTCTGACGGGAAATACAGGATGGCTTTGGGTCCATTCAGAAAGTTTACCTAGTTTTTACATCTAATTTCTGTCTTTCCCAACAATATGTCCTTTGTCATACCACCAAAGTTAGTTTTTGAAAACACAGGGTCTCAAAATTTTACTTTGATATTTAAAATACCTCAGATATCTTTCCTTTTAATATTTTTCTCATGTTTAAATTGATCTTAGAGAGAGGAAAGGAGGGAAGGATAGAGAAAGGGAGAGAGGGAGGGAAGGGGAAAAGGGAGGGGAGAGAAGGAGGGCGGAGAGAGAGAAACATCAATGTGAGGAACATTGATTGGTTGTCTCCCGCACTGCCCTGACTGGAGATCAAACCCTCAACCTTTTTGGTGTATGGGATGAAGCTCCAACCAACTGAGCCACACTGGCCAGGCTGAATTTTCTTTTTTTTTTTTAAATATCTTTCCCTCCATTCTTAACCTTCAAACACTTTTAAAATAGCAATATCACCTTTAAAAAAAGATTACAAGTAAAAATTCAACTGTTACACTGCTTCAGGAAGACATCTGAAATACCCATTTATTAATCACCATGAATCCAGCCAAATTCATTCCAAGCAGTGGCTATTTGCAAACGTACAAGTGCCACCGATCCCTGCCTGGACACACGTGAGGCAGTCTCAGTGGAGAGAACAGATGCAGCCTGGCTGGTGCGATGAGCAAGCGATGGCAGGTAGTTCAATTTGGGTTGAAGAAAAGCATCAATTAAGTGAACTAAGGAGGTGAGACTCCAACATGGTTAGTGGAGCAAGAACTTGCGGGATTCCGAGTGCCAGGGTGAAGAACCTATGGTGCCCTTGACAGACTGCAGGGAACACTGAGCAAGGATGAGTAGGGTGGTGCACTGGGTAGAGTTACATTACAGAGGACACATCGACATTCGGAACACCTGGTTTTGAACTTCTTCCAGTGGGCAAAGGTGGCAAAACCTGAGTACTGCGGACAGAAAGAACGAGACAGATGAGAGACACTACAGGGCATGCAGAGTGGCATCGCTAACTGGCTCTGGGGCTGAGGAAACGGGGGTGTGAACCAGTTGGAGGCTGGAAGCTTAGATTTGGGGGAAGAGCTCTGGGCCACCCACAGAAATCGGCCGAGGAGCTTAGGAACTAGACATGCTGATCTCCCCCACAGGTCCCGGGGAGGCAGTGGGAGAGGGGAAATGATTGAAGATGATAGATTAAGTTATGGCCAGTGCCAATATTCCACTGAGGTTTTTCCTCTTCCACGTAAAGATCTTAAAAGTATAATACAATTTGAACGTAGAAGGGACACTGTGAAGAGATCACTGGGCTGAGCACATGAACTTGAGGAGATCAAATTATTTCTATTATTTCAATCCTAGAGTAGCCAGGGAGGTTAGGTTATTGGCCAAAGGTCTGAAGAGTTGGAATAAAAAGAAAAGCATAAGTCCTAGTTTTCCTTGGAGAGCCGTCTTGTATGTACATTATCCTGCCTCCTATTCACCAAAAACAGCTTAAATTCCTACAGAAGGCCACAACTCTTGAAGATCCAACTTAGAAGCATTACATGAACCCATTTAGTTAGTTAACTGATGATTACAATATAGAAAGATATCAGTCATTGATTAAAATATTTTTGGAGTTGCCTAAGACCAGGTAGCTCCGCCCATTTTATACTTTAGAAAAACACTCTGTCTGCCTCTCTCTCATTACACAGAGTCACACAGGCACACACCCATACACACCTTTTATCTCAAATGCTGAATGAGCACACACCAGCCTACGTAATTCCACAGCGTGCCTCCAAGCCCTGATACAGTAATTCCAAGTCATTCTAGCTTTTGTTCCCATCTGCATAGGGCTCATTATACCAGCACTCCTGCAGATGGTGTCAGAAAGGTGAAGTGTCAAACCCACAAAGGGGAGACCCCAACAACTCCTTGCTACTGCAATATCAATCATTGCTGGTGGTTTTTACTTTTATCTCCCTCTCTCCTTAGTTATTCCCCCTCACACTGTCAGTTCAGCGAGAATATTTCACCTACACCTCACAATATGCCGAAAGGAAGTAGACACACGCTGTGAAAAGCTGGTAATTTTATTGGGTTCCTTTACCTTTAAAAATCTGTTACTTGGTCAAGTCTGGTTTCTGGGCTCCTTTTTTGCAGGGAAATTGAGGCAAACATTTTTATGTGGTCCTCTGGTGCCTGTTCTGTACTCCAAGAATTATATACACAAGGATCATTAGAGTAGTGTTTCGCCCATTAAGATATAATAACCGTCAGCAGGGACAAAAAGCAGATCAGTATCACAAATTCAAACTAACAGGCTCACATAAAAACTATGCGCCTGCTTCAGGCATATGCGCAGGGTCAGGGGCTCACACAAGAGGTACATTCCCTCTCCGGTTTGGAGACAGCTTTTCACAAGATCGGGGTGAGCAGAAAGGACACGCAGGAATTCTCTCAGCCTACAGCCACTTTTAACCCTGAACACTTTCCTAGCCCCGATGCACCTCCTCCAAATAAACAAAGGTGACTGCTTGCTGTGTGAAGGGCTTCTCATTAGCACAAAGCAAGCAGTTACTCACGGGAGCTGTTCTTTTTGATCGAAGGAGCACCTTTGGGCAAGAAACAGGGAGACTGAGGGAGGAAGGCACACTCTTTAGGTTCGATTAGCCAAAGGGGACCTGGTCATCCCAGGCGTGGAAGATGTCGCAAACGGATAAGGCTGGGTTGGTTTACCAGCTGGGGCTCGTGTTGGTTTTAGAAGTAAGCTCTAGCTAGCCCATCTTATTCTTCTTTGTATTTCCTTAAGCGGTTGACACAATACCTTACACAAAGTGAGATTTTAATAATCGTTTCAAGTGGACCAGCTTTGTTCTCAGCCCCAGAAAGCAAAGATTAATGGGATTGTTTAATTCTATGAATAGAAATTATTTTGTTCATAATGTTAACTTCCAAATCGCCAATATAATCCTTAGCTGTTTTGCCCGAATAATTAATATTTTTAGGGCTTGATACATTTGCGAGGAAAAGAGAACAGAATGTGGAGTGTTAAATGAGAGGTCATGGGTTTTTAAAACTCTCAGGTAACCTACCCCCACCCCCAACCTTTCAACTACCACGAACTAATTCCTTGACCTCAACCAAGGAAAAGGCAAGGATGTGGGGTCAGGAAGGAGGCAGTGGGAGAATCAGAGAGATGAGGACAGGCAAAGCAGAAACATCTGCCCAAAGGCTCACGCCCAATAATGAGGCCATCGCCAGAGGAAAGACCAAGTTCATGATAGAACTGGGTGGAACCTGGAGGGTGGGTCAGGACGAGCTGCACAGAACCTGCCCCACTGAGAACTCTGTAACCGCGTCTGTTCACAATGGTCATAGCTGTCCCATAACCTTTCCTCTGTACACCTCCCTTCCCACCGGCCCCTGTGCGGCACCTCCAAGCGGCACCAGGCACACCTGAGACGCAGGTCTGCGCAAAGCCTCGCCCTCCACGTGCAGCCGGATGAAGGCGGAGGGCACCGATTACAAGGCAGCTTAAAGGAATCTCTGTCCGCTACACCAGAGGGTGGGGACAGTAGGCAGAATTTACAGGGGGTTAATACTTAATAAATTAATAGCCAGCAATTATTGGCAGCTTCCCGTGTGCCAGGTCTCGCTCTGTTTACATGTAATCATGTCCAGTGGGTACTAGTGCTGTCCCTAGTTTTACCGATATGATACCAAGGCACGAAATCAGACAGTTTGAGTTCCAAAGCTCAGTTCCATAATGAAATGTGCTGGATAAGTGTTAAGCTATAAATAATCACGCCACCTAAATTCCTCCCCACCTGAGAAACAACCACACGGAGAGAGATCAGTTAACCAACTACCCAGGGCAGTCTATACAGAAGCCATGGTAAACGACATTGTAGGGTGTACCTTAACCAGTAGTCTCCCACGGGGAGCCACAAACAGCTCCTGGCACAAAAATTTCACCTGTATATTCCACACAACCATAACTTCATCATTATCCAGTTATCACGAATAGCAATTCAATTCGAATATGCTGTCTTAACATGCGGGATAAAACGATCAAAATGTAATCTAACTACTTGCAGTTATTGAAAATAATCAGGATGGCAGCTGAAGTCATAGCAAAATGAATTTCTAAAGCAGAGAAATCTGAAACTTGAAAAGTCATGATCTTAAAAGAAACAAAAATATAAATAATCAAACGAAGATGAACTCTCCCTGGCCAGTTGGAGCATCTCCCTGGGCATCGAACTGTGCAGGTTCGATTCTCGGTCAGGGCACATACCCAGGTTCCTTCAACCCCAGGTTGGGGCGTGTACAAGAGGCAACCAATCGATGTGTCTCTGTCACACTGAAGTTTCTATCCCTCCCTCTCCCTTCCTCTCTCTCTCTCAAAAAAAAAAAAAAAAAAAAAAAAATCAACGAAAACATATCCTCGGGTGAGGATTAAAAAATAAAGAAAAGAAAATCCAATATAGAGACTAATTTTCTTTAAAAGATACAATTCCTTTAAAAGATATCATTGCAACCTTCTATTGCATTACAGAACTGACTGAGAAGAGAAGCAAAGGCGCCAAGAATGAAGAAACACACACACACGCACGTTGCCTCCAGACACATAAGGAATAGGAACTACCTAGGGAATGTATTTCCCAGTCTTATCTACATTGCCAAAGCCTGCTAGTGCCATGGCAGCCGATACAGACTTTAACTTGGGCTTTGATGGAAACAGGGGGCAGGTATAAAGGACTCAGTGAACAGAAGCTGGCCGGGAGGTGGAAGAAACGACAACACCGAAGGTGACATTATCTCATCGGTTCCAAAACCTCAAAATCACTCAGTCTCATTAAGTAAACATCCCAATTCTTGCCCAAGACCAGGCATGCACTATATGCCTGGAGGTGCCCAAGGTGCCATTTTATAGGTGCAATTAAAATTGTCCATGGTTCAAACCTCAAAGAAGGGATGCAGCATAGAATTCTCGCTGCTTCCCCGCCTGCACCCCTCTCGTCTCCGTAGGGCAGTGGAATGAGAAACAGGCTGGGTTAAGCTGCTTCTGTTCCTCCATTAGTTCTGGTTCTTTTAAAGCCAAAATTACATTCCAGGCAGATTGGATGGCCCCAGTCAGTGCCTGGAGGTAAAGTACAAAGAAAGGCCACCCTCTGGTTTCTGGACGCAGCTCCAACTGAAGGAATGAACAGTGGCTTAAACAGAGGTGGGCGGGACCCCGCTGCTCAGGTGCTGAGACTCAGTGGGAGGACGAGGAAGGTGGGGAAGAAAAGGGCAGTATTAGAACCTTGTTTACATTTACCTAAAGTTTTTTTTAAAATCGAGCAAGCCAATATTTAATAAGCTGATTGACCCCGGCCCCTTCATTCAGTGTGTCAGCAGGTCAGGATCACAAGTCGCCTCTGGGGAGGAAACGCCTACATACGTGGCATCCTCACTCGTCCTTCTACTTTCGACATGTTGTGATGCGGGGACAATTAAGTAAAGGTTTCTGATTCCAAAATCTGGTTTTAACTAAATTGGACAAAACAAACGAGCTGGCTTCGAACGCTTCCTGCGGACAAACCCCAGATTGAAGATGCTCTGTCAACAATGAGATGTGACAGAGGGGGCACTGCTGGTATGAGTTCTTCGTCAGCCATGGGATGAGTTCAAAGCAAGGATGCTTGAACCGGATTTGCCAAGACTCTGACCTCCATAAATTATAACAGAATTTATCAAAGGGTTGGTGGAAATCTTGGTCTAAGTCCACTATTGTGAATAAGGAGCCTCACCCAATTTATATGCTGAGCCTTGAGATATTAACTAGTGAGAACCCAAAGCCATCAATATTAGTAAGACAGTAAACATCACCAATCTCAGTTTTAATTCATATTTTTGCACACGTTTTATGATGTGACTATTGGGTCTGTCACACATTTACATGATGTACGTGTTTTTAAAAACACCCCTTGAGAAGCATGCTCTGAACCTTTTTACTGAGAGGAATATACGGTACACACTGCGGAGGCCCGACTGCCTTTGAGCATAGGGTCTTCTAGCCTAGAGTCACAATGTTCCTCAGGGAAGTCCTAGACAATCCATGTCGAATTTCAGAGGTTTGGTCACAAGAGTTATTTTCGCGCTGGCCAGGAGGCTCTGTTGGTTGGAGCATAGTCTCATACACCAAAAGGCTGTGGATCGATTCCCAGTCAGGGCACATATACCTGGGTTGCAGGTTCCGTCCCCGGTTGAGGTCTGTATGGATGGCAACCAATCAAAGTTTCTCTCGCACATCGATGTTTCTCTCTCTCCCTTCCTCTGTCTCTCAAATCAATAATAAAAAAAAAAAATGTTATTAAAAAAAAAAAAAAAGGCAATAAGCCCTGGCTGGTTTGGCTCAGTGGTTAGAGCGTCGACCCACGGACCAGAGAGACCTGGGTTCGGTTCCCGCTAAGGGCATGTACCTGGGTTACAGTTTGTCCCCGGCCCCAGTTAGGGTCCTGTGGGTGGCAGCCAGTTGATGTGTCTCTCTCACATCGATGTTTCTCTCTCGCTCTTTCTCCCTCTCTCCCTCCCGCTCTTTCTGAAGATAAATGCAAAAATGTCCTCGAGTGAGGATTAAAAAAAAAAGCAATAAAAACATATACTTGGGTGAGGATTAAAAAAATTAATTATAGTTTAGACAACTAACATAAACCTTGACAGATATTTCTAGAAATGATTAGGCAAAGCCCAGTGGGTGTTCCCAGATGTGGGGTTCAGACTCTGGGCATATAACTCACTGGCCTTCTCTTACATTTTAATTTTAATTTTACATTTTAAACAGATAGATAGTCGGATGCTGCTGAACTCCCAAACTGAGATTCCGGAGTAGTAGAAACTAAACTGAAAAAAATGTTTTATTTTTATGTTAGATTAAATGTTATGAATATAAATTCTGAGTGTACGGGAAATTTCCAAATGCGTGCCAGGAGGTTTCTGGCACCCCGTCTGTTGCAATGCATTCGGAGGTTTATAGCGAGAAGAGTCAACAGCAATTTTCCATCTCCCCTGGGACAGGGAGAAGAGGAAGTCACCGACGTGGAATGAAAACACTGATTTGCAGTCATGCAGGCAGTGACTGTGTCCAAGGATGCCAAAATGCTTTTAGATACGAGTCATCCCGTTTGGTGGATGGAAAACCAGCAAGAAGTAAATCACTTCTTCAGAGCCTCTCCTGGACCACAGACAAGGGCTGTGGGTATTACGGTCAGTCTCCGAAACAATGCTTCCTCCGTGACCACGGTCCTCCCTCCCATGCGGTGCTTTGAGCTTCAGGCAGCACAGGGGTTTGGCTTTTTTCCTACAACATGCCCAACCCCATCTTGGGTTGAGAGAAACAGATAAAGGTGGTTACCTTTTGGGGGATCTTCTGTCTCTAACCTAGCCTGTCTACCTAGCATCAGGCTAGGATGTTCGGATGCTCACTGAACACTTCAGCATAACGGTCTCCAGTCACCTCAGACTCGGCACCCAAAATGGCATGAACCTTCCTGCTTCTGCCCGAGCTTTTCTTTCTCTACGTCCAGTTTATGTTTCTGGCATCATTATGCACATTCCTGTTAAGGCCAGAAACCCAAGGTACAGATAAGACTTCTTCAAGACTGCTTGCATCTGATGTGGCTAACTGTAGTGATTCTCTCTCCAAGTATCCCCTGAATATGGTCTCCTCCTCTACATTTCTACAGACTTAGTCCAGGCTCTCATCACTTATCTCAGAAATCACAATCCCTTTCTAACTGATTTATCCACGATCAGTACTAATTCTTCTCTACTCGTTCAACAGACACTTGATGATCAGCACTGAGGTGCCAGGCACAGTACCGGGTGCTCAGGGCGCATCAGTGAGCCATCTCCCTTTGGAGAGTATATTCTAGAGACGAACATACACGAGAACGCGAGCAGACAAACAATGACGTGCTGTGCAGAATGGAAGAGAATCCCCTTAGGGTGACTTCAATCGTGGAGGGCGTCGGGGAAGGGCTCTCTGAGGGGACATTCAAGCTGAAAGCCCATCAGGAAAAGGAGCGAGTAATAAAGAGCAGGGGGGAAAGTCCTTCAAACAGAGCGGATGTGCAGCGCTGTTCATTTAAAACGGCTGAGCCTTCAAAGACCCAGAGGAAGGCAAGAACATGGATGGCCCTTTTAAGGAGAGAGCGCCACGGAAGTTCGAGGGCAGGGGGAGGGCAGGCACAGCCCTCGCTCATCAGATGCAGCGGGAGCCTGGGAGGCCGGGGAGGCCGGTCATCCCCAGCCTGAGAGATACTTCTGCGCTCAGAATCACATCCCGGCGCTGCCCGTCTTCAATCCTGTCTCTGTTACTGATGGGATCGTGTCCAGATTCGGTGTGATGAGACTCAGCCCTTCCCGTGCTGGATGCCGCTTGCCTTTCTAGCCCTGTGCCCTGCACCCGCACGGTCACACGTTATCTGGACTCTCGAGCTGTACCTCCTTACGCGGGCCCTCTGTGTGTGAGGACCACCCTTTCCCCCTCTAAGACTCAGCTGGAGTTTCACAGGAGGAGACAGGAAATCGCTTTGTTATTTCATAGGCGACTCTACTGTCATCTTGGGCTGCTCTTTAGGTCTCTCCCACCAGCCTCTGAGCTCTTGAGGACGTTAGAGTCTGGATGTCAGGTGTTGTGGTCGTTATGGTGCCTGACACAGAGCTGGCCTTCAAAACGTGTTTACTGAGAGAAGGGAGGGAGGGAGGGAGGGAGGGAAGGAATGAAGTTTTGCCCAAAAGCACTAATCGAATACATGACATTCAGATTCCATCTACTCTAAGGTTTAGTTTATTTTTTTTAAATCAAATTGAATTTTAAAAACATTGCATGACTTTTACGTATGATGCATTAGCCCAGTCGGTTGTGAACGATGCTTAATTATCAGAGAGATTCTTAGCGAAGAAATGCAACGTGACATAATGGACAAGACTGGCTCTCTCCTGCAGATCTCAGGCCTTGAGCTCCCAAATCTCACTTCTGGAACACACATTACAGGGAGTATCTGATGGACAGTGGAGACGCGTCCACCCTGCACACGAGGAGAACAGGTTGTTTTTAAGACTTGAACCAATAAAAACTGAATTATCCATCCGTGGGAGGTAACTGTGGACTGAAATACCCCAAACTATTGCCTAGGTGACCAACCTGTCACCTCAACAACAGGGAAGATGGCATAAACAATATATAATGTTGCCCTGGTCGGCTTTGCTCGTGGTTAGAGCGTCGGCCCGCGGACCAGAGAGACCTGGGTTCGGTTCCCGCTAAGGGCACGTACCTCGGTTGCAGTTTGTCCCTGGCTTGTCCCTGGCTTGTCCCTGGCTTGTTCCAGGCCCTGGTTGGGGTTGTGTGGGTGGCAGCCAGTCGATGTATCTCTCTCACATCAATGTTTCTCTCTCTCTCTTCCCCCCTTCTCCCTCCCGCTCTATCTGAAGATAAATGCAAATATGTCTTTGGGTAAGGATAAAAAACAAACAATATATAATGCCAAGTAGAGACAAGCAATATGCAAGTCATAATGCACAGATATGATAAATACGTCCATCAAGACAAAGGAAAATTCTCTAAGTGAACAGACTGGCTGCATGGTTTATACATCAGCTCCTTGTGAATCTGAAAAGTGCAAGTTAGTACATTTGTCTCTGTGCAGTGAAAGATTAATACATGACAGAGGCTGAAGAGTAGTCTCCAAACTGTGGCCATTTCGCCATGGCTGTCGTGCTGTGTGACCTTGCCTGGCGGCCAGCGGGCCTGCTCCAATCAGCTCTCGCTGCAGCCGCAGACCCCACATTAAAACAAACGTTTTAGGCCAAAGTCAGCACAGGGAGTCCTTTCATCAGGATGACAACACAAGGCCAAGTGCATTCCATTCACGACCAGACATGGACTCGGAATGAAATGTAACTGACATAGCCCAGCTCCTGAGTGACCTTCAGATGCCAGTGTCAGTCAAATGATCCTAAAGCAAAATTAAGCTCAGGTTATACTGCCATATTCATCTGGAATGCATTACTAAATGAAGACATGCAATGGAGCTCAGGAGCCAACTCTGTGGTGGATTCCAGAGGTGCCTGAAGCAGGAGAAAACGAAAATGGTGCCCACAAGTCCTAGAAGTCTGCGATGCCACCTCTGACATTTCTAATGCTAAGACGTAAGTCACGTCTGCGTCACGCAAGCAGCTCTCGCCCACAGTAGACTACTGGAAAAGTCTCTTATCCAAATCACAATGAACATTCAGTGCAACAAGGCTGGAAATCCATGGGAAGGTTCATGGTCCTGAGTGGGTAACATGGCTGGACTGTCTCTTATCCGTATGGCAACCTGATATACTACAGCAGGACATGCTGAAAAAGAACTGAATAAAGTCAAAGGTGCTGCTGCCAGTGTGAAAACTCATACCCATAGTGCTATGCATCAAGGGGATGACACCAAGCAGGTTTGGTTTTCCCAGGCTCATGAAGGGGGCTCCTGTTGAGGAGCCAATGAACCTGAAGAATCACTTTCCAATGTCACCGACTCCATCAAAATGTTCAACTCCTGAAAGAAGACTAAACTTCCCTGCTGATATTTTTCACTTTTGTTTCTTTTTTTTTTTCATTTTTGCTTTGTCCTAGCATCATAATTTCCTGGTTTGAATTTATTCCAAACTCAATTCTTCTAGGCGACCTAATGCCTAAAGTCACTGGAGAATTCCTTCCTGCTTTTGATGGTGGAACTTTTTAGCCATTCTCTGCCCCTAATTCAAATCAATTACTGCAACATTTTTGGAGGTTTCATATCCAGACTCATGTATTTAGTTCTACTGTTAAGCTTAAATACTAAAAATAGACAGCTTGTTTGAATAACTATCGTGTCATTCAGGATATTTTTAGTTTTACGTGAATTTTTTAATGTTTGCGGTAAAGCAAAATGTTAAGCCCTTAACAAAGCTCCTTTGAGAGGAAAAGCAGTGTCTGAAAGTATCGTAAGTGTGTTTCAGTTCAGGACCTATGGAGTCTTCTGCTGGGCACCAAAGCCAAATAACTTCAAGCAATGCCGACAGAAGCATGAAGGGCGGTGAGGTTTGAGACACTGCTAAACTCATGAGACTGTATTACTACTCAGAAAATATCATCATGACATGTGGAAATAAAGGTTTACATGTAATTGACTACTGAGAAAAAGGAGCATTGTTTTCAGGTGAGACACAAATTTAGAAAGATAAGATGGTTCTTGGTCTACTTTTCTTTTCTTTCTTTTTTTTTTTTTTTATCCTCACCCGAGGACATTTTTCCATTTTGTGTTCAGATAGAGCAGGAGGGAGAGAGAGAAACATCGATGTGAAGGGACACATCGAGTGGCTGCCACCCGCACGACCAACCAGGGCCGGGGACAAACTGCATCCGAGGTACGTGCCCTTAGCGGGAACCGAACCTGGGTCTCTCTGTACCGCAGGCCGACGCTCCAACCGCTGAGCCAAACCGGCCAGGGCTGGTCTACTTTTCTATAGACTAAGAAAACTATTTATAGGTAAAATGCCCTCTCTTTAAATGTCTCATTTCAAATGGAGTCAAAGACCACCACATTGAAATAGTGTCATTTGACAAAAAAGAAGAGATTAAGAAACAATGACATGGCAAGTGGACGAAGAAAAGGTCCTTGAGAATGTTATGCTAAGAGAAATGAGTCAGTCAGACAAGGCTAAGGACCTTAGCCTAATGATCTCCCTCACGCGTGGGATATAAAGCTGAAACTCACAAACAGTGTGGTGGTTGCCAGAGAGAAGGGGGTGGGGAGATAGTAAAGTGGCCAAATATATGGCAACGGAAGATGATTTGACTTTGGGTGGTGGGTACACAATTTAGAAGCAATATACAGATCATGTATCATAGAAATGCGCATTTGAAAACTATATGATCCTATTAACTAATGCCACCCAGTAACATTAAAAAAAGAACAAAGAAAGAAAAGTGTTTCTCCGTAATAGTGTGTAGTAAAGAAATGGTGGAATTTGTATATTACAATTTTGAAAACTTCTACTAAAATAATGAATCTAGGCAAAGATCATTAGTAATTGATAATATCATAAAGAGAAAATCAGATATTATGTACTTCATGGTAGAATATACAATATTATCCAGGAAGTATTTTCCCCCCACTCAGGAGAAGTGTCTAGATCAAACTAACAGTTTGCAGGAGCCACAGGGGACAGAAGAACATAATAAATGAGAACATGGTGATACAATTGGCAAAATCTTGTGGGAAACTCCACAGAACAAGTGACATGATTTCTTTGAAAATTAATTACAAAGGGGAAAAAAAAGAAAGGATGGTGGAAACCTAGCTTAAAAGAAACCTGAGAGACACATCAAAAGCAATGCATGAAATTTGTTTGGATCCTCCATCAAACTAAGTATAAACAAAGGGATGAAGTAGTGACTACAGGGACAATCAAGAGAAATTAGAACTACATGCTTGATGATATTGAGAAATCACTGTAAATGTTTTTTAGTGCATGATAATGGCACTGGAGTTAGGCTTGAAGATGTGTCCTTATCTTTTAGCCACGTGTTGACATTTTTAACAGATGAATTAAGTCTGAGTTTTGCTTCATAATAATCTAGTCGGAGATAGCGTGCTTCAGACGAAATAAGATGAAACTGTTTTGTAGCTGGGCAGTGGGGACATGGGATTTGCTATGGCATCCTAACTGTTTATATGTTTGAAATCTTTCATAATAAAAAGCTGAAAAAACATTAAAGGTTGGGGGAAAAAAATGATAGAGAAGACTTACCCTGCTGGATATCCTTCATTTCTAAATGCAAACTAGATATCAAGATTCCCACAGTTTGAGATCGTTTTCCATCCAATAGCTTGATGATCTGGAATTTAAACATAAAATTAACACAAGTGCAAATGGCCATGCAATCTTTCAGAAGCATATCAAAAACGTTAAAATTTTCAGATACTGTTGCACTAAACAGATGCTACAGTTGCTCTATTTTAATAACCCTTTAATTTAAAAGCAATTTATCCACAATCATAGATATTTTAGAAAATAAAGAAAAAAATACTACCCCAAATTCCACCAATCTAATATGAGCACTAAAATTCTTTAATATATTTCTCTAACCTTTTATTCAAACCTTTCATTCTTAACTAAGTTGAAATCACAATATAGGCCAATTTTATATCCAACGTTTTGACTTATCATTGGCATATTTTCATGTTGCTACTTTTTAAGTCACTCCGTAGCCTCCATTCCTGGCTGTGTCATCTGCTGGGTGTTTTAGGGGAAAGATCACGCGACCTTGGCTCAGCAGGTCATCAGTGCTATGGCCTTTGGAAAGTGACTTAACCGCTGGGATTCAACTTCATCATGTGCAGCTGACTGACCCAGCTTGTACATTTGTTCTAGAAATTAAATGACATCGTATGTAAAGTACCTAGAGGCGTTCTTGATGCCGATTATGTAGATAAGTTTTTCCAGTTTTGGAGAATTAGGTTGCTTCGTATTTGTGCTATGATTAATATAAGTGATGCAATATTTTGTACATAAAGCTTTAATTTTAAATTGTTTAAAATGTTTCTTTATAATAATATATTCGTATACCAAAACTTTTACAATTTCTTTAGAAACCCCAACTACCTCACTGAGTTGTGTCGATCTTGATGACTATCCATGGCAAGTGCTTCCTGGTTTGTGTTCCTCCAAACCCAGTGAGCCAAGTCAGTTCCCAGCAACATACCACACAGTGATCACTAAGGGAAAGTTACCTCTTCTCTCATGTGCCACAGCTACAAAAATCACTATGCCATGCACATCGCCGAATCTTGTGTTTTTAAATGCACTTTCTTAGGTAAAATAGAAACTAAACAGCTATGCTTCTCCTACCCAAGGATTTATAAACTTACCAAAACATACTGAAGACAAGATTAAACAGTAAGTAACATGAACACGCAGACTAGTACTAGACTGGCTGTTTGCTGGTTGAACAAGAAGACATACTGTGACTTTGTTCCACCCAAGATTGTCTAATCGTGCAAATTGTCCAATTACCTATTGATCGATCAATCCTGAATCATTATTGCCAGACCTTTGTCTTTCCTTTCTCTGCTCAGAGTGGCTACTTTTCTATAATTAACAGAACTAAAATATAGTAAATAACAAGCTTTCATCAAGATAAAAGCAAAATCGAGTTTTTCAGTCTATGCGTTTAATAATTTCAACATTAGTCTTAGAGAAAGATTCTGGGGGATACATAATGTCAAGAGTTTTAAAATAAATAGAGAAGAAACTTGGAATTTTAAATTTATTTTTATATGAAAGCAAAAGCAGAGGAGGAAGAGATTATATATAATCAAATATCTTCTTTGAAAATGCAAGTTCTGGCTTTTTCCTAGATAGAGGACACAAATCTGTAATACTTTCAACAATTAAAAAAAAGTAAAGTGAGATGATTTTTAAAAGTCCAATACAAAATTTGAAAAACATAAATTTTAAGTAAATCTTCAGCCATGCATTCTCATCCAACAAACCCCTGCTGTGGCAGTGCTCTGGACCCCAGGGATGGAGGTGGGAGGCTGAGCCAGTCCTTGCCCTCAGGAAGTCTGCAGAGCTTAGTGCCTTTTTAAAATTGCTGAAAAGAACCAAAAACGGAAATAAAACCATCTAACCACAAAGCACATTCAAAAGAAAAAAGGCGTTGGGAATTGACTAGATTTGCTCTTCAGTGTCCAGGCCAGTGACGGATACAATCGACATCAAAGAGACAGGAATGGGAATAAAATGTATGAAAAAGATCACAACTGGGTAGCAGAGATTCCTTCAAACTAACGTTCTCCAAGCCATCCAGTTAGAGTTCTGAAAACCATGAGTGATACATTGTACCTGCAGGGAAGTTACGGTTCAAATGCTAGTTTTTCTAATAGCTAATGAAAAGAAAGCAAGACAGCAACCACAGGAGAATTGGGAGGTGGGGGGAGGAAAGAGGGGAGGGAGAGGGGGAGGAGGGGGGAGAGGGAGAGAAAGAGAGGGAGAGAGAGAGAGATTGTCTGTCTGTCACTAGGAAAACCAAGCAAATCCATCCATCCATCCCCACCTCATTCACCTCATTGCTCAGTCAGGCTGAACTGTGGAAAGGATGTCACCACAGTGAGTCTGCCTTGCAATTTTGTCTAATGGCTCAACACAGCAGGTGTTTAGAAAAACAACGTTACCTTTAGCTGGATACTCACTTTAAGAGTTTTCTGAAATGGGATGCTGTCTCTTAGAAAAGGGTAAGCAGTGGTAAGTCAAAGTGTCTGTATTCTCTTCCCTCTCTGTGTCAAATTCTCTGTCTACTTCCGACTAGACCTGTAAACACATACCTCTAAGTTTCCATGCAGTCTTCCCTCAATTGTGCAATAATACCAGGTTTCTCAAAAACAGCTAAAATGGTAGGAACACATGTCCTGAGCCCTTTTAGTTTCTTTTCCCCACAATGGGTTGAAAGAATAACATGAAATTTACCCATTAACAACATATTAGGCGTACAGCACAGTACTGTTACCTATGTGCACACTGCTCTGTAAACATCTCTAGAAGTTCTTCATCCTGCATGACGGCAACTCTGGGCCCACTGGACAGCTATTCCCCATTGTCTCCTCCCAACCCCTGGCAGCTTTCTGCTTCCGTGAGTCTGACTACTTTCACACCTCATATAAATAGAAGTATTCGTCCTTCTGTGACTGGCTGACTTCACTTAGCGTCATGTCCATGAGGTCCTCCATGTTTTATCATATGACAGAATTTCCCTTTGAAGGCGGAATAATATTCCATTGTGTGTGTGTATGGGGGGGGGGGGTTATACACACACACACACACACACACACACACACACACAATCACCTTGTCTTTATTCATTTATCCATTGATGGACAGTTAGGTTATTTGTATTTCTTGGCTATTGTGACCAATGCCTCCATGAACATGACAGTGCAAATACCTCTTTGAGATCCTGTTTTCAAGTCTTCTGAATAAATATCCAGAAGTGGTGTTGCTAGATGATGTGGTTGTTCTATTTTTAATTTTTTGAGGAATTTCCATACTGTTTTTCATGGTGATTGAACCATTTTACATTCGTACGCACAATGCACAAGGGTCCCAGTTTCCTGAAATCTTCACCACTTGTTTTTTGTCTCTTTCTCTCTTTCATTTTATTTTTTTATAATGGCCGCCTAACAGGGGTGAGATGATGCCTCATGCTGGTTTTGATTTGCATTTCCCTGATAATTAGTGATGTTGAGCATCTTTTAATACACCTGTTGGCCATCTCTATGTCTTTGGAGAAAGATCGATTCAAGTCCTTTGCCCATTTTTTATTAATTAATTTATTTGTTACAGATGGTTTTGTTTGTTTTATTGTGTTAAGGAATTCTGCACATATTTTGAAATAGTAACACCTTGTCAGATACGTGGCTTCTCAGTGCTTCCTCCCATTTCATAGGTAGCCTTTTCACTCTGCTGATTATTTATTTTGCTGTGCAGGAGCTTTTCAGTCGGCCGTAGTCCCACTTGTCTGTCTGTGCTTTTGTTGCCTGTGCCTTGGTGTCATATCCAGGAAATAATTGCCCGGACCAATGCTATACAGCTTTTCCCCGGGTTTTCTTCCACACGTTTTATAGTTGCAGATCTTACGTTCACGTCTCTAACCCCAAAATCAACCCAGTTGATTTTTGTTTACCCTGTAAGGTAAGTGTCCCGTTTCTGTCTTTGGATATGGAGGTGCAGTTTTCCCAACACCATTTGTTGAAGAGACTATCTTTTCTTGGAACATTTTGTTAGAAACCATTTGACCATGTGTGAATTTATATCTGGGCTCTCTCTCCGGCTCCACTGGCCGTAAGTCTGTATTTATACCAGCACATACTGCCGTGAACACTGCAGCTTGGCATGTGTTGAATGGAAAGTGAAGGATAGCATCAAACAAATTACAAGAAAAAATTAGAAGGAGAGGGTTAAAACAACAAAGAGTAGCATATATATACATATATGTAATGTATATATTAAATACACTTAAGTCCAATATGCAAAATGACTAAAAGGAATCACACAGAAGAAAACAACACATTAGACTAATAAACAGACCAAATGGGAATTCAGTCAACTAAAAATTCTGGCCCACGATTATAGTATATATCCAGATCTTTCTGAAATGATTTAGTCATTGAGCCCAGCAGGGGTGGGGAACATCCGGCCCACGGGCCATATAAGGTCCGTGAAATCAATACTAGCTAACATCACATGCCTCACCAAATTAGCCTGACCAAATATAGTAGGTGAATTTTTAAGTTGATAATTTTGTATGGCTCATGAATGATGTTATAAATGTCCAAATGGCCCTTGGCAGAAGAGAGGTTCTCCACCCCTGGATGTGAGGAGAAGGTGTTGGGGGCAGGGAGAAGGGGAAAAAAAGGAAATTTGATAACCAAAAGGGAGAAAAAGGAAGAGAGGTGTTCTTTAGGCTCTCTGGTCATATTTTGTGAGCTCGTGGCCAAGTCTTGGCCAACCTCATCTCGGGAGCAAAGACTGGAATGAGCAACGGTTCCTTCACTGAACACACATTTGTTAAATGACTCTATTTGCCAGGGATTGAGCTCAGAATTAAAGATGTATAAAGTTCTGGAGAGTTGATAAGTTCACAGAAATATTTATTCATTTTTTTTTCTATTTTCTTTTTGTAAATTTACTGTTCTGGATTATAAAAACAAAAACTGCTTGTTGTAATAAAAACACATAAACTGCTTAGAAAGCAAACAAGGAAATCATGGAATGCTCTCTCATTCCCCAACCTACCCAGCTACCATCACTAGTAATGGGGGGTTGTCTCCTCTGTCTAACCATGTGTGTGTGCCCACCTGTGTGTACTGTTTCATCTTTATAAAAGTGGCTAACAATACATTTTTCTTCAACTCCCTCACCAGTGTGGCATCTTTTTTTCTTTCATAAACACGTTACTGGATCGTCCATGTCAGTACAGGCATAGCCTCTTCTAAGTACGACACATGCTTGACGTATTCCTCAACTGACAGACATTTAGATATAGTCCGTGTTTCGTCAATTAACAAAGCTACACAGAACAACCATGGAGATATATCCTTGGTCACTTGAGCTTGCATTTCGATAGAATAGATTTATAGAAGTTGTTCAAACAATATGTCCATTTCAAATTTTAATAAATATTGCCAAATTGTTTCTAATAGGTGGTATTAATTTATATTCCTATCAAGTATTTCAGAGTGACCGTTTTCCTGTTCCCTCACCCACTATGGGTATTATAAATTTTTAGAAGTTTGGCCAATAGGATAGGTAAAATGTGTTTTCAATATTTGCATTTTTAATTATTTAATAGTAAGGCAAAACATTTGGTTCTTGGTCACATGTTCTTGTGAATTGTCTTTGTAGATTCTTTTTTGCTGTTTTCCTATTACTAGGTCTCTTAAGCCGGTACAGTGCAAAGAAATTTGAATAAGAACATAGCTTGTATGATTTCACTCATATGTGGGATATAAACCTGAAAGCAACAGGTGAATAAACAAGAAACACAAACAAAAACTCATGGATACAGACAAAAGTATGATAGTAACCAGAGGGAAGGGGGGTGAGAGGTAGTAATGGAGAAAGGGGGTCAAATTGTGGGTGGTGGGTACACAATGCAATATACAGATGATGTATCATAGAACTGTACATCTGATGCCTATATAATCGTATTAACCGATGTCACTCCAATAACATTTTTAAAAAAGAACAGCTGAATCGCAAGAAGCAAGAGATATAAAAAAGATCGCTGTGGACAAGCGGCACCTTCTAAGGGAAGGAGAGGGAAGAGATGGACCTGCACTACACCCCTACTCAGCACCAGGCATTGTGCTCACAACGAATCCAAATGGATGCTGTGACCTGGGCAGTGAGCACCACAGCACTGTAGACCGATGTTCCTTGAGTGTCCCCGCCGTGCATTTCTACAGCGATAACAAGACTTCGTGCTCAAGGGTCCTGTAAGCCAGTGCAGTCCCCTCGCCCCCAGGGCATCCCAGCAAGGGGCACAGACACAGAACATTTTGCTCAGCCAACCCAACACTCCTTTTTGATATCTGAGATCAAATCTCAGAACTCCTTACCCAGATCTATACCTATTCTCTGAGGCATGTACTTTTACAACAGAGTAGTTAGGAAGAAAATGCTAAGGAGGGGAAAAAACCAAGCATGAAGAAAACTGATGGAGAGAATAACCAACAAAAAGAAAGAACAGTTTTTTGAAAACGCACTGCCAACTTTTTTTTTATATTAATTAATTTACTTTTGTTATAGATATTTCTCCCTTTTCCCTCATTGACACCCTCCTCCTGATCCCGCCCCCTCCCACACTGTTGTCTATGTCCATTGGTTATGCATACTCTCATATACGTTCTTTGGTTTATTTCTTCCCCACCCCCACCCCCTCACCCACCTGAGGTGTGTCAGGCTGTTCCTTACTACTATGTCTCTGGGTCAATTTTGTTCATCAGCTTGTTTTGTTCATTATATCCCACAAATAAGTGAGATCATGTGATATTTGTCTTTCTCTGATTGGCTTATTTCGCTTAGCATAATATTCTCCAGGTAGAAAGCATAGATTTATAATAAATAAAATCTTAAAAAAAAAATATGTTCAATTAGTTATCAATTAAGAATTATTACATCATTTAGAAAATAATTCATTTTAGAATCATGTTAAAGTTTCAGATAACCAGATGCAATATATGTGGAATCTTGTGTTAAGTGAAAATACCCTTGTTTTTTCTTTTATTGCTTTATATTCTTGGTAAGCCAACTTCTAGACAGATTCAAGTGAACTTCAAAAATTTCTCTCTGAAGAGAAACAGCATATGATAAGAAGATGAACTAATATTGTGTATTTATTCTCCCCAATTCACTAACTTCTCTAACATATTTTGTGCTTGAAAAAACATCACATGCAGTCACCTACACCTTCCTTATTCACATCAGTAAACTGTGTGGGCTCATGATGACTACCTGGAAAATGTTTAGCACCCTAAGGTGCCTGAGACTGTCTGATACTTACCAGTCTGCCCTTTTTATATTAGAAAATGGAACTGATACATTAAAAAAATGACCATAGTATTTTAGATATCAAAGTTATGGCAAACTATTGATTAATGCAAAAATTTAATCAATCAGCACCAATCCCTTCTGGTTGTTATTATCTGGTGCTATTGCAAGTTTTAAAAAGTGGTCTGGCCCGCCTGGCTGGTTGTTGCTCAGTGATTGAACATCGACCCATGTACCAAGAGGTCGCCGGTTCGATTATCGTTCAGGGCACATGCCCAGGTTGTGGGCCTGATCCCCAGTGGGGGGCTTGCAGGAGGCGGCCAATCGACGTTCTCTCTCATCGATATTTCTATCTTTCTCTCCCTCTCCCTTCTTCTCTCTTGCATCAATACAGGAAAAAAAAAAAAGTCTGGCCCAAGTCAAATTTCTCAGCAATGTAACTAAGTAGAAATACAAATAAGGCAAAAGAAGTCCAGCCATTAAACAACGGGCCTCTCTAGCTTTTCGCTTTAGCATGCTGAGCTGTCCTGGCCCCTGAACCAGCTATGGAAAGTAACTGGTATCATAGTCTGGTGACCTGTTATTAAGAGAAAAGTCAGGAGATCAGCCTCCTATTCCTAGGCCTGCTCTGACTCATCATCACATCAATGCTGAAACGCAGTCGGTCCAATTCAGCAGCATTCACCAAATGTAGACTCCTATGGTAGTGTACCATGAGGGATGCAAAAACAATTACATGTGTACATGTATATGAATATACGTGAATATGTACACATCCTCATTCAATCGGAGCTCAAAAACCAGTTTAAAAGGAAACATATAAATAAGTCTCATACAAGGGAGCTATTTACAGGGATCAGTTAACACAAAGAATTTCTCATTATTCTTATGTGTACGATCCCTAAAAATTCCAGGACTGACTGAAAGGTGGGGTTATGAAGAGATGGCTGTTTCAGGCACAGTCTTCCCTGGAGAAACTGAAAGTAGGCCCCAAAGTGTTAGATTCAGTGCACTTTCCTGAAAAAAAGTCCAGGTCTCACCCTCAGGAAACCTCTCCACAAAGGAGAGTTGAGAGAGCAGCTCTGCAGACCATGAGCTCTAAGTGATTCTGGAACTCATATTCTGGCTATCCCGTGTCCAAAGGCTCTGTCCATTCTGCTGGTCACCAGGGCGAAGGCTCTTCTCGGCACTGAGACCACCAGCAGTGGGGGCATTCACCCCACAGGAGACCTTGAGGCCGGTCCACCACATTTGGTTGTTGGCTCTTGGGAGGAGTCCTGACTTCATTGCTCCACAGCTTCATACTATGCATTTCAAATGAATGGTTTCCCAAGTCGATGTGGGTTGTAGGCCAAGTTATGCTAAGGCTCCCAACATGACTTCCTTCCAGGGGGTTTCTTGGGAAAGAGGGCCCACTTCAGGCTGCTTGAGGAAGATCCATCAGAAAACATCTTCTGGGAGAGCATGAGCACTTGTAAAAGTTTCCTTAGCCAGCGTGGACTCTGGTTGACATGGTTTTGAAATCATTTAACCCTCAGCATTGAGGAAACCCGAAAATGCTGCTTAACTCACCGTGCAGGCCCTGAACTGGCCCGGGAGCCCAGCTATTGAAGGATGGGCTTCACTGGAGAAGAATGTTCATGCCACCCTTTTAAATTTAAAGAATTACCCCGGTTACATATCACACAAGGTACACATTTATAGCCATTTTCTATCACCAAACAACTGTAAACCCAACCTAAGCTTTTCATGCTACTCCTATACCATGACTACTCCCCGTAATCCTTTCCGTTCTTCTTTGTCCTCGTGAGCATATTACTCGATTTGTTTAATCCTCAAAATCATTTTCTGGTATTAAGTAACTTCTGGCACCAAAGCATTTTATTTTTTCTGGCTCGAATTCCTCCTGCTTCTATTTCCATCTTTTTCTGCTCCCGGGGAAGGCAGACAATAGCTGGTCTCACCATCTTCAACACAAAGCTCCTTCATAAACCTGAAGCCCATCAATTTTTTTTTTAAAAACAAGAGACATGTTAGGAAGCTCTTAGTTTATCTTGGTCCTATCTGGAGTCAGCTGAACTTGGCAGCACACGGCCTTCTCCTAGGTATAATTACAGTCTGGAGGAGAATGCAATTTGTGCAGCATTCCACTGACCTACAAGGTGACCTTGTGCAGGGGCACATTCGCAGGTTGTGTTAAACCCTATTAGACATGCCTAGTTTAAGGCCAAGCCTTTCCAGACCCCTGCCGCATGCCAGGATTAGGGCATGTCACACATGCGTATTATTACATCGCCTGAGGGACTCTCCCAGTGCCTTCCGGAGGGGGGCAAAGCAGGCCCCCGCTCCGCACTGTCTAAACCTGCACTGTGATCCAGTGTATCTGAATTATTATTATTTCTTACACGTGTGGATGTTTAGGAAAACCTGCCTCTTTAAATAAGAATGAAGACAGAAATGGGAAGAAAGATTTGCTACCCTGGAAAAACCACTCCCTCACTGCTCAGCTAGAGAAGTCTAGCCAGACAGACAGAAAGAATTCCTGCCAGGTCTGGTGGGACCTGCACATCTACATAAAATCTGTATATCTCTGCAGCTTTCTGCCTGAGCTTGGAGGATGTGGCCAAAAGAAAGAATAAAAATAAACGGTATGAAGACACCAGCGAAGCATGCTCAGCCGAGCAAGTCTGGCAGAGCTACACAATTAAAATAACGCTAGGAGCCTTCTTCTTCCAGGGAGCCTTCCCCAGCTAGAAATGAAGACGATTTCTATACCGCCGCCTTCACGGGACGCCAAGCACACTCGGACCTGCACCACATCGAGTAGGTGTTCTGTGCTGTGGCTTAGTCCTCGCTGTGAGTTTTCTCAGTTTCAGCCTCAGGATTTCCATCTCCAATGAGGCTGATTTTGTCATACAGCCTGGAGAATAGGCACCAGGTCTAGGTCAACGCAGCCACGTGAGTTATCACCAATGAGAGTTATCACCAATGAATTTCTCCCGGGCACTGTAGGCAAATGAGGGCATGCTGCCCCCTTTCCTGTCCAAATCCCCCTCCCCCACCGAGAACAAAGAACCCACATACACGAGCCGACATTTGTTTTCATGATAATGAGACATATATAGAGATAGATAGATAGATCTGTGTGTGTGTGTGTGTGTGTGTGTGTGTGTGTGTGTGTGTGTGTGTATCTCAAATACCCAAATGTAGAACATTCTCAGGGAGACTGAACACCGCAGTGGAAAATATACAGAAAGTAGACAATCTGACTCTCCAAAGGAAAATTCTAAAAAAGACGCTATTTCTATTTTTGTACCTTCAGGCTGGCAATGTCCTTTGCTTATGCTTCATATCAACACTCACTGGATGCCACCACTTGGCAAAGCCAGACTTGAAGGGCTGGGCTGCAGCACATGTGCCATGGGGACAAGCCAGCCCGCCCCACTGGCAGTGATTCTGCCGGTTCTAAGCCCCCGGCTGCCGAAGGGATCCAGGAACTCTCACGGCTGCGGGGTTCACCTTCCAGACCTTCTTACGGGGTTCACCTTCCAGACCTTCTTACGGGGTTCACCTTCAAGACCTTCTTACGGGGTTCACCTTCCAGACCTTGTTACGGACGAGGTAGGAAGGCAGGTAGAATCCTGTTAGAGATGTGGACATGGCTGCACCCCTCCTAAGGAACAGCAGCTGATCATTTATTCTGGATGCTTCCAAATCATGCGTATAAATGAGCATGGGGTCTGACTTTGGCTGGATTAGAGAGCAGTATCTTCCGGGGATGAGATACAGTCTATCGAGGGGACACCCAGCTTTAAATGTACTCCCCTTAGACTGTCCCTTATTCATATACCACCAAATTGCAAACTCTTATTTTATAAGTGATAAAAATCCAATTTGGAAAATAGAGTGAGAATTTCCCCGTGGGAGGAAATCCCAGAAGTGACGACGACGGCCCAAGGCCGGGCGGCGTGGTGGCCCATAGTTGCAAGCCTTAGATGCAGAGAAGACGACAAAAGCTCCTGGGAGGAAGCGGCGGACACAGCCCCGCTTCCCAGCCATGGCTCTTCTGGTGCCCCCCTGCCATCTCCCGCGCAGCAGTGACTAGAGATGAGCCGGCTACGCGACGCGACGGGCGCTCCCCGCCAGCGCCAGGAGTGAGCGCCAGCTGGGGGAGGAGGGCAGGACAGGCCTTGGCAGCCAGCTTGCTGCCTCTCCTCCAGGAGAGGGAGCGCTTCCTTGGAAACACGCAGCTGTTTCTTGGCAGGTGCCCAGGAAAATAAATGCTGACTCGGCCTCCTTGTTCCCGTCTCCTGTGCTCTGCCCCCTGCCACTCTCTGGCACCGCACCCAGAGAAGCTGGCTGGCTGGTTCCATGGGGCCATATGATGAAATGTCACCTGACTCGGGACAAACAAGCCCTCTCTGCGGACGGCCATCGTGGCTGGATCTGCTTCTGGGTAGTGGCCTCCATTGACTGGCCTGAATAATGCCATTAAAATAAGCTCTCCCCACGCGGCCTGATTATCTGTCCCACCGAACGCTTCGAGGCACACTGGGCTTCACTGTTCTGTCAAACTGTTAAGTCTGACTCTCTTCCATGGCCTTATTTTTGGGGACACATAAAATTGCTCATGTGAAGTTTACTTTAAGGATTTAGGCTCTTCACCAAGAAATGTGAAAAGGCAAATTGTCACCCTGTCCTGCGTCTGAGAACATATTTGGCATCCCGTCCCCTTACTGATGAGACACAAAAACCCTTTTATTGGTTTTAGGCTAGTGGATTCTGTTCAGAAAGCAAATGGAGAGAAGGCCATAGCAGGTGAAGGCATGGCTGGGCAGGGGCAGGGGTGCGGTGGGACGGAAGGGGTGGGCAGGAGAGAATCCTAATGGCTCTGGAGCTTTTGTGTTATGCGAGAAACAGACTCCAAAACAAAGTCCCACACGTTCTCTCACAGATGACAGACTTAGGAGAGAATATGACCATGAGACATCAATGCATTCATTGTCCTGTCTTCAGATAAGGCCAAAGCTACCGTCACACAAAGGTACAGATGAAAAACGTCATCCTATCATTTCTTAGAGCTCAAATCCCCTTCAAGAGCGCTTGCTGGTAACAGTCACGATACAATTCTAAACCACGGACAACTACCCTGGTGAGAAGCCACTGTCCTGAGGGCGACGGAGCAGAAAGACATGAGGAAGGAAACAGAACTATGGAAGCTCCAACTTATGGTAAAACATAAAACAAAAGACAGGCTTTTCACACTGATGGTATGAATGCTAAGAAAAGGAGAGGAACCAGGACCACTCTTTGGGACAGAAGTTAGTGACATTAGGATAACCAAGAAAACTTCAGTTGTGTACCTTCAGGTGGCCTCCAGCTATCATGGCTCCACTCCAAGGCCAGGGACGTGTTCCGCAGATGTGATTCAATGTTTAACAGCAGGGTACATTATTTATTCTCTGCTTCAGGAGAGATGGGAGTTCGGAGGCTCACCATTCAAGATATACCATAGGCAATAGGTATATGAGCTTGTTTTAAATTTCTATATTCCAACCACCGTTTCCATTCCCCCTGTCCCAACAATCAATCTGCACGGCTGTCAATGACTGGGTAGAGCAAATGTCCCTTCGTGTCCCCACCCACTCTACTGGAACAGCATTGAGGAGAAAAGTGAAAGCTCTCTCGCGACCATCCCGATTGCATGGGAAACGTCCTCACCCTACATACATCTACATGTTGTGGGCAACGCCCTAGGGAAGTTTGGTAGAGGTGCTAGAACATTGTCTAGAGTGTAAAGCAATCAAGAATCTGGGGGATGTCCTCGAGAAGTACTGTGTGCATGTGAGTTACTAGGGACCTCATTAAACATACAGGTTCTCACTCACTAGGAATGCAATGAGGACATGAGGAAGACATGAGGAAAGACATGAGGAAGGAAACAGAACTATGGAAGCTCCAACTTATGGTAAAACATAAAACAAAAGACGGCTTTTCACACTGATGGTATGAACTGCTTGGGATTGAACTGTATGTAGTCCCCCTAAAGGAAGGTGTGTCAAAGTCCTCACCTCTAGTACCTCAGAATGTGACCTTATTTGGAAACAGGGTCCTTGCAGATGTAATTGGTTGAGATGAGGTCCTACTGGAGTCAGGTGGGACCCTGCTCCAATATGACTGGTGACCTTATTAGAAGATGGGCATGTGAAGACAGAGACATGGAGGAGGCATGCCAAGCGATGATGAAGGCAGAGACTGGAGTTACGCAGTTGCACGTCAAGGAATGCCAGAGATTGCCAGCAAACCACCAGAAGGCAGGAGGAGAAGGATTTCCCTACCAGTTTCGGAAGGGGCATGGCTCTGCCAACACCTTGATTTCAGACTTTCAGTCTACAGCACTGTGAGATAATACATTTCTGTTCTTTTCACTCATCCAGGGTGCTGAGACAGCCCTCGAAAACAACTACAGGGCCTGAGATGCTTAAGTTTCTAATAAGCTATCAGGTGATGCTTTTGCTTCTGGTCCACAGACCACATTTTGAGTAGCCCGATGACCGTAAATGAATGCATTATTTAGTTTATTATCACTGGCACTTAGCACACTGCCTGATGCATATGTACGTATGTTTATATAATCCCCGATTCCCTGAGCTTTTTTGGCTAACTAGCTGAAAATGCTTCCCTTTCGCTATCAATCTCCATAGACTCTTCTCTTCAACCTATATGCTCAGTGGAGGAGGATGGCTTTCTCATATGAAACCAGTCCCAGGTACACAGGTAACCACATTGCCCTCCTACGAATTCTAAGTAACAAAGTTTATAAGACCTTTAGACTCCCTGTCTTACCTGTATAATTTCTCATTTAACGTTAAGACATTGAACCTAGTCTCGTATCTATTCTTGGTGGTTAAAATAGGGCTTTTCTCTCCAGAGTTTAGAGTGTTAGGCTTTTGAAGAGAACACATGCTAATAATTACTCCAAGCTGTTTAGAGATAATGGACAACAGAAAAGTTATTATCTTCATGTCATCGTATGTCTTTGATATGATAATCATCGCATTCAAGATATCAGAAATGATGGATGGCCTTTGATTTCCAGTGCATCAGATGCAAATTACCTGGCCCTCTCCCACTCCTGCCCGGAAGGTGAGGACTCCCGACAGTGGGCACTCCTGACTTCAGGCTCCCGGGCCACTAGGTGGCAAAGTCTGTGCCCAAACTCGAAGAGGAACACTTCCTTTTTTAAAGCTACCAGGTTCCTTTACTTTTCCCTTTTATGGACGTCCTTCACCTAGAACAACCTCACGCACAGCCTTAATCTGCAGCCATCGCTGTAGTGTACACTATTTATGACCTAAGTCCTGCTACTCTGTTAACTTTCTGCCTAACAACAGTTGACATAAGTAACGCATTGCCCTGGTAGACTCCCTGAGCTCCCTCCATAAACAAAATGACGGTTCCAGGAAATGTTAGGAAGGCGGGAAAGATGAAAGAGCACCATGCGTACATATTTTTAAATTGCTACAAGGTTCTGTTAGGGCTGATGGGGTACAACCCAGCACGTCTCCCCTGTAATTGGTCTTTACCATCCTCCTCACGCTCACAGCACATCCATCACGGAGAGTCGGCGCACGTTACATTCTGTCCTTCAGTCGTCCATGTGAATGGGACAGCAGTGATCCAGAACATTTGCTCACCATCACCTATGCCCAGCGAGCCGGCCTCTGCTCCCATCCTGCCTGGAATCGTGACTGTGTGCACCCAGAGTCACCTGCTGATAGCTGAGAGCCCCAAACACACTGTAGGCAATGTGCCCAGCATCATCCAGGGGTCCGATTGCCAGTCCTGTGTCCTTCCCCTTGGAATGCATCTCCTTCCAGCGAGGAGGCACGTGCCTTCCTGGTCATGTTGCAACAAGGCAATGGCCACGAAGATGTAAAGAGCATTAGGCTAGCAGAGTAAAGGCCTTTTCACCTCCTTTTCTCCCATAAAATCAACAGAAATTATGAGGCCAAGGATCAGAAACACAAACTCTATCGTTAGTGAACTACTAGACCCCTTTAACTTCAGAACAGAAAATGTGAAGGCAGAAGGAGTTGGAGGAGTAAGTCTGAAGACGCAAGGACAGGCCTGACTGTCTGCAGTGGAGGGCGGAACCTTGGACATGAGCAAATGACAGGCACATGTGCTGGGGAAGGCGAGGGTGAGGTGAGGGTGAGGTGGTGGCCAAATATAAGGGGATTATTTAAAAGTTAGTCTATGGTGCAATTAGGTGACGGATGTATAACCCCACTTGTCATTATCGGGAAGTATGGTTTCTAGAGAAAACAAGCAGACAGACAGGATGCACGGACACCAGGCACACAGAGGATGGGTGAGGTGCTGGGCTGGAATGGAGCCATGGTCACAATACCTCTCACAATGCCAGCGGTCAGGCTGAGCCCCGCCCCCGCCCCCGTCCGATGCCTGGACACATTCCATCTGGAAAAACGGATCAGTCTAAGAGCAAAGACACACAGAACCTACATTTTTGGGCTGATGGTCAATGAAAGGGCTGGTCTGCAATTGTTTGCACCATGATGAGATCCCCCACTGGGTGAACCTTGTCCATGTACACTGAGCTTCCCCCCAGGTTTATCACACCCCAATCTTATACATAATATAGCAGCCAAGGATCACCAACTATCTGAGGAAATCCTCTAGCATAAAATACAGAGGTCAAAACCAAAAAAATATATAAAAAAGGAACTTGGAAGAAGAAACAGAAAGAAAGTAGTAACAGAAGAAAATATAAAGAACTATAATTTATAGACTCAGAAAATTAATTTTTTTTTTTTTTTAAAGTAAAATGAGCTTTTATAAATTAAAATATAATTCTGAAATATAAAAATCCTTGTCTATCAAAATCGGAGTTCTATAGTAACTATCTAAAATTGTAGAAGCAGTAGATGGCAGAATACATATCAGAGAGAAACCTAAGTGTTCAAAACTGGTCCTCTGGGGGGTCAAAATGGGAAAGGGAAGGGGCAAAAGGAAACTTTTTTTTTTACTTTTAAAAGCTGCAAAATATCATACAAAATAATAGCATATGTACATTTAAGCATAATTTAAAGTGTGTCAAAAATAAACCATGTACGCATACCTCCCCTTAAGAAAGTGAGAATACCTTTGAAGGTATCTTCCTCCACAATATTCCTCCAAAGGAACCATTTTTCTGAATTTTTGTGTTCATTTTTCCCTTGCTTTAAAAAATAATAGTTTGGCCACAAATGTGTGATTCCATAAACTAACTTTGCTTTTCATGTTTTTGAACTTCAGATCAATGGTCTCATTCTTTTGTGACTTTTTAAAAAACAGAACATCAGGTTTATGAATCATCAATGTGGATGCATGAGGCTGTAGTTGATTCTTTTACAAAGCTGTATAGTATTCTATTATGTGGTTTTACCTCAGTCCATTTATCCACTCAAATGATGATGGATGGATTTTTGCTATTAAAAAAAAGCTTTTTCAAACATTCTCCTATGGGTCTTTTGTATAAATGTGCAAAACTTTAAATAGATGGTGTATATATCTTTACATGAGCTAGATAGAGCCAAGCTGTTTTTGATGTATATGGAATAACTAACCTTTTCATTAGCAGCAGTGAGTGTTCCTACTGCTTGACACCCTCTCAATATTTCAGTCATATTTTTTATTTTTTGCCAAGCTGGTGGGTCTAAAGTGGCATCTCTGCATTTCCTAGTTGTTGACTTACCTTTTCATGTTTCTTGACCATTCATTCCATGACAAGCCTGTTCATATCTTTTGCCCATCTTTCTATTAGAAGGTGGTCATTTTTCTATTGAGTGGTAAGAATGCTACCCATATTTTGGATGGGAATTCTTCTTCAGTTATATATGTTACAAACGTCTTCTCCAAGCTTGTGGCTTATCTTTTCATATTCTTGGTGTCATCTTTTGAAGAGCAGGAGCTTTGTTTTTGTTTTTTTTAATGCAATTTTATTTTAATGTAAATATTTCTTATTTTATTTATGCTTTTTGTGTATTTTCTAAGTGAGGCTAAAGGATATGATCCTATATCCTTTTTAAAAACCATTGATTTAAATTTTTTTTTTTATTCTTACCAGAGGACATTTTTCCATTTTTTGTTCAGATAGAGTGGGAGGGAGAGAGAGGAAGAGAGAGAGAGAGAAACCTTGACATGAAAGGGACACATCATGTGGCTCCCTCCTGCACGACCCAACTAGGGGCGGGGACAAACTGCAACCAGGGTTCGTGCCCTTAGTGGGAACCGAACCCAGTACTCTCTGGACCGAAGGTCAACACTCTAACCGCTGAGCCAAACCAGCCGGGGCTAAACTATTTTTTAATAATCAATTTACATACTGATAGGAGATACATTTGCTATATATTAGTTTCCATATATGCATGGATCTCTTTGGAACTCTCGATTCCTTCCACTGACTTTTGTTTTTGTTTTGTTTTATTCTGTGCCAATTATTACCATACTACAGCTACCTTACTACCTATTACTCAATTGTTAATATGTGGTAGAATAAGTATCCTACTTGGTTTTTCCTTTATAGAGTATTTTATTTTTCAAATTTTGTTTATTATCCTCTTGCCTTTAAAAAATATATAGTTTTGCCACAAATGTATGATTCCATAGTTCTTTGGCTTTCATTTTTTTAACTTCAGACCAATGGGATCATTCTTTTGTGACTTATTTATTTTTGTTTTACTAAATGTTATGCTTAAGGTTGTTTTTGTAAGGTTACTTTTGAAACTTTGCTCTTACATATTTTTAGAATAAGTTTGCCAAATTCCAAATAATCCTATATAGATTTTGATTAGAATGACTTTAAAATTTGAAATCAATTCAGGGTTAACTGACATCTTGACAAAACTTATTTTCCTATTCATAAAGAGAACATCTCTCTCCTACTTAGGTACTTTAATGCTTTCATAACAATTTTTAATACATTTCCGGATTCAGTGTACTAATACTCTGCTTAGGATCTTCACGTCTGTAGGAGAGACTGGACTCTGATTTCCTTTTTATTTCCTGTCCTTGTCTGGTAGTGTTATCAAAACTATATGCTAGCTTTGAATGTCACATCACTGTCTAGTCTGTCAAGTATTTTGTGTAAGAAGGAAACGTTTGGTGCAATAAAACCATCTGGGCCCAGACTTCCTTTGTGGGAAGATATCAAACTACTGATCTGATTCCCTTAATATTTATAGTGTGCTCAGATGTCCTATTTCTTCTTGAATCTGTTTTGGTAATTTATATTTTTCTAGGAAGTTATTTGATGTACAAAAGTTTGCTCATGGTATTTTCTTGTCATACATTTCTAGGGCACCTGTGGTCACACTCACTTTTATTTTCCTAGTATCATTATACCTTTGTTTTGCTCAAATCTCACTGAAAGTCCGTACATTTTATTATTGTTTTCAAAGAACAAACTTTTGACTTTATTAATCTCCTCTACTGTATTTAATTTTAAAAAAAAATACATTCTCATCTTTTAAAATGTATTAGGTTGAACTATATGGAATTATAAATGTTTGATCACCTATGACCTACAAAAGTGGCTTTTTATATTGTGCAACCTAATATTTCCTTGTAATTTCTTTGGTTTGCTTTTTCTTTTTCTAGCTATTAATTTTGGACGCTTAATTTATTTTTGACCTTCTTTCTTGATAACTTTTTTTAAAAAATAAAAATACTATTTAGTTTATTAAAACAACCTCATCAAGCCCTGGCCGGTTTGGCTCAGCGGTTGGAGCGTCGGCCTGCGGTACAGAGAGACCCAGGTTCAGTTCCCGCTAAGGGCACGTACCTCAGTTGCAGTTTGTCCCCGGTCCTGGTTGGTCCTGGTTGGTCGTGCAGGTGGCAGCCACTCGATGTGTCCCTTCACATCGATGTTTCTCTCTCTCTCTCTCCCTCGCACTCTATCTGAACAAAAAATGGAAAAATGTCCTCAGGTGAGGATAAAAAAAAACAAAAACAACCTCATCAAGCACATCTTAATTCAGTCATAATTGCATCCCAATGTTTCATTGTGGGTGAAAATGAACAGTAGGTTCAGCTTGCCCTGTGACAATTTATTTAATTAATTTATTTTTATTACAGATGTTTCTCCTTTTCCCCTCACTGATACCCCCTCTCTCCCACCCTCTTGATAGGATCACTTTTGACCACACATTTTAGCTATATCATAGGAGTCTTGATAACCAGTATTTTTATTTTTTTAATCTTCACCCAAGGACATTTTTGCCTTTATCTTCAAATAGAGTGGGAAGGAGAGAGGGAGGAGGAGAGAGAGAAACACCGAGTGGTTGTCACCCACATGACCCCAACCAGGGCCAGGGACAAACTGCAACCGAGGTACGTGCCCTTAGTGGGAACTGAACCCAGGACTCTCTGGTCTGAGGGCTGATGCTCCAACTGCTGAGCTAAACCGGCCAGGGCAATAACCAGTATTTTTTGAGTATTTATAAGTGTTTTCTGAATCCCATTGTAATTATTTTCTTGATCCATGAGTTATTTATAGGTGTAAATGGTGAAGAACTTTTTGTTGTTGTTGTTGTGGACATAGGTTGTACTTTTGTTACTGATATACAATTTCTTTTTTGTTGCTGTTGTTACTCCTCACCCAAGAATATCTTTCCTATTGATTTTTAGAGAGTGGAAGGGAGGGAGGCAGGGAGGGAGGGAGAAAAAAGAGAAACATTGATAAGACATGTCGATTGGTTGCCTCCTGCATGCATCCCCCACTGGGGCTGGGGATCGAATGTGCAACCCAGGTACATGCCTTTGACTGAGAATTGAACCTATGAGCCTTTGGTTGCGGGCCCACACCCCAACCACTTAGTCCCAATGGCCAGGGCAGTTACTGATATGTGATTTCTAACTTAATTTCATTTTGATCAGAGGATGTGGTCTGTATAAAAAAAATGCTTAAAATTTGTTGAGATTTGCAGGACTTTTGCTTTTTATTAAGTCTTTTAATACTACTCGACTTTTAAATTATATGCATGCATTATGGTGATAAAATAAATGAAACATAATAGTTAATTCAGTCTATTTCATTGTGAATATAGAAACTATACTAAAACCATCACACTTGAAGAGTTTCATCATCACCTAAATCCTCCATTTTAAACATGTTTGTATTTATTTAAAGCCTATCACATTCTAAGAGGTCTTAGGAGGTCACCTTACATATGTTGCCTGCTAACAGCTGCACAGTGAAAATTCTACTGCACAGATGACCATGAAGACCTAATAAAAAAAGTGCTAGAAAGTGGAAACACATTGTATTATCTTTTTGCTCTATTGCATGAGTTTCTCTTGGCACACCTTGAGGACCTTCATCTCCAAGCATTGAGTGTCAGTTCATGTGCTTTACTTCCAAAGCTGTGTCCAAGGGACACACTGAGAAACGAGAGGATAAAACGAAGCTCAGGTAGCGCTCTGGGGGCCTGGGAGCCATCACTGAATGAGAAAGGAGGCTTCCAGTTAGAATACAACCTTCTGTTCTCGTTCAAGGGTGACACGAGGATTTTTGCTCAGTCTTATTCCTTCCTACTGCTGATGGTAACGATGATGGTGGTGAATGTATGGTGGCAACAGCAAACATTTCTGTGTCAGGCACAAAGCTAAACCCTTTTCACCGACTATTTTAACCCTCAGAATCACCCTTTGAAGTAGGTGCTATTATTATCCTCACTTTGTAGATGATGAAACTGTACAGAGGAATCTTAGAGAGATGAAGGGACTTGCCCTGTGGATAAAATGATGACTCAGCAAGATAACGGCCTTAGTGGTTTCCAGAAATTGCTGTTGAATCACAATGCTACCACCTTTCATATGTACGCCAGTGTGACTCTTGGTGCATGGATATGCTGGAAGAAGTGATACTGTTACAATTAGCTAGTTATTGATAGTAGGAAAGGAGGCAAAGGGAAGCCAGACATTATAAGCGCGGCCATCTGGGCAGCTTCACCAGGAAGCTGCAATTTCACACTCCCCAGGGAACCACGGTTGCATTCCTTGAAATCACTGGGGGAAGGAGTCCAACAAAGGATGAGATGGATGCATGGTCAGTGAAGTAGGGGTGAGTAGGGAAGGTGCCTGTCAGTCTAACCTGGAAACAAAGATAATTGGCTAGAGGGCATGGATCCACTGCAAGCACTTGAAATCTTAGAAGGTTAAAATCCCTTGACAAAGGAGTTCACTCTCTTACTCTCTTGTTCCTCTGGCTTTGCTCCTGTCTGTGTTCCCTCCATAGCCATGTGGCCCTAGAAACTGCATGGTCCAGGGCCATGTGGGCCCCACACGCAATGGACTGATGGACTGCAGCTGGGAACACAAGCTAAGCTAGCCTGATGCTGGATTGGACTACGCTAATACACAGCAGAAACTTTGGGCAACGGCTTTATACTAAGGACAGAACTACGCTCCTTCCATGGCAGGATGGAGGGAGAGGGGACCTTGGAAACTGAGGGTTTTAATGCCATGCAAATAAATACCACTTATTCTCCCCTACAAGTCTCAGAAAACTGCTCTTCTCATGACATTGCAAGAAGCCCACCTCCCCCGGCAACAGGTAGGGACATGGAGAGCTCCCCACTGATAGCAGTAGCAGCTAGCCAGAGACCTGGCCTCTACTTCAGCCTTATCGCTGGCTTCCTGGTGGCTCTGAGGGAAACACCACGATCTTAGTTGATAGGTATGAACTCCCTGTGCCAGTCTGAGTCCTATCTCTTTCTCTGTGTACCTCCAGCCTTAGGTGCTCATCCCTTTCTTTGGTGGCAACTGAATGGCTGTACCCTACAGGGCTGAATTGTTCAGATATCTCCATACCCAAAGAGTACATGTAATACGCAACAAAAGCATCACATGGCCCAATTTCTCTGATGTCTTACTAAATCATTCCCAACATCATATGCTTTAGGCATTTTGCTGCTACATTCTGAATCACATTCTTCCCTAATCAACACTCTCAATGTCTCACTTTTTCCATTAGTAAGATGATTGTAGTACAAAGTGAACTATTTATAATGAGCCCCAGCTCAGGCAATGTGGCATTCAGTTGGCTTCATCTTAAATAAATCTTTCTTTGTTAATTAATGTACCTTTGCCCAGAGTTGTAAGTAACATTTATGTTCTTGAATTGGACAGGGAGGGAGAGAACCACACCTAGAGTGAAGGATCCAAAAAATGCTCAGCATCAATATGAATGCAACAACCACTTGAAGACAAAGTTTAAACGTTTGTGTGCTTGTTGTAAACTGAAGAAGCTGTACAAGAGAGTCTCCACAAGAGAGTAAAAAGTGATGTGATAATTAGGTCATGAATTAACCCCCTGGTACTCGCAGCTCTGTACTATTTTTAAAGACCCCCTTCTCACCTCCTAGGATATTTTGCACATGCAAAATGCCTAATGTGGCTAATAAGGTACCGAGCATAAAAGTTAATTAATGAAAATGAAAACACTAAAACTCGGGTTATTTAGTAACCAAGGCCTGCAGCCAGGTCCCAATTAAACCCACTCTTCTGGTGAAGGAAGGGATCAAAATGCCCAATAGGTTCCATCTGGCTGCTTTCTGTGGGTCAATCTAGAGCCTCGTGTCCTTTTCAAACCAGACTGTCCCACCTCTCCTTTCCATTGCAACGAGGCGCTCAGGGCAGTCCCCCTCGCCCTTCCCTGGGGAACCCCCACCCTCCTGCTCACGTGCAGGGGGCTTGGCAGCAGGAATCCAGCTGGAAGCAAGCAGGACGCCCTACCTCTCCCCAGCGGGATCCCTTTTGTCATTCATTCCACTGGAGGGGCCCCTAACCCTCCAATCCCATTTGTACCCCACCGAGGAGATCTGATAATGGTCCTGGCAGAGCTGTGGGTTCTCATAACTTCTGGCAGGGGCCTCGCTGACCCATAACGTGGCTACACACATGATTTCTTCTCATACTGTCTTTGTAAATTGACCATGGCTAACCTGGCTGCCCTAATCAGATCAATCAGAGTAACACGGCTTTAGCTGCGGCAGGCCGGCAGCCTCCTGGGCCGAGGCGTGACTCAGAGTCAGGCGAAGACACTGAAGGCGGGTTTTTGAGTTTCCAGTGGTCTCAGGTTTCCTTTGCTTTTATCCCAGTTGGTGAGCTTTGTAAGGCCCGTGTTTACAGCCATGCAAATTAGCCTCAGCTGGAGAGAAATCAGGTCAGGCCCAAAGGAAATCAAGCTCTGGGCCAAAAGCTATGTTATCAAAAATTAAAAGTGTGGCCACAGAACTGCAGCCAAGCCAGACTGTCCTGAGAAACACGTGGACAGCTTTGTCTGGTGTAACCTGGACTCCTGGCTTGGCCTCTGCTCCCGGAACACTGAGAGGTGGAGGGGGAATGGAAAAGGGCCACACAGGCTAAGGGGGGCCGCCCAGTGCATTCTGTGTTAAGTAGAGACAAGTGCAAGGAGGGAAGTATTGCACCTTTGAAAGAAACACTGCAATGGTGAGGCTGGTTTGTGGTAAATCCCATGTTATTCACTGACAAAGCAAGGTCCAAATTCACGGGTTTATTCTACTCATGCACTTGTATACACTCAGCTTTAAAAGGTATGCGTGAAGGTGTCCGCATACAGAGAGGATCTGGTATGGTGCAGCTGGGAAGCAGCTTGAAAAACAGCCACCTCAGCCCCACAGGTGTGGCTCAGTAGTTGAGCGTCGACCCATGCACCATGAGGTCGCCGGTTCAATTCCCAGTCAGGGCACATGCCCAGGTTGTGGGCCCGATCCCCAATGAGGGACATGCAGGAGGTGGCCAATCGATGTTCTCTCTCATCGATGTTTCTCTCTCCCTCTCCCTCTCCCTTCCTCTCTCTCTAAAAATCTATAAAGACAAACAACAAATAAACATCTACCCCAGACACCAGGACGGTTATGGAAACTAAGGCCAGAGAGGTTACATGACTGGACACACATAGCCGCTAACTACTGGTTACTCGGGGGGTTAAAATCCTAACACTTATTCCCGGGGCTCCCACATGCTCGGGCCCCACACAGCGTGGCGCTGACAGTGTGGCAGCCTGACCCCAGACTGTGCCTGGGTCTGAGCGCTGAGACATCGGCACCCATGTGACTGCCTTGCCCATCTGCCCTCTAACAAGTAAAACAGAAGCTGGTGGGTCTTAAGTGTCCCCATTTGCAAAGTGGAAGTAATGACCAGGTTGTTGGGATGCAGCTAATGAAAGTTCTTATCTTCGGTTAAGAGCCCTGAGACCCAGAAAACTGAAGGGACTTGCCCAAGATTCAACAGCTGGTTAAGGTCAGAGCTGGAAGTGGAAACCAGGTCTACTGACACCAGAGCCAGTGCACTTGTCACTAAACGATGGCCAGAGAACACACTTCAGACTTCTCCAAGTGAATTTAAAGCCAGGGCCTGTAGTTCAATTCAGACCAAAAGCCCATGTCTCGGGCAACTAAGAACACAGGCTCGGGGGTTATTGCTGGATTCATGCCTTACCACTCAGGAGCTGTGTGACGCTGGGCAAGTTACCTAACCCCTCTGGGCTCCAGCCTCCTCCCCTACGAAACGGGAATAGTAATAGTAACCATCTTACTGGGTTCTTGTGATGATTAAATAATACGTGCCAAGCACTTAACCAGAAACCACTTACTGAGCATTAACTATGATGATGATGATGATAATGACGACGACTACTACTGAAATCTTCACTTGAAAGATACGACATAAGTGCAAGGTTATTAAGACTTCTCTCTGTCCATATTAAGCATATACCTGTGAGAACAAGTGTATGTGCAGAAGCTGTTTTGACCTTTGTGTATATTGGAAATGTGTGCACTTTGCAAAGCATTTATGAGTTCAGTTGAGAAAGCATCCATGTGACTTAAATACACATGTAAGATCTGGTCACCTTCTCACATACTGCTGAGCTTAGAACCACTGTCGGGCACAGCCTGTGGCACGGTCTGAGGGAAGGGCCCGTGTCAATCATAAATGAGTAAGGTCCAGGAAAATGCAGGCAAGACTTCAACATTTTCCTCCACTATTTAAAAATACAAATATTTACAATGGTTCTCTCAGAGACTATCTTGTAACATCCTATCATTTGTCTTTGTTTTCCAATTAGATAACCCCCAATCCATACTGAAGTAAATCTTCACTCCCTGTAGATACGGAAGATTTACAAAGCCGTGTATGTCCTGGCTGGTTTGGCTCAGCGGTTAGAGAGTCAGCCCGCGGACTGGGTAGTCCCAGGTTCGGTTCCTGCTAAGAGCACGTAGTATCTCAGTTGCGGTTCGTCCCTGGCTCTGGTTGGGGTCGTGTGGGTGGGGACCACTCGCTGCATCTCTCTCACATTGATGTTTCTCTCTTTCTCTTCCTTCCTCTCTCCCTCCTGCTTTACCTGAGGATAACTGCAAAAAATGTCCTCGGGTGAGGATAAAAAAAAAAAGGGTGGTGTGTGTGTGTGTGTGTGGCGGGGGGAATTCCAGAATTAGTCCCAAAGGGGCTAAGTCTAATACTTCATAAATTTTTACACTACAGTGATTCAGTCTTAGCACTGGAATTATGTCCACTACCATTTCTATTCTGATACCTACAAGCCTTTCTAATATACATTTGGCTCCCAATACGTGTGTGGATAATTTGCTGTGATATCTGGCCTCATGGTCCACACTAAAGAGACTTCCCAAGACTAAAGAGGGCGCAGAGGGCAGTGACTCTCCTGCGGGCGGTCTCTCAGTGCTCCGGGAGAGCGGGGAATGCAGCTCTCATTCTCAGCATTCCGAGTGCCCTCTGCTGGGCTGGGGTAGGGAATGAGCAGCCTCATGGTACTGCAGCTGGTCGGAGGTGCGATTCCAGATTGAGTTACTGTTTAACAGCCAACAAGAGAAACACAGCTGGGCTCCAAGAATAATATTCAGATGCAACATTCTGAAAGAATCATTGATAGCCATACTTGACAAGTTCTAACCGCTTTTTGTTCCCCCCTGCAATAAGTAAATAAAGTAAAAGTACAACTTAACTTTTCTGGGCCATCTTATTTCCAAATAAAATTTACAAGGTAGAATTTTTGTAAACGGGTGCCTGTCGTGGGCTTAAAGCTCCCGTTTGCTTTTAGTCAGTTTAGCCAGTGAGGGGGCCTTTAAACTGAAGAGCAGGAAAGCCCTGGTCACCCCAGCTGTCACTCAAGGACTCTGGACACAGCACTAATGGCCTCAAGGTCATATATTGGTCCAATCAACACACAGGCCAGTTATTTCGCTCATTTCTATAGATGAGAACCCCTACCTTCACTGCTCATTTTCAAACCCATGAAAAGTTAAAGGGAATAGCAAACTCATCCCCATTCCAGGGGGTGGGGGTGGGGGGTGATGTGCATACCTTACCGAGGCAGCTGGAGAAATTATCTTTGTACACAAAAGCTGAAATTATATAAACTTGGAAGGCAACAGGTTATGAAACCCTATAAATCTATGTTCAGGCTTCCAAACAACGCTCTCCTTCCACCCTCCTCCTCTCCCCACTCAACTGAGACACCGAGTCTGGGATTTGAGAATTACAGCTCCAATCCTCGCCAAAGTGACCAAATTACAACTGATGGCTTTTGGCTCCAGGACGTTTCAACAGACTCATGTCTGCTGGGCCGTCACCACCCTCCCCACTCGCTTCAAACCCCACCCCCAAGAGCTCAGGGAAAAGCCATTATTTTGTGATTCTTTTTTTTTTAATTTTTTTTTTTTACGTATTTCATTATTCTTAAGAAATATATACCAAAAACGTGGGGGGGGAGAGAATGATTTTTATATATTTTACAGAGGAGGGAACAAGCATGGAGATTATAATTCAAAGTGAGATGGTGGCATTTCAAGAGAAGGAGGATATTGGCAGGTCATGCTGATTTTCTGAAAGTTGTTGGGCAAGTTGAAAAAGCAACTGGAAAGTTTATCAGAGTGGCTGCTTCCTTGACAGGCACCGGGAGAAAGAATCTCAGACAATGAAGGCAGATTTCTGGCTCCTGGTCAAGGTGCTGACCTATCTTTCCCAGGAACAAATGTAACTGAGAGACAGTGTAAATATGGGCATATTGACAGTGGAAACTCGTACTTTATCGTGCAAAAGACTATGTAAACCAGCATAAGACGAACTACTAGATGTCTGTATGTGTCATTAGAGGAAGTTGTGAAATTCCATGACTATTGAAAAACAGAAATGGTGTGGAGATTACCCTATGCAGATAGTTTCAAGAATGGACAGGCTAATGTTTTAAGACCAACGACCTTGTGGAATCAATGATGTTCAAACATTTCTTTGCAAACCTTTCCTATTCATTCATAAGCCATGAGATTAATACATAGGTCTAGGGAATACTGAAAGTACTTTCATAACCATGATTTCACTTTAGCCTCGTAACGACCCTGTAAAGAGTTGTTACTCCTTATTTTATAGAGAAGGAATCAGTGTGTGAAAGTTAAATACCTGCTCTGAAGGTTAGCACAGAGCAATAAATAGGAGCTAGACCCAGACGGTGTGGCTCAGTGGTTGAGCGTCGACCCATGCACCAAGAGGTTGCCAGTTCAATTCCCAGTCAGGGCACATGCCCAGGTTGTGGGTCCGAACCCCAGTGGGGGGCGTGCAGGAGGCGGCCAGTTGATGTTCTCTTTCATCAATGTTTCCATCTCTCTCTCCCTCTCCCTTCCTCTCTCTCTACAATCAATAAGGAAAAAAAATCTCATTAATAAATAAATAAATAAATAAATAAATAAATAAATAAATAAATAAAGAGGAGACAGTACTGAGTGTTGGTGGTGCCAACAGGGCTAATGTTTTGAATCCTGGTTCTCAAGTTAGTGATGGCTATGTCTGTAGTGGCAGAGAGGGCTGGTGTCACAAAAGTGGTTGGCACATGCTTGAGTGTCCAATACAAATGTGTCACAGTTCGTATATATTTATAGGTAATATTTAAAGTATCAGCAGAGTCAAAGGGACACAGCTTCAAATCTACCTGTTTCGTTGTTGGAGTTAAACATAAAACATCTTTTGACTCAAAAGGTGGCTTCCTATTGGGAGACTGAAGAAAGCTGGATAATTTATACAATGTAGGAAGTATTTTGAATTTGCACAAGTGCAGCTGTATTTCCTTTCCTTATGATTTTAAAAAAAAGGGTTATTCTCATTTATAAATGTCACCATCATCAGTGTGGCCAATTCCTGTTGAAATGTAGGAGAAACGACCATGCAGAGGCTCCCGCACATCCCCTCAAGTGTTCATCATGATCAATGTCTCCCCGGTTAAAAGTGTGCAGACCCTGGAAGTCACTTTGGCTTTGCAGGCCCCGGTTTCTCATGTGCCAGATGAGGATACTGAATTAGATGATTGGGAGGCTTCCTTCTAATTCTTAGACTAGATGATATTATAGAACAGGGTGCCTGCCCCCTTTAAGAATAAGTGCATCTGGTTGCTTTAAACCAGTGCCACCGATGGGAATGTCAAATGCTGGTACAGAAGATGAAGCCTGAGTTCAGCAGAATCCTGACAGTCACTTCTGAACGGGAATGTGGTCTGCGGAGAGAGACGAAGACCAGACTCACTGAAGAGACGTTCGCATGTACGTCTCAGCCCGGCTAAGCCCACAGCCAAGATTCCGAGTACTGGCTAATCCAATCTCCAACACTGACTCCACATCAGTTTTAGAAAAGACTTATTTGTCCAGTCCTCCTGGTCATCTTGTACGGGAACCACCCTGGGCTTCAGCCGATGAAGCTGGCCTCCGGTGCTGGAGCTCCCCAGCCACTCACAGCCTCTAAAATTCACTTTCCTTTTCATTTTAAGAGAAAGGAAGACACACATATGACTCTCGGAAGAGACCAAGGGATCCCACTAGATGCTGGAAGTCTGACCACGGGCATGGAGAGAAGGCTTAGAGGAGGCAGGTTTAGAGTTTTCTGGCATTGATTCAGCTTGTTATTTTCTTTAAAACATAAAATCTCAGCTCTACAGTAGGCCACAAAGCTCACCAAAACTCCAAGCAGCCTCCAGACCATCAAGCCCAGTGGACCTACATTCTTGTCTCTACGAAGGAAAAAGGGGACACTACACATGTGCCAATGATATGGGGTAACAGCAACCTCACTGTTCAGAAAGATTCAAGAGTTCAAATGAAGGGTGTTCTCCTCCTTGGACAGTGAAACAAAATAAACACATCAAGCACTAGCTGCCCTAGTGAAAATCCTTTGTTGAACACGCAAACAATTACGAGATAAGAAATGAGAATAAACAACCGAATGCTTTGATGCTTTGAAAATATTCCTTCCCCCAAAACAGAAACAATTCATTTTATGAGTAAACCACGTTACCAAGCATCCAAAGAGAGAAACAAAAGAATAGCAACCTGAGAAGAAAGAGAGAACAAAACTAAGTTTAACATGATAGTGAGTGAGAACGCATTTAGCAGACTTCCGGGTTGGTCAGAGAAGGCTTCCGGGAAATGGTGAATTGAGATGAGCTTTTGGAATCTAGAGGTTCTTCCTCTGCCTTTTGTATAGAAAGCAGCCTTCTGTTTCTGTAGATGGCATCTGAAAAACCAGCTGCTCCATAAGGCACACTTATTTCCATTTCATACGAATCCAACTGCATGGGAATGCATCTTATAGTATATCAGCTGACCTCATGCCTGGAATTAATTGTTTTGGTAGAAAAATTCAAATGGCCCCAGGCAATATTTCCTTTATTTTTATTTTTTATTTTTATTGATTTTAGAGAGGGAAGAAGGAAGAGAGGGAGAGGGAGAGGGAAGGGGAGAGAGACATCTATGTGAGACACGCTGATTGCCCCCACTCCCACGTGCCCCAACTGGAGATTGAACCCAGAGCCCAGGCATGTGCCCTGACCAGGAAATGAACTTGCCACCCTTTGGTGTACAGGACGATGCTCCAACCCACCGAGCCACACAGGCCAGGGCTGCAGTATGTCTTCCTAAAAGGTTTGTTGTGAAATGTAATTGTTGGGATCACGTTTTTCTCATGATAACACAATTCCGATGGACTTAAGAGGTGAGAAACTCTGATTATGCTTGATTCTTAATTCAACTCAGTAGGAAAATCTGATTTCATTAATAGAAAGCTTTTTCAGACTTTTGCCATTTCCCCCCCATAAGCCATAGCTGATTTCATAATCACAATGTCACCTGAGATATGAGCCCATTTATATAATTTAATAATGAAGAGTTGATGATCATATCATTCAATAGTATACACTTTTCAAAAACAATTCCTCAAACCTTCTTACATTTACATTTCACAACATCTTGGTGGGTCAGGTGGCCTCAAATAGTGTTAATCCTCTTTTATAGAAAGGGGGAAATCAGCCCGGATGGTGTGGTTGAACGTCAACCCAGGCACCAAGAGGTCACCAGCTTGATTCCCAGTCAGGGCATATGCACAGGTTGTGGGCCAAATCCCCAGTGGGGGGCATGCAGGAGGCACCCCATCAATGTTCTCTCTCATTGACGTTTTTCTTTCTCTCTCCCTCTCCCTCCCAAGATCGATAAAGAAAAAAAGGAGGGGGGGATTGGATCTAGAGAAGAAAGACAACCTAACCCCAAGCTCATATGGCAAATCAACAGCAGAACCAAGCACTTGACTTTTTCCTCAATACCATCTAGGCTATTCTCCAAACACTTATGCAAAAACAACAACAAAAACCCCACGTATGCAGAGACATAACAGCAGTGGTAGCAACAGCTGATAATAACACCAGCAGATGTCACCCCATGTCATGGTTCGGTGACCGAGGCACAGGGTAGAAGAATTCTGACTTAGGTCACACAGCCAGCACCTGGCCCAACAGTGAATCAACTTCACACTATCTGATGCTTAAGAATCTTAAACCTTTTCTCTGATGAGATGACTGGGAGGCTCAGATTTCAAGTCCTCCAATCTTTGCTCAGAAGTCACCTTCCTCAATGAGGACAACCCTGAACACACTACTTACAACTGTAGGCCCATCGCTACCATGCCAAAGTTCATCCTCCTTAAATCATGTTTTTAATATTGATTGTTAACAGAAGCTTCACGGGGAAACAATTGTCACATTTGATTTTCACCGACATAACCCAGATGCTCAGACAGTGCTGTCCAACAGAACTTTTTGTAATGACGTTAATGTTCTATATCTGCGCTATATGGTGGCCATAAGCCACAGAACAAAACTGAAAAGTGGTTAGTGCCACTGAAGGATGGAACTGCTCATCCTATCTAATTTGACTAGTTAAATTTAAATAGCCGTTGTTTTTCAATAGAAGTAATGGCTAAAATAAGTCCAGATTAAATTAAGGAAATAGTTTGAAAATTCAGGTGCTAGGACCAAAATGGCAAGCACATGTTCTCCAGCTATTGGCTCCTTTTTGTCATCTGTGGCTCGAAACCCTCCAAAACATTTTTTTTGAAAACAGGAAAAGCAAATCAGCAGTACACAGTGAATTCCCATGTATGACTACATATATCTCTAGATATAATTACTATAATCACTCAATACCTTTTTGACCTTGTTTTTTTTCTCATAGGTCTCCGACAGAGGTTTTTTCTTCTGCTGAGTTGTGTCTTTGGAGAATAAATACTCAAATTCACTAGTATCCCGAATGTCTGGTTCTTCTAAGGAATCCCATAAGGTTGGTGTAGCGCTTTGGCTTAAAAGAGAAAATGACAAGTTAAACTTAAGAACCAAAACAGAAAAGAACAGATTAAACCTCTAATTCATGTTTCAACTCACTAGAAAAATAATACAAGTTTACATTTTTTTCCAAAAAATGTCAACAAACTGCAAGCCCCTGTTAATAAAGGTCTTAATGAAAACACACATACATACACACACATCCTAATATAGCTCAGAGAAAAGCTCTTTGCATTACAAAAATTTCACAAAGTCAAAATGTAATGTTGGACGTTAACGCAAATACACATTTCCAGACCAGAATGGTCATTAGATACAATCAAAGATTGAGAAACAGAGAGAGATCTAGAGAAACTTTTCGGGACCAGAAATCCTGGGCTTCCAACTGCTGAGTCAGTTGGCTGCTTTTCCCTCAGTCTGCAGCATTTCCATGGTAGATAAACATGGGCGTCATACAAAGGCTGAAGGATAACCAATCTTGAGACAGTGATGGGATCATTCTTTTTTTTTTAATTAGCTTAACCTTTAATAGAAGAATCAAATTGATTGAGTAAACCTATACTTAATTTCTGAGAATTTTTTACAAAATTATTAAAGCAGAAAAAAAAGAACAAAAATTCTTGCATCTCAATTCTACTACCCAGATGTTTTCAACATAACATTAAGTGTTCATCATTCTATAGTGATGGGATAATTCTTTTTTTTTTCTTTTTTATTGATTTTAGAGAGAGGGGAAGGGAGAGAGAGTAGACAGAAACATCAATGAGAGAGAACATCGACTGACTACCTCCTGCATGCCCCCCACTGGGGATCCGGCCCACCACCTAGGCATGTACCCTGACTGGGAATCGAACCGGCTACCTCTAGATGCATAGGTTGATGCTAAACCACTGAGCCACACCGGCCGGGTGTGATGAGATAATTCATAAACAGAATGAAAATGCACTACTAAGGTAAAGATTTACCCTCTCTTTGGATTTCTTCTTCTAGCTTTAAACATGGTGTTCTGGTCAACTCAGTGTAGGGCCCATAATATGTGCATGGGCTGTACTCACTTAGAAATACTTGATTTATAATACCCCACCCCAACAACAGTATTAATAATAAAAAACAAACCCCAAAATTCCATTGCAACAGCCCTCACTGGGATTTCAACTAAAGCAGCCATGGGGAAACTATCTTGCTTTGTCTTCAAAAAACAGGGCCACCCTAGTTTTGAAACAAAGGAAGGGAAGAAGAGATGAAAAATCAAGTGGAAGAGTGGCCTCTGAGAGCTGACTCACGGGTTACTATCCGGGCTCCCTTCAGCCAGAACACATTTCCCCCAAATGCCCACTTTCTTAACTTAGCTTCTAATCTTATTTTTAGTCACTTTTAATGCACACAGATAGAAAAAAAGTGTCTCCTCTACACATTTATTGTTTTTCAAACATATGTATGTTATAATCCATAATACTTATAAGCATTTACCTTTGTTTCAATATGCATTTTCTCAGTCACTGAAAACTAAAAGATCTATTATTCTATCAAGTGGTCCACAAAATTTTTTGATACTCAAAGGAGATTTTCAAATTCAAAGTAGTTGGGAACCCTGGCTTTTCGGATCTGCGTCTTCTCGTTTTGCTATATATGTCTGCGTTTCCCATGAAATATAACATTTTGGTTCTGGTCACATTTATTTCTCTCCACGTTTTCTTAAGTTATACATTTTTAATATAATGCTTGAGCCATTTAAGAGTATGGATGTGACCTATACAAGTTATAATATGTAACAGCATAATACATACCTGTGAAATCATCACCCACGGGCTAAAACATGTTTGATGAAGTACATCTATCTACGTGTCCCTTCCTCCACCACCCACCTCCGTCACTCAACTTCCGGTGGAAACCTGAGCGCCATTAATGTTAAGGGGCTTATCTCCATTGCACTCAGGAGGGGGCATCTCAGGGGCTGTCTGGGGCTCAGGAAGGTCCTGGGAGGCTGAGGAGAGGATGCTTAGAGGGAGGCGGTGTGGCGCATAAAGCAGGTTGCTCAGACTCATGCCCATCATCCCTTGTACCCGTCCGGCTTGGCCCAGCCCCAGGACTGAGCTCAGGCCAGTATGACAGAGGCTATAACTCATATTCTGTAGCACATTGGGTCTGGCAGTCAGGCTGAGCACTTCCTCACCATTTACCACATTGTTTCTATGGGAAAACACATTTCCAACAACGAATAAAGCAATTTTGAAATGCCACCTCAGTGAGTTGGCAGTCACTGGCATTTGCTGGGGCAGTAATGAGAACGTACTTCCAATGGACCATCTGCTCTCGCGGTCAACGCTTTTCTGGCCACTGGACATACCATTTTAGCCCAAAAGAAGAGGAAGAAGAGGAAGGAGGAAAAAGGAGTGGGGAGGGGAGAAAGGAGGGGGCAGGAGGGAGGATGGAGAATTAGGAGAGGGGAATGCAGGGGGAGGAGAAGATTCAGGAAGATACAGATTATTCATTAGGAAGCTGAAAAAGTAGATAGATGAGGATTTCTTTTTCTTTAATTAAATCTCTTCCCTGTTCTAGAACCAGACAACAGACCAAAAAAGGTAAATATGACAAAAGTTAAAACAGTTCATGTTAGTAGTGAAACGCAATCTCTGTGGACGAGAGGAAATGTACATACAACAGAAAAAAAATCCATATTTTACTCCCAGTTCCCTAGAAGACCAAGGGCAACATGTTTCATGTGTGCATTAGACAAGTGCTTACAACACCTAGTTGTACAAAATATTAAAATACCATTTCATCTCTTTAAAAAAAACACATCCAAAATGAATTTACTTTTGTCTATAAATAAATACTACACAAAATCTACAGACCGTTTTAGTTTAAAAGAAGTAGTCGGTCCTGGCCGGTGTGGCTCAGCTGGTTGGAGTGTCATCTGGCTGCCAGTTAGATTCCTAGTCAGGGCACATACCCAAGTTTGCAGGTTCAATCCCCTGGTGGGTGCATGAGAGGCAACCAATCGTTCTCTCTCTCTCTCTCATCTCCCTCTCTTTCTAAAAATCAATAAAACATATTTAAACAAATAAACAAAAAATCAAAGAAGTAGTCGTGCTCCGAGGAACACAAACATCTTGGGGGATCCACGTAAGAGATGAAATGTGTGGTACCGCAGGAAGTGCCCACGTCACAGTCTTCACACAGCACATGGGAAGCCCCCCTCCCCCAAGGTCAGGCTCAAGACTGACACGTTCAGCAGGCAGGCTCTCCTGACGTCCTGGGTCGGGAAAGTTGGGACATTCAGCTCCTTGTCATTATGCTCAAAACCGAAGCCCTAATTTATGCTAAAAATAATAAGAGCTTATGCCTTCGATCGTTTCCCTTCTCAACTACATAAAGAAGGAAAAACACAGACAATGATTATCTCCAGCTTGACTTCATCCCACCTTGAGCAGATGTGGGCGACGGGCCCATATCTCCCAGCAGCACTTAATACCCCTGCCATAGTCATGACATTGGTTGCTCATAGTCTGTGGGGAAGGAAGTAAAGGGCGAGACACAGGTGCGGCCGGCAAGGTGTGCTGTCTGAACAGGTGGGGTTCATCACCCTGGATGGGTTGCACATGAATTTCAGGACACTAATAAGGGAACACAACTCCAAATAAATATTCTGGGAAATTATTTCTTAGGAAATGTCGTCTGAGTCTTGAATGGGAAAAGGGGAATAGTAGTACTTTAGCTAATGGTTGGAGCTATTTCAGGGATCCTCTTGTGTTTCTTTAACCATTCATTAGGAAAATTATAAAGCATCAACATTTTTTTAAAAAGTATCAAGATTTTCCCCACATAAACTCTTGGCCCTTATTTTTTGGAGAGAGGAATGGGGCCAATATGAAGTACCTAGTCAACTTAGTTCACCAGGTGTTTAGTTTTAAGGTGTTCCCCACTCCTCCTACATTGATTTCCAGTTACTTTATGATTGTTATTATCTTCTTCAATATCCTGCCTTTTCCAATTATGTAAATTGAAAAATTCACCGCTGTATCTGGATTTGTGAATAAGTGCAAAAACTTCACTTTAAAAATGCGTTTTGTATTTTCTGTTCTTAGCAAACGAACTTCAAACCTAGAAAGTAGTCAAGAAGCAACTCAGCATCTCGTTATCCTCTCGACAGGCTTGGAATAAGGCAGAAGAAATCCTATGCAAATTCGTTTGATCAGAAGTTTCCAAATAGCCATATATTGCTGCCTTACAGACCCAGCTTAACAAGCTACACAAATGGAAAGTGCTTTTTAGCCATTCACACAATGGCACTTTCTGCAACAGGTGACCAGGTATGAGAGGGGAGGGTGCTGAGCAGTTATAGGAACCTGAGTTTAAGCAGATCATTTCTATTTTAAGACTCCCCTCTGACCTGAAGAGCTAATGACTCAGCTGTGTCTTGTTCTTTTAATAAAACATGAAAAATTACACATACCTGCTAGAAACCAGATCACAAGGTTTATGACATTATCTAAAGACAAGACAGATAGTCTAAAACTCTTCAGTGAACCTATAGTACAGATTTGGGCTTAATGTGTTTGTAAGTACTTGTGAATTGCAGGAATGTCGGAGAAGGCTCTAGCTTAGACCTGAGCTCTTCTCCAGTCTGCAAAGGGGTCTATTTATCTTAGAGAGGGATCTGACACTGAACACATCGTTTCTCCTGGCATCAATCCATAGGGAATACAGACAAACGTGTGGTGGGAACAGACCTCCCTCCCAAGCCACTCCAGCTCTGCCTACCCAACGCATTCACTGTGCCCCATTTGAGAGTGGGTGCTGCACTGCACAGACAGGCATTACACTGGTAAGGATAAAACTTCACTTGTGCAAAATTCTGGGAATTCACAAGCTGAAAGTGGATCGGGGAGAGGGGTTCATCTTACCTCTTATCACTTATTTGTATTCTAGTCCAGTACAGAGGCTTCATGGGACAACTGGGCTCAATGGCTGGCTTCCGAGGACATTGGCTAGAAGAAGGGCTGACTCCAAAGAACAGGCCAGGAGGAGGTGGGGGCACAAGTCCCGGGGGTGTTGGAGCAGGAGGAAGCCCCCCACTGCTGGGCAGAGCAGGTGAGCTAGGAAGTGGTGGCGGGGGCGGAGGTGGGGGAGGGCCAGCACTTGGAGGCAGGGGAGGTGGCGGAGGTGGGGGGGGTCCGGCACTCACAGGCGGTGGCGGAGGTGCTGGTGGCAGAGGTCCAAGTCCAGGGGGGAGGGGGGGAGGGGGAGGGATGGCTGCTGGCGCAGGTGGTGCTGCGGGGAGAGATGATGCCTTTTCCTGGCTCGGCGAGGTGCCTTCCGCAGATGGAAGTGGAGCATGAGTGTCTTTGTTGTCATTGGGGGGAGAGAGCTGGCTTAAAGAGGAGATATTCAGCTTTTTGGGTATGATTTGGTTGCTTCTGGTTGTCTTGCCATCACCTTCGCAGGGTTTGAGGAAAGTCTCTCTGTCTGTCTGGATGCACACATTTCTGTAGGTCTTCGGAGGACAGTCGTCGTCGGTGGAGATGCACGCATCTCGCATCTCTTCACACCCTCCGCGCCATCGGTGTTCTATCTGCTGCCTGAGCCCCTCGATGGTTTCTTCCAGTCTCGCTGTTATCACGGCATGCTCGCCCCGGATGTGAAAGGCCTGGAGTTCAAACTGAGCCTGTGGGGGTCAGTGGGAAGGAAAGCAAAGCGTTTATGAAAACGAGTATCAGACATACAAAATGCAATACCCTCTCCGTGCCCCCAGGGCACAGCTCATGTACACGCGGGAATACAGAGACGTTCTTTTGAGAACCCCACAGAGTGTACGTTTCACTTTATGAATTTTCCAAGGACTTAGACAGTTGGAGTTGAGGCAGAATTCCACCCAATATGAACTCGTGGGGAATAATTATCATGGATTAGGGCTTAAAGTAAAACTGTCATCTAAGAACTTTCACCCAGTGTTAACATCAAATGCAAGACAACATTTTAAATAAAGGTTTGAACATGCTTGAATATATCTTTTATTACTTTGGGATTTGGTTTGGGAAGAAAATTTTAAGAAAAAAACTGGATTTGGAGATCCTTCTGGCTTGAAGACTGTTCTCATTGTCTTCCTTAGAATGTCTCCTCGATGGGGTTTCCCAGCCAACACAGTGGAAACAAAGGGTGCAAGAAGCAGCTACGGTCTATGTGTATTTTCGTTAAAAGTCTCCACACTGCCTGACCGGTGTGGCTCAGTGGTTGAGCGTCGACCCATGCACCAAGAGGTCACCGGTTCGATTCCTGGTCAGGGCACACGCCCAGGTTGTGGGCCCAATCCCCAGTGCGGGGCATGCAGGAGGCGGCCAATCTATGTTCTCTCTCATCGATGTTTTTATCTCTTTCTCTCCTCTCCCTTCCTCTCTCTCTCAAATCAATAAAGGAAAAAAAATAAAATAAAAGTCTCCACACCAAAGCTGCCCATGATCAGTATTTGTATCTTTCACACTCATTCACAATACATAATAAATAAGCAATAGAAATGCATAGAAAAGGAGAATATCAAGATCTGCTATTTTTCTCATCTACACACCCAGCATTTTAAACTACATTTTATGACAGTCTTTTTAATACTCACATTTTCAGTTATGTCAATGCTTTGAGTCTATGGTTTTACACTTATTAGCACAGACCTGGTGTACTCCCAGTATTAACTAGTCCCTTTCCAGTTGGCCTGTTACAGTTAACTGGGCAGCAGTCAAATTTATAATCTTATTAGAGTTTCCAAAACCCAATGAATAGTAATTAAACATGTCCAGTGAATGTATTTAATGTCTGCCTACCCCATCAGATTTTAAGCGCCACAAGATGAAGTCAGGGACAGTATCTGTTCTTTTTTTCTTCTATGATTTTAGAGAGAGGGAGAGAGACAGAAACATCAATGAGAGAGAACAAGGACTGGCTGCCTCCTGCATGCCCCCCACTGGGGATTTGACCCACAACCTGGGCATGTGCCCTGACCGGGAATTGAACCGGCAGCCTCTTGGTGCATGGGTCGATGCTCAACCACTGAGCCACACCAGCCCGGCAGTATCTGCCTCAATGTCTGTATCCCAGCAGCCAGTACAGCAGGTACGTAGTACTGAAGAGACGGATGGATAAAAACCACATTCAGTCACTGTCCCAAGAGCCTCCCTTATGGCTAACCAAACTTTCTTCACTAATATCAGCCCATAGATATCTACATCACCAAAGTGCACACAAGTGCAGATCCATTTTGCATCGAAAGGTAAAAAAATATATTTGAATGGCCTAATCAGGAAAGGTAAAGAAGACATAGGAAGATTTGCTACTTTCATGACGACACTTGTGACTATATTTTTACTAGATCCACATTTCCCCCATGAATCAACCCCTAAGAACTATGGTCAGTAGAATTAGAGACAAGGTTTCTCTAGAGCCGACTTTCTCACATGTAACACGGCAGCCCCGATCCAACTCGGGAAGAACGAATGAGTTCGGGGCACCATCTATCTCTTGGGCGCTGAAACTTCTGTGCTCGACGAGTTCTGGATTCAGGCTACCTGGTTCACACCCTGGCTTACCCACCTGCTAGCCCTATGAGATTGGGCAGGAAAGTGTGTTTTCAAGCCTGAGTTTCCTCAAGTGTAAAGTGAGGGTAATAGTGAACCATCTCTCTAGGGTTTGTTGTTAATCCTCACCCTTTTCCATGGAGTTTTAGATAGAATGGAAGGGAGGGAGGGGGAGAGAGAAAGAGAGAAACATTAATGTAAAAGAGACACATTGATTGGTTGCCTCCCGTATGAACCCAACTGGGGCCAACGGGGATCAGGATTGAACCCACAATGTAGGTACATGCTCCTGACCAGGAATCAAACCTGAGACCCTTTGGTCTGCAGTCCGACACTCTAACTACTGAGCCAGATCAGTCAGGGCACTCTCTAGGGTTTTTATAAAGATAAAAGGAGATAACTTCCTATAAAGTACTAGATATTATATCTGAAACATTGTAAATTCTGAATAAATGTTTCTGTTAGTTACTGTTGTTTTCATGACAATATTACAGTAAAAGACTAACAGATCTCTAATTCTTTAAAATTTCCAAAGCATGACACCTTTGCAGAGTGATGGGCACAAAACTAGGAAATGCTTAGGCAGTCAGGATAGACAATGTGCTACAAATACAAGCATGTAGCCAATCTTTCATGAGTTGTACTACCAAATGCCTGGAAGTAATTTCAAGCTTCACTCAACTATGCGATCAAGATCATCTTTATTTCAACATCCTACCCATTGCTCTCTCTCTCTCCCCTGCCCACCTCACTCATATCCCAGCCCCGATTCCCACCCTGAATTACTTGCCACCATTTCATTTGAGTGACTAGTTTAGTCCTGCCACAGCAAACTAACTCTTGGTTGTAATTCCCAACTAACCTTCCTCCAAGAAGGTCGAGTGGCAAATAATATTGACGAGCCAATAATTTTACTCAACCTTCAACTTCTTAATAATATGGAGAAACTAAGACATGCTCCACAGAGAAACTTTCCCTTCATCTCTCAGCTGGCCTGTAACTACACCAAAGGCCCTGGTCTCCTGCTTTCCATCCAACCAAACATCTTCTGAATCCACTGAAACTGAGCTATGCACCTCAATACCGTTTTGGTGGCTCTGTGGTGTGTTGGCTTAGTGTAGAGTACAAATCGGGCAGGTCATTCTAGCTCTCTGCACCTCAGTTTTCTCATAAGTAAAATGGGGATGATAACAGAGTTCACCACATGAAGCAGCTATGAGAAGCAAATGAACCCGGCCAGTGTGGCTCAGTGGTTGAGCGTCGACCCATGCACCAAGAGGTCACCGGTTCAATTCCTGGTCAGGGCACATGCCCAGGTTGTGGGTCCAATCCCCAGTGCAGGGCATGCAGGAGGCGACCAACAGATGTTCTCTCTCATCGATGCTTCTATCTCTCTCTCCCTCTTCTTTCCTCTCTCTCTAAAATCAATAAAGAAAAAAGAAAGGAAGTAAATGAGGTAATAATATATGTAAAAAGCAGAGAGAGGAGTTGAAACATAGCAGAGGCTGAGTAAGCTCGCTGCCATTATTATCTCCAGGCTGTGGGACGGGTCAAGGCCAGGGGCCACATCAACATGCTTCTGACTCTTAGCACACTCCGCAGCCCCACGTTCTGTCCATAGAAAGCAAAAGGCAAGATATCCAAATCCTTCTCTAACCCCTTCCAGCGGCCACCCTTTCTTTCTCCCCCTACCTCTTTCTGGTCACAGCAGAGTCTTTGGGGGAGAAAAAAGCACAGAACTCTTGCTTTATCTGTTTTCCCATCCATTCTCCTTTCAACCAATAACAACTGGCTTCTGCCCCCACTGCCTTATGGAAACCGCATGATCTGAGCGTCACATTTGGTCAGCGCGTCTCAGTCGTTTTGTCCTCTGGGCTGCACTGCTAAGCCTGGCGGTTGCCCGTGCCTTGCAGTTCTCCCTGCTTCTCTAAACTTCTGAGACACACTCTCTACCCACCCCGCCTTCCTCCCTGTGCGGGCTGGCTCCAGTCAGCTCTGGACCCTCTTCTCCACTCATCCTTCAACGCCTTCGCCAGCCACTCTCCTTGCCGGTTCCTCTCTCCCAGACTACATGGTCCCCTCGTCATCCTGTGCACTCCTGTGAAATGACACTGTCTACTATCAACTGTAACTTCCAAAAGGTGACCTTCAAACTGTAATTCCGGCTCTTCTCTGGACTCGTCTCCCTACATATTTAATCTGCCGTGTCAGACTCCACGGGTGCGAAAACGAAGCCATCGCTGCCGAATCCCAGGTCGGCGCTCCCCCGAAATCCCTCCTTGCAGTTAAGGGCACCACCGTCCCTCAGTCATCACAGCCAGAAACCGGATGCCACGCTGAGTTCCCTGCTCTCTCTCAGTCCCAACATGTGACTTCTCAGCGAGCTACATTAATATCTGATTCATCCTTTTCCTTCCACCCCCACTGCCTCAGCCTGTCGCCGGGTCCTCCTTACCTGGACAATGGCAAGAGACACCTAATTCATGTTCCTCATCCCAGTTTGGCCACACTGGTTCTAGGAGGATTTAAACAACAACAACAACAAAGCAGATCTTTATTCCTTAAAAGCCTTGCAATAATTGGCCATTACATTGAAAATCTTTTAGCACGAACACCCTGAGAGCTCTTCCGATCCGTTTTCTGCCAACTTTCTCCACTTTGGGCTTCGGCCGCTTGCCCAGAGATGTCCTGGACTCCAGCTTACATAGTGTCTTGCCTCCCCCAGGTCCATGCTCTCTCATGCATCTGAGCCTTCCCAAGCGGTGCCCTCTCTCGGTACCCCTCTGCTGCAAACACCCAGCACAGATACCAGACTGTATTCGCCGATAAGGAGAACTACCAAATAAGAAGGAAATATTGAATTCCCATGTACTCCATATCAATATGCCGAGACTGTAGTAAGAAACCCTTCTGACCATTAAAAGTTAAATGGCCCACATAAAGACATAACTTACCTTTGCCCTTCCCTGTTTCACAACCTCTTTGATCCTTCTGATTTTGTCTTGGTTGTGTTCAGAAGCTCAGCATGACACAGTAATTCAAAGTGATTAAAGTAATAAGCACCTCATTCATTCTGTATCTGCCCATAGCCTATCAATTATTGCAGATTGTGCCTGGCTCTGCTGCAAACGGAGAATCTCGAGTCCATGCACACCATGAGTGGAGCCTTTGGGAAAGCTAGTTTTTAACCCCATTTTTCACTCTACTTCCTGCTAGGTGCCACTTCGACTCTGCACATGGACACCATGTGCTGTTTCCCATCCTGTGTCCAGAGTCACAGCTAGAAAGACTGTTAATGATTTGGTGAATCAGACACAGAGAATAGAACTTTCTATTGGATAAGCATGTACTGTGAGATCATGTTTGCCTGGGATCCTGGGAATCTTTATGAAATGTCAAGTCCGGGATCTTATAGCCAAATCTGCAGCTAAGGCTGAGTCAAGGGAACACAGTGCTTTTAAACCCTGTCGACGCTTTTCAGTGTACTCTGCTTTCCTGTCGAACACGGTGTTGGTGCACGGGAGACAGAACAATGACAAATCTTCCGTTCATTTTTAGATAGATGCTTTTTATCTAAAGGACATGGAAAGCATTATGGGGTTCCCGCTCCCTGATTCTCTGCTAAAGATCTGTTTTTTTGTTTGTTTGTTTGTTTGTTTTTGCATTGGTCCCTCTATATAATTTGAAAGGAGATAGACACTGAGGTTTGACGTCTTTCCAGTCGTCCCCAGGTTTTAGCTACCAGGCTTCATCTAGGTTTCATCTACCTTCCCTCACTCTTAACTTGATACTCTTTCTTTCCTTTTTAATCACATCCTCCTCCCACCTGCAGCAGTCTATTGCTCTATACCCATCTCCCTCTAAGCAAGATTCAAATTCACCGTCTTTAAGAGAGAAATCCTGCTGTGGCCGGTTTGGCTCAGCAGCTGGAGCATCGGCCTGTGGTCCAGAGAGACCTGGGTTCGGTTCCCGCTAAGGGCACGTACCTCCGTTGCAGTTTGTCTCCGGCCTTCGTTGGGTCATGCAGGTGGCAACCACTCCATGTGTCCCTTTCACGTTGATGTCTCTCTCTCTCTCTCCCCCTCCTACTCTATCTGAACAAAATATGGAAAAATGTCCTCGGGTGAGGATTAAAAAAAAAGAGAGAGAGAGAGAAATCCCACTTAAATCATTCTGTTTCAATCATTCTTTTTCTTCATTGGCACTATTTATCTGTCTAATGTCGTGGTTGTCATTAGAAACACCTAGACAGCTTTGTAAAAGAAAACATACTGACGGGCAGGACCATCCTACACATCGTCCTTCCACTGGTCTGCGCTGGTGCCCTGGCCCCGGTGCCCTTGGCGTTCCCCACGAAACCCCAAAGGGCATCACCAATCCTGAGAATATTCTCCATAGCACGTAGGCCTAAACGCTTTCCACGGCTCTTCAAAACCCGCCCGCTGCCCACCTTTCCAGACCCTCCCTGGACTTCCCCCGAGCCGCACCATGACAGAGGCCAGCACGTGATGGGCGCCCACGCTCCATGCTTTGCGCGCGCCCTTCCCCCCGAAACACCGTCTGCATTTTCCCCAGTGAGAGCCGCGGGGGACAGTTCAGTCCGTCTCAACCGCACCTTCTGGCTTAAACTTTTCTGAATTCTTTTGGACAAAAGTTTTCCTTCGACTCTGTGGGCACAGAACTTTCTAGGTGCACATAATTTCAAGTCATTTATGCTTCTCTTCTTCGCAAATCTAAAAGCTCCGGGCAGCTGGGACCAGGCCTTATTCGTGCTTGAACTTCCAGAACAGGGCACACTGCTTGGCTAGTTAGTGATCTGAAGCGCCTATCAGATTGACTTTGAATACGAAGACTCCCTTGTGCCTTTGCATCACCCATCCAACTAGACTTGAAGCCCCACAAAATATTTAGGGAGAGACGTGTGGTCCCCTTCCTCCTTGACAGTCCGTGCACACTATGAACCAGGAGATTCTGTAATTGATATTGCCTAGAAAATTCAGATGAAACAATCTGGGCTTTTTTTTTTTTAAAAAAAGTGCAGGTATTTCTAAAAGTTGATGTTGATCCTATTTAATTTTAACAATTTCAAAATACTTCATGTAGATAATAAGTATTCTCTCTGCACTAAGCTTAAAGGCTGTTCTCATAAATGTAATAAACTATCCAGTAGAATTGAACCACGTTTATGATTCTAATCTGATTAAGAAATGGGCTCTCGGCAATTTCCCCAGCCTCCTTGGGGGCTGGTTCCCCCTTCCCCTACCAAATCCTCATTATTTTTTAATATCCTCCACATTACCACTGATCAGAGATATCATCAAAGGAACACATTGTACTGAAACCCAAACAATGAAGGGAGACTTTTGCTTGTCTGGTCCCCACAAAAATGTCTGTCAAAATGGAAAGTGCCCACTGATGAAAGATACCACCATGGTGCCAAGCACGGTGGAAACATCATCCATTAACATTCTGCTGTGACGAACATCATCTCCCAAGGGTGCTGCCAGGCACAGGAAAATTCAGGTTATCTGCTAAACAATGGGAGTAAGTCAGCCCTTTCCAGGTACTCTTCCAAATTCCACATTCTTCGGCTAGGGAAAGCAAGACGATTCCTGGGACTGCTCAGAAGTACAGTAAACTTCACTGCTTCGGAAAAGCGGTGTGAGCAGAGGGAAGGACGGGAAAATGGAGCTTGAGAGCATGAAACAGCTGGAGGGAAGGGATCCAGTCCCCACATACTTCGTAGGTAGGGCAAGAAGGTGGTGACTCTGCGGCTTCGGATGTGGTCATCCTGGCTTTTCTTTTTCTTTTTCTTTTTTTAAATCCTCACCTAAGGATATTTGTTCCATTGACTTTTCAGAGAGAGTGGAATAGAGGGAGGAAAGGGGGAGGGGAGGAGGAGTGGGGGAGAGAGACAGAGAGAGAGAAACGACGATGTGGGAGAAACACATCAACCGGTTGCGTCCTGCACATGCCCCGACCCAGACTGGGGTCAAATCCGCAACCCAGGTACGTGGCCTTGACTGAGAATTGAATCTGTGACCCTTTATTGCAATGGGCTGGTGCTCTAACCACTGAACAACACTGGCCAGGGCCATCCTGGTTTGTTTGTTTGTTTGTTTTATCCTCACCCGAGGACATTTTTCATTTATCTTCTGATAGAGTGGGAGGGAGAGAGGGGGGAAGAGAGAGAGAAACATCGATGTGAGAGAGACACATCGACTGGATGCCACCCACACGACCCTTAACAGGGCCGGAGACAAACTGCAACCAAGGTACGTGCCCCCAGTGGGAACCGAACCTGGAACTCTCTGGTCCACAGGCCAACGCTCTAACCGCTGAGCCAGACCGGCCAGGGCTGGTTGGTTTTTTTCTTAAATATTTTTTCTTTATTGCTTTTAGAGAGAGGAAGGGAGAGGGAAAGAGAGAGATAAACATTGATGAGAGAGAACATCAATTGGCCACCTCCTGCATGCCACCTACTGGGAATCGGGCCCACAACCTGGGCATGTGCCCTGACCAGGAATCGAACTGGCGACCTCTCGATGCATGGGTCGATGCTCAACCACTGAGCCACACCAGCTGGGCCATCCTGGTTTTCCTGTTCTGCTTAGAAAGGTTGCACAGGCTTCAAAAACTTTCTACTTAACTGACACTTCCTACTGTAAAAACAGAAGTATTAATGAAAAGAGTGGCATTGGGTTTGATGAAAACCTCACAAGTTAACAACAGCTGGTTTTAATGAACTGTGATCAATACATTCTTTTGTTCTTATCAGAAATAGATCACATATGTCATAACCAAGACACTGTCTCAGGGACACTGGGAAACACGGGAAACATGATACATCACTGTAACTGGAACGTGCTGGGAGGGAGAGAGAGACACAGAGCAGGAAAAGAAGCGGTAAAGAAGGGGTAATTTGACTCAGGAGTAAAACCCAATCCACACAGGGCTGGAGAGAGCAAGTCAAATTACACAGATGTAAAAGGGGTGCTCTCTCCACTAATTATCTGCCTCGCCGATGACCAGTCACCATGCGAGGGAAGTGAGGCCAACGTGGAGTGCGGGCACCTTCACCTGGTCCTTGCAACTCCGCAAAGCCTCCGTTCTGGACGAGGTGCTGACTGCTGTAAGACCATAACTTGCATGGTGAGAAAGGAACTTGAATCCCGAACAGATAGGAAAATCCATGCTCTTTCCACTTGACCATTTTGAATTGATATCAATGGAGAGTGGCTAAAACCACAATTCATAATTATTGACTAACGTCATAGACTTCCTATGGTTTGCAATGTATTCGTATGATGTTAATACATGTAATTACGGCCACAATCTGTAAGAATGCTGGTGTTGTAACTGTTTGCTGGATGAAGGCGGCGCAGAGACAGTAGGTAAATGGCCAGTGAGATAGACTCGGATTCAGACCTTCCACCCTAGTCCAGTGCACTCTGCACCTTATCACGGATCCTTGGTAGTTAGTAACCCTTCCCACTCGACGCCGATCAGGAAGTCGGGATGCCGACACAAAGGTAGAGATATTCCCTAATGAAAGATTCTCTCTTTAAAATCTATGCCCTCCACCCTTCTGGAAGCGAACTGGAGTCACCGAGTAAACAGATCTGAAGGGTTTTGGTTCCCAGTCAAGTGGGAGGGCAAAACGGCCGGAGGGTCCAAACATCTGGATTCTGCTCCGTTATGGCAGTCATTAGCTACTTGCACTCAGCCAATTTTTTTTTCCACTTCCTGTAATCCTCATTTTATTAATATCTAAAAATGAGAGGTTTAAGTACTTAATCACTAAGGTTTCTTCTAGTTATAAAATGCTATTTCTACACCCAAGACTGCATCACATCTCTTTCTATCAAAACCTCCTAGAATACAGCTCTGCTCATGAAAGGTACATCAGGACCTAAGCGCAGTACTCTCTAAGCACACGAACAGAGTCCTGGCACTCCTTTGAACGCAAAGCGCGCACAGGGCCAAACGATTCGCCGGGGGCTCTGAAAACACACCGGGAGTTCAGCATGCGGGACAGATGAAGATGTGAAATATTTTTGAAATAGGGTAGTGATTGCAAGTATTCAGGAGTATACTTAGAAAATAAACAGATAGAATTATGGACAGTCATCCAAAGAAGCCGTGGGGAAGTAAAACAAACAAACAAGCTCTTTGAAATCTGGACTGAGCTTTCTACCTGGGACACAAAACAAAACATCCCTGTAGCCAGAGAGCTTTTGTGAAAATAAAAAAAAAATTAAAAAAAAACAAAAAACAAAACAAAACATCATTATTTGTGGGAGATTCTGGTAACAATTTATTTTTTTTAAGTTATTAGTATCACTAAATATTCTGTAACTCACATAATGGCTATACCTGGGGATAGCCATGGAAATGATTTTGACTTCATTTTTCCAAAAAGGAACTCTAAACCTAATGAGCAAACCCAAGACTGCACATTTCTAGGCAATGAGCCAACATACTAATTCCTTCTCTATTAGGAGAGAGGACTTGGAATTGTATGTTGTATTATTATTATCACTACTGAAGCTACAGGTAGTACAATGCAGTGTATACGACCCATTCCAAAGTACAGGTCAGCTTAGAAGCAACAGATGGTAAATTCTGGTCCTTAAAACTGTGACAAACTGAGGCTCTTCAAGTAATTACAGCAATCACTTTAATGTTTCTTTATTGGCTCATACATTTATTTTCTTTTTATTGCTTTTTAGAGAGAGAGGAAGAAAGAGGGAGAAAGAGAAAAACATCGATGTAAAAGTAAAACACTGATTGGCTGCTTCCTGCATGCCCCCTACTGGGGATGGAGCCCACAACCCAGGGAATCGAATGGGCAACCTTTCATACACAGGACAGCACCCAACCGAGCCCCATGCATTTCTATGAAGGGATCCCACACCATGGCCAATGCCCATCTGTCCAGAAACTGTGAAATAGATCGCTCAATTATGTTTGCTTCATATACTCCCAACTTTTTTTTTTTTTAAATTGAAAAGGGGTAGGAAATTTAAAATGATATTAGGTCACTTAAAGAGCATTGTCCAATGGGAGCAAGTAAGGGGAGACCACTCGTTGAGTTCTTTCTGGTATTAAAAGTACAGATGAAACTTCCACATAAGACTCTAGGATTGCTGGTGAGAAAAACAGTTTCCACATCTCTACCAATTTCATAGCACTCTGGTAGCAAGAAGCAGCTCAGGAGAGTGATTGCGATACATTTCCTACTTAAGGGCTTCCTCTTCATAGTGGAGTTGCATAAACCCAATAGACTGTAAAGAAGTCTTCATTATAGTCAAGTGAGATGGGACTATGGTCTCTCCAGCATCGGATATTCAAACAAGCTTTAATGAGCATCTACAATACACCAGGTCTTGTGAAAAGTAAATTAAGGAGCGAAACTGTATGATTTCACTTTTGTAAAATATAAAACAAAACAAATAAACAAACAAAACATACAAATAAAAAAACACACACACAAACCAATAGACACAGACCACAGAATGGTGGTCACCAGAGGGGAGGAGGTGAGAGGGAGACTGTGAGGGTAAAGGGGGTAAAATACATGGTGACAGAAGGAGACTAGACTTCAGTGGTGAGCACACAATGGAGTATACAGTCGGCGTATTATAAAGTTGCACAGCTGAAATGTATATAATGTTATTGACTAACGTTATCCAAATAAATAAATAAAAATCGAAAGAGAAAACAGCCAGGTAGCTGGCCAGGTAGCTCAGATGGTTAGAGCATCATCCCAATGGACCAGGGTTGTGGGTTTGATCCCCTGTCAAGGCACAGGAATCCACCAATGAATGCACAGGTAGGTGGGATAACAAATCGATGTCTCTCTCTCTCTCCCTCCCTCTCAAATCTATAAATAAATATTAAAAAAAACAAACATCCATACTAAAGAGATAGTTACAAATTATTTCTAATCTTCAACACAGCTGAATGATGTGGGTTTTACATTATTATTACTATAATTATTATTATTATTTTTCATACACAACGTTTTCATTGACAACTGAAGAAAACCAGGGACCATACAGGTCAATTTGTCTGGCAAAGACATTCCAGGTCGCCGGCGTTGCTTTCTTTATCCGGTAACGAGACACTCCAGGCCCAAACACTCGTAACGAGCCTCCCTGAATAAAGTCTCATGAGTAAGCAAGGAACATTTGGCTTCCTACCTTGATATTTGCACAAATGACCAATGACGTGTGCCTAGGCCACAACCACCTTCTCATTGCCACTTCGAGCCTTCCCAGGGATTAGTCACTTGATAAATCTGCCATTGAATGGGTTTTAAATTATAGGGTAATCGACAGGGAAAACAAACAAAAGGGTTTATGTGTTTTTCATTAAGATCTGGGCTTTGGCCTAAGATGCCTCCTCTAGAGGAAGCTAGGAAGAGAAATGTCTTAAATATCCCCAAACCGCTCACCCCAGCCAAAAGGCGCACTCATTATACAAGACATAAGGTGAAATGCCAAAAAAGGGCTCACAAAATTGCGTCTAGTCTTCATTCTCTAAGTAACAGTCCCAGGGAGGAATATTTTCTACTCTAATTGGAGAGCCTGGGTCCAGGAGTGGAAAAAACACTAAAACAGCGGTCAGAGTACCTCGACTGAGTGCAGCATGAGACTCGTGTGTGACCTTGAACTTGCTTATCTTCGGCTATTTTCTTCACCCGTAAAACAAACAGGACAGAAAAAGATTAGGAGGCTTACACCCCAGGTTTCCAGGGACCCACGGAGGTGTTTCCGCAGTTCTGCAAACACTTGGTCTTAATGTTATTTTAAAAGGACGTTTAACCTTTCGTCCCCAAGTGTCTAAAGAAGTATCTATGTCATAGAGACACACTTGTTTAAATTCCCTAAGACAAAAGTTGAACGGTTCTCATAAAGGCTGGAGCATTTTCACTCCCGTGGCCCAGTGTCCCAAGCTTTCCCTCTCTGGGTCAGGGCTGGGAGGGGGTTGGTGGTAATTACCCAAAGTACTGCCACAGTTAGTGCCATTCTGACATCGCAGGGATGTGAGTTCACAGTGTTAGGCAGGATGTTACGTTGCCTTTAATACTGTGATGTCTCATTTCTTCCTCTTCTCATGGTCCACTTTTTTTTTGTTAATCCTCATGCGAGGATATTTTTTTCCACTGATTTTTTTTTTTTTTTTTTAGAGAGAATTGAAGGGAGGGAGAGTATGTAGGGAGGGGAAAAGAGAGAGAAAGAAACATCAATGTGAGAGAGACACTTCGATGGCTTGCCTCCCGCATGTGCCCCAACCGGAGCTGGGGATCAAACCTGCAACCCAGGCACATGCCCTTGACTGGGAATAGAACCCGTGATCCTTTGGTCCTCGGCCTGACTCTCTAACCACTGAGCCAAACCAGCCAGGGCTCTTATGGTCTATTTTCTATCACATTATTTATATAATAAGTCTGATTTTCTGCAAGTAGTTGGTCAATAAGTCCTTTCAAGAACCCAATGTCCTAATTTCTGTCTGTAAAGAAAAGAGACCTAACATCTATTTCCAGGCCAACTTGAAGAGTTAGTGTTTCTCCTAAGCCAGCCTCCAAAGCAAGGATCAGAGTATTGAGTAAAAGGTGCGCCTTGGATTTGCAATAGATTGATAATGTCTTCCTTAGTAAGAGACACCACTTACAAAAGCAGTCTGTTCCACAGTGCAGTTAAAATAGTTTCCTAGATACTTATGAGGTCTCCAAGATGCCAGAGATCTATCATCCCATCAGTATTATAACCTGCAACTTCTCTCTCTTCCATAAAGTGAGGATGACATTACATGTCTTGCTTCCTAGTATATATTTCATGGGAAGTGAAAGAAACTCAGCATAATGTAGTCAGAAGAAATTAAGAAGTACTCTGAAAAACACTCCTGAGTTCATATAATATTGGGTACAGCTAACAGCAAATAGTTGAGTTTAAATGCATTTTCTGTTGGAAGCTACTAGCACAACCCATGTGTCTCCTATGTGTAGGTTTGTATGTAGTTTTAGATGGTGGCCTTAGAAAAAAGGGTGAACACAAATAAATAAAAATTAACCTTTTTTCTCAATAAATTGCATTAAGTAGGATCCATATACCCTGAGAATGCACATTAAAGTAAACTAGCATTGTATCCTGAAACAAAAGCTACACTCTCTCTTACGTGCAAGACACATTGATGTTGACGTCAAGGTTCTTCTCCAGCACATTCGTTGATAGGTAGCTCTCTTGCCTTGTTACCTACCTCTACCTGAAAAGTGCTCACATCTGCCCACTCCCCACAAAAACCAGAATACTTGTCTGATTCTGCCACACTCCCAAAATAAAATCTCCCTTTATGTTCATTTATAAATGTTATTCTCAAAGATTTTCAATTACCTACTGCCTTCGTATCTTTAAATTTTATTTTTAATTACAGTTTACATTCAATATTGTTTTCTATTAGTTTCCGTTGTACGGCATCGTGGTTAGCCAATCATATACCATCTTGGCATCTGGACCATACCCTTTGTGTAATTTCTCAAATACCTGATTTAGATCGCCACCATCACACTTGCACATGTGCACATGTTCATCACCACTAACTTCCTGAGTTACCCCACCGAATGGATTTTCCCTCAGGCTCCTCTGGGACTCTGCAGCTGAATGAGAGGATGGCCTCTCTCACTTTCTCTGCCAGTACAAAACCCTGGTCCTCTTCCTACCTTGCTGACCATTCTGCCTTTTACTGTGCCACTTTCTCTTCCCCCTTCTCCCTTCTAAATGTGTCAATTTTATGAGGACGCATGCTGTTGTCGCCCTTATTTGCTAACACGTTCCTAGAACCGGGTGTACTCCTGGGCGGGGAGCAGGCGCTCAGAGAGAACGCCCTAGCCGACCTGTAGAAGTCATCAAAGTTACTGTGCCTGTAACTACTGCATTCACTGAGCACAAGGAAGAGAAGGGGGCAGGAATTCCGAGTAGGGCCCAGGTAAGACCTGTTCCCGGCATGAGTGCAAACCCTCTGACCTGGATGATGACTACTATTAACCCCAGTGAGATCCTAGCTGAGAAGGGCATAGCTGGTGGAGACCATGATCTTTCCACCAGGTCTGGTGAAATCCTTGCACGCATAGTCCAAAGATACAGGCCCACCTCCATTCAGACCTGGTACGTTTGTTTCACTTGGTGGACCTCCAGGCTGGGTTACTTTACAATGTGCACAGGGCCTAAATGAGAGATGACAAATGGATTGACCCCAAATGAGTCAAAATTCTCCACCGAAGACCTTCACAATGCCATCATTGTGAATGCACACAACCTTTTATTGCTAAGAATTTTTATAGTTCCAAATACATTTCCATTTCAAAGTCATGGAGGAACCCACGGACATATTTTATCCCACGTGCACCCGAGAGTTATGACTTATTTTCCCATCTTCTTTTGCTGGCACAGACACCAGACTGATTAGAACAGAGGTCGTATACATGCCTGGATCAACAAAAAGAACCTTCACACTGCACTCGCAATAATGTGGGTGACAGGGTTATTCTTCATAACGGTGAGGCTGTTTTCGAGTTTCTGTACATATGCAATAACGCTCATCGAACATCTCTGGTTATACATCTACCCAAGAAGCACAAGCATTTCTAGAGCTGTGTTTACTGTACTTGGAATGTTTGCAATGAGGACGCATGTGGTCTAACGGCACCCGAGTGATCAAATCCATCCATGGCACCTAAGCTCATCGTCTTGAAAACAGAGGGAAACAGGACCATGTTCATCTTGAGCACCAAGAGACTTCTGACACTTCCTGACCTGAAGGCATCAATACCCACCGTTTTAGAAACAGTTTCGGCCAAGTAGCACGCTGATTTATTTGAGCTCACCAAGATCTGAACATTTAAAAACAGATCTCATCTTTGTGTAAACATAGATTAAGAAAAATGTAAACCCCACCCCCCATCTAGGTTTATTATTTTTTTAAATAAGGATTTTAATTATGTATTTATAAATCTGGGGTGCTCAATGCGTTAAACAGTTAAGAAAATCAATGGAATCTGGCAGAACATTTGTTCTGATTACTAGATGTTTAATGATACTTGGAACATGGAGATGCATGTGAAATTCTACTCAAGTATGATGCATACAGAAGAACTTGGAAAGGACCAGACCCCATTTTGACTTTAATTCTTTTCTCCTGGAACACAGACAAACCACATTCCTGTTTTCCTCCCTCTCTCCCCCTCCCCTTAGGTTAAACCAGTATATTACTTTTGATGGATAGTCATCACCGTAATTTGTGCTTTTTGAAAGGATAATTATGATAAGAATTACATTTTTAAAATTTTTTCCAGTAATTGAGAGATACGGTTTTAAATCCGTCTTCTTACTTCCTCCCTGACCAAACGTGGAACATGATTCATGAAATATTTTCAAAATAAATGTTTAACTATTCTGTGCAAAGTTTAAAAATGTCACTTCAAATTTAGCTTGACAGAGGGTTATGGCTGGCTGTAATTTGTTTTCTCTCCAGCCATATTTCCATTTTAAATATCACGGCTGTGCATATTAATAATGTGGGAAGACACGGGGCGCTATTACCAGGAAACTCATAGATAATTTCTTCAGAAGGCGTTCAGAAGTTACTCACTAAATACAAGGTTAATGACACGCAGGGCCAGCTATAAAACGTCTAGATCACCACATAACGGCAGCGTTCTCACCGTCGACACGCTGCCTTCTCGTGGCCTGTGTCTGTCAGCTTCCAGGGCTGTCTCTCCAGCCTCATGCCACGCACCCTTCGTGAAAAAACAAACGGACTCAAGTACCCACGCCAGTCGCCTATGCTAAGTACTTACAAACTACTCACACTCTAAATATTTAGATGACTGGGAATCTCGATGTTGGGCCATCACCTTCCCCTCATGCACGGGGCAGAAGGCTTTCTGACTGCATGTCCTTGAATACAGTATTAACACACATATGAAACAGATTAGAATGGTGGAGGTGTCTGAGAGAAAGGAATTTTGATTTCTATAAAGATTGGCATGAAGATCATTTTTCTTGGTCCAGATTTACTTTGTTAAACATACCCCAGTCTCAACTGTAGTTGCCAAATATAAAAGCAAATGCCTATTTTCTTCCAAGTCACTTTCTTCTTTATATTTTTTTCTTTCATGTGTTTTCAGATTTTCCTATCAACATAGCACAGGTAAGAATAAAAGTATAGGATTAAGTCCAAACATGATGTACCTGTGAGGAAAACACAGAACACTGCAGTACTAAACATTGGGGTTCATAAAGAAGGAAACATTTGTCTTTCTGTGTTTGGTTTTAGAGCTGATTTGGGGGTCGGAGGGGAGTTGCTGTGAAAAATCCCCCAGCAACCTTCTCAGTGATGGTCCTTTGTGAAGGATGGTAGTTGGTTGCAGGTTTGGGGTGGAGAATGTAAAATCGCTCCAAGAGGTATTTCTGACAGCTGGCAGCCTCTTTGTCTCTCCAATTAAAAAAATATATATTATTATATTTTTAATATAATATAATATATATATTTTATATAATATAATATAATATATATATAAAATTAGTTTGCTAATGAGCAAGGAGTGAGTGATGCTGTGGGAACCCAACGGTGGAGTGAGTCCGGGTAGAACAGAGTCAGTCTGGACACAGATCCATATCTCACAAATCCAGAAAATCTTGTCTGAGACTTATAATCTCTCAAACTCCTATTTATAAACTCTGGAAGCAATTTTTAATCTTGCAGAGATAAAAGAGCGAGGAAAGAAGAAAAGAAAAAAGGATTAAACAACCGTCTGATCTCAAAAAGCAACAAAGTTGAAAATGAATTAAATATTTGGAAGGGGTGGCCCTGTTTTCCTCCAATTGATCTGTACATTCCTCAGAGAGCCATGTTTAATTTTGTCCGTGTGGCTGAAGACTGTGGTTTTAAACATGTCATTTCAAACCTCAGAGAGCACAGGCTCCGTGCCGCCTGCCATTGGGGGCTGCGTGACAGTGTCTCTGCCCATCACTTGATTGCTGGTAACACTTTCCCCACTGTTGGCCGAGCAACCTCCACATGGCTTACGTGATGAAACGCTGTAACAAACCTGGGACAAACCTGACTTCCAGCCAAGGTACTTCCATCAGCTGCCTACACATGCTGGGCTCTGTGACTGCTGGTGGGGGGTAACCAGAGGTGGGACTCAAGGGGTGATCAAATCCCTGGACTACAAAGACCCCTGTCCTGTTTTGCTTCCCTCGGAGACACTGAGGAAGAAAAGTCTAACTATTAAGCTGGAGTCTAACATGGGCTCTTTGAGCTTTCAATTCCCCACCTCCAGAATGAAAGGGTTAACACATCACCACAAATTCAAACGAGTCCATGTTGCTTTAAATTAACCGGATACAAATGATCCCTCACCGCAAGCTGTCTGAACAGGCAACACGGGAGAAATGTGCATCGACGGCAATGAGAAACAGTAAACACCATCCTCCCCGAAGAAAAATATAAACTGTGAAGAGAGATGTCTTTTAAAAACCTTCTGGGAACCTATTTTTCTTAGTCTAGTTCTCCTGTGTCTGTGGAATGGAAGAATCCTGCCTGTAAAATCGCTTTGGTTTAAACCCAGTTTCCAGTACAGAAGGAGCAAAAGGGAAACCAACAGGGGTTGATTTATGCATTAATGCGTGCATGACTGTCACGGCAGGCGCGACCATTTCTTGCTCTTTATTGAAGGGTTATGTCCCTCTTGTGCTGGGCACCGGGGATGGAAGGAATGGGCGACACGTCTGCTTTCATCACTGTGAGTCTACTACATGCCTGAGTTGGGTATAAAGAGCCTGAGATTTCAAAGATGGAGACCCGGGCAAGCAGAGATGGCTTCGTGTACGACAAGGCACCCCTGCCAGGCAACAGAGGATTAGCATAAGGTAGACTGGCACACTGTGAGCAATCCAAGTGGGAGACAGAGGCAAATAGTGGGAGAGAAAACTAAAGTTATACATCTGACTCGGATTTTACAAGGTCTTAAATCCCATGCTAAAGCCTTTGAACTTCACTTGATAGGCAGCAGTGAACCACCAAAGGTGTTTAAGAGGGAGGAACGGCAATCTCTAAACAATTTATAACATGGCTGGAATACAGGCAGCTAGGATGAAGGCCTACGTTGGGGTTGAAAGCAGCAGGCAGCAAAGAACAAGTGTATATAGGGGCCATGGGGCTAACATGAGCCTAATTTTGCCATCGACAGGATGCAGAAGGTGAGGGGTCAGGAGCTGCCAAAAATGCATCTGCGATTTTGGGCCAGGACTTCTACTTGTAGGAGAAAAGCAGAACATGAAACATAGGGCCGCTCAGAAAAGAGACAGTTTATATTGTGTTTATATTGGGTGGCAGGCAAGTCAGGAGGAGACAAGCAGACAAGTCCTATGCTGGTTTTGGAAATTTAACATTTGTGCTACTGAAAACATTTCCCAGTGTAGGTTTTCCTACAAAACACAAAAACAACAACAACAAAAAACTAGAACTTTCCTGGAGCTGAAACTCAAGAAAACTTGAATCCAAATAATTAGGTCTAAGAAGCCTTTACACAGTAGTAAATGAAATCTCTGAGAGACCATGTGCAGAAAGAGGTAACTAAAGACCACCCTTTGGAGGGTCACCGATGGGGATGCTGCAGAGTCAGAACTGAGTGACAGCAACAAAGATGTAGAGACACTCAGAGGAGGAGGCAAGGAGAATGCAGAGTCTCCGATGTCCAAGGAGACTTGAACACTGACACTCCAGATTCAGTGAGGACCGGCAGGGAGCCAAAGCACGCGATACTCACTGCATCTGTGGTCTCCGCTCTCTCAGTACAGGAGCAACAGATGGCAAGTGGTGTGAGAATCATCTACATGCAACTAATGTTTGAGAATGTACCAGCGAGAGGAGAGACAGAAGCTCGAAGAAGCGGTGTGGTCAAGCAAAGGGATCTTAAGGTACACGACGGCCTCATTTATCATTAAAAATGGGGGAACACACCTGCCAAAGGAGAACAAGGGACGAGAAAACATGCAGAAGAGGTGGCAGGGGGCATCTAAGAGCTCCAGTGGAGAAATATTAGCTCTTTGAGTTCCTTTTTCTATTTAGGGGATCTAGTTAGAAAACGGAGACAAAGAAATAAAGGTGCCCGAAGTCTATAGACTAAGGCACTCATTTAAACTTTTTTTTTCTTTTTATCTTAAAAGAAATGCTCCAGAGCTAATGCAGCCTCCGGGATCCCTGATCTCACCTTCCTCATACACTCAAGAACATGTTCTATCACTCTGTTCCAGTGTGGTCAGCTCTCCCCTCCACCTACTCAGGTCTCCTGTGGACCATGCCGGGCTGGCTCAGGCTGGTTCCACGCCTGCCCTACGCCTAGTGCACATCTGTTCTTACCGCTGGGTAGTAACTTCGCCAATGTTACCTTACATCATCTGGACAACCCACGCTGTGGTGGAAGTAGGATCCCTATCTGGTGGACTGCCCCAAACGGCCATCACACGAAGGGTCATGGGTCTGATGCTGAAGCCTCGTGTTCCCTTCTCAGGAGCAGGGCTCTCGCTAGACACTTGTCAAGAGGCCGCAGTAGGCTCTGTTTCTGTCTAAACATTACCAAGTGCTGGCTTGCTGTCAGAGACCAAACGTTAAATGGCTGAAATAGCTTGATAGATTGCGTGAAAATTTTATGGTCCTTCCGTCAGACACCATAATTCATTATCACATAATACACAGTCAGAAGAACCAAAAGAAACCATCCCGCAAGGGCAAACGACGCGGAGGCAGTGGCCCTTTGACACTCCGAGGCCACAGGCATTATATGGATCCAATAAGAAGGCCGCCTCTGCGAGCGAGAGAAACCACCTCTTGATCTTGCAAAATGTTTTTGGACACCTAAAGGCTCTTTTATTGCTGTGGCTGATTAAAATGAAAAGCTTAAACGACTGAAATGTTCTTTTTGATGAGTTTTTGCCATGAACTATGGACCTTGTAGTCCAGTGGGATTCGAGCCCTTTGATCCTGGGCACTCCCATAAATTCAGAGTCATAAAACAACATTGGATTTGATTTTACTAGTGTGGCTGATGTGCCAGGCTCGCCGTGCGATCTGGTTTCCTCCCTCCTCGTGGCTGGGCCTGGCCACCATTGTTTTATAGCGAGAGGAAAGGCGTTTCCATTTGTTTCTGGCTTGGAGACGGAGCCCTACTCTGCAGCGCTGGGATTTCACACAGAAATCACGATACTCGAGTGTAGTCATCAACATGAGAGTCAGTGTTATTTTAGGTGCTGTAAATGAAACGTCCAAAAGAAAAACGCTTTATGCATAAAAGTAAGAGGGGTTCACTACCGCAGGGGGTGAGATCAAGTGGTTGGGAACTAGTCTGAAGTAGGAAAAATATCAGGGGTAGCGTTCACATGTATAGTAAGGCTGATTGCGAATGCATTTTAAATGGTAAGACCCTCCCCCCAGCTTATTTAATAATATCTTAGTTTTCAGATTTCATTTACCTAAAAAATAAACAAATGAAACTGGTATCTGTGAGAGAAGGAAATATTCAATGAAATATTTGTTTAGGAAAAACACGTGAAATAAATGTAACTTGGATATTTAATTCACTTCCTTTCCTAATCTTTTCATCATTTTCCTGTGTCTGTATCGGCACAACAGGAGTCCCCAAACATCTAACTCTAGAAGTGAAAGGTTACCTACGAAAGGTCTATGAAGGAACACAAGTGAAAATAACCAAACTGACCAGTAGTGGGTCACCATTATTTATATTTTATGGAGTAAAAAATCAGTTTGGGCTCATTGAACAAGACCAATGATATATTCAGCCTGGTCAGGGACAGGGAATGCTCATTTAAATTAGATAAATGATTTTTAGCCATTTTATTTTTCATGGATTATCAGAACACTGGAAAACTGCTCACCGAGATTATTTTGTGAGTGACAGGACACAAGAGTCACGAGCAGTCTCAACAATTCTAATTTGAAGAGAGTTACCATAAATATTCCAGTGTCACCGTCACACGGGCAATGCCTCAGGACATTTTCAGCTGTGGTCTCTCAATGCTTGCTTGAGGCCCCGTGAACACTTCAGAGACGGTCCATCCAGAGAAATAAATTCCAGCACACGCTCACCTCTGTGCCTTTTGGTGTGGCTATATTAGATTAAGCCATATGAAATTTGCTATTTTATAAGTTAAAAGAGGCCAAATATCAGCAAGTATAAACTGATATAAACTTATAAACGCAGTAAAAATTTGAAAAACCCATTCATCTATTTTTTGATTGACACTTTAAATTATGTTATTATATCTATGTATTTGCAGCAGATACCAGTCATGGGGTAGGGGAATCTTTTGAAAATGCAAATGTATTCATGTCGCACAGTCCTATGCTCAGAATGAGCAGGTTCTCCTTGTCCGGAGGATGAAATTGGGAAACCTTAAAAAGACCAACAAACCCTTCCAGAACCCAGCCTCTCACCCTCCTGCACTTCATTGTCTTTCAAACCGCAGTCCATGAACCATTAGAGGGAAAGCAAATCAATTTACGTTTTATCACCAGCATTTTGATAAAAAGAGAGTTGAACATACCAGAAGAGACCAGATTAAACAAATTCTGTTTAACAAAATTATTCTCTCTCATATAGCCACACACACACACGTTATCTGGGACTCAATATAAAGTGCATTTTAAAATTCTGGGATGCCATCTAACACATTTGAAATATACTTCTCCAGAGCTGCAGCTCCAACCTTTCTCCTGTTTGTCTCCCAGGGATGCAGTCACACAGCCTCTCTGCAGTCCTTCGAGCCAGCCGAGCAAGCTCCTCTTCACCCTTCAGACCTCAGCTGAAATGTCACTTCCTAAAAAGACCCTTCCCTGCTCTTCCAGATCTAAATTATACCCTCCCAGAGCGTCTCGTACTCTACATTTCTCCACAACACTCACCTAATTATATTTACTGAGTGAATATTTTTTCAATATCTGTCTCTCTGACTGGACTACAAGGCTCAGAAAGAAAGGACCATGTCTGTCCTGCTCCCTCCAGCATCTGGTATAGTGCCTGGCACCCAGTACTTACTATATAGTGAATCAGTAAATGATAGAGAGACCTCTAATTTCATTTTGGTGAGTTCATTCTTAGATGAAACACAGATGATCAGTGTCACAAGGCACTGTTTTCAGGTGGCTCTTCGTCTTTTTATCCTATGACTGTAACAGTAGCCATAAACCCGTCACGCATTGCTTCTGTACGTACATTAGGCATCATGCCTGTGCGTGCAGACCTATGTCTACATATCCGTGAGTGCTGCTCTGTGAAATAAGCTGAGAGCAGTTTTATTTTTTAAATATGGAACGCTTCATGAATTTGCACGTCATCCTTGCACAGGGGCCATGCTGATCTTCTTTATTGCTCCGACTTTAGTATATGCGCTGCCCAAGAGAGCACGCAATTTTGTTTTTCATGTGTTCGGAGCAAAGCTCTGACTGCAATGCTGTTTTAATCATAAAAAGGAAATCTGCTGGAGTTTTATTAAGAGAAAAGGGGTCAAGCTGACCTCCAGTGGTGAGATTGGGGAATGGCTTCTAAAATAATTGCAAAATACCCAGATTACCTACCTATCGCACAAACCCACATATATATGCAATATAGCTTTTGCATTAATACGTTAAGTTATGTGTGTTATATATGAGACAGATAGGGGTCATATCATACAGAGTATTAAAACAAAATAAGCATAACTGTATTACAGAAAAAGAAATTGTCACTCATTTATGGCAATCACAAAATCTGAGACTTGACCCGTCTTAGTTGTGGTATAAGATCTGAACTTCATAAAACACATTAAAAGTAGATAATTTCATATACATATACATATACATATACATATACATATATATATATTTATATTTTACTTTGAGTTTTCATAAGAGTTTGCTTAAGCCAAACTTGCCACATATGCCAGGGAACAAGATCTCAAATGCTCTCAAAAGTCAATCATTTCTAGACGCTAGTAGTCACATGAGCATATGGTCTGATATTAGCTAATATTAAAAACTTAGTTTAAGCTGCCTTAGTTTAAGTTGTTATTTAGCTATTGCTTCTTGGCCTTTTGCCTAAGATCATGTGTAAGTTGTTATTTGGACTTTATGGTACAAATTCTATTTTCCTAACAAATCGGTAAGTCCTCTGAGTTCAGAATCCAGGGTACGTGCTAAGCACAGTGTCTGGAATATAGTGACAGGCAATAAGTGTTAGCTGCTATTGCTCTCATTGTTACTAAATGATGTTTTATTCCCCAGCACATCTCTTCTATTTGATAGTTGCTCAATTAGTATTTGATTACATAAAAGATACACAATATAAAGCAGAGTTAAGTATATACAATTATGCCTTAGGAAGTTAATCTTTAGAACAAAACCAATTTTGAAATATAACATCTTACTTAGCCCCCCACCCCACTCTCGAATCGATGTTATACCTATTCAGGTGTTTTTACACATTTAGATGTTTCCTTCATAAAACCACGGCGGCAGTAATATTTCCATTAACAGGCAGTAATGGAAATGAGACCATCACACTGTTATAACAAAAATATTAAAGGCCATGCTCTTTGGAACATTAAGTGTAACTCATCACAGAATGCCTTTCTTTCATACAGGTCCATGGTTTATATTGCAAGAACCTTACCACCATAAACTACTCAACAGCCACTGACTTAAACTAAACTACTTCTCCTCAGAACAAATACAACAGTCACCACTCATTGGTCATCTACCACAGGCCAGTGAACCTCCAGCCCCACACGTCACTATCACAACACCTACAGTCAGTGTCCACCAATTACATCACCACAGCCGCTTTCCAGATGAAACGGAAGCTCGGAACAGTTTAAATCGTTTTTCAAGGCCACACAGCCAGTGGATAGAGGAGACGGAATTCAGACCCAAGGAAGATTTCACGTCTGTGTTTCCACTCGCTGACCTGCCTAGAGTTATGCTGCATTTCTTTCAATGAGTGGCCAGATGATTTCAATATATAGGTCCATTTTTCAACATATCCTTCTCCTAAAGCCCATCACTTTTAAGGACTGATATTCTACCCCAGGACAGATGGCAGACAAGGGTCAGTGTAGAAACAAGGTCATGCCATGAATACTCTTAGGCAAGGACCTTCAAGGTACAGGAGCTTCCAGAGGAGGTCAGTGCAGAGGGCGAGAGCGCCGCCTCCTAGGGTTGGTGTGACACCTCACTCAGTCCTCGTACATAGAGATTGTCCCATAGGAAATGATCAATAAATACCAGTTATTATTGTTGTTATTCCTCCAAGAGACACAGAGCAAGCTAGAACGAGTTGCAGTGAAATGGTCAAAGCATACACATGTGTACATGTGCACACACAAAGACACACTAAATGCACACCGTGGATTCCAAAGCCCATGAGGTTGGGCTTAGAAAAGGCAACAGGGGCCCTGGCTGGTTTGGCTCATTGGTTAGAGCGTCGGCCTGTGGTCCAGAGAGACCTGGGTTCAGCTCCTGCTAAGGGCACGTACCTCGGTTGCAGTTTGTCCCTGGTCCTGGTTGGGTCGTGCAGGAGGCAGCCACTTGATGTGTCCCTTTCATATCGATGTTTCTCTCTCTCTCCCTTCCTCCCTCTCCTTCTCCCTCCCACTCTATCTGAACAAAAAATGGAAAAATGTCCACGGGTGAAGATTAAAAAAAAAAAAGAAAAGAAAAAAAGACAAAAAAATATCCTTGGGTGAAGATTAAAAAAAAAAAGAAGAGGCACCGGGGGCCGTGGGTCGTGCGTGCACATCCCGCACGCAGGTGACACAGGGAACAACCTCATCACCCCAGGTGCTTCAGGAACCAGCAATGCTGGGAGCCTGTGGGAGGAGATAAGGTGTAAGAACAGCCGAGGAACCCCCATGTTTCAACTGAGGAAAGCAATACAGTGAGGAGCTGGCAAGCAGCGCCGGCATTTTGCCCCTGTGGCTTTCTGGCTTACTTCACGGTCTCAGAAAGGGATTTCTCCGAGACTCAGGTTTCCAGCTCCGGAGTGAACACAGACAAGCATCAAAATTCTGGTGACCAACACGGGAGGCTCTTCCCCTAACTGGGCTCAGGACCAGCTGTAAGAGATGAAGTGACAAGAGCGCTCTTCCACCTGCTCTTTCTTCTGTCCTGGGGGAGGAAGGGAGGAAGAGCTTGTCATCCCTGAGACCCGGGACAGAAAAGGACCCTCTTGCTGTTTGCTCTGTCCCAAAGCCACACGAATGCGCCTGGCAGTGCTGGTCCTTCTGCTCCATCGATAACTATGTTTATTGGCATCTTCAATCGAGTCAGAAAGCAAAGGGCACTCTGCATTTAAACTCTAAAAATCAAGATTTTTCTTCCTACTCCTTCCTAAAAGTGTCCTGAGACACAGGCCGTACCTAACTTTTCGCACTAAGAGCTCATTTTTCACTCACCCTTCCAACACTATCCCATCTATCCCATCAGCAGCCCTTGCAAGGAATAACAGTAGAAAGAAAGGAAAAAAGGAAAGGAAAATAACTGAAAAAGTCCACAAAGATCTAAAACAGTGGTTCTCAACCTTCCTAATGCCGCGACCCTTTAATACAGTTTCTCGTGTTGTGGTGACCCCCAACCATAAAATTATTTTCGTTGCTACTTCATAACTGTAATTTTGCTACTGTTATGTCTTAGGTGACCCCTGTGAAAGGGTCGTTGGACCCCCAAAGGGGTCGTGACCCACAGGTTGAAAACTGCTGGTCTAAAAACTCAGGAGACTCTTGCTTGGTACTCATGACACCATGAAAAAAGCAGATGGACATTTTTTAAAAAAAAATATTTTTCTCTTTATTGATTTTAGGGAGAGAGGATGGGAGAGGGAGAGAGAAAGAGCGAGAGCAACATCGATGAGAGAAAACATCGATTAGCTGCTTCCTGCATGCCCCCCATTGGGGATTGGGCCCAAAACCTGGGCATGTGCCTTGAGTGGGAATCGAACCAGCGACCTCTTGGCACATGGATCAACACTCAACCACTGAGCCACACCGGCCAGGTGCAGATGGACATTTTTACTCACCAGAGTCACCAACTCAGACGTCTGCAATCAACATAAACAAGCAACGGAGCCTGGATAGTAGACAACAGGAAGTGTGGGGAAGTGTGGCGAGGTAGGACATCCAGGCTCATCTAAAATTAATCAAAGATGACTTTTCCAATGGCACTGTGCTGCTCAAACTAACTTTTTGGGGTTGTGTTTGATGGTGTCACAAATCTAAAGGACACTGCGGCTTTCTTAATACTGCTTCAAAAATAGCCTTCTGCCGAAATACTGTGAATCATGGAGTCATGTCCAACAATATCCCCTCAGACACGCAGCATTCATTCAGTATACTCTGGCCAGTGGCCTCGCGCTGTTGCAGGTAATGTGGGACACGGGGACCTCAGAGCCTTTTGGGTGGAGTCACTCTGCCCAGGCCAGGAGTCACAGACCTGGACAGAAACTTAGACCACCTGGTCCTACGCTCTTACTTGATAGCTGAAGAACCGATGGTCACCCGCTGGTCAGGGTCACACAACATTCACAGAATAACGAGTGAGGCCGAACAAGTCTGGAGAGAAGGAAGCACCCCACGGCTCTAACATACCACTCTTCCTCCTCTTCTACAAAGAATCAAGAAAGCAAAGGACACCATTCGAAAAGTCACCTGTTCCCATATCTGCCTGTCACCTGAAATCAAAAACGATGGAAAACAAGTGCCGTGGCCCACACGCGTGCCTCCTGTTCGGAGCTGAGGACTCGGCAGAGATGACGGGAGCGGACGGTGCGTGCAGGAGGCGTACAAGCCCTGTGTCAGCTTCCACAACGCGCGGGAGTGACGCGCATGTTCTCGGTCCTGCAACCGGCCTCTGTCCGTGAACAAGCCCGACAACATCGGCTGTGACGGGGGCTCGGGGGCTGCGAGGTCGGCTAGGGCAGGAGCTGCCGTGTGTTGTGTGTTTTTCATCAGAATTTGATTCCCAATGTATCTGCAGGGTCCGGGGTAGCCGAGAAGGTACCTCAGCACCAGCAAACCAGCAAGTCTACTAAACTCATAGTGTTGTGTTCTACATCCACCATGAAATTAAAACATGTCTCAAGATTTAAGTGGTTTTCTTCTTTTTGGCATCTCAGTAATGAATTATACTAATATCAGCACTTAGGGGGATTCCATAAGGGTTCAATGAAATCATTCCATTTCATCTTTGTGAAAGTTTTGTTTATTGGTCTATAAATTACTCTGTTTCTAGTGTGGTAATCTCCAGGAATTAACAGATTTAAAAGTACTGTGTTGATAACAAAGAACATAACAAACGGAAAAGGCTCGGGATTTATGTCTCTATAAATCTAGCTGTATCAGCTCGAACGTAGCCTGTGTTCAATTTTGTTTCAACGACGGCAACGTGTAAGTATTGGAAGTGGGGCAGTGGTGTGGGTTGGAGATAGAAAAGCAAGGAAATCTATGTTTCCCCTCACGCAGGCCAACATACCACTTGGTCCTCTTGGGGACAACAAGGTGCAGGGTAAGTTCATTTCCGGTTTGGCACCCATCCCTGGAAAGCCTCACAGAGGGAGTTACCGTATTAGAAATGTGGCCGATTGCACAATGCGCAGGGGCCTGCCAGAGGCCACCGCTCAGCAAACTGCCCGCTCAGTGCAAGGCTGTGCGTGTGACGAGTGGGGCGGAAGAAAGGGGTTCCTCTAAAGCAGTGGTTCTCAACCTGTGGGTCGCGACCCCTTTGGGGGTCGAACAACCCTTTCACGGGGGTCGCCTGAGACATAACAGTAGCAAAATTACAGTTATAAAGTAGCAACAAAAATAATTTTATCATTGGGGGTCACCACAGCATGAGGAACTGTATTACAGGGTCGCAGCATGAGGAGGGTGGAGAACCACTGTAAAGGAAACATCACCGTTGGCTAGTTCAGGTCGTCTGTCCCGCAACCCAAAGAACCTTCAGTAGAAACAGGTAAAAACAATCTGCCATTTCCATGGCACCTGCTTCCAAACTGCTTCAAGTTCTGGTCAAGAACAAGACTCTTAATTAGCCAAAGCTGCTCAAAAGCCAGACAAGGGGTATGCAGGGCTTTTTATTGTTGGTTGGTTGGTTGGTTTTTCAGTTTTCAGAAATGGAAGCAGCAGAGAGCAGAAGGAGTCCTCCCCACCTGCGCTCCAGCATCCCTCCTGCCCAGGAGAGCGCGCCCTGCAGGTGTCCGTGTTCCACCCGGAGGCCGAGCCCTCCCTGCAGCCGCGCTGGAAGGCGGAGCGCTCCATTCACGTGGCTGACAACCTGAACCTGCTGCAGAGACCAGGGGACTCAGAAAGAAGCCCCTGGTGAGAAAGGAGAGGCTCTGGAAGCAACTACAAGACACAGCGTGGAGGGGGCTGTGAACACAAGGACTCAGAGACTCGGAGTTACACAGCCTGAAGCGGACAGCATATTGTGGTGGTTAACAACCCCACCCTTTTTTTATTTTTTTGGATGGTGAGGCCAAGCATACAATCCAAAGGTGCTATTAGAGATTCTATGGCCAGGTCCCTCATTTTAGAAAGTAGGAACCTGAGTCCGAGAGCATTGCCTGAAGGTCAGGCTGTTTATCACGCCAGACCCGAGACCTGAGAATCCAAATCTTTAGACTCTGGGTCTCACGTTCTTGCCATGCGTGCTGCTTGGTTACGTAGAGAACAGGCTTCGGTCAGACAGACGCAGGGGGGTGTGAGTTCAGGTTCCCCTCTCGCTGGGCTAGGACTCCTGACAACCTTATGTTTGATCATCTGTAAAATGGGGACGAACATATGACTTTGCTTATATTTCTACATTATTCTTTATAATATTGAGGGCCTCTCTCTCTCTCTCCTTCCCACTGAGTGAGGATTCCGCTTCTGTACACCTGAGGACGGCCCTCACCAAGAACCTGACCCTGCCGGCACCCTGATCTCAGACTTCCAGCTTCAACCCCACACTAGGAAAAATAAGTACTTGGTGTTTAAGAAAAATAAATAATACGTCAAATGACTGGAACAGAGGTTGACGCACAGTATGGATTAGATGAAAAGTTAGGCACTATGATTTTTCAATCATTGGTGGTTAAGAAATATTTGTGCTTCGTCGCGAAGCTAAGCACTTCAGTAGGTACTTTAGAAGGTGTAGACACAAGCATCACTGCCCCCTCTAGGGTGCCTAAGTCACCAGATTAGTAAGCAGGGCCTTCGCGTCATGAAAATGGTGCTGAAACCACTCCAAGAATTTACCTTAAACTTGGGAAGTGGAAGATACATTGAGATGATAAGAGTATATGAATCTACATAGACCGTATTCCAAAAAATGGATTACTTTGGGGGAAAAAAGAAATATTTGGAACACAAGTTATAGAATTTCCTCTCTTATAGTTCTTCTCTATGCATGGTAAAGCCCTAACGAGGGAACTACATATTTGTCAAAATTTTTTGCCCATGGGATCTTTTTGTCAAAAAGAAGGCTCTCTTACCCTTTGCAACAGCATGGAGGGACCTGGAGAGTAGTATGCTAGGCGAAATAAGCCAGTCAGAGAAAGGCAAATATCACATGATCTCAGTTATATGTGAAATCTGATGAACAAAGTTGGTCCAGAGACGTGGAAGCAGGGAACAGACTGATGGATCTCAGAGGAAGGGGGAGCGGGAAGAGATCAACCAAAGAACTTATATGCATGTATGCATTGCCCGTGGACACAGACAACAGTGTGGTGTAGGCCTTAGGTGGGGCGGGAACTTGGAAGAGGGGAGCAATGGAGGAAAACAGGGACATCTGTAATATTTTCAACAATAAAAATAGATTTTTTAAATTAAAAAAAATAAAAAGAAGCATTTCAGAGACTCACTGTTCAGAGGAACAAGCTTCGGGAACCTTGGTGGAGGCTACCCCGATAAAGAGCACAGAGGCAGGAGGACAGCTGGAAGAGCATGGAAAAATCACCCTAAAAGAATGAGTCAAATGTCCCAAGGAAGTCCTCAACCAAGAGAACCCGAAGATCACTTTACACTCAAGTTGCTTAATCAGAAGATTTGCGCCAAAAAAAAAACGGAATAAGAAATAACACTTACTGAGCATTGTGCTACGTAGTCGCACCACTTATGTACACGTCTTGAACAATCCTAAAAGGGAGGTACCACAGCAGCGTGGGTGCTATTGTACAGATGCCCAAACTGAAAAAGCTACGTCCCACAGAAGTTGATTCGTGTAACGTCACGACGCAGAGATGACCCGAGTCCTTTCACATTCCCATCACGCGTACAATGATGCCACAGCCAATCTCTGACTACAGTAAGGCAAAAGGTCAGCTTTACAGTCACACATCTCATACAACAGCTGTGATGGTGATTTTCTTTTTTTTATATATTATTTATTTTTCCCTTTATTGATTTTAGAGAGAGAGGAAGGGAGAGGGAGAAATAGAAACATCCATGAGAGAGAACATTGATTGGCTGCCTCCTGCATGCCCCTCACTGGGGATCAGGCCCACAACCTGGGCATGTGTCCTGACCGGGAATTGAACCGGTGACCTCTTGGTGAGTGGGTCGGTGCTCAACCACTGAGCCACACCGGCCGGACTATGATGGTGATTTTCAAACCTGGCTCCTAAGCAAGCTCACTGACATAACTCTTTCTTTGTACCATGAGAGATTAGCTTTATAGGATGCTTTAGAAAGTCAGGTCTGAACTATATTTCTACCCAGGAGGCATGAGCTGGTCCAATGGCTACCTCAGGCAAAAACATCTCAAATTAAGTGAAAACCTGTTAAGGAAAGGTGTTAACTTTTCAAAAATAAAGTCAGCAACACAGAATTATCTAAACTTGGGAAATGAACCAGATGATGCTATGCATCATGAAGTGATGATAAACTCTCAAGACCCAGTTTGCTAAAGAAAAGGACACAGTTAGACAAAATTAAATCCTTTTGCTGTCATTATATTATCAATGACATAAAGTAGTGAAGCCACAAAGAATGTCTGACCTGCCACCACTCTCCTACCTAAGATGTGAAGAGAAAAGTCAGCCCAGCCAGTGTGGCTCAGTGAATTGAGGTCATCCCATGGGCTGAGAGGTCCCAGTTCGATTCCCTTCAGGTCAGGGCACATGCTGGAGTTGTGGGCTTGATCCCCACTAGGGGGCGAGCAGGAGGCAGCTGATAGATGTTTCTATCTCTCAAAAAAAATCAATAAAAACACATTTTTTCTTTTAAAAAAAAGAAGTCAGCCAAATGCTTTGACTTTGTGTAGGTCTATACACATAAGACTCTCAAAGTTGATTCATTCAAATCATCAATAAATCTTTGCTTTTGAACTACAAGGGGAATCTGTACGCAAGTTGCTACACATTTTGAAAATCTGGTTCTAAGACCAAGCCCTGTGTTCTTTCTAAATGTACAGCACCCCGTATACAAGCCTTGGGACTCTGGGCTAAAAATGTCAACCTCCAACCAGATTACTTTAGGTGGTGAGGAGCCCATTTGCAGGTCGGAGAATTGAACGATTAAGGTTCTTTAAATCTATGGTCTCTATTTATTGAATCACATAATTTCTCTAAACTCTATAGAAACAGTCCAAAAAAATTAAATGTGATACATGTCAATTCTCATGTTTGGTGACAGAATTAATCACTTTTCCTATGTGCTTTAATCATAAGATCTTTTTTATTGTAGAAGGGCATGTTGAAGAAGTCCTGAAACACATCTGACTTCATGACCTGTAAGTGGAGGAAGAAAATCGAACAGGCAACTGAAGGCTGCCAGTGAAAATCACGTACAGAGGCAGACATTGCGGGAGCAGTTCGCCCACCCACTATCTCCCACAAGTCCTGTGACAACAGATGCAACTTGGTGACTTCGTACTAAAAGAGGCTGAGGTGATACTCAGTGAGTGCCCGCAAGTACAGCCAGGCCGGGCTACTGTCAGTTTTACACACAGCTCCTGTTCGGACTGGTTGGTGTCGCTGCCAATCCGGCTGCATTATTTTCTACATCGCCCAGAGAACAGGGGTCAAGGAAGCTTGAAGGAGCCGGGCAGGTGAAAGGGCCCTGAATGGGACAGTGGTGAATAGTGAACCAGCTGATACGGACACCTGCTACTCGACCCCTGCAGGCTGAATCATACAGGAAAGTAACCCCACCATTGCCAGATTTTCCATTTTTAAGTAGCTAGAAATCCCTACCTATTTTTAAATATTTATTCCTAATTCGATCTTTAAAATGCTGTTTGCCAACAAAAAATGTTCTCTAGAATAGGGGCTGCCAGCGTCCTGCTGAGGGTTGTCTGCTCTGGCTAACACAGTCCTCAACCACCACTACGCGTGCGGACCGGGACCCGGCCTGCCTTGCGGGCAGCAGCCACGGCAGCTGGGCAGGAATCACAGGTGGATGACTTCAGCAGTTAGGTATAAGTCACAAATCTGGGGCCAAATGATTTTTTCAAGCTTACTAATAGCATTTAGGGTTTCAGCAATTAGGTGTAAGTCACAAATTTGGAGCAAAACTACGTTTATAGTTTACTGTAAACAGCATTTAAAGAACAGACAACTCTTTCAGAGATACTTCAAGAACATTTATGATATCATTATGAACATTTCTAAACCTTTACTCTTGTCAAGCATACCTTCATCTGATTTTATTTTAAATAGAGATCATGATCCCAATATACTTTTCTCTTTCCATTTGCTCTTCTCTTTCCCTTCTCCAACCTTTCCTTCGTTTGAGCTGGAAGATCACAGGACTTTCGTGGAGATGGTGCACAGTAATGTATGTAATGTCTAAGACAATGCCAAGCACAAACACTGTAAGCACCTGCCGTTACTAGGAATATTATTAGCAGGCAAAGTCCTCAACGGGGCTGGTCTACAGCTTGGGGAAAGCCAGTGTTAACTCTTAAAACTAAGCTGTTACGTAAGATTTCTTCTCACAGAATCATTCTGTACCTACCCTCCTTAGCAATCCGTCTCTTAAATTAATCCCCAGTTCAGTTCCTCTGAGACAGCTGAGAATCTTTCGCACATGAGAATACAGATAAACAGAGGTCTCTGTAGAGCATTTCACAACAAAGGAGATAAGGGCCTCCACCTCTCTATTTCCCCTAGGACACTGAGGTACTTTTCCACTTTTTTGCTTCTTTGTGAAATAGATTCATTCTGCCTTCTGAACTACTTAACCCCAGCTGGGTGGGGGTGGCTTGAATTTATACACCATACGACTTATTCAATGTTCTTTTGGCTCTAAGCAGTGGCTTCATGTAGAACCAAACACATGGTCTCAGTTATTTTAAAAGTGTGCTACACTTATTGAAAAGGGGAGTCTTTGATCCACTATTTTCTTAAATTTGCAAGCACTCCATTAACACTGAGCACAAAGTTTCGTTTACATTTTGCTACTGTCCTCTCCTGAGGGATGCGGTCAGCCCAGCCACCAGGCAACTAGATTCGGTGTCTGATTCATAATTGACTTATTTGAAATTAAGACTCTAAGACTTCTTGTTACAGACCCTGCAGGAGAACACCAAGAATAAGGGGCTGACAATTAGATGGTGGGATGAAGGAAATGATGCCTCAGCCTTTCTGGGCTTCACCAAAGAGGATCGGGTCAGCAATTTCCAACTACTCCCTGGGGACACAGAATAGACAGCTTAATCCAACTCTTCCTCCTTCCAGGCTCACTTCCTCAAATGCCTTACTCCGCATGAGATCATACTGCAGGCATGTGCTAGCTGACAGACAAATACAAACACATGAATGGAAGTAAGCCAAACAAAAGAATTTACACTGTGCCTAGAAAAAAAATAATAACTGTTTAAATACTTCTTCTAAACAGCAAAAGTCTAAATACTCTGTCATCTTTCCTGCTTTACAAATAAATCCATGATTTTCCCCAATCAAATCATTTTCCCATTCTAATGCATTTGTGGTATTTAAAACAAAACAAAACTAGGAATTGAATTCTATTAAAAACATTGTCCAAGGCTTTCAGCCCCAGGATAGACTCAGTGCCCACTGGCAGGTACCAGCTGCAGGTGCTGTCCAGGTAAACACGCCTTCAAGGGGGAGATGTTTACTTCAGCACACGAGGAAACGAAGCGTCAGGCTCATGGAACCGGTAGAATCAAAGAGATATACCTGTAGGTTTTCAATTTCTTCTTTGTGCTCCCTCTTCAAGTGTAAGATAGCAGCTTGGTATTCTGTAAGATCACAAAAGAAGCCAATTACCAAGAAGCACAAAACAGCACACAAAATCCAAAGTGAGCATCCCCAAGATTCTAGAAGTGCTTTGACAGGTAAACTGAGTCAATAAATGTCATAATTTGACCTTCACTTGACAAGAGATGTTGAACATTGAGAAAAGTAGCTCAGGATAGAAGGGAGATTGCCTTCCATTGAGCAAACCTTGAATTATAATAAGCCCCAAATTAGGCAGGTAGGCTAGGGTTAAACCACACACACACACACACACACACACACACACACACACAGCTTTATGAGTGTTCCAGATAAAGACTGGGTCAGGGTTTGTCTTTAAGGAGGAGCTGGAAGTTAAGGCCCCAAAGAAAACAAATATAGATGTGTTAAGAACAGATACACAAGAAATAAAAAAATACTTTCTAACTGGGATCAGAGAATTCTATTTTTAACTCCCCATCCCCCTCCAAAAAAATCTCCATTTGAATGCAGGACTAAGCAAGCACCCAGGGTTGATTTTAATCTTCAGATCACTTCAGAGAGACAAGATCACTTGTCACTTGGGTGAGAGGATGCAAGGTGAGTTGAAGTTGAAAGGAAGACAAAAATAAATTTCTGGTCCAGTTTTAGTCTGAGTCTAATAATGTTTATTCCAACAAGAAGTCCCAAGTGTACACAGGAACTCCAGCCAACCACTAAAACTACCATTCCCTGGCTAAGCGTGAACCAGCTATGAAAACTTTATTTCCAGCCATACGGCTAAGTATGTGGGCTCACAGAACTATGCAGACTGCAGAGAACCACAAAGCAAAATGCTTGAGAAAACGTTTTTGCGGGATAAGCCAGTTTTTCACAAATGTGTTTGGGTTGTGAGTATGAATAAGAAAAATGGCAGTTAGATGTCATTTTCAAAAGTATGAAAAGACAGGCTATTTCTTCAAGTGCATTTCGGAAGTCAGGCATGAAAGGCCAGGTTTCCGTTCAAAACTGGATGAGGAAAGCCTTTGGTGATGCTCTAACGAGAGAGGAGTATGGCTGCTGATAATCATGACTCGTCACACTACCGCTGTTATGGGGAATGTGGTCCACCGAGCTGTGAATCCATCAGCAAATTCTGAGATTTCTGCATCCAAACTGGACCTTGAATCTAACCACTTCTCCCATCCCACAACCACCACTATGGTCCAAGACACCACCACCTTTGCCCTGGACCACTGTGGGGTCTGAAAAGGTTACCTGCTTTCAATCTCACCACCACCGAAACCCATCCTCCTCGCAGCAGCCTGGATGATCTGTTAAAGGCATGGGCCAGACCATGTCCCATCTCTAGGTTGCTGCTGCACACACAGTGAAATAAAAACTCCCTACTCCAGCGCATAAGGCCCTTCAGGACCTGGTTCCTACAGACCTCTCCCTGTCTTCCCTTTGCTCATCACCCTCCACGCACACTGGCTTTCTTGCTATTCCCTGAACTTGTCAAGTTCTTTTCTACCTCAAAATCTTTGCTACAACTGCGGACAATAATAATGGACTGTATTTATTGAGCACTTACTATGTACCAGGTGTTATATAAGTACTTTATATGTATTAACTCATTTCATCCCCACAATAATCCTATGATGTAGGTACATTTTCCTCATTAAGAACAGATACACAGAAAGAAGCTGATGCAAAGCTCAGTATGTTGCAGAACTAGAAAACATGCACAGTTCAACAAGTGAATGTATAAACTGTAGTATATCCATAGAATGGAATAGTATTCATCAATAATAAGGAATAGACTTTTAATACATGCATCAACATCGATGAGTCTCAAAGGCATTATGCAGCGTGAAGGAAGTCAGTCTCAGAAGGCTAACTATTGTTTAATTCCATTCATATGACATTCTGGAGAAGACAAAACCATAGGGATAAAGAACAGACCGAAGTAGTGGCTAGAGGTTAGAGATGAGGGAAGGTTTGACTATAAAGGGTCAGCACAAAAATGAAACTTTGGGGTGATGTGACCATTTTATATTCTGACTATGGTGGCAGTTACCTGAATCTACACATGGGTTAAAAAATTACAGGACTGTACAGTAGAAAGAAAAAAAGTTAATTCTACAGTATGTTAATTTTTAAAAATCCACATCAAATATTATACTTTTAAATCTTTTCCTTAGGAGATTAAGCATAACAAGAATATATGTTATTACCACTTCTATTCATTGTTTTTCAAAGCACTCTAGCAGATGCAGGATAAGAAAAAAGAAAAACATGCTCATGCACACGTAATATATACATTCATATATATACACATATATATAATAAAGGGGAAATACAGCTATCATTCACTATGATTGTATATTTAGAAAAGTCTAAGATTCTATAGAACAGTAAAATGAATATGTGAGTTTAGTAGGGTTGCTTACTTTAAAATCAGTATATAAAAATTCTGATACCAGCAAGAGTATAAAAAAGAAAACTTAAGACAACATTTATAGGACCACTACTAACAGACTACTTAGAAAGAAGCTGAACAAAAATATGTAAGACATCATGAGAAATCAGGAATGCTACACTGAAATATTTACAAAGAAAAATACAGACAGATAGTGAACAAGCCATGTTTTGGTAAGACTCGATATTGTAAAGATGTTAATTTTCTCAAACTGATCGATAGATTCAATGCAACCTCATTCAACATTTCTAAGGGTTGTTGTTTTATTTGAAATTAAGGAACTCAATCTAAATATATATTGAAGCACAGATGTGCAAAAAGCAATGAGCCAAGAAATTCTTGAAAAATAAAAGGGAAGACCACTTAAGAATTATTTTTCATTATTACCACATAATTAAAGTGGTGTGGTACTGACAGAGGGAAAACAAATGGACTAAAGGAATAGACTAGAGTTTAAATCTGAATCAGAGAAGTATCAGGGCTCCGGGGTCCCCAACCTCTTCTCTGGATCCAAAGACACCTTGACTCATTCAGGTGTTCTGCGCATCGCTGGGCTGGAGCCTGAGGATGAGGCTATTGTTGTAACATAGGGGCCGGCGACTCTAAGACTGACGTAGTGTCCCAGACGCACTAGGAAGTGACACACAGATCTCCGCTCAGCTCGCGTAGCCTGGTGCAGCCACCCCACTGGAATCTCTGGGCAAGTCTATCTAGGTCAGTCATGACTCGTCTTGTCACATCTTGTCGCACCTGCTTTCCCATTGTCCAGTAGTTCTGACAATGCCACATCCCTCTCTTCCTTTCAACTGTTAGATTGATTTATCGCTCAACATTCTTGGTATGTTCCTGTTTCCTACAAGCAGAATTCCCTCGCTCAGAGATAAAAATTCCCCGATGGGGACATTTGCGGAGGTTGATTCAGGCTATGCCCAGCTCAGAGATGAGGAGTAACTAAGATGTTCTTCTAGTGTGGGTGCTGCAATCGAAATTATTCCATACAAACCACATGCAGAAATAAATTTTATTCTCTATATTAAAAAAGAAAAAGGAAGAGGCTAGAGAGCCCAGAAATACACCATGAATTTATGACCACCCTGTATCTGACAGAAGTAGCAAGGGAGATGTGTGCTTGCAGTGAGAATTGTCTTTTCATTAACTATCAGGTGGGAAAAGCGGGTGTTTACGTGGAAAAACATGGAACCGGACTCCAACTTTATACCATAAAATAATCTATTCTAAGTCGATTAAGAGCTAAATTATAAAAAAACAAATCCGTAGCTGTTTTATAAGATAACATGGCATTAACTTTTTAAAAACCTCAGGCTAGGACAAGAACTTAATACTCAAACTGCATTACATATAAAAAAAATCTAATACATTTCACTACATTAAGTCAAGAACTTCGTTTCATAAAGAGAAAGAAAAACAAGCTACAGAGTGGGAGGATATACTTGAAACAAATAATCACAGATCTACCATAAATATATACCATATATATCAATCATTCCTACAAAATTAGAGAGAATGAAAAGTAGGCAAAAAATGTCAATAGGTGCTCTAAAGAGAGGACAGGCAAATAACAGATAAGTAAGTAAAAAGGTGCTCATTCTCATTAGTAATCAGAAATATTTAAAGTCCAACAAAACAGTGTTGGTGGAGGTGTGGAAACTCATACACATGGCAGGGACGCAAATTGTTACAATCACCATGGAACATGTTTGGCATTTTCTAATGAAGTAGAAGATTCTGCCACTCCCTACCCAGTCCTGATCTTAGGTACACATAAATGAAAAACAACTATAAAAGAAAAGCAAATAATATTAACAAAAGTCAGGATAAGTGGTACCCAGGCGAAGAGAAGCCGAGTTGGGTTATGACTGAGCAAGATGGTGTCACATCGGCGTTCGATGAAAAGTTATCTTTTAACCTCTGTTTTTTATGCCATTTTCTTTATGTATACCTAACATTACAGTGTAAGAAAAAAGACTGCTCTGGTTATATAACTTTTATTATATGTCAAGTAAAGAATATTATACAGGTGCAAGAGAGCATCTAGATTAATAAAATAAGACAGTTTAGGAAATGAGTCACATAAATATTGAGTCCTAACCTTAATACGATGATCAATGGCTAAACCTTAATCAAGTCTCAGCCTCTACAAAGCAGGCAAAGGAAGGTTAGCTAGACCAACCTTCTTGCAAAACGGATGTCCCCTGGGAATGACATCAACATTCTAAATAAAAATTACACAGAACATATTTTGAAATGATTATTTTTCTGAATTGCACCTGTAAGGGTGTGACAGATTACAGTCATGACTAATTCACAGATCGATAAGGAGATCATTGCAACGCTAACACCCAGGAAATACTGCTCCATCTCCTCCTTACACAAACAGTTCACCCACAGTCCCAGTGTGATCGCTGGCAAGGAAACACACCCCCATTCCTAACAAGGGTGACTGTTTTGTCACGCAGAAGCAGGACGCCGATGCCCTTACTTGTGAACGCTCATTTCGAGGATTCGCAAGAAAATGCTGAAAGAGTATAAAGATTACGGAATAATGAGTTAGGTTGGTGGTTTCCAAACGTGTCTTCTAATGGCAGTTCCCTGCCCCCCATTTGGGGGGTTTGTAAATGCCTTGGGGTAGACCAAAGGAAATCCTCTCTATCTCCTGGGGGTGAGGGGGTTGAGGCAGAGGTCTCAATTCAAAACTAAGGGTGTTTTGTTTGTTAAAAAGCGAACTTGACCCTGGTGCTCAGTGGGCCTGGGGCTGTGTGTGTGGAAAGGCCGAATCAAGATTTTGAATATCAAGCTTGTCAAGGGCAAACCTCTTGGAAGCCACATTACCCCTGATGGAAATTTAAATAAACTAGCCCACAAAAGGAAGCTTGAAGAATCTTTTAGGAAAATAATACATTATATTAAGGACAGAGAAAAGAAAAAGGATCCTGACTGGTAGGAATCAACATTTTGGGGAAAAATACAGAAGACTTCACTTCATAAATATAAAGTTCTTTCCAGTCGAGTACTTTCTACTCTAGTACTTCGTTGAATGGGGAGGGACCACTTCTGCTGCACAAACCTTCGTTGTTGATCGGTTCACAGCAACAGAACAGTCTTTCTGCCCGGCACAATTTTGTCTTCTGATTCAGTGCGAGAAGTCAAGGTGACCTAGTTAACAAGGGGGCGTGTAGTGACACTGTTGCAGTCCTCGTGGCTGAATGAGTGTCTCTGAATTATGTATGATACCCATCTGTGATACCCACATGTGACTGGATGCTATTTCCTAGAAACCGTCCTTAGCACTCTACCCAGATTAACTCAGACCATCCTCACATCACACGTACAAAGTAGATCCTATCCTATCAAGGCCCATTTTACAGATGAAGAAACTAAGGTGCACAAGTTAAACAACTTTCCCCAAACCACAGGCTAGTGAGTGCCAGGGATGTCATTCAAGTTCAGAGAACGTGTGCTATTTCCTATGCAGTGTGTGTGCCCGTTTGGTTTGTTACTTTTGTGCCTATGGTTAGGTAAGCATCAGGTGTAACCCAAAATGAAAATCCCTAGGAACTTCAAGCTTGCTGGCTTTATCCAGGCACTAGAATCACTTGTAAACTTGGTAAATCTTTTCAATAACTCTTTAAAAGGAACGTGGAGTATTTTTAATCACAGGGAGGTTTAATAAACCTGGGATAACATGAACAGCGTGGGTTATAATGGCTGGTTCCATCAATTATGAGATTATAATTCATCTGTCTTCTCATGGGGACTTTCAGGCCTACAGTCCCCAGTTTATGGTTAACTCTGGTCTTCATTTACACTCGCACATACATACAAGCCTCCGCTCCATGCACATGTAACACGGCTACACTGGATTAGGCACCCAGTAGGCAAAACTAGAAATTTCTGATTTCCCCAATGAATGAGAAGCATGGTCTAACTGGGACTGTCTGTGCCCGTTGGCCTTACACTGTTGGACGCTGGGCTTTTGCTGAGAGTGAGATGGGGCGCTGTCAGGGGATTCTGAGCAGAGGCACGACATGTTTTTCCTTGTGTTTGCAAAGCTCACTCTGGCTGCTGCGTTTAACTAGAGATGTGGGGGTAGTAGGGGCAGTAGAGGACAGTTATTACATCATTAGAGTTATTACATTATTACAAACACATTCAAGTGCATACCTTCAGTCTTTTTTTTTTACTTTTAAAAAAATATTTTTATTGATTTTTTTTTGAGAGAGAGGAGGGGAGAGAGAGAGAGAGAGAGAGAGAGAGAGAGAGAGAGAGAGAGAAACATTGATGTGAGAGAGAAACATCGATCAGCTGCCTCCTGCACGCCCCCTACTGGGGATTGAGCCCACAACCTGGGCATGTGCCCTGACCAGGAATTGAACTGAAACCTCTCATTCCATGGGATGATGCTCAATCCACTGGGCCACACGGGCCAGGCCATACCTTCAGTCTTAAAGGGAAAGAACCCTTACTCTAAAGTATATCTGGAGAATACTCAGTATTTCTAAAGCTTTTGCATTCACACCAGTGAGATCATATTTTGGTAACAGACAGCTAGACTTTATTTTAAAAGTTGAAAATTTTAACGATCATTAGTAAAAAAAAAAATCAAACTAGCACATAAAATCCATGATTCCAAGAACGTTACTGTTACAAGATTGCATAAATCAGATTTAGTCCCTAGACTAGCAACACCACCAGGAACTTCTTAAAAAAGCTAATTCTTAGGCCTACCCCAGACCTACTAACAAGCTTGGAGAATGCTTTAACAAGCCCTCTCAGTGATTATGACACATGTTAAAGTTTGAGAACCAGTGCTTTAAGGTTAATTTTATTTAAACAAACAAAACACACACACACAAAAACAAAAAACACACCAAACAAAAAACACAAACAAAAAAAACACACACATCAAAAGGTTAATTCAGTTAAAGAATAAATTAAAGACCAGTAAAAGTAGTATAACTATATGCCCCAAATGAAGGTGCTGACACCATTACAATCCACCCAGTTATTAATGGCAGGAGAGGCGCAAAGGGAGGCCGAACAGTGTCGGCAGGCCCCTCAGGGGGCAGCTTTGCCAGGAAGCTGCCGTTTGACACTCCCCGGGAACCACCTGTCTTGCTGGGGGAAGGGACTGAACAGGGTGGAGAATCGACACGTGCCCACTAAAGCCTGGGTGACATGGGGAAGGAACTTGCCAGTCAGTCACACCTGGGAACAGGTCATTGGCCGGAGTAGGTGTGGGACGATTTGCGATATTTAACCTCCTAAACAAAGAAGTTGGCTCCTGGTTTCTCTTGGGCTTCTTGTGTGCTGTGCTTGACTCCCGGCCTGCGGGGCTCTCATGCTCCTGTTCTCTTGCATTCGCCAGCATGGCCCACGGCCATGTGGACCCCACACACAATGGACTGGTGGACTGCAGCTAGCCTGAGGCTGTACCACACCCAACTCCAACATGGAAAGGAAACTCTGGACACTGGCTTTGCTTCTAGCTGTGCTGAAGCCCCAGTTCTACTTCTCCCAGGACTGAATAAAGGGAAATGGGACTCTGGGGACTTTGGAAACCCAGGGATGTAAATTCCATGCAAATAAAGATCACTCATCCTCCCACGCAAGTCTCAGAAAATTATTTTTCCCAAGGTATTATAAGGACCCCATCCCTAGCCCTCAGTGGGGAAAGGATACCCCACTTCCACCAATAACACTGGTACATAAAAGATGACAGTCATTCTAACTAACTCATCTATGAACAAATGCAGAAACTTTCTCCAACCATCTCTAACACTAACGAAAATGGTGCTGGTCATAAAAGGCAAAGCCACAGACACATTGCTTCAATATCTAAGAATCAAATCAAATGTAAGCTCTCTTTTAATAAGTGTATGAAAGACAAGTCTGTGGCCTGGTTTAGTGCACAGAACAAACTCTAGGCCTGTTTCCTCATCAGATGCCTCTAAACAATGCAGTCCACAGTAACTGTGCTGCTTGGTACTTCTCAGAAGAGTCAAGATTCAAAGTCAGCGAAGCCAAGAGGAGAGTGTTGGGTGTAATCAAAATCAACAGCTACCAGTAGGGCCATCCCCGGTAATGTTGATACAATGCCTTTTATCAGTGGGCCTTTAACAATCACACATGTGATGGGAAAAGTATAAGAAGAAATCTAACTCTATTTTTTGATGCTGGGCTGTTGACAGCTGTCAAGCCTCACCTCCCCCTCTTGCCCTGTGCCCCACATCTGCCCAAACTGATTAAAAGCCTTTGACACCGGCAGGGAACTCTAACCATGCAAACCACTGCCCACAGGTGGGCATCCTCAAGCCAACCTACGAAACACCATAAAACCCCAGCCTAGTCTCCTATCGTTTCTCTCTCGAGGCATGTTCCTGCCCTGCACTCCCTAGACATTGCACTGCGCTAGTAAAAACCTTTACATGTGTGTGTGTGTGTGTGTGTGTATTCATCAATCTTGGTGTCTGATGTCTGACAAATTTGGCGTAGAGAGGTCATCCTGCCTTTTCAAAAAGGATGAAGCCAGGAGAAGTTACGTGAATAATGAATGGATCTACCTATTATGTTGTTTTATGTACATATAGAAAGGAGATGACTAGTTTCCATATCAGAAAAAGACAAGATTTGATAAGAGCCGGGGGAAAATCCCACGAATTTAGAAATTATTCTAAATTATTCTCTCCTTATTCAAGAACATTGGGAATTTTCTCAGGCAGAAATATTAAAACCTCACTATTAAAAGATGGGAGAAATCCCAAGTCTCTGAGGGCTGTCACTGTGCTCGACAGTTCTCGCACTCGTGGGTTCAGTATCTCTACAAGCCCGGCTCCGCACGAAGAACCGGGCATGCGAGCAGCACACAGCCCCAGCCTTAAAAGCTCTCCCCGGGGACTCATCTTTGAAACGTCTTAGCCGCTTTCAGCAGTAACGCTTTGGTATGAACACATTAAGCCTTTTTTTTTTTTTTTTTTTTATCCTCACCTGAGGACATTTTTCTATTTTTTTGTTCAGGTAGAGTGGGAGGGAGAGAGAGGAACAGAGAGAGAGAGAGAAACATCAATATGAAAGGGACACATCGAGTGGCTGCCACCCACACGACCAACCAGGGCCGGGGACAAACTGCAACCAAGGTATGTGCCCTTAGCGGGAACCGAACCCGGGTCTCTCTGGACTGCAAAGCCTTTTTCTTAAAAGACTTGATCTGATATCATTCAGTTGTTTTATATGCAGGTGTGGAAGACTGTTCAACAAGTATTTATCTACTCCCGCCTCCACTTTCTGCTTGGGGTGTACAGTTTTTGCTGTGGCTGCTGGAACTGACATGATGTGAAGAGAGGATCTGAATTGATTAGCACAGCATTTGTCTTGCCTCCTGCTCTCCTGCTATTTCGCAAAAGAAGAATAAAGCCTAGGCAGCCACTACTTAACCCAGCCTGAGTCCCAGAGACCGACACCTGGTGCAGACCTAAACCCAACCTGTTTATGCTTAGCTTCAAAGGGCCCAGCTTAGCTCAGTGGAACCCCAGTTGACCTTTACACCTATGCAAATAAATGCTTGTTATTGAAAGCTACTGGGTTTTAGCATAGCTTGTTACACAGCATTATTGCAGCAACAGCTGATGAATACACGTGGTAAGTTTCTAGCCGGGTTTACTTTGAAGATCACACCATTTTGGAGGCTTAAAATAACTGGAATAAAGTGTCGCCAACACAGACAGACAGATAAAGCTCAGGGGAAGAGGATAAATGAAGCGGGGGTTGGAGGGGGCTCAATATATTTATATCATTTAATACTCAAAAAATGATCTCAGAACAGTAATTGAGTCTTTATGTACGAGGGTGATGGTATATTACATAAAAGTTCATGCTATTGTCTCTGACTTTTACCTGGGTTCCCCAGGTAAGTATTCAGGGCCAGGCACCATTTGATGGACAGCTTACCATGGAGAAAACAGTCAATTAAATCAACTTCTAGCTGTCAAAGCTTGGATAACTTGTTTTTTCACTTTGCTTCTTCTCTGACCATCATTTTCTGTTCTGTTAAAATAGAGACGCTGGGGAGTTTAGGACTTGAGGAACACAAGCTCCTGAAAACCTATATTCCCTTTTCTAGCTAGGTAGTTTCATTTCAGCAGAAAAGTATAGGATTGTCTAACCACTATGCTGTACACCTGAAGCTAATACAAGACAATATTGAATGTAGATTGTAACTGAAAATAAATTTTAAATGTAAAACAAAAAATAAAGAAATAAAAGCCAAGAGACATCTCCAGAGGCACAAACCTCGTCAGAAAAAAATGTAGTCACCCAATGCCTGCCACTAGGTGGCAGACACAATATTTCGCATTGAAACTTAAAACTTGCTACCAAGTGGCTCAGTAACACCTGCCGAGGTGGGCAGGTGGGAGAGACCAGGGTGCACCACAGCTATGAAAGGAAGGTTTTTATTTGCTATGAAGGATAAACTAGTATGGACATGGTAGTTATATGAGAAAAGTTAGAACAAGTAAGGGATTTTTTCCAACCACATTTTCAAAGTTAAAAATGACCCAATAGACTAGCAACTTCACATTTTTTTAGCTTCCCCCTAAATCTGCATAACAATGGAATCTAAAATATACAGCAATACAGTCATAGGTGAGGCCCACACAGAAGAACCAGAAATGGAGCAAAGCAGCAAAGTGGGGCTTTGGGTCTGAAGCTCTGGGCCTGCTGTGCATCCAGAGGCAGGCAGGACGGCCTGGAGCTAGGTGACTGCACAGCAACAGGGCTGAAAGGGCCCCCTGTGGGCCAGGGAGCCAGGGCCAGGCTTGCTGCTTAGGACAAGGGACAGAGGTAGGATTCCCGGATGGTAAAGGGAAGCTAGAAGTTTCTGTCAACTGCTACCCAGGGGCTTAAACAGGTGGCTATAGACAGGGATCAAGACCTAATTCCCAACCCTGTCCATCCCTACGCCCAGTAACTAGATCAACAACAGTCACATCACCACCTTGGGCTGGGAACCCCAAAACACCTTCTGGCTGGGGGGGGGGGTTCTTGCAAGGACCAGATGAGACTACCACAAACAAACAAGTGCAAAGGGGAAGAGAAGAATTTTTCTTAAAGCAGCCTTCATATCATGAGCCTTCAATCCAAACTTCCAATATATATGAAGAAACTGAGATGTCAAGACAGACAATAAAAACAACTGAAATATGAAATCACACAAACTTTAAACATTCAACACATATTTTAGTAATTTTTAGAATCATTACAAAGATAAAAGAATAACAGCCATTATAAATAATAATAACAGAAACAGCATACGGGAAAACAAAATATAAAAACAGTGAGCGATTATAAAATGTATTAATATTAGAAATGTAAAGTGCCATAATTGGTATGAAAAGCTCGAGAGTTGAATAAACTCTAGCCCAGTCAAGGAAAGAATTTATAAATAAAAGAAAACACTGAATAATAAAAAAAATGTAGCATGGAATAAGAAATGGAGAATACGGAAGAGTCATAATTACGACACCGGCGTTGGTATAGGGATAGAAGAGTTGACCACGGCATAGAGTAGAAAAGAATGTCTACAAAAGAGACATGCACATATGGAGACTGAATGTGTGATCGGAGGTTGCATTCAATCTTGTAGGGGAGAAATACACTATTTTTTTGAAATCCAGATTTAAGAAAAATATTCATACTTTAAACCATATACAAGAATCAATTCCAGGGGATTAAAAATCTAACTATGAAAAGTGTAACAAAACAAACAAACAGACAACAAAAACCTTGGAAGAACATTAGATTTTTTTCTTTTCTTAAAAACTGATCTGAGAGAGAGGGAAACGACGACTTGTCATTCCACTTACTCACGCGCTCATTGGTTGATCCTTGTACGTGCAAATGGCTGAGGAGTGAACCCACACCTTGGCTTATTGGGAGGATGCTCTAACCAACTGAGCTACCTGGCCAGGGCCGGAACATTAGACTTCTTAAGTAAGATATTTATTTTCAAAAATAAAGGAGAACCTTTTTTAAATTTAACTATATTAAAATTACCAAAATTCTGTCTGTTAAATGATGCCATTAGAAAGTGATAAACCATGTACATGGAGACGACATCTGCAAAGCATATGACCAACAAAAGGTTAGCATTCAGAACAAACAAGCACAAGAAAGAAATTTTTTAAAAATGCAACCAATAGAAAAATGAGCAAAAGAACAGTACACTCATAGAAGATAAATTATAAATGACTAACAAACATATAAAAAGACATGCAACCTCACTGGCCCTCAGGATAATGCAAATTAAATCCACAATGGGATACCACTTCACACCTATCAGATTTGCACATTTTAGAAAGTCTGCTAATACAATCTGCTGGTGAGAAAAAATAAGGTTGAGAATTCCACACACTGTTGAAGGGAGTGTTAATTGTTACAATTGCTTTGAAGATCATTTTGACAATATCTATTGTGTTTAAAGGTGCACATAAATAAAACCAGAAATTCTACTCTAAAGTTTAACCCTAGTGAAGGATTTTTTTTACAAATGAACACAAAGATTTAAAAGAACACTTATGAGAGCAATTTTTCACACCAGAAAAAATAGGAATAAACTTTAATTTCCATCAACAGAAGTACAGATAAGCAAATATTGAGTGACATATTCACTCAAAGTGATACTATGCATACATTAAAATGAACACACTAGAGCTGTATATACCAACACCGGTAATCAAACAAATAACTTTGAAAGAAAAAGTTGCTGAAAGACACACACAGAAGGATGTCATTTGAAACACAACCATATTATATATATTGTTTGGAGACTTTACACCTAAGTATCAAGAAGTACATGGAATTAATAAGGATTAATAAACAAGTTCACCTAAGGTGAAGTAGAGGACACATAGGAAGCTTCAAATGTATTTCTGATGTTTTATTTCTTAACTTAGCTAGTGGGTATAATCATGAACTTAAGTGAAACTAACATCTTAGCCTTAAAATACATAAAGCAAAAAGTGACAAAAATATAATAGCAACACTAAAAGTAAAATGGTAGGAGATAAGTAGTACCACTCTATAGAAATTGATAGATGTAGCAATTGAAAAGAGTGATTAACATGATTAATAATCTTGAGTATATCCTAGAACTCAAAGACAACATGCATGCTTCCCAGACACATGTATTTGCAAAAGCGTGATGATTGATACAGACAATCCCTCAAAAAATTTCAAAGTAACATTACCATATAGATGATGTTCTTTTTCTATAATGTAATTTAAAAACAATAAAATAAGAAAAAAAGCCCCTAAAACTAGCAAGTCTAATTCAGCAATTTGTGAAAATAAACCATGCAACTATGCAGGGTTTATTCTAAGAATGCAAGAATTATATATCATCTGAAAAATTTACCAATGATGTATACCATGTTAATATACTAAATGAAAAAAAACCACTGTGTCTCAAAATAATACAAAAATGATAAAAATGTCTTGATAAAGCTTAGCACTCATTGTTGATATTAGAAAGAAAAAACTCACAAAATCTACGGGAGGTAGTAAAAGCAGTGCTGAGAGGGAAGTGCATAGCACTACAGGCCTACCTCAAGGAACAAGAAACATTTCTAATAGACTATATAACCCTACAACTTAAAAAACTAGAAAGTAAACAAAAAGAAAAACCCAGAGCAAGTAGAAAGAAAGAAATAGTAAAGGTCAGAGTGGAAATAAATGACATAGAGACTTAAAAACAGTTCAAAAGATCAATGAAACAAAGTGCTGGTTCTCTGAAGAGATAAACAAGATTGATGAATCTTTAGCCAGATTCACCAAGCAACAAAGAGAGAGAACCCAAATAATCAAATTCAAAAATGAAAGAGGAGAAGTAACAACTGACACCACAGAAATACAGAGAATTGTAAGAAAGTAATATGAACAATTATGCACCAACAAATTGGACAGCCTAGGCAAAATGGACAAATTTCTAGAATCACACAGTTTCCCAAAACTGAACCAGGGAGAGATAGGAAACTTGAACAGACCAATAACAACTAAGGAAATTGAAGCTGTTACAATAAACTCCCAGCATCACACAGTTTCCCAAAACTGAACCAGGGAGAGATAGGAAACTTGAACAGACCAATGACAACTAAGGAAATTGAAGCTGTTACAATAAACTCCCAGCAAACAAAAGCCCAGGTCCAGCAGCTTCACCAGGGGAGCTTTACTGAACATTCAAAGAAGAACTAACACCCATTCTTCTCAAAATAGCCCAAAAAATGCAAGAGGAGGAAGACTTCAAAGCTCTTTTTATGAGGCCAGCATAATCCTAATTTCAAAACCAGATAAAGACACTACAAAGAAAACAACACCACCACCACCAACAAAACTGGGCCAATATCCCTGATGAACATAGATGCCAAAATCCTCAACAAAATATTAGCAATTTGGATCCAGCAATAAATTTTTAAAAATCATTCATCATGACCAAGTGGGATTCATCTCAGGGATGCAAGGCTGGAACAATGTTTGCAAATCAATAAATGTGACACACCACATAAGCAAAGTGAAAGATGAAAATCATATGATCATATCAATAGATACTGAAAAAGCATTTGACAAAATCCAGCACTCATTTCTGATAAAAGCATTCAGCAAAGTGGGAATAGAGGGATCAAGCACATCACAACATAATAAAGGCCATATAAAAAAAGGATACAGCCAACATCATACTCAATGGGCAAAAATTAAAGCATTTCCCTTAAGAACAGGAACAAGACAGGGACACCCACTTTCACCACTCTTATTTAACATAGCACTGGAAGTCTTAGTCACAGCAATTAGACATGAAGAAAAAATTCAAGGGATCCAAATCAGAAAGTAGGAAGTACGTAAAACTTTCATTCACAGATGACATGATATTGTACATAAAAAACCCTAAAGACGTCATCAAAATTCTATGAGATTTAATAAATGAATGTGGCAAAGCAGGATACAAAATTAACATCCAGAAATTGATGGTATTCTTATACACCAATAATGAACACTCAGAAAAGAAAACTAAAAAACAAAAACCTTTTACCACTGCAACAACAACAACAACAAAATATCTAGGAATAAACTTAACCAAGGAGTTATAAGACCTGTTCTCTGGAAACTACAGGTCATTAAAAAAAGAAATATAGGAAGATATAAAAACGTGGAAACATACAATGTTTATGGATTAGAAGAACCAACATCATTAAAATGTCCTTACTACCAGTGATCTATAGATTCACTGCATTCCCTATTAAAGTACCAAGGGCATGTATCACAGATCTGGAACATATACTCCAAAAGTTTATATGGAACCAAAAATAAAAAAAACAAAAAAAAACCCTGAATAGCAACAGCGATCTTGAATAAGACAAAAAAATTGGGAGGAATCACAATACCAGATATCAAGTTATATTACAAAGCCATCGTAATCAAAACAACTTGGTCCTGGCACAAGAACAGGTATATAGATCAGTGGAACAGAATAAAGAACCCAGAAATTGACCCAAGTCAGTATGCACAATTAGTATTCGACATTGAAACCATATACAATGGAGAAAAGACAGTCTCTTCAATAAATGGTGTTGGGAAAATTGGACAGCTACATGCAAAATAATGAAACTAGACTACCAACTTACACCATATATAAGAATAAACTCAAAATGGATAAAAGACTTAAATGTAACCTGTGAAACGATAAAAATTCTAGAAGAAAATGTAAGCAGAAAAGTCTCAGACATCATACATAGCGGAATTTTCACTGATACATGCCTAGGGCAAGAGAAACAAAGGAAAAACGTGATAAATGAGACTACATCAAACTAAAAAGCTTCTGCATGGCAAAAGAAATCAGCATCAAAATGAAAAGGGAATCCACTCTCTGGGAGAACTTATTTGCCAATGATAGATCCGATAAGGGGTTAATATCCAAAATATGTAGAGTATTCATACAACTCAACAAGAGGAAGACAAATAACCCAATTAAAAATGAATAGAGGACCTGAATAGACACTTCTCCAAACAGAACATACAAATTGCCTGGAGACATATAAAAAATGCTCCACATCTCTAATCATTAGAGAGATGCAAATTAAAATGACTATGAAATAACAGCTCACACCAGCCAGAATAGCTGCCATCAACAAATCCTCAAACAACAAGTGCTGTTGAGGGTGTGGAGAAAAGGAGACACTACTGGTGGGAATGCAGACTGGTGCAGCCGCTATGGAAAATATGGTATTTTCTCAAAAAATTTAAAATGGAACTGCCATTTAACTCAGTGATCCCACTTCTTGGAATATATCCTAAGAAGCCTGAAACACCAATCAGGAATAATATATGTACCCCTGTGTTCATAGCAGCACTATTTACAGTCGCTAAGATCTGGAAACAGCCCAAGTGCCCATCATTAGATGAGTGGATAAAAAAGCTGTGGTACATATACACAATGGAATACTATGCAGCTTTAAGAAAGAAAGATCTCTTACCCTTTGAGATGACATAGAGGGACCTGGAGAGTATAATGCTGAGCAAAAATAGCCAAAGAAAGACAAGTACCACATGATCTCACTTATTTATGGAATATCATGAACAAAATAAGCTGCTGACTAAAATAGATCCAAAGTCATGGAAGTAGGGAACAGACTAACAAACCTCAGAGGGGTGGGAGAAGTGGGAAAAGATAAGCCAAAGAACTTATATGCATATATGCACAACCAGTGGACCACAGACATTAGGTTCAGAAAGCAGGAGGGGGTGGGAGCAGGGAGGGGGGGTCAATGGGGGAAAAGGGGACATCTGTAATACTTACAACAATTAAATAAAAGAAAGAAATGAGCTCATAAATAAATATATTCTTTTCCAAAAAGAAAAAATAAAGGAAAAAACATCTCTTAGCTAATTTAGAATAAATTAGGGCATAAGATCTACAATTTTCGATAGAAAATTTTCAGCAAACTGCAGATGTAATAGTAAAACTTCAGGGAAGAAGAAGAATGCACATCATCACTCCTGTTTTCCTGCATTATGCTAGAAATCTGGGACAACACAGTCCAAAAAGAACTGAGATGTAAAAGCTGAAAAGAAAGAGACAACACTGGTATTATTTACAGTGAAATGATTGTCAAAATGTAATGGGTGATACATTCGTAGGGTTTAGAAAGCCCATGATAAGCGCTGTCTAGGGGCACACAGGTTGATTGTGAATGGGGCCTCCTCAGGTTCTGCATGCTGTGGCCACACACAAACCTTGGGGAAGTGGCTATCTCTGGGAGATAAGCGGAGAAATTGAATTAAGGGGAATTTTAAAGGGGGGGGGGGGGCTCTGCCACTGGCTTTAAAATCTGAAGATAATATGGCAAAATGTTTAAGTATAGATGGTTAATATACAAGTGTACATTCACTTTGTTATTTTCCTATTGGTTTGCAATTATTCAGGATTCTTTTCTATAAATGGTAATGATACGTACAAAATCTCACATATAGACTTTTATATGTAAGACTAGGTTTAGCTTAGTTAGTGAGACACATTGTCTACCTAGCACAGAATGAATATACAAAATATTAATTTAAAAAAAACCCCACATTCTTCATGTGGCACTTCATGCGACTTGACTGAAACTTTGGGAGGAGTCCCTGCTCTTTAGACTGTACCCGACTCTAAAATTGACAGAGCACTTTATTTAAGGCGAAGAAAATGAACTTCAGGAGAGGGACGTGAAGGTCAGCCAGCTTTAACCTGAATGACAGTGGGATTTTCTAGTAAACCAGGCCAGACAAGTACCCTGGAGGCCAGGCCACCTGCCCAGGTTTCTAAGGGAAACAGGACACTTGTGTATCCCACATGGTGGAAAAGTACTCCAAAATAAAACAATGCACCTGCCACTGGGCCTCATGCCTTTAAGGTCTTCACTTGCATTACTTCTACCATGCAGAGTGCAAGAAAGGATTTTTGTGGCTATTTTAGACACACAGGAAAAAACAACCTAGGCCATATTTCACAGAACTAGAACAAATACTTCAAAAGTTCATATGGAACCAAAAAAGACCGAATAGCCACAGCAATTTTGAAAAAGAAAGATAAAGTAGGTGGGATCACAATATCAGATATCAAGGTATAGTACAAAGTGACTGTAATCAAAACAGCCTGGTACTGGCATAAGAACAGGCATATAGACCAGTGGAACAGAATAGAAAACCCAGAAATGGACCCAAGGCAATATGCTCAATTAATATTTGACAAAGGTGGCAAGAGCATACAGTGGAGTAAAGACAGCCTCTTTAATAAATGGTGTTGGGAAAATTGGACAGCTACATGCAAAAAAATGAAACTAGACCATCAACTTACACCATACACAAAAATAAACTCAAAATGGATAAAAGACTTAAATGTGACCCGCGAATCCATAAAAATTCTAAAAGAAAATGTAGGCATCAAAATTTCGGACATCATACGCAGCAGAATTTTCACTGATACATCACCTAAGGCAACAGAAACAAAGGAGAAAATGAACACATGGGACTACATCAAACTAAAAAGCTTCTGCACAGCAAAAGAAACAACCATCAAAATGGAAAGGCAACCCACTGTATGAGAGAACATCATTGCCAATGATACATCAGATAAGGGGTTAATTTCCAAAATATATAGAGTACTCATACAACTCAACAAAAGGAAGACAAAGAACCTAATTAAAAAATGGGCAGAGGAGCTGAATAGACACCTCTCCAAATAGGACATACAAATGGCCAAGAGACATATGAAGAAATGCTCAACATCACTAATCATCAGAGAGATGCAAATTAAAACAACAATGAGGTATCACCTCACACCTGTCAGAATGGCCGCCATCAATAAATCAAACAACAAGTGTTGGCGAAGGTGTGGAGAAAAGGGGACTCTAGTGCACTGCTGGTGGGAATGCAGACTGGTGCAGCCACTATGGAAAACACTATGGTGTTACCTCAAAAAATTAAAAATTGAACTTCCATTTGACCCAGTGATCCCACTTCTAGGAATATACCCTAAGAAGCCTGAAACACCAATCAGAAAGAATATATGTACCCCCCTGTTCATAGCAGCACTATTTACAATAGCTAAGATCTGGAAACAGCCCAAATGTCCATCAGTAGACGAATGGATAACAAAGCTGTGATACATATACACAATGCAGTACTATGCAGCTGTAAGAAAGAAAGATCTCTTATCCTTTGAGACGACATGGAGGGACCTAGAAAGTATTATTCTAAGTGAAACAAGCCAAGCAGAAAAAGACAAATATCACATGATCTCACTTATATATGGAATATAATGAATATAACAGCCTGAGGAATAGGGTAGGCCCAGAAACACGGAAGTAGGGTACAAACTGACAACCCTCAGAAGAGGGGGTGGTGGGGGGTGGGAAGAGATAAACCACAGAACTTATATGCATGTATGCATGAACAATGGACATGGACAACACAGCCGGGGACAGGTTGGGGAGGGAGGGGGAAGAGGGAATCAGTGGGGGAAAATGGAGAAACATCTGTAACAAAAATATATAATTAAATTAATAATAATAATAATAAAAAACAACCTAGGGAGGGTTTGGGATGGAAAGCTGCGTAAATGTGAGGTCTTAACTCACATTGCTGACAACATTCCGAATTTAAGAATTGATGGTGTGTGTGTGTGTGTGTGTGTGTGTGTGTGTCTATTTTCAAGTCTGCCATCTCTCAGTCCTAACACCAAAGATGAGAAAACCTATGAGACATAGAGGAAAAACAGCAAAGTGAGAGTTTGGGATGGAAAGCTGAGTAGCTTCTCCGAAGGAATATATGAGAGGTAAGGTCCCATCAAGGAGATCCAGCTCAGAAAAAACGGACCCTTCTCTGGCCCTCTGGTCCAGCCTCCATAGGGTCGCCAGATTTAGAAATAAAATTACAGCATGCTCAGTTAAATGTGAACTTCAGATAAACAACAGATAGTGTTTTAGGGTCAGTATGCCTTGTTCAGTATTTGGGACATGCTTATACTAGGTAATTATTAAGTGCAGTGTAACTGTATTCTATCCTGCAACCCTCCTTGAAGACCTCCAAGCACTCTTCATGGAAACTGTAGGCCACGGGCAGGAATTTATAGAGATGAAGACCATGGGCACACAGGTAGAAACAGTCATCCCTAAATCTCTCAGCCAGAAACACTGCTTCTAGACATTTCAGCTTGATGCGTCTTCTTGAAAATCTTCCGGATGCTGTTTTAGTTTTACCATGGTAGTTTTAGCTTTGTTTTCCCCATGTGATCTGATTTTTTTTTCAGATAATTTTGCACAGACACAGTTGTGAGGAAGTCAATTATTTAGTTTTCAAAGTGAACAGGAAGAACAATAAGACGCCGAACCAAATGGAAACCACACACACACACACACACACGTACACACCTCCCACTCCCCTTTGGCACAGTGCGAAGTACCAGTGATAAGAGCATATGAAGGGTACACGGATGCACAGGCGAAGCACAGTGGCTACTCAGAGGCTGTAAAAACACTTCTGAAAAATCAGTCCTGTGCAGTTGGCCACCTCTGATCTTGCTACGTTACTCAAGTCAAAATCTGTGCAGATAAACGGGAGATACAACAGCTCACTTGTGAAAACCAAAGACGTCTTCGCCAATCAATTTAATCCTCCCCTACAGAGGCTTTATTCAGTGCTTCTTAACCTGGGTTACCTATCAGAATCTCCTGGGGGAGGGGCTTGCAATCTATGCATGGCCCCCAGCCCAGATCCATTTAATGGGTATGTAATGCACATGGGCACTGGGGTTTTTAACAGCTGTCCAGGTGATTAGGACATACAGCCAAACATCAATGTTATCCCCAAACAACCATGTCCACGAGGCCAGAAAGTGATGTGTTTATCTCGGTTGTAAAAAGCATGCTCCTCCAGTCCCTACCTGGCAGCTCTTCTCTACCCTAGCTGACAGCCACAAACGCTAGCCCGCATCGAGCCAAGAGCTCATCCCCAGGAACCGGGCTCATCCTCGCCCCACTGCAGTTTCGCTAAAACGTTAGAATCCAAAACCAAGGTTCAAATGTTGGGAATATATAGAAGGGACTACAGATAGGGAAAAAAACAAAAATGGAAAATGGCAAGATCTCTGGGGCAATCCCATTTTACCACTAAGCCCGACAGAGCCTGCCTGAGTATCATTCTAGAAATGGCACCATCTGGACAGTACGTGAAGGATCTCAGTTCATTTCACAGAAACGTTCAGCTTGGCTGGGCAGCAAAGCCCTGCCCACTTTTCGGAGTAGAACCTGGTCAGGAAACACATCCTTCTTTCTCAGAAGCCCCAGTCTGAGGTCCAAGGCACAGCTTGATTGCCTCTATTACAGAAAACAAGACAATTCTCGCCTTCCTATTGATACAATGATAGGCCAAACCATAAAAAGTCATTGTCACCCTGGCCGGTTTGGCTCAGCGGTTAGAGCGTCAGCCTGCAGTCCAGAGAGACCCGGGTTCGGTTCCCGCTAAGGGCACGTACCTCGGTTGCAGTTTGTCCCCAGCCCTGGTTGGGTCGTGCGGGTGGCAACCACTCGATGCGTCCCTTTCACGTCGATGTTTCTCTCTCTCTCTCTCTCTCTCTCTCTCTCTCCCACTCACTCTGTCTGAACAAAAAATGGAAAAAAAAAAAAGTCATTGTCACCAGTTCAAAAATAATAAAATAGAAAAAGAATCCATCTGTCATATCACAAGGTGGCATGCCTTACAGGTTTCTATGATAAGTGAGAATGCTCCTGTTTTACCTAAGAAAGAATATGATCAGAACTATTCTGTCTGAACATGAAAGCTAGTTTGAAAAAACAAAACAAAACATGAATCATAAAATCACAAAACCTTACAGATAGACTCTCAGAAGTCACTGAGGCCAGCACCCCTCCCTGAAAGAACACAGGAAAGCTAATACCTGAATAAAATGACTTAACTGCTTTATAGCACAGAGAGTCTCCCGTCAGTACCTGGGGAAACGCATTTTCTGCCTCTAAGAGGAGAGAAGAAATCACCTGACCGTTCAGCAGCGCTCAGGTGTCCTGACCACGTCTAATCCATTTCCCACTGTACTTTGAAGTCTCTTTATGGCTTTTAAATGAGGTCAAATGTTCAGAGTAAAGGAGAAGAAAAGAACCAGAAGTTCTGAGGCAGGGGAACATTATTGGAAAAAGCAGCTGCCGTGAACTGAACAGCACAGACGAGGAACACGCGTTAGGTTGGTGGGCACGTGCAGGGCCCACCTGGAATGAGAGGCCACAGGTCACAGTGGCAGATCCTGGACAGTTGTGTCTTTTTTCTCCAATCACTTCTTCAAGCCAGATACAGGTAGGGGACAACTATTTGGGGATCCTCAGGGCTGGGCTTTTGTGAGATGGCTGCTACAGATGGTGATGGGGTAAAGGGCATCACCAGGGAGGTGTCTGAAGGGACAGATATAGCACAGCATCTCAATGTCATGAGAAGGGAGCCACGACCAGAAAGGTTGACAGACATGGCGAAAGATGTCTGGAGTCAGGCCCCGAGAAGGAAAAGGGACCTGTGTTTTGGGGGAACTCAGGGAGAAAGCTGGAATGACAGAAGGTGGTGGACAGAAACTGGACGTTATAACGTCTCACTTCAAGTTAAAGCTCTCTTGCGTATACCTCAGGTCTGGGATGCAGATGGAGTATGAGCTGACAGGAAGGGAAAAGATACCCTGAAGCAGGGAGGGGCCGGGCTGTGAGGCAGGTTATCCATGTGGCCTTATAGGGAAGCAGAGGGTGTGAGCTGGACCTGGGGCGGGTCAATGATAAGTGTCATAAGAAAAGGTAACCTTGAAAGTCACATAATACACCCTTGAAGCCCCAAAGGACCAAACGTTTATGTGACTCTATGGATATATGTGCTGACTTCTTATTTGGGTTTTTGTTTCACTTTAAAAAACTCTCATAGGACCAGGATAAGGGGCTTGCAATTAAATATATCCTTTCAGATTTAGTGCGGCCTTTAGGATATGGTTGTGATGATAAAACCAGGTAAATGATAACCCGCACTTAGTCATGTTTAATGCTTCACTAATAACGTGTCTGTGTTTATATAAGAAAAACGTCTGGCCCTGGCCGGTTTGGCTCAGCGGTTAGAGCGTCGGCCTGCGGTCCTGAGAGACCAGGGTTCAGTTCCCGCTAAGGGCATGTACCTCGGTTGCAGTTTGTCCCTGGCCCTGGTTGGGTCGTGTGGGTGGCAACCACTCGACGTGTCCCTTTCACGTCGATGTTTCTCTCTCTCTCTCCCCCTCCCACACTCTATATGAACAAAAAATATAAAAAATGTCCTCGGGTGAGGATAAAAAAATAAAAACGTCTGTCAATTAGTTATAAAACACCATCAGTTGTAAACACGCTGTAATTTCAGATGTGGAAAATGTGCACCGTGCACTAGATAAGATCAATTATTAACTCATTTAATTCTTTTTTTTTTTATCCTCACCCGAGGATATTTTTTTGTTTTTTGTTCAGATAGAGTGTGAGGGAAGGAGGGAGGGAGGGAGAGAGAGAGAGAGACAGAGAGAGAGAACGAACCATCGACGTGAAAGAGACACATCGAGTGGCTGCCACCCACATGACCCAACCAGGGCCGGGGACCAACTGCAACCGAAGTACGTGCCCTTAATGGGAACCGAACCCGGGACTCTCTGGACCGTAGGCCGACGTTCTAACCGCTGAGCCAAACCAGCCAGGGCTCATTTAATTCTTGTAAAAATTTTACGTGGTAAGTATTGTTATTACTACCCCCACGTTAGAGACAAGAGACCAACGGAGAAGTTAAGTACGTGCCCATGTTCACACAGGCAATAAGGAACATAGACCAGACTGGCACCCAGAAAGCCTGGCTATAGTATGGGCTCTTAATGTCTGCACCATGCTGTCCCCGCTCAATCGATGCTCATTGAGGAGGACAGCAAACATCCTGATACCCCACTGAAGCTTTCCTGGCGCCCTCTGGGAAGGGGCTGGCAGTGCAGTGTCCGCAGCTGATGGCGCCCCGGGGCCATGGGCTTCCTCAGGGAGACGCGTTTGGCAGAACAGATCGGGCTCAGGCCCCAGCCTCTCCAGCGGATCTGCCCCAATTAGTGGTTTCCTGAAATTCACTGCTCACGGCACCGACTGTCAGCACCAACTCATCCCCACTCATCCCCAGGTTTTCTCCACGTGGCCGGCATTACATTCGTTCATCGTCAGCCTATTTACTCTTCCCCTTCTTCCAGTTGTCACCACGCAATGCACTTCGGGGAGGCGGCTCCTGGAGCAGGCTCACAGCTGCCGGGAACCGCGGAGCCCGGCTGAGCGCCTCCAGATGGGGTGCCTGCAGCCACGCTCACCCCGCTCAGGCTGCTGCAACCCCTTCGGCTCGCAGGACCCGGGAGCTGGGCCAGGCTCAGGAAAATGCACATGCCGGTGACAGCTCACTGCCTCAGTTACTGTGGTAACGGAGAGCAGACAAATACAAAGCGGCGTCACTGTTTCCATGTCCTATAAACACACCGACAGCGGTTCAACCCTACCAGTAATTAAAGAACTATTAATGAGATACCATTTTTGTCCCTCTCTTTGGAAAACATTTTTCAATCAAGAAATCCAGTGTTGTCGAAAAAGCAGTCAATAGAATCATAAGCCTGTTAACATCATCAACAACAACAAACGCTGACTGCGGTTAGAACTCTTGTTAGTACTAACAGTTGCCGACGATCTTCGATGAATCAGGGGTTGTACTAATAAGCATTTTACTTTACTTGCTCTAATCCTCAGAGGCAGACACTAGCGTATTCCATTTTGTAGGACACTGAGGGTCAGTGGTTAAGAGAAATGGATGCTACCTTTTATTTTTTTTATTATTAAAAAAAAATTTTTTATTGATTTTAGAGAGAGAGGAAGGGAGAGAGAGATGGAAACATCGATGAGAGAGAACATCAATTGGTTGCCTCCTGCATGCCCCCCACGGGGGATTAGGCCACAACCTGGGCCTGTACCCTGACTGGGAATCGAACTGGGGACCTCTTGGTGCATGGGTCAATCAATGCTCAACCACTGAGCCACACCCGCTGAGCGGGTGCTACCTTTTAGGTTAACTTGGCTATGGGTATCATTGTGACTGACAGCACAGACTCTGGATCCAGGAGCCCTTGGTTCAAATCCTAGCTCTGCCCCTTACACGGGGGACCTGGGTTGTGTTAGTTCACTTGCTGTGTCTCTGTTTCCTCATCTGTAAATGTCAATAATGGTGATTCCTACCTAACGAGGCTGTTGTAAAATAGAGAGTTAGTTATTTGTACAGTGCTTACAGCAGTGCCTGGCATATAGGTATATAGTATATATCTTCAGCTGTTATTTCTATTATTATCATTTTATCTTCACTCTTAACTGGGATAACTCTGCTCCCTGCTTCTCTGACAAGCTAAAGTGGCCAGCACTTCCCCATCCTCCCAGCACCTGGCACGGATGCATGCTCCGCCCGGGAATCTATTACTACAGATCACTTTGCATGCCGCGATCAAAGTCCATCCCTCTGCTGGCCACATCTCCCTGCTCCTCACATTCTTCCAGGATCGCTCCAGGAAGTCTTCCTTCTTCCTACATCAAATCCCCCCTTTCTACTGGAACCTTAATTCTGGCATTAAAAATAATAATACTTTTCCCATCTTAATTAGAACAAAATGAAGCTTTCCTTTGAGCCCACTTGCCACACCAGCTGCTACCCCAATTTTATTCCTTTGCAATAAAATTTCTCAAAAAAATTTGTCCAGCTCTGGCCGGTTTGGTTCAGCAGTTAGAGCATTGGCCTGTGGACCAGAGAGTCCCGGGTTCAGTTCCTGCTAAGGGAGTGAGCCTCGGTTGTGGCTTGTCTCTGCCCCCTTTGGGGTTGTGAGGGTGGCAACCAGTCGATGTGTCTCTCTTGCATGGATGTTTCTCTCTCTCTCTCTCTCTCCCCCCCTCTTCCCCTCCCGCTCTATCTGAAGATAAATGCAGAAATGTCCTCGGGTGAGGATTTAAAAAAAAGCTGTCCACATACTGTCTCCAATTGTCATTCTCTCTTAAAGTCACTCCAAATTAGACTTCTGCCCCAACCCCCTCCACCAAGTATCCTCCAATATACTCCTGCTTCTAAATTCAATGGTCAGTTCTCAGTCTTTACTTTACCTGGTCTACCATCTGACGCGGTCCCGCCCTATTTGACGCACCCTTTTTAGGTGGAATCCACGACTCCACAGTTTCTTGGTTTTCCTGCTCCCTCACTCGATGCTCTTTCTCGGTTTGCTTTGCTGCTCCCTCCCCTGCACCTCATTCTCTTCCTGTTAGAGTTCCCCAGGTCAGTCCTGGCTCCTCTTTTCCATCTATACACTGCATTTCATCCAGACTCAGAGGGTTAAAAACCAACATATGTGCAAATGACTCCCCAATGTATATCTACAGCTCAGGAGCCCTCTTCCCCAACTCCACACTCGTATCCAAATGCCTGCTCACGTTTCTTGTGCAAGTCGAATCCACCTCAAGTTCCACAGATCCAAGAAACAACGCCTGAGGGTCGTCCCACACATCTGCTCCAACCCCCTTCTCCTCCTCCTCCCGTCCACGGCAGCTCAATGCTTCTATTGCTCAAGTCAAAAATCCCGACGTTATCCCTGGCTGATCTCTCCCACGTCCAGTCTATCAGGAAATCTCCATGGTTCGACCTCCAGAATAAATCCAGAATCTGATTCCCTTTTGCTGCCTCCACTGTTACCACCACAGCCCAAGCCACCATTTCTGGAGTAAGTGTCGTCTCATCCCGGATCACCACAATAATCTCCTGACAACGGTGACCCTGCTCCACCTGCCCCTGCACTTCCCACCCCCACCTCACCCCGACCTCTAGTTAAACACAGCAGCCAGAGTGACTTTCTCCAAACACAGGAACACACCAGGCCTCTGCTCCAAATCCCCTAACAGCTCCATGTCACTCTCAGCACTAAGGCCAACGTCAAATGACATCCTTCATTGGCCCCGTGTTGCCCACGAGGGAATCCTTCATCTCTTTGGGCCATGGACCCGCTTAGCAATGTCCATGGATTCCTTCTCGAAATAATATTCTTAAATGTATAAAGCAAAATACAATAGATTACAGAGGAAACCAACTCAGCTGTCAAAATTTTTTTTTTTCTCCTCACTGATTTGAGAGAGAGAGGAAGGGAGGAGGAGAGAGAGTTAGAAACATCATTGAGAGAGAACAGCAATTGGCCGCCTCCTACATGCCCCCTACTGGGGATCAGGCCCACAACCTGGGCATGTGTCCTGACTGGGAATGGAACCAGTGACCTCTTGGTGCGTGGGTCAACGCTCAACCACAGAGCCACGCCGGCTGGGCTGTCAAAATATGTTTTATGTGATACAGTAGCACATGTACCCCCTTACTAATACTGGGGTCTTCAATAACAAGACCTCATGGCGGATCAAATTACTAATGTGATTTTGATGTGACATGATGATGAATATCACCACTATCCGCAGCACCTATGACGTGATCATGTCTGGGACTTCTGACAAGGTCATAGATTTTATTACGATACTGAGATTTCTCTCCTACATTCGGAACTGAAAGAAATGGTAAGTTTCAGTTAGGTGTAATTTACATATTATTGTGCAAAAGAAGACTTTTTTCCCATCCAAATTAATAGACCCTTAAATTCTATCCCTGGACCCCTTAGAGGTCCTCAGATCCCAGGTGAAGAACCTCTGGGTCCACATTACTTCCGGGAGCTCCTCTCCGGGTAACTGCTCCCCTGGCCCATGACACAGACCACACCCTGCTCACTGTGCAGGCGGTGCCCTTGCCGTGTGCTCCCTCATCTCTTTCTCTTTTCTTGTTATTTGCTCAAACGTCACCTTCTCAGTGAGTCCTACCCTGACCACTTTATTTAAAACTGCAAACTGACCCTTCCACAACCCCGATGACTCTGCCTGACCTTTCTTTTCCATAGCCTTTGTTGTCATCTAAAAAAGACACCATGCCTTTTTTTTTTACTATATTTCTTTATCATCTGTATCATCTATCCCCCCCCCCCCCTCACCCCCACAGAATGCAAGCTCCTAAAGGGCAGGCATTTTTTTCTGTGTTTTTAAAAAAAACTTTTTGCCTTTACTGATTTTTTTTTTTTTGAGAGAGAGGAAGTGAGAGGGAGAGATAGAAACATGGACGAGAGAGAACATCGATTGGCCACCTCCCGCATGCCCCACACTGGGGATGGGGCCCACCACTTGGGCATGTGTCCTGACCGGGAATAGAACCGGCGACCTCTTGGTGCATGGGTTGACGCTCAACCACTGAGCCACACCAACCAGACTTCTGTCTTAATTCACTGATGTAATTCAAATACCTAGAACATAGCCTGGCAAGTAGGTGCTCAGGCAACACTAGTTAAATAAATTTATGCATTGCAAATAAAATTATTGTTGAGTGCTTATTACATAAAATACTTCCTCTACACACAATTTCATATAAGAGTACACTGTGAGACTTTTATCCTTGCATCATTACTATACATCCAATATTTCTTTCTTTCCACTCATTCCAAAGTGAACCCTCATTTTAGTTCTTAGAAATGTCCCTATGTTTATTGTGAAAGGACAAAGCATGGTGTGAGCAGGTGTGAGCTGACATGTCTGTAAGTTTAACTGTACAAAATAGTTCTCCTAGAGCAAACCACCAAGGCTCAAATATTGGCTTCTCTCATTACGAGCTTTGTAAAGTGCAAGAGATGTCTATAACTTTTCTCAATTGCAGTATCCTCTCCAGTAAAGTCGGGATAATTATTTCTCTCATGGCATTACAATAAGGATTATAATTTAATTACTTAGTCCATGTATATAGCATTTAGTTCATTTCCATAGGGCTTGGCAGATGTAAAACACAGTCTTCTTTATTGTGATTATTATCAGTGAGATATGCTTATGAGCGCTCAGTCTCCTCCCTCTCAGGCATACAATCAACTTAGAACATTTCTGAATTATAAAGGCAATCTATCTAGGAATTATAATTTCAGACAGAAAAGAAAATCGGCTCCTCTAAGGCAACCGTTGTCTTTCGCTGTATTTTCTACTGTCCTTTAGTCCTCCACGTCCTACCGGGTTGTAACCATTTACATCTATTTCTTTTTAAATGACTTTGAATGCTGCAGTGAAAGACGTCTTTCTGATCCTTAATAGAATTAAGAGATGAAGTGAGACAGTGACCGTGCTCCTGTCTTGCTGGCACGGAGACGAGTCTCACTGCTCTGGAAGATCAGCTCATGCCCCAGACTCGGGCGTGGTGGGTTCTGCAGGCAGGGCAGCATTCTGACTCTCTCCTTCCGACACCCCACAGTGATCGAGTCTGAGTGAGGCCTGGAAGAGGGGGTGAAGGGTTGAAGGAGAGAGCACAGAACAGGAGCATCTTCTCTAAAACCCCATAAAGCCAGGCTGACCCCCCAGGTGCAGGGGAACAGAGGGAAGGAAGCAAGTTCGCTGAGCAGGCTCATGCTTGGAGGAACTGGCTTTGTCCTTTGCAACCAGTTACAGCCACTAGAAACCAGGCAGCAAGCCACGGGGAGAGGAGCTTTGCCATGCCCTCGGGAAAGACAAACAGTATTGGCACGTTTTGTAGAAATAAACCTGGCACTGTCCTGTGCTCTGGCGCACAGAGCTAAATAAACGTCAGCTATTATCATGCACATCATCACTCCTGCTGAGACGCGGGAATTTCTATTTTGAACCTGATCCCAGGTGACTCTGCCTTAGCATGTCCAAGGAGTTACCTAGAACAGTGTTTTGTCTCTTTTTTTTTCCCCAAACTCTTTTGCTCAGGTGCCCACTCAAATTCTTCTGAAAAATAATATACTCCTCACACATTTTTAAATTGACATCTAAAACTTTTCATTACGAGGTTAAGTAGTTGCAAAGCACAAAATGTTGGAAATTTATGAATATTGACCCCTTAAAAACAAACCCATTCCACCTATTTGCATTATTTTCACATTTCACCTTACATTTAAATATAATTTATTTTAAAAAATAAGGAATAGTTCAGTGGTTCAAAATTCAAGAGAGAACAAAGGGTAAACATTAACAATGCCCCGCCCACCTCCATTGCCACTTCCCAAGCTCCCCACAGAGGCACTTTTATCCATTTCTTGTGTGTCACTCCAGAGAGAATTTAATGATCTTGTCAATCTTTTGATAACGCTACACACAAAAAGTTGCTTTTTAGTTCACAGCGGAATAGCACTTTATTGTGTGCATAGGCCATAATTATTTAGTCGGTCTCTTTTTGTGTGTGGATATTCAGGGACCCCCCCCCCCATTTTTCCTTGATATTACAAATAATGATTTAATATTTATGCATATTTTCTCTCTTCCTTTTTCCCTTTCCTCTTTTTATCCATCCAATGTTAGTTGATTACTATGACATTCTTTTAAATGCACATAATGAAATCTAATAAGACCATGGTCTGCCACTCAGTGTTATCTGTTTAAAAAGGCTGTGAACAAACTCTGCTATAGCATTCGGAAATGTCACATACTTCCTTTTCATCTCATAAAACATTTCAATTTCATTTTGCACAGAATTTATCCAAAAGTAGTATGGAGTTCTGCTAGGGTGCCTGTTATTATTTACCCCCTCGTCGTTTCCACAGAATACAAAGATCAAAATAATTTGATTTTTAAAAATGTCCTGTGATCGCAAGAGTTTAGTTTTAGGTTTACTTCGGGACTGAGTTGTCATTATTTTTATTAGCACCTAACCTGTGAAAACACATTAAAATGTGATCATTGTGAAGCATTAAAATGTAACTGGAAATGTATCTCTTATTGGAATAGTTGGGCAGATGTTGGGGGGCTCTGACACAGAAGGCTTCCCTGATACCATCATTTAGAATTATCCTTTGACACCCTGTGTGTTTTTACACCTGAGAAAGGTAGAGCAATATTTGAAAGAGGTTAGACTTACACCTTTCCATTATAAATCGAGTGAAAAGTCCATTTAAATTAAGAGCACTAGTAGAAGATAAGGATTTAAAAGTCATTTGCTCAAAATCATTCTTGCTTCCACTGTACCCCCTGGAGGGTCCTTCTGTGTCCCCCAGTTTGAAGACTGCTGATCTCGCACTATACTCAAAATGCCTGTGTATCTTGTTGAAGAGGCATATTCATGGACCACACTCTAGATATCTCAGTCAGAACCAACTCCTGAGGTTATGAACCACCCCCGTCTCCCAGCCACTGACTACTGAGACTAAATTTGGGTGATAAAACAAATACATCAGTTGTTAGACAATATAATGTTTAAATAAAAATTCAACAAGAAAAGATCTATCATAGGCAGTATCTGGCGGCCAAGTAATTCAGAAGAGCTCAGGAAAGGATGAGATAGTCGAAGGCTGTATAAAAGACACAGCACTGGAACTGGGAGAGATGGGCAGGATTTGGAAGACGACGAGGCAGAGGTAAAAAGTCTGCTGAGTTCGAGACATGTGATATCGATTTTGTTGGCTAGAAAGGAGCAGTTGATAAAGCACATGGCTCATCATAGACAGACCCTGGTGCAATGGGTTGCTTGGTTTGATTGTTGCAAATGTGACAATTATTGTTAAAAACAGAAATAAGTTGTTTATAATATTAATCTAGGTAAACTGCTGTTAGAAAACTGGTTTTATGTGAGTTCATTTCAGGCAAATTGACCTAGAGCTGAACACACATTTTATCCATGACTGGGTAATCCATAAACATAATGAAGACTAATATGTATCACTATTAAGTCCTACATTCATTCCAGGTTGGACAAAGAAATGAGTTTAAATTCGAATTATCTTAATTTTGTTCTTCTAATTGCCCTGGAAATAGGTTTAACAAGAAGTATAAGCCATCACCTAAAATGAAAATCAATATCTACTTATTTTTATTAATTCCAATTCTTGTAGCATGAATAAAGATTTTTTTAAATGTACCTGTTCACAGGAAAATAGAAGTCACGGACTGTCTCTGTGATCTACCATCTAGACCAACAAAGAGCTCCAAACTGATCTTCCTCCCTCCCAGATCCATAATCATCCTCAGTACCTCTTGAGCAGCCTTACAAAGCCCATATTGGGTTCTGTTACTCCCCTGCCTAAAACCTTTCAATGGCTCCCCTGCACTGTCTATACCCCAAGATCCTCAGCATGGCATGTCACATGATCCCCACCCCCAGCCCCCCACCCCCACAAAGACTCACCCTTCCCCAAGTCAACAGGCATCAACACCCCTTGCCTACCATTTCCATACTCGCAGTTCTTCACACAAGCCCTGCTCTTTGCTCTGCATGTTTGGGCTACCTTGCTCCACCCAGCCTGCTGCTTTCCAAGTCTGCTCCGGAGGCCTGTCCTAATCACTCTTGATAGGATTGACCAGACTCTCCCTTGTCTTCAATAGGAATATCAGAATGTTTTATTGCACTTACTAGTGTACATTTTACCTCTCTCCACCCTGCTCTCTACCACCTACCTACACCTATCACCATCCCCACCACCAAAACAACAACAAAAACCCCAAAACAGAACCATGAGCTGCTTGAGTGCAGGATCTTGTCTTATTTACCTGTGTATTCCAAGCACCTATCACACACAGTAGATGCTCAGTAAATATTTGTTAAATGAATAGATATATTATTAGTTGTAACAGTGGAATTAATAATATCCATACATTAGACGCTAATAATGTGCTAGATGTTACTAAATAAGAGACGTGATCTAGGAGCATCAGTAACTCTAATGTCACAGCCATTTACCTGCAACCTTGGAGATTACAAAACAAGATAGGATACGTGCTCTAAATCAAGGGACATCCCCTAGGAGTCGATCCCAGCCCTGCCATGCAGCTCAACACACAGCAGCAGCTTTCTCTCCCCACCCCCACAAAGTCCATGTCTACTTATCTTGGTTGGGGGTGTACTGAAGTAGTCTTAACATTAAGTGGGTTGGGGCAGAATAACACAGGGCAAATCTGAAAACCATTCGGTTGTTTCTATTTTAACAAATCTAGTGCTCTGCTGTGAAGGAACTGCATATTTTGCTACTAAAATATAGAAAATGTCTCCAATTTTTTTTTTTGTTTCCCTTGTCTTAAAGTCACAAAATTCATTATTATTATTTTTTTTGCTAAGACTTTTCCTTATTTAAAATGGCCAGAAAAATCAGTAAATCAAATTCAGCATTTTATCATGACTACATGATAGTCCTAGATACAGGACTGTCACAAAAATGTAGAGATGGTTCTATACTAATACATTAAAATGTAATCACTATATAATCAGATTAACAAAAATCACATGGATAACAGAGTCATTTCAATAAATATACCCCTAATACAATACATTGAAACTACTTTTAGTGATGTCAACACTTAGAAACCCAGGTATATAAGAATGTCCCTTAACTCGGTAAAGGTTATCGATCAAATATCTCTGACCAACATACTTAACTGGAAAACAATGGAAGAAAGCCTATAAAATCAGAAATAACACAAAGATATCTACAGTTCACTACTTCTCCAGCTTCATTTTGGAAGTCCTAGGCAGTAGAAAAGAATTAGTAAAAAGATAGGTAACAATTTGTGTTTTATTTCCTAATGTTAAAAAACTGATCAAAAACGGGCAAAGGACATGAATACACATTTCTCCCATGAAGATACACAAGTGGCCAACAAGCACACGAAAAGACGTTCAACATCACTCATCATCAGGAAAATCAAAGTCAAAACTGCAATGAGATACTACTTCACACCGTTTGAGTGTCTACTATTAAACAAACAAGAAAAAAAGAGAAACACCAGAAAGGAACAGGGGTGACAAGGGTGTGGAGAAACTGGAGCCTGTGTGCACCGTCGGCGAGAATGTAAATTGGCGCAGCCATCATGGAAAACAGCGTGGAAGTTCCTCAAAAAGAAAAAGAACAGAGTTACCACGTGATCGAGCCCTCCTACTTCTGGTATTCACGCGAAAGAACTGAAAGCAGGGTCTCGTGGTGTACGTATTCGCAAACCCGTGTTCATGGCAGCATTAGTCACAATAGCCAAAAAGTGGAAGTGACCAAAGTGTCCGTTGCCATTTGAACAAACAAATATATATATATAATAGAATATTATTCAGCCTTAAAAAGGAGACTGACACATGTTACAACATAAATGAATCTTGAGGATATTATGCTAAGTGAAATAAGCCAGTCACAAGAAGACAAATACTGTATGATTCCACTTACAGTGGTCGCCCCTTACCCATGGTTTTGTTTTCCACGGTTTCAGTTTTACCCGTGGTCAACCAAAGTCTGAAAGCACAAAATGAAAAATTCCAGAAACAAACAAATGTTTTAAACTGCATGCCCTTCTGAGCAGTGTGCTGAAATCCCACCCCATCCAGTTCCATCCCTCCCAGGATGTGAACCGTTCCTTCGTCCAACATATTCACCTGTTACAGTATCATGGTGCTTGTGTTCATGAACCCTTTTTTTACTTAATAATGGCCCCAAAGCCATTCACAAAACTTTTGTTATAGCATATTGTTATAACTGTTCTATTTTATTATTCGTTATTATTATTAATCTCTTATGGTGCCTAATTTATAAATTAAACTGTATCACAGATATGTATGTATTAAAAAAAAAAAGCATAGTATATATAGGGTTCAGTACTATCCGCAGTTTCAGGCATCCGCTGAGGGTTTTGAAATGTATCTCCCACGGATAAGCAGGCACCTTAAGTACCTGAGGTTCCTAAATTAGTCAAATACATAGAAACAGAGAGCAGAATGGTGGTTGCCCGAGTCTGGTGGAAGGGAAGAAAGGGGAGTTGTTTAATGGCTACTGATCATAAAACTTCCCAGGCTAAGAGACCAAAGAAAGAGGCTGACAACTCCATCTTGACATCAAGAGTTTATGAAGGGAATTTCCCTAAGAGGCCCATCTTGAGTGATAAGACTACGTGGCTATCTTTCATGCTGCATGGCAGGTGCTCAACAACTGTATAGAACTGGGAAGAATGGGTAAGGGGGAAATCCCTTACAGCCTTGCCCTGGGAAGGACAAGGGCCTGTTCCAGAAACCAGCATGCCTGGGCCGTAAGGGAGGGGTCGCTCAGACCGTCCCTGCAGGGAGGCACGGGAAGCAAACTCTGTTCCGCCCAGGGTCCAGCTGTCTGTCCTGCAGCAGCCATCTCATGGAACTCTCCTCCACAGGTACAGTTTCAGTTTCACAAAAACAAAAAGTTCTGGAGAGCTGCATAACATGAATATATTTAACACCACTGAACTGTACTTAGAAATGGCTAACACCTGCCCTGGCAGCTGTGGCTCAGCGGGTTGGAGCGTCCTCCCGTACACAAAGGTGGTGGGTTCGATCGCCTGTCTGGGCGCATATGGGAGGCAAAGGATCAATGTTTGATGTTCCTCCTTCTCCCCCCTCCCCCCTCTTTCCTAGCTCTAAAATCAATAGAAAACAAATCCTCTGCTGAGGATTTTTTTTTAAATGGCTAACACCTACTCATCTATTGTAAACCATTATATGCTACCTATGCAAAGTGTGAATAAATGCTTCTGAATGATGTAAGAAAAAATTGTAATGTTCAAGATGGTAAGTTTTATATTATGTAAATGTTATAACAATTAAAAAAATAAAACACAAATTGTTATGATTTGTCTATTTACTTCCCCCAAAATATCCAAGGTTCTCAAATGAAAAACTAGTAGAACTAATATGACTATTAAGACAGAATTAGAAACATGAAAATCAGTCTCTTTGTTATGCCAACAAAACCGATGAAAAGCAATTAAACCCATTAAAATGCTGAATGAGTCCCATTTATAATTGAATATGCAGAAATTAATTTCAGCGTGTATAAGCTATAAGAAGAACACTACATCTTTACAGAAGAACATAAAAAAAATTCTGACTCATTGGAGAGATAAATCACATTGCCGGACGGGAAGACTCCATTTAATCAGGCCCCTTCACACTGATCTACAACTTAATATAATTCCAATGGGATCAGATCTTAAGAAACTAACTTTCAGGTTCACATGTAAGAGTTTCTGTTCACAACTACCAAAACGACATTTAGAGGGGAAGAAAGAATCGAAGTGCTTTGAATTACCAGAAAATTGAATAACTTTAAGAGTACAATCATTGCAAAGACACACAATTACCACTAGGTCTAGCTAAACATCTCAACAAAAAAAATATTAAAGGATCTAGAAATAGACCAGCATATAGAAAGGAATTTATATGTGAGAGATGGCGCTCCATCTGTGCAGAGCCAGAATGGCCTATTTACTAAATAGTGTTTGGCAAGTATTATCTGGGGAAAACTTCCCAGGCCAAGAGACCAAAGAAAGAGGCTGACAACTCCATTATTACATCAAGAGCTTATTAAGGGAACTTACCTTTGAGGTGCCGTTTATATTATTTTGGTTTTACAATGTGCCAGGCACCATGCTAAGGTCTTTAAATGCATTATTTCATTGAATACAAAAAACAACATTTTTAGCCCTGACCGGTTTGGCTCAGCAGTTAGAGTGTCAACCTGTGGACCAAAGAGTCACAGGTTTAATTCCAGTCAAGGGCACGTACCTTGGTAGCGGTCCGTCCCTGGCCCTGGTCAGGGTTGTGCGGGAGGCAATCAATCCATGTGTCTCTCTCGCATCAATGTTTCTCTCTCTCTCTCTCTCTCTCTCTCTCTCTCTCTCCCCCCCTCCCTCCCTCCCTCCCTCCGTCTGTCCGTCCATCCATCCCTTCCTCCCACTCTCCCTCCCTCCCTCTATCTGAAAATAAATGGAAAAATACCCTCAGGTGAGGATTTAAAAAACTAAGGAACCCAAGGCATAAATAGGTGATCCACTTGCCCAGTCACTTGCCCAATAAAAGTGGGACGTGCTTCAGTAAGTGCTGACGCCTAGAATTTGCCTCCGTCACATTAGCTCCCACAGCCCGAGCTCCCTAGTCCTCACAGCACACTGCCACCCTTAGCACATCTTTCTCCTCTCCACACACAAAAACATTGAAAAAAGCTAAACATATATGTGTGTGTGTTAGCTAAAATATACATATTGTTACCATTGAGGTTAGGAAAGACTTCCTTAAACCAACAACAAATCCAGAAAAGAGATGACTACATCAAATAGAACGTTTCCATATAATGAAAGACAGCAGGAGGTAAAAGCCATGGCAAGCTGGAGACTAAGACTACAACAGTCAAAGGATCAATTTCCTTAGTATATAAAAAGCTCCTTCAAATTAATAATAAAGACAAACAACTCAATGTACAAAAAGGCAAAGCAAGTAAGGTCACAAAAGAAGATAAAATGAACACAATATTCAACCATGCCAGTGTCGGAGAAATACAAATTTAAAACAAGTGTATACAATCTTTAACAATTAGGTTGGCGAAAATTAAATGAATATCGGTGAAATGTGTGTAATGGACATTATTATTTTAGTTTAAAATAATTTGGTCAATATTTTGAGAGGTAATTGTGCAGTACCTACCAGTGGTAAAATGTTCAAGGACTGTCACACAGCAATTCTTCTTCTATCCTCTCAAAGTATTTACGGGTATGCACAAAATGGACGTACAAGAATTTCACTCAGCATTGTTTGCAACAGGGAAAGAGTCTATTTTATTGACTACTGTGCAGCCACTTAAAATGTATGTGCTGACATGGAAAGAGCTCCTTATTTTTTCAAAAGGAAAAGAAGCTGTGTAGTAGCTTGTTTGAAAGACACAAAGCTGAATACAAGGTCAATATGAGAGAGACAGAGACAGAGACAGAAGAGAGTTTTTCTGTCGAACAAAAAGGTCAAAAAATGGACCTTTAAAAAACATGCACAATTGCATCAAAATTTTTAGAATATTTAGAAAACAATTTAAATTTAAAGAAAATTGTGTAGCCTTGGCCAGTGTGCTCAGTGGTTAGAGCATCACCCTGCACACTGAAGGGTTGAGGGTTCGATTTCCGGTCAAGAGTAAGTACCTGGGTTGCAGGTTTGATCCCTGGCCCCAGTTGGGTTGCATGAAGAAGGCAACCAATCAATGTGTCTCTCTCACATCAATGTTTCTCTCTCTCTCTCCCTCCTTCTCTTATACTCTCTCTAAAATATATCATTGAGTGAAGATTAACAAAAAGAAAAAGAAAATTGTGTAAAACCTCTACAAAGAACAAATTATAAAATGCTGAGAAAAATTAGAAAAGGCTATATTCAAATAAGTATTTTATTTATGGCAATATATACTATGTTCATGTAATTAAAATCTCAGTATTGTATAGATGTTAATGCAATAAAAATCACAGTATCAAAATTGATAAAAAGAAATTTTAAAATGTATGTAGAAATACAAAGAACTGAGAATAACCAAGGTAGGGGGGCACACTCTATTAGATTACAACCTACACAAAGAGTCATAGTCATTACGACAGTGTTCAACTGTTACAAGGTTAGATACGCCTAGAGAACGGTGGAACAGAATAGACAGTTTCAGGGAAGGGGGGTTGGGTTTTCCAGTACGTAATTCAATAAGTAATTATTTGGATATAGATAAAGCAAATTACCTCACCTCATACGCAAAAGTCAATGCCCAGGACACTGGAGGTCAATATGACAAACTAGAGCACCAAGGGCCAGCGGGAAGGATGCCAAGGTGAGAAGATGCTTGCTGGGTGATCCAGGGAAACACCACCCAGGTGTTTCTCTGTATCAACTGGCAATAAATGAAGATTTGAAGGAGAGGACAAAAATGGGGCCACCTGGACAGAAGTTTTAAGGAAGAAGAAAAATATCGGAAGACAGTATTTGTGAAGACGTAGCAGAGGATAGGGCCTATCAGACTTCATTCTCATCTCCCCAAAAGAGGCCTCCAGTGATTTCAGTGCTCATTTTCTTTTTTCTAAGGTACAATAAAACTACTGAGAATACAGTCATTAGAAGTATTTGTTCATGTGCCTCCTCAAATCAAATGCAAGTACACCACGCACTTGAGCAAACAAACTGGCCCGCCTAAATTTTGCAACAATCTGTAAACCAGAAGTATTGTTATTTGCTTTAAATTGCTAAAGTGAGCCTTGACAGCATTTAAAATACTGTCGTAACTCTATTTGTGTGAGCCAGTGTGAAATGACCTCCTCAGCCTCTGAGCCCGTGTCTGAGGAGCCTGTGCAGACAGATGCCCTCCTTTATTATTCAGGCCAACCAACCAGGCTCCCCTTTTTAAAATAATGAACATAATTTTTTTTATTGTTGCAAGTATTACAGATGTCTCCCTTTTTTCCCCATTGATCCCCTCCTTCCCGCCCCCACCCAGCTCCTGCTTTCCCCAACCCAGTGTCTGTTAAAATAACTAGCGTAATTCTTAAACACTCCCAACCCTGTGTGTTCTCCTTCTGAGATCTTCAAATGCCAGTGTGTTGGCAAAGAAAGCCCATCGCTCCCCCACCTGTCCCAACTTGGAGCTGTAGTGTTCTCTTCCAATTGTCATTGCAGCTCTTTTATTAGTTATGTGTATCTTTCAGTTAGTAACCTCATCTGTCAAATGAATAGGATAAACGAAATGCTTTCTAAGATGTTTGCAGCTCTATATTGGTGAAATGTGAGTAATGGACATTATTATGGAAACTCCCTCGAGCCAAAGATTTTTACTAATATTTTCTTGAACACAATATGTGATTCCTGAGTCGCTAGTCCATATTTTGGGATCCCCTCTGCTTAATATCAAGCTGTAGCTCCCATCTGCACTGAGGAGGTAGGTCTCCCCCCACCCCCACCACCACAGCTCCCAGCTATACTGTAAGGAGAAGCCCAACACGTTCACTTTCCCTCTAACTTCCCAGTGCGCCCTCTTTCTACAGTCACGTAATGCAAGGGTTACCTGGTCTTTAGTCTGTACAGCTTCTAGTTTACGGGTTATCACCATCACCCATGCAAGTGATGGAAATGTAACAGGCAGTTAGACATGAGTAGAGCAAGGACGATGGGCTAGATACAGGTCACCAGGGTGGAAAGCCTTGGGTGCCTAGCAAGGGGCAAAGCTGGGAAAACAAGGACCTCACCCTCAGGCTAACCTTTCCTCCCCTAGCATACTGCTGGTCATGCGGTTTGGACTCCCTGACCTTTTTCCTCACTAAGTGGTTTGGACCTCCTGACCTTTTCCTCACTAAGGATAACATCTAGATCTTAGTTGTATTTTAGCTCCAGGCCCAGAAAAGCAGCAAAACCAGGCAAGTGACACCGTGGCTGCCTCTGGACCAGCTGCATTGACTAGTGACCCCCAGCCCCGGCACTGACCAATCAGCAGAAACCATGACCCTGAAAGAGCACATCTGAATATTCTATTAAGACTCTCCCCTGAGACCACCCCTAAGAATCTCCACCTGCAAGAGAGAGATAAATACCCTCAATGCAAAGAACCCAGAGTGGGCTCCCCCTGGGGAGCATGCCAGCCTGTTCCCTTCCCCAACCCTTCTTCCCTCTCAGGGACCCCCTGAGACTGCAGCCAGGGGAGCAATGGGCAGTGGTGGCAGCTTGTCCCAGGCTAAACCCCCGCACCTGTCTCCACGGCCCCCTTCTCTCTGACTCCCAGGGAGCCACAGCAGCCCAGCCCAGGCTCTCCCGCTGCTTCCTCTAAGCCCTTCCCCGTGTCACTGTCCTAAATGTGGTTTTGCCGCAGCCAATAAGTTCTTGTTTGTTTTGCTGCACTTGGTCTCTTGACTGAAATCTTTCCTTCAAGAAGCCAAGAACTGGGGTCTTGTCATCTCGCCAGTAACAATAACATATCACGAAGACCTATAAAATATACAAGGCACCAACACATTGCCTAGACCAAGAAAGAAGACACTGAGCATCACCTGTCTAAGCACATGACATTAAAGGAAAATCCGTCCATGGCTAATGCAGCCTGTTAGCTATGAATGAAGAAATTTTTAAAAGTACAGTTGGCCTCTAAAATATTTATAGCTTTCCCGGGCCAGTGAGGCAAGGATGTCTGACTCACCAGGAAGGGTGGCCAACAGCTCTATCACTTTATAACCAAGGGAACCCAAATCAGAAACAAACCAAAAAGTAGGCAGATCTCTACTAAGTTGAGGGACACGTTATTTCTCTATCTGATCCAAAAATATTCTAACTAAGGGTGTTCCTGCGCTCCTCCGAGGCTCTGGGTATGAGTAAGCCCCAAGAGATGCCCGGAGCATCGAGAGCTTGCTCACTCCGATCTCGAATGACCACGAAGCCCCCTGCTAGGTCCTCTTTCCCATGGTGCTCCTGCTCAGAAGGGCCATCTGTATGCCATCCCCTGGCTCCAGGCCAGCTCGGAGGTGCACCAGTGGAGAGAGGGCTTTTCAGGTGCACGTGGGAGAGGAACCAAATATGCAAATATCATTTTGTTTCAGAAAATGTTAAGTGCTTTTCTTTGTACTTTCTTCTCCCTCATTTCATGGGTAATTAAGTCACTGCCAGTTCCCCAAATGGTACACTTTTAATTTCACAAAACATTCACTTCATTAGGGGGGAGGAGGGTCTGAAATACATGCAAAATTAACTGCGGTGTCTTCTTCCAGAGCTTTCTATCCTCAGCCGGTTTCACAGGCACCGCAGGGTATTAAGAATCACTAACCAGCGCTGGCTTTCGTGAGTCACAGGATTCTTAGGAACGGATTTGACTTTTAAGAAAAATAAATCACAAGATACAAATTCATTAACTATATTTACTTTTTAAAAATAATATGACTGAGAATATATTTAAAGAAGTATAGAAGGTAGGTAGGTAGATAAATAATTTCACTAAAAATTGTAAAAAAAATGTGAAGTTTTTTTTATGTTTTTAAATTAATTAATTTATTTTTGTTAAAGATGTTGCCCCTTTTCCCCCCACTGATTCCCCCTCCTCCTCCCTCCCCACCCTGTCCCCACCTTTGTTGTCCATGTCCATTGTTCATGCATACATGCATATAAGTTCTGTGGTTTATCTCTCCCCCGACCCCCTCTTCAGGGGATTGTCAGTCTGTACCCCACTTCCACCTCTCTGGGACTTCCCCAAAATTTGAAGTTTTATAAGCTATGTTCCTAGGTGGAAATACTAAGCATTTTAAAGATCTCAGTTGTCATGCTCACCCTCACATAATTTAAAAGTTAATGCAATTCCAATAAAAATCCCAAACGGGATCCTTTTGAAACTTAACCAAATAAACTAAGATTTTCTGCAAGAATAAATAAGAGAAAAGCCAGAAACGTCAAAAAAAAAGTATGCATGACAACTTGCACAAATTCCGAGATGCATTATCATGTTGCAATAATTAATATGCTGGTACAAAACTGAAAACACATCAAAGAGAACAAAGTCCAGGACAATCCTAAACCTAGCGCACAGGGGGATCATTATTCCAGACGCCTGCTGTAAAATTAACTTAGAAAAAAAGAAGTTGTCTTAGATCTCTATCTCAGGCTATACAGCAAAATTAGTTTTTGATATGAAATGGAAGGAAGGCTAGAAGAAAAGAGGCAGAAAGAAATAATTCAAGAAATTTGAAGATATAGATGATCTTTGAATGTAGGAAGTCTTTTGAAGCCAAAAGAAAAGTTATACAATAATATGAGGATAGATATGACTACATAAATTTTGAAAATGTATGTACCCTAGAAATTACAAGTAAAATCAAAAGCAAATAATAAAGAGGAAAAAATATTTTCAGTATTCTAAAATATTAAATTTTATCTAAAGATAGTATGAAAAACACAATTTGGGCTATTGATATGCACCAAAAGCTTAAAAAGTCATATATCCTTATATTCAGCAATTCCACTACGAGGGATTTATCCTAATATAATTAAAGACAAAAACATTAGCAAGAATATTTATAGCATTATCATTTCCATTATTATATTACTTAAATTAACTGGAAAAAAATCCTATAAATATAACCATTGTTAAAATGTAGCAAAAGTCATTCAAAAGTAGTCAAATTTTCATGCAAAGAAAAACCAATTTGCAGAATGTGGTTAAACAAAATTTTAAGTCTTAATTCTCATTGGCCTCTAATAACACAAAATGTTGGCCAGAGTCTCTCTAGGCAACAGGATAACAGAAAGTTTCTTTTGCTTTCTGATATTTCAGGATATTTCCAAAATATTACTTTGCAATATTCAAAAAACATTTAAAACTTATGGAAGACGAAGGTTTTCTGAGATCAGCAAACAAGGCCTCTACATTAAGGAGAGGTAGATATCCGCAGGGCAAGACTGTACTATGGCCATTATACTTTCTATGAATCGACTGGCGTAGAAAACATAAGGCTTCCACAGGATGATAAAACAGTAAGTTTCTCTTCATGCCACTGTATGGAGCCCTGTGTGGTGAGGGGTAATGCATTTGCCAATCCTTCTCCACGCAGGACAGTGGACGATTGGTGGGAGACCACAGAGCGGAACAGGGTCAGGGTACGTTACCCCTACTCCCTCCTCAGGATGTCACTGGACTCCTCCACTGAAGACCCTCCCCCTGCCGGGCTCTGGTTGGGCCGTGCTCTCCATGCTACTCTGAAGTTCTGGGTTTCCCATAGCTTCTCCGACCCTTGCCCCTTCAGGTCTAGGGCTGCATAAACATCTCTTACCTGGCCCAGACCTCTGCTTCATCTCTTACTGCTTTTCCTAAACCCCGCCCACACCTTTGTAAATAGCCTCTAATAAACTCTCAGTCCAGTCACCCAATTTGAGTGTCACCCGATTCCCAAGAGAACCCTGCTTGATACAGTAATACATGCCATTTAAAGAAAATACAGCTAAATGCATTTATACCTTACAAAAAGGAAAGTGACCTAAGGTGGTTAAAATTGTCTTCATTCAAGTTTGAGATAAAAAGTTCAGCCCTATGTTAACTCTGTGACTCAGTGATTATCTGATACCCAGGGCAGCCTATGCTTTCTGGTTTGTTGTTTTTAAAGACTTGGAGCAAGTTACTGACCCTCATATAACCTCAGCACACACAGGACAGTGTATCGAAAAAGGGACAGAATGCTGGTTATCTCCTTCTCATGAGACAAATTGCTTTTGCCACACATTTAAAGGTAGACGTTTTTCTCTCGGGCTCCCCTTGAATTGCATCAAAGAACACCTTTTTATTTTGTTATGATTGGATTTTCCTTAGCCCCGAGCTTCACAAGCTAATGAAGTTCACAGCCGCCGGATCTTTCCAGTCTGCTCCGCAGGAAAGTGGCAAGGACTCACCATGCGTGGATTAATCGGGTAAGGAGGTGAGGAGTTCACTAATAAAATAGCTCCTGAAAAAGCAAGACCATCCCACAAGCTTGTTTCCATAGCCAGCTCCTGTCCTTGGGGGAGGGGGAGACAATTCTGAGACAAACATGAGGTCTGTCAATCAGGTGGTCTCTAGCCCAATTCCAAGGAAAAGTGGAAAAATTCTCTTCTTTTCACTCAAGGTTGCAGCGAGGCATTCCAAACATCGGCAGAATTGATAATAATGGCAGAAACCACAGCACAGGAGACAGGAGAAAGTGATTCTCTCTCGTCTGAGCAGAGCAATTCAGGACTACAGGGAGTTAACACTGGGGCCCTCCCTGAGTAGTGGAGGTCAACTCCCAGGTGACATCTCTGGAGGTTCAGGTGCTTCTCTCAACTGGCACATCACCAAGGCTCCAAGAGCTCAGAGATTGGCAGCAGAACTGCCCTTGATGGTGGGCACCATGTCATCAAAATGGCATCAGAGGCTCTAATGGGAGCCAAAGGCCTTAGCTGCCAAGGTAGTCCTGGTTGGCAGCTACCGATCATACCGGTGGCTTTGGAACTGTCAAGAGAGAGCACCCTGGGCAGTGGGCACCAGCAACAGTGGCTAGCTAGTGGCTAAGAGGATTCAAGAAGCAGTGGTTTAAGCTTCTCTGATATCAGCTCTCTTTTCCTTTTTGTCCTTGAACAAAAGTGAGTTTACAGTATTAGGTGTTATCTTAAGCCCTCAGAAAAAAAGATCATGGGGCGATAAACTCTGACTAGAGGGAAAGCCAAGCAGTGGCGAGTCCGACGTGGCCGAGGGCGGCGCAAGGACAGTGTGAGGCTCACGATGGAAAACATCATCTCGGTGCCGTCTCTGCCGAGAACTAGGCTTTGGTGTCAGCGGCTCACAGTTGCTATCGCACAACTGAAATACAAATGCCAGAGCCTTGGCCTTCTGTTTTCACTAATTTAATGAATAATACACCCTAGGAAAAAAGAAAGCACCAAAGGCATGAAAGCATAAGACTTCAAATACCTGGAAATACTTTGGATCGAACTTTTCCGTCTCTGTGATTCCTACAGGGTGGCAGATTTGGTGTGCTTTCCTAAGGTCAGGGAAACCAAGGACACCACCACAGAATGTGTGGTTATAAACCAGATGCTGATAAGACTCCTGTTTTCTCAACAACAGAGACAATAACAAGGAAAATGTTAACTTCAAGATTAATAATAAATGACAAGGCACCATGCTAACATTGAGTAATGGGTAACAAACAAGTTTCCTGCAGGCGTGGGATACCTTGTCCTTCTTTGATACCCCCCAAAGTGTATCCACGGAGCAAGGAGCACCTACAAGGCTCTCAGGAACCTGAGCACCAGATCTGGGAGCACATAGTACAGCCATGGCACAGCCATGCACGGGAACCAGCAGGGATCCTAGACGCCCGCCTTCTCCAAACAGTCACCCTCTCTCTGTCGCATGTTGTCAACATGCCACAGGACCCACCTAGGAGAACGATCTTTATTCGCCCCTTCCTTCCTCTTTTCCCCATCTCACCCAAAACCTTAGAGATCTCTGAAAACACATTTCATTATATTAAAAAAAAAAAAAAAAAAAAAGACTGGGAAGGCCACGGATGAGGTAAATGATGGTGCTCCTCAGAGCTTCAGAAATGAAAAAGGACTGAAGGAACCCCTGTAGAAGTATAAACACCCCCCAAACACTGACATTTGTTTCCTTCTCTACTCAGCAAGTGCTGGTTGCAAGGAGGAGTCCCACGGTACACTGGTAGGGACGGGACTAACATCACCAATACAAACTAGGAGTAAGAACTCATAGGATTCTGGATTTTCATTAAAAGCAAAATTCAAGATGTTTCAATTGTTCAAACTGTGCCAGATCGTGAGGAAAATAATTTGGTATGTGCTTCCATATTGTGATGTAAAGCATTCCAATTTTGGAAAAACCAAACGCACACTAGAAAACTGGAACAGGCATGCATATATATACTTTCGAGCACTGCAGGGAAAGACGCGTGAAGTGGCGGACGTCTTGGCGTGGTCAGAAGTCTGCAATTGTGTGACTGGGGGCTCAAAGCAATCAGGTTGTAGAGTGAGATCCACCGGTGTTCTCAAATCACTGAAGAAAGTTGGCAATACTGCAGAAAACCCGTGCATTACTAAAGCACCTCAACTTTGACCCACGTGTGTCTACCCATGATAAGAACTGAAAGAAGTACTTTTCCATAACCAGACAGACCAACCTTAACCTGCACACATACCTAAGACAACCAGCAAAATGTAAACCTGCACAGATCATCTTCAAATATCAGGATGACAGAGGTTTCATTAGAGACACCTACAGACGCACACTTACACAATTACGATTTACTATCCTCTCTTCATTTCTTTTTAAAGTCTCCTGTGAACCTTTCACGTACAGAGTAAAAATATCTCCATTCCCACTCCTTTAAATATATTCAAGCAAAGCCCCTGGGAAGGTTTCCAGGGGGTTTGGTTCCTTTGCAAATGGCCATGCATTAAAGAAAGCTTTTGTCTAACAAAAGTAAAAGAGTAACTGATATGGTATCTGTACATTCACTCTGCACAAAGTTCCTGTAGCTCAAAAGCATTACTCACAGACAAACAGCAAATCAGATTACAGCTCTGGAGAATCATACTCTGCCTCTTTCAGCAGCCCTGCCAGCTCACACATTAGAGAGGGCCAACCACCTGCTTCCTGAGGAATTTGTAATCTACCTTCTCCATTAGTTCCCCAAAGGGTCTCCTACTTCACACACATGCCCCCCTTCATTCATTCCACTGCATTCACCTTTCAGCTTTAAAAGATTCATTAAAGATAAGTATGCGAGCGTTCACTTTAAAGGCACAACCGAAAAGAAAAGCCTGCAGCAGGACATTTTATAACAAAACAAAAACGCAGATTCTGAGAGCCTCCTGAATTAGAACTGAAAGCTACTGCAGGACGAGATGCACTCCTGGGTCCCCGGCCTGTTTTCACATTACCTGCTTCAGTGTACTTCAATCCCACTTTTTCTTCTGTGTCCTTTGTCTTTGGGGGTGGCCACACAGCTTGGAGTCTGCCAGGGGTCCTATCGTCCTGCTCAGTGGGGCTGTGGTCAAGCTGATTAAAAAGTGGGCAAGAAAAAAAAAAAAAAAAGAAGTTAAATGAAATATGGCCAAAGCCAAGTATTCCCCAAAACAAACATACTAACTCTAACGTTAATAAAATTAATATTAATGGTCATTTGCAATTGTGCTCAATGATCCTTTCCCAGAAATATAAAGTGATCAGTGGGAGTAAAAATTAAAAAACAACTCAAGGCTATGGGGATGTAATTAATGTAGAGCATGGTAACTATTGTCAATAATAATGTATTTTCAATTTGAAAGCTATTAAGAAAGTAAATTTTAGGTGTTCTCATCACAAGAAATTTGTAACTCTGTATGGGGATAGAGGGTAAAGAGCCTTACTGTGCTAATTGTTTTGCAATACATATAAATGTCGAATTATGCTGTACACCTGAAACTAATATAATGTCTTATGTTGATTATATTTCAATTAAAAAAAACAAAAACAAAAACACCTCAAGGCCAAGAATTACACAACTCTTGACAGATGATTTTTATCATGTAATTATTTTTTTTAAATTACAGATATACTTTGAGCTGAACGTATATATACAAATATACTAGGATCAGGAATGTTTACAAGTGTATCCCAAACAACTCCAGGGTTATTTATGACATAATGACTACTTTTGCATTTTCCATGAACATTAGCTGTAGGCCAAGGTACACCTCTCTACACTCCACAGTGCTATTTCAATTTTTCTTTCCTATTAAAAAAAATAATAATAGTGAAATGGCCTTCATATTCAAGCTATTTTTATCAGTTGATTTTTATACCTATGCGAGTGTTTTACCGTGTTTAGTTTTTAACCACAACTCAATATAATTCTTCCAAAGACTTAATTTTTAACATTTTAACTGGCCAAATATATAAGACGAAATAATTGTATTCTGAGTTGATATGAACCAAGAAATTCTATGTGTTGTCCTTATGAATCTCTAAGATCTCCTGCACAGGTAGTCTTAATAAATTACCAAATTAAATTTCTTTGAATAACAGTTTTTTTATTAATTAGACAGTTACCATATGCTAACTTCATTAATCTTCACAACCACCATATAAGATGAGGGTTATTACTTTTTCTCCTTTGTCCCTCCTGAGGAGGTTGAGGCTCAGAGATGATCGAGGCCACCCAGACAGTACATGGCATTGTTAGAATGAAAATCCAGGTCTCATTTTAAATCCAGTGTTCAATCAGGATGCCTTGTAACCAACACAGAACGTTTCAATTACATCACAAACAAGTATTCCGCCGAATGGCAGACATATGAAGGAAAAACACTTTTCACCGAGGTATATAGTTAAGTGGCAAGGACATCTGGGCTATGTTTCCATATTGCAGCACATCCCCGTGCTGCTTACTTTTATAGGAACATTTGCTCCTAATGTTTAATCTCGGAGTGACAGCTTCCCTTTCCCACCAGCACATATTTCCACATCTCTCTCTTATAACAATCCATAAACATGTAAGGAAGAAAGAAAACACTTCTGTCCGACTCCATACCTTAAAGGACAATTTCATCATCATCATGTTTCACCTAAAAGACAGTCACTAACCATAGGCGACGGGGATTCACTTTGACAGGAACCCTCGAAAGGAATACAGCGACATCACATTTCATGACAAAATGGAAAACGCAATTCTACATACGCTTTTGGAATCAGAGGGGCCATCCGCTGGCCTTGGCTTGGCCCGTTCAAACACCGCCCTCAGGGACTCCTTCTCGTGCCTCATCTTGCGCTTGAGAGCTTCCAGCTCAGAGGTGTCCGCGGTGGTCCCCTTTTTGGGGGGACGGATGAATAAGGCTTTAAAGGCCTCCAGGGCACTTTCTGGAGGCTTTGGCTTGACCTCTCCACTCTGGGTCTGGGCTTCTTCGGGGCCACTCTGGCTCCCCTGCGCAGTGCTGCAGCCCATCTCTTCCCCCCTGGGTGGCTCAGGGTCTTCTGCCTTCAGTTCGGCTCTGGGCATGTCAATGCTGAGCAGCTGGGAGAGCTGCTCCAGGAGAGTGGGAGTGGCCTTCAGATCACTTGTTTTCTCCCCAGTCTTCACCGTCTGCGGCCCTGCCTGTGCTAGGGACTTCTGAACGGGCTGGGTCAATTTGAGCAAAGCCAGGTCCCCATCCTTGGGTTTAATTTCAGTGATGGTCTCCCCTCCCTCTGCTGGAGCCCCCTTCTTCAGCACACGAAGCCCACTAAAAAAAGCGGGAAGCTGGAATGACTTCTCTCCAGGGGCTTCTCTTTTCGAAGAGGTGTTCTCGGTGACACTCAATTTCTGGTCTGTTACCACAGGAGGAACCTGGGAACCTTCTTCTCCAGTGTGTCCTTGGCTGGGGCTGTGCTCTGCCAGAAGACCACCGTCGCCAGGTTCCGGTTTGCCACATCTCCCAGGTGCGCCAGGCTCTGTATCATCCCTTTCCCCCGTGGCAGTATTTCCCCTACAATCTCCTGGCTTTTCCTGGGGCTCCACAGATGGCTCAGATAAAACAGCACTCGGGGACTTGGGGCCATTGGTGTTGCTTCCCTCTTCTGGCTCCTGGCCACCATCATCAGAGTCAGAATCACTGGTGGTGGTCACCAGGGTCCCACGAACCAAAATGACATCGTCCCTGCTCCCACTCAAAGCAGCGAGTGGAAGAAGCTCTTGGGCAGGGCGAGAAATCCCTGCCTCTCTCTGACTTCCCTCTGGCTCTGTCTCTGTCTCCTCCCTTGGAGTCTTCCCATCCCTTCCCAGGTCGGGCGCAACCTGAGCCTCTGCCTCCTGCTGCCCTGAGCCACTGCTGGGACCGTCCAGCGGGGGCGTGGGATCCACCACTAAACTGTGGAATGCCTGCAGCACCACATCTTCCTCGTCAGGCCTCCCGGATTCCAGTTTACTCGTCAACCCAAACAGGGACTTCACAGAGAACTTGCTCAGGAGGGACTGAGCCACTTCGGGGCCAGCGCCGGACTTGTCTGCTGCCGAGACCTCGCTGCGGCTCAGAGCGCTGCCCACGTCCTCCATGTCTCCAGCGCTGCCGTCTCTGGAAGTCCTGCCGCCTGTCGCCTTGCCCTGCTCTCAGCTTATCCACTCCATCAGCTCTTAACTTACGGGGCAGGGAGCCGCCAGAGTCCCAGCCGCACCGCAGGCTCCCTCGGTCAGTTTCAGGTCAGTCCCTGCGCTCTCCTTCCGGTTGGTGCGGCGACGGGGCGCCCGGGGCAACTGGAAAAAGTCGGCGGAGCTCTGTGCCCACGAGCGGCGAGGTTGCGCACCCTACTACACACAGACGGGGTGGCTGCTCCTTGGGGACTTCCGTATTTATCCCCGTGGACAAAAGGCTTTTTGTCGGAAGGAGAGTCAGCCGGCCCCAGTCATCCCAGCCCGGGACCTCAGCACAGCTCCGCCCCAGCGCCTGTCCTTCTCCTGGTTGCTCTCAACTTCCTCATTGGTGAGCGAGGGAGGCTGCAGAAAGTGCTGAGCCGGCAGGCTGGTCCTGACAGCCCTCCGCCAGCCCCAGCAGCCCGAGAAATGCAAAAGTGAATCAGCAGAAAACGCCTGGAACGCGTCTGGCCGGGCCCTCCTTTGCCGTCTAAATTGTGGTCAGAAGCCTGTGTCATCCAGGCCGAGAGAAAACTTAGCAGAGCCCACAGATCCACAGCCACTCACAAAGCCCAAAGCAAAGAAATAAAAGTAAAGGAAGGAAGAAGTAGATGATCTCAAAATGCCTGGAACTCAAAAGCGGTTAATGTACCGCCCTTGAAGTTTTTTTCTTTGTTTTTGTTTTTTAATGTTAAAGTGCTTTCTTCCGTTTCCTGGCAGGTTTCATCTGGAATGCAGATTTTAGCTGCTGGGCTAGAGAAGGAAAACCAATACGACTGGTTTCAGATTACTGCTGTTTTAGCTCTGCCCTGGTGTCGCAGTGTTCCACAAACAGGTAGTTGGGCAAGCACGCCCACCACGCCCAGTGTCCACCAGCCTTCGGGTGGCAGGGTAAACATCCCTAGCCCGGCAGGAATGATTACCCTCCGCACTCCCTGCCAACCTCGGGCTTCTTCAGCAGCTCCGACTTCCCGGCTTTCTTAGGAATCTTGGCGGCTAAAGGGCACCTCTCTCTCTGCTTCAGTGACCCAACCAACTAAATGAAACCTGGCATGGTACAAGGTAACACACACCTGCCTCGTTGGGCAAAGCAATTCCCCTAGGAGCCACATTCCCCGAAGGGACAACACATCTGAAAGGTCTCTATCACTCAGGTCTCTATCACAGACCCAATTTGCCTACAACAAAAACAGGACAGACAACACAGCTACCCAACATCAGCTCAATGGAGTTCCCAACACTGATTATATGCTGGGAACCTGGCAACTGAGGTCGTGGAAAAATTGCAGCCCTGTTTCCCAGCTGCATAGTTGCCTCTTGGGACAGCTTCCTGTTGTACCTGAAGGTCGCAGTGTTTCTCTTGCAAATCCTGTCCAGTCAGCAGGCATTTAGTAACCTGGGATAGACAAGGCACTGTGTTGGATCAGAGAGTCAAACTGGCTTAATAGTTACATGGCTTAATAGTAATCACCGGCTCTCTCAGCAACGCTGCAAGAAAATTGAGCCCAAGTGTTAAACACAAATAGCAATTTACTCTGCAAAATACGTAGAAGTTGTTGCCATGAGCCAGACAACAGTCTTGCCTTCTCTGTAGCAGGGAATGGCTGTGGGTCCAGCACCGGCCACTTGTATCATGTTCCCCAATAAATATTAATACTGATTAATCAGAAATTCTGATTGCAATAACACATTTCTAGCAAGTGTTCAAAAGGAACCCTCGAACAACAAGGGTACATATTCCATCAGTCCTGAGGGGAAAGTTAGGACAGAACTTCCTAATCCCTGACTGGATCTTGTGTCTAAACAGATAACTTTCCTGGTTGCTACTGATCCTAGTACATTTTGGGATTATTAACTAAGGGTAGACACAATCAAAAAAAGGCCACCACACACAGAGAAATATTCGTTGGTGCCAGTTAAGTATCAGAACCAGCTTCCTATCTAGAGAAAATGTGCATTGATAAAATCAGACTTCTGCTTCTTCAAGGCTGAGGACATGAGGAATCATCACAGCAGCCCATAAACTCGGTCTCCCAATATGCCTGTGAGGGAGGAGACGTATTGGTGTTTTCTTTATTTAAGTGAGAAGGCTCCATTTTCTCAGACATAACTAATCACTGATTTCCAGAATACATTTCAAGAACCCTCAGCAGATTAGGGCAAAATGGGACAGAAACTGAAGAGGCTTGTTGGCCCTTCTACACTATAGCATGAAGCAAAATTATAAAGTTGCAGAATCCTCTCAATACCCACGATGCCAATAGATCATGGAAAGCGGAGGCAAGTCTTGGGTCCCAGGAGAGGAGTTGATTCTAGCTCAAGGTGGGTAAGGTATTATTAGGTTCATTTGAAAAGTGAGGCAACCATGGCCAAGAAAACATAACTGCCCCAGGTTGCACAGCTAATGAGTGGAGAATAGTAATAATATCTAACATTTATTAGGTGTTTACTATGTGCCAAGCACTGTTCTACATTAACTGGCTGATGCACGTAGCTATGGGGTTGGTATTATTCTCCTTTTCCTATTTGGAAGCACAGCAAGGTACAGTGGCTTTCCACGCTCACAGCATTGGCCAGGGGGCAGATGAGGACTTGAATCCAGGCAATCTGACTCTGGAATCCACACACTTAATCACTCTCCAAAAACCCCGACTTCTGCCTCCTACCAAAATAGGATGCCACACACGCCCGAGTCGTGGAGTATGGAGGTGTGTCAGCCCATGTGGTTGGTGGTCTCAGTCGGACATGTAATGTACTTTACCCTCTGAGATGGCACAGGAGACTGGCTTTGCAAGAAACTCAATGAGAATGACCAGACGCTTCTGATCCCTTGTAATTTAGGGGGGAATCTAGAGCAGCTGCTTAGAGAGAGCAAGCACAAGTTCCTGGCTGGCTTTTCTGCTGGTCACAATCAAGACGTGGAATCCTCTGGACTCAGACACATCCAGAGGCTTTCCAGCTTGCCCCGGCAATGCCCCTTCACTCAGGAAGCATGACTCTTATCACAAAGATGTATTCACCCAACACTCATTATTCAGCACCGACTGGGTACAAAGATCCCGGGACAAACACGGAGAAACCCCAGCCCTCCACCTTCATGAAATGTGTAGCTTATTAGGAGATACAGTGATACCTTGGTTCTCGAACATAATTCGTTCCAGGAGGACGGTCGAGAACCAAATTGTTCGAGAACCGAAGCAATGAAACCCAATAGGAAATAATGGAAACTGGATTAATTCGTTCCAAGCCCCAGAAAATGCCTATTTACTGGCCTAATTTGTATATAATATGTAGAAAAACATAAGTCTCAACAAGAAATAAAAGTGTACAGTATGTCTAAGGGTTAAATTCAGTGTAAAGCGTGACTCTCCCCACAAAGCGTGACTCTCTCTCTGCACGCACACTGAGGACGCAAGCAAGGCGCGCTGGGCCGAATGAACGCCATTCGGCTCAACTCGGCTCATCTCGGAAGTTCGAGTTCCAAATATTTGTTCAGATTCCAAGACAAAAGTTTCTCGAATCTCCTGGTCGAATACCGATTTGGTCGAAAGTCAAGGCGTTCGAGAACCGAGGTATCACTGTATCAGCCAAGAAAGAGGTGACTCTCTTCATAGACTGTAAGCAAGTTCTCAATACCTCAGACCTAGTCTGAACAACAACAGGTGGACCTACAACAATTTTGAATGAAAGCAAGCAGCGGCCACCTAAATATAAAGATGAGTAAGAAAGAGTGGTGTGGTGGTTCAAAGAGCTCTCTGAATATTGACTCTCGTTCAGGCCACTGGTTCTCATGACCATTAAAAATATTACTACTTCTGGCCATGTAGGGAATTGAAAAGTGTTTCAGACTGTAATGTTCCAATGAGCAACCTACAGCCCAGTCGGTGTGGCTCAGTGGTTGAGTGTCGACCCATGCACCAAGAGGTCGCCAGTTCAATTCCCGGTCAGGGCACGTGCCCAGGTTGTAGGTCAAATCCCCAGTGGGGGGCATGCAGGAGGCGGCCAGTCGATGTTCTCTCTCATCGATGTTTCTATCTCTCTCTCCCACTCCCTTCCTCTCTCTCTCTAATATCAACAAAGAAAAAAAAATCAAATGAGCAACCTACAAATTTTATCTTAGTTGGTTTGAAAAATGATTGCATTTAATGCTGTAACATTTGCAGGGGGGAAATAATCACTTTTGTTGGTTTTATTTATTTCAGTGTCTTCTGTGATAAATACTGATTAAGCACCTACTACCCCAAACCAGGGACAGCCACGGTGGTCACCTTTACAACCTCACCTGATTGTCTTTTGTTTGAAACTCAAGACACTTAAGCTCTTTAATAGCCACAGTTGAGCAGAAAGCCAAATAAAAATGATCTCCCTTAGACATGTTAAAACAGGCATGATACACAATTAGGCAGCATTTGACCCAATGCTGTTGTTTGTAACTATTTGTTAAAAAAAAAATCAATCAGTACCCAGCTACTTGAAAATGGATCATCGTACAGATTGGTATGGAGAATTTACTACCAGTGAATTTTCCATGTTGCTCTCATCTCACTATCCTCTCAGACTGAGGCTGCCATCAATCATACCTCATGGCAATAAGAACATCAGTCCAGCCTGGCTGGTGTGGCTCAGTTGGTAGAGCATCATCCCATGCACTAAGAGGTTGCTGGTTTGATTCCCCATTAGGGTACATATCCCTGGTGAGGGGCATACGGGAGGCAGGGGATTGATGTTTCTCTCTCATTCATACTTTTCTTTTTCTTTTTTTATTAATTAATTTATTTTTGTTACAGATGTTTCTCCCCCCCCAGACTCTCTCATTCTTATTTCTATCTCCCTCCCTCTCCCTTCCTCTCTCTCCAAAAATCAATAAAAACATATTACAAAAATAAATAGATAAATCAGTCCAACAAAGAAATTCCTGGTAAGATAAGCCTAAAATAAGTGATTGCAACAAAAAAAGGCGCACCACCATGGGAGCAGTAGAAACTAGTTCCTCGATTCCCACTAGATTAATCCGCATTAAAAACTTACCAAATAAAAATCAATTTGCAGAAGTTGGATGCTGACTAAAAGGAAAACTTCCTCGAGCTACTTCCCCTCACTCTGTGTGACCTTTGCCCAAATCCTTCAGCTTAGAGGGCTCCCTCCCACATTCCCATAAAACCCCAGAAAGGCAAGGGGGAAAGAAAGCAAAGGAGCTTGTATTTTGCAGCATTAGGCTACTTAATTCCCACGTTTCTCTCTGTCCAGTGTATGTCAAGCTCTGGGCCTGATTTGAATGACTAATCGCCTACAGCTTCCTAACGTGGTCCAGGAGGTTCCGGTGACACCCGCTTGACACAGCACGTGGGAAGCGGCACGGAACGTAGTAAGGGTCAGTAGGGTGGAGAAACTATTTCTGTGAAAGAAAGGAGGTTAGAGAAATAGACTGGGAAAAAGTCAGCAAACTATGAATAAAGGTAAGAGAGGGGTCATGGGTGGAGGTGGATTTCGAGGATTCAGGAAGTATGCTGTAACCTACTGAATGAAGTTGAGATCTGAGGAAATTATGACCTCACAAGTTCTCCAAAGACATCTGTTAAATGAATGGGAGGCCATGTGGAAGGAGCACAGGTTATGAAAGAACTGGGGCAGAGTCAAATTGTTGGGAGGCTCAATGGGACTTTAGAAATACTAGAAATCAATGAGCTCAGACTTCCCAGTTTGAAGAGGAAGACGTCTGAAGTCAAGAGGAGGGGATTAGCTGGTACCAGTTCACACTGCTCAAGTGCAGCAGCAAGATCGAAACAGGTGTCCGAACCCTGTGCACCCCACCTCACACCCCTCCGGCTGCCTTGTGATCTTACCATCCTCCGGATCAGCATCCTCCTCACCCTCCTCCACATCTTTGGGATGGAATTGTGCGGCCAAATGGAAGACAAAGCCAGGGACTTAGGCTTCCCCTTCTCCTTTAGCTTTGCAGCACTTTCCCTGCCAACTAACACACACTTAATACAGCCCCTCTGCCTCAGCCTATCAGCAGCTGGCAACTGTTTTTGCTAATTGGTTAACAAAGAAAACAGGCTTCACTTGCCTCCTGCAAGGACAGGAGGCAGAGATTAGGGCCTTTTTCTATTGAGCAGCAGCGAGGACTCCGTGGAAAGGCACTGAATGGAGGTAACAAACTAGGAGACTGATAAAGGGAGGAGGAGAGGCTGTGGTGAAGCTGGGAGAAAGCACAGCGCGGTGGGGATGTGCACGTTCAAGGGTCAAGGAACGAGGGCAGTTGCAGAGTTAAGAACTTGTCCCTGGGCCCTGGGCTTACCTCCTCCTCTGACCCTTCATGAACTTTGACCCTGGGTAAATTATATAAGCTCCTCCTATGCCTCAGCTTCCTCACCTGGAGACTGGGAATAAGAAAAGTACTTACTTTATGGGCAGTTAAAAGTATTAAATAAACAAATACCTGTTGGACATGCTCATCAGTACCTGGCACATGGTACGTACTATATGGGTGTGATATGTTTTCACAGGAAGGAAACAACTTTCTTAGGGATATCAACCAGCATCCAACAGCATTTTTTTTTTTTCTTACTCTGTCAATATGAATCCTGCATTTACTGGAGAACTGACAGCCAGGGCAGAAGGTGTCCCTCCCCTGCCTATGCCTTTGGGCCGGAGGCTGTTGGGTCTGAATAGGGTTGTTTCGTTACAGAAAGGCCTACTAAATATGCCTCCCCACGCCACACCTGTGCCGGGAGTGGATGGCGCGCTAAAAAAATTCTTTCAAGGGATCCCCTGGGGTGTTTCGGGAGTGAATGTTCTCTGGATTGGTTTTTTTCCATCACCTGAAAGGGTAATTAGCTTGAAGTTTTCCCTGGTCGCCACTGTAGAAGGTGACAGAGTTCACCTGTTCTTTATTATTTTTTCTGGGCTCCAAGAAGATTTTTAAACCAACTGAATCATTTCAGGAGGAAAAAAATCCACAAATTTGGATTCTCTCAAGAAAATCCTTTTCTCAAGAGTCTCTTGATCGCCGCTGATGCTGATACTGCAGATGCTCCCCTGTCCCTGCTGTGCCCAGGACAAGACACTGTAAGAGGGATGAGGGAGGGCTGGGACTTGCTCGTGAAGCAGGAGGGGAGAGGAAAAAAGGAGCATTCTTTTAGGTACAGAATTTCTTGGGACGAGTTTTGGAAGGGTTTTGATTTGAGCTTTTCCAAAATGAATAATATTGATGTCCCTCGTGGATAATCACGACAGAAGCCATGAAGTTCATGCAGAAGGCATTTCATGGCGGCTGAAGCTGCTCATGATAAACGTTTTAGATGAAGATCTGGAATCTAATGAGAAACATACATACCTATCACTGCCCATATGCTCCTGCTTCCCAAGTCATAAAACTGGACAGCCATTGGCTGTCCTGTTTACTGGGTATCCTTTTCTTTTCCTTCCTTCAGTTTTTAAAGTAAAAGTTATTTTGAGAATATGAGTTCAAACACCAAAGATCAAGGTGTCATTTTTCATTGTTCTTTTAAATTTAAAGGAAGCAATATAAAAATGAGAGAAGGTGTGGATTTATCTAACACAAACTGAAGGTGTGGATTTACCTGACACAAACTGAAGGTGTGGATTTACCTGACACAAACTGAAGGTGTGGATTTACCTGACACAAACTGAAGGTGTGGATTTACCTGACACAAACTGAAGGTGTGGATTTACCTGACACAACTGAAGGTGTGGATTACCTGACAACTGAAGGTGTGGATTTACCTGACACAAACTGAAGGTGTGGATTTACCTGACACAAACTAAAGGTGTGGATTTACCTGACACAAACTGAAGGTGTGGATTTACCTGACACAAACTGAAGGTGTGGATTTACCTGACACAAACTGAAGGTGTGGATTTACCTGACACAAACTGAAGGCAGATAAGAAAAACATGCATAATGGGACAGGAAGGAGAGAACTAAGATTTTTTTTTAGTGTCATTCTTGTCCCAAGTAGGTACCATCCTAGATTCTGTGTTTGTTTGATTTTTTTATCCTCACCCGAGGACATTTTCTTTTTTTGCATTGATCTTCAGGGAGAGAGGGAGCAAGAGAGAGAGAGACATCGACGTGAGAGACACACATCGAGTGGCTGCCACCCACACGACCCCAACCAGGGCCGGGGAAAAACTGCAACCAAGGTACATGCCCTTAGTGGGAACCGAACCCGGGCTGCTCTGGTCCGTGGGCCAACACTCTAACCACTGAGCTAAACCGTCCAGGGCCATCCTAGATTCTTTTTTTTTTTTCTTTTTTTTTATCCTCACCCGAGAACATTTTTCCATTTTTTGTTCAGATAGAGCGGGAGGGAGAGAGAGGAAGAGAGAGAGAGAGAAACATCGATGTGAAGGGACACATCGAGTGGCTGCCACCCGCACGACCAACCAGGGCCGGGGACAAACTGCAACCGAGGCACGTGCCCTTAGCGGGAACCGAACCCGGGTCTCTCCGGACCGCAGGCCGATGCTCTAACCGCTGAGCCAAACTGGCCAGGGCCATCCTAGATTCTTTAGGCACGTTTTCTTGTACCATAATCCCCCCATAACTGTAGGAGAAGGTATCACTGACTTCATTGTATAGATTCGTGATGTCTGGGGCAAGTCTCTGCAGTAATGGAAATGTTCTAGATCTGTGTCATCCTATACAGTAGCCACAGGTGGCCTCCAAGCACTTAAAATGAGGACAATGTGATGGGACTGAATTTTAAATTTTATTTCATTTTAATTACTAGCCACATGTAGCTAGTGACTACTGTTTGGACACTGCTGGAGATGTTACTACTGAGGTTCAGAGAAACTAGGTCAGTTCTAAGATTAAACAACCAATGAGTAGCCAACCCAAAATGTGGACTGGATCAATCTGATTCTAAGTGTTCATTCTTTTCATTACAATAAGTCAAAGAACTATGGTATTTTGTGTCAGTTTTCTTTCACATTGAAAGATCAGAAAGGGGGCCAAATAAATCACCTGGTTACCAGAACCAAATGGCTACTGGAGTTAGAAGGAATTGGCAGAAGGCGGAAAGGACTCAAAGATTATGAGCCCTGATTTGATCAGTAATGATTCCTTGAAGTTACTACTCACATGATTTAGTCATTTTCAGAGAAAAAAATATGGACACAAATGTAGATGCACTAAAATAAAAAGGAGAAAGTAAGCTAGGCATTGCCACAACTATGATCCTATTTTTTCCCTTTTATTGATTTGAGAGAGAGAGAGAGAGAGATGAAAACATCCATGAGAGAGAACATCGATTGGCCGCCTCCTGCATGCCCCCCACTGGGGATGGGGCCCACAACCTGGGCATGTGCCTTGACCGGGAATCGATCCTGGTGCATGGTTCATGGGTCGATGCTCAATCACTGAGCCACACCGGCCGGGTTATGATCCTATTCTTCAACACGGTTGAAGAGAGAACAGAGAAAAGTGCAGGAGGGGGCAACAGCTACGGCTCTGAAGTAGAACATGTGTGTTCCATACGAGATTACGTACTAGTCACACACTAACTGTGTCACTTCTGCAAGGTCCTTAACGTCTATGAATGAGTGTCTACTGAACTCCCAAAAACTGTCCTAAGAATAAATGTGCTAATAGTCCTAATGCATTGCTTGCTTGACTAAGCACAGGCCCTCGGCAAACAGCAGCCATCCTCATCACGGAGCGGACAACAGGTGGGAGGGAGGAGTCACATCCCCGTAGTTTCGAAATATATTCACTATTGCAAGTAGCATTTTGAGTTGGTAGTTAAATGAAACAAGTATATATAGCACTGCTTTCATTTTCAGCACTTTAAAAAATACTGTGAAATGTTCTCAAGAGATATCTTGAGACTCAATTCCTAGAATCAAGGTCACTTACTTTCTGTCGCTGGAGAGGGAAGTTTATAAGTTCAGACACAGGACGTTTACGCTGTGGCTGCAGTTCTTGACCCAACTTGTAAATAATCATAATGAAAATGATAAATCAAGATGGCTTAATAAAAGCCTTCAAAAATCAAAAGAAGAGAGAAAAACGACTGGGCCATAACAACGGGAACCTATGGTTAACACAGAAATGCCCCAGCATTCTCTAGGCAAAGGCTTGTGCATTTCCAATTCTAACTGGGTCATGTGGGATTGTAATTTTAACCACAAATTACCATCTTGATCCTGGAGAGAGAAGAAAGAGAGCGCTTTTCAGAAATACACATGGGACATAAATGATACACGTGGAAAGAGGGCAGGGTTCAAAGGGACCCTATGGAGCTCGTAACATGCCAAGTCCAAAGCAGAACTGCAGCTTTAAAGCCAGAAAAGGGGGGGCTGAGAAAATGGAACTTGTTCAAGGCGGGCAAAGCAGCAAAAATCTGGATTTTCGAGAAACCAAACCAGGTATTTGCATCTGTGGCCTTTCGCTGTAGGTGGTGGGCTCTCATTTGCTTCCATGGAAACAAGACAAGGAGGTGGCCCCTGCCCTGAGCTGCAAAGGCTATCAGAGAGCACCGTGTATTTTTTACTGTTGCATCTAATTTATGCTGAGGAGTCTGACGTGGAGGAGTGAAGGAAGGTGGAAGGACTGGAGTCTGCCTAAGCGTCCCTCCGTGTTCCCCATTCATGTTCAAGGCCCAGGAGCTTGAACAAGCACACTGAGACATCTAGTGTTCCACGGCAGCAGCTGCAGAATCTGCACTGGATTGGGGTCTGTGGGATGATTTGGCTGTGGTTCTAGGTATTTATTTCTGAGCCTGGTTCTCAGTCCTTCACACGGATTATGGGAGCCAACTGTGGATGAAAAGGGGCCACGTGCGAACCTGACAAGCTCAGGAGAGGCCTGTGGTGCGGCCTTGTAAACCCAAAGACCTAAGATAACTGCAAAAGATGGTCTGAAATGAAATTTTTTTTTTTTTTTAACTAAAAGCAGTTTATGGCAGGTAGTCATATCCTAGGCCGGCATCTTCCCTGGCAAAGGTCAATCTTGACCTTAACTGAGGCTTTTGGCATCTAGGATAACGTATCTTTGAGATGTCAAAGTCATTGTCCTTATTCTGGACCCCTCAAAGCATGAGTACCACTCTACGAAGACCACGGATCCCCTCACTGTTATCGAGTTAACTGTTTTTTTTAATCCTCACTGGAGGATATTTTTCCATTTTTGTTCAGATGGAGTGAGAGGGGGAGAGAGAGAGACATCGACATGAGAGGGACACATCGAGTGGTTGCCTCCCACATGACCCCAGTCAGGGCCGGGGACAAACTGCAACCCAGGTATGTGCCCTTGACCGGAATCGAACCCTCGACTCATTGGTCCATGGGCCGATGCTCTAACCACTGAGCCAAACCATCCAGGGCTATTGAGTTAATTGCTGATTGTTAATGATCCTGTACCCATTATGTAAAAGAAGTATGTGTCTATCATTTTACTTTTCATCCAATTCCACAGGTTTCCCTGCTTTGCTTTCTCCCATCCCCCTAATCTATCACCAATGGATTTCATGTAACTCACTTGCATCGTCTCTTTTGATTGTAATGAATAAAATAGGGACAAAACTGCCATTCTCCGGAGAATTATCTCCATCCCTTGAGGTTTTGCTTCCCAGCAATTGTCGACACTTTTGGCTCAAATAAACTCGCAAGATTCTTCACAGGTTTGAATGTCTCATACGTTGACATAACTCATACCCATGAAAAGCATTTCTTTGTTTCCTAAATTAAAAGCAAAAGGAAGCAAACAAGCAGGTACCCAGAGTAGTGGAGAGGTACAGGGGCTTAACATTTAAGTCTTTGGATGTAGACACAGGCCTGGGTTCAAGTCCTTGCCCCTCACTTTACTAAATCTCTCTCCTTATTTGTACAACAGGTATAACGATAGGTGTGTGGCACTTAGGAAGTGGTCGATACATGGAAGCTTTTGTTACTGGGTGAGATACTACAGGTTGGGTGTGGATTTGGTAATTATATCATTCGGTTCATAAGATACAATTACTTGGAACCTGATGCTGTGTCCTCCAATTAGGCCAGTTCAGCAAGAAGAATGCAGGGCCCCACAGGTGAGAAGGAGATTGAGATGATCCTTGGAAATCAGAATCATTAAGAAGAGGTCAAAGTTTGTGTTTTTAAAGCTGACCTGCAAAATCCTACTTCCAGAATTTGTGCAACCGACATACAGTCTTCACGGCTGCTTACCTTTTCTTTCCCTCTCTTTCTTTTCTTCCTCTTCGATCTCAGGCCACACCTGCTTCAGTGGTGTCTCGATCCCTCCATGGCCCTTGTTCACAGACATTTTATGAACCACCCTCCATGGTGAGTGTTCCTTTCAAATGGGATCTTTAGGAAAGTGCACTTGTTGCAAGAAGTTGGGATTCCAGGGCTCTCTAGTCTGTCCATATTCATGGTCGCTTCCTGTTCGGTGGAATACAGGGAACTTCCCTGGGGGGCTAACTTCATGATGGCCATGCTCTGAACAGGCACTCTGGGGTGACTGGGTGCTTACCATACAGAGATGCCACCCTGGGGCAGTGCACCCGTTTGGTGCCTTTGAATGCTGCCCCAGAAGTGATGCCTAAGGGTGCCAGATTTAGTAAATAAAATACAGGACAACTAGTTCAGTGTGAATATCAGACAACCAACCCACGATTTCTCGCCAGAAGTTCATGTTATGGAATATGGAGCAGCCTCAGCACCTAAAGGCGGAACTGCCTGAGCGTGGGGTTAGTCCTTCCGGAGTTTGTCGAGCACCCGGAATGGTGCACAGAGTGTCCCCAAGGAACCCCGGGACCTTCTCACAATTCAGGAAATAAACATGAATGTCACAACATGGATGGAACTTGAGGGAGTTATGCTCAGTGAAATAAGTCAGACAGAAAGACAAACACTGTGTGTTCTCACTTATATGTGGAATCTTTAAAAACAAAACAAAAACTAGCCCAGCCGATGTGGCTCAGTGGATTGGGCGTCATCCCATGGACTGAGAGGTCCTGGTTTGATTCCTGGTCAGGGCACATGCCCAGGTTGTGGGCTCGATCCCCAGTAGGGGGCGTGTGGAGGCAGCCAATCGATGCATCTTTCTCACATCAATGTTTCTATCTTTCTCTCTAAAAAAAAATCAATAAAAACATATTTTTAAAAAAACTGAACTCATAGAAACAGAGAACAGATGGGTGGTTGCTACAGGTGGGGGTTGGGGGATAGGGAAAATGGGTGAAGGCAGTTTGAAGGTACAGGCTTCCAGTTACATGATTAATAAGTTCTGAGGATCTAATGTATAGCAGGGTGACGACAGTCAATAAAAGTTGCTAGGAGAGTAGATCTTAAAAATTCTCATCGCACACGCGCACACACAAAACTGGTAACTGTGAGGTGATGGATGTTAACGAAACTTACTGTGGTGAGCATTTTGTAACATACACACATATAAAATCATTATGTTGTACACCTTACACTTACACAATGTTATGTGTCAATTAGACCTCAATGAAACTGGGCGGCGGGGCAGGGGGTGAACTGCACTGGAGCAGCGGAAAGAGGTGGTAGGTGCCTTCAAACAGAGTTAGGAGACTGCAGATCGTGGGCTCACTCTCAGAGAGGCGACATTATTCCTCACATTAGGACAAGGATTCACACGGAGAATGTTAAAATGTATTTGTTTCCTTTAAGCAAACACATTTCCGTTACACGATTATCATCGCCTGGGTTGATTTTTGTTCCTATAATAGAATCAGGACATCTAATGTTATAGCAAAAAGCAATTTGTTTCATCTGTTCCTGTTCCTCCCCCTTCTGTCAAAACACGTGGGATGAAAACAAAAGAACACCGAAGCCCACGGCAGTGAGGCGAGTGCCCAGGGGGCCGGGGCTCCTTGGTGGCGGGGCCAGGCGAACGGGAGGGAGAGCCTCAAGGCCTGGACCGCAGCAGACATGGGCGAACTGCCACCTGCCCCCTGCCTGTTTCGGAATGGCCTGCAAGCCAAGAACGACCTTTACATTTTTATTATTTTATTTATTTATTTATTTATTTATTTATTTATTTATTTATTTATTTATTTATTTTTTTAATCCTCATCTGAGGACATTTTTCCATTTTTTGTACAGACAGAGTGGGAGGGAGAGAGAGGAAGAGAGAGAGAGGGAAACATCGATGTGAAAGGGACACATCGAGTGGCTGCCACCCGCACGACCAACCAGGGTCGGGGACAAACTGCAACCGAGGTACATGCCCTTAGCGGGAACCAAACCCGGGCCTCTCCGGACCACAGGCCGACGCTCTAACCGCTGAGCCAAACCGGCCAGGGCTATTATTTTATTTATTAAAAAAATTTTTTTTTTCTTTATTGATTTTAGAGAGAGAGAGAGAGAGAAACATCGATGAGAGAGAACATCGACTGGCTGCCTTCTGCACGCCCCCCACTGGGAATCGGGCCCACAACCTGGGCATGTGCCCTGACCGGGAATCGAAATGGTGACCTCTCGATGCATGGGTCGACGCTCAACCACTGAGCCACCCCGGCCAGGCGACCTTTACGTTTTTAAATGATGGAGGGGGGATTAAAAGATAAATAATATTTCTTGAGAAAATTACATGACATTCGGATTTCTATGTCTATAGACGTTACTGGTGCACAGGCATGTTCATTCACACATTCTCCCTGGCTGCTCTTGTCAGTAGCGCTGAGTGGCTGTAACACAAGACTTGCGTGGTCCCCAAAGCCTAATATAGTCTCTCTCCTGCTCTTTACAGAAAACAAAAAACAAAACCAAAAAACGCCAAATGAAGGGCCTTAATAGCAGCACCAGCCCTCGTGTCAGTGACCATTCTGGTTTGTGGATGCCAAAGTCCCACTGGCTGTTAAATGTTTCAGCCCCCAGCCCGCACACTAAGGAGTGGCAGGATATCCACCAGAGAGGGCCGAGGGAAGGGGCTTCTTCATGGTGGTGCCGACAGCGGCCCTGGACCTATCAGGCCGATCGAAGTGTCGCGCAGTCATAAACACCTCCCTGACCTTAGTGTTCAAAGTCCCCTGGGAGAAAGATGTCCTTGTAAGCTGGTGGTGATTATTAACAGGGTATAAACTTTTACTAAATCACTAGAACCCTTCCAAGTGGAAAACCTGACTTAGAATATCAATATGTAAAACAATAGGAGACAAATGCTACTGAGGGAAAAGGGCTGGGCACTAAGGAGGCTTAGGGCTCAAAGTGTAAAAAAATACAACTCATGTAAAAAATAATCTAAGAAAATGATCCTAATTTTTAAAAATTATAAGTAATATAAAACTATAAAAACATAAATATTTATATAAAGACTTTATAGAAAATTTTATTTACATATTATATATAATGTGTATAATGTATAAATATTATATTTCTGTTTTTTATATATATGCCATTAAAGGCTGATTCAGGAAGTAGACCTTATTAATGCAATGATATGTATCAAAAGCCTAAAAATACCAGGAGAGGAAGGGCATAGGGGAATTTATATGTGTGATGGTGTTATTTGTTTCCAAACTGTAGTGTACTCTTCCAAAACTGAAAAAAAATTCAACATCCAATAACAGAAAATAATCAAGTAAGTTTTAGGATATGATGTAGTGGGATAATATATAGTCACTTAAGATACATCTAGAAAGACTTTGTAACAACGTGGGTAAGCAATGTAAAAGTAATTGGTAAAGAAAAACAAAGAAAGAAGGATATAAAACCTATGTTGACATGTCAAAAAAACATCCCTCACTGAAAATAAATCATTCATAGCCAAAAGCGTACAAAAAATTATCCAATTTTAACAGTGTCCTTCGCTGCGGAGAGGATAGATTCTTTCTTTTCTTTCCACTGAAATACATATTTCAAATTTTCTAAAAGGATTGTGTATGATTTTTATAATTAAAAATAAAGTAAAATTAAGAAATAAATTAATTCACGGTGGAGAAGGAAAATGAGAAATACATAATTTAGTTAATGCCTAAAAAAACAACAACACATAAACACAGAATCTTTTTAAAACACAAAAGAAAAAGAAAGTTCTTCCAAATCCATTTCTGAACTTTCATGCGGCAGGCCTGCTGTTGAACCCAATCTGACCAATAGATGTCACTGTTCCTCTTCTTACTTGTAGCACATCTAAGATGCACAACTTTTACACAGAGGGACAAAACCCAGACTACGAATTTCCATGTCATCTCATGAAGGGTTGTAGATTTTTCATCTTTCAGTTTCGTTCCAAACCTCCTTTTACAATAACTGGATGGCGAATGCTTTTCTAAAAGAACAAACTGTGACTACGGTTTTACGGTTATGAAAAGTATAAGGTTCTGTTCTTGGTTGCTTGATAAAACCATCACCCATATGAACATCACAGACCTAACCTACACTTGTCAAATTCATACTCAGGGCCTGAAAGTCATAAATTGGAAAGCATTTAACGAAATCAGGGGCCCAGCTGGTGTTGCTCAGTGGTTGAGCATCGACCCATGTACCAAGAGGTCGCCATTTCAATTCCGGGTCAGGACACATGCCCAGGTTGTGGGCCTGATCCCCAGTGGGGGAGTGCAGGAGGCAACCAATCGATGTTCTCTCTCACCAATGTTCCGATCTCTCTCTCCCTCCCTCTCCCTTCCTCTCTCTCTAAAATCAATAAAGAAAACCAAATTAAAAAAATTAAAATAATAAAAGAAATCAGGGGCACAAGATTGTCAATAGGCATGAGAGTTAATGGAGGGAAAAGGGCTCCTTGGATTCCTAATGCTCACCCCCATCTCTGACAGGAAACTGGGAGGAGAAGAGGGTGAGCAGGGGTGGTGAGAATGGGGGCAGTCTGGTCAATCGTATCAGGCCATCTTACAGTGTGGAAGTAGCTAAGACCCAGCCCCCTGCTTTGTGTAGGGCAGTCAATGCTTCCGCGTCGAGGAATACAAGAATGAATGAGAAAGAAGAAGGCTGTGTTTTTTAAATGGGTATCTTGTATTCTGCAGATTTCCTGCCAACCTGATCACCTGTTATTTGAGCAGCTGGAGAGAAAGGAAGGTTTAGGAATGTGCAAGGGAGACAGGCTATTTGGGTGTCACTGGAGAATCCAGAACCTATCGATAGTCAGCTAAGACATGTCCTCATGTTTTTAGAAAAATGGTATTAAGAGGTGACTTGCATCAAATAACTATACCCACAATGTGGTTTATTAGGCCGCAAAGCTGATGTGAATAGAGGACTATGAAAAACTCAGATAAGTTGTAAGACAGTCACTTTCTAGCACACAAATTTCAGATCACCAAGATCTATTTTCTGCAATCCGTTGATTTTTAGACAATGACCTCCCCCCATCATACACACAAAATAAAACTTCAGCAGTTTACGAATATGATTGACATTAAATGCATATTAAACGAACTTCTGCTGAATGCAAAGAATCACAACACAAACACAAAGATTTCTACTTACATGGAGATCCAAGTACAATTCACTCCTATCTGTCTTCTCTCTCTCCTCACGGAACAGGAAGGGACAGGCTGGTCCAGCTCTTGGGCCCACGACCCACGCACCTCCATCCCTGATGGGAAGGTCTTTGGAGGCTGACTGCTCATGGAAGCAGTCGCGGGGAAAGCCCTCCGAGGAGATGCCTAGACAAACACAGAGAAGATCTTCAGTGACTCCGTAGCCAGAAGAACATCAAGCCATCATCTTTGGGGACTCTTGTGTGGGCCACGTCATACTACCTCCTACTTCCCTTTGTAAGTTATATTTCTAGAGTTTGCTTTCCTCCAAAAGTGCTTTTCCTGATTACTCTTCTGGACCACCCTAACAAAGAATTAAAACGTGTGCCCTCATACCTGTTTTTTAAAGAATAAGTCTATTAGCTCAACTCTAGGCTCCCTGTTCTTGCTTACCAATCCCGGCTACCCAGATCACTCTCATTCAGGACAGAATCGGGGAATGAGCTGGAGTGCCGAAGTCGGAAGGCTGGGTTGTTGGCTTTACCACCAATGGTGTCGCCTGAGCCATGTCACTAGTGTGTGTGTCTTTGGGGGCGGGAACTACACTGTGTTCATCTTCAACTGTGGGGACGGAATCATTGTAAGTGGCGCATGTTGGTGCTTGGTCAGTGTGTTGAATGAATGAACTACAAGGAACTAGAATGAGGGTACTGGGCTAGTTCTTATCTAAATGTTGATGATAATAGCCAAGTATGTGCCAGGCACTGTTCCTAGCCCTGTTCTTTGATTTTTCAAAAGCACCCCAATAGGTAGGTATCATCAGTGTTCCCATTTTAGAAGAAGAAACTGAATCACTAAGTGGTTATAATTGATCAACTCAATTTTTTTTTTTTTTGCTCAGGATCATAAAGTAAATGGCAAAGCCAGGTATTGAACCCCAGCAGTTAAACACTAGAGGCCATGCTCCCAATAATTAGACTATATATATGGCCTCTGCCTGGCATTCCTGTGATGACAGTTTGTGTTCTGTAACAAAAGGACTTCGTGGTCAAGTAGGTGGGAAAGAAGCAGTATTCTGTGTCCCTTGGAGCAACAATGTGTGTTAGCATATGAAAGACCTTGAGTTGCCCTTTCGTAAAGAAGCTTGGCTCTGTATAATAGTATTCTCCAAACTCATCTGACCGCAGAATTCACTTAACGGGGCACCTGATACACATGTTGCAAATCACTGGAGTTCCAGTGGCGTGTGGTTCGGAAAACACGAGGTTGGATGTAAATTCCCATGTGGCTCTGAGGTTCCTAGTCCTCTTTTAATTCCTGGTAAGCAACCTTGGCAAAATATTACACAACCAGGCAGAAGTCAAGGGTTTAGGCTCAGTGTACTTTTGTAACAGAGATCACTGTTGGATATATGATAGGGCGCTTACTACACATAATCCTTGTCACAGCGTCTCTGTGGCAGTGACCCGAAGCCAGCCAGTGGCTTCCGCCATGCTGAAAACCCGACTGGCCAGTCACTTGAGCTGAGGAGAAGTCAGCTAACAAAGGGATCATGGGACAACATGCTTCTCCTTTGTATTAGAGTAGCATTTTAGAAGAAATCGTATTTAAAAACAGCCAAGGTGTTGCTTTTCATTTGCTTGTTCAGCCAGCTGGTTTCCAAACATGTCAGCGGGAAAGGTGAGGCAGGTCACAGCATCTCTGCAGGTGATGTCCCTAAAACACTTTTCTGTGGCTACCGAGAAAACGAGCGTCCAGGGCCTCAGGTGTCTACTCTGCAGGCACAGTGTCCAGAATGTTTTAATCAAGTTTTCCTTCCCCTGAGCCAGATGTCTTAGAATAAGAGCCTTTTCAGTCACCTGGCCTCACCCTGTCCATATGCCCCTCACTACCTACACTCTCCAGGGCTTTTGCTTTGGGCTTCAGGTTAGTGGGCCCATCGGCTCCCACAGGAGGCGCTAAGTACCTTCACCTAATCTTCACGGGGAGCCCGAGAGGAAGGCTGCTGGCCACACTTTCATGATGGAGAGGTTAAAGCCCAGAGCCCTTTTAACTTCCAGTACATGGCTCATCTCCCTCCTAGAATACTTCTCTTCCCATTTGGTAAGAAGTGAGAAAATAGACCTTTGAAAATTTATGGTATACTCTCACCATGCTACCTTATCTTCAAAAAAAATGTATGAATTCCTAGTCCCATCTCTCAATGTAAGTCCCTCTACTTTTCATTTTTATTTTGGAACAGCTGCCGGCTTTGGGTCAGGTTTACACTGGTCAATAAAACGACATAAAGCATAATATGTACTCAGAGAATAACAATATCCCAGAGAACATAGTAGACATTGCCCAGGGTAAGACATCTATATCATCAAAGGCACGTTGTCTGGTGAGGAGAAGTTCATCATTTAGGTGTAAGTGAGGGGTCAGTTCCCACGACAACTAGGATCTGTGTCCTTAGAGAAAACAGATGCCCATGCAAAGCCACGTACACACCTGGTGGTGCCACCCAGAACGGCATTAACCAGGTGGAGCATGCAATTCAAGTCCCTCCTACTCAGAGGAACGACAATGGGAAGTTTAGGCAGAAGCAAGAAAAAAGGAAGTTCGTTTTGGAAATAGTTTTCATTTTAATGAGCCAATTTCTAATGCCTAGTGTTTGACCAGACAAAATCCCTGTGAAGGAAACACGCACGGTAAGAACCATGACGCATGGTAATTTGGGTGAGGATCAAGGCGACAATGACGGACCAAGGGCCGAAGTAAGTAACATTAAAATGTTGTTCTCAAACGTCCAACAAGGCAGGTCAGGACACAGGACAAATTCACCATTAGAAAGGACATAACAAACGTATTAGTAAATGTTTTAATGAAAGTTTTAATAATATCACACAAGTTTTTTGAATAGCAAAAATGAAGCACATGTCTATATTTATTAAAATAGGTAGTAACCACACTACTCTCTTCAACCGAATAAATTTAATAAAGAGAAGGAAAACTTACCTAAAATGAGGTAAGTGTTATCTGTCAAAACAGTCAAATCTCATTTGATTTTCTGCTATAAACAGAATTTGAGGTGTTTGATTTTCATCGAACATTTTATGAAAAGCTTAAAACAGTCTTATCAACTTAATCATATATCTTCCCATTCCATGTGCATATTATAAATTTGTTTTTTACTCAATATTTATTGCTTATTTTGTTTCTCAGAGACATCCCGACAGCTTGATGGACCACACGTACACACACAGGTTAATTCTATAGCTGACCACTATTAATAACAACATATAGCACAGTCACAGTACAGGAAGGGCGACTTACCTGGGGACCACTTGGAAAGTCTGTGCTTGTCTCAACCATTCAAGTGACGAGCTGCACTTCCTGATGCTAACCTACAACATCAGACTGGGGTTTTGCTGTCAATTATCAACACAGTGGAAGCAGAAAGAAAGGAAAGTTGACATGCCATTTACAACTGAAGGCTGTATCCATAGCTCATCGTTCCAAAATGGAATATCTTTCTACCTAGGGTCCATTGGAATGTTGTTTGCACTTCTTTACTCCCTCCCTGTATTATTATTACACACCCAGGCCTTTCCCAGTGGTCTTGGTAGGTCTTCCCATCGGCCCATGGGTGTTGGACCCGGCCTTGTGACTTGCTTTGGCCAATTGAGTGTGGGCCGCGTGACAGTGTGCCAATTCTGAGCCAAGGCCTTAAGAGGTATTGTGTGTTTTTACACCCTGTTTTGTGTCTGTGCCATTACTATTTGACAAGCACACCCTAGGGAGCCTGGATTGAGACACACACAGCAGACCCAAGCACAGCCCTGTTGCTTGGAGCCAACCTCAGCCGAACCCAGGTCAGATCACATGAACCTTAGCCAGCTCCTACGCCAATGAATGAGAACAATAAATATTCACTGTGAGCCATGGAGATTTGGGGCTTATTGTTGAAATTGCTGCCTAATACAGTGTCCATCATCCGCCTCCACCCAAAGCACCCCACTTGAAACCATTCAGCTAAGAAGGCTTAAAGACTACAGTAATCTGATTTGTGCTCAAAACAATTACTCAGTGTATTAGGTTTTGAAAAAAATAAAGTGAAAACTTGGCAGACCCATTTCCTCGTTCATACCAACATGCACACACAAACTACATTTAAAAAAAAATGAAACGTATTGACCACGCCTTGCCTTTAATTATCTAAAGAATATATGCATACATATATAAATCCACTTTCAAAGAGAAGCTTGCAAATATACTATGTAATTTTGTTCCTACAAAATTACAGTGCCTTTTGGCCTTTCTCTTTTAATTTTTCCACCATCCCAAGCACTCACTTGACAGCAGTGATGAAGTGGTTATGCCTCCAAACAGAAAAGAGGAGGAAAAAAGACAAACTCTCATGAGTTTTTGTTCCTATGCTGTAGTTCCCAAGGCCATCCATCATAGTCGGCTTAAAATCAATCCAAGAGATGAAGTTTCCCCAACCATGAAAATCAGAACTGATATGTACAGGTAGACAGGCTGTCTTCGGTTATGTTATTCAAACATGTACTTATAGGCAAGACAGACAGCAATCTAGATGTGTGGCTAATGGAAAGTGACAGTAAGTACTTGTAGGGAGGGTGTGTGCCTGTGTGTGCAATCATTCATGTCGATATCTACAAAGGCAGCGCTTTGGCAAACATACAGTCTCATGGCGAGTTTCTGTCAATTAGGGATCAACGCTCTCTCGTTCCACTGCCCTCATTTTCATTTCTAGGGATGCGAAATGATACAATCTCAGCTAAGTAGATGTAATTCTGAAAAAGCCTCTTATCTATCCACCCCAGTCTCTAATTCTCCTTGCAAGAAGTATGTGAGGAGAGAAATTATGAGCAAGGGCAGACAGGAGGAAGGTACAGTAGAGAGAGGCAGGGGAAGGCTGTCAGTGGGTCAGGACGGAGGGATGACTGGGGAGTGGGCTATGTCAATTTAAGAATCTATGAGGAGCCCGGCCATTGTGGCTCAGGGGTTGAGCGTCGACCCATGCACCAAGAGGTTGCCGGTTCGATTCCTGGCCATGGCACATGCCCAGGTTGTGGGCCCGATCCCTAGTGGGGGGCATGCAGCAGGTGGCCAGTCAGTGTCCTCTCTCATCGATGTTTCCATCCCTCTCTCCCTCTCCCTTCCTCTTTCTCTAAAATCAATAAAGAAAACAGTAAAAAATAAAAAGAATCTATGAGAAAAGCAGACATATCCATTAATAAATGCAATGTTAAATTCAAGTAAAATAAAATAAAAATTAGAGCTGCAAGGAATTTTGCACATCTCTCCACCTACCTGCTCATTTTAGAGTTGAGGGAACTGAAATCCAGGAAGATTGTAATATTTCCAACAAACTACTAGTGGCAAAGGCAGAACTAAAATCTAACTTCCAGGGAAATCTTTCATGCTATTTAGAGAACATTGTTGCCAATCCACAGAGGGGAATATTGAGGTCTGAGAAAGAAGTAGATGTGAATGATTGACAGGTGGTTTCAACTCCTGACTGTGACCTTTGCTAATTGCCTGACCTACTAAACCTCCTCGAATCTCTTTATGTCCTCATTAAGAAAAAGAAGATAATAAGAATATTGAGCTGTGCTCAAAATGGTATTCTTCCTAGAAAGGTTTCCTGGGCTGGGAGTGATGTATTGATGTATTGATGAGGGATATAAAAAAGTCCCTGTTTTAAGTAAAGAAACTTGTATGCAATAAGATCATATTAAATATCACATGCTCATGTTAAGGACTATTTTTTGTCCAAGAAAAAATAATTAAGCTCATAAGACTTCTCCGTAGCACTGCAGTGCAGCAGATCCCAAATCTGTTCAAGTCCTAAAAATAGAATTCACGTCATCGAAAGCAATAGCTCCAAGTATGTGGCTGATCATCTCCAAAAAGAGCAGCTCCTCAGGGCCCTTCACAGACACCCTGTGACCGTCAAACATATGAGTCTAGAGCCATGAATAAAACCACTTACAGGCACAGCTTTAAATGAAATTACATTTGAAAGAGGTACATAAATATATATCGTTATGATTATCACATTCATCTCTTTCCATGATCCTTTCCAGTGAAGAATATAGATGGATATAGATGATAGGCGAGAAGCAAATAGTACTCAAGTTAGGACTCATTTATGCCTAGAATTGTACTGAATATTTTAACACCTGAAAAACAGGGACATGTATTTAAAGTGGCACAAGGATGTTGAGTCACCCTGCTGGAAACGGAATAGAAGGCAGGTGCAGACGCAACTCAGTCAGGTCTGGTGCAGAAAAGACCAAGAAAGGAGCACGCTTGGAAGGCTGTAGTATTCACTGAGCTATTGGGAGCCTCTGTCCATTTTCAGATAATAAATGCTTACGAAATTAGATGTTGGTACTTCAGATTCCTACGTGATCAAAAAATTTTGGTATTTTGGTCATAAGGAATATACTTATTAACAAAAAAACACTGATACAAAGAACATGAATACAAAAAGTATTTCTTACAGTATTCATTATAAATAAACTTGAATAAGAGTTTTCCTTATGTCATATTATTTCAGCTATTATGGGGTTAGTTGCACCGGTGGGGAAACCAACTCTTGAAGAGATATCACATAATTACTAATTATATCAATAGTTAAGAAGGTATAGTAAAATAAATAAATAACTACAGAATACTAAGCCTTGGGTTAAAAAATATATATAATAATGACTTTTAAAAAATTCTTTTCCAAAAAGGAATGATCTTAAGGGATTCACAAAATCTGAATTTGTATAGCAAGATTAATATACAAAAAAAAAAAAGAAGGCACATATGCCAATATTAAAGATAAACATTTAAGAGATTAAGAACAAAATATGACTTTCAGTGTCCTTGCAAACAAAGCAAGAACATTTGGTTATTTCACTCCTATTATCAAAAGGAAGAAACATACACCCTTCAGGGTTCGGTTCCCGCTAAGGGCATGTACCTCAGTTGCAGTTCGTCCCTGGACCTGGTTGGGATTGTGCGGGTGGCAACCAGTCAATGCATCTCTCTTAGGTTGATGTTTCTCTCTCTCTTTTTATTCCCTTTCTCCCTCCTGCTCTATCTGAAGATAAATGCAAAGATGTCCTTGGGTGAGGATAAAAAAATATAGACAGTCGGCCCTCATTTATCGCGGTGAATCCGTTAGACTCTACCGCGATAAATGAATTTCTGTGAAATAGGATTCTTTTTTTTATTATTTTTTATTTTACTTTTTATTAATTTATTTTATTACAGATGTTTCTCCTTTTTTCCCCATTGACACCCTCCTCCCCATCCTCCCCCACCCCGTCCCCAGCTTTGTTGTCCATGTCCATTGATTATGCACACATGCATATAAGTTCTGTGGTTTATCTCTTCCCTACCCCCCACCCCTCTTCTGAGGATTGTCAATCTGTACCCTACATCAGATTCTTTACATATACACAGTCTCCCCTCACCACTTTGCGCTTCGACTTTCATGGCTTAAGCCGCGAGGGATGACTGTATATATATGTTCACTAACCATAATGGAAATAAATTATATACCAATAACAGAAAAGTATCTGTAAAATCCCCAATGTTTTGGACATTAGAAAATACACTTCAAAATAACTCATAATTCAAAGAAGAATTACAAGGGAAATTAGAAAATATTTGGGATTCAGCTAAAGCAGTGATCAGAGGGAAATTTATAGCTTTACAAAATACTGAGTGACTGGCCCTCTGGCGCTTCAGACATCTCAGCATTTATCTCCTGGATAGGGATATCTAGTATAGTTGATGTACATTTAACTCATAGAAAACAGAGGATTCAGTAACCTTTGCTGACATTGATAGCGCCTCAATACACAGCTGTCCCAGATCACACTACAAGTGAAGCTCAAATCCAATATCTTTTCACAATATCTTTCCTTACAACCTTGGGCTTGGTGGGCTTGGAGCCTTACTGCCCAAAGGAGGAGTGTGTCACGGGGGAACGAAGTCATGGTTTAATAAGCCAGGAAGCTGAGAGTGCTCCCTGGCCCTTTTAGGTTCTCATACATGAGAGAGACAGCGATTTGACTTCAGTGCCTCACAAAATAAATGTCTTTAGTAGAATATCTTGAACTGGACCTAGAGTATTAACCTTCTGTAATCAAAGAAACAACAGTAAACGTTGAAGCTGCACATTTTGAAAAATAGTACAGAATGAATGTCCTCGTATGAATATTACAACGATGACACTACTGTGAAACAAATACTTTCAAAGCTTCCCGGTAAAAGAGTTCATTGGTATACATCCTTGAAAAGTTACTTGACGATAATATCTAAAACACGGGTTGACCAAATACAAAAGCCGAAACAACACCCAACCTGATTCTGTGTAGTAGCCTGTGAGCTAAGAATGGGCCTTTCATTTTTCCATATTTAAAGGAGAAGGAGGAGGAGGAAGAGGGGCAGGGAGAAGGGATGGGGGAGGAGGAAGAGAAGCAGCAGCAGCCACAGATTCTGTGGCCTTTAAAGTAAAAAATATTTACTATTTGGCTCCTCACAGAAAAATCTGCCCACTCTTATTCTGAAATATTCACGTATCCTTTAACCAGCCAAAATGACTCGTGTGAATCTATCCTAGAAAAACAATCATTTTGCTATTTATAGATATACTTGTGGACCAAAACAAAGGGGGTTCTACAGAAAGTAACCTCACAGGGTGACCTGATTATAAAGTCCTAACTGGGTAGGTCATGGTGGGGAGTCATGCCCCCAAGCATATAACTTCTTTAGTAAAAAAATTATCTTTGCCTTAAGCAAGCCTTGACCACTGTTTTTGTGCATCTAGGTTAACATACCTTTGAAATAACCACCCTCAAGAAAGCATGTAATCTTAACCTATTCTGTAATCCAGCCCCTGCCTCACTTTCTCCCACCTTTATGTAATCTTCCTTGCTTTCGCTCCTTAGTTTCAAATGCATAAAAGAAACTACAAAACTGTCCTTCTCTGAAGCATCTGAGATCTTGCTTCCTGACAACTGTGTGTGAGTTTGGGCGAAATAAAAGCTTATGAAAATTCTTAACAGGTTTGCACATTTCTTACATCAACATATTGTAAGTCTAGGTTGTCCACTGAAGTATAATTTATGATAGAAAAAAATTGGAAATGAAATGCCATAAACATGACATAGACCCTTGTAAGAATGCTTACTCGTTGCTCAGTGCTGAATTAGACACTGGGAGCAAGAAGAAGAATGAGCCTTGGCCAGTATGGTTCAGCGGTTAGAGCGTCGGCCTGTGGTCCCGAGAGACCCGGGTTCGGTTCCCGCTAAGAGCATGTACCTCGTTTGCAGTTTGTCCCCAGCCCTGCTTGGGTCGTGCGGGTGGCAGCCACTCGATGTGTCCCTTTCACATCAATGTTTCTCCCTCTCTCTTTCTCTCTCTCCCTCCCACTCTATCTGAACAAAAAAGAAAAAGAAAAAGAAAAAAAAAAGAAGAATGAGACAGAACTCCATTTCTCCAAAGGGTTTGCCTTCAAGTTCAAATGAATATTGAACAAATATGCTCTCATACTCTATTTTACTCATTTTGAAGTATTTCTTCCTTTTTTCATTCTGAAATATTTCTGTTAACATTTTCCCTTCTGCTAAAAAGAAACAACAGACCCAAAATGGATTCACTTTGCTAAGCCCCACCAAGACTTAACTCCTAACCCAACTGCAGTTTCCGCCTGTCCTAAGAGTGGAATTTTTAACCAATCGATCTAGAATTTCTTGGTCAGCAACAGTGAGGTAATCTGTCTGATAAGACCCATAAGGGAAGGTGACTTGCCTGAACTATTCGACTCTTTTAACTTTCTTGTCCTACTGTATTTCTGTCTATTAAAACCTTTCACTTCATACGATTCCTCAGAGCGCCCTCCTGGTTGCTAAATGGAGCACTGCCTGATTCCTGAGGCCAATCAGACCTTCAAGTTTACTTGGTTGAATTTTGTTCTTTAACACTGAAAACTATAATATTTCCCCCAACAAAACAAAACAAAACAAAACACCCCAAGCCACCAAAATGAGTGTCATGTATGAGTTTCATGTAGAATATTAGAGGAGTGAGTGTTTTTCCTTTTCTCTCTTTTTAAAATATTTTTATTCATTGATGGGGGGGGGGGGGATGGGAGAGGAAGAGAGAGAGAAATTTGTTTCACTTATCTATGCATTCATTGGTTGATTCTTGTAAGTGCCCTAACCAGGGATGAAACCCGCAACCTTGGTGGATTGGAGTGACTGCTAACCCACTGAGCTACCCAGCCAGGAAAGTCTCTTTTCAGAATGTTTTGTTTGGCTAAGTTATCATAGTTTCTTTTTCTTTACACTTTGAATCTATTTGTTCAAATATAAAATTAACCCCAATCAACTTTAATTTAGTGACTATTTTTAGCATTTTATCACTACCCCAAAATAGCCTTATCCCCCACCCCCCCAGGGGGAATACTATAATCTCAAATGTGACTTTACTATGTCTTGGGCTATTGTCCTACTGGAAAACACAGCTCCAGTGTAAAATGCACATCAGAATGAGACAGGCTAGTGAGTCAGGACCAGTGTAACAGGAATTGAGACAGAGTGAAACGGCCAAGCAGTTTACAGCCATCCAGTAAATCACAAAGTCTTATCTTCCCTAAACCCAGGACACTTAAGAGTCAATAGTTTACACTTTCCCCTCAACCAGAGGGAAAATACCTTAAATCACCCTACTCAGGGAGACAGACAGCAGACATCCAATTAGTGCCATTTGCCAACCACACCCAAGAAGAGATGAAGTTAAGGGAATAAATCTCATTTTGGCATGTCAGCATAAAACTGATGAATATTCTATTGAGATCCTCCCTAAACTCCCAGCCTTTAAAACCCCTCAAAACCAAGGTCTTAGGGCACATTCTCCATCCCAGGAGTATGCTCCACCTCTCCCTTTCCCCTCTTCTTTCTCCGCAACTCGACTCTCCTAAACTCTAAGTGACCAGTAGCAGTGGGCAGGGGCAGCTTGTCCAGGGCTAACTCCCTGACCCTGTCCCCAGGGCCCCCTTTCCTCTGACTTCTCAGGCAGCCCAAACAGCCCAGCCTCTGCTCCCTTCCCCACCTAGTCTCTCTCCTGTTGCTTCTCCCACCCTAGGCCGTTCCTTGTTTCACTGTCCCCAGCTTTATTAAACATCCTCAAAAAATCTCCTGGACTCGCACTGTGAAATCTTTCCTGTGGGGAGGCAAGAACCCGTACACTACTGGCCAGCCCGAGGCAGACCCGCCCAGGCCTGGTCCCTTTCCAGTAATGAGTAGAAAAATCAATTTACTAAAAGAAGATTCACTTCATAGGCAAAGTTTCCAGGAAAGCAACTGATCCATAAAGTAAGCTAAATCTATACTAAAAATAAAATTGAGCTCAGCATGTATTTTTGAGCCAAGATGAACTTATCAATATACTCTAGTTCATGATAAACATTCTCTGGAATGACTCCACAAAACAAATGACAGAATGGGAACCTCTGAATCCAATGTTGCTGAGAAATTATAAACAAGCACAAGAGGGTCAATAATGGCTTAAGAAGAGCAAAGAAAATCAGACTGAACTGAATTGCGCCGCCAAGTATTTCAGGAGTAAAGTTTGAACTGTGGGCTCACATTTTCTTTACATACATAGATAAGTAGACTTTCTTGTCCCATGTTCACAATGTATCATTTAAAATATACTATAATGGCCTTGGTCTGTTCGGCTCAGTGGTTGGACGTGAGCCTGCAGACCATCTCTCTCACATCGATGTTTCTTTCTTTCTTTCCCTCTCTCTCTCTCTCTCTCTCCTTCCTCCCCTCTCTGTCTGAAAATAAATGGGAAAAAAAAATCTCAGGTGAGAATTTAAAAAAATAAAATAAAATATAGTATGAGGCACTGCAGTGACTTGTTGCTAATGAATGGGAGCACCAAACAATGGTGGGAATGTAGAAGATTCCTAGAGAAAGCCTCACCCACCTGGAATGAAGTTCGGGGAAATGACCTGTCGGAGGATTCAGCACAAGGAATACATGGGCGGCACCCAGGCTGGCCCCACCACTGAGAACTAAAGGAAATGGAAACACAGTCACTAGGGAAACTTGTAATGTGTATCTATTCCTACAGGAACGCTTCTAGCTAATCTAATCATACAATAGTTTCATAATTTGCCACGAAAGCAAGGATAGAGTGAATTAAGTAAAAAGAGAAAATAGTAAAGGAAAAAGTCGGATAATTCGATGTGAATTATTAGTAAAGGTGTCAAACGTTGATGAAGGGATTTGATGCTGTTTTCTTTGCAGAAAATTTTAAAAACCATTTCTGTTTTTTAAACAATGCTCTTTTTGAATCTTAATGTTTGTACCATTGAAAGAGCAAACGTTCTGACATGATGACCAATGTGCGTGATGCTCTCTCACTGTCTGGATACAGGATACAGGAAACTGAGGGGCTAATAGGAAACGTTTCCATCTGGTTCTAACGATTGTAGGCCCAATGCTCTGGGGGCTCCGGATATTTCATGACCAAATAGAGATATGCTCCCACGGGGCAGGGGTGGGAGGCAAGAGTCTCCCCCAGAATTAGAAACAGACATTCTCTGGGCCATTTTTAGCTTTTGCTGCCAGAAAATGAAAGGGCAAAAGAGGGGTAGGGGTTATGATTTATTAATGATTTAGCATGATTTATCCCATTAAAAGGAAGTGAGATTATTGGGCACTCAGTGAGGTTTGAGAGGCTGCACTGTCAAAGGTTCAGACCCCTAAGAAATCAAGGACCACCCCCCACCGACCCCCCAAGGAAATTCAGATCAGTTGAAATGCTGGCTAAAGGCAAGAAAAACTTGACATGGGTAATGAATGGGAAGACCCAATGCACTCCATGGCCTTGCGATTAGGCGGATAAGCCAGGACTCTTGACTAAAACTGTATTTTCTTACATCTGTTGGGATATCGAGAGACTGACCAATTCCTATTATCTTTTTACAATATTAGTTATTTTTTCTTTTGTTTTTGTATCCTTTTTTGGTCTCACAACTGTAGTGTATTAATTGGAGTAGAAGCATTCATTTGAATCATAAGTTGCAAAATATTGAAATGGATTGTGATGGGAGAGAGGAGAAATGAACGCTGCCCGGCGACTGTGAACTCGGAGAACAGTGTCCCCTTGACATGGCTTCTGGATTCAATAACTGCGTGAGTTTGTGTTACCTCCTGCCAAAGACAGAGTATTTGTGCTTTCGCATGGCAGAACTAGAGCAGAGCTACTGAGGACCTGTCTGGGTGCATAGATGTTTAGAATAAAGAAGTGAAGTCTAGAAGGTATCTCAAGGAATGTCTGCCGGTCCCTTAACTGCTCTCCCTTTTCTGGGAACTGCTCCCAGAACCTAAGCTGAGGCTCTGAGCAGTCATGTCTCTATTGCAACCCAGACTTTTCAGAGCCGAGTGGCCAATAAACAGCTACCTGACCCAAGATGACCCTAGCATATGTTTTTGTAAAAAAAAAAAAAAAAATGGTGGGAACAAGAAACTGAAAGAGACGGCAGGTCATTGGATCTGAGTCATGTAAATGACAGAAAAGACCCATGGAATCTTGAAAAAAAAAAAAAAAAGGCATGTGGGGGGTAGCTTTCTTTAACAAGTACTTGATTTTAGAAAAATGTACAAATCTCATCATTTGAATCTATTAGTCTTCAAAGGAACCTTGCATCCGATGGACGCGTCCCAAAGTTCTCTATCCTACCAAAACCAGTGGTCAATTCTCAGTCTTCATCTCATGCAAATTCTTAGCAGTATCAGGCAGAGTTGAACACATTCTTTTTCTCTTGCAATTCCTTTCTAGAAACCATATCCTTAACACTCTCCAAGTTTTCCTCCTAGTTCACTCCTTAGTCCTCCGTCAGCTTGCTGGCTCCTCATCCTCCCCACTTTTAAATCAGGGTTCTTAGCCTTCGTACGGTTGACATTTGGGGCCAGATAACTCTCCGTTGTGGTAGGATGTTCTGCGCATTGCAGGATGTTCAGCAGCATCTCTGGCCTTGGCCCACTAGTTACCGTGAGCATCCCCCTCTCCCAGCCAATTGTGATGACTAAAAATGTCTCCAGACATTGCCAACTGTCACCTAGTTGAGCACCACTGCTCTGAACATTCCAACACCTCAGAGGTCTGTCCTGAGCCCTTCTCTTCGTCTCTGCTCACTCCCTTGGCTACCTCATCTAGTGTCAAAGTTTCCAATACCATTAGCACTCTGTTGACTCCCACACGGGTGTATCCAGCCAGACCTCGCCCTTTCCCCTGCCTCCCACGGGCGCTGACTACACCCTGCAGGGCTCAGACGCGTCCCTCTTCACTAGGTCTTCCGCCTGACCTCGCTCCTTCTTAGTCTTTCCCACTTAAGTAAATGGCATCCATATCCACTCGGTTTCTAAGATCAAAAATGTGCTTCATCCTTGGGTCCTTTCTTTCTCTCACATCCCACGCACATTTTATGAACAAGACCTGTTTGTTCTACCACCAAATAGTATCCCAAATCTGCCCACTTGACATATGGTTACCACCCAGTCTAAGCCATACCTACTCTCATCTGGGAAACTGACATACTTTCCTAGCTCTTCTCCCTTTTCCACTCCTGTCCCCCATAACAGTCTCCAAAGGCATCCACGGGTCCTTTTCATCACATGAGTTTCTGTTTTTGGTTTTTAAATCTTCACCCGAGGATATTTTTCCATTCACCTTCAGATAGAGTAAAGACAGAGAGAGAGAAACATCGATTCACATAGACTGGTTGCCTCCCGCATGGCCCCGACCAGGGCTGGGAATCGAACCACAACCGAGGTACGTGCCCTTGACCGGAATCGAACTTGCAGCTCTTTGGTCCGAGGACCACCGCTCTAACCGCTGAGCCAAACCGGCCAGGGTAGCCATGGGATTGTTTTAAAATGTCACACCATTCCTCAGACGAAAGTCCCACACTAGTTTCCCATCACAGTTAAAAAAATAAATAAAAGTAAATTCCTGGCCTTCAAGGACCTCAGCTGATCTGATCCATGTCTTCTTCTCTCTCTCATCCCCGACCCTCTTCCTTCCTCACATCGTGCTTCTCGCCACCTCCACCTTCTCGCTGTCCCGGGAGGGAAACAACCTCCCTGCCTGGGGCACTGACGTGTGTTTCCTCTGCTGGACGTCTGCCCACCAGATCGCCACATGGCTGGCTCCTTCACATAACCCAGATTTCTGCTCAAGTACCCTTCCAGGAGAGAAGTCTCTTGTCACTGCCCCTCTGCCAACATTTTCTCTCTGAAGTGGTTTATCCATAACGCTTATCATGACCCAAAAGCGGACAACGAGCGAGTCTCAGGCAAAGTGGACTACAGCAACGGCAGTGACCAGGTCAGATTTTCCTCTGGACCAGTGGCTCTCTGGTGGTCCCTCTTTCGAGAAAAAGAAGAGAAGGCTAGTATATTTCATGGAGGCCACTTCTCAATGACACTCCACTTGGAACCCCAGAGGCATAGTTGTAGATCTTACGTGGAGAAAAGAGAACAGGTTTCGGTTTGGAAGCCACGACATGGGGAATGCAGCTCTGGCGAGAAGTCCGCGCCGGCTCAGGCTCGGTGGGAAAGAACGCGGCTGGTTCGGACACCTCCCTGACTCAGGAGGGGAGCGGGGGGTGTGCACCAGCTCTCGCCATCCTTTGACTAAGCTCTTGGCTTCTTCTTTTGTCTGCTCACTTTCTGGCAGTTCTTACTCCCTGGCATCCTCACTAATTAAATAAGAAAACAGAAGAGATCTGAAACTCAGACAACTCAAATACTTGGGAGTTTGGTAACAGTTCTGATGGAGGAGAGGGGGAAGGAAAACGCATCAGGCTAAAGATATGCCGAAATAATCAGCAGGTGGGAATCATCTACGTATCACTTACCTCCCACGGGTAGAGAAAGGAGAAAATGGCAAAGGAGAGAAAAGAAAATGGATTCAAACATTCGTTTGTAAGAGAACAACTTATTTTCCTTGCCTGTCAAGAAAAGACAGATTGAACAATGAAATTGTAAGATCACAATGTGGAAGACATTTGAAGAATCATTGCCATTTATTAATAAAACATGACTTTTATTTTTTAATTCCCTAACTCTGCTTGAATAATTAAGCAAGGACAGACAAGAAATGGAGCAGGGAGAGAAAGAAAAAAAAAGTGGAAGAAAAGGTCACTCTATGACAAAAACTTCCCAATAATCCCAACTTCTCTCCCCACTCTTAAGAAAGGTCAACTGATAGCCTTTGGCTCCTGACATGTAACTATATCCCATTCCTCTTTTGATGTTCTCACCAAGAGGGATTTAACTGCCCTTTACTTGATTCATTAGATGGTTACTTCAAAGAAACTCCGAAGAGGCATCATTTCCCCAAACAACTCCCCTGTCTTCGTAAACCCAGACAAAACCCAAAAAGCAATTCATCCTAAATTTCACACGTTATTGTCTTTGGCCCCTGTCAGTGACCTCAGCCTACAATATTGATTGCCACTCTGCCTCCTGATATGAATCTTTTAGACGATCAATCAGTTCCCAGAACAGGGAAGAGTTATGTGCCGTCTAATACTGAAAATATCCCAAGATCCACAATTAGCCCAAGAGCAAACAAAACGGCCTAGCAAACCTGTCATAGGTTTATTACCATGTACAATACTTTTCTTACCCCAGAGTCAAGGAGGGGATGGTCCAGATTCAGTCTAGGGAGGGCTTCAAGACAAAGCATATCTATGATGAAGATGGGGACTGGATGAAAAAGGCGGGGGGATTGAGAAGTACAGATTGGTAGTTACAAAGTAGTCCCAGGGATGTGAAGCACAGCCTAGGCAATATGGTCAACAATATTATAATAACTATGTATGGTGCCAGGTGGGCACTGGAAATATTGGGGGAACACTCTGTAAAGTTTATGATTGTCTAACCACTATGCTGTACCCCTGAAACATACAAAATAATGTCGAATGTAACCTGTAATTGAAAAAAACATTTTTTAATTAAAAAAAAAAAAGATGAAGACAGGTACTTGATTTAGTAGCAAATGAACTAAAACATTTTATTAAATTAACAAATGCTTCCAACTACTCTAACGTATAAATAAGATTCGTGAGGTCCCTGTAAAAGGACAACATACAAATCCATGACAGTTTCCATATATTTTTTAAAGACTATAAATGGCCAAAGGGCAAATGAGATAAATGACCACTGACTATGGAGAAATGGTCAACATCCCTAGTAGTAAGAAAACAAACACAAGTTGAAGGAGCAATACAATGCAGCATTCCCCATCAAATCAGAAAGGTAAAATCTTGAAAATATGCAGTATTGGTAACAGAACAGTAAGATGGACACTCTCCTCTCAAAGAGCAGGACAGTGCCAACATGTTGTTTAGCCCAGCCCCTCGTCTGGTGCCTGGACATAGCAAGTTCCCATGAAATATTTGTTGAGTAAATAAATGAAATAAGCGTATGGATGGATACTTGGCTGGTGGGAATATACTGAATAAAATTTGGAGGAACAATGGGATAATAAATACCAAAATGCAGGTGATAGTCATACTTTTGACACTGTAATTCTTCTCCTAGGAATTCACTATAAATAAATCCTTTAAAAATGCAAACATCCTCTCCAAAAATGCTTATCACATTATTAAAACACTGAAATATTATAAACAAGCCAAGATCCAAAATTAGGTAAGTGATAGTAAGCAGATGGCTCACTCTCTGTATAGAATATCTCACAATAATTAAAACAATATTTATAAAATGTTTAAAAATATGGGAAAGTTTATATGTTAAGCAAAAAAATTATGTATCAAGTATAGGAATTTTACTTAAGCATAGTAAAAAAAATGTAAATTTTAAGTTTTTTTCCTAAGGGTGGTGATAACAGAAGGTTTGTTTTTTTTTCTAGTCTCATAAATCTCTCTATATTCTTCTATAATGGCTGTAGAACACTGGCCATTGTAATTTTTTTTAAAAAGTGAATTCTGTATTAACAAAATAGGCAGATCATTTTCTAAGGAGGATTATTCTGACCCCCCCCCCCCCCCAATAACATCTACAGGACATGCACCCACAGCCCCTCACATCAGGGCTTCTCTTCTATTTTTCATTTAATTTTTACTATATTCAGGAAAGATTTTTATGAGTGCAAATCAGTAAGTCATTTTTTCCATTTTCTTTTTATTTTTTTGAATGTACTATCGTGACATTGGTTAATGACATTATATAGGTTTCAAATGTACAATTCTATAATACATCATCTGTACATTGCATTGTGTGTTCACCACCCCAAATCAAGTCTCCTCCATCACCTACCCCGCCTTCTATCACTCTCTCCACCCCCTTTCCTTCTCGTAATCACCATACCATTGTCTATGTCTATGAGTTTTTTGGTTTTTGTTTTTGTTTGCTTAATCCCTTCAACTTTTTCACCCAGCCCTCTAACCCCTCTTCCATCTGACAGCTGTCAATCTGTTCTCTACGTATATATGAGTCTGTTTCTATTTTGTTTGTTAGTTTATTTGTCCATTAGATTCCACATATAAGCAAAATCATATGGTACTTGTCTTTCTCTGACTGGCTTATTTCACTTAGCGTAAAATTCTCCAGGTCCATCTATGCTGTTGCAATGGTAAGATTTTCTTCTTTTTATAGTCAAGTAGTATTCCACTGTGTAAATGTACCACAGCTTTTTTATCCACCCATCTACTGATGGGCACTTGGGCTTCTTCCAAATCCTGCCTATTGTAAATAATGCTGCAGTGAACATAGGGGAGCACATATTCTTCTGAATTAGTGGTTTGGATTTCTTTGGATATGTATCCCAGAAGTGGAATGGCGGGGTCATAAAGCCGTTCTATTTTTAATTGTTTGAGGTAGCTCCATACTGCCTCCACAGTGGCTACACCAGTCTGCATTCCCACCAACAGTGCACAAGAGTTCCCTATTCTCCACATCCTCACCAACACTTGTTTGTTGATTTATTGTAGCCATTCTGACAAGTGTGAGGTGATATTTCATGTGGTTTTAATTCACATTTCTCTGATGGTTAGTGACATTGAGTATCTTTTTCATATATATATTGGCCATCTGTATGTCACCCCAATAAATTTAATAAAACTCAAAAAAAAAAAAAAAGAAAAATAGCATGGTACTGGCATAAAAACAGATATAGACATCAATAGAACAGAGTAGAGAGCCCAGAAATAAACCCACGCGTTTATGGGCAATTAATATTTGGCAAAGGAGGCAAGAACATACAAAGGGGTAAGGAGGGTCCATTCCATAAATGGTGCTGGAAAAATTGGACAGATACATGCCAAACAATGGCACTAGACACCTTCTTACACAATACACAAGAATAAACTCAAAATGGATCAAAGACTTACATGTTAGACTCAAACCATAAAAATCCTATAAAAAAATAGGCAGTAAAATCTCAGACATTCTTATAGCAATATTTTTTTTCTGATATATCTCCTTAGGCAAGGGAAACAAAAGAAAAAAATATACAAATCTTCAAACTAAGAAGATTTTGCACAGCAAAAGAAACCATCAACAAAATGAAAAGACAACCCATTAAGTGGGAGAACATATTCACCAATAAGACATCTGATAAGAAGTTAATATTCAAAATATATACAGAACTTACACAACTCAACACCAAAAAATACAATCCAATTAAAAAATGGGCAAAGGACCTGAATAAGGCATTTTGATGACTAATTTTAAGTCTTTTATTTTAAAATTCATTAAATATCAATTAAAATCATTCTGCTACTACTTTAGCTATTTTCCATTTGCTATTAGTGAAGATAGAGACAACCTGTCAATATTTTAAGACAATTCAAATTTTCTACATTAGCCCAGCCAGTGTGGCTCAGTGGCTGAGCATCAACCCATGCACCAAGAGGTCGCCAGTTCCATTCCAGGTCAGGGCACATGCCCGGGTTGTGGGCCTGATCCCCAGTGCAGGGCATGCAGGAGGCGGCCAGTTGATGTCCTCTCTCATCAATGTTTCTATCTCTTTCTCCCCCTCCCTTCCTCTCTCTCTAAAATCAATAAAGAAAAAAATATTTAAAAGACGTTTTCTACATTAAAATATTTTTAATGTCTTGACATCCAGTATAACTTTATTAACTTTAATGAAGTGCTAAAAACAAGTTCTCTACATTTTCTTAAATTGTCTGTATATAGCATTGAAGATAATAATTATTCAGAATAAGTGAGATAATATATGTGAAAAAGTGATATGTAACTATAAACTGCTCTTTATTCAAAAGTTAGTTTTAATTTTTTCGGGGGGGGGGGTGTATGTTATCTCTTATCCTATATTTATTTCCAATGGAATATTTCCCTCCCATTCCATGAATTGTTTCATTTCTGTGTATTTTCCATGGTGCTTTGCATGCACTCTCTACAAATTACATATATTTTAATGTATGTTGTGAAATACTTTCAACTGTATACAGGAATTTAAAATATAAAATTTTATTATAATTTTATATAAATATTTAAAAATTTAAAAGACACTCTGAGCCTGGCCAGAGTGGCTCAGTTGGTTGGAGCATCGTCAGTCCCGTGAACCGAAAGGTTGCTGATTGGATTCCGGGTCAGGGCAGACACCTGGGTTGTGACTTTGATCTGGTTGGGGTGAGTATGGAAGGCAACTGATTGATGTTTCTCTCTCTCCCCCCTCCTTCCTCTCTCTAAGCGTGTTGTACTCAGGTGAGGATTAAAAAAAAGAAAAAACAGCCCTGGTTGGTTTGGCTCAGCAGTTAGATCATCGGGCCACAGACCAATGAGTCCCGGGTTTGGTTCCCGCCAAAGGCACATACCTCAGTTGCAGTTTGTCCCCGGCCCCAGTTGGGGTTGTGTGGGTGGCAGCCAGTCGATATGTCTCTCTCACGTTGATGTTTCTCTCTCCCTCTTCCTTCGTCTGTCCCTACCGCTCTATCTGAAGATAAATGCAAAAAAAAAAAAAAAAAAAAAAAAAAGTCCTCGGGTGAGGATAAAAAAAAAAAAACAAGACCCTCTGAAATGCAAATCAAAACCACAATGAGCCCTGGCTGGTTTGGCTCAGCGGTTAGAGCGTCGGCCTGCAGTCCAGAGAGACCCGGGTTTGGTTCCCGCTAAGGGCACGTACCTCGGTTGCAGTTTGTCCCCGGCCCTGGTTGGTCGTGCGGGTGGCAGCCACTCGATGTGTCCCTTTCACATCGATGTTTCTCTCTCTCTCCCTCCCACGCTATCTGAACAAAAAATGAAAAAATGTCCTCGGGTGAGGATAAAAAAAAAAAAAAAAAAAAACCACAATGAAATACTACTTCACATCCACTAGGCTGGATATAATAAAAGAAGCAGATAATTAAAAGTGTTGGAAAGGACGTGGAGAACTTGGAATTCTTATACATTGCTGGTGGGAATATAAAATGTAGCGCTTTGGCAAACAATCTGGCATTTCCTTGGAAGGCTAAATACAGAATTACGCTATGACCTGGCAATTCCACTCATTACCCAAGAGAAATGAAAACAATCCACACAAAAATGTGTACATGTGCATTCATAGCAGCATTATTAATTATAGCCAAAAGGTAGAAATAACCCAAATGTCCATCTACTTATAAATAAACAAAATGTGATATATATACACACACACACACTATTATTTGGCAATAAAAAGAATAAATATTGAAAATATTATGCTAAGTCAAAGAGGCCAGTTACAAAATACCACATATTGAATTATTCCACTTATATAAAATGTCCAGAACAGGCAAATCTATAGAGACAGAAAGTAAATTGGTAGTTACCTAGGGCTAGAGGAGATTGTGGAGAAATGGCGAGTGATTGATGATGAGTATAGGGTTTTTAGGGAAGGTGATAAAAAATGTTCTAAAACTGATTGTGATGATGGTTGTATATCTCTGTGACTATACTAAGAGCCACTGAATTGTACATTTTAAATGAGTGCATTGTATGGCATGTGTATTACATCACAATAAAGTTGTTTTTTTAAAAAGGCCCTGTGAGTAAACATTTCATATGAATTGGTGGTATTATATGTTGGTGTGACTTTTTGGAAAGAACTATGACACTAACAAAATAGTCACATCTTTTTAATTATTATATTTCTACAAATTTACTTTAAAAATCATTTAATGGAAACAAAAGGTCATATGAATAATGATGTTAACCATGGTATTTTCCTATTAGTTTCAACTTGGAACCAATTCAAATGTTCTGACAATGGATTTTGCATTATGGTTCGTCTCCACACTAAAATATTATAATCTCCTAAAAATCTACAGCTATCATTAATAAAATTGTATTAAAATGTAAAATGTTTGAAATAATCATAGATAAATATGGAAGTATATATGGTAGAAAATAAATGACAGTAGTCATGTCAAAACACCTATCTATAAAAAAAAGGGTTGTGGTGATTGGATTATGGAACATGTTTACTGTTGTCTTTTTGGTTTGCTTTTTTCTAGTCATTTTCTTACATGAACTTTTTAATCAAAAAGTTTAAAATTGTTATTATTCCACTATCAGTAGTAGCCCAGTTATCCAATAAAATTAAAAGGTTCTCTGGTGATCCCTAATGAAAGAGCATTCTGTACATGTGGGGAAGAATTTTAGGCACCAGTGTTTAATTTCAAATCTACGACAAAAACACATTTTGATGACATTGGAGGCAACAAGGTCACAAAGAGCCCAGTTCATCAGGTGGCCGGCACCCACACCATCGGTGCCTCTGTATGTATTCACCACCCAGTCTGTTTCAAGTGCTGCTCAGTCAACAGAAGTGCAAGATATTGTCCTGTTCTCCCTGGGCTCCCAGCGGAAAGTTAAGTAATAACATGATAATTAATACTTAAGTAAAGGGAGTGTGCCCACTGATGCTGTGAACGTGGGTTTGCTAGGAAGTGAGGTGGGGAGACGGCAGGAAATGAAGGGCATCTGGGGCAGAGGACGGTCTACCCATCTCTAGGGCTACAGCTACTGTGCTCACCTTCGGAACCGTGTCGCCTTCACAGTACAACTGCCCTCAGCCCTGCGATGGACAAGGAATGAGTTGAAGGTAGAAAGATGCTTCCTAGAGCCTTTGCTATCAGGCATGTTGACAACAGACCATGTGTGCGTATGTATATATGCATGCATGTGTATGCATGTATATATTTATTTATTTTGCAGGGAATGAGAAAACAAAATTCTTATAGGCAAAGTATAATCAAAATGTCTAACACCCCCAGGGCACATGCACCTAAACTCCAAATAAATTGTTTCCAATGTCTACGTTTCTTGGTGTAACCTAGATACCACACTCCCCAAGTTTGACCTGTGTACCGTGTGATCGTTTGTTAATGAACTACTCACTTTCTGACATATTCTTCCCCAAAGGTCAGCTGGTTCCTTGACATGAATTCAATCAACGTCCACACAGGAATTCGACAAAATGAGTATTCCCATGGATTTGTGACAGGTCCGCCACAGACTTTCAATCATCCATTGTTTTGAACGATCTAAGCGTCTTAGCCCTTCAATCAGCAGTTAATAAAAGTGAAGCAAAACTGTGAAGCCAGTGAAAGTTGGTTAAGATCCTTCCTATCTACCCTTTTTAAGTTAATGGCCTTATTCTTCATTCTTAAGGTAGAATTTGCTTCTGCTGGAGATTTAGAAACTATGAGTAGAAGGAAAAACCGTCAGCCGCAGACTCCGTATTCAGGAATGACTATCACCAACATCTCAGGGGATCTCATTCTAGTCTTCCTCTCTCTGCACAGTTTTTGTTGTTACCCCGTGTTATTTCTTTAAGGAGCAGAGCTGGGAACACAGGGAATAAAGCCTACTTCGTCAGTGGCAGTTCGCTCCACCATGAAGCACAACCCTGTTCTCCAACCTCAGGTCCATAGCTGGGCTCCTGCAGAAAACAGAATTACTCTGGGCCACACACTCAGGCACCGTCCTCCACAGCCCACACCGTCCCTCACTTGAAATAGTACTGCTACCGCCTCTGCTTCTGCTTCTCCCCTCTAGACCAGAGCCCCTGGGAGGAAGCTACCAGCCACGATCAAACGCAGACTTACCACGTCGGTTTGGACATTGCACACTGCTTATTGGATTTCTGGTGCTCCATCTCAGACTCAGCTCTGTAGCGACATCAGTTTCTCCAGCCCTGACTCCTTCCCGACCATCACCTTCTAGTTCAGGTCCTTAAAGTACCACTGTACTTCAAAGTGGAGCCGTCTTTCGCAATGAGGCCCTGACTGAAAACTGCTCCTACTAATTATTCTCATTACCTTTTTACCTGCAAGTGTGGGAAACGAGATGAACAGCCACTTGCCAGCTCCTTAGCTCAGGAATTGCCTCAGGCCCCCCCCCACCCCCCCCACACACACACACCTCCGAGTCCTGTCAGCTCTCCTTGTAGGGTTTCCTAAGCTGGTTTCCTACCTCTTTCCTACCTTCCTGCTCGTCGCATAGTTTTGTTCAAAAACTCAGCCTGGTTTCCCTCTGCACCTGCTCTGACCTGGAGGTCCTATCGGACACCCCGCTCTTTGTCTCCATGCTCTGCAGGTGTGGACAGGAGGCTCCCCTGCCTCCGCCCAGCCCAGCCTGTGGGGTATGACTCGTGGGAGCCCCTGCCTGGCCAGAGAGGAAGAATCAAGCAGCCCAGGACTTCAGGGCAGTGACATAAAAAGAAATAATTGGCCTCTCCCTTCCTGAACACTTAGACCTAAATACAAACATGGAGAGATCATGAATATCTGGATGTCTTCCAGGAAGTTTTCAGAAAAGGGTTGACTATGTCATGTGTGGTCACTGGAGTCCCAGAAACTCGTCTCTGTCACATCTGTTTCTTCTCTGGAACAAGTCATTGTTGCTTCAACCCTCTGACTCACCCAGCTCCTTATGTGGGCACAGCACGGGACACCCCGCACGAGTGAGCTGCTCCTGGCCTCATGAGCCAAGCACTTGGCACTTCTTCCTCCCACCACAGGACAACGATGCTCCTTCTTTGAACAGCCAGTCAGTAAGGAGTAATGGCTGCGGCGATGTCTCGCTCAGACCACAAAGTCTGGATTTCTCATTGCCTTAATGAAGGCACAGCCCAAATGCCCATTAGGTACCATAATTAAAAGAATGAAAGCAGTTCTACTTTCACTGATTAGTGTAAGACGTTTGACTTCTGGAAATCATCTCATTTTTTCTCCTTTATTTTGCCTATTGTGTTTGGGGGAAAAAAATGCAAGAATTTATATAGTTACTGTTCAACCAGCCACTGAAAAGCTCAGGGGTCTGGTTGCAGAATATGCCTTGGAAGGTACGTGACCTTGCTCATCTTGAATTCAGGGCATGATCAGTGTATCGATTTAACAAGGAATGGTTACGTGGTCATCAACACTTCATTTATCCATTCAGTCAAAACACTGGTTAATCACCTACTAGGTCAGGCACTGAATCATGTAATACAGAGAGAACTAAGACACGTCCTTGCCTTCAGGGAGTCCAGCAACCCACAGGGACAATAAAGCAGTAAATATATCCTTAGACTGTAAGCATTACAGGAGGGAACTAAGGAAATAGAGAATGGAGCTGACTGGGGCAGTCCTGGGGTGGGTGTGGGGGGTGAGGAATGGGATACCTCTCATGAGAAGTGATACTTGTTACTTGAAGAATGAGATTTAACTTGGCAGATCAGAAGGGCCTTGTACAAGCAAAAGAATGTGTACGCTCAGCAGATGGCCTGTGTGTCACTATGACTGGACCGTGAACTGCTTATGGAAGAGCCAGGCGAGGGCCAGGTGGCCAAGGCCCTTGTGTATAGCCTCGCTAAGGAAACTGAACTTTCATCCTCAACTCACAAAAACCTTTTGATCAGAGGAGACTTGTTGCCTTGTCAGCCCCCTTAACCACCTTGCCCTTGCCTTTTAAATGCAAATGGTTCTCCCACAAGCCACTGTACACTACGCCTAAAATCCAGCTATGGACTGCACCTGAGATCCAGCAGTGGACCGCACCTGAGATCCAGCTGTGGACCGCACCTGAGATCTAGCTGTAGACCGCACCTGAGATCCAGCTGTGGACCGCACCTGAGATCCAGCTGTAGACAGCACCTGAGATCTAGCTGGGCACTGCACCTGGATCAGGTAATTGTCTACAACTGCTTACCTGTTTTCTCTAGACTTGGTCTTCCTGACTCTTCCTTGACTCTCAAATCCCTAAATCTTATTCTTAGCTCCCATATTGCCGCTTCTGGACATATTTTTACTTACCACTTAGGAGCTCTCTTTCTGCATCGCTGCTTGACTCTTTGTGGTCAGGTGATTTTACAGGCCTGAGCTTCAGGTTACAGGCATACCCCACCGCAGGGACCTGGGAGCCTCCCCCAGAAGACCCACGGTTGCATCTCTACTTAACTAGAGTCTCTCACACTCTTGGAATCATAATAATGTTCCTCAAGGGGTTCTTAGCTCTCTAAGCATTTTCTCAGGGTGGTTGGGGAAGGCAGTCCTCCCCTGAAATATACGTATACTGCAAGACTAGAGGTCTAACCATAAAGAAGGGGAATCCCAAATTTTAGCTATGTCCTTAGTGTTTGGTTTGTCCTAAGACCTTTCTTCCTTAGCCCTAGTTACTTGAATCCCCATTTTACAGAGGAGAAAAAAAATGAACACACTAATGTTCTCACTGGAGTTCATCTACAGACTAGGAAGCCTAATTTCCTACTTTCCTTTACATTTGGTTAGGAAAACCCTCTAGCTATTTTAAAGTGTCCTTGGCTCACAAGTGTCCTTGCTTCACCCAGTGACAAAACTTGGAAGAATTTAGATATGCATTCAACCTCCCATGATTAAATTACTTCTGTCCACTCTTTGTGCTCCATCCCAACCTCTCCTGGCAAAACCGCCTGTGCTAGAGACAGCAGTAGAGGGAAAGTCATAGTATAGCCCGAACAGGGATATAGGTGGCAAAGACTAATGACACCAAATATGAACTTTGTCCCCTCATGAAAAATATAGAATAGGGAGAAAAGGATGGGCCTTGGATTCAAAAAGGTTACTATCCATCCAGTGGGGCAGGTTCCCCATCTATGAAATGGAGATAACAGAAATCTCCTCAAGACTTTCATGAGGATTAAACAAGATAAAATACTTGAAGTACTTTATATAGCACTCAAAAACTGGCTATTAATACCTTTATTACCATCTATACTACTACTATTACTTTTACTACCATAACCGATGAAGTATTGTTACCAGACAATCAGATTCCTCCCTCGCTAATGGGAGTGGGATTCTCAGGGTGCGGTTGGAATAAACGTATTCAGAGGCCCCAAAGGGAGGATGAGAGGTGGTAGAAGACTTTATCTGCATGAAATTACATTCCTTAGTTTTCAATGTCCCATTTCCCCCAAGCCAGTTCTGGAAGAGGGGTAGCTGGGGCTTTAGTCAGTGAAAAGCGAAGCCAGAGTCCAGAGTTTCTTCTCTATGGTGCAGCAATGTCCACATTAAGATTCGTCCAGATTCAGTCCATTAATCTATTGCATGGATCCCACAGGGCTGCGGGCTCCACAGCAGGGGCAGGGCACGGGAGCCCCGCAAGCTGGGAGTCTGGCTCCAGTGGCGAGAGAGCGAGCAGAAGAGTGGACAGCTCTTTTGTCTGGGAGATTAAATATTCAGGTTTCGAGCGCTTGTAGTGGCCACGTCTATTCCAGCCACTGACTTGGTCCCAGGTGTGACATACAGGTAGGCACCTCCCTGTCACTCAGTCCTTACTGGGCATGCATCTGAACTGCCTTTGTCGAGACCCTTCCCCCATGCCAGGCAGGGAATGGACCTGGAGTGTTAATTGCAGCTTCCTGGAGAAGCTATACACATGGCATATCTATACTACCCGTTCTTTCCTTGATTCCCTTCCTGTTAAATAATAACCAGGTTTTTGTGCCTGACAGTATGACACTGAAGTCAATGACCCACCTTTAAGATGAGCTGGTAGATGATGCTGCAAGGATTTAGAAATATTCTATTTAAAATGAAAGCTTGTCTCATACCCAGGCATATCACATATATCAAGAGGGAAGAGAAAGTATAGTATAAGGAGAAATTAAAAGATCTAACTTGGAGACTTTTCCAGTTGTCAAAGGAGACTACTGGTAGTTCTTTACTAGTAGAGTTTCTGGATGATTAATACGGAAAAAAATGTTTCAACTATTCGGTGTTGGCAAAGAACTCACTCCCCTCTACCAGCTCCCACCAGCACCCAGCCACACTCCAAAAGAAAGAGAAAGAAAACAAATCCAGGTGCCGTTGCTGGAAGCTATACGCCCTCAGATTCTGGCAATAACAACAAAAGCATCTGTAATTTCCTGCCATAAAGAAGACAATGCAGGAGCCTGCATCTACGCAAGAGTGACCGAAAATCCGGAGGTTACAGAAACCATAACTGCACTTTGATTACTGGCACTCTGGGAAATACAGGGTTTGTCTGTGAGAATAGCAAGGTGCATTCCTTCCTTGGGTTATTCTTATTTAACTGGGATACGCCATTAAACATCTTTTGCCCAAAATACATTATTTAACCTTAACAATTGCTATTAGAAAAATCTCAATATGAACTGAGCTCAATATTTGTTCCTTGCACCTCAATAAATTGGAGTCCACTTCAGAGATCAACATGTATTAATATAACAAATTAAATAAGTGAATCATTAATACATAATTCCAGTAAGTAATTAACTTCTGACAGGAGCTTCACCTACATCTGCTAGAGATACTCATCCTGCAAACAGTATTTTTGTAGCATTTTGATGAGCTATAAAGTGCACACTTAATCTCCTTAAAGGAAGAACCACGAAAACAACGGTTATAAAACATACTCAGGGTCACATAGCAAATTAGTGTTTGAATTAGGAATGAAATTTTGATTTGCATTCAAATGCCTATTATTCATCTAGTCCATGTTTTCGGTGATGGGATGGTGGTGGAGAAGGGAAAAAATACTCTCCCCTTCATGATCCAAGAAAATCTTTGTTTTCCCAAATCAACATAAATATGTTGTGAATTTAAACAGACTTTTCCTCAGACTGTTTCTGATTGTCATAAGATAAAATCATATGAATTCTGTCTGAGCAAATGTGAATGCATGTGTATCTCTTTAAGAAACACAGCTTGCAAACTTAAAATGATTTGACTCACTGCCTAATATCCTCCATACAAAACTTTAGCTTTTTCTGTTTTAATTACTAGTTCCCACTGAGCAATTAAAATTGAAGGAATTTTCTCATTAGCTTTATTAATAACTTTCCTCATAGTTTATCATCCACTCTCTTTGGAACCTTTGATGATCGCCTGTCCAAATACAGAGAATCTCAAGGGCATACTAAGAAGTGCATCTAAAAGATTAGAACAAACCAGAAAAACAGATTATAATCACTTCCAATAAGCACCAGCAAATAGAGAGAAATAGGAGAATAAAAAAAAATGTCAGGGTCTCCCTTAAGACTGAAATTACTTTATTTTACATAATATTTTCCTAGGTAATTTCTCTAATTTGAATATAAAGTTAGATAGTATCTACCTCACTATGAAAACCTGGTTTAATAGGAATGAGGGACTAGCCTTGTAGGAAAGAAAAAAATTTCTTTCTCTTACATTTTAATAATGTCCATGTTAGATATTAAAATTAAAGAGCCTTATTTAAACAATGTCCATATTAAAGAGTAGATGCAAAGTATTTCCATATCCTTTGGCTAAATAATATAGATTAAGTATTTCTTGGTATTGATACAGCTTTTTATTACATCAACATATCTTTTAAAAAATGTATGAAAACTTCATATAAATACCAACAATCACATTCACATTCCAAAGTCTTTATGATGAAAATAATATCTCTAAATGAAGATTATTTCCTCCACAAATAAATCAACACACTGATCGTCAGTTTTGTTCCACATAATTGAATGCATGTATTAATATTCAGATAGATAGCATGATTTTTAAAACTTGAGATCAGCAGCCCTGAAGGTCACAACGGAGGACACCTGAGCCAACCTGTTGTGTGCCAAACAATGACCTTCACCAAGAACTCTTCTTTCATAGTTCAGCTCATAAACTCTGGCAAATTAAAAGCATTTATTAAATAAAGAGGTATTTCAATTCTGATCATCTGAAAAGATTGATCTCTACTTTAAATGTTTTTTATTATTATTTTTCTTTTTAGAAAGAGAGAGAGAGGAAGGGAGAGGGACAGAGAGATAGAAATATTGATGAGAGAGAGAAGCAGCCACATTGATCGGCTGTCTCATGTACCCTACCAGGGATGGAGCCCACAACCGGGGCATGTGCGCTGACTGGGAATCGAACCAGTGACCTCTTGGTGCATAAGTCGATGCTCAACCACTGAGCCACACCAACTAGACTTATCTCTACTTTAAACAAACCTTTCTTTCCCCACCTGCAGCCAAGAGCATGGGCTTCTGTTTTCGAGCTTACCTTCCTCTGGGGCTACTGACCTCCTGTGTCGGCACTTCCAAATCTTGGGAACTGAAATCGACTGACCGTGTCTTGGGTTATAGAGGTAGCATGCACCCACGGCACCGAAGGGTGGGGAGCCTGCGGCAAACATGATGGATTCTCAGGACAGCGTTAGACGGAGGAACAGGTAGAGGATGCGCACCCCTGTCTCCATCAAGGGAGCGGCTGGTACAGTGCCACCCGGAGCAGACTCCGCCAAGCACTCGTGAGTCAGCCTTCCGCATGCACAGTGGGCCAGACAGGTTTCACCACTTTACAGTCATACTAATGACAAGACTTTTTTTTTTAAACCGACAATATTCTTCAAGAGCTTCCTTTTGTTTCCTCCCTCTTTCAGGGGAAAGGAGAAGCGCTCACTTTGCTTTTCAAAAGACGTTTTCAATTAAACACAGAAACGTAAATTTTTAAACTTTTTTAAAAAAGCATTCTCAAAACGAAGTCCTATACGAACTGTCCCTTATTCTACTCTAAAAACAAATGCTTCTACTATATCTGCCTTCAGAAGGTGTTAGGGATTTCATTTTCGGATTTTGAAAGCCAATCAGTCTCCTCCCCTGCCTCTGTAAGATGGCCCCCAATGCTGCATTTAGCCTTGGATGTAAATCTGAACTATAAAAATCTCTGTATAATTATCTTAATGAGACCTTGTGTTTATATGGAGCCTTTTATCTAAAGAGCTCAAAGCATTTTGCTAAAATGATCTTATTAAACTCCATAACACCCGACTCAGGAATGCAATAGTAAGGAATATCACTATCAATTTGAACAGGTGGGGAAATGGAGAGATTAGCGATCCCATGACTCAATTTGAGATCAGAGTGTGAGCTGAAGACACAGTGTGACGCAGGACTCTGACCTCTCTCTCCAAGGGCATACCCAACTGACCAGGGGAGAGCTTCCCGTTGAAATGAGAATTAGCTTTCACTCCTCAGAAAGAATCTGTTCTTTTGTTCTAAGGCTTTAAAAAAAACAACAACATAAAAACAAGGCAAATAAAAATGATTTTGTTTGTGAACTCTGGCACACCTGCTGCAGACAGCAGCTGTGCTAACTCCGGTCACTTTATGCCCCTCCTTACCCTTCGCAAAGGCCACCACCATCTTCCCCATCGACGGGCCAGGCCACAGATGGTGTTACCTGTCTATACAGAATGGTGCACTTCTTTTCATGCACTGGGAGAGAAGAAGAAAGGAACAGACTTCGAGCCGCAGCAAGAAAAGTCTAGAACGTAAGCAGGGCACCATCGTTGTTTTCCCTATTCATTAATTCATTTGCCCACTTACTAAATATGCATTGCAAGAAGGCAATGTGAAGAAAACACCGTCTGTGCTTTCAAGGAGCTGACAGTACCCTCAGGGCCACTGACGGAAAAAACAGGCAAATAAAGAAAACGCTCCCCAAGTACAGTTCCTGGAAACTGTTCCCGTTAACAGAGAAACCAAAAAATGCCTTGCCGATGGGGTGCAGTGTTCCTGGTCACGTGAAGCCTAAAAGATTTTTAACACCCTTAGCTCCCCTCACCAAAAAAGTGAAGAAGCTGAGAAGCCTTATTTATTCTTATCACACTCCAGTTCTATTTGTTTCTACCCCTTTTTTTTTTTTTTATCCTCACCCGAGGACATTTTTCCATTTTTTGTACAGATAGAGTGGAAGGGAGAGAGAGGAAGACAGAGAGAGAGAGAAACATTGACATGAAAGGGACACATCGAGTGGTTGCCACCCACACAACCCAACCAGGGTCGGGGACAAACTGCAACCGAGGTACGTGCCCTTAGCGGGAACTGAACCCAGGTCTCTCCGGACTGCAGGCTTATGCTCTAACCCCATAGTGTTGGGCCCTGGCCAGTTTGGCCCAGCAGTTAGGGCGTCAGCCTGCAGTCCAGAGAGACCTGGGTTCAGTTCCCGCTAAGGGCACGTACCTCGGTTGCAGTTTGTCCCCGGCCCTGGTTGGGTTGTATGGGTGGCAGCCACCTGATGTGTCCCTTTCACATCGATGTTTCTCTCTCTCTCTCTCTCTTTCTCTCTTTCTTTCTCTCTCTCTCTTCCTCCCTCTCTATCTGAACAAAAAATGGAAAAATGTCCTCGGGTGAGGACAAAAAATATAAAAATAAAATAAAATAGTGTCGGGTCTCTAAGCTCAAGTAGCCGAGTAATTGCAATTGCGCTCTTTGAAAAGAAATAATGTTTCAAATCTGGTTATTTATTAACCATGTTCTCCCCCAAAATGTACCTGCTATAGTGGGAAGGGCAGGGAATTCAAAATAGGTTTTTATAAAATTAGCATTGACTTTAGACTGCACATTAGGCTCACTCTTTAAATGCTCCCACAGTCAATTTCACGCCTGCTTGCCAGGCGTCCTGAGAGTATAAACCACCACAGGATAAACAACCAGGTCGACATCCCAACATCACCTTCTCGTAGTTCCACCCAACAGCCCAGCAACGTGTGAACCTAACGGCCACTGACAACGCATGCAACGTGTGAGAGGAAATCCTTGTGTCTGCGTCAGATCCGTGAACGTTGACTTGACCCATGTTGGCCTGTCCTCCTCCAAGCCTGCTCCTCCAAAGAGCTGAGAATAAGGGTCTTTGTTCCAATGACTGCCATGATCTTTCTATGTAATATAAAAGGAGAGGGAACTGATTATGTTCCCCACATGGAGAGGTGGTAGAAGACTGGCATGGTACGGGCTGTCCAATCTCAATAAAGGACACTAACATTTCTCTGGCGTGTACCACGTGCCAGACACTGAAACTAAGCAGTGCCGTAGCCTCACCACTAAAGCTCACATTGAGGATCATCTAGAACCCTTCCTTTCTCTCAGTGCCAGAACATGAAGCTTTGTGGATCTGTCTGTACAGTGTTTTGCATATGTATCCCTTTCTTTCCAAGCCTTGTTGGAGTTCTCATCGATTCATCAGACAAACCATCACTGATGGAACTTCCTCATCTAATCTCTTGTTGCCCTTCACGCGACCGTCTGGTGGGTCTTCCTTTAGCTATTATCCAGTTCTGAGGATTAGTTCTAAAGGAAAAGTTACACTATTCCTGGATCGTAAGCGCCAAGACACTTGAATGATACATGTAAACAATTACTTAAAGGAACTATCTAGTGAAGATTACAAATTAGTAATGTTTGGTGTTTAAACAAATACTTCTTAAATTTAATATGTAAATTATAGTTTAAAAAAAATAAAAATTAAATGGCCCACTTTGCATGGTGAAATTTTCCTGACAGCTCCCACAGTTTTAGTGACTGGGGTTTATCGTGAGTTTATCAAGGAAGTGTGTTTCATTCATGTGAAATACCTAAATGAGTAACTTCCAGAGTAGGACTGATTGCTTATTTATAGCCCATTGGAAAATGCCACATTTCTTTCTAAACGCCATCTCTTTAATAATTCATGGTGAAAGCCCTGCTGTGCAGTAAGTCACTCGGCTGGGACGGCGATTTCTGAAGACCCACACAGCGGAGTGCTGAGGGCCAGGTGAGAGAGCGCAGATGAAAGGACTTCGGGGATGAGAGAGCCCCGAGTCAATGCTCCCCTTTGGCAGCTGCGGTGGCCACAGCTGCTGGCTCAAGGAGTTTGTCCCTGGTCACACGGAGGGTCCATCCTCATTAGAGACACAGTTGTGATCAAGCTCCGTGTGGGGAGATGCAGAGGGTTCTCACAGACTGACGAGGAGGAAGAGATGAGTGGGGTGACCGAGGAAGGAACACCACGGAGGAGGCAGGATGGGGGAGGTTCGGCCTCACAGACGGGCGAGAGATGGACGGCGGGAAGGAGAGGGGCACTGTGGGCAGGTGGCCCAAACGAGCGGCATGGAATGTTCACAGAGACTACGGAGGCTTGAGGTACAGAGTCCGTGCAGGGAAGCACGGTGTGAGATAAAGCTAGGAGGGAAGGAGGGTACAGATGGTGGAGAGCCAGTGCCTAGAATATCCAATATTTTTTCAAGCAGGCCAACTCTCTACAACCAGTTCTATTATTCCCTGAGTACTTATGTTACTTATATTCGAGGTGACCATTTATCAGCCTCCGAAACTCATTGGAAAAGTCCCACAGATGTAGCTGAGGGTTCTGACACTTCTGCTCCTTCTTCAGTGGCCGGAGAGAGAAAGGGAAGGGGCAGGACATGGGCTGAAGAGAGAGAGCTGCAGACCCTGGCAGCATGCCCCGAATGGAGGCAGCAGGGCAGACGGAGAGAAGGCAATAAAGCAGCAACGTAGGCTGCAGGCAGGTTGGAGCAGACACCAGGGAAAGGAAGGAAGACAAATGACTGTAACTACCAATTTGCAGGCCATGAAACCTGAACTCTTCTGGATCCGCCTTCCTGGTGAGTGCTCTGACTCCAAAACCCTGGAAAGGAAAACTGATGCCCATAAAAAACAGATTGAGTAACTGCAAAGTGTGATAAATGCTTCATCTTGATTAAAGGCCATGGTTTTCCTGACACAGAAGGACCGTGGCTGGTTGACTCTGCAGTGAGGTTGTAACGCATGGTTGCACGTGGGAGTTTGAGAAGACTGCACGATGCATGTTGCAAACAAACGTGTTGAACATTAGGAGCTGGGCGGGGAGAGGCAAATCATAGAGCCCCATCCACAAGGAGCAAGGAGGAGATGTCACATCTCATGGTCCCTCAAACAGAGAGGAGGTCAGGCTGGACCTGTTTTTCTTTGGGGCTGTGATCTCCAAATGAATCAACTAGTTGGCTGGATCATCGTAACTCAACCCCAGACAGTCGTTCATTTTCAGTAATGCCATGGTTAATGCTTCTCTATTTCAACCTGGACCCTAAGACCCTTTATCCAACTCTATTCTGTCCTTACATGGACTGTCACTTAACCCCCATCTCAAGGGATGGACCAGAATAACCAAATGTTGAGTCAATAAGTAAATCCAGCTCTAACTGTAAACAAAACAATCACCAGTGCTTATTAAGTGAAATCCAAGTGTAACTGCCTTTGTTAAACTGAATAAAGACTTGTTGAACACTGGTGAACCCTTTAAAATAGAAGTCAAGTCTGCAAGTGTACTAAAGCTACTCAACCAGGATAAAAGTTGAAACAAAATCATTTTCAAATCAAACCCAGGTCCATTCCAACCAAAGCTCCCTTCTCCTCATTCACTTGATGGAGCTTTTCCTGGGGCTGTGAAACCCCCTCCTCGGGTACCAGCTGTGCCGCGTGCAGGCGACGATTTGGGGAAGGTGTTACTGTAGTGACACCCATGAGCACACCAATGCCACGTCCACTCTCAGGGCTTGTGGAGAAGTAGGTGCAGCAAATCCCGGACGCGATCCCTACGTCTCCCTGAAGGCCAGCGGATGAGAGGTGGCTGCACCTCCGAGGGATGCCCTCTGTTCATGCTGGAGGAGGATGTGGGTGGAGAAGTGGAAGAGGCAGCAACAAGAGAAGGGAGAGGGAGGGAGGGAAAGGAGGAGAGAGATTGAGAATAGAAATAGCCCAGCCTGTGTGGCTCAGTGGTTGAGCTTCGACCCATGCACCAAGAGGTCACCGGTTCGATTCCCGGTCAGGGCACATGCCCAGGTTGTGGGCCAAATCCCCAGTGGGGGGCATGCAGGAGGTGGCCAATTGATGTTCTCTCTCATCAATGTTTCTGTGTCTCCCTCTCCCTTCCCCTCTCTCTAAAATCAATAAAGAAAGAAAGAAAGAAAGAAAGAGAGAGAGAGAGAGAGAGAGAGAGAGAGAGAATAGAAATGAATGAGAGACAGGAAGGCAGACCGTGGCGGAATGCCCAGACGTGGAGGCAGGTCAGGAGACAGTCAGAAAGGGCAACAAGGAAACATGCGAGAGGTACGTAGGCTGCAGGCTTGTTGAAACAGAAACCAGGAACAAGGCCAGAGGAAAGAAAGAGGAGGGGAGCATGGTGCTGGGCGCAGGAGAGCCGCCTAACAGTAGGATGGAGAGAGAAAGCAAACAACTGGCCCTGGAGAAATGAGACGACCGAAGGCCATCACTCTGACATCCTCAGAAAGGGGCAATGGAAAGCGGGTCAGTGGCAAATGGGGTCACGACTGCTGCTTAGACAAACCCAGTCGGGGGGGCTCTGATTCTGGGCCACTGATTCTTGTGGGATCCTAAAGGTCCCCCAGCCTCTCTCCCTGTTCCCGTGGCCTGTGCTTGTTCACCAGTGAACACTCTTTCCACACCCTAGAAGGAGAACGCATGTCCCTATGACGTTTCAAGGTCCATTTATAAAATGCCTCACAGACGATACCACAGTCACCGCACTGAGACATAGGATGGTTTGCATCAAGACATTTAAAAGCTCAGGTAGCTCCGGTCGGTTTGGCTCAGTGGTTAGAGCATTGGCCCAATGACCTGAGAGTCCTGGGTTTGGTTCCCAGCAAAGGCATGTACCTGGGTTGCAGTTTGTCCCTGGCCCCAGTTGGGGTCATGTGGGTGACAACCAGCCATTGTGACTCTGACACCGATGTTTCTCTCTCTCTCCCTCCCTCTCTCCCTCCTGTTCTATCTCATAATAAATGCAAAAATGTCCTCGGGTAAGGATAAAAACAATAAAATAAAATCAATAAAGAAAAAGCTCAGGTAGCACAGCTCTTAGTAAGAACAGTGACCAGGTGACACCACAATGATCAGCCACCAGAATACGGGGGCGAGAACTGAGATCCCTCAGTGAAGTCTGAAAACAGCAGGTTATAAATAAGAGCTTTATATGTAAATAATTTAATATAGCCACCTTTTTTTTTTTTTCCAAATGATAAAAGGTTGGTCAACCACCAGTCATAACTGAGCGAAAACAAATCTGAGGCTGGGGCAGCAGTGTGTATAGACAACAGAGGGAAGATTACCAACACACTTTGGAAACTCGGTGACTTTCAGAGCTTTGTCGGTACCTGAGCCCTCCCTCATCGCTAAATTGGAAACACTGCTTATTTCTAACACACCTGTCCATGGACAGGCTGAACTGGCATTTTCTGGTGTCCACTTCACAGCACACACGATGCTGGGCACGCCCACGGGTACGGCCTCATCTGGTCTCACCACGTGTGCCGCAGTAGGTGTGATCATCCCGGCTGTACACACGAGACTGACGCTGGGGGTGGCTGAGATCCCACGGCTGAGAACGGGCAGAGCCAGCCCAGGGACCGAGGGCTCTGAGTCTAAGTTGGGCGCATTTTGCGAGATACCAGACTGGCTCCATCATTCATACCTCTGGCCAGAAAGGAGTTGGCGATCACCTGAAGGTAGGATGCTGGAATGTAAATATTACCTTCCTACTCATTTACAAGCGTGTCCGATATTTCACAATAAAACTATATAAGAGGTGATGTAATAGACTGAACTATGTTCCCCTGAATCTGTGGCCCTAACCCCTCGTGCTCAGAGTGTGACTGGATTTGGAGAGAGGGTCTGTGAAGAGGTGGTGCGGTGCTGGCTTCGGCGGCACACATGCTGCAGAACGGACGGCACAGAGAAGACGAGCGGGCCCCGCACAAGGATGACACACAGATTCATGAGGCGTTCCATACTTCTTAAAATTTAAAAATAATAAATAATCCCTGGCTGGTTTGGCTCAGCGGTGAGAGGCCCGGGTTCGGTTCCCACTAAGGGCACGTACCTTGGCTGCAGTTCGTCCCCGGAACCAGTTGGGGTCGTGTGGGTGGCGACCAGACAATGTGTCTCTCTCACATCGATGTTTCTCTCTGTCTCTTCCCCCCTCTCTCCCTCCCACTCTATCTGAAGATAAATGTGAAAATGTCCTCGGGTGAGGATAAAACAAATAAATAAAAATAATAAATAAAGAGAGAGCCCTGGCCAGTGTGGCTCAGTCGGCTGGAGCATACACCAACAGGCTGTGGTAGGATTCCTGGTCGGGGCACATACCCAGGTTGCAGGTTCAACCCCTGGTTGGGGCACATGCAGGAGGCAACCGATTGATGTTTCTGTCTCACATCGATGTTTCTCCCTTCCTCTCTCTCTCAAAAAAAAAATTAATAGAGAACAGACTGACAGCTGTCAGAGGGGAGGAGGTTGCAGGGCTGGGTGAAACAGGTGAAGGAATTAAGCAAAAAAACAAAAACAAAAACACGCACCTCATAGACACAGACAACAGCATAGTGATGACCAGAGAGGGAAGTGGGTGGGGGGAAGCAGAAGAGGGTGAAGGGGGAATGAAGGCAGACACTTGACTTGGGGTGGTGAACACACCATACAATATACAGATGATGCATTAAATAATTACACACCTGAATCCTATATAATTTTATTAACCAATGTCACTCCACTAAATTCATTTTAAAGGATGAATAAAGAGGTGATTAAGTTTAAATGAGGCCGGTAGGGTGGGACCTGCTCCAATCTGATTGGTGTTGGAGGAATGCGTTTGGATACACCAGGGGCAAGTGAGGGCAGAGAGGGATGACCAGTGACAAGGCAGCCCGCGGGCAGCCCTCTGCCAGCCAAGTGGAGTGGCCTCGGAGGACACAAGCCCTCCTGGCACCTTGCTCTTGGACTCCCAGCTTCCAAAACTGTGAGAAGATACACAGCTGTGGTTACACAGCCTAGGAGACCAGCACGGGCACCCATAGCAGGCAGCACTGTGCTGAATGCCAGACGGGGTCCCTGCTCGGGAGCGTCTCGTCTTGTAGACGCCAGTGAGAGGCAACCAGGCAGTTAGGATATGGCCTGGTAAGAGCCACAACAGGGCAGACGCAGGATGCTAGGGGGCACTGGAGAAGGCCGTGCAGTCAGAGAGCTGGTATGTCTATGACAGAGGGTGTCTGGGAAAACTGTAAAGGAAGTGGTGTCTTGTCCGGCCAGTGTGGCTCAGTGGTTGAGCACCAACCCATGTACCAAGAGGTCGCTGGTTCGATTCCCGGTCAGGGCACATGCCCAGGTTGTGGGCCCGATCCGCAGTGGGGGGCATGCAGGAGGCCAATCGATGTTCTCTCTCATCAATGTTTCTATCTCTCTCTCCCTCTCCCTTCATCTTTCTCTAAAATCAATAAAAGAAAAAAAAATTTTTTAAAAGGAAGTGGTGTTTAAACTGAGATCTAAACACATTTCTCTGACACACCTGGAAGAGCCTCTGATTTCCACCGACCAAATATCTTTCTATTCTTCATCCCAATTCCCCCAAATTCCTCTTGTGCCAGTCAGCTCTTGCTTTGCTAGCATTTTGTTTCTATTTCAAAAACGAAACATAAATAATATACTTTATAAAATGCTTACATCCAGGAACTGGTCTTAATGAACTATTTAGAAGTGTAAACAAAACTTTCTTTAAGTTCTCACTTGAGGGCATGCTGAGAGAGAGAGAGAGAGACATTGATTGGTTGCCTTTTGCCTGACCAGGGACCAAACCTGCAACCAGGCCGGTAACTGAACAGACCTCTCAGTGCACAGGAAAATGCTCAACCAGCTGAGCTGCTCCGGCCAGGCCAGCAATGTAAACAACACTTTAGACGAGCCATACGCCTCAGTTCTTGTATGAGCTGCACTTCCGCCCTTTGGGTTCTCTGGGCAGCACCACACGGGCCGGTCAGCAAGAACAAGCACCTTACAAAAGGGCAGCAGAAGGGAGCCAAGAAGGAAGTGCTCGATCCTTTTCCTAGGGAAGATCGGTATGATGTGAAAGCACCAGCTATGTTCAACATAAGAAATAGTGGGAAGCCCAGCTGGTGTGGCTCAGTGGATTGAGCATCATCCCATGGACTGAGAGGTCCTGGTTCGATTCCCAGTCAGGGCACATGCCTGGGTTGCGGGCTTGGTCCCCAGCAGGGGGCGTGCAGGAGGCAGCCGGGCAATGTTTCTCTCTCACATTGATGTCTCTCTCTCTCTCTCAAAAAATCAATAAAAACATATTTAAAAAAAGAAATATTGGGAAATCACTAGTCATGCAAACTCAAGGAACCAAAATCATATCTGATGGTCTCAAGGGTCGTGCTTTGGGAGTGAGCCTAGCTGATCTGCAGAAGGATGAAGTTGCATGTAGAAAATTCAAGCTAATTACTGAGGACGTTCAGGGCAAAAACTGCCTGACTGATTTCCATGGCAGGGATCTTACCCGTGACAGAATGGGCTCCGTGGTCAAAACTGGCAGAGCAGGATGAAGCCCATGTGGGTGTCAGGACAACGATGGTTGTTTGCTTCGTCTGTTCTGTGTGGGTTTTACTAAAAACTGCAAAAGCAGATTCAGAAGACCTCTTATGCTCAGCATCAACGGGTCCGCCCAATCCCGAAGGGTGCAAGCAAATTACTTGAAAGAAGTGGTTAATGAGCTGATTCCAGATAGCATTGGAAAAGACACGGAAAGGTTTGCCAATCTATTGATCCGCTCCTTGACGACTTTGTTAGAAAAGTCAAAATGCTGAAGCAGCCCAAGTTGGAACTGGGAAGACTCATGGAGCTTCCTGGAAGGTAGCAATTCTGGAAAAGCTACTGGGATGAAGCAGGTGCTAAAGTGGAACAAGCTGATAGATCGCAACCCCCAGGCCAAGTATCTGTTTAAGATTTGGATATTTAATGGGGACAAAAAATCCTACTAGTGATTTAAAAAAACAAACAAACTTCAGATGAAAAGTGTGTTGGGTTAGCTTCTGATAGCAAAGATTGACAGCCTAAGAAAGGAGTCGTTTAAAAAAAATATGGTGAATTTATTTAATGGAATATATATATTAAAACTAATCTTCAGAAAATTTAATGGCATAGGAAAATTCTGTGATATAAAACAATTAAAATTTTGTTAATAGATATAGAATTTTATTGATTGTATATATGAGAAAGAGAAAGAGAGAAAGAGAGAGAGATTGATTTGTTGTTCCATTTATTTATGCATTCATTGGTTGATTCTTGTATGTGCCCTGGCTGGGGATCAAACCTGCAACCTTGGAGTATCGGGATGATGCTCTAACCAACTGAGCTAACTGGCCAGGGAAGATATACAATTTTAAAAGTTCAAAATACTAAGTGTTTATTTCAGACTTGTAGGATTGGACAGTTTTATTAGTTTTTTTTTAATGAATTTGTTTCCAAAGTTTCCTATAATGAAAAACACACACACATATATCATTTCTATAACTATATATATATATATATATATATATATATATATATATATATACCAGAAGACTTGGGAAACTATCTAAATCTTTTAACCACATTGTAGTTCTTCCAGAGTTTAGAACCAAATCATCCACATTAGCTGCATCATAGATTAAGATGTTATTGTTTTTTGGGTTTTTTTTTTCTTTATTGATTTAAGAGAGAGGGAGAGAGAGAAGCATCGATGAGAGAGAACATCGACTGGCTGCCTCCTGCGTGTCCCCCACTGGGGATTGGATCCACAACCAGGGCATGTGCCCTGACCGGGAATGAATCTGGCGACCTCTTGGTGCATGGGTCAATGCTCAACCACTGAGCCACACCGGCCAGGCAAGATATTATTGTTTTTTAAAAACGATACTTGTACTGAGAAAACCAAGATCTGAGTTCTGGTTCTATCTCTGACCAACCGTATGTCTTTAGTGGAGGTCACCTAAATTCTGGGCCTCAGTTTCTCTAACGATCAAGGGAACCATAGGCGCGGTGACCATCACATGGCTGATGAGAGGAACAGATGAGATGTCTGTGAAACTGCACTGCAAACTACGAAGAGCTATATTCAGTAAGAATGAGGGTGGCTATTTTTATTGACTCACATGGTACTCTTTCTGAACAGGTCAGTGTTAGTTGGAGATGAAAATGGTTCTGTAAAACCTGTAATCATAACTGGTCATCAATATCTGTGTTCACTGAGTGTCACTGTGGCCCAGACCACTTTCAGGTGGGCTTCTAGGGGGCAGAGATCACATCACTGCATATTCGACATGGTTCCTCATAGGCTCTGACTGTCATATGCAATGTCGAGTTACTTCAGGAAATATCCTTCGCAGACACAATGACCAAAGTTTCATGCAGACAGATGACGGCATCATTGCAGGCCACCTCCTCAGAGCAACGGATGGACTGAGTGGCCATGAGGGAAGGCCATCTGGATACTGATGAGAGCAGGTCAGAGCAGTGGAACAGTGGGGGACATGCAGTTAACACTTCCTAGGTAAATGCCCATTGGGGTAATCCAGCCTCAGGTGACAGAAATACCCCCTAAATATTAATTAAGGAGATGTGAGCAAAGCTCCTTCAGATCCCAGGAGAAAGCCGTTGACCAGATGTAGCATGTTATCAAGACTCTTCCATGTCTGCCTAGACCCCCTCTACAAGAAAACAGAGATAAGGCCATCCAGGTCCTAGAAAGTGCCCTGAAATGACCTATGTCACCTAAAGTAATCTGGGACAGAAGAAAGTCAAGAACTTCCTTTTTCTTCCTTTCTTCATCCCCAACACTAACTCGAACTCCCAAACTGGCCCCTCCTCCTGTCTTCCTCTGCCTCTCTCCTTTCCTGGCTGTAATGTTTGTCTCAGTTCTGATGGTCCCAACGATGAGCAGGTGGGATGTGTTCAATAAAACAGCACTTCTCTGAAAGTCCTCTTTAGCTTCGGCTTCTCCAGCGAGGACCCTATTAGGACTGTTCCCTCCTGCTTTTCCATTCTCTGAACGGGAGAAATGGGCACTTCATGTTTTTCTTGGGACTCGGAGTTAAAGCACTGTGGTCTATCACTTTAACTAAAGATGGACAAATCAGCTGGTCTTTCCCAGGTTCCGGCACATACACTTCAGGTGTGAAGAAGCCACCTGTGTGCAATGGATGCCAACAGGAAGCATTATATTTCTTCCTACTGCAGCCCACATTATGTCATTTGGAGAAGGAGCCCAGAGCAGGACTGGCATGACATTACCCACAGAACACCCAAAACACTCACCACTCCGAAGAGCAGAGGGTGAAACTGCAGTAGGAACATTCAGACCTGCAGCTTCTTAGCCTGTCTTTCTTCTTGGTGAGGTACTGACCTAAAAATCATTTCTGGGACCCTAGTGATTTTTTTCCAGGAACACCCTGGATCTCCTCTGCTGATTCCAAGCAGCACGGCCTTGAACTCTTCCATCACTGTCTCCAGCTCCTCCCGTGGGTTGTCCTGCCTAGACTTGCATCTCTTTTACCACACTGTCCAGGAGACACCTGGAGACACAACAATCCAACCGGGAGGAGGAGCCTGGGGGTCTGTTTGTCTGTGAGCACACACCCCCCTCTACTGGACAAAACACAAAGAAACATACACACTGGAAAAGGACCACAGAATTCCCCAACAGAAAGGACCACCTGTCACTGCCCTCTCTGTGTACATGGGGAAACAGGCTTACAGATGGGCCACAAATCAACAGAATCACAGGGGCTGGGGTGCTGCATCTCTCTGCCTCCCACGTTAAGCACCACCGGCACGTGGAGCTATGACCTGCAAAGTTCTACTCACAAGAAGAGAGGACTAAGTGCCCGAGTTCATGGGAGCTTCTAAGTTCTGAGTTAAAACGCTCTCCGAGGCACGGCCATCTGTGAAGAAGCAGGGTGGGGGTTAAAAAGCACTGGGTCAGGGGTCAGAGAACCTGGTCTCTGGTCCTATTTCTAGTACCTACACCTCTGTGAGGCTGAACGAGAACATGTCATGTCTCTGGGTTCCCTTGTTCTCACCCGTGAAGTGAAAGAGAACAGCAGGTCGCAATCGTGAGTGAGTGGGCAGACAGTGCAAACAGATCCACAGTGCTGCATTACCTGGGGGGTGGAGACCTCCCCCTCAACGGGCTCTGGTGCCCACTGGCCACCTGACCTTAGGAACATCGCTCTGTCTCTAGAATTCTGTGCTAGGAACAGGGACAAGCTAGATGGTCTTCCTGGTAGAAAGACTATACCTTCTCAGTCACTAAGTCTCTACAGTCCTGAGTAATGGCACTATGAGTACTGATGCTTTTTTAAAAAATTAATTTATTTTTGTTACAGATGTTTCTCCTTTTTCCCCCATTGACACCCTCCTCCCATTCCTGCCACCCCCACCCTGTCCCCAGCTTTGTTGTCCATGTCCACGGTTACACATACATGCATATAAGTTCTGTGGTTTATCTCTTCCCTCCCCCCCAGCCCCGTTCTGAGGCTCGTCAGTCTGTACCCTACTTCTATGTCTCTCTTCAAAGGATCCTAAAGCCACAGGGGCTTGTTCGCACACTAACCTTTGTACTTGTTTATAATAATATAACTAACATCAAATATAATATATAACATCAAATCCTTTGCTTGGAGTTGAAAAGAACACAAGTACATACACTCATTTCCAACCCATGCAGGGGACAAGGCATTAGTCCAAGGTCCCACCATCAAACCACAGAGCTTCTGGAAGCCACACTAGGAAACAGCCAGGAACCGTGGCTTCCTGTGAAACAGCAAGTAGACCCAATGGATTACCAAATTAGACCATTAATTCCACTCATTTTAAATGGGGCTGTAGGGATCGACATAACGTTTAAAAGAAGAGACGAAATAAAACGATGGCAAAGTTGTTTTCCGGCGGCCAAAGGACGGCTCTGGAAGCAGTGGGGGAGGCCACTGAGCTACCCGTTCCAGCCGCCTCCGCCCAACCCACTCAGTAAACAGTAATCTATAGAAAAGGAGTGTGCTTGCCATGCAGCTGCGGAGTCCAAACAGGTTCGCGAGGTGCACGTCCACCTGGCACCTGGCTGCTGCTGCCGGGAGTCCAGGTCTGCTTGGACGCGAGGGGAACGCAGCGGGTTGGCAGAACTGCGTCACCACTCTCGGGCTGGCAGCCACAAGGTCAAGTGGAAGGACCCTGAAAGCTGAAAGAAAACTATGACCCTGGAAGAGTTGCTTAACCTCTCTGCCACTCAGCTATGTCACCTTTTCTTAAAAGAATAATAATAATAATAATAATAATAAATAATAAATGAAAGCAAATATGTCTAAGTCACAGTGTTTTACAGCTAAATTTAAGGCAGCCCATACATTTGAAATATTTTGTTTATTGAGTTTCTCCCTTTGCATTATTTTCCAATGTCCTCATTTATCCCCATTTGGGTCCCCGATGAAAAATTTTTTTAAGTGTTAAAACTCAAAAGATGTGCTGTTTGACCTGCACCCACCCAGACCGATAAGCAGTGTAGATGTTATATATACAACTGTTTGGGGACCTTGTTCCAGAAGTTTTTCTATGTATTGTTTTTCAAAAGGCGAGTGTAAAGTTTTTGAGGGTCTTCGGAATCTCACCCCTGTCCAAAGTCCCCTTTCGTAAGGATGCGTCCCTGAAAGTAGAGGATGCTGACGTTGGGCACCGGTGCAGACTGAACGGCAGGGGGAGATCCCAGGGTGAGATACGCAGCGCGCAGGCTGACCCAGTTCGCGGAGAATGCTGGCTCTGTCCCCCCCCCTCCCTGGGGCTGCTTCTCATTGGTATCCAGTAGGAAAGATCCCTTTCACACCTGCACGGGAATGCACTGTCCTGAAACAGGAGGGAAGTGTCCCCTGAGGAGCACGGAGGCCTCTTGGCAGGAGTCAAGCTAGAGAAACCAAAAGCGTAGCTGGCGAGGCCTATGGTAAGAAGTGACCCTCCATGGAATGCCGTTAGAATCAGGTTATGCAATATTCTTAAAAATGTCACTTAAAACGGGATAAAAGTATCGCTGTGCATTACATGCCAATACAGAGCTCCCATAAAACCATGGAGCCGGACCTTGGCACTTCCTATCCCGTTTTCTGTCTTGTTTCTCTCCATCACACATATGCCCGGCTAACAGCACAGAGCTTACTGATTATATTTTCATCCACAATGTGAGCTCCATAAGGACTGGGATTCGCTTATTAGCTCTTTTCTTTTCGTTCCTCCTTCTCTTTCTCCTTCTCCTCCTTCTCCTTCTCCTTCTTCTTTATTCTTCTTGGTCTGTTTTGTCCACTGTGGTATCCACTGTATCTACAACAGTGATGAATGCATGATAGCTATTCAGTAAATATTATTGAATGAACGAATGATTTTTGAGTGCCTCGCAGATATGAACACAAATAGTCACGGTGACAGGGCTGTGTTTGCTGTCACAATTCAGAGAAGACGGTTCCATGGCCACAGAGGACATGACAGAGGTGAAATGGGAGGACAGTGACTCAACATCATCTTCCCCCTGCATTTATTTAGCCAGTTACCCTCTCTGAATCTTAGCTCCATCCTCACCCAGAGGGAGATGGCATTCCCCGCTCTGGGACTGGATGGTTGGGAATCACACACCAAGTACATGGTACTGAAGAGGTTTAAATCTCCTGGAAAATTATGAAAAACATACATGTTACACTCGTACATTGCACACCTGCGTGGACAAGGACAGACGCGTGAGCATAAACAGAGATGGAAGTGGTCGAGGACAATGTCCAACAGGAATGGAAAGTAAGAACCCATTCTTATGCCTGCGGAATAGTTCTCAAAGGGCTGCTCCCTAATCGCAGTCCACGACCGCTCAGGATGAACGTGTCTAGGCAAGTGATTTCATCGATGGATAACGTTATAGCTGTTTTTTCCCGAAAACAGGGCAAGGCTTGTGTTAAGGGCTCCAGAGTGTTTTGGATGCAAAATTTAGGAAGGTCAACATGACCCCATCAAACGAATGAATGTTTTCTCTTATTCTTAGCCCCTGTTTTAAATGCATTTTATCTTCTATTTTGAAGGGAAGGCTCTTAAAGCCTTCCTGGAACAAGGTAGGACATAAACCAAAGAAATGAGTTCAATAAAAAGCAGACAGAAATGTACCCACTCATCCAACGGGGATTTCTGTGTGGAGCTGACGATAATGTAGATGGCAGTTCTATGTAAGCAACAGTGTGTCCCCACAGATGTCACTGCAGGTGGGGGACTTACCCACAGCTTTCTTTGGCCAACACCCCCTGCCTTCCCCATCCCCTGGCAGGGAGACCCTTCACGACCGCCGCCACCCTGCAGGTGACCTGCTCCTCCACGGCTGCCTCTTCTAGTGGAGAGGCGGGACCACAGGGCAGGGGCTCAAAGGCATTCTGGAGTTCTACCTTCTTCCTCCCTGCCTATCTTAAAGGAGAAGGGTAGGTATATATTTCTAAGAAGAACGAAACCTACATGATTGTGAACCAAGGTAGCCCCCAAGAGTCAGAACAACACACCGGGTCAAGACAGGCTGTTTGATGACATCACCGAGGTGGCGTTTTCCCAGGGGAGGGGTCTCAGCTCTGTTCATATGCCCGTCAAGGAATGAATTTTCTTACTGAAAGTGAACAATGTATTCCCTTTCAACATGCTACGTGAAATGCTCGCAAATTTCTTTAGACTCGGGAAAGGCTTTTCTATTTGATCTGGGGCCTTCGGGCAACTACGGGAGCCTCGGGTACTACAGCTTTTTCAAGCGCCCTCCACTGTGTGGCCCTCCCAGCAGACTGCCCTACCGCTCTGGCTGCAGGTGTTCGCTCCAGTCCCTGTCACCGTGGAAGAGGGGACAGTGATGAGGCAGAGAGATGAGGAACAGGTGCAGTTGGTCAGACCTGGCTTGAACTCTGGGTTCTGCCACTTACGAGCTGAGTGACCCAGGCAACTTACCTCGCTTGTCTGACTTCCTGTTCTTTACCTGTGAAATGGGGTAGAAGCTATCGTTTGGCCTGGGGTTTGAATGAAATATCATATTTATCGAGTGTTCAACGCAGTGCCTGGTATATAAGAGCTCACCAAACGACTGTCGTTGCTGTTACTGCCGTATTTTAGCCGATGTCCAGAGGCACAGCCTGTGTGCTCGGGCACAGGCCGGGTCAAAGTCAATGCAGGAAACGGGAGGAAGGAAGGAACAGGAGAGGAAGGAAGCACGTGCCTTCACGGGGAAAAGGCCTCCAGGAGCTGCTCGGTCGGTGGGAACACTATCGCTGAAGCCCGCACTTGTGGGAATTGCATTCCTATCAGGTAATCTAGAGAGGAGTAGGGAGAGGATGTATCACCATCTCCTGGCCGCTGGACTCTGCAGCTGTTGTTCTTTTTCCCCACCAGCTTCCTCCTGTTTCATTTTCCCTTCCTCCTGCCAAGGCGAGGGGTAGCCTCTGCACACACCTGTTCCCGTATTCCCATCCTCTCCTCCTTTGCCATCCCCTCCCCCAAACCAGCCTGGCATGTCCCCCAAAACCTCCCCCAGAGATACTGCCTTCTTCGTGTCTATCCCCTCAACCTAGACACGCGGAGGCTTGGATTCACCGAGCAGTTCCGCCTTTTCATGGTGTACAAATAACCCAACTCCAACGAGCAGCGAGGGTACCGTCGCGGTCTGTCAAACCAGGTACACAGCTTTGGTTATTCTAATCAGCGGGATTGTTGAAGTATGACAGCTACAGATGAGGGCTCCTGAACCCACTCAGAGTTTACACTGTGCCAGGAGGTGCTGGCCACAGCAGTGGTAAAGGCAAAGGAACAGGTTCGAGGCAAACGCCAGGAGCAGCAGGTACTGAACTCTGCTCTGGGCCTTTGCTTTCTCTGACCTAACCTGGAAGGCACCTCCTGTTTCAAATCCTTGGAGACCTTCTTCGTGAAATTCCATACCGTGTCTACTCTGTCAGAGGTGGGTGTCTGGCTCAGCCGTCCCAGACGGAGAATGTCGCTATTCTCTAAGATGGGAAATGGAGGGGGGCGGGGGAGAGGGAAGGAAAAGGAGGAGAAGAGAGGGGGAAGCAAGGAAGGGGAGAGGAGAGGAGAGCATGCTTACCCAAAGATCCAACTCCAAACTTGAGAAATGCTGCTGAGGAGCCTGGCCACTCACCTGAACGCTCAGAGAATCAAGAAAAGCAGTTTGAAAGAACCTCCACGACAGATCACACATTGAGCCTCCTCATCTCATGGATGAGAATAAATGAGGTTCCTGGGAAACTGACCTACCAAGACCATCCAGCCAAGGGGTTAATGGCAAAGCCAGTGTCTGTAGGCAAACCTGAAGTTTTTCTAAAATTTAAAATCAAGTTTTTGTTTGTTTGTGTTCTCTGAGGATTCTCCTTTTGTATCTCTGTGTGTTGTGAAGTTTCCAAAAACTGTCTAGTGAACATTTCCAAATAGACACAAAACTAGAGAGAAGATATAATATAGCCCCACAGACGTATTACTCAACAAAACAATTATCGAGATTTTGCCATACTTGCTTCACCAAATTTTCACCTTTAAGTACTGCAAAACTATTTCTAGACCTTATATCAGTTCACCCCTTAAATACTCTTTAACAATATGGATATTTTCTTATAGCAGCGATTCTCATGTTTTTGTTGGGCCCTACCCTTGTGTTCAGGAGGTCTGGGATGGGCTGAGAATTTTCACTTCCCAGGTGATGCTGAGGATGTTCGTCGAAGCCCACACACTGAGAACCACTGTCTTACATACTCACAATGCCATTCTCATAGCTAACAGAGTTAACAGTAATTCCTAAGTATTATCAAATATCTAGTCCAGATTCAGTTTTCCCGATTGTCTCAAAAATATCTTTTTACAGTTGACTCCTTTCTATTAGATTTCAAAGTCCACACATTACATTTGCTTGCTAAATCCTTCCGTTTCTCTTATATATTTACCAGACCCATTAGTTTCCCCTTCCCTCCAACATCTCTCTCTTTTTTTTTAATTGCCTTATAAACTTTAAAGTTGCTAAGAGACTAGATCTTAATTGTTCTCACCACAAAGAGGAAATAATTACGTGATGTGATGAGGGTTATGTAATGCTATGGTGGTGATCATATTGCAACATATAAATGTATCCAATCAACATGTTGTATGCCTTAACCTTACACAATTTTAGGTCAATAAAAAATTAACCCCATGCATGGGCTTATCTGCTTGCTGACGGTGCTGCCTAACTTATCTCTCTACCTTCCGTGTTTCCTGTGAGTTGGAAGTTAGCCCCAGATGTCTAATGACCTATACAGTCATCTCTTTGGCAAGAATACTCCATAGATGGCGTTGTGTGTGCTGAAAATCAAGGTATAATTTTTTTAAAAAAAATTTTAATTGATTTTTTGAGAGAGAGAGACATTGATTTGTTATTCCGCTTATTTATGCATTCGTTGGTTACTTCTTGTATGTGCCCTCGTCAGAGATTGAACACGCAACCTTGGCATATCAGGACGATGCTCTAACCAACTGAGCTACCTGGCCTGGGCTCAAGGTTTACATTTTAAACTCAGATCTGAGACGTACATTTTTATATATTTGGAACATACATTTTAAAAATGCTTCTTTGCCTATTTTGAAAGCATTTTAAAATAACCCATACCCTTAATACTAAAGCAAAGCTTTCTTTCTTGAAAGTTTACAGGTCGCTCTTTTTCCCTAAGGAAAGAAATAATTTCTCAGATTCCTCAGTAAGCCACACACCTGGGACCCAGGTCTTGGTCACACTGGTCGGCTTATATACTCAACCCAAGTGTTATAAAACCCTACACACGTTAACATGTATCTCATGAAATGCCTGCAATCTAATGAGGATAATGATCTAGTTTCTAAACCATTAAGGCTACTATTTTGTAGCTATGACTCTCTTGAAACCCACCTCCAAGCTACTCAGATCCCAACAGAAATGTCCTCGAGCTTAAACCAAGCACAAGTCCCCAGGTCCACGGTGTCCTGTCGGTGCCTGTGAGCTGAGGACACAAAGGAAGCTGTTGAGGATGAAATGTGATCTGATGGAGGACAGGGACAAAGATGAGCCAGCAAACACAATCCTTCTTGAGAACAAACCAATTCCTAAAGACTAAAAAAGCATGGATGGCATTTTAAGTCATTTTGGCAGATCAGGCTTTTATCATAATGGTTTATATTGGCGAAATGACTTCCTCAGTTGTAAAAGAACACTTATCTAACTGGGTAATTTTTTTAAAAAATTCAAAGGATAAACATGAAGGAGCCAAAAACGATATGGTACCAGAGCTCTCCTGCAAATATCATTTATTTTCTTTTTCAAATTTTTTTTATTCATTGATTTGAGAGAGCGAGAAATGAAAGGAGAGAGAGAGGGAGAGGGAGGGAGGGAGAGAGAGAAAGAGAGATAGAGAAGAAACATCAATTTGTTGTTCCTCTTATTTATCCATTCATTGGTTGCTTCTTGTATGTGCCCCGATCAGAGATCGAACCCACAACCTTGGTGTATCGGTACAGCTCTAAACCACAGAGCTACCAGGGTCATTTCTTTTCTCGCACACACACACAGGCATCAGATGGGGTGAAAAGCACCGGCTCCCAAGGGTTAGATGAAATTTCCATGTATTAGTCTAGCACAGTATGGGACACTGTAATGAATGTTACTTCCCACGTCCCATTCAGTCTGTTTCATGAACCTTGTTGTTAGCTTCTCTAAGACTCCATGCCTAGGCGAGGGAGGAGAGAAGAGCTGGGTTCTGCAGTCTGCAGATTCTCAATGAATAGATCCCTCTAATCTCTTCTGTTGAAATGAAGGAATAGGAGACATCGGAATATGTGAGCAGAGAAAAATAAATTTTGTACATTGGAGAACAGTTTTGCAGTCAATAAAAAGATAACTGTGAATTGTAAGAATCAGCTCTGAGCAGCACTAGCGTTTTGATAAAAACTTTTTAGCTATGAATTTTCATGGGCAGGAATGAAATACTTAAGTAATACAAAGTCATACGTGTTGAACCAATAAACAGTGATAAACAGAAAATGATATTTTGTTATCAACACTTTTAGTATTCTTATTACTCATTTGATTAAAACATTGGGACTGGTATAATGCATAACACGCTTGGTTAGAAGTAATCCTTGTTAAAGCAGCATTCTGTAAGAGCTATTATTTATTCTGGTTTCACTTGTCCTAGGCATCGAAATCTTGTTTGCAATCATTAAAAGGCCTCTGAATCTGTTATAACATTACCCAGGGCATGGATTATGCTTTAAGTTATAAAATTGACTGATGTTTCTACCAAATCTTCATCATTAGAAGTTGGAAGGAGGTTTGCCCCCTCGCCCCCCATATGCTCTATAAAATGTTCCTTAGCGAATCTACTTATTCCAGTTAGGCTCAAAACATGAAAAACACATAATCCTCTATGAAAGAAATTCACAATCTGCTGAATCCAGCTTCTAGAGAATCTACCTACTGGTCTTTTCTGAACACTTTAGCAGAAATCCAGTGACCCTTTTTTTAAAATCCTCACCCAAGAACATTCTTAGAGAGAAGGCAGGGGAGAAGGAAAGAAAGAGAGATCGATCGGTGTGAGAAACATCGATTGGTTGCCTTCTGTAAGCTCCCTGACTGGGGATCAAACCCACAACTCAGGCACGTGTCCTGAGCGGGAATTGAACTGGCAACCTTTTGTTGCACTGGACGACACTCAACCAATTGAGCCACTCAGGCTGGCCAGGCAATCAAACAATCCTTTTGCTATACTTTTTCCATAAAGTGGTGGGAAAAGAAATCAAGAAATTCGCGGTGGAAATCAGAAACAAACACTCTCATCTTTACTGGCACGTATGACCAACAGGTATGAATACACAATTAAAAAGTTTTAAAAAACACATACTGCAGGACGGTAACAGCAACGTTCTCAAAGCTTCAAGGAGATCAACATGAAGATGCATCCAAGCACCAAAATGAAAAACAGTACTGGCAGTTGCAGTCGGTTGTGTACACCCTAATGACATGATGGCTTACAATGTGCCCGACACTGTGCTTGGCATCTCATCTACTCTTCATAAGAATCCTGTAAGTACATTTTGTTACTTACAAAGTAGAAAAGAGATAACTGAGACTAAGAGAGGTTGTGTGACTTGCATTAGACCACAGCAGCAGAATTCAGATTCAGATATATATATATATATATTTATATATGATATGACTAGCCATGTTCTTCCACAATGCCTCCTTCAAACCTTAAATCCATCCAATTAAGTGCAGATAAACCACAGGGTTTGAACAACTGTAATTTCTTTAGTTTCAATAAATCACAGTCTTACCAAGTAAATAAAGGACAGAAAACATATATGGTGACTAATGAATGAGATTCCCAGGGACCTTTCAGAAAGACAAGACAGCATCCAAATCATAAATCACTTTTCAAAAAAAAAAAAAATGTAGAAAACCTTCTTTGTTAAGCAAAATCAAGCATCAGTTAACTTTGCAAGACAAATAAAGTCTAGATGACTCCTGTGTTATTACAATCACAGAATCAAAATATTTAGAGTTAAAAGATTTTCAAAGATGGATTGTCCTCAGACATTTATTCTAAGTTATTCCTCTTACCAATGAGCAAATGGAAATCCAGGTAGATTATCAAATATATTTCAATTTTCATATAAAATTATATCACAACAGAATCTTTGTCACAATTTATTTAATTAATGAGCAGGTAAAATTTTAATTTATTTTACGAACCTTTACCTTTTACTCTATATTGACCACGAGCCTAAATAATTATATGACTCTAGAAGGGAGTTGCTTTATCCCCTTGAGTTTAGGTGCTAATGAAAATTAATCATTAATGGTACAAAGGTGACCAAGCAATTGCTTACTGGGGAAATTTCCGGGGACCCAGAGTAACTACCTATATAGCTACTATAACTCAAAGTCACTGAAAACCAAAAGAAATTTCTTGTTACCTTACATTGGTGGTGGGAACAGTATGTGGAGAAAAGGAAAGAACCAAAATTGAAATGGGAAGATCTGGAGTATTCTGTCACTAAGCAGTTGCCACACTTGGTGGGCTCTCATTTTACTCCCCGCACCGTGAAGGCGCTGGGCCGAAGGGCCCTCCCAGCTTCGCTGTTCCGTACTCACTGCGAGAGGCCACAGGCGCGCCGAAATCACATTCTCCCGTGTGGAGCGTGCATAGCACTTTCTGACTTTTACAAAAGAAATTTAAATTTTTTCAAATGCCTTGGAGGTGTATGTTTCTAAAGACTTAGCTGTCGATAGATAGATAGATAGATAGATAGATAGATAGATAGATAGATAGATAGTACAGGATTGTCTAACCATTATGCTCTACATCTGAAAGTCATACAAAGTAGTACTGAATGTAAACTATAATTGAAAAAAAAAAATTAACAGTAATTTTTTTAAAAAGGAAGAAATTTGAAGCCCAGAGAATTACAGTAATTTCTCTAAGGTCCAAACAAGAAATTAGCATTTATCTTGAAGTAATTTTAGTGGATGCATCAAAATGAAAACAAAGGGAGCAGGAGAAAGCACTGGACTTTCCAGCCCTTGTTTGCGGAGGGCTGGTCTTATGAACAAAGCCCCTGGGACTGGCCCACTCGCCCCTCCAGTCCACCCTGCCAGCCAAGTGCCAGGCACTGTGACAAATGGCAGAGGCGCACAGACACGCGTTGATTTCCGCCGCGCAGGGCTCATAATCTAGTTGGTGTCAGAGACTTGCACGTAAACCTGGAGGTGCCAGGTGTGTTAAAATGGGAGAAGCACACAGCACTGTCTGGACTGTGTGAGAGGAATGGAAAAGGTGCCATCTCTGCGAGGTACTCACCGGTGAGCAGTTTATCAGGGGAAGAGCACGTGAAAGTCACAGAACCAAAGAAAGGAAGGAAGGAAAAGAAGAAACGGTATTGTTAAATTAATTTGAAATCATTTTTTCCCGATCTGATATGTATGAAAGAAGACCTCATTTGAATTGTCTTTTTCCTACTTGCTTGTGAGACTGAGCACATTTTCACATATTCCTCATTCAGACGTGCCCTTAATGAACTATTTCTCATCCCCATTTTGTCCTCCTGGGTAGTTGGCCTTTTATTTATTAATTTGTATAAATTCTTCATATAGTTTGGATGCTGATTCTTTGTTAGTCATAAGCACTGCAAATATCTTCTCCCAGCTTTTCTTATTACTTTAAAAAATGATATCATTTGTTATGGTTAAGTGAGTTTAATTTCATTTAATTTTAATGTTATATTATTTGAAGATAGACAGATCCACCGATCATTTTCTTTATGGTTTGTGCTCTTCAGAAACCCTTTCCAGGCCGGCCGGTGTGGCTCAGTGGCTGAGCGTCGACCCATGCACCAAGAGGTCGCCGGTTCATTCCCGGTCAGGACATATGCCCCCATATGGTGGGCCTGCTCCCCAATAGGGAGCACGCAGGAGGCGGCCAGTCCATGTTCTGTCTCATCGATGTTTCTATCTCTCTCTCCCTCTCCCTTCCCTCTTTCTAAAATCAATAAAAAAAAAAATAATTAAAAAAAAAAGAAACCCTTTCCTAAGATTTCCATATTTTCTAGTAAAAGCTGTAACATTTTGATTTTCACATTTCAGTTTAAATCCACCTGAAACAGATTTCATGCATGGCATGAGGTAGCTCCAACTTCACTTTTCTGTTTCCATATGGATAATCAATTGTTCCGGCATCATCCATTGAATAATGTATCCTTTCCCAGCCTTTGTAGTACCAGCTGCTGCAGGTAGGATTCCCCGGGAAACAGAGAAGAGGTTTCCGTGCAGGTGTCATGGAGAGAGTCAGGGAGGCAGGACTAGGCGGAGGAGATGCAGCCACCACAGGGCCTCAGCTGATCACACGGGGGCTCTGAAGCTGGGGTGGCCCTTCAGAGTTCTCCTGCACAAGGCAGCAGTGCTGAGCTCTCACACACAGACCAGTCACTGGGTAGGGCTTCCCTTCAGGAGCAGGTGGAGTCTCTGGAGAGGCAGCTACTGTGGGCAGAGGGCAGTTTGGTGGGGGAGGGGGCAGAGGGATTGGGGCCAACTCACCTACGAGTCATCAGCCAGCAACACTCCCAGCAGGTAAGGGACCCAGGGCCTTGATCTTGATAGGGGAATCCAGGTGGCCATACAGTATCCACAGCACATCCTTTTCATGTATCCCCTTCCCAATTTTATTGGCTCACTATTCTTTTGGACTCTTTTCCTTATGAAATAATTTCCAGATATGTCTGTCTCCATTCTGGTCCCCTGCATGTAATCCAACTTATCAATGGCCCCCTTCCAATATGTACCCATAATTACACCCAAAATGCCACATTTGTCAGACTACGCAGAGTATGGTAGTCCATTTTTGCCCTTGATATCAACTTCTGTTACGAATGTAGTCTGGCTTTTGTTATAGACAGCCTCATCACTCAGCTGGCTCAAAATCAATATGTTGTCAATTAAAACTGAAACCCAAGTCTCCTTTTACTGGTAAGAGGATATTTTAATCTAAATGCAGGCTGTTTCCAGTATCCTTTTGACTTCAATCTTGTTCCATTTAGCTTAGGAAGGATTTAACAAGCTTTGAGTGTGTCATGTAACACGTCTTCCTCCATCTCAGTTGACTAAGAACATCAATGAGATATTGGGGGTGAGGGGATCTGAACAGGACAGGGAGCAGTGGGGAGTCAGGACATGCAAACGATGCCTTTCCACATTTTAGCCCAGATCTCCTAACGACCCCCGTCCGTGCGCCGGCCCCCTGGCTGCAGAGCCTGTTTTCACGCAGCAACTGCGTTCCCAGGCACCTGACGCAGGAGCCTTAGAGTGAGCCTTGACTCTGTGTCCTTCCTCAACTGTAGATCCAGTCAAATCCATCTAGTTTCGCATCCACAGAGTTTGGAATCTCTTCCTTATGACTACCAACACCAAGGCTATTACAAACCTGTTTGGTTCTTACCCGTCTGCAATGTATCACGTTCCCACTATTGCCAAAGCTATTTGCCTTGGAATACAAAGCTGATCGTTATTACCTGTTAGTGGTTCCCCACCTGGAGGAGAGGCCAGCAAAGAGTGCCCCTGGGGGAAGAGAAAACACACGCACCTTCCCAGGAAGCAGCCTGCAAAGAACACCCACTGAGAACACCCGTGGGCCTCCGTGGCATGCAGACCACGGGCTCACTACGGAGAATGGGAAGGAGGCAGCTCTCTCCGAGGCTGCCGTGTGTCATCATAAAAATAACTCCTTGCATTTGTAATGCACGTTCACGCATGCTGTCTCCTCTCATTCGCTCAGTAACTCTGAGGGATGTTATTCGCCCGTTATTTGCTTTGAGAGTTAGAGAAGTTGTGTTACTCACAGACACATAGATAATAATTGACAGAGGCAGGATTTAAACTTGGGTTTCCTGACTTCAAGACAGGGGTGTGGGGGACTTCATACTCAACCCTGCTCAACTGGAGAGTCAGGTGAATTTTAGTCTATGCAGCATGAAAAGGAAAAAGCCACAGAAAGGCAGAAGAGTTTCGAAGGACAGCCTCCAAACCTCTGAAAGGAAAATAATGCCCAGAAGACACAAGCAAGTGTTTTTTCTCCAGTAAACAGAGGCTAAGATTTAGCAGCTTCTCCAGCTGAGGAACAAACACTTTCCTGATTGGACTCTTTGTGAGATTAGTCATACATTATCCTGAGACTTTCTAAGACATTTGCGCTTAAAGGAGTTAGAAAGACGGAAACAAAATAGTAGCTACTCTTTAGAATAAAGCTGTGGATAAGTATATTAATCACACCAATATTCCTGATAACATAAAACTGGTTATAAAAGCTGTATACTGAAAGCCGAATGGATGCTTAAATACAATTTGGAGAAGTGGCATCTTGGACCACATGGCAGCATCTGGCACTTGGAAGGCGTCAATAGTTATTTGAAGACATCTGAACTGAGGCCAGAGTGTTAACATTATGATTAATGGTAAAAGAGCTGTGATCACAGCAATGAATGCCAGACAGAGAAATGGCATTCTATCTTCAGGAATAGCACCAGCCCAGCCAGTGTGGCTCAGTGGCTTGAGCATCGTCCCATGGACTGAGAGGTCCTGGTTCGATACCCAGTCAGGGCACATGCCTGGATTGCGGGCTCGATCCCCAGTAGGGGGCGTGCAGGAGGCAGCCAATCAGTGTTTCTCTCCCACATCAATGTTTCTCTCATCTCTCTCCCTTCCTCTGTCTCTAAGAATAGCATTCTACCTTCCTGTATTAATGCAGTGTATAGTGTCAGTAGGATAATAAAGAAATAAACTTTTCATGTTTAGAAGTGTATAGGTCCCTATATCTGATATAGTCTATAATAATTATTCAAAATCATTACAAAAATTGCTATGTGAGAATTCAATTATTTCTCAAGGATCATTCATCTATATCATTTCCCTTTAATAAAATATTTGAACTTACCAGATTGTGAATTTGTTTAACATAGCTATACATTAGTATACTAATTCATAGAAACAGCATTTTAACAAGTTCCCAGTTGGGGTTAATAACAGTACTTCGCTAGGAAAACACATTTTTTGATAACCACTGTTTTATAGCACACTGACCCTCCCACTAATTAAAATTTCTTATAATCACATCTCATTTTGCCATGATGAATCTCTATGCACAATAAACAAAAATCTATTCAACAACTAGCTATTGAGCCAGCATTTATATAATATAATGCTCTAAGCTATATCAAATGTGATGCTATATATTACAGATAAAAAGATAAATAAAGCTTAGTCTCTGCTTCCATAGAGTTTGTAGTTAGACAGGCTGCAAACAAATAATTATGGTGTAATGCAATAATGTGTGAAGTTCAAGGAAAGTAGAATGAAATTGTTCCTCTACAATGAGGAGACTAAGAAGGCTTTATAATTGAGATGACTTTGAGGACTATTAAAAACCTTTTTATTTTGAAATAATTTTAGACTTATAACCAAGGTTAGGATGGATTTTGAAGAATGCATTGGAGTTTATCAAGGTATGTCACTCAAGGACATTTTTCCATTTTTTGTTCAGATAGAGTGGGAGGGAGAAAGAGGGAGAGAGAGATAGAGAAACATCGATGTGAAAGAGACACATCGAGTGGCTGCCACCCACACGAACCAACCAGGGCCGGGGACAAACTGCAACCAAGGTATGCACCCTTAGCGGGAACCGAACCCGGGTTTCTCTGGACCGCAGGCCGACGCTCTAACTGCTGAGCCAAACCGGCCAGGGCTCAAATATATTTCTTAATCCTTACAAGTCATAAGTAGTTAAAACATCATCTATAACACAGGCAGTATTTCACTCCCATTTATGTCGGAGGCAGTTGCCAGTCTTCTGGAAGCAGAGCTGGGATTTGACACTGAAGTGTTCAGCCTTCGCACATACATTCTCAACCAGTATACTGTGATTAATGATCCCGAAATGGAGAACAGCCTATTGTACATATACAATAGGCTTTATCAGAAGAGGCTGTGGGGACAGGGTTCTGACAGTGGAAGGAGGAAATAAGATCAGAAAGGGGATGAAAAGCCCTAAACAACGGAAGGGTACTGTGGTGGGCAGAATTCTAAGTCAGTCCCCTAGATTCTTGTCCCCTGAGGCACCTGCCCAGGAGAATCGTCTCTCCTGGAGAGAGAGCAGAGCCTGTGAATCCGAATGCATGTCACTTCCAGGATCCAGTTAAAGGGCAAAGGCAAAGGATGGAACTGAGGTCCTGGTGTTCTCACACAACTGCGTTGGGCCGGGGCCTCGAGTTCTCCTGCCATGATCTAGGCTCACTTATTCTTCTCCTGGCCTTGATTTCTGCTTCCACTCTTGGAACCCTGTCCCATGACCCATTCTGTAAGCATAACAGGAGTTTTATGGGCACATTAACACGATGAGCTTTGTGCATAGCTTCGGAAATCGATCACACGGCCTCAACTTATATTTGCACTGTCCACAAATATTCTCGCAACTCCGCTTTCACACGGAAGGCAGACCTCAGTGGTGGGCCCCAGGCGCCCAGCCGTGGGCCTTGCAGGACTCCTGGAGTCCGCCTAGAAGATTTACACACAGCACCTGTCCAGTCTTCTGGCTCACCAGCGTGTTGGTCATAAAGTGCACCTTGGTACAAATGAGCTGGCCTTTGATCATGCCTAACACAACGTGGTTAATCTGTCACCAGCAAAACGCATGCAAGGGAAGCTGCCTCTGGTTTCCATTTCAAGTTTGATCACTTGGCTACACCTCAGTGACTGCTGTTGACCATGAAGTTAAGTCTCATTTTAAGATAAAAATAAAAAGGTTTGTTCTAGCAAAATCGATTGTGTTGTAAAATTATTCTAATAAAAAAAACAACAAAAAAAAAAACAGTTTCTTTGTTCATCAAAAAAAAAGTTTGGCTGTGAGAATCCAAGTTCCATTCAATTTCAGTCCTGTCCTCTGAGTATATTCAGATCTCTAAACCTATGCAGGGAGTAATACTTTCAAGGTTAGTTTAAAAGTAAAGTGTTGTCTACCAAAATAACATGGTGGTAACCACATAATATGGTATGAAACCAAGTCATTCTGTTTGACATAGGGTACGTGGAGGAAATTCGCCCCTGTTCCCAGTTTGCAGACCACGTTTTCTTACCATTCATTCATCCACTTACACATTCATTCAACGAAACATTCATTGAACAAATTGTCAATTATTGAACCTGACTCTAGGGCAATAATGATGAGCGTGACACTGTCTTTGAGGACGCCTTTTAAAAAAATAAAAATAAGAAAGCATCTGTTTCAATTGTGATATATTCTATCACCAGCAGGGACAGGCTCCACACGAAGATGAGACCCAAGGAATGTGGCAGGGACAAACCCACTTCACTCTGCTATAGGGCCCATCAGCCGAAGGAATGTTCAGCCATTCTATTAGCTACCCCTGGGACAATCTGTCACTCAAAGTCACAACCTTGTCACTTGTAAATCAGAGGGTGTCTATTTTAATTAAAGTCAACAACCAAAAAATTTAATTAAATCAGTACAGATTGGCTACCTTGTGACATACTATTCAAGGAACTGCACATCATCCATTCAAAATACAAGAGAGGGACAGATTCAAAAGCTGGATGGGAATTCAAAGTTGATATAGAAAACAGTGAGAAAATATTATAAAAATATATGTGCTAAAATAAGATGCCAGTAATAGAGGTACAAAGCTTATTCTCCACACACACACACACACACCCACACACACACACACACACACGATATGGATATCAGGAGGGGCAAATTACTATTAATTGAAGCAACTGAAAAAACTTTGCAGGGGGAAGATGTGAATTCAGATGGTTCAGAGATCATTGCTAGGAAGACAGGGGACTTTGGTTTTTCTCATGCTATATCATCCTTTAAATTACAATTTCATAATGGAATGACATTAGTATTAGAAATAAAATTGTAATCTCTTTTTACTTACTTTAATTAAAAATAAAACTCCCCTGATTAAATTCAAAAGCAGTTGAGCGAGCCAATTTTAAGCTAGACTGTGTGAAGAGTACAGCAGAAGTATCATATATGATCACTACCACCAAGTTTTTTACAAATTAGGTGGAAAATCAACACTAACCCACAGAAAACAATCAGAGTCCAAAAACAAACAAACAAACAAAAAGCTATATAAGTGACTTAAACAGCAGTAGAAGTAGCCACTTCCATTGAGACCAAATAAGAAATATCCACATGGAATAACCAGCTGTGAGCTATTCTCTGTAGCACCATTTCATCACTGAAAAACACCAAAAAAAATTGGAGTAAATTAAAATGTTATTAAAATCCTTTCTGGACCTCTGATTCAACAATGGTCTGTAATTGTAATAGAGCTACTATTTTCTAATGTTTTACGAAGTATTTGCATCAACATTATGTTACTTGATTCTCAAAAGAACCCTATAAATTTGATGTAATTTTCCCCAGCAAATACAGTCAGGGGAGGTGCAACCAGGTGCAAAATCACTGTTTCTCTGGCTCTACCTATGTTGGTGCTCCCCTCCCCCTACAGTTTCTCCTAATCATTCTCCGAATCACGTGCTCATGATGCAATCCCCCACCCTCACCACTGCTCTCCCTTGTGCTGTTGCCTCTGATGCTGCTGCATGGTCGCCAGGGCTGTTGCCACCAAGGCGCCAGATGGGCTCCCAAGGCTCTAGCGCCCACTTGTCCACGTCTCCTGACTGTGAGGCAAAGGCTGGTTCATTCCACCAGGTTCCCGGTCACATTGCTTCACCAGCACCTGGAGTAGGAGGACCTCTTCGTCCCCAAGTCTGTTATGCTGTTATGCAGACCCTGTCTTCGATGTCTTAAGGACATTTTAGCAAAATGACTCTTTAACTTTACACACTGCCTTTTCCCTTGCAGTCTTCTCCCCCTCCCCCCCAGGCACGAGTCCCCGAGAGCTGGGTCAGCACAAAATCTGGAGGGCACACGTCATGCTGTTTTTACTGTTGTTGCCCCTGCACCTCCAGTCTGGTCCCCTTTCATGTGCTTAAATCCTGCTCTCCTTGGGATGAGCTCTGCCCTGTGACAATCCTCTGAGCACACGAGCAACACGCTCTTGACAGGTGTAACCCTCTCATTATCCACACGTGCTGAGACCCATGTCTGAACCCCAGGAGCCCATGTTTAGGCTCGAGCCACAGACGTTATTTACTCTCTCCTCGGTTCCTCCGGGCCAACCTGGAAACCAACAGCTTTAACAGTCACAGGATTACTTTGGGGCTCTCCTCCCAAATGCAAAACTCAAAGTCGAAATTTTAACTGAGGCTTAAAGCAAACAAAGAAACCTCTATCATAACATGTTAGAAAAAATATATGTGAAGCCTAGCTGATCCAACAGACTGCCTTACTGTGAATAGAACCGGGTCACATGAATCACAAAAATCTGATTCTCAGTGTCTGAAGCCCTCACTCGCTTGCTTGGCAGGAAGTCAGGTCTTGTCTCAGGCTCTTCTGCCCCGTTATGCCCTCCAGGGGGCCACCAGTTTCCGTGGTTGGGAGCCTGCTGCCCTTGCCCCCGGGCTCTGTCACTCTCATTCTGCTGCCCTTGGGTTGCGGACAACCCCTTCCAGACCCCAAAGCTCTCCCTCTGGTCAGAGAGAAAGTTTCTGCTTCTCTGAACAGCTTTTCCACCTGCAAAACCACTGGGCTTCTGATGACAAAGGTATTCCTTCCCTTCATGCCAAGACCCCTCCTCCTGGAGTGGAGGCCCTCGCAGGAGTTTGAGAAAATCTCTGTGCACAGACCTTTAGCCTACACGTGTGCCCTCACGATTCTTCATTGTCCATCGTTTATTGTTCCTCCTTCAAAGACCCCACAGGTCCCTCCACCTCCTACATACATCTGGATCCCAGTGGGACCCAGGTTCAAGCTCTTTCCTACAAGGCACTGGGCAGAGAGAAGGCCTCTGGTCCCCTGTGCTGGAGCAGTCCACGCCTGTGGAAAACACTCCTGGGAACGTCTGTGAGATGAAGAACCTCTGGAACGTGATATGGCAGGCAGCTGACTACCAGGGAGCACCACGGAGCTCTGGGGGGATGATACGGCCTGATATCACAACCCAGAGGCCACAAATTGTGTTAAGTAGCGTGGGTTGATTCCTATTTAAGAACTAATGGGAGGTACGATCCTTGCACGTGATCAGAAAATGAAGCAAGATGGACAGCGAAGGTCATTTATCTGATAAAAACTATCACGTGGAAGAAAGTAGCCCCAGAGTTAGTGTCTGGTTTCCAAAAACACCCTCTCCCAGAAGAGTCCATGAAGAACAAACACACACATGTAATATTCAGTACTGTTTTGTATCAATTTGTCGTTCAATTATAACCTTTAAAGTTGGTCCTTTTTTAAAATTTTCTTTTTCTTTATTGATTTTTGGAGAGAGAGGAAGGGAGAGAGAGAGAGAGATAGAAACATCAATGAGAGAGAACATCGATTGGCCGCCTCCTGCACGCCCCCCACTGGGGATCTGGCCCACAACCTGGGCATGTGTCCTGACCGGGAATCAAACCGGCGACCTCTTGGTGCATGGGTCAGCGCTCAACCACTGAGCCACACTGGCCAGACATAAAGTTTGTCCTTTTTTATGCCCAACAACTGATGCCATGAGGCAGAATAGTTGATTCATGTGAAAATGCAGGATGAGGCAAAAGTAGGTGTATAGTTTTTTGTATGAAAAATAATACAATAGTTAATAAATAATAATAAACTGTGTTTCATGTACTCACAACTGTAAACCTACTTTTGCCTGCACCTGTACATATGCAATAAATATTTCTTCAAATTGTAATCTCTTCTTATTTTTACAATGGTATTCTCTTTTAGATGTTTCCCTGGCTATTACTTTTAGTCACAGTATTAATTCTGCCATTTCTATATTTCTTCAGAATTATTCCAGATGGATGTGTTTGGCCCAGGACCACAGACTGCCATCCTTGCTTTAAATCTTATACTCTGATTCTAAGAATAGAAAAAAGACAAATGAAAACTATTCAATAGAAGGTGCTATCCTCAACGCACAACTGGATATTAACTTGGGAAAGAATTCGCTTCCGTAAAGCTGGTTTGGGATTTTAAAACATCAGATCTTGGTTGTGGTCCTGGACTTTAAATCATGTTCCCTTTTGAAAACAATTTGAATGAAAGAAACACTTTATTTTTTTTTTTGGCAGAAACTGACCTCAAAATACAAATTGTTCATTGGTAGAAAATCTATTTCATATTTCATAAGCAAATTAGTTATTCTTAATTCGGTATCATTGGGGAAGATATTTTTACATAAAAAGCAACCAAGCACACAATGTGTTGTCAATCACTGATAAATAGAAGAGCTTTGTATTTAAAAACAAGATGTTTCTGAATTCACAGACTGAAAACTGTATCACGAGATCGTCTATTTCTCTCACTTCCTCTATTTTTGTATTTTAAACAATAAGACAGTTAACCTAATTAATTGAGAGGTAGAAAGGTCATATGGCAAAGAAATGACACAGTGCAATAATTATTTTTTATCAAAACAACCCGTGTTCTATAACAGAACATATACCACACACACGCACTTATCTCTTTTACCTTGCTGCTCATTTAAAAGATCCTTCTATCTTTCTACACTTCTTGGTCCTCCTGGCTCAATCTATCTGCATCATCTTGTTTCCCATTTGCTCCTCCAGGTCCTCTCTCCACCCTTCTCCACATGCTCTTGGCTCCAGAAGGCTGACCTTATAGATCACATGTACCAACTCCTTTATACTTTGCCTTCTGGTTGGTTCAGTTAGAGGAGGTTTCCAGGCAGAAGATCAAAGAAAAGCGAGGCCATGCTGTTTATTCCCAGAGCTTCGTCTCCGTCAGGTGCCTCCACCACAGGCCACTGTTCCTGCCACGAGGTCCTCTCCATTAAACTCCCCTGTCGAGTTGCAGGGACTTCTGTTTCCCTTGTTCCTTCAGGCCTGGGGATGTCTGTGACCTGTCAGGACCCAGTCTAATGTAGGAGCCTTTCTGAACGGCCTTCTCTTGGTTTCCGGATACTGCGGTTCTCGTCCCGCCCTGCCTCCCTGACTGGTCCTTTGGGGTACTGCTCCCACAGCCCTGGGGCAGCCTGAACCCCCTTCCTGACAACGCTGTGTCTCAGCGCTCATCCACGCACATGGGGACAGCACAGAAAAGTGTGGTTTAGCCACAATCCTACCACACACACACATACACACAATCACTCTAGGTATATTACTTTCTTTAAAAAGCAGTTAAGCCTGGCCAGGGTGGCTCAGTGGTTGAGCATCGACCCAGGCACCAAGAGGTCACCAGTTCGATTCCCGGTCAGGACACATGCCCAGGTTGTGGGCCCGATCCCCAGTGGGGGGCATGCAGGAGGCGGCCAGTTGATGTTCTTTCACATCGATGTTTCTATCTCTCTCTCCCTCTCCCTTCCTCTCTCTCTAAAATCAATAAAGAAAAAAATATTTAAAAAATCATAAAATAAAGTGAAAAGTGGTTAAAATCACTCTTTAAAATTCACAAGTGATACATTCACTACAACCAGCGAGCCTTCCCCTTCCCCTCCTTCCTCACCATCTCCCTGCCTTGCCCCTCGATAAAGCATGTGAACAGCCTGGCCAGTCTGTGTCTATATCTGTCTCCATGAGAGTCAAACCCATACCCAACCTAAACGCTTATATATGCAGAAGACGACACTGTCTTGAGAAAAACCATATGTTACTTTGCAGCTTGCTAGATATAGATCGAGTTCACTACCTTAAGTAACCTCATAGTAATACAGAGTATAAATATACTATAATTTATTTAACTATGTCTCTACTGATGGGCATCCAAACCTTTTTCCGGCTATGTTTGGCACTACATACAATGTTGCAAGAAATACCCTCATGCATACATTCTGACTAGTGCATCTCTTTACGTAAGCTAAATCCCTATAACTGGGGCTGCTAGGTCAATGTTACATATACTTTCAGTCACCAGCCTGTTACTTTCTTAAAGGTCTATAGCAATGTATTTCCTGTCGATTGAATTCTTATATTTGTTTTACATGGGTATAAGATAGTATATGCAACTTTTGAATGTTTCTTTCTTTCTTAACATTAATTACAGATCATTTTCTATATACTTTCTACAGTAATCCACTTTCTATAATCGTCTTAAATGGCTGCACGTGTCCATTAATGTTGTAAAGCTTCTTTACAATTTCATTGGACTTGCATCAGACCTCAATATTAACTTAGGAAGAAATTACATCTACTCCCCATAAATATATCCAGAGAGGAATCCAAGTTTCGACAGTAGTGTTAGGCACAGTAAAATCTATTAACAAGAGTGCCTCTCAACCCTCAGTCGGTTGACATGAACAACCTCTTTTCACGGGCACAAGAACTGGTCAAATGATTCACAACACCAAGAGGAACGGCGCCTGGGGCACATGCCTCCGTCACCAGGAGGCATCAGAGGAGAAGAGCACGAGACTGCTGAGGCGCATGTGGAGGCACGGGACGTCTCCCGCGGACGGTGAGCCAAGTTCCATGTGACTCTCCTGGCTTTAGAAGGGTCCACTGAAGATCAAAGGTGAGAGGACCCATGGAAACAGAAAGGAACCCAGCCCCAAAGCCCCGCAGAGCCGGCTTGCACGACTAGAGTCCCTCAAGGTTGGAGAGAATATGTTCCACAGGGGCTTGGGGACACTCTACAGCAGTTTCCGTCCCCAAATAAAAGACTGAAACCAATTCCAAGGTGCAGGAGGGAAGAAAAGGATGGAGGGGACGAAGACACAAATCTGGCCACTATTCATTGTTACTATATTCTCTAGTTGAGCACATCACTGCCAGACAAGAAATCCCGGTGCCTACCCCTTGGAACGTAGAGTTAGGAAAAGTCCAAAGCCAGCAGGACGTGGACCGGTAGGCTCAGTGACACCTTCACGCTATGTCCTGTGCGGATGTGATGGCTTTCACGGCTCGGTCTGGTGAGAAGAGGCGGCTTTCGCTCTTCCCTGGACACCGCTCCTTGTCCATCACGCTAAGAGTCTTCCAGCTGGAAAGGGATCTGATTACTTTTGTCTGACTAACCTCTTCCTTGAGCAGTGAATGGGGGCTTTCAATAGTGCTATTCACATCCCTTCAGTAAAACTCCTGCATGTTATTTCCACGGGAAGCAGTTGTCCACAAACTCAACCTGGTAACAGCTGACCGGGGAGAAGGGGGTGGGGGTGGATACAGGCAGTGGGCCACCGTGCGGCGACAGTAAGTGAATTCCAGACCCCTCCTCTGGGCTGTGGGCACTGCCGGAGGCCTCTGCTGGGAGGAGGTGGGAGGAGGAACAAGTGAAAGACAAAGGCAGCTGGGAGCAGGAAAATTCTCTGGGACAGGACCTGCCAGCGGCAGGAAGTCACGGAAGGATCCACAATATGAAGTGGCTACAGAAAAGGGGAATGAACCCTGGCCGATATGGCTCAGTGGTTAGAGTGTCAGCTGGTGGACCAAAGAGCCTTGGGTTCAATTCCGGTCAAGGGCACGTACCTTGGTTGTCGTTGGGTCCCTGGCCCCGGTCAGGGTTGTGAGGGAGGCTACCAACTGATGTGTCTCTCTCGCACATCAATGTTTCTCTCTCTCTCCCGTCCACTCTGTCTGATGATAAATGGAAAAATACCCTCTATCCTCAGGTGAGAAAAGTGGAATGAAAGGGAGGAAAGGGGGTGAGGAGCACAGGACACAGATCACAGACGCTCTCTGGAGAACTCCCTCCCTTCATGATTTTCAAAGGAGGGCCATGGTAAGAGCTACTGCTAGGGTGTCGTGGGGGAAGGTCCCAGCTGAAGGGAAGTTATCCATGCCAGAAAAAGTGGCCGCTCCTCACTCCTGTTCCCCTCTTCCTGTCCAGCTCCTTCTATCAAGTTAGAAGCACAGGCAGTCTTTCTACCAAGGAATCCCTGCGAATCCACTGACTGGCTCCTGAGAGGGCTACCGACCATCCCAACGGGAGATCTGGGACCAGCGTAAAGGGAATGGTTCTGCGCAATTGTATGGGGGGAGCGAAAGGGAAAAGGGACCATCTGTAGAGCTTGCCCCTCAGTGGGCTCACGGCCAACCACCTAGAAACTGAATGTCCTCTGCCTTCCGTGAGCCAGGTATGACGCGGCTTTCGCAATAAATTTATATAGAAAGAGGACCACAAAATAAAATAAAAAGATAATTCTGAATCAGGGGGAAAAGAGTTACTGACGCTCAGTGTATTTACTGTAGTTTCTGGAAGAGGGGCACACAGAATCCTAGACTCTGGTGATGTCTAAGGAGAGCCGTCAGAGTGAAGGCAGGCACACCACAGCCTTGTCTGCAAAAGCCTCTCTCCTGAGGGGTGGGCAGAGCTCCCTCCCAAATATTTTGAAGTAGGCACGGGGCAAATGAATTCTCTTCACTAGGGTTTAAGGATACATGTTATAAAATCTTGGTGAGCAGATTGGTTATATTACAAAAGAAGCAAGTCTTATCAAACTAAGATCAGTGTATCACGAAAACAAAGGGAAACCATTTACCACAATTTTTTTTTATTTTTTTTTAAGAACCACCCCTCTGGATCATGATTTAGAAAAATTTATAAAGATGTCAAGAATTCAAACTGGACAGAAAGCTTTGGAAGTTTTTCCTTCCTACATAGATATTTTTTATCGCAAAAAAATTGCCTTGATGTTTGCTGGAGCCTTTGAGAGACCATATATCATGTTACAAACTATTCCCTGGACAGTGCACTGACCATATGCTGCTCAAGGGCTGCTGAAAAAGAACCTATTACCTACGCAAGGGCACGCAGGACCCCGAGCACCTGGCCACGCTGGCCCGGAACATGTGATGTAGACAGGAGCGGCACTTCTTACACGGTCGTTTTTGTCTTACTGAACCCACTTTATTATGAACCCCCCAAATTATGTTCAAGTAAAATTTTAAATCGCATTAAGCACACAAGCCCGATCACCTCTTCGGCACCTTTTGCGGAAGAGAAGCTGCTGCACCCGTAGCAGCACTAACCTGTACACAAGTTGTGGCTTCAGAGTGAGCATCACTCTGGGCTCCTTTAGGAAAGCAAACAAAACAGGTTGAATAAACAAATCTGAACTAAGTCTCTTCCAACTAGACTGAATTCACCACTCCTCTGGTAAAAACAAACAAACAAACAAACAAACAAAAAAAACAAAAAAAGGTTTTGTCATAAAACAATGATATTACAAAGGCGATTACTACCAAGGAAAACAAATCCTCTAACACAGACTGACGCCAAGACACAGGGAGCTTCTGCTCTTCCGCTCTGAGAATCCCAGCAAACTCAGCAGCGCCAGCAGCAAAATCCTGGTCCAGGGGCCAGTCCCCCAGTGTTTGCAACAAAGGCAGCAACACGCCCCTACTTCTCTCTGCCCGTTTGTTCCTGTTCCCTCAGAGTCCTGTGTTTAGCCACCATGGAGGCAGCCTTGGTGCACCTCCCCCACACCCCAAATAAAATAAAAAGTAAAGACATTCGCAAAGTCTTGCTCTGGAAGCGTCTCCACCCCCGACTCGGGAGGCCAACACCGTCCTCACAATCCTACACTCCCCTAGACCACTCCCAGTTTCCTTGCTACAAGGAGAACTGACCGACTGGCCCAGGAATTTTTGGTTCATTGTTCATTCCCATCTCTGAATAGCACAAGCAGTTTGTGAATCACCCCCCCAAAAAAAAACAGAGGTAAAGCATCTTAAACAGGGACTGACCTGGGGGTGACTGGCGCTGAGTCTGAGCTGTGATCTTCCCGGACCCCAAGCTCGTTTCCAGAGGTCCCCCAGGCGCCAACCGAGGCTGGTCTGCTCCGAGGAAGGCGGGGCTGGCTCCTGTGGCCTCCGTGACCCTCGCGGAGGATGATGGCTCCAAGGTGTCGACAGAGGTGGACCCAGAGACGGTACCACTCTTTCGCCCAGGAGAGTCATCAAGAGCGGCTTCCCTCCTGCCAGGCAGCTGGAGGATCCTGCGATGCTGCTGCGGGCTGGGGAGCCTTGGAGGTAGAGGCGAGGAAGCAGGTGACAGCCGCCCGTGTGTGCCAGACGGAGAGGATGAATTATTAAATACCATGCCCAGAGCCGGGGGCCACGGCCTCTTCTCATCACCTCCGCCCTGTGCGGAGTCGGGGCCAGCGCTGCGGGGCAGATCCAGAAACAAGGTCTTGTGGCCACTCACAGACCGCCCAGCTCTCCTCCTGCTTCTGGTGTCTGGGAGGGTGTGGGGGGCCGTCCTCCTGAGGGGGAAGCCCAGCCTCTTCCCCTCAGTGGCTTCAACTAACTTCTCGCTCTCTATCACCTTCAGGAGGACCTTGTTCACTGCCCCCTCGGTGCCGGCTGGAGGACATTCCCAGGCTGATGACTGCAGTGACCCGTCCCCTCGCTGCTCCTTGCCCCGCTGCTTGGAACCATGAGCCCCAGCCTTGGCTGCTGGGAGGGTGAGCAGGACTGCGCTGGGTATGGACTCAGCTTGGGCCGCTGGGCCAACAGCAATTCTTCCTTCGCCCTCAGGACGTGTTTTAACCGCTCTCTGCACCTGAGCGGTCAGATCCTGGGCTTTGGCCACCACTTTGGAAACAGGTTTCTTCCTGTGAGTCCACTCAGCAGACTTCTCCCTCTGGCCCCTCTCTGTGTATGGATGCTTCTCAGGATGCTCGTGATTTATAGAGGAACCTGTTTGCTGCGACGCCCGGCTGCCAGGTGCCCTCCGGAGCCCCCCTACACCACCACCCCCTTGCTCTGAGGAGTTGCACTCAGGGGGCAGCCCCCCTCTTCCAAGCTCAGTGTCCTCTGAAGCCAGCCCAAAGCTCCCAAAGTCAGGGTCAGGGTCCGGCGTCCTGGAGATCTCTGGGGGGCAGCTCTCTGTCCTGTGCAGGGAAGAGGTACGTGGCCTACTCGGGAGCAAGTTGCCTTTCTCCTCTAGAAGATCAAGGTGAGGCCTTGCTCGAGAAAGAGGAAGGGAATTGCTAGAACAGATGTAGTCCCTCCCCGTTGGAGGAGCCAGTTCCTGGCCCCCATGACCTTTTCTTCTTGTCCTCTTCTGCGGGAGCACCTCCATGCTCTCTCTCCTTCCACCAAACCTCCGGGGCTTTTTGTTCCCATGGGTGCTCCTCTTATTGAGAGAGCCCACGAGGGGCTCCCCCTGCCAGTCGCCAGCGCTCTGGAAACAGTCGTCCTCGGGGGCCAGGCTCACGGACAGCTCCGGCAGCTTCCCATCCTGGTTCCCCATCGTGATCCCCAGGATGTGGTCCGAGCTCAGAAGATTGGCCAGCAGCCTCTCCCTCTCGGCTGTGAGTTTATACAGCTCGGTTAGAATGTCTTTCGTGGGAGTTTCCTTGAAAAATATGTCGCCTGGGTGTTCGTCCGGCTGTAGGCTGAGGCTGATGATGTCTGACCCCTCCCTGACTTGGTAGCAGTTCTGAAACCCTTTATTGGATCTGTCTAGAGTTACGGTGCCCTTGTATGAAAATCCTCTGACGTCCCCCCGTGGAAGATAGAAGCTGATGTAGCAGAGTTCGGTAATGGGCTTACGCAACTGGAGGGTGCAGTGAGTGCCTTCCATTATGCCTGCCTAATTATTCATGCCTCAGAGATGCTGGTCTGTGGTCAGGCGTCCCAGGCTCCGGAGCTGGGGCATGTGACGGTGGCTACGCGGAGAAAGCAGCTGACAGTCATCTCCAGCAGGGAGGCTGCCTGAGGAACAGGAGAAGAAAGTAGCCTGTCTAACAGAGAGGATAAATCACACACCAACATAAATCCCAGCATCACCATGACGAGCCCTCCTCTCTGGCTGACTGCCGCCCACTCCAGGCATCAGCCAGCAGGCGGGCTGCAACCCCCTGCCCTCTCCCGCCCTCCACCAGCAGAGCTTCTCTATGGCTGAGAGAGAGGAGAATGCTCTCATTTTAGCCCCAAGAAAAAAGTTCCTTCTCCCCACATGGGAACTCACTGTATACCGAAGGCCTCTCAACTTCACTAGACTTCAGTTTATGTTCTTCTAGAAAACAGAACTAATGTACCTCCCAGAAATCCTGAGGCAGGGGGACTCTGAGACCCTTAGAGAATATAGGCATTTTAATAACTTGTGTTTGGAATATCACTTTGCAAAAATAAGTGAAGCCTTTTTGACTTATGTCCAAAAAGCACCTTCTGAGATTTGATGTTATTTAACTTACAGTAGAGTGGGGGAAAGGTAGTCAGTCACAAATTTGGAGCTTCTTCTGCACACAACTCATATATTTTTCCAAAAGAGCTAAAAGTGAAAATTTTAAAGTTTAACATTTAAGTAAGTAGTTCAGAAGTCTTTTTTTCATTCTTCTTGCCTATTTTGCAAAAAATCTGTAAGCCACTGCGGGCCCTGTGTGGATTTTCAAATGTCTTTACCATCGAAGTGGCTAAAATATTCCGTAAGTAGTAAAGGTGGCTGCTCCCACCTGTAATTGGAGGCATCCCGGGAATATGTCTGTGGTTAACATCCTTATACACAACCATGGAGCTTAAAATTCTACATCGCAACGCTTCACTTCTTTGATTAAAGCATTGCCCAATTTTCAAGACTTTCATGCTTAAAAGAAATTCTCCTAGGAAGGAAAACACATGAGTCATTTATTAACCATTGATACCTTCAGCGAATGATTTTTCTCAGCTCCTTTCTAACTGGTTCTAAAGAGTAAAGAGCTACATAAAAGTTCATTTATTTTTTATTTTTTTATTTTTATTTTTTATTTTTTGGGTATGTGCCCCTGGCAGGAACCAAACCTCGACTTTCTGGTCCATGGGCTGATGCTCCAACTGCTGAGCCAAACTGACCAGGGTCATAAAAGTACATTTTAAGTGGAGGAAGAGAAAACAGAGGAATAGTTTTATAGTAGAAACTCCTCTAAGAAGACAGAAAAAGAAGAATGATAAAATAAGAGTTTAAAAAAAAAAAAAATGCAGACATCTGGTCTACCCAAAAGTACCAGGTGAGCTCAGGCTAACACAAAAAGAAGTGGACTAATATTTCCAAAGTACTGAAAGAAAAGACTTGTTAACCCAGAATTTTATATCCAGTAAACGTATTCTTCAAGAATAAAGGTGAAATAAAGACATTTTTTCCCTGCCCTGGCCGGTTTTGCTCAGTGGTTAGAGCGTTGGCCTGCAGTCCAGAGAGACCTGGGTTTGGTTCCCGCTAAGGGCACGTACCTTGGTTGCAGTTTGTCTCTGGCCCTGGTTGGGTCGTGCAGGTGGCAGCCACTCGATGTGTCCCTTTCACGTCGATGTTTCTCTCTCTCCCTCCTTTCCACTCTCTCTAAAAATCAATGGAAAAAAGGAAGTGAGAAAAGGGAGCTATATGGTGGTCAAGTATAATAGTACTTGAATTCTAACTGCTTTGTGAAGAGTTAGGCATGTATATTGTAATCCCTAGAGCAACCAACTAAAAACAAATACAAAGAGATATAACCAATAATACAATTGATAGTGTCAAATGAAATAAAACTAAAAAGAAAATAAGAAAAGGTAAATTGAGAAAAGAAATAGCAAAAATGAGGCAACAAGCATAAACAAATAATAAAATGGTAAACTTTAAATGTACCAATAATTATGTAAATGGTCTAAACACAAAGATTGTCAGAATGCATACAATATGGAGTTTAGGTCAATGACTTGGATGAAGTTACTCAAGGAGAGTATACAGATCAAGAAAAGCAAAATTTTCAGAATAGAGTCCCAGGAACACAGATATTTAAGGGATAAATGGAGGGAAAAGAGACTTTAAGTGAGGCTGAGAAAGAAATAGGTAGTAAAGAAATTCTCTGTATCTTGCAGCTAAAGAAATTAAAGTCCAATGATCTAACTTCTTAGTATGCTGTTTTATAAGTCTGCAAACCCTAAGTACCTCTGGAACATTTTAATCACTGGAACCAAACTGAGATGAGAACCCATTTCTCAGGAACTAGTGTTAGATTAAACCATAAGGCTTCCATAATACAAGCATGCCTTTCTTCCTCACTTCTCTGACAGTAGCAGGTGTCACATCCCCAGTTATATCCTTAAATCTTTAGCTTCAGCTTCATCCATGACCCCTTCTTAAAGACTGTGTACTTTTCTACTATTACTACATTTTCATTTGTAGAAGAATAGTATAAAAATAGTGATAGTCACAACCATGGTATTGTATCATGATGAAGACCAATTCAACTAGGGATCAAACTATAGGGTATAGAAGATAAAAGAAGTGTTTTGAATTGTAGAACTTAACATTGGCCATGTGGTTTGTGGCAGCACACAGCAAAAATAAGTCGCTATCAAATGTAAAAAAAAAAAAAAAATTTCCCATTCCTGGAATTATTTTAAAAAAAAATGAAATGTTGCAGAGTGCCCAGCTGGAGAGGCTGAGTTGGTTGAGCATCATCCTATACACCGAAAGGTTGCTGGTTTGATTCCTGGTCGGGGCATATACCTGGGTTGCAGCACGTATGGAAGGCAACCGTTTGATGTTTCTCTCTCACATCAATGTTTCCTCTCTCTCTCTCTCTCTCTCTCTCTCTCTCTCTCTCTCTCACTGTTCCTCTCTGTAAGCATCTTCTTGGGCGAGAATTTAAAAAAAAAAAATGTTGCAGAGTTGTACTTTGCTTCCAAAATAAAATATTCTTCTAAAAGTTTCTGATGGATCCAAATCCAGGTGTAAATGGGCTTCTTCATGCCATGTGTTCATAATTTCTGAGTTTCCCATGATCATATAAGCAAGTAGAGAAGATACTCCTAGTACCTCTTTCTCTGGGCCTTATCATTTAACATGAATTCCAAGCAGAAGACATGATTAGCCACGAAAGGTCGGGGTTGACCATTGGAGTAAATTGTTTTACTTATAAGGAGTCGTCACTTGAAAAGAACTAGTTTCTCCTCTGAATGCACAACAGCACGGGTATTGAAACATCAGTGGTACAAAGACAGTCCAACTAGCCTGAATTTGACAACAGCAGGGCATCTGAGAGGAATCTTACTAAAAAATCTTTCATGTTTTCTGGTCCTGGGAGGAGTTTTAGAATGAGCTTTCTTACAATCTTGGACATCCAAAATCCAAATGACTCAAGACAGATTACTGCAAAAACACAAATGTTTTCACTTACTTTCCCATTCTCTTCCATAGTTTGAAATGATTTTTACCAAAATTGTTGTGACACCCTCCACTATCATCAATGAGTGTTTACAGAGCTGCCTCCATCCGGAGCATAGGACAGCTGTCGTGGGTCCTCCCAAATCTCTCTCTCAACCAAACCAAAGATGGTCAGGGTTCAGCCTGGCAACCCTGCCAGAGCCGGTGTCTGGATAAATGTACCTCAGGTACTTTTCTTGTTTCAAATTTCACATCCTTTGTGAGATGAGAAATTTTATCTTTAAGTTTCCAAACCACTAACTCAAAATATTTTTTGGTGACACCGACTCAATGACCAAAGACTACAAAACCACCTCCTCTTTGAAGAAGAAAAATGTACGCCCTGAGCCAGAGAACTCGAACCTCAACACGTCAGTGTGCGCCAGGCCAAGACCAGGCTGCAGAGCAAGGCGCACACTGTGACTGTCCGCTAGCAAGTCCGAGTGCCGTGCGGAGTCATCACACACGTTTTCCAGTTGAGAAACCGGAGGAAACGGAACTGTGAGTCTGAGGAGGAAATCGAGAAAAATAACACGGAGAGCGACAGGCAGTGGGTTAAATGCAGTTTCAGGCCGAGTTCGCGGGGCTATTTCAAGCAGCACTGACGGCCTCACTGTGCCTGGCTTCAAAGGCAGCAGCTCTGCAGGCTCCACGCGCTGAATTAGGCATCTTAATTTGGTCTACAAAGTGACCTCCTTTTGTTGTACTCAATGTTAGAGCACTTGGTTCCCTGGGAAATCGTCGTGTCTTCCATTTCCTCTGACAAAGTCCAGGCTGACATTCTCTCTGAGACAATGCTGCCAACAGCGACTTCTTCCCTGACTCTTTCTGTGGTCAGCGAGTACGTGATTTCACTCTACCCGAAATGGAAATATCTACTGTATCACATTGTAATGGGACATTATCGCCTCTTAGTTGATGCTGTTCAGTGCTCATAGCATATTTCACCAATCCCTAAAATAAGATCCAAGAATTAGCTGCAGTCATCTGTCTGCTGACTGTAGATGTTCTCATTGATTTTGGCCCTAAATGACAATTGGGGCAAAGTTTTACTTGTTTAGCCATTGGCACAGTCCTGCCCCATGATTCTACCTGCGCCCAATACGCCTAAGATAGATTGCTATAACTTCCATTATTAAACTGTAAATTGTCCGTTGTCCATTCAGATTCAGGCCCTACCCTTCTGCACACAACTCTAAGCATCAAGAGACTGACATTTATAGATGCGATCAAAAAGCTCCCTTGTACTCTGGCTTCTCCTGGGTTTAGCCATTGGTGAATAATATGGCAGCATATGGAGGGCAGAATGAAGAAGGGTCTGAATACTTATTTCCTGGCTCCCTCTCTCCGAGGCCATGGTTTTTCAGTAGGTATGTATACCACAGCTCCTCTTGGGTAACCTGTCCCCATCTACAGCTATTTTCTCTGGGTACCAGTTACTGTTCCCTCCCATTGCTCATTCAGACCTAGGTAGCTTGGAAGTATGCCTCTCATGGTTGATTTAGAAAACGTTAGTGCCTGCTTGTTTCCTTACCACTCACCCTAGAATAGAGCACAGGGCTACTGTTCTTCAAACAGAAGATATTAAAATAAAGGTAGATCTGCAATAACTTTCTAACTCTTTTCCCCCTGGAGAAATTCTTCTTCAAACAACCTACACACTGTAGGAGGATAGGATTAATAACTAAATTACTACAATACCAAGCAGAAAGAGACCCGCTTGATAAGACATCAAAGAACAGATCAAGAGAGGTCAAAGAAGGGAGAGACCACATCATGTGTGTAGAACCACAAAATCTTTCAGCAAGAAGAAAGCATTTAAAATAGCTCCCCACTAAAGGGTAAAATTCTGACAGGTAGCAATTAAGGAAAGGGAATTCCAAGAGGAGGAGCATTATACAAGACGACAACATCGGCTAACATGTACAAAGGAGAAACTTACTTTGTTTTTTAGATACATGTCAGGAGAGATAAGTCAAGAAAGATAGAGTGATAACACATTGTGGAAAGATTTGAATCCAGGTTGGTAGGGAGTGAACAGTAACTTCATGGACAAATGGGAAGCATTCGATGGGTTTTAACCAGGGAAGTAGTATGTTGAGCACCAAACTAAGGAAGATGAAGTTAGCAGTGATATCAGAACAGAATGGAGTAGAAAGAGACCAGAGAGTCAACAGTGAGGAGCTCAGAAGAACATCAAAGTCTCCAAAGAGGTTGAAAAAGAAACAATTAGAAAAAGAGATTACAGTCCAGCCGGTATGGCTCAGTGACTGAGCATTGGCCCATGCACTAAGAGGTCACTGGTTCGATTCCCGGTCAGAACACAGGCCCAGGTTGTGGGCCCGATCCCCAGTGGGGGGCATGCAGGTGGCGACCAATCGATATTCTCTCTCATTAATGTTTCTATCTCTCTCTCCCTCTCCCTTCCTCTCTCTCTAAATTCAATAAAGGAAAAAAAAAATGTCTTTTTAAAAAGAAAATAGATTACAGGCAGAATTTTAGATAGTCATTTTAGTAGAGGAATAAAACACCAGAATACATTGCAAAGGGCAAACAAAAAGCTGATGGCTAAGAGAAGAAAATAAGAGTAATGACCTGTGATAACAGGCATCAAGGCTTTGCCTTTGCTGTTACTTATTTTTTTTAAGACAAAGAAAACTTAAGCATGTTTTTACGTTGAGAAGGCAGAGGCAGTAAAGAGGGCTCTGGATGATACACTAGATGTGATAAATATGGGCTGACAGATGAAGGCAGGAGAGGAAGGAGTAGACATGGGCTCAGGACGTGTGGGAGGGTCGGTCTGGACAAGGAGGAGGGTTGTTTCACGCTCAAAGACTGGGGCTAAGGAAAGGAGAGAAGATGGTTATGAGGTGGAAAGCAGTGAAACAGAGTTTACATATTTATTATCTCAATGATTTTGTCATCTTCATAAAGGCTGTAATTCTATTATTTTCTTCGCATTCTTACAACGTCGCAACAAAGCACTAAGACAGTTTTAACTGTAGAAGCAACATTTCTATCTTTGAAACTCTGATTTGACTGTGAAACCACCAACACCCGAGCTAGATCTTATTATAAAACCCTGACAAATCTCTACAGAAATAAAACAGAAGCCAAAGCTTGTTTGACAGAATTATTTTTGGTTGTGAGGTTTGAACTTCCATTTGAGCCATACAGCCACTCTGTGAGGTAGACATGCTGTCGTGGTTACTGCACACACAAAGAGGCCAAAGGACACCAGAAAGGTCAGAGCAACTTGTCCCCGGTCACACAACTGGTGAGCAATGGAAGGGACGCGAATCCCAGTTTCCAGCCTCCCAGTTTGGTGCTCTTCGTACTACCCCACTACAGCTGAGAGTTACTAAAAAAAAAAACAAGCCCTGGCCAGTCTGGCTCAGCGGTTAGAGTGTAGGCCCATAGGCCAAAGAGCCACAGGTTCAGTTCTGGTCAGGGGCACATACCTCGGTTCTGGTGCGTCCCTGGCCCTGGTTGGGGTTGTGCAGTAGGCAACCAGTCGATGTATCCCTCTCTCTCTCCCCCTTTCTCCCTCCCTCCCACTCTATCTGAAGATGAATAGAAAAATATCCTCGGGTGAGGATTAAAACAAAAACAAAAAATAACAAAAAGAAAGACTAAAGAAACAAATGCCATAAAGAAAAATATGTTGTTAGATACAACTTGAATGCAATGTAGTACTACATAGAGTGAAGATATCGGGCTCAAAGCCCACTCCTCCGTAAATGGTCCTCATTTTTTTCTTAAATTTATTTTTGTTACAGATGTTTCTCCTTTTTTCACCATTGACACCCTCCTCCCACCCCCCCCCCCAGCATTGTCTATGTTTATTGGTTATGCTTATATGTATAAGTTCTTTGGTTTATCTCGTCCTGCCCCTCCCCCTCTAGCCCCCTTCCTGTGAGGTTTGTCAGTCTAACCCTACTTCTGTGTCTCTGGGTCTATTTTGTTCATCAGCTTATTTTGTTCATTATATTCCATAAGTAAGTGAGATCATGTGATACTTGTCTCTCTCTGATTGGCTTATTTCACTTAGCATAATACTCTCCAGGTACCTCCATGTCATCTCAAAGGATAAGAGAACTTTCTTTCTTATAGCTGCATAGTTTTCTATTGTGTATATATGTACCACTGCTTTTTTATCCACTCATCTACTGATGGATACTTGGGCTGTTTCCAGATCTTGGCCATTGTAAATAGTGCTGCAATGAGCATAAGGGTGCATATATTCTTTGGTGTTTCAGAAGGTTCCTCATTTAATATGACTTTTAGGAGAGTTCCAGGTCTGAGCAAATCTTCAGAGGGACTATATACACACTGGTCTTGTAAGGTGTGTTTGCTTCCTTTTGCTTTGTTGTGGGAGATGTATTGGTATCAGGGCTTCACAAACTCTTACATTTGCCATGGGAATCAAAGAACACTTTAATTCATCTCAATCTAGTGTCATTTCATAAAATCTGCTATACGAGTTAGTTAGTTTGAGATGCGTTTGGCACAATACCAGGAACTCTACATGGAGTTGTGGTTACAGAAGGCCCTCCCAAGGGACAAGGTGACCCGCACTGCATTCTACTTCAGCATCCTTGTCCGTCTCAGCAAAGACAGCTGCGGTCACCTGTGCGGTCCCACAGGTCCATTTTCCTTAGTTGACCAGTGAAGAGGTAGGAAGATAATCTGGAGATAAGCAGTGAAAATCCATAAACATTAAAGATAGAGATGTGGTAATAAAATAGGTAGATTCATACTTGGTCGAGAAGAATGGAAAGGAAGGAATGGAGGAGGAGGAGGAGGGGAGAGAGAAGATATTCATAAAAATGCCATGGGTTCTTAACCAGGGCGAGGCCCTAGCTAAGTGTTTCCTATGCGCCATTTATTTCATCCTCCCAGTCCCATGAGATGAGTACCAGTTATTCTTGCATTTTACCCATGAGAACCGTGTATGCTTAGAGAGGTTAATTAACTTGCCCAAACTCACTAAAGTATTAAGCCACAAAATTGGAACTTGAATCCAAGCCTGAGTGTCTTAAAAGCTTGCGTGTCGTAGTTAAAAAATACTGCGTTTCTTAAAACCTCAGGGAAAGAGCCCTGCCGGTGTGGCTCAGTTGGTTGGGCATTGTCTCATGTACTGAAAGGTTCAATTCCCAGTCAGGGCTCATGTCCCTGTTGTGAGCTCAATCCCTGGAGGGGGCGTGCAGGAAGCAGCTAATCAATGCATTACTCTCACATCGGTGTTTTTCTCTCCCCCTCTCCCTCCCTCTCCTTCTGAAAATCAATTAAAAAATCTTTAAAAACAAAAAGAGAACTTCAGGGAAAGGTAATGAATCTGTTACGGGAGACCCACAAGAGATCTCTGATACCTCTACATAAAGATTATTTCTCTTCTCTTTGGAAAATAACATTTAACAGATTATGGTGATTAAGCAAGTAACACCATGATCTGCTATACCCCTCAGCCATAATATAAATTATGGCTACAACAACAAAAGAGAGCATGCAATGTTTGCAACATTCCTGCTCAAACTGAATTTAAGATAATTAAAGTCTCAACCACATAGAGTAATTATCTTATTCCTAATTCCAACAGTTCTAAGACGGACACCTTCTATGTCACAGCATCCCAGGTCAGACCCAAAGGTTTGACTTACAGGAGTCACGACCATTGTGGGCTTGACACACATCTTCTGTTTAATACACTGAGCTTCTCTGAGAAGTCCCACATTGGATCGCTACTCAGAAATTCCAACACTTTCCACAAAAAGATCGTGTCCACTGTTCTATATCTGTAAATGTTACACAGAAGGTGTCTAACAGTTCTTTTATACCATTTACATATAATTTTAGCAGCATTTCCAGATGACTCCACAAGTTTGTTCTCAACAATCTGTTCATTGATCTCAATTGAAAGGCAAAAATATAAAAAGTGTATTACTATATCAGAAGTCAAAAATTGCAGCTGTCCAAATGGCAGGCTTGGAAAGAATAAAGGTGAAGATAAGGATACATTTATGAAACTGATGAAGTAGCCAGTGTTTTGAGGTATAGATGGTGCCCTAGATACTTTGTTATAGCAACCTCACACTGCTTCGAGAAATTTCCCATGTTCCTGGGATTCAAAACACATTCAAAGAAAAAAATCCTTTGAAAAACACAAAATGATTTAATAGGAACATTTCTGATTTTGAGATTGCTAAGACCCCTAGACAGATTGAAGATATAACTATATGCACAAAAAAAAAAAAAAAAAAAAAGTTTTTTAATTGAATTTTGAGACAAATGGCTGTTGTTCTGATTCCTAACTGACAGAGTGGTGGGACTCTCCCCCTTACCAGCACACAGGGCCACCCCTGGGAACTAAAAGACTCTGAGCCCATATCTGATATCAGGAAGATTTTACACAGTCTGAAGCAAATTTCAAAGACAGTTTGAAATAAAAGCAAATATGCCTGCAATGGTAGTCAGAGTGCAGAATGAGAAGGAAACTAAGGCCTGGGGCTCCATAACTTTTTGTAGAAGGCACACATTTCTGTCTTATACATGGTAAAGTAAACCATAACTCAGATGAGGCCACTCGGGAGTATACTGTTAAGTAATTTTTTTTTTATCATCAGATTAAATAACAATGTTCTCTAAAGTAGACATGTACTTGTATGATGAATCAATTTTCCCGTTGAAGGGATTCTATACGAATTAAGAGATCAGGATTTGCCAAGAAAATCCTTCTTAAAGGGCCTGCCGCCATCTGGAGAAACATCCATTTGGCTGCACTGTGGGCCTGTTTGAGCTAAAAAAAAAATGTACAGCATTCAAGTCATTCTTTTAAAACAGAATGCTCTGGGGTAATACATATTTCATTCTATCATATAATTTATATCCATTGATGAAAATGTAATTCCATTAATGGTTCTTTAAGTTTAATTATTAATGGAGGAAAAACGGACTATGCGGTTTTCTTAAATTTGATGTCAGGAGACAGGACACAATGATTGCTCATTCATTTTCTTGTCTCAGTTGCCTTCCCAGAGCTAAAATGTCACCATAACTAGTCAGTTCTTCTTCAATTCTAAGGTGTTTCAGTAAAATCTATACAATGAACACATTCACATATGCAATTAGAAACTGTTAATATCACTAACTGCCATCATAATGTCTGGCCATGTGTAGTATATAAAACACAGTGATTTAAATGGGAGACGTGTATTTTATACCTAAGGTGCTCACAGATTTCACACTGTTAATGAAAAGTTGGCACCATTGCTAAGGCACAAGGAGATGGAACATGTAGATTTATGACTATATGATCAACCCACCTACTAACTCGAGGTTCCATGATGAACTTGACCCAAAGGCCATTGGCACACTGAGTAACCTGAAAGACGGAGGGCAAGATGAGCACAGCACGATACGTGCTGCAGGAGTATTATGGGGATCTGTGTGCAGTGATGAACAACGGAGTCACCTCATCCACAAGGGATGGGACAGAAAAGGGCAGAAGGAGACGGAGACTGTCCGGGTCTTGTGGTTTGACACTGAGTTAGAAATTCCACATGTGTTATCTCATTTCACTCTAACAATTGCCTTCTGCTTTGTAAGGTTGTCATTTTCATTTTATATATCATAATACATTAGATTCACAAGAATAAATTAAATTCGCAGAGTTAGGCTTCGACACAAGGCCAGTCTAACCCCAAAGTTCAGAGTCCTCCCAGTATAGCACATTCGAGTAGGTGGGGCTTGAAGACTGTCTCTCAATACTCTAGCTTATTAGAAAGGATTTTTTAAAAAAGAGAAATCAAATTCTTTCAGTCAGGCTAAAGAAAATGTAAAGGCTGGAGAAAATGTAAAGGATGGAGAATTAAAGAATGTGACATTGAAGAGGAAGAGAGTAGTGTGGGTATGGGGAGCCATATCAATGAAATACTGTAGTACGTGCAAGGATGTTCTTCCCAGAGGTCTTCTGATAAAAGAACAATGGCATACATCCCACAGGAAAATGGCAGAGCAGCTGAACACCAACCATCTAAAGCGGGCGTGGAACAGAGTGATCTACCAGCGCCTGGGCTGTGACATCCAAGCCACCTCTTTAGGAAACTGATGGATGACAAATCCATGAGCTTATTATATGAGCAAATACACAGGGAGAAGTTTTTGTATTGGAGAGACAGGAATAAGGAAGGAGACATATTTATAAGAGTCTAGAGAGAAAGAAGGGGCCAATTGTGGGGAAGGGACAGGAGGACAGAGAAAGATGAGGATGATAGCGAGAGAGGGTTAGTAGGTTAACCAAACAGAAGAAAGAAGGCTGGGAATCTCTTTGTGTTCATGAAAGACTTTGTAAGACTATGAAACCAATCAGTGCTGCTTCAGGCCCACATAAGCAAGCATGGCCAGGGTTGGAGAAGAGGCCATTCTTCCCTATGCACCATCTCCTTTAGTGCCCTAAAAACCCAGAAGCCATTACAGAAGCCTGCTGTGTTCACAGTGTGTTCCATTTATTTATTTTTTTATTGTTGAAAGTATTACAGATGTCCCCCTTTTTTCCCCATCGAACCCCTCCTCCCCGCTCCCACCCCTCTCCTGCCTTCCCCAGCCTAGTGTCCATGTTGATTGGTTGTGCATATATGCATATCAGTTCTTTGGTTTATCTCTTCCCACCCCTCCCATCGCTCCCACCCCTCGTCCCTCTGGGGTTTGTCGTTCTGTTCCCTACTTCCATGATTCTGGATCTCTTTGGGTTGACAGCTTGTTTTGTTCATTATGTTCCACAAATAAGTGAGATCATGTGGTACTTGTCTTTCTCTGACTGGATTATTTCCCTTAGCATAATACTCTCCAGGTCCCTCCATGTTCTCTCAAAGGGTAAGAGATCTCTCTTCCATACAGCTGCATAGTACTCCATTGTGTGAATGTACCACAGCTTTTTTTATCCACTTATCTACGGATGGGCACTTGGGCTGTTTCCAGATCTTAGCGATTGTACACAGCACTGCTATGAACATAGGGGTGCATACATTCTTCCTAAGTGGTGTTTCAGGCTTCTTTGGGTATATTCCAAGAAGTGGGATCACTGGGTCAAATGGCAGCTCCATTTTTAATCAGCAGTGTGTTTTAAGGCTGAGCACCAGCAACAGAGCCCAGGGCAAGGTGCAGTGAGGACAAGGCTGGGGGACAGTGTGACACGAGACTGCTGACACGAGAGGGTTCAGGAAATATTGGGGAGCTTTAAAGAAGTGCATGAAGTCCCATGTAAACAGGAAGGAAGGAAGACTCACCATAATATGGTATTACTATTAATGTGGCCTCATGGGAATCCATAAAACAGCGATTGCTGGGTTACTAATTTTATACATGGCGAAGAAGCAAGGGGTACAAAAGAAAAAGGTATAAGAAGAAACTGAATGACAATTATGGCTCCCTTCCCAAAGAAGGAAAAATCAAAGTTACCCAAATGGAATGGGTTTCTTTGGGAGGCTTGCTATCACTGGACATTTTCAAGAGCATGTTTATAGAGATTCTGAGGAAATGAAATCATTATCCATCCAGTTCTACTGACCTGTAAGTCCTCCTTAACACCTCTCACCTCTCAGGTGTTAATCCTTTACCAAGTCCTGCTGATTTTCCCTCCATGAACAGCTCGGTGCTTGGATGAACTGGCCCTCAGAACCATTTCCATCCTGAGCTGGTACAATTTTCTGTATACATCATGATATAGATCCCTCTTGGAAAGGCACAGACTCTTTGCCCTCTTAAGCTGTTTTCTGTAACATCCCACATCGTTAAATTTTCAATTCAAATAAACACAGTGGATCCCAATAACCATTAACGTGTTCTTGATTCAGTTACATAGACCATTTAATTCCATAACACCCAGAATCTGGTCCACTGATACTTAAGTGTCTTTAATCCAATAGTAGCCACTAGATTCTTGGGAGCATAGGATCAAATGAGCAAAGAGCATATAGTTTTTTATGTTCCCAACTCCCATACCGTGTGAACGTCATTAATGACAAGATCCTTGTATGCCCTGGCCAGATTAGCCCAGTGGTTAGAGCATCGGCCTTCTGACCAGAGAGACCCAGGTTCAGTTCCCGCTAAGGGCATGTACCTCTGTTGCAGTTTGTCCCCGCCTTGGTTGGGGTCGTGTGGGTGGCAACCACTCGATGTGTCTCTTTTGCATTGATGTTTCTCTCTCTCTCTTCCTCCCTCTCACCCTTCTGCTCTACCTGAAGATAATGCAAAGATGTCCTCGGGTGAGGATTAAAAAAAAAAAAAAAAAAAGATCCCTGTGTATGACTGACTTCCCCATATTTGAATTTACAGACTGGTTGGGCAATCAGAAATATTTCCATGTTCCACACTACAGTGTCTCCTAAAGCAAAGTATGATGGTTTGATTGAACCATGACTTGTTTCAAACTGGATGCTGGCCCACTGGGCTAAGTAAAGAGACTTTTTCCTACCACATGCTTGCTTTAGTCAATAAAACGAGATTCCTTTCTGAGGAAAAGGAACTATTCCTTAAGGGCTAGGGTCTCCATCATGGAGCAGTGCTGGGCTATTTCTAGGGAGGGAGCTACAGTCTCAGAGAAAACCCCTTGGTCTTCTCAGCACTTCACCACCTATTTTCTCCTTTTACTACTCTTACCTTTTATAAGAAAGTCAAGAAGGCAGGTAGCCCTCATTTCTCTACATCTCTTCCCCTTTACTTTGTTTTTAAATAAAGAAGTGAGTCCTCAAAAGTCAGGAACGCTTGGCTTAGAACTTCACACAGTGCCAGCTCTGAGTCTGCGGCCCGGGGCCTGGACACGGAAAGCGAGGTGCGTCCCGGTGAGGTACACATCAAAGCAGAGGTGTTCTGGATATACCTGCCCCTCCTGGGCCACTACACACTCAGCTGTGCTCTCCCACGAAGTCCACGGCATCAAGAGATCCTCACCCCCTATCACCCCCCTGAAAGGACGGGTTCTGCCCCGCTGGATTATTTCCTACTGTCAGAATTGAACTAAGGATACAGGGCCTCAAAATGCCACCGTGCCTGTGCTTTTTGAAGGACGCTCATGGACACCATCACATTTAAATAAGCAGTGTGTCTGAAAACTGTAGAAGACAAGATCAGCATGTGAGACCCCGTGGGTGCTGCCGAAGGAAAATGGCACATTTTCCCTTTAAAAACTCTCTCCCTGAGGGCCACCTGCACATCAGACACTTCTCCACACTGGAGACTTCCAGGTGGAGGACGTGTCCCCGGCTGCTCTGGCCAGCCTCTTTGCGCTGCCTTCCCTGTCACTGTAACGCCTTCTCTTTCCTGTCCGTAAGAAAATTCACTTTCAGAGTATGACCCGATGCAAACCATTTAGCGTGTCACTACCGAATGTGGCCGTCCCAGAAGTATTTTCATTCTCGGGGCTGCCCTGCCAAAGGCAATGATAGGCTGTGCAGCCCATTTCGAGAATTCCCGCTTCACTGAAGTAGAAGAGACCTGGAAACGGCCAGGGGTCTTCCCGGCGCTGGAAAAATCCTCGTGTGCCCACCTGCAGCCAAGCACGACTCGGGAGTCCAAGCATGTTTCTGAGCTCGGTTCTCAAGGGAAAGAGGAAGGGGGAGTCTGCAGCTTTAAAGAGCTAAGGCAATTACCATGGTTCAGTAATCATTCACCAGGTACCGGTCACTCTTCTTGGGGCTTTACCCGTTTTAACGTGTTCGTGTTCACACACAAAGTAAGTCTGTGAGGTAGGTACTATTATTACCCCATTCCACAATAAAGAAACTGAGGCACAAGGTGGATAACTAACTTGCCTAGGGTCTCACAGCTCCTAAGTGACTGAGCTGGGATTTGAACCCAGATGGTTTGCCCCAGCACCCTGGCTCTGAGAATCCCCTACAGGACTGACGGGGGTCACTGGATCTCATTCAGAAGACAGACCAGGTCATAGGTTATGTGGCACACTCACCCCGTGGTACGACTGGTCCGGGACTGACGAATCTTCACGGGAGACAGTTTCCACCCAGGTGGTGCAGACCGAGGGAAAAACAATGGGTTCGGAGTGAGAAGGCTTGGGCTCAAGTCCAGCTCTGCCGGTTCCCAACAGCCATCTTTTGTGAGTCACTTAACCCCCTTGTGCCTCAGTGTCCCTCCCAACGCCATCCCCTGCAGAGAAATGGAGCCCACTCTCCAAATTACACTTCTAGGTAGGTGGTAAGTTCAGGTCACGTGTGGGATCGGAGCCCAGACCTCTGGAGCCAAAGACACCACAGGATGGTAAGGGGGGGAAGCAGGCAAGGGAAATGTTGAAAACAAGTAACACTAACTGTAAAATCCACCCAGGTAAAAAATAAATGAATGAATCAAGGCTTATTATTTCCACCTCTATTGTAAAAGAAATTTCACTGTCAGCTCAGGGGAGACCCCGAGCATAGTGATCTCTCCACCCCAGCACATCGAAAGCCCCCCTCCCTGTGGTCCAAACTCTTTATTTGGCACTTAGCATGTACCATCTGAAGAAGGTGTTTTAATCACTTCCTCCTGGCCCATGTGCAAAGGTGGAAATCTTTAACTCAAGACCCTTCTCAGGCTCTTACGGTCTAAACTAGCCTGTGGTGTCTCCATGTTCTACTCTTAGTCTCCAGTCTGTTTAGTCTTCTCTGGAAGAATGTTTGGCTCAATCCCAACTGTGCCCATCAACCCAGACTGCAGATGTCCTTGGGCTCCATGCTCATAGTCTTGAGGACCAGAGCATCCCTCCCTGCTACCCTTTCGTACAGCTTGAGGGCCTCTGCTGCCTTGGCTCAAATCCCAGCTCTTCCACTCAGCATGGGACCTTAGCCAGCGACGTGGTCACTGCATGCCTCAATTTCTCACCCCTAAAGTATAGGTCATAACGATAGCTGATCGAGTCTGATACATGACAGGGGCTATATAAGTAGTTGCTGTTACTGTTATGTGTTCCAGATCGGCATGATCCGGGAAGAATCCAATACACCCTGCCTTCTATTGTCAGTTAATCTTTGTGTGATGTATTTTTTTCTATTTGATCAAAATCTCTCTAAGGGGAGGACTGGCATCATCATCATCTTTGTTTTCGCTACAGCACATGCCTAAAAGATGGCAGCTCTTCAGTCAAGAGTGGACTAAAGTGTCATTATCTGAAGATATAAATCCGACCTGTGTCTCTGGAAAGTCAGGCGTATCATTATTTGTAGCCGGCATCAATGATTGATGGTGGCTCCAGTTTTACTTTCCAACAAACATAAAGTATGCAAAAAAAAAAAAAAAAAAATCATAATCATTCCCATCATTCAAACATAAATCAGGGAGAGAAAACTATTAAAAAAAAAAAAAAAGTCAAATTAGAGAGTAAAAGACTAGATTGATACCAACATTTCCAATGAAGATCAGCTTGCAATGGAAGTAGGAAATGTGAAAAGTGAATAAAAGAGATTTCTTTGTTTATACTCCCAGATACTGAACAAGGGGTGGAGAAACAGATTTATGAAACCTCGACCCGTGCCTCAGAGAAGAATGAAAGATGTAATTTCCGGGATTCCAACATAAACTGAAAATACATATTTTCGCTGTTCCCTTTGCCTGAACTGCCCCAGAATCTTTATGACTCAATCTCTGCTCAAATGATGCCTCACTAAACTGCTTCCCTGGTGACTTGATAAGAAAGTGTGTCTGTGGCTGATGTCGCTCTCCAGCCCTCACCCGGATGGCACCTGTGTCTCGGGACTTTGCCCTCTGCCAAGTGTACATCCTGGTCACTGCATCTCTCCCCACGCACGGCAGGAGTTACCACCGTGAAGGGAGCTCTGTTCCCTGCTGTGTCTTGTGCTTGAGAGGGGTACCTGGAAAGTCACGGGTGCTCAATAGAAGTCTGTCCAGTGAGTGATCCGTTTATTGATCCAAATATTAATAACCACGTGTGCAGAGTGTTTAAAGTAGTGCCTGGCGCACACAGCGGGCCCACTTAGCTATCTGTAGTCGAGGGCAGAGCAGCAGCCTCCCTTCCTCGATTCTGTTATGGGCTGGTGACAGAAGTCTTCGAGCTTGGCAGACTCGAATAAAAGTGGGAAGGAAAGGGGGCCAGAGAAGCAGCTTTACAATCTAAGAGGGGAGCTGTTTACTTTATTCAGGGGGCAACTGGGAACTACTGAAGGCTCTGCAGGACAGTATGGCCAAAGAGCTTACGTCAGTGGTATCGGGGTGCTGACAATGTGGGAGGGAAGCCAGACTGGCACCAGGATGCTGGGGATAGAGTGGGCCGGGGTGCAGGGTGACAGTGAGCAGAGCCACGGCGATGTTATCTACCTTCTTACCTAGGTCTACATTTGCTTGGGCAGGTCCCAGGCTTTGAGATGTCAAAAACGTGATGCCACCAGGCCTGTGCAGAAAAAAAAAAAAAAAAATCAAGGGTTACTTGAAGCAATGTGCACGTGAGGGGCATGCGTGTGTGAGCGTGTACTGCTGCACTGCCTGTACATTGGGGAGGCCCATTCTAAGGGGCTTTCAGAGATAGGGTGTTATTATTTTTTTCTCTTTATTGATTTTAGACAGAGAAGAAGTGAGAGGGAGAGAGAGGCAGAACCATCGATGAGAGAGAACATCAATTGGCCACCTCCTGCATGCCCCCCACTGGGGATCGGGCCCACAACCTGGGCATGTGCCCTGACCGGGAATCAAACTGGCAACCTCTTGGGGCATAGGTCGATGCTCAACCACTGAGCCACACTGGCCAGACTGAAGTAGGGCATTATGATGCTGACCCTGTTTCTTCTGATGTGAGCCTAGGGAAGAGAAGCTCCTGCATCCTTCATGACAGCCATCATCTCCACCTGCACGACGGCACAGCACAGGGGGACCGACCGGGCCGGCTGGCAGTGCTGGAAGAGCTTCCGGGATGCTGGCCTTCCATCGCTAAAACCAGCAAAGTCCTGGGCAAACCAGTACCAGTCGGCCACCCGCCCGCCACAGTGCCCCAAACTGCTCTGTGCTCATCCATTTGTTGCTCACACTGCTACCAGCACTATCTTTGCAACACAACAATCTGGCCTTGTCACCTCCTCACTTGTCACACACAGTCTGGCTTTTAAGACAGATTCCAGCCCCTAGCATGGCCGGGAGAGCTCTCTGGGGGTGGGCCCCTGGCTGTTGTCCAGCTTCATTTCATACCAGGCCGTGGCCACAGCAGCCTGTCGGTGGCCCCGGGGCAGGCCCTCCCTCCCCACGCGGGCTCTGCAGGTACTGTTCCCTCTGCACAGAATGTGCTGCCATCCCTCCTCCACACAGTTAACTTACAGATCTTGTCATATCGTAGCTCTGGCCCTGTCACTTTTTCAGAGAAATCTTTCCTGACTTCCCTGAGCAGACAGATCCCCTCCCTGTGCCCTTTTGGTGTCAGAATCACTGCCGTCATGGTCCACCTGTGTCCTCTTGGCATTCACCTCCTCACCCCCAGAGCTACTCACTGCAGACACCTGTGCCTTTCAGCTGATGGCTCTGCCTGCCCATGGGGGCACCCTCGCCCGCACGCAGTCTGGTACCGGGAGAGGTCAGAGCGATAAGCCAGAGCTCGAGCAGGTAGACTGTGGGGGCCGTGATACGGAGTCCGGAGTTTACTCCGAGTCCAAAGGGAAGCCACTTGAGAGTTTTAAGCTGGGGGAAAATGTGATCTGGTTCCACTTTCAAAGGCCACTTGGGCCACCGTGTGGAAACAGGCCGTGAAAGGGCAGCCGAGGAAGCAGAGGCCAGTGGGAGGTTAATGCAGGAGCCAGGGTGTCACTCTAGAAGGAATCATTGTGGAGGTGCAACTGAAAGCATCCTAAAAGGTGGCCATTCGGAACGCAGCAGGTGGAGCCTCCCGGTTGCGGATCACTCCAGGCCAGCCGCTCACCTGAGAAGGCTCTCGGAAGTCTGTTTCATCAAGCTGGCCCTTGGGGGCGGGGAGGGGGGGGAGATCCTATTTTTTTTATGTCTGAAGTAGGGATAAACATATAGTACATAGCCAGACATGCAATTCATCTGTGGCATTAACAATCTGTGGGTGGGCGTGGGCAGCTGGGGAACAGTCTGAAGGAGAGGGACAACGGAGAAACGCTGAGAAACACTGTTCCAGGACAGCAGACAGGCTGCAGGCTCCTAAGGACCAGCAGGTGCTCGCTGCTCTCACACTGGCCTGGGATGGCCCCTGGCCTCCTGGACCAGTAGCCCTAAAACTGCCCTGTCACGTTTCCTTAAAGCTGTACAGACACTGACTCATTCACCTGCTCGATGGGAAGATGGTCCAGTAAGATACGACGGTCGTTTGCAAAGCAGCCTCGCTAAACACAGATACGCCTGTGTGGACACTTTCGAGAGGGAAGGATGTTCCAGCAGTTGCAAACGCGGTGGGTCTGGGCAGGGTCTCTCGTCCTGTGTTTCGTGTTTCTCTTCCTTTTAAGACTCCATCTGCCTCTCGCCTGACACATTCCCGTGCTTGTGGGAGTGCCTGAGCACCGATGCCTCCTCCCCTGGAAATCCAGGGCGAAAAGGATCCTCTCCTTTGAGCATCCAGAGCACGTTGTAAAACAATATCAATGGCACTTATTTCTTGAGCACTTGGGGGCAGGGATTCCACTAAACATTTTACCTGAATGCACTTCCATAGAATTTACTACACATAATCCCTTCCACTGTTAATCCCATTTCACAGGTAGAAAACTGAGGCTTAGAGAAGTGCCAGAGCTTGCTCAGTGTCATAGAGCAAACAGACAGTAGAGATTCAACCCCACGCAGCCTCTTAGCTCCAGACTGTATGCACATTATTCCATCACTCTCCCCACTGGATTATAGTCAGCGGTCGATGGGCCTCTGCCTTCTCTCACTCCCAACCCCGGTGACCCAGGCCAGGAGCCATGAAGCAAGAATGAGTTTCACGATCAAATCCTGTCGCCTGACTCTGAGACATTACTGAGACTCAGCTCCCTCTTCTATAAGATGGAGACATATATGCCTACCTCATCAGTTTGTTTTGAAGATATAATTAAACATAACTTTTTAAAGATGTCTATTGTTGAAAGTATTACAGATGCCCCCCCCTTTTCCTCTCAGCAACCCCCTCCTCCCCTCTCCTGCCCCAGCCTGTCTTCACCACCTCATTGTCCCTGTCCATTGGTTATGCATATATGCATATAAGGTCTCTGGCTTATCTCTTCCCATGCACAACCCCCTCTCTCTGAGGTTCATCAGTCTGTTCCCTGGGCACATGAAGGTCCATTCAATTAAACAAGAATTAATTGAGGGCTTATGAAGCACCAGGCTTTAGGATGGGCACTGAGGATAAAAATCGAATAAAACAGCTCTCGTGGAGCTAACCCAGGAGGAATTGACTATATTTTGGTTGCTCTCACTGCTTGGGAGAGACTATGTGTTATTCAACAGTGAGATGTTTAAAGTTCAGTAATCCTAGCCCCAAACAGACACTCTAGAACTTTTTAGTGAATGAGTGAAAAATGATTTACATGGTTTCAGAGGCCCTAAGTATTAGGGATTCTGTATGACTGTGTCAAATTAGTGGGTTGACATTTATCAACTGGTCGGCAAAATAACTGAAAATAAAGTGCAAGGATTTCACACCCACAGTGTGTACGCATTAAACTCATTTAAGCATAGAGCTACTGCTAAACAACTCTCAAAATAAAATTCACAGAGAAAAATGAAATACTGCAACTTGAACAATGACAAATAATAGTACATCTAGTAATACCCAGGAGGTGGAAGAGGACGAGGAGAGCAAGTTTCAAAAGTGTTACCCTTCCAAAAACAGGGGAGTCAATGTATACTGGCTAACGGAAAAAGTATTCCTAAAAACAGCAATATTATTAATGACAAGGACTCCAACCTCTTAATATTTATATGACACTTTGGCCACAGATTTTTTAAAAGAGAAATAATGTACCTTGAAATGAGGTAGTTATTTGAAGTTTGACTTTGGCTTCAACCCAGTTTTGTTTTGTTTTTTAATTGCTTCAAATTTTTAATTAATTATTTTTGTTATAAATAGCATTTCTATTCAATTTTATAGAAGTTTCTATTTAAACATCCATCGATAGATAGATAGATAGATAGATAGATAGATAGCTGTCTGATATGATATTCACCTAAGATTAACAATGGCAATTGCATTATTTGAGATGGTTTTTAAAGACTGTTATCTTTATAACTTTCTGCCTTATTTCAACTCTTAATAATCAATATATGTGATTTTTAAAAAGTATGTTCCCTAAAAATATATAGGGAGAGATTATGCCAAAATGTAGTTAATTCTTCCTGGTGGGAATACGGGTCATTATCATTTTCTTCTTTGTACCACCTTTTTGTATTTTTTACATTTCCAAAATTGATTTTTAAAGGGCTTTACATTAGACTCTACATTTATGATTATTTCTTTCCTTTCCATCTAAAACAGAAAGTACGTTTTTGTTTTTGTTTTTACTTCAGTTGCCCATGGTGTCTTTGAAATGACTTGAGAGTCCAGTTTTCAAGGCAGAAGAGACTGGATTCTTTTGAATGTTCTTGATAAATGCAATCCACTCAAATAAATCCTGTAGAGAGATAATGAATGGCTACGTGGATGTTTACGGTTTTAAAGGTTTTTCCATGAAGATGAGAGATTATGAAAGTGATTATGAAAAGCTTCATGATGTCAGACTGTGTCTGCTGGAATCTTTAAGACCAGATTTCAAACTAAGTGGCTTTCCTTGTCCCTTGGTGTTTGAGACATGCTTATTGAATGTTGACAGCTGCTTGCTGTGGTAAAACAAAGAGTAATCCAGTTATTGCCCTCTGGTTGAGAATAATAATCTAAAATACACAAAAGCTGTAAAAGAAACTAGCTTATTTGTGTGAAAGGTCTGGGGAATGGTGGCTAAGTATCTGAGCTGTTGGGTTTCCCAGAAGGTGCCATAGTAACATTTTTCCACTTATAAAGGTTTGGAGAAAAGTTGGGATTCTGATTTATTTCTTAAAATAACAAATCAATTCAGTTTCCTGTAGCATAGAATTCTAGGTACAATAGAATCCAGTATTCCCTGGGTTTTGTATGATTACACTAACGTTACAGAAAGTGTTTTTAATTCACTGAGTCACCTGTATTAAAACCTTTAATCATCACCAATTTCTTCCTTTAATTTATGGAATAAAAAATAAATTTTGTTTCTGCTACTTTTTGGAACTGTATTCGTTCAGTGAAAGTTTGTAGCCTACAGTTTCTTTGTTTATTATAAAGGAAAAATGTTTTCAGAAACCTCTATTTGTGAAATGCTTTAACTCCTATCGCATTCTGTCAAAATGTGGGTTGGCATTTTTCTAGCCTAGGGGTTAATAATATTCACAGAGAAAATATTAAGTTTAGTTTAAAGAAAACGCAGGAGTTATTCCTCCCATCCCATCTCCCTCCCTAGACAGGACTCTCTCCTTCGCTGTATGACCACCAGCCGCATCCTGAACTCTTCATGGCAAAGTGTTCTCTACCCCACAAGGAACCCTCATGCATTCCAGCCAGCCATAAATGTTCAGAAAAAAAATTTTTTTTTGTTCCCTTGTTCTGAGCCAAGTCTATTTTCATTAATATCTTTCCACTGGTCTTGTTCTCACTTCCACAGCTGCAATGAGAGAATCCAACCCTCATCGTCCTCTGCACACCTGAACCCCAGTCCTGCTTCCTGCGACTTCCTCTCGTCCTGACTAAACCACCCCAGTCCCTTCAGCAAGCCTCAAATGGAAGCGTTTCCATCCTCAAAACCTTGCACACCATCACCCTGTTCTCCGGGGTGCCAGTGACAAAGCCACGCCTGCAGCTGAAGACAGCTTCTCAAAAAACGCCGAACGCTGTTCCAGGATCACAGATACAATTCCTGCCGCAGTCACGTTCAGCCATTAGACCCACACATCTTCCTAGCTCGATTCTGTCTCACCATCTCCTCGGCTCTCGTGAGCTTCAGTTCCCTCTTCGCCATGTGCTTCTGCCTCTGCGGTGTTGAAGTCCATTCTTGAACTACTCTCGGTTGCAAGCCACTGAAACCGAGTTGGTCTACCTCAACCCAAAACAAGCATATCCACTTTCGTGAAATCCATGGACCATTTCATGAAATCGGAGTAAGAGCTGAAAAGCCAAGAGCAGGAAGAACGGGCAGCAGAGTCTGCCAGTGGCCCCGGGGGCAGGGCTCCCACACCGCCTCCCTGAAGCACTTCACTTAACTGTGACTTCACTCCAGAGACTCTAGTCCTGCAGTCCTTTCGTCCTAAACTCTCCTTCCTGGCGCTGTCCCTGCTTTAAGGAGCCCTGGCCAGGAGCCCTTTTCAGAGAAAGGAAAATGGATGACAAGACAGATATCCAATATTACTGTACTTCTAAAGCAAAGTCATATCAGAGATATCCATCTATCTTTATTTACCTTGTTTTGTTTTCCCTTTTGCTTGATCCCCCCAAGAAGGCAGGTATTTTGAAATGGGTGTCCACTACTTCAGCAGAGGTATGTAACAAGGAGAAAAAGAGAAATAGCCTGAGAATATTGCTGGAGTTTATTTTCCAAAATCCTTAATAGAACTCGGGGAATTTCTTAAAGCAGGTAGAAAGGAATACTATTTACACACATAAAGAGTTTTGAACATGGAGCAATATCTCCCCAGGGGGTTTTGGGAAAGGAGCGAAGTAGACCTAGGGTTCTTGGAGGAGCAGGGAGCCAGGCTCTACTTCCTGGCAGTGTCTCCAGAAAGGCCACAAGACCCCAGAGCTATGTGCGGTACATCTAGGCAGAAGGAGCCATTGGAAATGTCACTGAAAGATTTCTGTGGACCAAGAATGACCTGGACATCTGCAACTAAGAGAGCCATGCGAGCAGAAATCCTGGGTGCTACAGTGTCACCTGTGTGGTCAGATGCCTCCGTGACCTTAGGGTCCCCTCTCCCAATGCTGCCCCACAGTGTCAGCCACCAGGTCTTGACACAGTTCTGGGGAGTGGTATAACCCTAAGAAGAACTGAGGGTAAGTTCTCTTCCTTCCCAAAAGGAAGAGGCTTGAAACAGAAACGAACATGGTTTCAAGAGACGAGCTGTTTCTTTACATACCTGTCTTTGGAGATGGGGATTCTCAACTGCTACACTTGCAATGGAAAAGACAGAAGCAAAATGACAATGGAATGGGTCTCTTTCTCTCTCTGAACTTGACCTCATCTTTTTCACATAGCAGAGTCTGTACATCTTGCATGACTGCAAGGTTAAAAGCCCTCTTTTATAAAATCTCGCTTAGCAATTTTTCTCAACCCCTCTTCTTATTCATGACCTTACTCTTCCTGACGCTGTTCTCCCGGGTCCACACCATACCTCTATAAATGTCGTCTTAGACTACATACCTCGCCTCCCCTCTTCTGTGTAGCTCTTCCTTCTTAGATATGGTTCGAGAACAAGTTCCCTATGCAGCCTCTCTGGAGTCTTCATCTACCTCCCTTTTGTTTTGTCATGTGCCCAATTAGTGACTATAATATCAGAATTTTGTTTCTCTTTTTAAAATTTTTTATTTATTTTGGAAACAATGCTTCATATGAGCTCTGCCCTCTTAACCAATTTTTAAGTGCATAACAGTATTCTTGGCTACTGATGCAGAATTTTGTTCTCCTTAACAAATTCTGCATTCGTTGGGATCCTAAATCTAGCCAACGCTGCAGCAATTTGTCAGCTATTGATATGTTTACCCAAAAATGAAAAAAGAAAAAAAAAAATAGAAAGACCAAGCCCCGAACACTGAGTCAGAGAGTTGACTGTCCTCTCATTTCTGTAGTTGGCAGGGCTGTTACTTCCTGAAGAGAAGTTGAGTGATGTAATGAACAAAGCCCAGGGAGTCGGGTGACCTGACCTGGATCTATTCCTGGCTGTGCCACTGACCATGAGTGACCTTGGGCAAGTCACTTTTTATCTCCCCATCTCAGTTTTCTCCACTGTACAACTAGAAAAAATATCTTGTCACCTACCCAGAGCAAAATTTGGGCACAAGAATTGTGGAGTAAGAAATAAGATGCTGCTGCTTGAGAACACAATAAGTTAATTTTTTTTCAATCTGCTACAGTTTCCCTTATGACACAAGGGTACCATGGCATTTTAGTTCTTCAAATAATCATGAAAATTAGAATGAACCTAAATTTTCAGAACTTAAAAGACATCAGGACCAGCTTATGACAAATCAGAAGGTGACCTTAACACAAGTCCAGTGTCCCCTATTATGCATGATATGTTCTATTCATATTTTTTGGGGAGTTGGGTAGGAAAGAGCTGGTTCAAAAGCCCAGTTGGTCTCCTGTAGGTAGAAGATGACACTGCAGAAACAGAGATACAAGGAGACAGGGACATTGGCAAATGGGGACAGGACAGATGCCAATTCTGTAGATGATTTCTGTTTTCTGCAGACCTGTGGGCTTTTAAAAAATTATGTGAAAAGCTTTCCAAATATGAGCTAGGCTTAGAAAAATTTCTAAAGTGCCTGTTTTTATTTCAAAAGACAAAGGATAATTTTAATATCTAAAAAACACCAACAACTCTTGCTTTTCACTAGATCCATACCCAGAATACTGCACTATAGTTATGGTTCCGATCCTGCATTGAGAGTTCAAAAATTTTTAAGTCAAAAATGTTCTCTGTGGCTGACTAGACAGAAGGTGGATGGCAAGCCCAGCAGGCAGAGTAAATACAGCCCAGGTCCCATTTACAGCCCCACTCTTAAGCAAGTACATTAATGTCTCTGAGCCCTGATTTGCTCAAGTACCACCTCCCTCCTGCACAGAGATGCCTACTGACAGATTAGGTAACCGAGGCAAGGAGCTTAAATCACCTATTTTAAGCATAGGAAAGACACAGAAGGAACATACAACTCATGTTCACTGTTTGCCCTTGCAATAGACTTAAAGAGCATTGTTTTCAGAATAAAACATCAACAAGTTATATGGATTCCACAGTGTAATGGTAAGAAGTCAGCTTTATTGCTATTCACAGGGCCAAGACCATACAGATGAGCTTTCAGTCAGTGAACAGATCAAAGCAGCAATTCACCCTTTGTAGATGAGGACAAAGGTTTTAGTTATTGATTTTGGGGACTGAACACTTTTAACATCATATCTGCTTAGTTGAAATTTTCACAGAGAGGAATGATCATTAAATGCGAAGATAGCAGTTGTCACTCCAAAATACTTTCCCCATCCTCGCTCAGCAATCTGCAACATCAATGAGCAGAGAAACCGTTCTGTGATACTTGCAGAAACGGAGACATTGGAAGGAGCTCTTGTGCGGCTTCAGGAAGTACCATCTACGTGCTACTCAGAGGGTTTTCTCTCAACCATAGGTGACACCATTGTTTCTGAGAATTTCACTTGTGCAAATGCCAAGGTTTTGGAAACAACAGTTCCCCCAAATTACCATGGGGAGTGGATCACTGGGGTTAGCTTCTCCTAATCCAGAGACAGGCTCTCAGCTCTCTCTCTGAAAAACCTGTTTCACAGAAGAAATCATTGGAGAAAGCATCTGAGCCTGGATGAGTGTGGACAGATACTCATGTGGGCAAAAACAGCTAAAGAGCATCCATGTGCTGCTCTGTTAGATGGATTTTTAAATATTGGTCAGCAAGTTGTCTTATGTTATCTGTGCTTCTTTCACGGACACACACACACACACACACACACACACACATAAATACCCACTAGAGCACTCCTATTGGGATATTAGTACCAGTACCTTCAGAAGAGCAACAAAATGGTATTTCCTGCCCTGCTTTAAAGTCTTATCTATCCTCCCCAATCAGCTTTCTGGCTGCATTTGCTGCTTTTCCATATCCTAATGACCAACATGAATCCTAACAAGTCCTACCTCCCTGCATTCCTGTTGCTGAAGAGGCCACTCAGGAAGTTCACCAGAACATGCAATGCCTTCACCAGAGACATTCAAACTATTGCCACTGCCAGTTCCCACTCCACCATGTAAGGATGCTTTGAGGCCCAACATCTAGAAATTTTGACTGGCTGCACTCTGCACTTGAAAACTGGGAATATCGTTTGTTCTAACCATTCACCTTCGTTTTTCTTTTGATTCCATAAAAACACTCCCCCCCCCTTACTAAATGACTGATTACTCACACCATTGTTAAAAAAAAAAAAAGGGCCCTAAATGGAGTCACTTGTGCTAAGCCCATGTCATCAAATCAAGACTTAATACCTAACCTAACTGCAGGTTAAGCCTCTCCCAGTAACGTATAATCCGTCAGTGTGGAATTACCCGGTCAGCACTCGAGAGGTGATCTCCCTGATAGACCCCTGCCTCCTCCCAAAAGGAAGGTGACCTTGCTGAGAAAATTCACTCTGCTGGAATAACTCCCTTGCCCCGCCTCCTTCTGCCTATAAAAGTCTTTCATTTTGTACAGCTCCACAGAGTTCTTTCTATTTGCCGGATAGGATGCTGCTCAATTAATGAATCACTGAATAAAGCTGGTTAGACCTTCAAATGTATTCAGTTGGATTTCTTTTTACACCATACAGAGCCCTAACTTAGGTGGCACCTGGCTCCTCCTCTGCCCCGGCCTCCTGAAATGAGATACACCTGTTTAATAGGACTGCCCAAGTCCCAGGCCTGAGACTGAGTCAACAAGGTGGGTGAGGCATTTAAATGTGTCACTTTCTGCTTTCTCATCCTTGTTCCAATCTTTGTTCTCTCTCCTCCTTTGTAGATCTCTTGTCTTGCAAACCCTAACCCCAATCTCTATAGTTACCAGCTTGGCCTTTGATACATGAAACTTCCTGAAGGGGAAAAAAGGAAGTTTCAAAGGGCAGAATGAGGGGTACCAGAATACACTACCCCAAAATATGCCTCTTTGGTATATGGCTTATTCTGAGCTAAAGGCCACTGAGAACCAGCAGATGCAGGAAAAGCTCTAAAAACAGTGTACGAGTTTTCTTTTTGTAAAGGAAACATATTTATAAAGACATTTCCATTTATAAATGGTGTCTCCTCCCATGCCAGGAAGAGGAGAACTCTGAGTAACTCTTATGAATGGAGAAACAATGAACTTAAATCTCTGTAACAAACTTTACTAAACAACCCTTATTTATCATAATTTTCTGGCCACCTCCCTACCCGGAAGCCCCAAACTCCGTTTCCTATGGCCTAGGATAGTATTTAAGGCCAAGTTCTCTCCCACTCCTTGGAGTGACTAAAGTCTGGGTACTCTCCTGTGTAAGTGTGATTCACATGATATTAAACTTCTGTTTGTTTTCCACTTGTTATAAAAATAAAGTCCTGCTTACTGCCAAAATATTTCCCCCAACAGCCTGTGACTCAGAAGACCAAGGTAAGAGAGTGTTTAGTTTGAAGGACTTTGGTCTTTAATAATGATCTATGTATGACTCTTTAGAAGGGAGAAATAGGCATAGCCCTAATAGAGGGAACGCAATTTAGGTCCGTTTTAATTAAGGTAAGGAAATAGATGACTTGGTTTACAACAACAAGAATAAAAACACGAGCTAGCAGCCCAATTCCTATAGAGGTGAATTCCAGAGGTCTTAATTATTTCCACAAAGAGATGAGGTGAGGTGGCCCGAAGGCAAGACGGCCTCCTTCCCCTCCCCCAGCCCCACATATACTGTGACATATATTCAAAGCCTAAAGAAATACAGAAATGCAGATTGCTCAGAGACAGGTTTTACATTTAGCTAGAGAACTTGAGCAACCTGGGTGGGAAAGAATGGTCCATTTCCCAGAACCTTGCCTTTTACATGTTGACTAGGGAAGGAGGTTTGTAGCCTGCTCTCCATCTTCCTACTTTCATAATTATCACATTACAGGCACACGGATGAGTGCTTTGTCAGCACTTCTACACAGACACTAAACACAGGAATGGTTTGATGCCCTCACAAGGCCAGCCTGTTGGTGCAAGCTCAGATTTGCTCCACGAGGATACAATTCCCACAATTTAGAGGCTCTACGACATCAAGCAAATGAGATTAATGGCTCTAACTCCATCAACACACAGGCTGAGACCTGCCGAGAATAAAGCTGATTTTTAAGACAGAGACTGTGTACAACTAAAAATAACTTTTCTTGTGAAAACTAAGGCCCAGTAATAGAGTCTGAGTAAGTTCCGAACATGAACTGCCAACATTGGGATCCCAACATTATTAAATATCACTGATGAATTTTCACAATTATACAAGTGAAGCTGTAACAAGAAAACCATTAAAGGCAAGATCAGCTAAAACACCCCTATGCCTGGGATGCATTCACAAGTCCAAAGCTTGAACAAAACTAGACTCTGAGTCTATGAGGCAAGAAACAAGTATTTCTGAATCCTCTATCGAGAATGTTTACCATCATCCCATCAAATGCCAGTCTGCTCCCATTCCTCCCATTCCCTTTCCTTTGGGGACAGCTTTTCCAATTTTATTCCTAGAAAGGGAGGAAGGCCGAGATATGAGGTCCACCCTCAGACAATGATAGTACGGACAACAGGACCCCATTACCTTGGTCAAAGCAGGGTTAAGTATCTATCACAGTTCTTCCCTGAGATTCACTTTGGAGCTAGAGAAGGGAGCTGTCCTTAGGCTACAGAGCTAAATGGCTGTGAATATAGAGCTTATGAAATTACTGAAAGGACACGGTCTGCAATAGAAAAGAATAAAGCCGAAACAGAGAAAGAAAAGAAGAAACAAAAGACAGAAAGAGACAGAGACCAAGAGACAGAAAACCACCAATCAATCAGAAAAGCATCTGAATATCGGGACCTGGCTGGGGGTAGACAGCTTCCTCACCAAGACATTAGAGTTTGGTCATGACTCAGTTATATTAGTCCCAAATGCTCATTTTTGCTTAAAATTCTTTCTGCTAGCTTTCCATCCCTTACTATAAAATGGACCCTAACTGATATAATAGGCAATATACCCCAAATTTCAAAGTATCCTCAAAGAACAGATAAGAGTGTTAACTTCTCTTTCTGAGTGAGAAAACTGAACCACATAGATAGTTGGTAATCACTTGTTGTTTTCTACATGAGCAAAGAGAAATACGTTATTCTTCAAAAAGAAAAATATTGCAAAACACAAGTTCTTCCATGCTGGCAAGTTAGAGTCTCTTCAATTCCCAGGGACATTCGAAGGAAAGCAGTTTTGCTTCTCCTGGGCAGAAGCCAGTGCATTCTCTAGTGGGTAAAAAAGCAAAATTTACCAAGTCAGTGCACTAAAGAGCCAAGGAGGAAGCAGCAGCCTAGGACAGGCCCAGAGGTCCAGAAACCTTCTTTCTCTGAAGCTGCATCTGTAATGCATCTCCGTAGAGCGTGCTAAGTATTGGTGCAGGCTGGTGAGAAAAATGTCTGTCCATACACAGGTGGCTTCAGTTGGTGTTACCCCTCTGAGAGGTAGTCCTATGAGGAAACTGAAGACTGTCATCCCCCATTAGCATCAGTTTTAACAACTAAAAAGGATGGAGAAAGACAATGTGGGAAAATAAACATTTTAGGGACAGAAGACTGGCCTTTATTATCCTTGTTGGCAAGTATTATTAATATTAATAACAGTCACCATTCATTTCCCACTTACTATGTGCCAAGAACTCCTAAGCATTTTGTTTATTTATTTATTTAATTTATGTGCTTATTTTTTTTAACCCTCACCTATTTATCTTCAAATAGACTGTAAAGGAGAGAAAGGGAGAGAGAAACATCGACGTGAGAGAGACACATCAACTGGCTGCCTCCTGCACAACCCCGACCAGGGCCGGGGACAAACCACAACTGAGATACGTGCCCTTGATTGGAATCGAATCCATGACTTTTTGGTCCATGGCCCAACGCTCTACCGCTGAGCCAAACCGGCCAGGGCCTGAGCATTTTAATTATATTACCTCATTTAGTCATTACAACTTCCACTATGAGGCAATTAACATCCTGATTTTACAAACAAGAAACTAAAGTTCAAGAGGGTAAGTGACTTGACAAAATCACTCACCTAGTGAGTGGATGGACAAGGACTTGAACTCATGAGACAAGTTTATGAGTTTAACCTTATGCTATATTGCCTCCCAACTTTTACCTATTGATTCCCTCCAGTGGAGCCAATGTTCCTTAGTTCCTGAAGTATATCTAAAGACATCTTATTCATTGGTTCTACTAATGGGCTATAAACACAGTTGAGAAAAAGGAGACTAATGGTTAGATATCTCTGACCAAGAAGACTCTATTTTTAAGAAAGAGGTAGAGAGAAAGAGAGAAACATGAGTTTGTTGTTACATCTATTTATACGTTCATTGGTTGCTTCTTGTATGTGTCCTGACCAGGGATCCAACCTGCAACCTTGACATCTTAGGACGATACTCTAACCAACCAAGCCACCCAGCCAGGGCCAAAGACCTGGGACTTTTATAACACTTTGGTGTACGGGCAATGCTCCAACCAACTGAACCACACCTGCTGGGGCTTTTATAACACTTTAAAAGCAATATCTTCCACAATGACAATCTGGTGTGCAACTTTCAGCTTTACTGTTTTCTTTCCTTAAAAAAAAAAAGGTTAATCAGTCTAAGATCCAAATGATCTTGTAGTAAGCCCTAAGAACAGCTGAGCAAGGACCATTGAGTCCCAGTGGTCTGCCCATAAGATGCTACCTGATGCAGGTAACACCACATAATTCTCTCTCCCAGGAACTTAGATTACCCCAAGGAGGCACAGCACATGATAACACATACCCCACATGCAAATATGGATCATGCTTTAGGACAACTTGAGCCACTGTCGAAGAAAGTCAGATGCAAAGTTAGATGCTAAGCTACTTGACCTGGTCCTTTTAAAGGCTGGGTCTAGACATTCACCTCTCCATGACTGTGGCACCCATATGGCACAGGTCTGCACCACAGGTCCTGAGCTCTGCATTCAGTCCATCAAGAATGTGTGAGTGCCCATGTCAAACTCCCAAAGTCAGCAAGCCAGCAGGGTGGATGATTACAACAAAGGGATATTTTTGTTGTTGTTGGTTTGGCTTTTTGTTTTTGTTTTTGTTTTTTGGCAACCTCAACTGCAAACGGGGATAAGAAAACTCCTCTGATTCACACTCTGCTGCCAGCTACTTTGTCCTTTAGTTACATGAGGATTTGCTCTGGCCTCAGAGGGCAAGGGCATTGCTTGTTATTTGGGGGCTCAGCACTTACATGCCTGAACAGATTCTGCCTCTACAGAACTTGAGGAGCTCTGATGGAAGAAGAGAAAGGATGGTGGTGGAAGTGATGGTGACGATGATGATGATGAAAGAAGAAAACGGTGATGATGAATGTCACCTATAAATATAAGCACAAAGCAGCAACAGATATCTTTCTATACGTTGCCAATCATAACCAGGAAGCAGCTTCCGTTCCCAAACCAACCCCACGAAGGTGCTCCCTCTCTGAACTAAACACATCCAGCTTCTAAATAGAGCTCTGCATCCCTCCCTCCGCCCGTCCCCCTCTCGTCCTCCCCCTTCTACCCGTCCACCCTTCCAGTGCCAAGCTGGGAATGAGACTGCACTGGCGAGTCAAGAGGGCTGGGACCTGAGAGTTAACGACAGTTCCGTAGTGAGGAGCGTTAGGGTGACCCTGGGGGCACCCCCAACGCACTTCGAAACCGCTCGGTTGGGGAGCAGAGAGAACGGACCTAGAAGGGGAGGAAGACAGGTAGCGGGTCAAAACAGATTTGGTGCCTATTTGCAAGAGCCCTGAAGCCCGGGAGGAGGAGCAGGCAGCCTTCGGTCGGGAAGGACAAGAGGAGAGACAGACCGCCAGCGAGACACACAGTCTCTCTTTACCTGACCAGGTGCGGCAGCCCGAGCCGCAGCAGCGAGGATGCTGCGCTGGAGTCCAGAGCCAGAAGCTAAAGCAGCAGCTGCGCCGGCCTCCGCGGAGGCCACGCCCTGTCCCCGCCCCCAGCCCCGAGGTCCCGCCTCCCTAGCACGCGACGGCCCGACGAGCTGTTTGGGGGAGGTGAGCTTGGACGGATCGGCAGGGCTGCCGACCAATAGAAACGTGTAGCGGCGCCCGGGGCGGGAGGACAGCAAAGTGGGGCGGGGGGTGACGGCCCGGTTCAGCAGCTGAGCCGCTGGGCCTGCCTAGGGCGTGGTGAGGTTATGGGGCTAAGCCAGTCCAGGCTGCTGGGTTGGAGGCGGTGGTCGGTAGGCTAGGTCAAAGGTGGACAGCCCTGGCCACAGCCAATCCCCGCAGCTTGCCTGCTTCCGGGCACGTCCGGGGCGCTCGCTCTGGACAAACTCGAAGCCATGGGGGAAGGGAGCCGCAGGTCCCTGACTCCCGAGATTCTCCAGGTTCCCACGCCTCCGAGACCCACAAGGCTGTGCAGCTCCGGGGGTCAGGTCAGCGGCCCCTGCCCTCGTACCTGTGGGTTCAGTATTCTTGAATCCACGGGTAAACCCAAACTCTGTGTTAGTCTCTCACACCCCCAATTCCACCTCCAAATAGTTTTTAAACCCTAACCGCTGACAAGTAAATTACTTTAACTCCTTGGAGTTAAGAGCTAAATTGGTTTGGGCAAAACAATGAGCTGGGTCTTGGCTCTCCCGGACAGAATGAGTCCACATGTCACAAGGGAGGCTACTAGCTTACTGGAAAACCACCGAGTTCAAGGTCTTGTTGCCACTGTTTCTGAGCTGGTGAATCAGTATACTGTTTTGCCCCTAAATGCCAAATAATTATTGGAAGGAACTATTTTCAAATGTTTTATAAGAGGATTTGAGGCCTTACTGATAGAAAGATTTGGTCTGTGATTTGGGTGGCATTTCTTTCTGTTTCAAGTAGGTAGGCAAGAGAGAGCATTGCCTTTAATCTGCTTTCTGGTAAGTGCAAAATTTATCATACATCTGGTACTAAAGAAGAGACTCTATCCTGAACAGATTCTGTTTTCAAATAATAAGTAAATGTGAAACACTTTGGCAAGATATTTTAAAGTGAATTTTCTCAACAGTTTTTTTTTTTTTTTTTCGTTCTGGCCAGTGTGGCTCAATTGGTTGGAGCATCCTCCCATACACCAAAAAGTGGCAGATTCAATTCCTGGTGAGGTCAGGGCACATACCCAGGTTGCTGGTTCAAATCCCCAGTCAGGGCTTGTACAGGAGGCAACCAATCGATGTTTTTCTTTCTCTCGCGCTCTCTCTCAAAATCAATATAAAAAAAGAGAACTTAAAAACATTTTTTTTTTCTGGAGATAATAGTGTACCAGAATTCTGACTTATTCTTACCCATAACATTAGCCAAACATGGATAGGCTTTATATCTGTAGTTATCTCCTTCAATCCACACATCTACCATGTATAAATTTTACCTTATAGATAACACTGGGGGCTCAGAGAGGTCGGTCAAGTAATTGTTCTAGGGTCATGTAATTAGGAGTAGAGTCAATACTAGGTCAGCACTTCGTTTAAAACCCATCATTATGAATTAGAAGAATAAGAAGCACTAACACAACTCTTATTTCTTTTAACTTTTTTCTTTTGGGATTTTTTTGTTGCTGTTGTTGTTGCTATTTACCTGGAAAACTATGCTAGAGGGACCCAATTGCCACTCGACTAACTTCTTGAAACTGCAGCTTCAAGGGAAAGCAGTACTTCTGATATATGTGAGGAGCAATTGCAAGTCAGCTTTGCTCATAGTCAGGACTTGAGTCTAACTGTATTTTAATTGAAGTAGAAATCTTTTAAAGTAAACCAACCAAATTTCATGGCCTAGAAGGAAAAAAAAACAGGATATAACCCAAAGGCTTATTCCAGCATCGTTTCAAAAGCTTTCTGAAGAGATCCATAAATACTAGTCTGACCTGTAATCAAACTTGGAAATACATACTTGCTCTTCGCTTGGGAGGGAGGAGTGTATAGGAGGTCATTTAAAGAGAAAGAGAAGAAAAATATTTCTCAAAGAAGCTATTATAAAAGACAATATAAATAAGTTAAAGATTATAGATCATTACAGAGGTGTACACTAACAGGTTAGTGATATAAACCTTTAGGGTTGTATGTGCTCATGTAATAAACAGTGACTAAGTGCCTAATACTGTGTTAGATGCTGTAGTACTCTCTGAGGATATCCATTTCAAAAACACTCATGTCCTGACATCTATGAAGCACAACTTGAGGACACACAATCTGGATCAGACATGAAGAGATCAATTTATAAACATAATTGCTATGCTCTGGCCAGTTTTCTCAGTGGTTAGAGCATCGGCCTGCAGACCCAAGGGTCTTGGGGTTTGATTCCGGTCAAGGGCACGTACCTGGGTTTGATCCGCAGCCCAACCAGGGCCATGTGGAAGGCTGTCAATCGATGTGCCTCTCTCACATCGATGTCCACCCCCCCCCTCTTCCTCCCTTCCTCCCTCCCTTCCACTCCCTCTAAAAGATCAATGGAAAAATATACTCAGGCGAGGATTAACACAGAAAAAAATACCATAATTGCTAATCTGTACAACCACCCAGGAGGGTAGATAGATATTATCCTTATTTCCCAGAAGAGACTAGAAAGAACAATAACTCACGTGAGGTTCCACGGTTGAGGAAAAGTCTTAATCTCAAATCCTTCTGACCCACATCCGCATTACGCCATGCTTGCCTTCCTAAGGGCAGAAGCTCTCTCAGTCCCCACAGAAATAGATGATGTGATGTCTGCGCATTTTTAAATACTGAAGTTGTTCAATTTGTTTGTCAAAGCACTCTACTTTATACAAATCAAACCAAGAACATATAAAAGATGGTTTCTGCCTCCTTGGGGCTCCATGTTATGCTTACATGTCCTCTTTTTAAGTCCTTAGTGGTAGGTAGAAGGATTTTTTATAATTCCTCCTCCATTTTTAAACTCTCTTCTTTACCTCTTAGTTCACTTCTACTGAAAGAAGATAGTGACATTTACTAGGATGTGTGGCCAGAAGACCAGCAGGATTGACCTCACCTAGAAGCTCATTAGGTTGCAGAATCTCAGGTCCACCCAGACCCACTGAATCAGAAACTGCATTTTATCCCAGGTGATTCCTATGCATTAAGTTTTAGAAGGACTGCTTGTCTTGGGTGAAATGCATTTAATAACCACAGCAGCTTGCTGCCCAAAGAGGCTTGCTCCTGGCCTTGAACTGCAAAGGGGAAGGGGAGGGAGACAGCCGTAATGCACACATTCACATATGCTTCTTCTGTTACCTCTACCAGCAGAAACATTAGTGCCCACAGATCGCTAACTCTCAACTTCTCTCAAAAGATTAAATCATCCCTTTCCTGCAGGAAATGGAGAAAGAGAAATGCAAGCCAGGCTCTACATTCAGATGGATCCTAGCGTATACATAAAGCTTCCTGATCCTCCTGTTGTTACCTTCTACAGTCAATGAAAGCCACGGATGTCATAATTTAACCACTAAGTGCTTCCTTTCAAAGAATGAAATTTAAAAAAAACTCTTTCCACCATTAAGCTCCGGCTCACAAGCCACTGCCTCCTGCAACCTGCCCTCATTCCCTGTCAGAATTGATTTCCAGCGCTGTGCTTCTGTAATGTGTTGCCTGTACTTCCCTCATCGGCTGGTGCCCCATAAAGGGCTGCAGATGTACTTGTTTCCGCCTCTGGATTGAACTGGAGGGAGAGGACTGGCTATTGTCTACCTTTGCACCCCCACGATGCCTTGCAAATCATAAGTGATCTGCTTCGTTTAATTGAATTTCTGTCCTTCCCTGAGGTGGATGACTTCAGTGTGTGACCTAGAAGATCAAAAGAGGTTCAAAAAGCAGAGAAATGAGACACAGAGAAAACACAAACATTTCGGAGGTTCCACTTAGAAGGACTCCAGTCCAGGTGGGGAAAAGAGATGGGACATGGGAGGTGACATCATCTGTTGCCTCAGAATTCCGCCGTCTGATATGTGACCAGTCAGGAGCAAGGAGTTTCCCTTACCCAGAGCTGATTTCAGGGAGCAGGCATCTGTGGAACCCACGTGTGGATGTCACGGAGAGACCAGTGGCAGCGAAAATGGAGACCAGACCCCATAAGTGAATTCTGGGAGGTGTGAAGAGAACATGGACAGCAACCACTCCCTGGGGACTGGCCTTTGCCCTCCCACAGAGAAGGACTGTGCTCTGCCCGGATATAACAGCACATAACCAATAATTCTAGCAAGGGCCCAACATTTCATTACACTCACTAGTTATATGGCCCAAATCACCTCAGCCAATCGGGCCCTCACTGTCCTCATCTGTCACAGATGGAGGATGACAACGTTATCCCAGAACGCCTACCACAGGATCGCCAATGTTGATGTTCTCCTTCCTGACTGAGGTAAATTTATACACACAACATCCTCCAAGAGAGATGTTGTTAGATTTATTTCAACCGCAAGACAGTCAAGAAGAAGGGAAAGGCTATCCATGGGAAACATTAAACACGAAACCAATGATCACATCTCTGTGAAATGTAGGACACTGAGAGCAAACCTAATCCCTAAGACGTTTCCACCTCATTTGCCCTGAGCTGTGTAATCGGCTTTTCATCTCAACCCGATAAATGCAACTTGCCTGCTGCCCCTTCCTCCTAACGTAGAGGCTACTCTGTTCATCAGTAGCTACTCTCCACCCCCACATTTCCTGAAAATATTCAATGGCATCCAAATGTCGAGCTCTGCAGCACATCTAGGGATCGAAGACACAGAAAAACACGGCTCTGTGCTACAACGTTGTCTCTTAGTGTGGGTTCTCAATCTAAGGAAAGATAAACCGGGCCATGGAGAAGTCAAGTCTTAAATAACAGTTGAGCCCCGCTGGTGTGGCTCAGTGGTTGAGCGAAGACCCATGCACCAAGAGGTCACCAGTTCGATTCCCGGTCACGGCACATGCCCAGGTTGTGGGCCCAATCCCCAGTGGGGGGCGTGCAGGAGGCGGCCGATCGATGTTCTCCCTCATCGATGATCTTTCTCTCCCTCTCCTTTCCGCTCTCTCTCTAAAATCAATAAAGAAGAAAATGTAAGAAAGAGAGAGAGAGCGAGAAAGAAAGAAAGAAAGAAAGAAAGAAAGAAAGAAAGAAAGAAAGAAAGAAAGAAAGAAAGAAAGAAAGAAAGAAAGAAAGAAAGAAAGAAAGAAAGAAAGAAAGATTGAAAATAGTCACTCAGCCCTGGCCGGTTTGGCTCAGCGGTTGGAGCGTCGGCCTGCGGTCTGGAGAGACCCGGGTTCGGTTCCCGCTAAGGGCATGTACCTCGGTTGTGGTTTGTCCCTGGCCCTGGTTGGTCGTGCGGGTGGCAGCCACTCGATGTGTCCCTTTTGCATTGATGTTTCCCTCTCTCTCTCTTCCTTTCTCTCCCTCCCACTCCCACTCTATCTGTACAAAAAATGGAAAAATGTCCTCGGGTGAGGATAAAAAAAAAAAAAGAAAGAAAGAAAATAGTCACTCAGACCACTAGAATGATACCGCTTCAGACTGAGTGGGCTCAGTCTCTTTTGATCCACCATCCACATTATTTATTCCCCAGCTCATTCCAAAGAAGATTTGAAATGACGAATTCTCCTTATAACGTTTCAGTGTGTGGGTGAACATTGTGGAAGCTGGTAAAATGTTTGCAGGCCGACAAGATTTTTTTTAACTTGCCTACAGAAGTATTAAAAATATCTTAAATGCCACCTGAAGCACCATATGGAGAAATTACTCTCACTTAGCTGCAACCATAATTGCATCAATGCGGTCAGTTTGTAGGGGAAAAGCAAGAACTTGAGTCTTAAGCTGAAGCTATTAAATCACTCATATTAATTCCCCGAGAAAGCTGACGTTTGACTCAACAGGTACTCACTGGTACTTCTGTACAAACAAATCTGGATCTCAGAAGGTCAGCACTGATTGAGGAGGTGTGAGGGCTGCAAGGGCTTATGCAGAAGTCACATGGCATATCCCTAGGACGGAAGTCACGTCTATGGGCAGGTCTGAAGAGGTGTGGGTGTGGGCCAGGGAGGGTTACCTATTTTCACCCCCTGGGACACCAGAATTTTCACAGCAGTAGTTAGGAGGGGTTCGTCCCAAGACCTCGCTACAACATTGAGGTAGTTGTTTAACTTCAGAACTTTATGAAACAATAAATCAAGAAACATTGAAAGCACACCACCCATTGAGTTCTACATACATTTTACTCTATAACCTATATGCCACAAACTACAAACTACAAATTACAATAAAGTGTGCTTCCTATACAAATTTCCAGTTCCAGCGAACAAAAATAATTTTATGGTTGGGGGTCACCACAACATGAGGAACTGTATTAAAGGGTCACGGCATTAGGAAGGTTGAGAACCACTGTTTTACAGGATTCACAGTATAGTTGTGTGATTAGAAGAATATGTTTGTAACAAAACAGACCAGGGTTCACATCCTAAGTCTGCCATTTCCCAACAGTGTGCTTTTTGACACATAAGATTTCTCTAACCCTCAGTTTCCTCCTCTGTGCCTTCCTCATAGTTTGATTTGTATGTTTTAAAAAAAATAAATTGTGGCAAAGCACTTAGCACTCTACTTAGAATAATGCATGAAGATACCATCAGCCTGTGATTACACACATTTTACTGTTATTGTGTACATTTTGCTAATTAAGGAAGGCTTTGCTTCTCTTCAATATAATCAGCAAAATATTAGCCACTAATTACCATAGTAACAGCTTGTCTAATTGTGCGGTCCTTCAGCTCACCAGCCCTCCTTGTCTCCTTACTCTGAACACCTTGGTATGAGGTCAGTGGTTGCTGAATTCTGCGTGGTCTTCCTTCCATACAGCACTGTGCGTTCTCTCCGGGACCATGAAAGGGTTGCCGTGATTCTCAACTTCAGGCAGAAAGAATGACTCCCAGATTTGGACCCGGGCCAAAAATTGGATTCTGAACCCTCAGTTCATTCCCCACCTCAACCACTTCACCCCCAACACCTGACACTTCCTATGTAACACCATCAAGCATCAGTCCTACCCACAGCACTGCAGCAGCATGACTAACCATTTCATACCCTAGAATGTATAAGAATAGCAAGCTTCATTTAGAACACATACATACAGGTACATGAATAAACATAGATTAAACTAGAGATTTAAAAATAGGCAACCAGAAGTGTTTCAAAGGAAGTGTACTAATGTCTACAACTCACATGGAAATGCATGAAAATTAAGATGGACTGATGGATGGGTAAAGACATGAATAGATATGCAATAAAGCAAATAAGCCAAATGCTTCCTATAGAAACTAGGAGGTGAGTATTTATATTCACTATATAATTCTTTCTTCCTCTCGGTATATTTACTATTTTTTATAAAATATCAAGGGAAGTCTCTAGTCATGTTTTGTTTGCTTGCACAGTCTGCTAAAAATCAGGAAGTGTAATAAAATCCAGATTTTTCTATTTCTGTAAAAATCTAAATTCTGGCAATACTGAACCTACAGGCCAACAAGTGGTTGGGACTGAGTAGCAGCTGCTTTCTGAGGGGCATGAGACCACCAGGTCCCTACATTCCTAGCATTCTCTGTCCTACGAGGTCCTCCCTGCGTCACTCATTCAGGTTTCCTGCCTGACCTTCATCAACATTGGAGTTGCAACCTCTGTCGTAAATATAAACATCAAGTGGATGGATTATGGAATAATTGTCCACTTCATAAAAGTCTTTTCACAATTTCTTTTCCAGAGATTTTTTTTTATGTGATGCCTTTAATGTTATCCTTCAGAAGTATCTATAAATGTCCTGAAATTATATGTGCCTGAAAAATATTGTGCCTGTGTCCTTATGTTCACTTTTCTTGAAAAGTAACCCATAGATTTTTTTATTAGGCTCTCAAAGAGATTTGTGAATTAAAAGTCATTAATAAGGAGTCGAGGAGGCAAAAATGGCTGAAGCGTAAGGAAGTCCCATCCACTTGCTGCAACTACAGGACCGGGCCTGAAGCTAAACTGGAGAGCATTTAACTTGAAAAACTGCCTGAAAATAGCTGACTGGAAATACAGTGAGCAAGCAGGCCGTGGAGAGGAGACCGCGAATTAGGTGAGTGAACCCACGCAGCTGCGTGGGGTGTGGTGTGGCTTGAAAGATGGAGGGAAGGTGCAGGCAGCTGCAGGCAGCCCCCTGGGAAAGGGGGAGCTCAGAACCACACAGAGATCCCCAAAGGAGAGCAACAGAAAAGGGAAGGGGAGCCCAAGTGGTACCTGGGGAAAGAGCCCTGTTCCTCCCCACCTAGAGCTAAGAGGAGGCTTCCCTCCCGTCACCTGGGGAACAGATCTGAGCTGAAGATCGGCACCCCAGTGGCAGTGCCTGACATGCTGAGGAATTGGACATCTAACCAGGAGGGAGCCTAAGCAGAGCCCCAACCATGCAGAACAGTGAACAGCATAGGGCAGGAAATCTGCACTCCAGCAGCAGCACCTGATACACTGGGGATTTGAACATCTGGCCAGGTGGGAGACTGGGCAACAGCCCTGCCCAGCACAAGCAAGCCTTGCTGAAAGATTAAAGAGCCAAGCAGGGCATTTCTTTTCTTTTCTTTTTTTTTCATTACCCTTTTAAAAAAATCAATTCTCATCTGCTTGGGGTGGGGCACCAGCAACCCAGGCAGAACTGAGGCATTGGAAGGAGAAGAAGAGACTGCCTGCCTCTTTTACAAGCTACAGGCACCACCCCCAACACAAATCTGAGTAAAACACCCTGACTGGACCTGATTCCCTGCAGAGCCAGTGCCATGGGGGAAGGGAAAGCAGACCAGAACAGATACAAACAAGTGGCTAGCCCTGAAGGTGACCCAGCCTCTAGGCTAGGGAAGCCCAGCTCATAGGACTACCTGGGACCATGCCCTGCAGGGCTGCAGCCAGGAGGCCAAGGACCAGGCAGGGACAGTGATTCACATTGGCTTATACCAGAGAACTGCCCAAGAGGACAGGGACCCACACCTAAGAGGCCAGATCCAACTACAATGGAAAAAAGAAAATCCAGCGAGCTCAGTAAAGAGCAGATCCAGGGGTCAACAGAGCTGGGGTTGAGACATAGTTAACAACCCTGAGGACTGAGCCCACCCACAAACAGACAACAGCAATAAAGACCAAAATTCAAGAGAAGAGCTCACATAACCCACAGGGCTCTATCCTAGAGCACCCAGCTCAGAAGATAATGGCGACTACTTCATTGGGTCCCACAAGAAGGCCACCACACCAATACTGGGAGCCATAGCAATCTTATCTGATACACACTGACCTGCCTACATGGCCCAACATGCCTCGCCTGGCCCCGAACTGCCAGATTAATAAAATGGTGAAACAAAGAAACAACCCCCAAATGAATGAGAAGGAGGATTCACCAGAAGAGGAACTACATACAATAGAGGCAAGCAATTTGTCTGATAATTCAAAGCGATGGTTTTAACGGTGCTCAAACAACTTAGTGCGAATTACAAGAAACTCAACGAGAACTATACCAGCATAAAAAAGGTAGAAGCTATGAATAAAAATCAAGAGGAAATGAAGCATGACATAGCTGATAAAAAAAAAAAAATACCTTGGAAGGATTCAATAGTAGATTAGAAGAAGCTGAAGACCGAATCAGTGAGTTAGAAGATAATGTAGAAAAAAACCCCACCCAAATGGAGCAGCAAATTAAACAAAATTAAAGAGGAGGAGGAGAGTTTAAGGGAGCTTTAAGATAATATGAAATGTAACCTGGGACATTCTCAAAGACAGACCACATGTTAAGACACAAACTAAGTCTCAACAAGTTCAAGTTCAAGAAGATTGAAATTTCATCAAGCATCTTCTCAGATCACAGTGGCATGAAACCAGAAATCAGTTACAATAAAAACACTCAAAAGCATTCAGACAGATGGAGGCTAAATAGCATATTATTAAGCAATGCCTGGGTCACCAATTATATTAAGAAAGAAATAAAAAAACTTCCTGGAAACTAATGAAAATGAACACACAACAACACAAAATCCATGGGACATAACAAAAGCAGTCCTGAGAGGGAAGTTCATAGCACTACAGGCCTACCTCAAGAAACAAGAAAAATTTCTAATAGACTATCTAACCCTACAACTTAAAGATATAGAAAGAAAACAAAAAGAAAGACCCAGAGTTAGTAGAGGGAAGGAAATAATAAAGATCAGAGCAGAAATAAATGATATAGAGACGAAAAAAAAAAAAAAAAAGATCAATGAAACCAAGAGCTGGTTCTTTGAAAAGCTAAACAAGATTGACCAATCTTTAGCCAGACTCACCAAGAAACAAAGAGAGAGGACTCAAATTAATAAAATCAGAAACAAAAGAGTTGAAATAACAGCTGACACCACAAAATTACAAAGAATTGTAAGAAAATACTATGAACAATTATATGCCAACAAATTCAACAACCAAGGTGAAATGGGTAATTTTCTAGAATCATGCAGTCTTCCAAAACTCAACTGGAAATCATCAGAAAACCTGATCAGATGAATAACAACTAAGGAAATAGAAGCAGTAATCAATAAACTCCCAGCAAACAAAAGCCCTAATCCAGATGGATACACAGGGGAGTTTTACCAAACATTCAAAGAAGAACTAACAACTATTCTCCTCAATCTATTCCAAAAAATTCAAGAGGAAGGAAGACTTCCAAGCTCTTTTTATGAGGTCAGCATAATCCTAATCCCAAAAACAGATATAGTACAAAAAAAGAAAATGATAGGCCAATATTCCTGATGAACAGAGATACCAAAATCCTCAACAAAATTTTAGCAAATTGAATTCAGCAATATATTTTTAAAAACTATACACCATGACCAAGTGGGATTTATCCCAGGGATGCAAACTGGTACAATATTCACTAATCAATAAATTGACACACCACATAAAATAAAAGATAAAAATCATATTATCATATCAATAGATGCCAAAAAGCATTCTACAAAATCCAGCACCCATTTTTTGGAAAGTGGGAATAAAAGGATCATACCTCAACATAATAAAGACCATATATGGCAAACCTACAGCCAACATCATCCTCAATGGGCAAAAACTAAAAGCATTTCTCTTAAGGACAGGAACAAAATAGGGATATCTGCTTTCACCACTCTTATTCCACATAGTGCTGGAAGTCTAAGCCACAGCAATCAGACAAGAAGAAGAAATAAAAGCCATCCAAATTGGAAAGGAAGAAGTAAAACTGTCATTATTCACAGATGGCATGATATTGTACATAAAAAATTCTAAGGACTCCATCAAAAATCTACTAGATTTAATAAATGAATTTGGCAAAGTAGCAGGATACAAAATCAATATCTATAAATTGTTGGCCTTTTTTTATACACCAATAATGAACACACAGAAAGAGAAACAAAAAAATCCCATTTATCATTGCAACAAAAAAAATTAAGATAGATAGAAATAAACTTAACCAAAGAAATAAAGGACCTGTTCTCAGAAAACTATAGGACATTGAAATAGAAATAGAGGAAGATATAAAAAAGTGGAAGCATATACCTTATTCATGGATTGGAAAAATTAACATCATTAAAATGTCCATATTACCCAAAGCAATCTATAGATTCAATGCAATCCCCATTAAAATACCAATGACATATTTTACAGATCTAGAACAAATACTCCAAAAGTTTATATGGAACCAAAAAAAGACCCTGAATAACCACGCAATCTTGAAAAAGAAGAACAAAGTAGGAGGGATAACAATATGAGATTTCAGGTTATACTACAAAGCCACTGTAATCAAAACAGCCTGGTACTGGCACAAGAAGAGGCATATAGATCAGTGGAACAGAACAGAGAACCCAGAAATCAACCCAAGACATTATATTCAACTAGTATTTGACAAAGGAGGCAAGAGCATACAAGGGAGTGTAGACAGTCTCTTTAATATATGATGTTGGGAAAATTGGACAGGTACATGCAAAAAAAAAAAAAAAAAGAAGAAGAAGAAGAAGAAAGAAACTAGACCACCAACTTACACTATAACAAGAATAAACTCAAAATAGATAAAAGACTTAAATGTTACTTGTGAAACCATAAAAATCCTAGAGAAAAAATGTAGGCAGCAAAATCTCAGACATCACATGTAGTGAAATTTTCACCAATACAACACCTAGAGCAAGGGAAACAAAGGAAAAAAATTAATAAATGGGACTACATCAACTAAAAAGCAAAGAAACAAGCATCAAAATGGAAAGGGAACCCAATGTATGGGAGAACATAATTGTCAATGATGCCTCAGATAAGGGGTTAATTTCCAAAATAAATAGAGTACTCATGCAACTCAACAAAAGGAAGACAAAAAACCCAATTAACAAATGAGCAGAGGACCTAAATAGACACCTCTCCAAACAGTACATACAAATGGCCAAGAGACATGTGAAAAAATGGTCAATGTCAGTAATCATCAGAGAGATGCAAATTAAAATGACAATGAGTTATCACTTCACACCTGCCAGAATGGCTGCCATCAACAAATCATCAAACAAGGTCTGGCGAGGGTGTGGAGAAAAGGGGACTCTAGCACATTGCTGGAGGAAATGCAGACTGGTGCAGCCACTATGAAAAACAATATGGTGCTTCCTCAGAAAATTAAAAATTAGACTGCCATTTGACCTAGAGATCCCACTTCTAGGAATATATCCTAAGAAGCCTGAAACACCAATCAGAAAGAATATATGCACCCCTATGTTCATTTCAGAACTATTTACAATAACTAAGATCTGGAAGCAGCCCAAGTGTCCATCAATAGATAAGTGGATAAAAAAGCTGTGGTACAGATATACAATGGAATACTATGCAACTCTAAGGAAGAAAGATATCTTACTCTTTGAGACAACATAGAAGGAGCTAGAGAGTATTATGCTAAGCAAAATAAGCTAGTCAGAGAAAGACAAATATCACATAATCTTACTAATTTGTGGAATCTGATGAACAAAATAGACCCAGAGATATGGAAGTGGGGATCAGATTGACAAACCTCAGAGGAACGGGGAGGGGGAAGGCGGGAAGAGATAAACCAAAGATCTTATATGCATAAATGTGCAACCAATGGACATAGACAACAATACTGTGAAGGGCATGGGTGACCAGAGCAGGGAGGAGGGTGCTAATGGGGTAAAAAGGAGAAGCATCTGTAACAAAAATAAATTAGTTATTTGAAAAAAGTAATTAATGAGGAACTTAAGTTAAGGAGCTGTGCTAGTATATTTTAAACAATTCGCCATCTACACATAACCAGTCAGGTACACTGTTAGGTTTTCCTGAATAGTAAGGTACATGTGTACCCCTTCCTGAACCAGAATGGGGCAGGGACCTGTGTGTAAGAGAGTGATGAGTGAGTGAGTGAGTGAGTGAGTGAGTGAGTGAGCGAATGTGTGTTTACAAGGGAAGGTGAGATCCACTTTGCCGAAGGACGGTGCCTGCAGAGTCCCCAGACACTCTGTGATGCAAACATTAGCAGTCTACGTTCACGTGCACACAGAAGGGCTGTGATCTCCAGGAAACTCTGCATCTTATGTGTACACAGCTCCAACAGCACAAAGTATTGCAGTGGATCATATTTGGGGTACTAACAATTTCAAAACTGTCTCCCTCTCTACTTCAAGTCCTATCTCTAAGAAAGGCCAATAATATCTTGCCCCTCACCCCCGCCCAAAATTGACACCAGGATTTCGGTTTGTATAGATAGTGATAGTTTATTTTTCTAAGTCATTGCTTGTTCACTTATCTTTCCCTCTCTTCAAAAATGGAAGAAGAGATAGTTGTTAAACACAGTTAACCTTTCCTTTTTATGCACAATGATTCTTTCATCAGCTTGCCTGATCTTTCCATAATTCGGAGGGAACACAATCGCAGGATAGAAATAGATTTTATTCAGCAACATGTATTGTGAGCCTACCATGTTTCATGTAATGTGCTCGGCTCTGGGCTAAGAGAAAACAGGACTCAGTCCATACATTCGAGGAACATTTGCTATGAGCACTATTGCATTATTGTTCGTGTAAGTTACAAAGCAAAAAAGTCCTTAAAACTCTCTAATATTAAAAATGTAGCTTTTTGCTGGGAGTTCTTGTATGGATTACTAAAACTTTAATTTTGCTTTTCAGAACTTGCTCTAGTCCCTCGTTTTATTCTTTCAAAAGTGCTCCAGGGTTAGTCACTCTGAATTTGATCTCATGAAAATCCCTCCCAGCCAGCAGTGTGCTCAGGCCGCTGTGACTGTCAGAGTTCCTCAGAGCCTGGATTTGGTGGTGGTGGTGGGTGTGTGGGGAGGCAAGGCACTGAATGAGGGGTGTATCCGGGAACAAAGCGAGCATCGGAGCCCCCAGAGATCTAGTGGAGGCATTAGTCAAAGGTTGCAGGTAGAGAGGTAGAAAGTAGTTAAGGATCAACAGCAGGAATTAAAGTAGAGGTACCGGGATGGTGGGAATACATGGAAATGTACAGACATTTGATAAGGCAACTCAGAAGCTTCTCATAGGCAAGAGGGAACTGTCATGGTTTGCGGCATATTTATTTACACCTAGATCTCTCTCTTTAAAAAAAATTTTTTTTTTCTATACTGATTTTTAGAGAGACAGGAAGGGATAGGGAGAGAGAGAGAGAAACATCACTGAGAGAGAACATTGATTGGCCGTCTCCTGTATGCCCCCCACTGGGGATCAGGCCCACAACCTGGGCATGTGTTCTGCCTGGGAATGGAACCGGTGACCTCTTGGTGCATGGGTCGATGCTCAACCACTGAGCCACACGGGCCGGGCTACACCTAGATCTCTTATTTTATTTTATTTATTATTATTATTATTTTATCCTCACCTGAGGACATTTTCTTCATTTTGTTCAGACAGAGTGGGAGGGAGAGAGAGAGAGAGAAACATCGATGTGAAAGGGACACATCGAGTGGTTGCCACCAGCGCGACCCAACCAGGGCCGGGAACAAACTGCAACTGAGGTACATGCCCTTATCGGGAACCGAACCCGGGTCTCTCTGTACCGCAGGCCGACGCTCTAACCGCTGAGCCAAACCGGCCAGGGCTACACCTAGATCCCTTGTATCAACAGTTCTCTAGGCCTTCAGGTGCTCCTCAATCAATCATTACTATTTGCCATCTCTCTGTTTCTGCTTGGCTTGCATTTTAAGCTCAGCAATTCTGTCACTGACAATCTTCTGAATAATTCCATCTCATCGCTTCTAGCCTCACTGCATCTGGGTACATCTATAAAAGTCAGAGTCTGGAATCAGACAGTGGCTTTTCCGAAGTTTTTTTCAGTGACAGAACCAAAACAAGGAGTCGTACCTTAAAGTTAAGTATGACATTTTTTTTTAAATCCTCACCCGAGGACATTTTTCCCTTTTTGTTTCAGACAGAGTGGGAGGGAGAGAGAGGAAGAGAGAGAGAGAGAGAGAGAGAGAGAGAGAAACATCAACGTGAAAGGGACACATCGAGTGGTTGCCACCCGCACGACCCAACCAGGGCTGGGGCCAAACTGCAACCGAGGTACGTGCCCTTAGCGGGAACCGAACCCGGGTCTCTCTGGACCGCAGGCCAACGCTCTAACCGCTGAGCCAATCCAGCCAGGGCAAAGTTAAGTATGACTTTTAAGAAGTGACTCTTCTTGATTAAATGAGCTGAAAGAGTCTTTGTAAATTCAACATACTGATACAACACCAGGGTACCACCCCATGTAAAGGTTATGGTTATAACCCAGACACTCAGGCCCTTCGAAATGGGTACCAACCCTTTCTGTAAATTCTGTGTTCATTCCCTCCCATTCTGTTCATCTTCCAACTGGAGCTGAGGCCAGTGGACACTGATAATCAGATCCATATATAACTACAAGTGACTCAGATTAACACCTGAATCTGAACTCCCCAAAATCTGTACTCAACCCACCCTACATCTTCTACCTCTTTGGGAAACTCACTCTCAGTAAAGGTCTCGTTTCTCAGATTTCCTGAGTAAACAGAACCAAGAAGATGAACCTAGACAGGATTTCTCAGCCTCACACTATTGACATTTGAGGCCAGATACGTCTCTGTTTGGTGTGTGTGTTGGGGGGTGGGAGCACCTCCCTGTGCATTGCAGGACTTTAAGGGGTATCCCGAGCCTGTACCCACTAGATAACAGGAGTACCACTCGCCACCCAGTTGTGAAAACAAAAAATATCTCCAGACATTTTCAAATGTCCTATGGGGCCAAAATCATGAGTGCTTCAACATTAATCATATCATTTAATTTTATATCAACTCTTTCTAGCTCAGAGAAAAAAGTTTGAGATAAGGTCACAGAACTGAGACTGGGTTCTATCCACCACATCACAGCTGTCCCAGAAACAAGGGCTAAAATGCGGACAGGCCCGGAGTCTGTGGATGTTTTTCTTCAGTGCTCATCCAGAATGCACATCAAAGCCCTTCCGGATCGCTCTCCTCTTGATCGGGCTCACTGCTTTAGTGACCCGGCGTCACCTCAAGTAACGCAATCACTCACCCACAGATACCACTCCTACTTATTCGACTGTTGGATGAGCATCACAACAGACCTTCTTTAGGACAAGCTGTTCAGCTGAGTTTTTCTCATTTAGCACAAAGCATCCAGTGCCTGGATACTGGAGTCGTGTGAGGAAGAGGACAATGCTAACTGCTGAACTGGAATTTAAGGATTCCCTGCGGGAAAGGGAAACCGGGAGCTAGAGCAAGGCACACCTAACAGGGACCTGACCTTTCCTTCCGTCCCCACTGGCTACAGGGTGCTGCCACCTCTAAGCCGCAGGCAGGCAGGCGGCTTAGCTTGTTGTTATGGTGAGAGGACAGTGTTTACTCCCGGATTCTTGACAGGCCAGCTGTTTTACTAAATGTGGTCATTAATAAAAATGCAATTCTTCGTGCGATGTCCCAAAGGATTTTTTAAAACAAGTTCACACCTGGAATGAAGGTGGGACTAAGATGGCCAGATGTCTCTGTTACTCACTAGATTCATCGTTTCCCCTGGGATGTTCATCTGGCTCCAGATGCTGGACCGAGGCTCACTGGCTCCTTGCCGGAGGGCACATGACTTGAATACCTGTATCTGACACAATTCTGGAATGTGAATGAGGGACAGGAGATTGGCTGATAGGAAGGCAGTTTTCACCCTTAGCATTGCTTTTCTGAGTTTTAAAGATTTGCATATTATTGATTTAGAGCATTCTTCCACAAGTAGTTCATTCTGATTATTTAAACTACTGACAGGATAGAGACAAGACACTTTATTTGACTCTATGAAATATATTTACATTAAAAGATGGGAGGGGTAGGGACAATGCTCCTCGTTTTGTTTTGTGTTTTTTTTTTTTTTTCCAATAATTTCTCTCAAATAAATTTTAGAAAATAAATAGAAAAATGATAATTTCCCTGAGTAAGCTAATTGGCTTATATAACAAATGTAAGAGATTAAGCTCATTTTAAGAGTCTTTGCTGAGTTCTTAGAAGAAATGGCTTGGGAGGTTTATATATTTTTAAAAGCCCCACACAAATAACTGTCATTTACATAAAGTTAATAGTAAGTTGAAACTTCTTAAAAGTAAACCTCTTTTCTACTGTGTACGTGGACAAGTGAAAGGTCCTACCATTGTCAGATGGGTATTAGAATTATCCCAGTGATCACTTTGTAAATTATATAAATGTTTAATCATGATATTGTACACCTGAAACCAATATAATACTGTATGTCGATTGTAATATATATATATATATAAGTTCCCACTACTGAAATTACTACGACAAAAGTTTTTAGTTTGAAATAGTTGGGATCACTCCCTCTTCCTTTCCCTTCATGCTCATAATTATGTATAAGGGACGATGCTGAATTTGATCGTGAGCTCTCAGGAACCTGGGATCTGCCTGGAGATAAACCTGGTAAAACTGCACCCTCAGCCCTGTGGCCCAGGTATTTAACCACACCAACAATCAGTGCAGCAGCTCAGCCAGCATGTCCAGTTGAAATTTAAGTCAGCTGTCCCAAATCCTTCACAAACTAGGTCCTGAAGGTGGCCCCAACTGGCTGATTTGAAATAAAATTACTTGGGCAGAAACCTATTAGCCGGAATGATAAACCCAAGAGGACAGTTGTGCATAATTTGACTCATTTGGTTGGAGCTAGGCTCAGTTCTGTCTTTGCTGTGTTTAGTGATTTCTTGTTTGAAGGTGGTGGGGGCCTTAATGGTTTTTCTGTGATAACTAGAAAGAAAACCCCTGAATAACTTTAGATCAGTGATCATGGATTGTACTGGAGCTTAGAGTCTTAGACACTGAATATTTGTTTGGGGTCAGGGGAGGGTTGGGGGAAGGCCAGGGGAGGGCTAAGTTCAAGGTGTCAACAAAAGCATTCCCCAGTACCCACCAGAATTCTTATCTAGAAAGCCTGAGAAAATACCCCCTTAACTAAGATTGATATGAGAGCACATAAAGGGCATGGTTTTATTGAATATTCAATTGTACGAAAACTCCTTCTTTCTGGTTGAGAACACCTTCTCAGTTTCAGAGATTTTCACATCAGAGATTAAGAGACAAGGAAAAGTAGATTTGACCAATTTATAATAGCAGAGTAAAGAGGACCCCTAAAATCTTGTGAAGTTGGAGAGAAAATCCAAGGGAAAGGAGCTAAAGAGTGGGTTTAAAGTGTTGTTGCATTTTTTATAAACTTCAAATTAGATCATAGATCACACAAGATATTTTTCTTTGTAATTTATTGAATGTATTGGGGTGACATTGCTTAATAATATTATATAGGTTTCAGGTGTACAGTTCTATAATAGAACATCTGTATACTGTATTGTATGTCTTCCACCCAAGGTCAAGTCTCCTTCTATCACCATTTATACCCCCTTTACCCCCTTCTACCTCCCCCCACCCCCTTTTCCCTCTGGTAATCGCCATGCTGTTGTCTGTGTCTTTGAGTTTTTTGTTTTTATTTTTGTTTGTTTGCTTAATCCCTTCACCTTTTTCACCTAGCTCCCCAACCCCCTCCCCTCTGACAGCTGTCAGTCTGTTCTCTGTATTTATGAGTCTATCTCTATTTTGTTTGTTAACTTTTGTTCATTAGATTCCACATGCAAGTTAAATCATATAAAAACAAGAAACAGATCTTATTTTAGTCATCTGGGGGAATTATTTAGTCCATTTCCTTGACTTTAGAACCACCTGGATTTTCCCCATGTGGATTTTTAGGTAAGTAGTATAAGATGAAGATGAACCTTCTCAGCCACCTTTGTAGTTCTTTCTCCGCACCTCACACTGACCCATTATGTTTTCAGAAATGTGAGTACATTATGGTTTACTTCAGCAATTTTAGCACGCATTCTACTTTTATATGTCACACCCCACAGCGTTTAGAAAGAATAGTTTTCTATAACAAATACTTTCAAAGACTTCTAGTTCTTACTTTCTTTACATTTCAACTACAAATGTGTCAAACACTCCAGAGTTTTAATTTTGCTGGAGTTCACTATCAAACCTCTTATTGCTAGTGAAATATATATATCCTGACTGTGGATCTTTGACTCCTCCATTTCTATCTCCTGAATTTTAACTAGAATTCAACCTAATTATGATCACCAATTATGGCTGATATTTGTAGAAAACCGACTCTCCTCCAGACACATACTTACTGGAAGAGGCTATGCCATGAGTTGGGAGCAGACCTGCGTGTTCCTGCTGGAAGTTCCAAGAATGCCAGCTCCGAGCACCCGTTAGCCAGGCCATTTCTCGGACTTGTGTTTGCAGCAAGCAGCCTTGAAGAATGAGGTCATGTCTCCCCCTGGGCAAAGAGCAAGCTTGCTTCTGCTTACTGGAAAGTGGTAAATTCCCCAATTTAGCGTTCCTCTCTTGTAAGCTAACCCACTGTGTGTGCGAGTATTTCTCACAGGCCTCGTTTTGTCCTCATGGGACTTGGGGGACATAGAGAACCAATGCAAATGAGTGTGAGGCTCTGCTACTGCTCTTGCTGTGAGTAATAAACTTCTTTGTTTCTGTCTCAGGAGCCTCGTATCTCCTACCGGTATCCTGTGGCAGGATGACTTGTAAGTAGGGTAAACTTACAGGCCCTGCCTGCACACTTCCTAGCACAGTTTTGTGTGTTGATTCTCATTTAATGTTCACAAAGCCTTCATGAGACTTTTAGCCCCACTTTTCTGAAGTTATTAACACTGTGCTAAGCACACTTTCCTTTGTTACTAAGTCTGGGCTCCATCGTCAATTCTCTCGTCAGTCCTCAATTCCATGTGTTTCCCTGCAAGCTCCAGGTGACACCCCAAAGCTGGGCCGTCCTAGTTAGACTTCTCTGCACCTGTGCGTTGAGAGCAGCCATTTCATCTGCAGCCACTGAGCCTCCAGGCTTATCTGTGACTCCTCTTTGCTTGCCCTTGGATAGCCCCTCATCCCATTCTCCTCAAATGCTAAAACTCTGCTCTTTCCCCTCTAACTCCTTGACTCCCAGAGTCTAGTTCACAGAAAGAATAGGAATGTCTGGAAAATAACTCCATCAACCCCTACACGCACGCACGCACACGCTCGTGCACACACACACACACTTAAAGGTGTGTCGATGAACATGACCATCACAATTTCCTTCCTTAAAAGCCCAAGCAGATCAAGTCAAATCTGCCAACCCCCAACCCCTGGGCTTTTGATATGGTCTCTGCTTGTCTATCACTAGTCAAATTATGCTCACATTGCCCTCCGCCTTTAAGCATTCTGAAGTCTCTAGTCTAAAAAGAAAAACCTTTCTCAAGACTCCTCCCCAAGGATCTCTTCCCCCATTTCTCTCCTTTTTATGGCCAAGATTGTTCTTCTTCACCTCCTCACCTCCACTGCTCTTCCAGGCTTCCCATCCATTGCATCTGACTGCCCAGTCCAGTGGATCTCTCTCTTCTCCACATATATAAGCCCAAGGGACAAAAGTTACCAGAACCCGGGAGGAGCAGGGTTGAGTTCTTCTCCCCTGGTTGAGAGACACAGCCAGCTGGAGGCAGCCTCGCAGGGAGCAGCCATGAGAATTAGTACTCACTCTTCTCTCTCCCTCTGATCTGCTGCTGGTGCTCCACACTACCAGACCCAACTAAAAGCAGGGGAGCCTGTACAAGTCAACCTCCAGGGCCAGAGAGAGCAGGTAGAAAAAGGTGAGAGTTGACTGAAGGGCAACTGGAGGGCATAGGCTACATCCCTGAACAGCACACTGCATGAGAAGGTCTTAGCGATATTTTTAAATCTTTAATAAACAACCTAAAGTCTTGTGTCTGGAGACAAGAAAAGAAGTGATAGCATATATGACCATCAAAACATGGCACAGAACCTAAAATTAAAGAGGAGATAAGTAGTTTAAATTTTTTTCCATTAACACAGGCAAAAGCACCCCTTAAGTTTCCAAGATGGTTTCAAACCATGTAACTGCAGTGCTATTCGTAAATAATCATAAGATGCCAAGTTGACTATGGTTGCACTTGACATTTGAAGAGGCTAGTGAACTAATAGGTTACCTGTAATAAATGACCTTAAAACAGGATTTGTTGGGTAATGTGTTATGTAGGGAAGAGAAGAGCAAAATATTACTTTCAGTTTGAAGTTAACTTACTTGGGTCATTTTTGGGTGCTATTTTCATTGTGTACTATATATCCTAGAGTAGTATGTAGCATAGCCATCACTGCTGTTTAATTTTATTATAAAATTGTATATTTATCTTAAACAGGGTCAAATATTTTTGGCCCCATGCCTTGGCTATACTTTGTATTTAATCATTTGGCGACGCCCTTCCCCATGACTTCTGCCAAGGGAAGACCTCAAATGCGAGAGTGGAAAGGATGATGATTGAAGATGATTGTGTTTAATACCAAACTTTTACAGATGAGCTACAATTCGGAGATGTCACAGGAATTGCCCAAGGCCAAGCAGCAGTTGTTAGAGATTAAAAAAGAATTCAGGTTCCCATAGCACTTAAAAATGTCTTCTCTTATTTCTACTTACCCTGACTCTGCACGAGGCCATTCTATACATGGGGCAAAACTTCCCTTAAGTGCTGTTCACCTCCCAGAGGCTCCTTCAGCTGAACAGTGTGGAGCAGTGCCCTGGGCACAGTGCTGAGCATTCGGGCCTCTGCGTCAGAACTTATCTCTGACCCAACAGCATGTGGGTGAGCCCTTTCCCCATCTAGGCCTAAAATTTTTCTTCTGAAAGAAAAAGCGTGAGGGATAAGTTAGAACAAAAGATTCCTAAGGTCTCATTCACATCTAAAACTTGGTTACTGCTGTGGAAATTTGCTTTATGAAAATAATGATGTGGTTGTCCTACATTTAGAGGGCATTTTAAATCTCTAAAAATATTCAATGAGGTTTCGAAAAATTATAATTTTTCATATACCTGGATTATATTCTTGTTTCTAAAAGAGGGACACCTTTTTGATTTGAATAAACATCAGATTAGGATCACCAAAAGTATTACACACCCACTTCCAAAATAAACACATTTTCAACAAAGATTTTAGTGATCTCAAGGCCTAAGGGAAAAGGAATTGGCTGTGAATTAATTATTACTATTTTCCTATTGGAAATATTTGAAGAAAAATGGTAGGAAGAATTGTGTGTCAAGATCCTCCAAGAAGCAGACACGAATATATGATTAAACATGCGAAGACGTTATTAGATGACATGCCTGTGAGAGACAATGGGGAGGGAACCAGGAAGGACAGGGAGGACAACTTATGATGCCAATCTGACCACAACTGAGTAGATGAGGCAAGAAAGGTTAGATGAAGTGTCCTATGCTGCCAAGTAGTCTATAGAAAGGTCAGCAAGGCCATCAGGAGCCATTGAACCAAAGCTGGCCTTCGGAAGAGTCTTATCTCCAGGAATAGATTTGCCTGACTATCCCTCCTGCATTTAGGGGAGGAGGATAAGTATGAAGATCCGTGCACAGCTGTGTGTGTGTGTGTGGGGGGTGTCTTTGGTTTAAGTTCCCTTAATTTAAGTCTATAAGACACATTCTTTTTTTTTTTTATAAATCTTTTTTTTTTTTTTTTATCCTCAACCGAGGATATTTTTTTCCATTTTTTGTACAGATAGAGTGGGAGGGAGAGAGAAGAAGGGAGAGAGAGAGAGAAACATCGACGTGAAGGGACACATCGAGTGGCTGCCACCCGCACGACCAACCAGGGCCGGGGACAAACTGCAACCGAAGTACATGCCTTTAGCGGGAACCGAACCCGGGTCTCTCCGGACTGCAGGCCGACGCTCTAACCGCTGAGCCAAACTGGCCAGGGCTATAAGACACATTCTTAAGGCCTCCACAACGTTCTCTCCCTTTGACTTTTCAGTATCTTAGGAACTCTTTGCTCTCAGCCTAGTTATCATGTCACTGTCCTTCTCCTACAGGTGATCAATCAAAAGAAGAATATGAATTCTAATTCCATAATTTCCATTTCATCCTTCTGAAATTAACTTTCTTTACATATAATGTTGGCTTTCCTCATTGGTCTGTCATAAAAAAAAGTGACTATAAAACATGATTGGAAAACATCTTGTGGAAAAGCTTATGAGAATGGGTTAGGCTACAGAAATGGTCACACATAGATTCTTACTTATTCAGTGGGTAGAAAGGAGTGAAGTATTAAGGTAACATCTGCCCTTCATGTCTTGATAGCTGGGCCTTCTAATCTCTGCTCACAAATCCTAGGAGCCACAGAGGGAAGACAGAGAAGACTCATGGGAATGGTTGGAAAGGGCACACCTTTACCTGTCTACTCTTCTGCACAGCCCTCCCTCGTGGCAATCCCTCTTGTGTTCGAAGCCTTGTCTACAGGGTGTGAGAGCCTCTTACCTAGATCTTTACTGTTCTTGTGCTACACCCCTCCTGTTCCGGGGTGGAATTTCCCTTACGCTTCAGACCTTACTGCTAATTTCAGGGAACGTGCGTGCTCTTATGCAGTCACTCATGATTGAGATCTTAAATCTAGAATCCTCCAGTTAGTACAATATTATTGGCTATATATCCTAGGCTGCACTTGACACCCCCATGACTATTCTGTAACTACCAATCTGTACTGTAAATATGGGGTGAGGGACCACTTTGAAAAGTATCTGATTGTCTAGCCACTATGCAGTACACCTGACACTAATACAAAAGAATAGCGAATATGAACTGTAATTGAAAAATAAAGTAAAATCCTCGTCTATATCTAGAGAAATTTGCTTTCCTCCAATTGCTGCCTGTTCTTTGTCACTTGGGAATGAGCTGCAAATGGATAGAAATCAATTTGGTCATGCAAACTCCCTTAAGTTCTTTTGAACAAAAACATCATAGTCACTAAACATTTCAAGGTGCCTGAGGGTTAGCATTTCTCCCCAACCTTACTATCAAATGTTAAAGACAGCAAATTTCAGACCAGATTCCAGCACATATACACTTACTAAACAAACATTTATTCGCAAGCAACCCATTCTGTAAATTAGATGAAATTCTTGCTGTTTTTTGTTTGTTTGCTTTAGGTGCTTTGACCACAGCTTGAGGGACAATAGTCCACAGGCAGGATTCTATTACCCTTCTGGTCAGCCGCAGGGAAAGAGCAGGTCTCGGGGGCTGGACTCAGGACCAACTTGGAATCAAGCCTTGGATTCCTCACAGAAGGTACAGACTGTATGCCTCACTGGGGAGTGGATTTAAAATATTTTGGCCAGTCTACAAAACTGCGTACCTTTATTTGAACCAATAAGGGCCAAATTCCTGACAACCAAACATGTTAACTAGCCATTAATGTTACAGATCAAACTCATTTTTGAAATCTGTTTTATGAGCCGCACTTCTGGTGTTGTAGGGTGGTAGACAGGGAGGGGCACGTAGCTGTTCCGGGTAAGTGCAGGCAGTCTGATGAGACGCCAGCTGCATTCATGAGCCAATACCAGCTGCGGCTGGGCTGTAGCTTAACCCGATTCCACACAGCCCTGCAATACCACAGGGCCCTTGCAGGAGTAGCTCAAGGACACTTACAGACATTGTAATCAGTTTTCTCTTTATGGGGCCCTAGGGCTATTTATTTTTTCTATGAGCGGTTCTGTTTGCTGCAGGAGTTTCAGGGATGTTAGTTGTCCTTAATGTACTCTGGCTGGTGACAAGAAATGCCTCCCCTCCTCTCTCACTTCCCCTCCCCTTTTCTCTTTTTTCCTCCTCCCCCCCCAGGAAAGCCTGTGATTTCTTGCCCCAAGGCCTTTTCCCTTGCACTTGTCTCTTAGAATGCTTTTTCCTTGACTCCCACCAGCCTAGTTAGTTCTCATTCTTTAGCTCTCAACTCAAATATCACCCCAGCTGAGCAACCTTCCCCGTATACCTGGTCTAATTCAATTGACCCTCCTCCCTGGTTACTTTTTATGACATCACCTAAGTGTTCCCTTAGATGACCTTTCGTATCTGTTTTAATTTGTTTCTAATTTATTGTCTTGTTAATAGCTTGGTGTTTTAATTATGTCTTATTCATTGTCCTGTTTTTTTTTTTAAGAATCAAGAGATTAATACTATGTCTACCTTGTTTACTACTGTCTCCTCGGTGACTAGAGCAATACTTGTACCCAGTAGGTGCTCATTAAATATTTCCTGAAAGAAGATATGTGGTCTCACCTCCTGGGCAGGAGAGATGGACCCTACGAACCTCTTGTATAACACTATTAAACACTTCTGCATACGGCAGCCAGGGTTTTCCTATTTACGCATTTTAGGTCATAAGGCATCTTTGGGTTCTTCAAAAAACAAGTATTCCTTTGATATCTCTAGATCGTTCATCCTTCACTTCAGACAAGCTCCCTCCACTTTCTGTCCGGGAGAGGAAGATTGCCTAGTCTGTCACTCCCTGGCTTGTTCGGGCCTCTTCCCGCCAGTCACCTACGTTTTTGTGCCAACTATACATCTTTGGTTCAAAGCTCCAAATTCATCCTTTTTCCTGCTCTTTAAAAATGAATACTAGCCCCTTCAGCATTTTCTCTCTGCCAGGTGGCCAAGGGTTAAGCTTTGTGAGCAGAGGACCTGGAGACATCGCGGGAGGAAAGGTTTGCTTCCCGAGAGCCAGGTAACCACACGGACTGTCCACTCATCTCAGGGCAGGAGGCAGGAGGCAGGAGGCACTGGCCAAGCACGACAGTGGAGGAATGCTGGGTTCCTAGTCTCAAATTCCAGCACGAGGACTCGGCATCTCAGCAGGCCTGTCTTGTCTGAGTGACTTGGTACCAAATCATTTGTTACCAAAGTTTCTTCTAACTTGTCAAAATCTATTAACATCATGGCAGAAAATGTGTGATCTTGGTTCTTCTAAACATTGCCCAATTTGTAAGTAGCTCTGAGAAGCACATGTTACTAAGAGGAATCTCTTGAGAGAGCCCCTATGACATATATCTGCCAATAAGCACTACAAGAGGTATGAGGTGAATCAAAGCTAAAGCCTTTTATCAAAAGTAGAACAATTAGGCCCTGGCCAGGTAGCTCAGTTGGTTAGAGCATCATCCCCATATGGCAAGATTATGAGTTTAATTTCTGGTCAGGCCACATATAAGCACCTATAAATGCATAAATAAGTGGCACAACAAATTGATTTATCTCTTTCTCTCAATTCTCTCCCTCTCTAATCAATCAATAAAAATTTTACAAAAGTAGAACAATTACAAGTAACATAGCAAATGCAAAGTGATATATTCATCTATAAACAGATGAATGGATACATAAATCGTGGCATGTACATATTATAATGGATGATTATTTATCCTTAAAAAGAAGAGCATCAACCTTGAGAGCATTATGCTAAGTAAAATAAGCCAATAGCAAAAGGACACATATTGTGTGACTTCACTTGTATGAAGTATCTGCAGTAGTGAGATTCACACAGACAGGAAGTAGACTGGTGGCTGCCAGAGGCTGGGAGGGGGAGAGAATGGGGAGTTATTTAGTGGGTAGTTTTCATTTTGGAAGATGAACAAGTTTTAGAGGTGGATAGTGTTGATGGTTGCACAAAATTATAAATATATTTAATGTCACTTGGACACTTAAAAGTGGTTAAAATAGCAAAATGTGTTATGTATATTTACTACAATAAAAAAAATTAAAAAGTGACATTCCAAAATGAATACTTACGTAGGTATTTTGCCCTGACACTTCCAACAACACACACACTCATCTCACCCTGCTTAAATTTTGTAGGTCATGTTAAAAAGTTCAAATGTTCATCAGTAGATGAGTGGATAAAAAAGCGGTGGCACATACACACAATGGAGTACTGTGCAGCTTTAAGAAAGAAAGATCTCATATCCTCTGAGATGACATGGAGGGACCTGGAAAGTATTATGCTAAGTGAAATAAGCCAGTCAGAGAAAGACAAATATCACATGATCTCACTTATTCGTGGAATATAATGAACAAATTAAACTGATGAACAAAATAGATCCAGAGACAGGAAAGTAGGGAACAGACTGATGAATCCCAGAGGGAAGAGGGGAAGAGGGGTGGAAAGAGATAAACCAAAAAACTTTTATGCATATATGCAGAACCCATGGACACAGACAACAGTGCGGTCAGTAACGGGAGGGGAAGCCAAGAGGAGGGGGTCAATGGGGTACAAAGAGGGTACATATGTAATATTTTCTTTTTCGTTTTTATCCTCACCTGAGGACATTTTTGCATTTATCTTCGGATAGAGTGGGAGAAGAGAGAGCGAGAAACATCGATGTGAGAAAGACACGTCGAGTGGTTGCCACCCACACGACCCCAAGCGGTGACAAACTGCAACTGAGGTATGTGCCCTTAGCTGGAACCAAACCCAGGACTCTTCGGTCCGTGGGCCAACGCTCTTACTGCTGAGCCAAACTGGTCAAGGCTACATATGTAATACTTTCAACAATAAAGATAAATTAAAAGAAAAAAAAGGTAAAAAGCAATAGATAAAATTAATTTTAATGCTATCTCTTACTTAATCCAATAAATCCAAAATATTATCACTTTAGTGTGTAATCAATAGAGAGAATTACCAGCGAGATCTTTAACTATTTTTTATCATAAGTCTTTGAAATCCGCCGTGTTTAGATTTACCTCACATCTCTCTTTGGACCAGGCATATGTGGCTAATGGCTACGGGACTGCATAGCCCAGCTTTAAGGGCTCCAGACAACAATAATATTTTCAAGTAGAACATGTTTTAAAGAATTTAATATTTGATTTTTCTACAATGCAGTATAAAGGACATCATGTAGAAATTTGTATCTCATTTATTTTGTGGTTTTAAAATTAGAGTTGGAAAGGTATGTGTTGTTATGTCACAGTTTAGTTAGAAGTCTCTTTTTTCCCTAGTGGCACATACTATAATGGTGCACCTTACATTTACTGACATTTTGTCTTTATATATATATATATATATATATATATATATATATATATATATAGTATATATATATATATATATTCTTTATTGATTTTAGAGAGAGAGGAAGGGAGAGGGAGAGAAATAGAAACATTGATGAGTGAGAACATCAACTGGCTACTTCCTGCACGCCCCGCATTGGGGATCGGGCCCACAGCCTGAGCATGTGTCCTGACTGGGAATCGAACCGAGGACCTCTTGATGCATGGGTCAACGCTCAACCACTGAGCCAGGCTATTTACTGACATTTTGGATTTTAACCCTCAGAGTCTGGTTCTTCCTCCATAAAATGGGGTAGTAAAAAGACGTTTGCTATGGGATTGTTGTGAGGATTAAGTAAGATGACGTGTGTAAAAGATTTAGCAGCTTCTAGGCCCTAGAATCTAGGGGCTGCCTGCATTTTTGGCTCATGGTCTCCTGTCATCTTCAAAGCCATTGGCTTCTGCTTCCGTGGATCATATCTCCTCCAACTCTGACACCCGTCCTTTCCTCTTTCACTTGTAACAACCTTGTGATAACGACATTGAGTCTCCTTGGAAAATAACAGGATTATCACTCCTCCAAGTCCTTAACTTAATCATATCTGCCAAGTCTCATATGAGGCACACAGTTACAAGTTCCAGAGGTTAGGATGTAGATATCTTGTGGGAGGGCATTATTCTACCTCCTGTATCTGGAAAGGATACGTTGTTGCTTTACCGTGGTCCTGATAGTCTCTCCATGGAATAGAAAGTACCCAATGTGCTAAAGAGACTGTTCTTACCAATGAGAGGCAGGTAGGAGCAAATGTAGACCCAGCTGGAAGATGTCAAAGCAGCTGTAATATAAAGAAATAATCATCAGGATGGGAAGTTTTATGTTGGGATGAACTCTGTCTTCCTACATAGAGCTGTTCCTTCCCTTTCTCACTTATTTTTCCACTTTGGAGATACCTCTGCCTACCCCTGTGTTATTTTTCCATAGAGTCTGGCAGTTCTTCTAAATGCTTTTGGAGCAGTGGTTCTCAAACTTGGCTGCACATTGGAATCACCTGGGGTGGGGAGGCGGCAGGTGCTTTTCAAAATTACTAGTGCCCTCAGATAAAATCAAAATACCTGGGGAAGGGCCCCGGCACCAGTTTTTCTAAATATCCCCAGGTAATTCCAATGGATTACAAAGGCTGAGGCTCTCTGGATTCCTTTCACGGGCCCACAAAGTGTCCTTTACTTTTTTTATTTTCTTTACTAAATAATGTTTCACATTGGTCTGAGTATCTCTGGAAATCAGTGGCTTTGAATGTTTAAGAATCTAGAATGATCAAACTAGGAGGGTGTGGGAGGATCAATGAGGGGACGTGACCACCAATCAACCTGCAAGCTGGAGCGGAGCGATTGGAGGTTCCTTACCCCCTTGTGTGGGGATGGGGGGTTGGTAGATGGGCTATTTGTAACCTTGTGATAGGCATTCTCGCAACCTGGCCAGCCTAGGATCAGAGTGTGTGTGTGGACAGACAGGTATGACTGATAGACAGGAAGACCACCTTGCTCGCATTAAATACTTCTTTTGCATGTGAATAAGATAAGGTTTGCTCGACTATGGCTGGAACACTGCCTCAAGTGGACGAATGGGTCGTAGAACTCAAGAATGTCTGGTTTGTTATTTTTTAGTTTTAAAGTCTCTTTCCGCTATAAAAAGGGAGAGCCAAGGCTAGGCTGTATAGTTTGCAGAGACGCCATTTCTTTTTTTTTTTTTATCCTCACCCGAGGACATTTTTCCATTTTTTGTACAGATAGAGTGAGAGGGAGAGAGAGGAAGAGACAGAGAGAGAGAAACATCGATGCGAAAGGGACACATCGAGTGGCTGCCACCCGCACGACCAACCAGGGCCGGGGACAAACTGCAACCGAAGTACATGCCCTTAGCGGGAACCGAACCCGGGTCTCTCTGGACCGCAGGTGGACGCTCCAACCACTGAGCCAAACCGGCCAGGGCCAGAGACGCCATTTCAAGGAAATATTTTACATAAATCCACTTGTAAGCTGGGAGAACCAATCTGCAAATAAATAGGACTGCACCCAAAGATCTGGAGCATTTGCTCCCTTGCAAAGCTCCCCCTCACTCCAAGCAGCATGTGCTTGTAGTTTCATTGTGTTGCACCAATCCCAGCAGGCCGAGAGACGCAGGGTTGTGTGCCCTTCCTGCCTCCCCCACCTTGGAAGCTACCCAAGGACATAGCCTTGACAGAATAAGGTGCTGTTGAGACCATTCCATCCACATGTTATATGCGACTGAACC